>NW_027182481.1:0-1200000 GCF_040938575.1 Ambystoma mexicanum | reverse complement strand
GCGGCCCTGAGGGCATTATTCTGAGCTAGTTGTAATTTGGCCAGGTTTTTTTGGAAGGTGCCTACCAAGAGGGCATTGCAGTAGTCCAGCCTCGACCCAATTATTGCCTAGCTATGGTGAGGCAGTTTGGCTGGGAAAGATAATGTCTGGCTGCATTGAGGAGTTTAGAGTGGTACACTGCAGAGGAGGCAATTGCGTTGACCTGCCTATTCATGGATAGGTCAGGTTCAAGGTATACGCCCAGCATCTTGATGACTTTGGAAACAGCGATAGGGATGTTATCTACTGTGAAGGATTGGTATTGTTCATCTAGTTTCCACAAGGAGAGGGCCCCAATCAGCAGGAGTTCTGTTTTCTCGCTGTTGAGGCAAAGCCAGTTTTTGGCCTCCAGGATTGGATTGTGGAGTAAATGGCATTGAGGGTTTTGAAGTCAGATATATAGTCACCAGAGAGAGGGATCAGCACCTGGGTGTCATCAGCATAATTAGTGTATGAGATGCCCAGTGCGTCAAGAATTTTGAATAGGGGCCTAGTGAATAGATTATAGAGTGTGGGAGCTATGCACGATCCCTGTGGGACCCCACACTTGATGAGGCTGGGGTTAGCGCATGAGGATTCCGAGAAAACCTTCATGACTCTATCCTGCAGGAAGGAAGTTATCCATGCACAGGCCTTCGGGGAGAAGTTGGCTGCGGTGGAGAGGTGATGGCATAGGGTCTTGTGGTCCACCAGGTCAAAGGCAGCGGAGAGGTCGAGGAGTAAGAGCAGCGCAGGTTTGCCCATGTCTCTTAGGACGCCCATTTGATTTTTTAGGTCGAGCAGAGCTGTTTCCGTGCCGTGTCTCGACCGGAAACCGGACCGCCGAAGACCTAGGAGGTGATTGTCTTTGATACATTTTGGACTTGCAGGTAAACTGCTTTGTCCAGAATTTTAAGCAGGAAAGGCACCATGGTAATGGGCCTGTAATTTCCAGGGATCGAAGGGTCGAGAGAGGGTTTTTTCAGGAGCGGTCTGACCCAAGCTTCTTTGAGTCCATTTGGAACATGTCCAGCCTGGAAGGATGAATTTATGAATGCTGTGATGAGGGGAACCAGAGGGGGGGCACAGTCTTTAATGATCTGCGCTGGGTAGGCGTCTCCTTTGCAGTTGGAAGGTTTAATGGAGTTAAGGAGGGCAGTGACTTCAAGTTCACTCATGTCTTTGAAGTCGAACAGGGGCACGGAGGTGGAGGGGGCTACCACCCTAGTGGTGCTGTTACAGTTGTCAAGAAGTTTGGAAAGGGCATTTTGGTGTGCTAGGATTTTGGTGTGAAGGGTTTCCAGTTTGTCTAGCATGGCATTTTGAATTTTATTGCACCAAGTGTCATCCTTTAGGATAGTCGAGGGGGAGGGAGCAGGAGACTCCAGCTCTCGGAAGATAGCAAATATTTCCCTAGTTCCTGACTTGGTTCCTTCAATCCTGGTGTTATAGGAGGAGGCTTTAGCCTGAATGATGGCTCTTTTGTAGTCTTTGGAGACAGCCTTATAAACAGCTTTGGTAGTAACGTTTCAGTGGTTTTTCTAGTTAGCTAGGGCAGCCCTTTTTTTGGAGTGAAGCTTTAAGAGCTCCTTGGTGAACCAGGAGTTAGAGTGCTTAACTTTCCTAGCCTTTTTGTGGGTGAGCGGGGCTACTGTCTCCACTGCTAAGGTGTTGACTTGATTGAAAGTGGATGCTAGGACGTCCAGGTCATTCGGGAACGGGTGTTTACGCACGGGAACCGCGAGGTAAGGAGCAATGTTTTCCATAGTGAGTTTACGTGCACTTCTCGCGAGAGCAGCTGGGAGTGGGATAGTTGATCTCGAAGGCCCCTTGGAAGAGAGGTCAAATTTGATGCAGTGGTGGTCCGACCATGGGATAGGTGAGATATCGGAGATCAGGAGGGAGCAGTTATGGTGTGACACCCAGTCAAGGGTGCGAGCTTTGGTGTGTGTGGGCTGCGAGATAACATGGGAGAACCCAAGGGTGGATAGAGCTTTCTGCAGGGCCATGGCATTGGTGTCCCTAGGGTCATTTAGGCCAAGATTGAGGTTGCCTACGAGCAGAATTTGTGATGAGTTTTTGAGGTTGTCAGAGAGTGCATGGGTGATGGCGTCGTGGAAATCTGAATTTGGGCCTGGTTGGCGATAGACGACATGGAGCGTGATGGTATGGTTGGGCGTGAGCCGTAGTTTGAGATGGAGGTAGTCTGAGTTGTGACTCAGCTGACCTCCAATCTGTCTGAGGGCAAGCATGGCGCTAGAGATAACAGCTACTCCTCCTCCCCTTTGGTCTACCCAATCTTGTCTGAAAATGGTGTAGCTGGAGGGGATGGCAAGGGATAGGGATGGGCGAGCGGAATCTTTAAGCCAAGTCTCTGAGAGAAAGAGCAGATCAAGGTTGTCCATGGTGATGAGATCATGTACATCCAGTGCGTGAGCTGGCAAGGAGGGTACATTGACTAGAGCACATTTATGTGGTATGTCATGGCTAGGGGGCATGGTGCTAGGTATGGCAGTGGGCAGCACTGGATGATGAGCAGCAGGCATGAATGCAGGCAAAGACACAATATTAGGCATGGCAGTGGGAAACACTGGATGAGGAGCAGCAGGCATGAATGCAGGCAAAGACACAATATTAGGCATGGCAGTGGGCAACACTGGGTGAGGTGCAGCAGGCAATACCTGTTGGTCAGAGGCCTGAGTGTTCACGTTTGTCTGATTACTTGCTGGCGAGGGAGGAGATTTGAGAATGTAATGAGATGGAGTGTGAGCGCTAGTGGCGAGCAGCAAACGCCTTAAGCACACTTGTACGTTTGGGCAGAGGGTGCGGAAACAAGTGCTGGAGGCGCTTGGATGCCTGGAGTCGGAGAGGTAGTCCGGGGGTGCATGGTGTGTGGAGGGCTGCAGGGTTCCTGCCCCCAGGCGGAGTTCCTTAGAGAGCAGTTTGCGGTGGCATACGCGATCCGGCCCAGCAGGAGGCGTGAGCAGAGGCGTTTGTTCCTGTAGACGAGCGATAGTGGAGTGGTAGAGGGTGGGCAGTGGCTTGCAGGACCCTTACCTTGTTGTGGAGAGAGAGTGCCATCATCCGGCAACCTCGAGCAGCTGAGAGCTGCGGAGAGCTGCAGAGGCCTTTTCCGATGGCCTTTGCCGTGATGCGGCTTTGCCTGGTGGTCGTTCTCCTCTCCCTTTAAAGCGGGAGAGGAGGGGCTGGCAGGCGCGGAGGATGCATCAGCTGATATCAGCTCAGCAGTTGATTTGCACGACGTTGCTGTGTGCTGGAGGACGCAGCAGGAGAAACGTCCAAGTGTTAAGACTTCCTCCGTTACGTTAAGACTGCAAACTCTTCTGTTGTTCAGAATATGTTCTGTCTATCTGTTCTTTGTGTTTCCTGTTTGTTTTAGTTCTTTCAATTTGGTTCTGAGATGTTTTTAGAAGCATTCTAAATTTTAGGTGGTCTTTCATGTTTCTCATTTCTTTCGGGGGGTTGTTCCAGCTTTTTGCGGCTAGGTGGGAGAAAGAGGAGCCTCCTTGTTTTTTCTTGACGTGTTGTTTTGGTTCCAGGCGGATTTTGTTGCTTGATCTGAGTATTCTCTGTGGCTTGTAGATTGTTATTTTCTTTTGTAGGAATTCTGCTCCCTGTCCACTGATTGCCCTATGTGTTATGCATATTGTTTTGAACTTTATACAATGTTTGATTGGGAGCCAGTGTAGTATTTTTAGTGCTGGAGTGATGTGGTCGCTTCCTGATAGTTTGAGGAGGAGTCTGGTGCTGCATTTTAGATGCATTGTAATTTCTTCAGGAGGCATTCCAGCATCCCGAGGTAGAGGCTGTTTGTGTAGTCGATTCTTGACATGATGAGGGTGCCAATTGTCAATGTTTTGTGGGTGAAGGAGAGGAAATGTAGGATTCTTCTTGTGTGAAGGAGGAAGAAGCATTTCTTAATTAGTGCATTTACTTGTGGTTCTAAGGTTAGAGCGTTGTCCATTAGGACTCCCAGGATTTTTACTACCTTAGATGGTGTGGGTGCAGTTCCCATTTCTGCTGGCCAGGGAATGTAGGTGTTGTCCTCTTGGTTGTTGCATGTAATCATGATTTCTGTCTTTCCTGGATTGATTTTCAAGTTGTTGGCATTCATCCAGTCAAAGATTTCATTCAGACATTCTACTAGGGTTGAGTGATCGTCTTGATTATCTTCGATTTTGTAGATGATTTGAATGTCGTCTGCGTAGTTGTAGCCTGTAATGTTGTATTTTTTGAAGATCCTGATTACTGAAGTCTGGTAGATGTTGAAGTTTAGTGGTAATAGTGAGGATCCTTGTGGTACTCCACAGTTGTTAACTCATGGAGTGGATTTGAAAGGTTTCATCCATACAGTTTCTGTTCTGTCTGCTAGGAATGATTTAATCCAGAGTAGTGCCATGTCCGTTATACCTATTTCTTACAATCTTTTGATTAGGGTGTCATGGCTCACTGTGTCGAAGGCTGCACAGAGAGCTGAGGTTGTGTTGGAGTCTGCATTTGTTTTTAGGTTGTCCCAGATGGATAGTAGTGCCGATTCTGTTCCTCTTTCGCATCTGAAGCCGACTTGTGCTTGGTCTAGCAGGTGGTGTTTTTCTACATGTTCTTGGGTTCATTTGTATACGTTTGTTTCTAGGAGTTTTGCCGGGAAGGGGATGGTTGAAATTGGTCTGTAGTTGGAGAGGTCTTCCACATCGCCACTTGTGTTTTTTAAAAGTGGCTTAATATATGTTGATTTGAAGGATCATGGTACAGTCCCTGTTGTGAGCAACAGATTTAGGAGGTTTCTGTAATATTCTGATGGCGTTCCTTGTGCGAGGATTGATTTGTAGAAGTCAGGGGGGCAGGAATCCATGGGTGATCCTGCTTACTTGTGTTTTACCAGCTTGGCGAATGTCTCTACTGATAGTTCCAGGATGCTTTGGAGTTTGTGCTGTGGCTCCTCGTTGGGTCTGTTTGTTTGAGTGTTAGGGTTGGTTGGTCGGTTTTGTATGATTTGACAAATGTCGTTGATTTTGTTTTTGAAATCATCTGCCAAGTTGTTGCATAGTTACTGTGAGGGTATTGGAGTGTTGTCGCAACTTGGTGGGTTTCTCATTTCGTTTATGATGTTGAACATTTCTTTTTGAGTGTTGGTGGCATTGCTGACTCTGTCATCATAATGCCTTCTCTTTGGCTTTTGAACTTCCTTCTTATATGATCGGATTTGTCTCTGGAACTGGGTTGTCTTATTTTGGTCGTATTCTTTCCTCCATTTCAATTCCAGTTTCTTGTTCTTCGTTTTCATGATGTTTAGTAGTGGGGTGAACCATTTCGCCATTGCTCTTCTTCTTGAGGGGGTAAATGGTTTTTCCTGGGAGATGTTGTCAATTGTATCAGTGATCCATTTGTGGAGTAGCTCCACTTTCCCGTCTAGGTCTGCCTTCTCCAGTTCGGCTGTTGGAGGTTTTTTCATCTCTAGTTGTTCATTTAGTTTGCTTTCTTTGACAGTTTTCCAGTTTCTTTTTGTGGTGGTTGGGATCTTGAGGGGCTGTATGCTGACTTGAGTTGGTAGTGTGATCACGAATGGAATGATGAGATGGTCACGCCAAAGTATTTGTATCGGTGGTGCCATGGTGATACGTTTTGTCTTGGTGAAGATTGCGTCAAGGGTGTGTCCTGCCGAGTGTGTTGCCCCTTTGACCAACTGTTGTAGTTTCATGGTTGTTAATTGCCTAATTAATGAATTTTGAGAGTTGGCTTATTTTCCTTGGAACCAAATGTTGAAGTCTCCCAGGATTATTAGATGTTCGTGTTTGATGGCTATGTTGGTGATGGCTTCTATGAAGTTGTCAACGAAGGTTGCATCGTATGTCGGTGGTCTGTAAACCAGTATGAATTTAATGTTGGTTTTTTTCACCAATAGGTGTATGGCCATGGATTTGCACTTCATAATGTTAAGTGGTTTGTCTGTTTTTACTTTCAGGTGTTCTTTGAATGCTATTGGGAGGCCTGCTCCTTTTTTTTCCTGTTTAACTGAAAGCATTTGAAGTTGGTGGGGGGGGGCTTTGTAGTGTGATTTTGTAGTCATCCAGCCATGTTTCTGTGATGAATAGGATGCTGATACCGTTGTCGCAGAGAAGGTTGAATATCTCTGTTGAGTGTTTTGACATGGATCTTGTGTTTATTAGGTTGCAGTTCATTTTAAAGATATAGTTTGGTTTGTGCTTTATTGTCAGCATTGTCTTCTGACTGGTGTTAAGGTTTCCTTCCAGGTAGAACTCTAGTTGAGGTGTTGGTGCAGTTGTGTCTGTGTTGCCGAAAAGTTCTTCTAGGTTCAGTCTTGGGTTTTTGTTTTTATCTGGCTCCTCTTATAAGTGTTGTGGCTGTCGAGCAGACGGTCCTCTTGATTTGGTGATGTAAGGGGTTAGGGTGTTGATTATGTTCTTGTTATCTCTAGCTTTGTCCGTTCTTCTTCTGCATGGTTGTGTTTGGTTGCTGGTCGTTCTTGATTTGTGTGTTCGGTCGGTTCGTTCCGGTGAGTGGTTATTTACGAGGTATGATGTTAGATAAAGGGATTTCTCTTTTCTCTCGTGCTGGTTCTGTAATCATTTTTGTCTGTTGGAGTGTGTTCTGCAGTTGTGAGTCTTCGGTGTTCAGTTGGGTTTGTTCTTTCTGCTCTTTGTCTTTCGTTTGGTCCAATCCTTTTTTGTGGCATTTTGAGTTTTGAGCTTTTTTTTATTTTGGTTGGTTTTTGTTCGGTTTGTTGTTGCAGAGGTGGTCTTTGTACTTTTGGTCCGGCTGTCTTGTGGTGTTGGACTGGTTGTGGGGATTGTCTGATATAAGCTTGGGCTCTATCTGCTGGGGTGGTCTAGTCAGGTGATATCGCTAGGGTAGTTTAGTCACTGTTTTGAGTTGGGCTGTCCGGTTGGGGGGTTCTACTAGGGTTATATCGCTTGGGTATTTTAGTGGCCTGTCAGGTCTAGTCAGGTGATATCGCTAGTGTAGTTTAGTCACTGTTTCGAGTTTGGGCTGTCCGGTTGGAGAGGTCTACTAGGGTTATATCGCTAGGGTATTTCAGTGGCTGTCCCTAATGTGACTCTCCCTGGAAGATGCTTACAGTAGTAAACAAATCTCTGTGGTGTGACACAGGTTACTGTTCACAGCTCCATCTCAGAGTGTCAGTGCCGATGATCACAGTACCCTCTCGGCAGGGCAAGGCTAATACTTAAAGGGCCGTCCTAATGTGGCACCCTCTAGAAATGGTTTAATGGCCTTCTTGCCAATTCTCTAATGGTGTGACGCAGGTCAGTATTCACAGAGCTATCCCAGTGTGGTCCACGCTAATAGTCACAGTACTATCCAGGTGTAGGACAGGGTGATAATCCCTGTGTTATCCTTGAGAGGCACAGTTTAGAAATGTTCTGTTCGTATTGTGGTGTTTCCTAGATGTGATTCGAAAGTGGGATCCTCAAATCTGTACGGGGGCTGCAGAGGCCGTTAATTACATTACTATCCCAGAGAGGGACAAGCTATTAATCCTGGTACTATCCTAGAGAGGCACTAGTGTGTAATCACAGTACTGTTCTATTGTGGTGTTTTCTAGATGTATTTCAAGTCTGAGGGACACAGGCTAAGACTTACAGCACCATCTCAGAAGAGGCAAAATCAAATAATCACAGTACTATCCTAGAAGGTAGGCCGATAATCACAGTACTATTTTAGAAAGACACAGGCCAATAATCACCGTACTATTCTATTGTGGTGCTTTCTAGATGTGATTCTAGACAGTGTGTGGTGGTCTCTAAGGGTGTGGCGTGGTCTAATAATCACAGTACTATTCTTGAAAGGCAGAAGCTGATAATTGCCATACTATCCTAGAGACAAAGCTAAACATCACAGTACTATCCTAAAGGAAAAATCTAATAATCCCAGTACTATCCTAGAGGGCACAAGCTAATAATCACAGTTTTTTTTTTTTATTGTTTAAAGTGCTTTTGGTTAATTAAAACCTTATACACTACAAATTTTTAACATTGACCTTACATAGTTACATATTTCACATAGAAAATCATTAATAAACACATTTTAAAATTAATTCTTGTTTACAAACTAAATTCTAAAAAACACATTTACAAAATACCTCCCATTACACACTTCCAAATATAAAAGGCTGCCCCAATAAAAACCTTAATTTCTCCGTCATAAATTACTGACCAGAATTGGTCTGATTCAATTCTTTGCATGTCCCCTACTAAATTTGAGTACCCTTTAGTGTAGTATTCTTTTAAGTTTGGGCAAAGAGTTAGAATATGTCTTACTGTCTCCACCTCGATATTACAGTATCTACACAATCTTTCTGCACGAGGAATTTTTGTTCTTACCCCGATAATTTCATTACACGGGAGAATGTTCAACCGTAATTGTAATATGAATCTTCTCATAGCTTTATTTCCCGTGTTAAGCAGATACTGTCTTGGTGTAGCAGGCTTGAGGCCTTGGAGAGCATAAGAGGAATATCTAGACTTTTTGTATAAATAGGACTGATTGTCGCATAAATCCCAGATAAAAGCCTTATCTTTAAGGCTTTTCTTAATGTACATAATGTTATCTTTTCCCATATGTACATTATATCCTAGGACTTCTAGAAATGTTAATACTATTTTTTGTAAATTTAAAAAATAGGGATTCTTAAATCTGCCTTCACTTTTATTTTTACCTATAAGGTTGAGCATGTTACCTTCATCCCCATCCCCCAAAATTATTCTTAAATAAAGTTTGCAACATTCTATTTTCCATAGGGTCGAGAGGGATATTAGCCCCAATTCGCATCTTATCGCTTGTATTGGTACCGAATTTGGGAGTCCTAAAGCTGGTCTCCAAATCTTCCCTTCAAGTAGATGCAGTTTGCACAAATATTTGCTTTCTACAGTTTCCAGTGCATACATAATTCCAGGAATAATACAGCTTTTATATATCTCGAGTAGACCTTCGACAGAGTGACCTCCTTTACTGGTGATATATTTTCTTATAACTTTCCATTTCTTTACTATTTTAGAACTCACCGCCTCTTGGAAAAATTGTATGCAGGGATTGCTCAGAATAGGCATCCCCAAATAAGGGTAGGCCTCCACTACCTCCAGTTTAATCAAGTTTATCTGCCACCTAGAAATAAGCCTTTTCTTTTCAAGCCTGGTGGCTCCAAATACCATAACCTTAGTTTTGTTTATATTGATACTTAGGTTATTCTTTTCGGAGTACAATAATAGTCCATTCAACATTCTTTGCAACCCTACTGGAGTTTTATCCAAGAGGACGGTATCATCCGCATACATCAGGCCACAAATGGGTTTTCCCGCTACTATTGGTGGAAAGTTATTTATAGTCGAAAAACTTTCCCACATATCTGAGACATACAAATTGTATAATATGGGAGATGTCACACATCCCTGCTTTAGACCGGTGTTAGTAGCGATCTCTGGAGATATCATCCCTCCTTTGCCCAAACAGATGGAAACCGTGGTTTCCCTATACATTTCCCTCAGAAAGTGCAAAATTTTGGGACAGATATTTTTCTCACTTAGTTTCTTCCACAACAACCCCCTATTGACACTATCAAAAGCTTTCGAATAATCTACAAAGCACACATACAGTTTTTCCCCCTTATCCTTTGACCCTGCTATAATGTAATTCAGCATTGTTAGGTTATCAATGGTACTGTACCCTTTCCGAAAGCCAGTTTGAAGAGTAGATAGAAGTCCCTTTTCCTCTATCCAAATGTTTAACCTCTCCACTAAAAGGGAGCAGAAGATCTTACAACTGCTGTCTGCCATAGCCAGCAATCTATAATTATCAGGCAGTTTTCTATCTCCCTTTTTAAAAATAGGGACCACTATGGCTTTCCTCCAGCTATCCGGTATGCGGCCTGTCTCCCATATACCAGTAAACAGCTGGAGCAAAATCACTGCCCATTTCTTAGGATTTTGCTTTATGACAGCATTTGCAAGCCCATCCGGGCCTGGGGCACATGAGGATTTCATTTTAGAGATCACTTTCAAAATATCTAGGATACCAAAGGGGATAATGTCTTGGTCATATGAGTTTATCCCATTGAGATTAGCAGACATGTCACTTGTCTTGAAATAGAGGTCAGTAATATAATGCTTCCATGCATCTTGGCTCACATTAGTATTTTCCCTACTATCCTCATCCATCAGATACTGTCTATATAGGTACCAACATTTTTTTGAATCATGGGTTTTACATATCGTGTATAAACACCTCCAATTGGCATTGCTGGTGTTATACTTGTTATACAGTACTATCCTAAAGTCATGCTTTCTAGATGTGAATCAGGTCAGTTTGTGCTAATCTCTGAGGGTGCAGCACAGGCTAAAAACCACAGTACTATCCTAGAGGGCAGAAGCTAATAATCACAGTACTATCCTAAAGTCATGCTTTCTAGATGTGAATCCGATCAGTTTGTACTAATCTCTGAGGGTGCAGCACAGGCTAATAATCACAGTACTATCCTAAAGTCATGCTTTCTAGATGTGAATCCGATCAGTTTGTACTAATCTCTGAGGGTGCAGCACAGGCTAAAAACCACAGTACTATCCTAGAGGGCAGAAGCTAATAATCACAGTACTATCCTAAAGTCATGCTTTCTAGATGTGAATCCGATCAGTTTGTACTAATCTCTGAGGGTGCAGCACAGGCTAAAAACCACAGTACTATCCTAGAGGGCAGAAGCTAATAATCACAGTACTATCCTAAAGTCATGCTTTCTAGATGTGAATCCAATCAGTTTGTGCTAATCTCTGAGGGTGCAGCACAGGCTAAAAACCACAGTACTATCCTAGAGGGCAGAAGCTAATAATCACAGTACTATTCTATTGTGGTGCTTTCTAGATGTGAATTGGGTCAGTTTGTGCTAATCTCTGAGGGTGCGGCACAGGCTAATAATCACAGTACTATTCTATTGTGGTGCTTTCTAGATGTGAATCAGGTCAGTTTGTGCTAATCTCTGAGGGTGCGGCACAGGCTTATAATCACAGTACTCGCCTAGAGGGCACAAGCTAATAATCACAGTACTATCCTAAAGTCATGCTTTCTAGATGTGAATCCAATCAGTTTGTACTAATCTCTGAGGGTGCGGCACAGGCTTATAATCACAGTACTCGCCTAGAGGGCACAAGCTAATAATCACAGTACTATCCTAAAGTCATGCTTTCTAGATGTGAATCCAATCAGTTTGTACTAATCTCTGAGGGTGCGGCACAGGCTTATAATCACAGTACTCGCCTAGAGGGCACAAGCTAATAATCACAGTACTATCCTAAAGTCATGCTTTCTAGATGTGAATCCAATCAGTTTGTACTAATCTCTGAGGGTGCGGCACAGGCTAAAAACCACAGTACTATCCTAGAGGGCAGAAGCTAATAATCACAGTACTATTCTATTGTGGTGCTTTCTAGATGTGAATCAGGTCAGTTTGTGCTAATCTCTGAGGGTGCAGCACAGGCTTATAATCACAGTACTCGCCTAGAGGGCACAAGCTAATAATCACAGTACTATCCTAAAGTCATGCTTTCTAGATGTGAATCAGGTCAGTTTGTGCTAATCTCTGAGGGTGCAGCACAGGCTTATAATCACAGTACTCGCCTAGAGGGCACAAGCTAATAATCACAGTACTATCCTAAAGTCATGCTTTCTAGATGTGAATCCAATCAGTTTGTACTAATCTCTGAGGGTGCGGCACAGGCTTATAATCACAGTACTCGCCTAGAGGGCACAAGCTAATAATCACAGTACTATCCTAAAGTCATGCTTTCTAGATGTGAATCCAATCAGTTTGTACTAATCTCTGAGGGTGCGGCACAGGCTTATAATCACAGTACTCGCCTAGAGGGCACAAGCTAATAATCACAGTACTATCCTAAAGTCATGCTTTCTAGATGTGAATCCAATCAGTTTGTACTAATCTCTGAGGGTGCGGCACAGGCTTATAATCACAGTACTCGCCTAGAGGGCACAAGCTAATAATCACAGTACTATCCTAAAGTCATGCTTTCTAGATGTGAATCCAATCAGTTTGTACTAATCTCTGAGGGTGCGGCACAGGCTAAAAACCACAGTACTATCCTAGAGGGCAGAAGCTAATAATCACAGTACTATTCTATTGTGGTGCTTTCTAGATGTGAATCAGGTCAGTTTGTGCTAATCTCTGAGGGTGCAGCACAGGCTTATAATCACAGTACTCGCCTAGAGGGCACAAGCTAATAATCACAGTACTATCCTAAAGTCATGCTTTCTAGATGTGAATCCGATCAGTTTGTACTAATCTCTGAGGGTGCGGCACAGGCTAAAAACCACAGTACTATCCTAGAGGGCAGAAGCTAATAATCACAGTACTATTCTATTGTGGTGCTTTCTAGATGTGAATCCGATCAGTTTGTGCTAATCTCTGAGGGTGCAGCACAGGCTAAAAACCACAGTACTATCCTAGAGGGCAGAAGCTAATAATCACAGTACTATTCTATTGTGGTGCTTTCTAGATGTGAATCAGGTCAGTTTGTGCTAATCTCTGAGGGTGCAGCACAGGCTTATAATCACAGTACTCGCCTAGAGGGCACAAGCTAATAATCACAGTACTATCCTAAAGTCATGCTTTCTAGATGTGAATCCAATCAGTTTGTACTAATCTCTGAGGGTGCGGCACAGGCTAAAAACCACAGTACTATCCTAGAGGGCAGAAGCTAATAATCACAGTACTATTCTATTGTGGTGCTTTCTAGATGTGAATTGGGTCAGTTTGTGCTAATCTCTGAGGGTGCGGCACAGGCTAATAATCACAGTACTATTCTATTGTGGTGCTTTCTAGATGTGAATCAGGTCAGTTTGTGCTAATCTCTGAGGGTGCAGCACAGGCTTATAATCACAGTACTCGCCTAGAGGGCACAAGCTAATAATCACAGTACTATCCTAAAGTCATGCTTTCTAGATGTGAATCCGATCAGTTTGTACTAATCTCTGAGGGTGCAGCACAGGCTAAAAACCACAGTACTATCCTAGAGGGCAGAAGCTAATAATCACAGTACTATTCTATTGTGGTGCTTTCTAGATGTGAATCAGGTCAGTTTGTGCTAATCTCTGAGGGTGCAGCACAGGCTAAAAACCACAGTACTATCCTAGAGGGCAGAAGCTAATAATCACAGTACTATTCTATTGTGGTGCTTTCTAGATGTGAATCCGATCAGTTTGTGCTAATCTCTGAGGGTGCAGCACAGGCTAAAAACCACAGTACTATCCTAGAGGGCAGAAGCTAATAATCACAGTACTATTCTATTGTGGTGCTTTCTAGATGTGAATCAGGTCAGTTTGTGCTAATCTCTGAGGGTGCAGCACAGGCTTATAATCACAGTACTCGCCTAGAGGGCACAAGCTAATAATCACAGTACTATCCTAAAGTCATGCTTTCTAGATGTGAATCCGATCAGTTTGTACTAATCTCTGAGGGTGCGGCACAGGCTAAAAACCACAGTACTATCCTAGAGGGCAGAAGCTAATAATCACAGTACTATTCTATTGTGGTGCTTTCTAGATGTGAATCCGATCAGTTTGTGCTAATCTCTGAGGGTGCAGCACAGGCTAAAAACCACAGTACTATCCTAGAGGGCAGAAGCTAATAATCACAGTACTATTCTATTGTGGTGCTTTCTAGATGTGAATCAGGTCAGTTTGTGCTAATCTCTGAGGGTGCAGCACAGGCTTATAATCACAGTACTCGCCTAGAGGGCAGAAGCTAATAATCACAGTTCTATTCTATTGTGGTGCTTTCTAGATGTGAATTGGGTCAGTTTGTGCTAATCTCTGAGGGTGCGGCACAGGCTAATAATCACAGTACTATTCTATTGTGGTGCTTTCTAGATGTGAATCAGGTCAGTTTGTGCTAATCTCTGAGGGTGCAGCACAGGCTTATAATCACAGTACTCGCCTAGAGGGCACAAGCTAATAATCACAGTACTATCCTAAAGTCATGCTTTCTAGATGTGAATCCGATCAGTTTGTACTAATCTCTGAGGGTGCAGCACAGGCTAAAAACCACAGTACTATCCTAGAGGGCAGAAGCTAATAATCACAGTACTATTCTATTGTGGTGCTTTCTAGATGTGAATCAGGTCAGTTTGTGCTAATCTCTGAGGGTGCAGCACAGGCTAAAAACCACAGTACTATCCTAGAGGGCAGAAGCTAATAATCACAGTACTATTCTATTGTGGTGCTTTCTAGATGTGAATCCGATCAGTTTGTGCTAATCTCTGAGGGTGCAGCACAGGCTAAAAACCACAGTACTATCCTAGAGGGCAGAAGCTAATAATCACAGTACTATTCTATTGTGGTGCTTTCTAGATGTGAATCAGGTCAGTTTGTGCTAATCTCTGAGGGTGCAGCACAGGCTTATAATCACAGTACTCGCCTAGAGGGCACAAGCTAATAATCACAGTACTATCCTAAAGTCATGCTTTCTAGATGTGAATCCGATCAGTTTGTACTAATCTCTGAGGGTGCAGCACAGGCTAAAAACCACAGTACTATCCTAGAGGGCAGAAGCTAATAATCACAGTACTATTCTATTGTGGTGCTTTCTAGATGTGAATTGGGTCAGTTTGTGCTAATCTCTGAGGGTGCGGCACAGGCTAATAATCACAGTACTATTCTATTGTGGTGCTTTCTAGATGTGAATCAGGTCAGTTTGTGCTAATCTCTGAGGGTGCAGCACAGGCTTATAATCACAGTACTCGCCTAGAGGGCACAAGCTAATAATCACAGTACTATCCTAAAGTCATGCTTTCTAGATGTGAATCCGATCAGTTTGTACTAATCTCTGAGGGTGCAGCACAGGCTAAAAACCACAGTACTATCCTAGAGGGCAGAAGCTAATAATCACAGTACTATTCTATTGTGGTGCTTTCTAGATGTGAATCCGATCAGTTTGTGCTAATCTCTGAGGGTGCAGCACAGGCTAAAAACCACAGTACTATCCTAGAGGGCAGAAGCTAATAATCACAGTACTATTCTATTGTGGTGCTTTCTAGATGTGAATCAGGTCAGTTTGTGCTAATCTCTGAGGGTGCAGCACAGGCTTATAATCACAGTACTCGCCTAGAGGGCACAAGCTAATAATCACAGTACTATCCTAAAGTCATGCTTTCTAGATGTGAATCCGATCAGTTTGTACTAATCTCTGAGGGTGCAGCACAGGCTAAAAACCACAGTACTATCCTAGAGGGCAGAAGCTAATAATCACAGTACTATTCTATTGTGGTGCTTTCTAGATGTGAATTGGGTCAGTTTGTGCTAATCTCTGAGGGTGCGGCACAGGCTAATAATCACAGTACTATTCTATTGTGGTGCTTTCTAGATGTGAATCAGGTCAGTTTGTGCTAATCTCTGAGGGTGCAGCACAGGCTTATAATCACAGTACTCGCCTAGAGGGCACAAGCTAATAATCACAGTACTATCCTAAAGTCATGCTTTCTAGATGTGAATCCGATCAGTTTGTACTAATCTCTGAGGGTGCAGCACAGGCTAAAAACCACAGTACTATCCTAGAGGGCAGAAGCTAATAATCACAGTACTATTCTATTGTGGTGCTTTCTAGATGTGAATTGGGTCAGTTTGTGCTAATCTCTGAGGGTGCGGCACAGGCTAATAATCACAGTACTATTCTATTGTGGTGCTTTCTAGATGTGAATCAGGTCAGTTTGTGCTAATCTCTGAGGGTGCAGCACAGGCTTATAATCACAGTACTCGCCTAGAGGGCACAAGCTAATAATCACAGTACTATCCTAAAGTCATGCTTTCTAGATGTGAATCCGATCAGTTTGTACTAATCTCTGAGGGTGCGGCACAGGCTAATAATTACAGTACTCTCCTATAGGGCAGAAGCTAATAATCACAGTACTATTCTATTGTGGTGCTTTCTAGATGTGAATTGGGTCAGTTTGTGCTAATCTCTGAGGGTGCGGCACAGGCTAATAATCACAGTACTATGCTAGAGGGCAGAAGCAAATAATCACAGTACTATCGTAGAGGGCACAAGCTAATAATCACAGTACTATTCTATTGTGGTGCTTTCTAGATGTGAATTGGGTCAGTTTGTGCTAATCTCTGGGGGTGCAGCACAGGCTAAAAACCACAGTACTATCCTAGAGGGCAGAAGCTAATAATCACAGTACTATTCTATTGTGGTGCTTTCTAGATGTGAATTGGGTCAGTTTGTGCTAATCTCTAAGGGTGTTAAATGTTAAATGCTATACGTTAAAGGTATTTGTACCGTGCATTGTTACCAGCGGAGTTGGTCCGCAGGCGCTCTGGCGGATCTGGAAACGAGAAGGTGGGATGGGTTAGTAGGTGAAGCGGGAGTAGGATAGTGAGAGGAGTGGTGTTCTGTTGGCTGCTTCAACTCTGTATCGGATCAATGACAGTCCTTGTGTGCTGTTGGTGTGGTTTATGTGTTGTTGCAGTGTTGTGAAGTGTGTGCAGGTTGTTGTGCGAGAGATGGTTGTGTGAGATTGCAGTGGGTTGCAGTCTAACAATCACAGTACTATCTTAAATGATCAAGCTAATAATCACAGTTTGTTTGTTTGTTTGTCTGTTTCTTTGTTTATTTGGTAATGCACACCAAGCCCTTAGGTAGCTGGGCGCAGCAGTTACAGGTATGTTTAAAGCTTAGTTACAACATAGTAAGGTTACAGTAATAGCTTTATACATACAGGAAAGTTGAAAGTGCGATAGTCAGTACAGTTAATTGTTACAATAGATAACTGAGGAGATAGAAGCGTAGCCAGGTAGTCACATGTGTATAACAGTACAGCAAGGCAGGCCGATATTAGTTGTCATTGGTTCGAAGCCAATGAAACATTTTGCGTCTGAATCTGATGTAAGGCTGTTCAATTCTAAAGGCTGAGGGGAGTGCGTTCCAGGATAAAGCTGCTTTGACTGGGAAGCTGGCTCCACCAGATTGGGAGAGTTTAAATCTAGGGATTTCTAAACACTGGGAATTGGATGATCATGTATAGCGGGTTGAGGTTCTTCTGATCATTCTGTCTGCGAGATAGGGGGGTGCTGCGTTGTTCAGGCATTTAAAGGTGAAGGAGACAGTTTTGAGAAGGATCCTATCACTGATTTTTAGCCAGTGCTGGTCTCTTCTGATGTTAGAGATGTGCTCCCTGCTGGGTATATTCAGAGCTGCTCTGAGGGCATTATTTTGTAATGTTTGCATTTTATCTAAGATGTATTTGTTGGCCACTATGTATAGAGCGCTGCAGTAGTCTAATTTGGACATTATTAGTGCATTGGCAAGTGTGATGCAGCTAGCTTTGGAAAGGAAGGGTCTACAGGCCCTAATAAGTTTGCATGTGTAGGAAGTGGAGGATGCCGTGGCGCTACCTTGTTTTTGTAGTGTTAATGTGGAGTCAAGGTAAAAACCTAGTGTTTTTACCTCCATTACTACTTTAATTACATTGCCGTCAATGTTGAATGATGCATAGCTGGGGCTGAGTTTTTTTAGGTTAGCGTCCAGGCCCAGAATCAGGGTCTCTGTTTTATCGTCAATCAGGCAGAGGCCATGTGATGACATCCATGCCTGAATGAGGAGGTATATTTTGTTTACCAAAGCCGTGTCTATGTCAGAATTGCCCGAAAGGGGTATGAGGATCTGGGTGTCATCTGCATAATTAGTGTAGGTGACACCCAGTCTGTGCAATTTGTCGAAAAGTGGCTTAGTAAAGATGTTATACATCGTCGGTGAGACACATGATCCCTGTGGAACACCGCAGGTGATTTGGATAGGGTCTGCGGATGCTGATGTGGAGAATACTCTCATCGTACGGTTGGCTAGGAAGGATTGTACCCAGGCTATGGTATCATTCGAGAAATGGCAGCTGACACTAGGTCTTTGCATAACACTGCATGATCCACCAGGTGAAATGCTGCCGATAGGCCGAGGAGGAGTAGCATAGCTGTTTTACCTTTATTCTTCAACTCGTCAATTAATGCCGTTTCGGTACCATGTCGTGGTCTGAATCTGGATTGGCGGACGCCTAGTAAGTGGTTTGTTTCAAGATAGTTCTGAATTTCGAGATAAGCAACTCTGTCAATTATTTTAAAGAGGAAGGGAACTGTGGTAATTGGTCTGTAGTTTGTCGGGATAGAGGGGTCTAACATATGTTTCTTCAGTAACGGTAGAACCCAAGAGTCTTTGAGGTTATTTTGGACAGTGCTAGTCTTGCAGTGCTATCCTCGAGGGCACAAGCTAATAATTGTGGTACTATCCTAGAGGGCACAAGCTAATAATCTCAGTACTATCCGAGACGGCACAATCTAATAATCACTGTACTATCCGAGACGGCACAAGCTAATAATCACAGTACTATCCTAAAGGAACAAGCTAATAATCATAGTCTTATCCCAGAGGGCACAAACTAATAATCACGGTACTATCCAAGGGGGCACAAGCTAATAATCACTGTAATATCCGAGAGGGCACAAGCTAATAATCACAGTACTATCCTAAAGGAACAAGCTAATAATCACAGTACTATCCAAGAGGGCACAATCTAATAATCACTGTACTATCCGGGACGGCACAAGCTAATAATCACAGTACTATCCTAAAGGAACAAGCTAATAATCATAGTCTTATCCCAGAGGGCACAAGCTAATAATTGTGGTACTATCCTAGAGGGCACAAGCTAATAATCTCAGTACTATCCAAGAGGGCACAATCTAATAATCACTGTACTATCCGAGACGGCACAAGCTAATAATCACAGTACTATCCTAAAGGAACAAGCTAATAATCATAGTCTTATCCCAGAGGGCACAAACTAATAATCACGGTACTATCCAAGAGGGCACAAGCTAATAATCACAGTACTATCTGAGAGGGCACAAGCTAATACTCACAGTACTATCCTAAAGGGACACTCTAATAATCACAAGACTATCCGAGAGGGCATAAGCTAATAATCACAGTACTATCCGAGAGGGAACAAGCTAATAATCACAGTACTATCCGAGAGGGCACAAGCTAATAATCACAGTACTATCTGAGAGGGCACAAGGTAATAATCGGTCTTATCCTAGAGGGCATAAGCTAATAATCACAGTGCTATCCTAAAGTAACAAGCTAATAATCACAGTCTTATCCTAGAGGGCACATGCAGGACTGGAGCTGTATGGCCCTCGTGGCATGCAGAATCCAGGCCGGGGCTACAGATAAGAAAAGAAATGTAATTAAGTATACATGTTTGGATGTATGTATACATGCATGTGCACAAGCACGAGGTTATATCTGTATGTGTGTGTGAGTGAATGAGATAGTGCCAACATGGTAAGTGTTATTACATAGCTAGGCTTGCCAACATTGGTGGTACCTGTATGGCCATAGGTTCACGCTGCGGCATGAAATTTGTTTACTTGGATTAAAAGATCAAGCAAACATAAGTGTCTTACATCAGTATATGTTTTACTACAAAGGGACATTGTTTAAATCACAAATGTATTCTAAATGTCATCAATTTTACTTGATGTGGTTACTAGTATATACATTTCATATTACTAGTGTCCGCTTTCACACAGCCGCACTTTTACAATAAAGAGGTATATTTCAAAACACACATTCTGTAATTAACCACATTAATTCTTCTTGATGTTATTGTCAGTCTCTATTTTTCCATTGCTAGAGTCAACCAACAACATTAATTCAGCTTAATGTCGTTAGTTGTATCTAATTTTCATATTTCTAGTGCCGACACGTGTTTCAATCCATTTTCGTCTTATTCAACGCTAAATAGATTAGCCTTGTGTCACACTGAAAAAGTATTGTGAAGATTAGCCACTCGTCATACTTAGAAAGAATTGTGAAGATTAGCCACTCGTCATACTTAGAAAGAATTGTGAAGATTAGCCACTCGTCATACTTAGAAAGAATTGTGAAGATTAGCCACTCGTCATACTTAGAAAGAATTGTGGGACTTGAGTATGTTACATGGGAATACTGGCATATTTGTGTGCAGCCAGCAGGGACATGTCTGGCACAGCCAGCATGAACACAATTTGTATTGGCATATATGGTGGGACAATGCATTATGGAAATGCATTGGGAAATGCCCATGTGCACTTTTAGTGACTTGAATCAGTTGCAATTTGTAATGTCACTGTTATGAAGACGCAGGAGGTGACAGGTAAGGTTCAAAGGAAGTATTTATAATAGCTAATAAGTGGGAAAAGACCCCCAGCAAACGCAGAGGTTCCCTTCCTCTCTGTAACTTCTCCAACTGACATAAATAGAACACAAATAAGAAACACAGCAAGCAAGGTTCTATGACATCATATAGAATATGGTGCATCAGAGAGCTCTCTCTACATGCATTTAGTACAGGCAGGCTACCTGCTACTTGGGAAAAGCATCACAACAGTTACCCTGCAAAACTGATTGCAGACAGTGTGGCTTTTGACCTAATGTTTCACATAAAGTGTGCTAAAAAAGGCACCACTTTAACCTATTGCATTAAAACATTTTTCCCCCACCTTAAAAAAAAAACCTTTGGTTAGTTTGGGCTCTCTCGCTAGGTTTGCTCTCTCTCCCCTCCCCCCCACCCACCCCTCATATTCGTGGGAAACATTTACGCCGTCAATTAAAAAAATAAATTGGTGGCTTTGTTTCAATTGGAAGCTTCAGCAGTTCATCAGTGCAGTCTTGTCTTTATAAGATCTGCATCCCTTGATAACAATATACACTTGAATTTGTTTTCCCCTCTGTGGCACGATGCCAATGCTAACTGGGCAAATGATATATGCTAACTGGGCAAATGATATATTCCTATGACACAACCGATATATGCTATCGTGTACATCACACATTAAGGATCATAGTGTCGACTAAGTGCAGGCTTTTTGCAAAACATTAACTTGCATGTGATAAGAAGCTCTTAATTCATCCTCACACAATTAAATAGTTTAATTTTATCACCAGGAGTAGTGAACAGAAAGCTGCTTCAAGTGCCACGCGTGGGTTCATGAGTGTGCAAACACATGCTGTGCCTTGTATCCAGCTTCCCTCTACAATGGATGCATGCTTTTCCATACTTGGCGGAGGGGGGGGGTAGAGAGGGGGAGGTGGTGAAGAGGGAGGGATCGAGCCGCCATTGGTGGGATTCTATTCACATGTGTCTTCGTCCTCTTTTTGACACATGCACTTACTATACCCGTTGGTGTCATGGCAGCACTGAGGTGGGACCGCGCCTGATTTGCATATGGCCTTTCCCCTTTCTGTAATGGGTTGGTAGGCCAAGAACAATGGTCTGGAGGGTTGCCCAGAGCAATGCTAGAGGTTAGGATTGATTCTAAACCTTCGGGCCATCACCTCTTTATTTTTGACATGGCAGCAATGTGCCTGCCCTTCCCTGTTTTATGCAGGTCAGTGGTACAAGTGTACCATGTTTCTGTCATTTGATTGCCACTCAGGTGTGAAGGCACGTACATCTCAGTTTTAAATTGAATACATTTACATGCCTTTGTGGATGCAACCTGCACTTGCATAAGCCCAAAGGTTTCATAGAAATGCTTTGATTTTGAAGTGTGAATGGCATGTAGATGCGCCCACTGTCCGGGGTCCACACGGCCTACACTTTTCACCTAACCTGAGACTGGGCAATCGGCTTCCACCCCAGCCCCCTATTTCCTGGTTGCTCGTAGATCCCTTGCTGCCAAATTGCCTGCTTTTCCCTGTTAGCGCCCTTGTATCTCTGCTTCCCTCACTGCGTACTTCCCCCGCACCCTATGAGCTCCCTTGTATCTCTGCTTCCCTCACTACGTAATCCCCCATATGATTTGTAAAGCATTATGTTGCTTCCCAAAGCTCACTCCACACTCAATAAACAACCCTAATGATAATAATAGAAACTGAAAACATCCTTGCACAACATGAGTCAACAATTGTGATTAATGAAAAATGGGTATTATCGGCCTTCAGTCCATACTTGCAGGTAATAAAATGGCCTTGCAAGATGTTATTAACTTTTAATTGTTGGTTAATGGAAGGTTGCTTTGGTCTATGAGCATCCATTTGGAGAGGTCTTCCACATCGCCACTTGTGTTTTTTAAAAGTGGCTTAATATATGTTGATTTGAAGGATCATGGTACAGTCCCTGTTGTGAGCAACAGATTTAGGAGGTTTCTGTAATATTCTGATGGCGTTCCTTGTGCGAGGATTGATTTGTAGAAGTCAGGGGGGCAGGAATCTATGGGTGATCCTGCTTACTTGTGTTTTACCAGCTTGGCGAATGTCTCTACTGATAGTTCCAGGATGCTTTGGAGTTTGTGCTGTGGCTCCTCGTTCGGTCTGTTTGTTTGAGTGTTAGGGTTGGTTGGTCGGTTTTGTATGATTTGACAAATGTCGTTGATTTTGTTTTTGAAATCATCTGCCAAGTTGTTGCATAGTTACTGTGAGGGTATTGGAGTGTTGTCGCAACTTGGTGGGTTTCTCATTTCGTTTATGATGTTGAACATTTCTTTTTGAGTGTTGGTGGCATTGCTGATTCTGTCATCATAATGCCTTCTCTTTGCCTTTTGAACTTCCTTCTTATATGATCGGATTTGTCTCTGGAACTGGGTTGTCTTATTTTGGTCGTATTCTTTCCTCCATTTCAATTCCAGTTTCTTGTTCTTCTTTTTCATGGTGCTTAGTAGTGGGGTGAACCATTTTGCCATTGCTTTTCTTCTTGAGGGGGTAAATGGTTTTTCCTGGGAGATGTTGTCAATTGTATCAGCGATCCATTTGTGGAGTAGCTCCACTTTCCCGTCTAGGTCTGCCTTCTCCAGTTCGGCTGTTGGAGGTTTTTTCATCTCTAGTTGTTCATTTAGTTTGCTTTCTTTGACAGTTTTCCAGTTTCTTTTTGTGGTGGTTGGGATCTTGAGGGGCTGTATGCTGACTTGAGTTGGTAGTGTGATCACGAATGGAATGATGAGATGGTCACGCCAAAGTATTTGTATCGGTGGTGCCATGGTGATACGTTTTGTCTTGGTGAAGATTGCGTCAAGGGTGTGTCCTGCCGAGTGTGTTGCCCCTTTGACCAACTGTTGTAGTTTCATGGTTGTTAATTGCCTAATTAATGAATTTTGAGAGTTGGCTTATTTTCCTTGGAACCAAATGTTGAAGTCTCCCAGGATTATTAGATGTTCGTGTTTGATGGCTATGTTGGTGATGGCTTCTATAAAGTTGTCAACGAAGGTTGCATCGTATGTCGGTGGTCTGTAAACCAGTATGAATTTAATGTTGGTTTTTTTCACCAATAGGTGTATGGCCATGGATTTGCACTTCATAATGTTAAGTGGTTTGTCTGTTTTTACTTTCAGGTGTTCTTTGAATGCTATTGGGAGGCCTCCTCCTTTTTTTTCCTGTTTAACTGAAAGCATTTGAAGTTGGTGGGGGGGGGGTTTGTAGTGTGATTTTGTAGTTGTCATCCAGCCATGTTTCTGTGATGAATAGGATGCTGATACCGTTGTCGCAGAGAAGGTTGAATATCTCTGTTGAGTGTTTTGACATGGATCTTGTGTTTATTAGGTTGCAGTTCATTTTAAAGATATAGTTTGGTTTGTGCTTTATTTTCAGCATTGTCTTCTGACTGGTGTTAAGGTTTCCTTCCAGGTAGAACTCTAGTTGAGGTGTTGGTGCAGTTGTGTCTGTGTTGCCGAAAAGTTCTTCTAGGTTCAGTTTTGGGTTTTTGTTTTTATCTGGCTCCTCTTATAAGTGTTGTGGCTGTCGAGCGGACGGTCCTCTTGATTTGGTGATGTAAGGGGTTAGGGTGTCGATTATGTTCTTGTTATCTCTAGCTTTGTCCGTTCTTCTTCTGCATGGTTGTGTTTGGTTGCTGGTCGTTCTTGATTTGTGTGTTCGGTCGGTTCGTTCCGGTGAGTGGTTATTTACGAGGTATGATGTTAGATAAAGGGATTTCTCTTTTCTCTCGTGCTGGTTCTGTAATCATTTTTGTCTGTTGGAGTGTGTTCTGCAGTTGTGAGTCTTCGGTGTTGAGTTGGGTTTGTTCTTTCTGCTCTTTGTCTTTCGTTTGGTCCAATCCTTTTTTGTGGCATTTTGAGTTTTGAGCTTTTTTTTTATTTTGTTGGTTTTTGTTCGGTTTGTTGTTGCAGAGGTGGTCTTTGTACTTTTGGTCCGGCTGTCTTGTGGTGTTGGACTGGTTGTGGGGATTGTCTGATATAAGCTTGGGCTCTATCTGCTGGGGTGGTCTAGTCGGGTGATATCGCTAGGGTAGTTTAGTCACTGTTTTGAGTTGGGCTGTCCGGTTGGGGGGTTCTACTAGGGTTATATCGCTTGGGTATTTTAGTGGCCTGTCAGGTCTAGTCAGGTGATATCGCTAGGGTAGTTTAGTCACTGTTTCAAATTTGGGCTGTCCGGTTGGAGAGGTCTACTAGGGTTATATCGCTAGGGTATTTCAGTGGCTGTCCCTAATGTGACTCTCCCTGGAAGATGCTTACAGTAGTAAACAAATCTCTGTGGTGTGACACAGGTTACTGTTCACAGCTCCATCTCAGAGTGTCAGTGCCGATGATCACAGTACCCTCTCGGCAGGGCAAGGCTAATACTTAAAGGGCCGTCCTAATGTGGCACCCTCTAGAAATGGTTTAATGGCCTTCTTGCCAATTCTCTAATGGTGTGACGCAGGTCAGTATTCACAGAGCTATCCCAGTGTGGTCCACGCTAATAGTCACAGTACTATCCAGGTGTAGGACAGGGTGATAATCCCTGTGTTATCCTTGAGAGGCACAGTTTAGTAATGTTCTGTTCGTATTGTGGTGTTTCCTAGATGTGATTCGAAAGTGGGATCCTCAAATCTGTACGGGGCTGCAGAGGCCGTTAATTACAGTACTATCCCAGAGAGGGACAAGCTATTAATCCTGGTACTATCCTAGAGAGGCACTAGTGTGTAATCACAGTACTGTTCTATTGTGGTGCTTTCTAGATGTGATTCTAGACAGTGTGTGGTGGTCTCTAAGGGTGTGGCATGGTCTAATAATCACAGTACTATTCTTGAAAGGCAGAAGCTGATAATTGCCATACTATCTTAGAGACAAAGCTAAACATCACAGTACTATCCTAAAGGAAAAAGCTAATAATCCCAGTACTCGCCTAGAGGGCACAATCTAATAATCACAGTACTATTCTATTGTGGTGCTTTCTAGATGTGAATCAGGTCAGTTTGTGCTAATCTCTGAGGGTGCGGCACAGGCTAATAATTACAGTACTATCCTATAGGGCAGAAGCTAATAATCACAGTACTATTCTATTGTGGTGCTTTCTAGATGTGAATTGGGTCAGTTTGTGCTAATCTCTGAGGGTGCGGCACAGGCTAATAATCACAGTACTATGCTAGAGGGCAGAAGCAAATAATCACAGTACTATCGTAGAGGGCACAAGCTAATACTCACAGTACTATTCTATTGTGGTGCTTTCTAGATGTGAATCAGGTCAGTTTGTGCTAATCTCTGGGGGTGCAGCACAGGCTAAAAACCACAGTACTATCCTAGAGGGCAGAAGCTAATAATCACAGTACTATTCTATTGTGATGCTTTATAGCTGTGAATCTGGTCAGTTTGTGCTAATCTCTGAGGGTGCGGTGCAGGTTAATAATCACAATACTATCCTAACGGAACAAGCGAATAGTCACAGTACTATCCTAGAAGACGCAAGCGAATTATCACAGTACTTATTCTATTGTGGTTCTTTCTAGATGTGAATCAGGTCAGTGTGTGCTAATCTCTAGGGTGGGTTGCAGTCTAACAATCACAGTACTATCTTAAAGGATCAAGCTAATAATCACAGTACTATCCTAAAGGATCAAGCTAATAATCACAGTACTATCCTAGAAGACGCAAGCGAATTATCACAGTACTTATTCTATTGTGGTTCTTTCTAGATGTGAATCAGGTCAGTGTGTGCTAATCTCTAGGGTGGGTTGCAGTCTAACAATCACAGTACTATCTTAAAGGATCAAGCTAATAATCACAGTACTATCCTAAAGGAACAAGCTAATAATCACAGTACCATCCTATTGTGATGCTTTCTAGATGTGAATCAGGTCAGTGTGTGCTAATCTCTAGGGTGGGTTGCAGTCTAACAATCACAGTACTATCTTAAAGGATCAAGCTAATAATCACAGTACTATCCTAAAGGATCAAGCTAATAATCACAGTACTATCCTAGAAGACGCAAGCGAATTATCACAGTACTTATTCTATTGTGGTTCTTTCTAGATGTGAATCAGGTCAGTGTATGCTAATCTCTAGGGTGGGTTGCAGTCTAACAATCACAGTACTATCTTAAAGGATCAAGCTAATAATCACAGTACTATCCTAAAGGAACAAGCTAATAATCACAGTACCATCCTATTGTGATGCTTTCTAGATGTGAATCTGGTCAGTTTGTGCTAATCTCTAAGGGTGTTAAATGTTAAATGCTATACGTTAAAGGTATTTGTACCGCGCATTGTTACCAACGGAGTTGGTCCGCAGGTGCTCTGGCGGATCTGGAAACGAGAAGGTGGGATGGGTTAGTAGGTGAAGCGGGAGTAGGATAGTGAGAGGAGTGGTGTTCTGTTGGCAGCTTCAACTCGGTATCGGATCAATGACAGTCCTTGTGTGCTGTTGGTGCGGTTTATGTGTTGTTGCAGTGTTGTGAAGTGTGTGCAGGTTGTTGTGCGAGAGATGGTTGTGTGAGATTGCAGTGGGTTGCAGTCTAACAATCACAGTACTATCTTAAAGGATCAAGCTAATAATCACATTTTGTTTGTTTGTTTGTTTCTTTGTTTATTTGGTAATGCACACCAAGCCCTTAGGTAGCTGGGCGCAGCAGTTACAGGTATGCTTAAAGCTTAGTTACAACATAGTAAGGTTACAGTAATAGCTTTATACATACAGGAAAGTGTGAAAGTGCGATAGACAGTACAGTTAATTGTTACAATAGATAACTGAGGAGATAGAAGCGTAGCCAGGTAGTCACATGTGTATAACAGTACAGCAAGGCAGGCCGATATTATTTGTCATTGGTTCGAAGCCAATGAAACATTTTGCGTCTGAATCTGATGTAAGGCTGTTCAATTCTAAAGGCTGAGGGGAGTGCGTTCCAGGATAAAGCTGCTTTGACTGGGAAGCTGGCCCCACCAGATTGGGAGAGTTTAAATCTAGGGATTTCTAAACACTGGGAATTGGATGATCATGTATGGCGGGTTGAGGTTCTTCTGATCATTCTGTCTGCGAGATAGGGGGGTGCTGCGTTGTTCAGGCATTTAAAGGTGAAGGAGACAGTTTTGAGAAGGATCCTATCACTGATTTTTAGCCAGTGCTGGTCTCTTCTGATGTTAGAGATGTGCTCCCTGCTGGGTATATTCAGAGCTGCTCTGAGGGCATTATTTTGTAATGTTTGCATTTTATCTAAGATGTATTTGTTGGCCACTATGTATAGAGCGCTGCAGTAGTCTAATTTGGACATTATTAGTGCATTGGCAAGTATGATGCAGCTAGCTTTGGAAAGGAAGGGTCTACAGGCCCTAATAAGTTTGCACGTGTAGGAAGTGGAGGATGCCGTGGCGCTACCTTGTTTTTGTAGTGTTAATGTGGAGTCAGGGTAAAAACCTAGTGTTTTTACCTCCGTTACTACTTTAATTACATTGCCGTCAATGTTGAATGATGCATAGCTGGGGCTGAGTTTTTTTAGGTTAGCGTCCAGGCCCAGAATCAGGGTCTCTGTTTTATCGTCAATCAGGCAGAGGCCATGTGATGACATCCATGCCTGAATGAGGAGGTATATTTTATTTACCAAAGCCTTGTCGATGTCAAAATTGCCCGAAAGGGGTATGAGGATCTGGGTGTCATCTGCATAATTAGTGTAGGTGACACCCAGTCTGTGCAATTTGTCGAAAAGTGGCTTAGTAAAGATGTTATACATCGTCGGTGAGACACATGATCCCTGTGGAACACCGCAGGTGATTTGGATAGGGTCTGCGGATGCTGATGTGGAGAATACTCTCATTGTACGGTTGGCTAGGAAGGATTGTACCCAGGCTATGGTATCATTCGAGAAATGGGCAGCTGACGCTAGGTGTTTGCATAACACTGCATGATCCACCAGGTGAAATGCTGCCGATAGGCCGAGGAGGAGTAGCATAGCTGTTTTACCTTTATTCTTCAACTCGTCAATTAATGCCGTTTCGGTACCATGTCGTGGTCTGAATCTGGATTGGCGGACGCCTAGTAAGTGGTTTGTTTCAAGATAGTCCTGAATTTCGAGATAAGCCACTCTGTCAATTATTTTAAAGAGGAAGGGAACTGTGGTAATTGGTCTGTAGTTTGTCGGGATAGAGGAGTCTAACATATGTTTCTTCAGTAACGGTAGAACCCAAGAGTCTTTGAGGTTATTTTGGACAGTGCTAGTCTTGCAGTGCTATCCTCGAGGGCACAAGCTAATAATTGTGGTACTATCCTAGAGGGCACAAGCTAATAATCTCAGTACTATCCAAGAGGGCACAATCTAATAATCACTGTACTATCCGAGACGGCACAAGCTAATAATCACAGTACTATCCTAAAGGAACAAGCTAATAATCACAGTACTATCCAAGAGGGCACAAACTAATAATCACTGTAATATCCGAGAGGGCACAAGCTAATAATCACAGTACTATCCGAGATGGCATTGTTAGGAATTGATGGTCGTGTAGATGATGAAACCTCTGTCCCCAAGTACCACACGAGCAAAATAGCAATATTTCTGCTCGTGCAATCTTTGAGGCCACAGGTGTAGAGTGCCGTCAGCCTGGAACCAGGAACGCCGGAAAGACCGCCCTGAACACTGTAAGGCAAGCAACCAGGTTAGACAATGGAAGCAATCCCAATCAGAGAAATACAATATCACTACAGAAGGCTTACCCAATACAGGTGACAGGGTACCCAGGATAAGGTGAATGGACAGGGGTCTGCAGTAGTCGACGGCGGTAGGCGACAGTTGTTACACAGGATGGCACTCTAGTTGGGTGGTAATAACGCCTGATGCAGGAGAAAAAACATGAGTCAAAGGCGGAGCCAGGAGAGGCGAAAATCAGTCCGGTAAACAATCCGAGGTCAGAGCACCAAGAGATAATGTCAAATGCAGAGGATAATCCAATAACAATTCCAATGGAAGGCTGAGGTCAAAAATCCGAGTAAGTCGCCAGAACAAATGCAGAAGTACCAAAGGAAAGCCAAGAGGAATCCAGGAAGCAGTCCGTGGTCGAGATAATCAAGAGCAACAAAATCCATGAGAACGCCAAACAGTACTAACAAAGTCAGCTGTGAAGTGCTGAATGTGATTCAGTACGTTCCTTTTGAATACAAAGGTGATCACATGATTCAGTCACCTGACGCATGCTCCGTGTCTCACTGCTCCGACCAGGTCCCTTCCTGGTCATGTGGCGGATTGCGTGACGAGCCCAGTGGTGCCGGTGCCTCGGGCAACCAGTGGCAAGCCACCACGGCATTCGCCAATGTAAGAAAGGGGACCGCACAGGCGCATTGGACGCAGGTCCTTCCGAGAGTGCCAAGTGCCGTCGCCCACTCGCCGTTGGCAGACCAGCATAGGTAAGTGGGACCTAGTCTGTCTGGGAACCTGAAGTGTTTGTTGTTTCGCTAACAGGGCCGCTAACGAGGGCGTGACAGAGCCCCCCTCAAAGGCCCACGACCCCGTGGGCTGGAAGGGTGATCCCTATGGAAATGGGCCACTAACAACGGGGCATGAACATCGGAAGAGGGAACCCAAGATCGTTCTTCTGGACCATAACCCAGCCAGTCTACTAGGTACTGCAGACGACCCCTAAAGAGACGTGAACCCAGGATGGCGCTGACCTCAAATTCATCTTGGGACTCTACAGAAACAGGAGCAGGAGGAGAGACAATGCGAGTTGGATCAGGGCATGGCTTAAGTAATGAGGTATGGAAAACCGGGTGCAATCTCCAGCTAGAGGTGACAGCGAGGCAATAAGCCACTGGGTTCAGGACCTTGGATACCCGATATGGGCCGACAAAACGTGGAGCAATTTACGGCAACCCGGTATGTGCAAATGGCATGTGGACAACCAAACCCGCTCACCCACACGATAGGCAGGGGCATCCGTCCTCTTCCTGTTAGCAGCCGTCCTCATGGAAGCCTGGGCTTCTTGGAGATGGATGAGTGTCTGGGCATGGACTGAGGTCAGGTCACGGGCACAAGCGTTAGCAGCAGGAGTACTGGTGGGGGCAAAATCAGGGAACGGTAGAGTGCGTGGGTGTTGGCCAAAAAGGGAGAAGAACGGGGAAAAGCCTGTAGAGGAATGTAGAGCATTGTTTTATGCAAACTCCACAAGGTGAAGCGAGTTAAGCCAGGTATATTGGTACTGAAGGGATAGACAACGTAAGTACTGCTCTAATGCCTGGTTGACCATCTCACTCTGACCGTCACTCTCAGGATGGTAGGCAGAGGAAAAGCGTGCATCGATGCCAAGGAGCTTGGTAAGAGCCAACCAAAAACGAGATGTGAATTGTGAGCCACGATCTGACACGATAACTTGTGGCAAGCCAAATAGACAAAAGACAGACCTAAAGAACATCCGGGCCAGGGAGGGAGCAGTAGGAATACCTTTACAGGGCACAAAACGGGCCATCCTAGTGATGGAATCTACTACAACCCAAATTATATTGTAGCCTTGTGTACGAGGTAAGTCAGTGATCAGGTCCATCGAGACCGTATGCCAAGGCCTTGGAGGTATGGGCACAGGTTGTAATATTCCTAGTGTGCGGCCCCTTCGAGTCTTACACTGGGCGCATACTGAGCAGGTATTCACGTACGCTTCCACATCACGTTGCATCGATGGCCACCAGCACCAGCCTTTCAGCAGATCTAAGGTGCGTCGCTGCCCTGGGTGACCATTGATGAGTGCGTTGTGGGACCAATCCAAGGCTTGATTACGGTTGTCGTTAGTGGGCAAAAACAGTTTCCCTTGTATGAAAGGCAACCCTTCCTGAAAAACCGGATCCCAGTCAGTCAGAGCCTGAGGGTGGTGTAATACCCATTGGCGAATGGCGGATAACATGGATTGCGAGGGAGTGCAAGCACATACTACGTGTCCTTTGCCTAACAGTGTGTCTGGAAAGGATGGAGGAGATACCCCCCCCTGGTGAACGGGACAAGGCGTCCGCCTTACCATGAACCACCCCTGGCCTGTGTTTAACCACAAAATCATAAGCTGCTAAGTAGAGATGCCAACTGACCTGTCTGCTGTTAACACATTTTAGTGATGCCAGATCCTGCAGGTTCTTGTGATCGGTGTAAACGACTGTCTGGTGTTTGGCCCCCAGGAGGTGGTGTCTCCAAACTTGAAAAGCATCTTTTATGGCAAGGAGCTCCTTTTCAGTGACTGTGTAGTGTGTTTCGGTCGGCGTGAACTTCCTCGAATGGTAAGCCACCGGATGTAGCTGACCGGTGGTTGGGCAAGGCTGGGACAAAACTGCACCTAACGCAAACGAGGATGCGTCCGCCTCCACGATGAAAGGGAGCTCTGAATCCGGATGTTGTAGGACCGGAGCTGTGGTAAAAGAGGTTTTTAGGGTATCGAATGCCACCTGATGGTCACTAGACCATTCGAAGTGTACAAGAGGACTTGTCAAGGCTGTTAGTAGGGCAACAATAGAGGAAAAGTTGGAAATGAAACGCCAGTATTTATTCGCAAACCCTAAAAAGGACTGCAGTTGCTTGAGCGTAACAGGGACCGGCCAGTCCGTGATAGCACGGATTTTCGACTGGTTCATCACCAACCCCCCAGGGTGACATGTAAAACCCCAGGAAAATCGACCTCTTTTGTGTGAAACATACACTTCTCGGGTTTCGCAAATAGAGCGTTCTTTCTGAGTCGTGATAACACTTCCCTGACGTGAACAATGTGTTCTTCAAGTGTAGGGGAGAACACTAGTATAGCATCTAAATATACCACAACATAAATGTCCAGGATGTCACTAAACACATTGTTTATAAAACGCTGGAAGGTAGCAGGGGCGTTACATAAGCCGAAGGGCATCACGGTATATTCAAACAATCCCTGGCGAGTGCAGAATGCTGTTTTCCACTCGTCCCCAGGGTGCATGCGAATCAGGTTGTATGCCCCCCGGAGATCTAGCTTGGTGTAGATGGAAGCATGGGTTAGTTTATCTAAGAGGGTCGAGATGAGCGGGATGGGGTAGCGGTTGTTTATGGTGACTGAATTTAACCGCCTGTAGTCCACACAGGGACGAAGGGCTCCCTCCTTCTTAGAAACAAAAAAGATGGGGCTGGATGCGGGTGAGGAGGAGGGCCTGATATGGCCCAGGTGTAGGGCGTGTTGGATGTACTCCCTCAGAGCTACTTCTTCTGATGGTGACAGAGAATAGATTCAGCCTTTGGGGATCGATGCCTCAGGAACCAGATCAATGGGGCAGTCGTACAGCCTATGAGGTGGCAAACGCTCAGCTGATGCTTTATCGAAGACAACATGGAAATCATGGTAAACCGAGGGTACACCAGATAAAGCGGCTCCCACCGTATGTGACACCTCGGGTGACCTGTCCTCCCCTAACATTAAAGAATCCAATGCCCCAAGAGATCTCGCAGGGTTGGTAATGCCCTCCTCATCCACCAAACAATAGTGCTGACATACCTCTGACTCAAAGAAAAACTGTCCTGTACCCCAGTTTATAAGTGGGTTATGTTTCCTCAACCATGGAATGCCCAATATAATTCCGAACTATGGGGTTGATATAAGGTCGAAGGACATTGTTTCCTTGTTGGTCCCCTGGATGATCACCTCCATAGGATCGGTCTGTTGTTTGATCGGACCGGAAACGAGGGAGGAGCCATCGACGACATGTACTGGTTCGGGGTGTAGTTTGGTTATCAATGGAAGATTAATTATCTTGGCCATCGTAATGTCTATGAAACAACCGGTAGCCCCTGAATCTATGACAATGTGTACTGCATGTGAACAATCCCTGGTAGGATGTAATATGGCCTGGACTATGACTGGTCTTATAGGACGGAAGGTCGGAATGTTCTCGGAGGAGTTCTGTAATAAGCTCGCCTTGTCCCCCATTCTCAAGGGCGAGCTTTCTGAAAACCTGAGTTCCTGTTCTTTGGGCGATGAGGACACTCTTTGACATAATGCCCATTGAGACCGCAATAGAAGCAGGCATTATCTGTTCTGCGTTCTCTCTCGGTCTGGGTGATGGGGCTTTGTATCCCTCCTATTTGCATGGGTTTACTGGTGTTTTCTGGGGAAGAAAGGGATTGACTGACAGAAAGGCCGGCTTCAGCCCGACGCTTGGTTCTCCGGGCGTCTACCTGAAGTGCTCAATCTACCAGGTCGGAATAAGAGGCCGGGAGAGATGGGACCAAGATGTTTCTGCGGATAACTGGTTAAACCGCGTGATGTATTCTATCAGGGTTTGCCTACCTTGAGCTAGATCCAGTAATTCCAGATCCCGGGACTGAACTTTATACTTGGTATCGAATACTTTGGCCATCTCACTCACCAGGAGGTCAAAATCATAGAGAACCGGATGATCATTTTCCAGGAATGGATTCGCCCAGGTGGCTGCTATGCCTGTCAGGTGGGAAAGCAGAAAGGCGGCTTTGGTGATTGAGTCGTGGAATACCTGGGGTCGACAGAGAAAGTGGAGCTTGCATTGGTTGATAAATCTATGATACTTCCTGGGATCGCCCTGATATTTCTCAGGGGCTGCTAAAGGGAATTGGGTAGGTAACAACACAAGACCCGGTGGTGTTGGGGGCATGGAAGGGCCCGGGTTTGGGGGTGTGGGATCTCGAAACTCGGAGTCTGCCGGTAGTGAATGGCGGGCACTTTGTAAGGAATCCAGGCGATGGTGAATGGTAGTTGTGGCAGCAGCCATGTCTGTTCTAAGGGTTGTAATGGCTTGCATTAGAGCGGCCACGGGGTCCCCGGCAGAGGGTTCCATCACACGGATGACCAAAGAAGGCTTCACAGTCTGTTAGGACTTGATGGTCGTGTAGATGATGAAACCTCCGTCCCCAAGTACCACACGAGCAAAATAGCAATATTATTGCCCGTGCAGTCTTTGAGGCCACGGGTGTAGAGTGCCTTCAGCCTGGAACCAGGAACGCCGGAAAGACCCCCCTGACCACTGTAAGGCAAGCAACCAGGTTAGACAATTGAAGCAATCCCAATCAGAGCAATACAATATCACTACAGAAGGCTTACCCAATGCAGGTGACAGGGTACCCAGGATAAGGTGAATGGACAGGGGTCTGCATTAGTCGACGGCGGTAGGCGACAGTTGTTACACAGGATGGCACTCTAGTTGGGTGGTAATAACGCCTGATGCAGGAGAAAAAACATGAGTCAAAGTCGGAGCCAGGAGAGGCGAAAATCAGTCCGGTAAACAATCTGAGGTCAGAGCACCAAGAGATAATGTCAAATGCAGAGGATAATCCAATAACAATTCCAATGGAAGGCCGAGGTCAAAAATCCGAGTAAGTCACCAGAACAAATGCAGAAGTACCAAAGGAAAGCGAAGAGGAATCCAGGAAGCAGTCCGTGGTCGAGATAATCAAGAGCAACAAAATCTGTGAGAACGCCAAACAGTACTAACAAAGTCAGCTGTGAAGTGCTGAATTTGAGTCAGTACGTTCCTTTTGAATATGAAGGTGAGCACATGATTCAGTCACGTGAGGCATGCTCCACGTCTCACTGCTCCGACTAGGTCCCTTCCTGGTCACGTGGCGGATTGCGTGAAGAGTCCAGCGGTGCCGGTGCCTAGGGCGCCCGGTGGCAAGCCGCCACAGCATTCGCCAATGTAGGAAAGGGGGCCGCACCGGGCGCATTGGACGCAGGTCCTTCCGAGAGTGCCAAGTGCCGTCGCCCACTCGCCGTCGGTAGACCTGCATAGGTAAGTGGGACATAGTCTGTCTGGGAAACTGAAGTGTTTGTTGTTTCGCTAACGGGGCCGCTTACTGGGGCGTGACAGGCACAAGCTAATAATCACAGTACTATCCTAAAGGAACAAGCTAATAATCATAGTCTTATCCTAGAGGGCACAAACCAATAATCACGGTACTATCCAAGAGGGCACAAGCTAATAATCACTGTAATATCCGAGAGGGCACACGCTAATAATCACAATGCTATCCTAAAGGAACAAGCTAATAATCACAGTACTATCTGAGAGGGCACAAGCTAATAATCACAGTACTATCTGAGAGGGCACAAGCTAATAATCACAGCACTATCCTATAGGGCACAAGCTAATAATCACAGTAGTATCCTAGAGGGCACAAGCTAATATTCACAAGACTATCCGAGAGGGCACAAGCTAATAATCACAGTACTATCCGAGAGGGAACAAGCTAATAATCACAGTACTATCTGAGAGGGCACAAGGTAATAATCACAGTACTATCCTAAAGGAACAAGCTAATAATCACAATACTATCCTAAAGGATAAAGCTAATAATCACAGTGCTATCCTAGAGGGCACACGCTAATAATCACAGTCTTATCCTAGAGGGCACAAGCTAATAATCACAGTACTATCGGAGAGGGCACAAGCTAATAATCACAGTGCTATCCTAAAGGAACAAGCTAATAATCACAGTAGTATCCGAGGTGGCACACACTAAAAATCACAGTATTATCCTAAAGGAACAAGCTAATAATCACAGTACTATACGAGAGGGCATAAGCTAATAATCACAGTGCTATCCTAAAGGAACAAGCTAATAATCACAGTGCTATCCTAAAGGAACAAGCTAATAATCACAGTACTATCCTAAAGGAACAAGCTAATAATCACAGTACTATCCTAAAGGATCACGCTAATAATCACTGTACTATCCTAAATGCACAATTTAATAATCACAGTCTTATCCTAGAGGGCACACGCTAATAATCACAGTGTCATCCTAGAGGGCACAAGCTAATAATCACAGTACTATCCTAAAGGAACATGCTAATAATCACTGTACTATCCTAAAGGTGCACGCTAATAATCACAGTACTATCCTAGAGGGCACAAGGTAATAATCACAGTACTATCCTAAAGGTACAAGCTAAAAATCACAGTCTTATCCTAGAGGGCACAAGTTAATAATCACAGTGTCATCCTATAGGGCACAAGCTATTATTCACAGTACTATCCTAAAGGAACACGCTATTAATCACTGTACTATCCTAAAGGCACACACTAATAATCACAGTTTTTTTTTTTTGTTTTTTTTTATTATTGTTGTTTTTGATGATACATCTTTACAACATCCAATTTATCTTCAAACATAAAATTCAAATCTCAGAATACATAGGAGACATGTTTCTTCGATATATGACATAATTATCCTTAGAATATAAAATATTTCAACCAGCATAATAAAACTCAATTTAAAAATCAAAATGCAAACACATCAGGTCCAAACAGTATCAGGAAAAACTATCAATATACTTGGGCTCGCTTAGGTGATAAATTTACAAATTTCACATCTTTTTCTATTCTTTATTACAATTCTCAACCATATCTAGTTTTTTTTCAATAATTTGTAGGAGTTTAACTAGTGCAAGTATAAGTGAAATCCTGTTTCCCCACATGCATTCTGCCCATAGCGTTTCTCGGGTAATTCCCATAATACCAAATAGGAATTTGCCCAAATATTTTTGTCTATCTGCCTCAAAATAAGTACAGTATAATACTAGATGTTTCAAGGATTCATTTACATCGATCACACAAAATCTACAATTCAAGTTATGCTGCTCGTTTTTGTTATGTTTCCAAAATTTCATACGGTCTTTAGTTAACAGTAGATTAAACTTGAATCGCATGTACGTTACTCTTATCAGATTACTAGGTACCTGCCTAATATATAGTAATATTGGTTTTTGGTTATGCCTAAATTTAGAGTATTCTTCATACATTTTATATTGTCCAATTAAATCAGATGTATTTGCCCAATCATAAATATATAGTTTTTTTTTACTATTTGAGGCAAGGTAGCTAGGTCTGTTGTGCTTTGCGCAATCAAATCCAATACCTGTTGTATCTCCTTGTAAGACTTCTGTAGAGAATCAGGTTTGCCCCTCTTAATCATAACTGCTAAATCTTCGGTTGGAGAACTTTAGCAAAGTTTGCCAACCTGCGCCATCTCATTTTTGACGCCAAAGATGTAAGCCCCAGTTCATGAATTATTATGGGATTTGGCATCGAAAGGGGCAGATGTAAAACCTTTTTCCAAATCATTCCCTGTAAGGAATTTAGAATATGCCCCATCGCTAGTGTGCATAAATCTAATCCATATAGTATGATTGCCTCTACTTTAAGCAGGTAAAACTCTATTAGTGGGATAAGAGAAAATCTACAGAGCTTCCGATGGATGATCTTCATTTGTGCTAGAAGTGGCAATGCTTTAATTGATATTGCTTTATGCCATTTTTTCAGTGAGTCAGAATTCGTTAAATTATATCCCAAATAAATCAACCCTAATGAGCGAGGAATCATGTTTCCATTGATTAACCATTTAAATGATGTTGTTTTCCTTTTGTTAGAGAAAATCATTATATTCGATTTTCCAGGGTTGACTGTCAAGTTGTGTTTTTCACAGTAGCCATAGAACAGATGTATTTTATTTTGTAGTCCATATGGCGTGCGATCTATAAGGATGATATCATCGGCAAAAGCCAGCCAATTTATGCTTAGATGTCCTAGTTTTGCGGCAAAGGTATTCGAGTGTTCCCACAACTTGTCTATATCTGCTAAATACAAATTAAACAGAGTAGCCGCGAGGTTACACCCTTGTTTCACCCCAATAAATGTATTTATTGGGTCAGTTAGCCGGCCCGTACCATCAATTCTTACGCTATAGCTGGTGTTAGTGTGGAGCATGGCTATCATTGTTATTATATGCACTGGGATCTGCCAATTGTGCATCTTTGCCCAAAGTATTTCTCTAATCACGCAGTCAAACGCTGAGGACAGGTCCACCAATGCCATGTATATTGGACCATTGAGATCTCCTCTTGAGCTCTTTAATAAGTGTGCGAGAATAATTGCATTCAATTGTGTTCCCATACATTTTCTAAAGCCTGTTTGAAAGCGTGAGAGGATGCGTAAAGACAATATGGATGAATTCAGTTCTCTAAGGAGTAAACTGGCGAAAATTTTTGCAGGAGTATCTATCAAGGCAATTGGTCTAAAGTTTTTTGGATCAGCTGTACCTCCTTTTTTATGTAGGGGAATAATTAGAGCAGATGTCCAAGAATCTGGTAGTTTTTTTGTTTTAAAGATAGTATCAAAGCTGCGCATTAAGTGAGTTGCCCAAAATTTTGGGTCATCTTTCAACAAGCATGGAGGAATTCCATCCGGGCCCGCTGCTTTTGAAAACTTTAGACTCATAATCACTGACTCAATTGTTTCGACGTCCCATGGACAACTGTCGGGTAATAATGATACCTCTACAACGTACTTAAGTGACCTGAACTTATCTGGTAATACATATTTACTACTGTAAAATTCAGTCCATAGGTCACCACTCACTGTAGAGCATTTCTCTGCCTGGCTTCTTTCCATAGGATCTCTTAGTATAGCGCAGATTCCACGTGTTTTCCTACCTATCATGAGATTAATCATATTTTGATTTTTTCTCAGATAGGCATTGAATTTAATAATTCTAATGTCCTGTTTATATTTAGTCATGATTAATTTTTTCCTATACATTACTTGGTCAAAATGGATGGTGTAGTCCCTTGCCAGATTTCTAATTTCAGCATTTTTCTCTCTTTTTCTTTTCATTATGTCCAAGTTATAACCTCCAACTGAGACTGTAGATGTGTCTTGCTTGTTTCCAGTGACTATCTGACTAAGATGGTAGTGAATCATATTCTCATTCATGCGATCTAATGATCTACATTCTACCGTTGACAACTGGTTGGGATTATATTTTAATATGTCACGACTGACTAAACTGTTCAATGACCTACAGGTTTTCAAGTTCCACCTTATTGATAGCATCTGTCTGTCAGATTCAGGTAATACCAATGGTTTATACATAGTATAAATACCAAATTTACAACTCATAGTACATGTCAAAATCGAGTGGTCACTCAGGGCAGACCTTTCTATTGTACAGGGCGAAGCCATCGTGGCTAGGGTTTTTGAGGTGACAATGTAATCAATGGAGGAGTTATATATTCCCCTACTCCAGGTCACTTTTGACCCATAACTTACAAAAGGAATAACTTGCATGTCCCATTCTTTAAAAAAGTCTGACCACAGCTGGCCCCTCTCACACGACAAATTTATATACGGAATATTTTGACCTTCATTTTCCAAATTTTTTTGTATGAGAGTGGAATTGAAATCCCCACCCACAATAATTTCGATGTTGGGCATTTCGTCCACCGCCTCCAACAATAAAGCATTCAGTCTTTCAAGAATACCATCAATGTATGCTCCATTTGAGTTCCAGTATAAGCCTATTATCAACAATGGAGCATTCTGATTACTCCTTGACATTACAATAACTGCTAGCATCTCCTCGGAGGAATATATCTGCCTTATTTCCACATTATATACCAAGGAGACATAAATGGCAAGGCCGCCCTTTGGACGACCAAGTTGGCCCTTTTGAGCATGACTGAAAAAGCTTGTAAAACCCTCCATAGGAATATCTGTAGTGGCCATGGTTTCTTGTAGGATAAAGATTGCTGGGCGATTCTCGCAATCTAGCATCCGAAACCACGACTTTAAGGGGGTAATTCATAGAATTCAGCGCACAAGTGGCGCATGCGGCTGGCGCACAGTGTGCGCGTGCGAATTTCCGCGCACAGCGTATTCATGGATTCCAGCCACCAAAACCAGCCGTGGCGCACAGTGGCGCAGCGACCCTGCAGCAGCGCCAGTTACGCCCCCAAGAACGCCTCCCGCGCAGGGAAAAGCCATCAACATACCCAATCCAGCGCAAAGGGCTGCGCTAACCCTGTACCAGCACAGCAAGCGGGCTACGTGTATCACTGGGGTGCGCGGGAAGTACCTCACGCAATTGGCCCCGTGCGAGCAGGGTACGCATATTTCAGGGGTGCGCGGGAAGTTCCACACGCGATTCCATCAGGGTACTTGTATTTCGGGGTGCGCGTGAAGTTCAACACGCGATATCAGCAGGGTACGTGTATTTCAGGGTGCAGGGGAAGTTACACACGCGATTCGAGCACGGTACGTGTATTTCGGGGTGCGCGTGAAGTTCCACGCGTGAATGGCCTGGGCGCGTGTATTTCAGGGGTGCGCGGGAAGTTCCACACGCGATTGGCCTGGGCGCGTGTATTTCAGAGGTGCGCGGGAAGTTCCACACGCGAATAGCCTGGGCGCGTGTATTTCAGGGGTGCGCGGGAAGTTCCACACGCGAATAGCCTGGGCGCGTGTATTTCAGGGGTGCGCGGGAAGTTTTACACGCGAATAGCCTGGGCGCGTGTATTTCAGGGGTGCGCGGGAAGTTTTACACGCGAATAGCCTGGGCGCGTGTATTTCAGGGGTGCGCGGGAAGTTTTACACGCGAATAGCCTGGGCGTGTGTATTTCAGGGGTGCGCGGGAAGTTTTACACGCGAATAGCCTGGGCGCGTGTATTTCAGGGGTGCGCGGGAAGTTTTACTCGCGAATAGCCTGGGCGCGTGTATTTCAGGGGTGCGCGGGAAGTTTTACACGCGATTTCAGCAGGGTACGTGTATTTCAGGGCTGCGCGCAAAGTTTCACACGCGATTGGGCTGCGTGCGGGTATTACAGGGGTGCGCACGAAGTTTTACACGCGATTTCAGCAGGGTACGTGTATTTCAGGGGTGCCGGGGAGTCCTACATGTGATTTGCCAGTGTGGGTCCTCCCAGGTGTTCCCTGTACACCCTCCACGGCCCCTGCAGGCAGCCCACACCACAGGGGACTACCCTGCATCCCTGGTCATGTCCCGCAGGCAGCCCACCCAACATGGGCATGCCCCCCAGCAAAGGCACATGTCTCCTTGCACCAATGATCACCAACTCATGTCCCCTTGCACCCCCACCCCCAGCATTGCGGGGCACCTGCCAGCAGGCCCCCACCCATGTCTCCCAGCACCCCCACCCCCCCCAGTCACCAGGGGCAGCCTCCACCAGGCCCCCACCCATGTCTCCCACCACCCCCACCCCCCAGCAGTGCAGGGGCACCCACCACCAGGCCCCCACCCATGTCTCCCAGCACCCCCACCCCCCAGCACTGTGGGGCACCTGCCAGCAGGCCCCCACCCATGTCCAACTCATGTCCCCCACCACCCCCACCCCCCAGCACTGTGGGGCACCTGCCAGCAGGCCCCCACCCATGTCCACTCATGTCCCCTTGCACCCCCACCCCCCAGCACTGTGGGGCACCTGCCAGCAGGCCCCCAACCATGTCCAACTCATGTCCCCCACCACCCCCACCCCCCAGCACTGTGGGGCACCTGCCAGCAGGCCCCCACCCATGTCCAACTCATGTCCCCCACCACCCCCACCCCCCAGCACTGTGGGGCACCTGCCAGCAGGCCCCCACCCATGTCCAACTCATGTCCCCCACCACCCCCACCCCCCAGCACTGTGGGGCACCTGCCAGCAGGCCCCCACCCATGTCCAACTCATGTCCCCCACCACCCCCACCCCCCAGCATTGCGGGGCACCCTCCACCAGGCCCTCGCCCATGCCCCCCTGCACCTGGGTCCCAACAATCCCCAATCATGTCCGTAATGGCCATCCTCCCCTGCCAAAAGGCCCAACCAACTATCACATCCACCCACATATCAAAGGAAATTACATGTTACACACCCAAAGTAAATAATGCAAATGAACACATGTCTGTCACACACAATGGCTGCAAGTGAATGTTAAAACACCCAACATGACATGCATGAAAGTAATGAGATGATACGACACATTGAAGGATGAAAATAAAAATGTATTGAAAATCAACTAGAATGGAAATGAAATTAGAAAAACCACAAAGCAAAACAACAAAAAGAAGATGAATGTCCATGAAAAGAATCCAAAAAAATCAAAAAATCCATAGAAGAACTATATACAAGACAATCCCGGGTCCATGAGCCCAACCAAATGAAACCTAACTATGTCAACTAACTAAAAACTGAACTATATACAAAAAAGTGGCGCATTGTCCAATCGCAACCAAATAAAAAAAAATAATAATTTAAAGGAAACCTACCACTAACTATATAACTATATAAAATGGCAGCGGGCAAGTCCTGCGGCTCACTCTGTGATGTTGCCGGCCAGGGCATCATCGAACTCCATGTCGATGTCCTGGAGGCGGGACTCTGTCCTGGCCCCGAGGTCTCGCAGGGATAACCCCATGTTCACCTCAAACTCCCTGCGAGCTTCCTCGAGGCACTCAGCCCGCCTCAACGCCCGACGAATGGAGAACTCCGCCCTGACCATGGTGAGCCGCTCCTCTTCCGCCCGCTGCCGCTCCGCACCTATCCGCAGGACCAACTGCTCCCACACGGAAGACACTACCATCCCAGGGTTCTCCTGCCCTCCGGCCGATGCCTGCCCCTATGATCTTGATGGCCCCGAGCCATGATGCCTCCCACGTCGAGCCTGCTGCTGCCTCCGACGCCACTGCCTCTGCCAGCACGATGGCATCCAGGACGATGGAAACCACCGACGCCGTCGTGCATGTGCCCTGCCCGATGATGCCGTCACATCCTCCATCTGCTGGGGTCCAGTTGCTGTGTTGTCCACCCCTGCTGGACCTCTGACTCCCGACTGTGGCAGGGATGGGATCCCCACCAAGCTGGCTGCATTGGTCAGGGCAGGTCCACAGGGGGCACTGGTGGCATCTGGGCCGGAAGACGGCAAGGAGAACGACTGGCGTATAGTCTCCACAGAGGAGGAGAGGGCCGCCAGATTGGCCGACACATGCAGGAAACCCCCGAACATGGCCGATCCCAATTGGGCCACGTCGGCACGGTGCTCTTCGTGATGACGTGCGTGCTCCTCCTGGGAAGCACGCACGGCATCACAAATCACAGCCATGCGCATCGCGACCCCAATCAGGACCTTCTCCACACGGCCAGGGGTCCCCTCGTCCGCAGGTGGAGCGGAGTCAGATGACATGGACATCCCCTCTACCTGCGGACGGGCCTGGGACGGGGCATCCCTGCTGGTGCAAGGTGGTGCACCCACAGGTTCAGGGACAGCGACATGCACAGGCCCCTCCACGGTGACCTGTGCTGTCTCCTGCCCCTGCCCCTGGACTACACCACTTGCACCAGCAGGGATGCCCCCACCAGGCCCCATGTGCGCCTCAGTGGCGGCCTCCTCCTCCTCTGTGGAAACCACCAACCTGGATGGCTCCTCGCCGTCTACCGCCGTAGCAGGCCCCTGTGGGGGCTCACCCACCCCTTCCGCTGCAGCCGTGGGGGCATCCCCGCCGCCTTGCTCCACAGCGCCGTCTCCGCCCTCTCCTTCACTAGCCGCTGCGTAGAGGGAGACATAGAACACAAGCATCAGGGTACTGTACAATGGTCCCCTAGACAGGAAGCAATAGCAGATGAGTGCCACTGTCAAAGTACACTTCCATCATGTCACACCACAACACATGTGTCAGTCCAGGCAAAACACACACAGTGACAGTCATGGTGCGTGCCATGGACATTTCAATGCATGTCCAATGGACTCTCGAATCATACAATGTAATGGGACTCACATGCATCATGGGTCATGCCTATCACATGCACACACTTCACCTCAGTCACATCCATCTGGCCCCGTACACCCCAATCACAGTGCATACAAGGATGACTAGGCTGCATCAGTGAATCTGTACATTGTCACAGACATGTGTCATGCATCCATGGCACTCACAAGTCACAGACACGCAGGTCAGGCACACAGACATGGATACCACATATGTATCTGGCATCAGCACCCATCCCTCGCCCCCACCCATGTCCAGGAACAGAGACTGCCATGCTCTCATGTGAGCAATCTGCACAGGGCTCCCCATGTCGCATTCAAACACATGCAACAACCGTGCGGTTCACACATTACAGGTCGCACATGCATTCCCATGATGTCCCTGCACACATACATGCGTACATGGCCTATGTCACACATGCAGGCAAGTATCAGACAACCAGCTGTAAGAGGATTCAATTCAACACTACAGCTAAGTCAACGCCTAGTCTATAATACTGAATGAAAACCCTTATTGATATATCTTTATGTCCAGTTCATGCGTTCTGGATGACTACCCCTATATAACACCCCTCTCTTGGAATCCCCCTGACCCCACTGAGCCAAGAAGTAGTTCTGTTTTGCAAGTTTAAAAGGTTTATTTGATAATTTAAAATATATATATATCACACTTTATAATAAATTAATAATTGAATAGCACACTTAATCTGATATGATAAAGATCAACAACGGAGAATCTGGCACTAGCACACTTCTTATAATCACTAATGAGTTGACATGAAATGGATAAGGTAGCACACTGGTAAATAGGAACAAAAGTATAATGTGGTAGAGGATGCTTTATGTAAGCTCAGGTGGATGCAACATTCAATGAATGCAGTACAGAAAATACTCAATGGGATTTCAACCAAACAATGTAATCACTTTTCTCTGGCAATCCCCTCCCCCCCTTGATGCAAGGCAAGGAAATGGAAGGAAAACACACAGTTCTCAGAAATGCAATCAATGTAAATCAGTTCACCCCAGCAAGCTTAGACTACAGAAGTTTGAAAACACAGGCCCAAATTGCTTTGATATGTGCTGGCAATGAATTAAAAAAAATATGCTAAAATGGTTTTAATTCCCTTTCAGAGGTTCAGGGTGAGTGGTATCTAGTTAATATTAGTCCAGGTTCACACTAGCAATGATGCAGGGATAGTTAGCAGGTTAAACGAATTTCTGGCAAATGGAAGGCAAGCAGCAGCAGTTTTTACATGTGAAGAAATTTGCAAATCGCGGTAAAATTCGCGGATGCGTGTTCCGCGATTGCGGTACAACTATAAGGGGTAGGAATGCGGTTCTAGGTTCGTAGGAAAGCCACGATTCTAACCTTTCAGATGAAAGTTATTGCAAGTCTCTAGCACAAACGGTTGCGGAGATATGAGCGATTTTGTGAAGGTCGTTTTTCAGATTTGAAATTTTAAAGTTCAAAAAGACAAGTGCAGCTTGCAACTAGGAAATGACAAGTGACAGCTTTACAAATGACAGGTGACAGTTAGGAGGCAGTTCTACTTAGATTAAATAGATTGAATTATTTTATTTTAACTAGGAGATTGGTTCTGCACAGTTTTCTAGGTACTCACACTATATTCTTGAGTGAAATGGGCCTCGCCATGGATCTGGTCAGGTTTTAAACTCGCCTCTGGTCTCTGCACTTCACAGTGATCTGGGTCAGCTCTCTCTGGTTCTCTGGTCTGGGTCTCTAGTTCTGGATAGATTGAAGTCTCTAGTTTGGCTCTCTGGAGGTTTGATGAATTTGAAGTCTGGATCTCTGGATGTTGTATGGTCCGGCAGAGCGCGTTGCAGCAAATGGAATTGAAGGTCCCTATCTGTCCTGTCTGTCTGCTTTTATGTGTTTAGAATGTGGGTGTGTTCTAGCATCACTGACCCTACCTCTCTCTCAGCTTCTAATTGGTCAAACTTCCATTTATCATTTGATTGGGGAATGAACTGTGAGTCAGAGGGATGTCATTTTATGGCTTGCAGATAGGACACTCCTCTGTCAGATTGCACACATTCTATATTTGATAATAAAAGACATATTTCACAGTTACACAGTTGCTTGAAATTACATATACATGGTGTGGCTGAATTTAGCCATGTCTCTGTCCAAATCTGCTGTTTCTAAGAGCTTGCATTCAGAAATGGCACATCATTGACTTTTTAACTGATTTTTCAATTTCTGACATTGACCCAACTTTACATACATGTGCGCAGGGAGTATGGACATTAACTGATGAAGTTTCAGATTTTTAACATGCATACATTTAGAGTAATATCCACTTTTCCGCTGACACCCCCCTGAACATGCCACCGGGTCGAAAAACCTCTTAAAATGTGGGCAGAAAAATCACAAGAATTATGGTGTCATTTATAAAATTTTCACATGTCCGCTCTATGAATGATCCATCTTTTTAAAGTTATGTTCTGGCTCCAAAGGGGTGTGGTTTCCTCCCAGCACAAGGTAGAAATACTGGTTTATCCAGTTCTGCCAAGCCAGCTTGCTCTCACAGGCAGTGCTCCTCCCAGCTTCTGCCAAGAGGAAGCTACATTTTACGACTGCTGTAATAAAACCTTTGCCTGAGTCAGGAGAGGCTCATTGTTCAAGAGGAAGCCATTTATGATCCTCTCAATAAACCCTCTGCCTGGGTGAAGGGAGTTGCATTGTTCACTCTCCTGCAGAGCACAGGTAATTCAATTATCAGATAGATGGCATATCCTTAGTGTGAGCAGCAAAAGGGCAGCTAGGCCTGGGAACACAGCTGTGACTCAAGTTTCACTCCTGATGGGGGTAGTTGCCAGGCAGAATTTAGTTCCTTAAGCCAGGTTTCAGATAAAATGTCACTTTTTGTTCCCCAGTTCCTGCATTCAAATAAAACTAAACATTTTTACATATGCAGCTAGAATGCTGATTCTAAGTGCAAAACTATGGCATTTCAACAGTTACAAAGGCATGTGACACCAAACATAGGTCACTCATTTCATCTAAACATTTTCGATTTTAGTGTCTTTAAATCCAGTGCAACTTAAACTGCTGACTCCATAGCAGTTTTGTTATAAGCACTGTTTTGGGCTCTTCATTTCCCAGATTTTGTAAGCACACAAAACCTCATTCTGCCAAATGTCTGCTGGTGTTCAGTGAATATTTTGCACATGTTGCAATGTTTAAAATAGACACTTTGGCTTGCCTTCAGAGGAACACAGGGTGGTTTTAAAACGCCGGCTTTTGGATAGTGGTGAGTACTGGTACTGCACCCATTTTTGGGATTTAAGAATGAATTCCCCACAATTCTAGTTGCATTTGGCAATCAGCATTGCCATTCCCAATGGTTTCAGACTACTGTGCGGGTAGTCCAATGGTGGTTTTAGGCAGTGTCCTTCTGTGCCCATAACATCGGCAAAAATGGGTGGCAGCCTATTCTTCCTGCATTTCCCTGTGCATTTTCTGGGAAGCTCTGGCCATCATGATGTTTTCATGTCAGTACTGCACAGTTTTGAGGTAGGGCTCGGATGCATGGGTAAATACATCCCACAAGCCCCCCTCTTGCGATGGCCATTCGGTTTCACTGATGGGACTCGCAAGATCTGGGATGTTTCCTCATCTTCTTCCAATAGATGGCACAGTTCAGCATCTTTTCCTCCATCCGGTCGGATCGATCGGTTCTCCTCGCCGGTCCTGATGGGAATATTGGGCGGTACCCCGAGCCCGTTGCGTCTCAGCTCCCGGTCTCCGGATCGTCCTCCTTGGCCCGTCTCAAGGTTTTCTTTCTCCTAGGACGACAAAGGAAGAGCGGCAATACCTATTCATAGACGTTTTTCCACCACCGTTGAGATAGTGGGGCAGCATATGCATTTCATCATCACGAAACATTACATTCTTATTTTGAAAAAAAAAACAGTATAACTAAGAGACAGTTTCATGCAAATCACAATATTTTAGAGACTAGATGTGGTATGTTTTATGATTGGAACAGAATTAGTCTGAGACAGTACCCGCTAGGATTCCAGAGGATTCCTCCAGTTGTTGCAGAGTGTGCCTGGGATGGCAACATTTCAACTGGTTTATGTGGACCCACTTGTCTTCCCCCTCTGCCGAACCGCCTTTGGGGATGCGGATCTTGTAGGCCACAGGGGAGATCTTATCGACGATCTCAAAGGGTCCCTTCCATGTAGGCAAAAATTTGCGCTGCTTGGCCTGGTTCCTTTGGACGTTGTATAGATAGACCCGGTCTCCCACCTGATATTCCTTCCTGGAAGTTTTCAGGTCATAATGGGTCTTCATGCTATCAGCTGATCTTTCTAGATTCCGCTGAGCATAAGCAAAAGCATGTTGGAGGTGTTTCCTTAAATTCTCTACATACTCATGAGTAGTGGAGGCATTTATCAGTGTCTGCTCTTGGGTCCTGTAGAGCAAATGCTGAGGAAGCACCATCTTGCGCCCAGTCATCAACTCAAATGGTGACATTTTGGTTGCAGCTGAAGGGGTAGATCTGATGGCCATTAGGACCAGAGGTAATCGGATATCCCAACTTGGCCCAGAATCTGCCACAAACTTCTTTAATATGCTCACAATTGTCCGGTTATATCTCTCTACTGCCTCAGAAGAAGCTGGTCTATAAGCAATATGCAGCTTTCTCTTGACCCCCAGTATCTCCCACATCTTTGTCATTACTTCACTGGTGAAGTGGCTACCTCTGTCTGACTCAATCCTTTGAGGTAGACCAAAACGGGAAAAGATGTGGTTAATCATCAAGGCAGCTGCAGTTTCTGCCTTGCAATTTGGGGCTGGGAGACATTCCACCCACTTGGTAAACAAGCATGTCACGGTCAACATGTACTTATTCCCCCTAGCCGAGCGAATCACAGGGCCTACAAAGTCGATTTGTAAATCTGACCATGGCAGTGTCATTCCCCTCTTTTGGAGAGGCGCGCGGTGCGTGAGGGATGATGGCTGAAATTGTGCACACACAAGACACCCCTTCAAGTATTGGTCGAGGTCCTGCCCCATATGTGGCCAGTATGCAACCTCTCTTAAGATTTCCAATGTTGTGTGAAACCCCCTATGACCGGCAGTGGCCGCATCATGGGCATGACTTAACATCAGGCTTCGGAATGAGGTAGGAACCACCCACTGATCGTGGCCAGCTTTGGATTTCCTTACCAACAAACCGTCTTGGATCCGGAACATTTTTGGACATTTCATCAACACTCTTAGGTCCTCTTTCCCAATGTAATCGGTATCCATCAGGGGAAAGTTCTCAGGGTCCTCAAGGTGCTGGTAAAATTTACCAATAATTGGATCCCCCTTCTGAGCAGTAATCAAATCATCATCAGGGGTCTCCTTACTCCATTGTGCAATTGAAAGGTCGTTGTGAGCATTTGTCTGGGACCTAGTGATAGCAGTGACCTGGATTTCCCCCAACAGGGACTCAATCTCAATTAGATCCCCTTGGATGGCCCCGGTTTTGGCCAGCTGATCAGCTAAGTCATTTCCAGTTTTGTCTGGTCCCTCTACTTTGGAATGACCCTTGATCTTTTTCCAATAGATGGTCATCCCATTCGAGGTGACCAGATAATCAATGTTTTGGATCAACTTCCCATGTTTCAAGGGTTTGTTGTTAGCACATAACATGCCTCTGGTTTTCCAATTAACCAGGTGCTCCACGAACCCGTTCCGTACATAATCCGAATCTGTGATTATGACCAGTTTGTGGAGTTGATGCTGGATAGCAGTGAGGATGGCCTGATGCACAGCCATCAATTCTGCCACCTGACTACTTCGGGGACCAATTTTGTATCCAGCGGAGGGTTCTGGGGACTCATTCACCCATGCATTCCCTACGCCAGCCACCAGTTCTTTCTCCCCGTCGTTGTCAACATGGTAAGAGCATCCATCCACATAGACAGTGGGCATTCCCTCACACTTGTCTTCTTCAAAGACTTTGTGTGGGGAATTAAGATATGCCTCCATGTTGTCCTTGATTTTCAGACTTTCGTCCTCGAGACAGTTTTCTCTTGCACAATCATGCAAGTCAGCCAGACCTTGCGCGAGGGGACTCTTCTTGTTTTGGCCATATCGGACCTCCACAGGAAAGCCTTGCATTGACAGAATCCAGGAAGTAATTCGGGAATTACTCACATTTCCGGCCCGGATTCTGTCACTTTGGAGATATTGCAGAGGCTGGTGTGGAGTCTCCACTATGATGTGTTCCCCGTGGATAAACGGGCGGTAATTCTTCAATGCCCACACCGTTGCCAGGAGTGCCTTCTCACAATCGTTGAATTTTTCCTCCACAGAGGATAAAGTTTTGCTCGCATAGGAGATTACTTTATTGACCTTGTCATGCTTTTGATATAATACTGCCGTCAAGCACGTATTAGAGAACCCTGTCTCCAGGAAGAACTCCTTGTTTCTGACCGGGTAAGCTAGGCAAGGCGCTTGTGAGAGGCTTCTTTTGAGTTGTTTTACTGCCTCGGCTTGTTCTGGACCCCATTCCCACTTGACCCCCCCCCTTCAGGAGATGAATCAGGGGTCTGGTGATCTCTGCGTAGCCCTCAATGAACTTTCTGCTGTAATTAGTCAGTCCAAGGAGGCTCCTTAGTTCCCGCAGAGTTGTGGGGTCTTTCAGTTTCTGAAGTGCTTCCACTTTCTTTTCCTGGGGACAGAGGCCATGAGGAGTAATCTCATGCCCCAAGAAATTAACACGGGTTCTACACCACTGTGCTTTCTGAAAGGAAAGTTTTGCTCCGGCGGCCCTCAACTGTGTCAGAACATAACGGATCTCCGCTATGTGTTCCTCCACAGATGAACTTTTGATGAGGACATCATCTACATAAGCCAGGTTACCCCTTGCACCCAAGTCGGGCATGGCCTTGTGTAGAAAAATGTTGAATTCATTGCCGGAGTTGAGGTATCCGAAGGGAGTCCGGGTCCATGTGTACTGCTGGCCCCCAAAGGTGAAAGCCAGTTTGTATTGGTCCTCCCTACTGACAGGCACAGTCCAGTACCCATTGGTCAGGTCTATTGCAGTGAATACCTGTGACCCCTGGATCTGGGCCAGCCCTTGGTCAATGTAGGGCAGTGGCCATCGGGAAGTATGGACCCGTTTGTTGAGCTCCCTAAGGTCAGCGCAGAGTCTCCACTGGCCGTTTGGCTTCAATATTCCCAGCACCGGATTATTGAAGGTGCTGTGGACTGGACGGATTATTCCCCGGGACTCAAGGTTCTTAATTATTTCAGTAAGGGACTCCATTGATGCGAGAGGCAAGCGATATTGCTTCACAAACACAGGAGTCATGCCAGGGTCCGTGGGGATTGTCGTTGTGTGGATGTCAGTGCGACCACAGTCATATGAGTCTACCGCAAAGAGATCTTGGAAATCCAAGAAAACTTGTTTCAACTTTTGCTTTTGTTCCAGAGTCACACAGGCATCAGCTAGGTTGACTCTCTCTTCCACCATCTTCCTGAAGCCTGGAAAGACTTCTGGTTTGGCTATTTCAGCGGCCTCCTCCAGCTGGGTGGAGAAGTCCCTGGTCAGAGTGCTGATTTGGACCGGAGGCTTCAGGTGGGAAAGGCAGCCCTCATGGACCTGGAAAATCACCTCATCCCTCCTGAAGTCACAAGTCACATCTTCCTTACCATAAGGGCAAGAAGTGTACACCAGGAAGTTCCCCCCATGCCGGGTAAAAATCCTGTCTGGTGTTGTATTGTCATCACTGTCACTGTCAAAACAGTCCTTGGGGATTGGTCCTAACAGTTCATTTCTAAGATCAATGGAGAAATGTCGGTCATCAACCGCCATTCCAATAATGGTGCCTGCGGCTAGAGTAATACTCTTTAAGTCGCTGTTATCCACCTCTATTGGAATGGTGTCATGTTCTATGTTGACTAATGGTGTTGGGTTTACCCCCAACCCTTGCTGTTGGAGAGAAGCATTTAGATGTATGTAAGCATCAGGGTTTTTCAACTCTTGTCCCCTTTTAACTTTCACTTCCAGGGAGAATTGTCGGGTCCTTTCTGGGATGGTGACTTCCTCTTTAACCTGAATTTCAACTGCATAAGGTAGCAATTGAGCTGACCTAAATGCTTTTTCTGGATCATCAAAGCCCATGGGATTATCCGCTAATCGGGACCAAGCTTTGAAGTTTATTAGGTCCAAACTAATGGCAAAGCGATTGAGAATGTCACTGCCTAAGTAAAAGGCGGCAGGGACGTCTCGCACGACCCAACAATTGTGGACTATGCTCTTGTTGCCAATGGAGATTTTGAGCATACACCTGCTTGGCAGGAGATGTTTGGAATTAGGTGCTTCCAGGTCCATTTCCCATTTGTCTATCAGTTTGAAGGTGGGAATGGCTGGATCTTTTGGGAGTTGGCGAAACATGGCTTCGCTGATGAAGCTCTTACCGTTGTTCACACACACTCGAGCGAGAACAGAGTCCTTCCCATCATTTAACTGAACAGGGATGAACAACTGCTCTCCAATTTGCTGAATATCAGCCAGGCTCTGAGCTGATTTCACATCTTTCTGGACTATAGGAGTGGGAGTTTCAGGTTGTGGATTGGTATAGAATTTCAGAGTGTTTCCTTCCAGCGTGGAATACCACTTTAGACTGGAAGGAAGGTTGATTTTCAGAAACAGAGAGGACCCCCCATCACCAGTCTGTTGTCCTACTGCTATTACTGTCACATCTGGAATTTGGCTATTCTGGAAGTGAAATTCTACTTGGTCAGATTTTTGTTCAACCATGTGGCATGTGCCGTTTAAACTAACATGGTTGACACTCTGTTTTAATTTTATTGGTCGGCTAGTCTGGGTCCAGAGGACCTTGTTTACACAATCTATTAGGGGTGACAACCTTCTCAGGAGGTCATTCCCTAGTAAACAAGGGGTGCCCTCTGGGGTCACAACTATGACCGGGTGTTTCAACTTATGTCACCCAATTTTAATGTCCAAATCTGCCGTCCCCTCGACGGGAATTTCCTTCCCGTCAAAGTTCTGTAGTTGTCCAGGAAGAGAGGTGAGAGGAATTTGGTAATTCTCTCCCCTTCCTGCATTCAGTTCATCAAAGGCCCTTCTGGACAGAAGGGTAGCTTGAGATCCAGTGTCCACCAGTGCCGAGATTGTACCCTGCCCCTGTACTTGTACCGGGGCATAATATCTTCCCTCCTTCTCCTCAAGGGGGCACAGATAATGCACATTTTTGGACAACTGGTGGGCTAACTTTCTGGTTTTGGACATTGCTAGCGAAGAGATTTGGGCAGAATTCTGTGGAGAGTCTTGGGAATCTGAAAGAAAAATTTGGCAACTGGAGATCAGAGCCATTGTGGGTTCCCCTGGTTCCAGTTCTGGGCCGCCCCCCCCTTTTTGGAGGCAGTCCCCAGTATGGGTTTGAACCCGGGGATTTTCTTGCTGTTGGTTCTGGGATGAGATGGTGGGCGGCGGTAGCTCAGTCTCCACATCTCCCCAGTCTGGATTTGCATTCCTAGGGACCCATTTTTCTTTGGGAGGAGTTCCCCCCTCTCTGAAGGAGAAGATCCTTTTCTCAGGATCCTCTGAGGATCCCTCTCCCTCAAATTGGAAGATCTGTACCTCCTCCTCAAACTGAGTCTGTTTGGGTCTTTTGTTTCTCCTACCCCCCCTCTGCTCCTTAGGAGGCAGACTTTCAGGGGCAAGAGATTTTGTTTCCGGTTCCTGGGTTTCCAGGGGCTGTTTACAAGTGAGGAAGGAAGCTTCCTCCAAGGCTTTACACCCCCCTTCCCCTTGTGCCTCCTCCCTGGGAACCGGTGAGTTATCGGGGTGCTGCCCCCGTCATTGTTCTGGAGCACCAGGTCCAGAGTTGGGTGCGTTCTGCGCCGGCATGCTGATCTGAGGGTTCTGCTGCGCCCTCAGTATATGACCCATATCCCGCGCCATGTTTTGAACCTGGCGCTCTAACTGGGAAACCCGCTCAGGCTGATACGGGGCCCTGTTTTCTCCCCTGGGCTGATCCCGGGAAGGGTAGCTGTCCCTTCTTTGGCAATACCCCGGGTTGGGAAGATTTGGGTACCCCTCCACCCTTGGCCTCCCCTCTCCCGGATTCAGTGGTCTGGGCTCAGGGAATTGGGGAAAGAAGGATGGATGGTTTTGGGGCTGAAAGTTGGGTGGATACATGGGGAAAAAGTTCTGCCCAGGATTTGGAGAGTTTCTGCCCTCCGGTGGGAAATTAGGAGGGAAGTTCCCTGGGTTAGGTGCTTGGCTGGATCCCCCCCCTTGGGCTGGAGGAGTCCACACATAACCCAGGATGGGTCTGTTTCCCTTGTAACGGGGACTTAAATAATCAGGAGAGCGAGGGACCCCATTTGTGGGGCTGCCGCCCTGGCTCCCTGTCTGTGACTGGCCCGAGGACCTTCTGGGCCTAGCATTATTAGGTGCAGGTAGGTTTTTAGGCCCCCCATCTCCAAATCTAAAACGGGGGTGACCTTTACCTCTGCCACCTTGGCAGCAGCAGGGGTGGTGTTGGCTTTGGGGTTTTTCTGGGCATTACTTTTGCTATCTATCGGTTTCTGCACCTCATAGATCCGGGTAGCCTGTTCAATGACCCAATCTAAGGATCTTTTCTCGTGAAAATCCCTCACGAGCTGGGTCATGATGTATTTGGGCAAGGCATGGAAAAACGTATTTATGAACTCTCTACTATCTGTGCGCATCCTTCTTGTGGTCTGTGCAAAAGCACGCTTTAACTCCTGCACAAATTCTTGTGGGGCCTGATCCTCCCCACATTGCAAATTGTAGGCTGCCTTGCGAGCCTCTTGAGGATTTCTGTGAACAGAAAAATGTTTCAGGATGGCCGCCTTATATGTGGACCATCTTAAATGATTTTGATCCTCCAGCCCCGCAAAGAAACTGGAGTATTCCGGGGAGAATGTCCACTTTACATATTGAATACAGCTTTGGCTGTCCTTCACATGGAAAGTCTCCATCATTTGTTCAAACAACTCTAAGTGCTCCCAAACAGAATACTTAGCGTTCTTATGGTAAGGCGTGATGACGCTCCTGATCGCCTTAATCTGCTTTAAGGGGTCCTTAAGCAAGGCCCTTTTTGCCTTATTGGCCTTTTTGGTTCGGGTAACCCTTGTCCATTCATCCTCGGACTCAGAGGCACTGCTCCCAGAGGTTCCCGTCTGATCTTCCAGGTTTTCCCGGATTCTGCGAGCCTGGGAATGGCTGGCAGAATGTGGGGACCTGGTCTCCTGTGTCCTGCGCAGTTCAGAGGAGTCTTCAGATTCCTCCTTGCTGCCAGGATTTGATGGGTACCCCCTCCACTGACCTAACTGGGCAGAGGTTTTCAGGATGCCCTTAATGGGCCTACTCTCCTGGGGTTCCCCACTGAACTGTACTGTACTTGGGTGCCCATACCCGGATGCCCACCCCTCCATTCCTGAGTGGTACTGGCCTATGAGCCCCATACTTTTAGCTGGATAGTAATCTGCCATCCCTGTGGCCCTGTGCTCATGTGCACCAGGGGACATGGGGGTGGCAGAGTCCAGGGACTGAGAGGTATGAGGGCCTCTGGTACTAGGGCTCCTGAGGTTATGCTCCGGAGTTTCCATTTCCCAGCGAACCTCATCTCTATCCGCCCCTGCTCCCTGTTGCAATGCAAGAGCCTGCATTTGTGCCTTCAGTTCCTCTGTTAAGGCCTTACTCGACTCTATCAGTTTCTCCTGCATCGCTACCTGTTGCTGGAGCCTATCATTGTGTTGACAGAGGGCCTCATTCTCCCTCTGTGCTTCCTGGTTGGTCCTGGAGAACTGGGCCAGTCTTTGCTGCAGGAGGTTTACCTCCTGGGCAATGTCCCTATTGGCCTGCTCCTTTCTTGCTAGAGCATCTTCCACCCTTCTGGTGTGCTCTACCAAGTTCTGGTTTTCTTTTTGGAGATCACCCAGCCCCTGGAGGGCCAGGTGATTTTCTTCAATTTCCTTTTTTAAGTGGCAGACTTCCTGGCCTATGGCGTCTCTTTCCTGACTAAGAGCCTGCATTTGTGCCGCCAGGTCGTCCCTTTGCCGTTGAAGGGCACCAGCTTTTTGGCGCTCCTCATCAAACTCTGCCTGGGTATCCAGGTCTTTCAAGATCAGCTTGTTGCTCTCTACCTTCACTCTATCTAGATGACTTTGCAGGGTGGCTACCTGCTCCGTGCATGCCCTGTTAAAGTCTAATTGTTGCTCCAGCTTTTTCTGGCTCTGCAGTAAGGAGTCCAAACTGTCTTGGTGCTCCTTCTGCAGGGCCAGAAATCTAGTATCCTGTTCTACCTTTTCCTGTTGCAGCACATCCATATCCTTCTTTATTTTAATGATGTGCTGCCTACTATCATCTTCTGACTCCTGGCTCCTCTGCAGCCTCTGCTCAGAAGAGACCAGGTCAGATTGGGCCTTCTCTAACACCATCTGTTGCCTATTTGCCAGATTTTGGCTTTCAGCACATCTATCCTGCATGTCTCCCATATATAGGTACAGGTATGCTGCTATCCTGGCAATCTTATTGTGTTCCTCTTTGGCTTTAGGAGCCATATATAGCTCACTCAGGGCCACATGTTAGGGACCCTGATCTCTATATATATCTGACCCTGTTTCAGTGGCCTGTTGTGTGATGGCCTGCAACCACGCATCCTGGCCCTGTTCGGTCCATTCACCTCTCACAAATAGCTTATGCAAGAGGTGCTCTCTGGCTATTTTCATGTCTACTAAGGTCGTCATTCTAGAGATTGGTCTCTGTCCTGACTTACAGAAGTTAGTATTTTATTTTTGCAGAACAGAACTTTTCTTGGAGTGTCCCTTTTGAGGAATGCTTTACAGCGTAATGCAGCGTGGTGATCCGACTGGATGTATGTATCCCGTCAGTTAGCACACTGTATTAAGCTGCACAAGTGGTATTCTAACCCAAACATCCCGGACGAGCCCCCAATTTGTAAGAGGATTCAATTCAACACTACAGCTAAGTCAACGCCTAGTCTATAATACTGAATGAAAACCCTTATTGATATATCTTTATGTCCAGTTCATGCGTTCTGGATGACTACCCCTATATAACACCCCTCTCTTGGAATCCCCCTGACCCCACTGAGCCAAGAAGTAGTTCTGTTTTGCAAGTTTAAAAGGTTTATTTGATAATTTAAAATATATATATATCACACTTTATAATAAATTAATAATTGAATAGCACACTTAATCTGATATGATAAAGATCAACAACGGAGAATCTGGCACTAGCACACTTCTTATAATCACTAATGAGTTGACATGAAATGGATAAGGTAGCACACTGGTAAATAGGAACAAAAGTATAATGTGGTAGAGGATGCTTTATGTAAGCTCAGGTGGATGCAACATTCAATGAATGCAGTACAGAAAATACTCAATGGGATTTCAACCAAACAATGTAATCACTTTTCTCTGGCAATCCCCTCCCCCCCTTGATGCAAGGCAAGGAAATGGAAGGAAAACACACAGTTCTCAGAAATGCAATCAATGTAAATCAGTTCACCCCAGCAAGCTTAGACTACAGAAGTTTGAAAACACAGGCCCAAATTGCTTTGATATGTGCTGGCAATGAATTAAAAAAAATATGCTAAAATGCTTTTAATTCCCTTTCAGAGGTTCAGGGTGAGTGGTATCTAGTTAATATTAGTCCAGGTTCACACTAGCAATGATGCAGGGATAGTTAGCAGGTTAAACGAATTTCTGGCAAATGGAAGGCAAGCAGCAGCAGTTTTTACATGTGAAGAAATTTGCAAATCGCGGTAAAATTCGCGGATGCGTGTTCCGCGATTGCGGTAAAACTATAAGGAATGCGGTTCTAGGTTCGTAGGAAAGCCACGATTCTAACCTTTCAGATGAAAGTTATTGCAAGTCTCTAGCACAAACGGTTGCGGAGATATGAGCGATTTTGTGAAGGTCGTTTTTCAGATTTGAAATTTTAAAGTTCAAAAAGACAAGTGCAGCTTGCAACTAGGAAATGACAAGTGACAGCTTTACAAATGACAGGTGACAGTTAGGAGGCAGTTCTACTTAGATTAAATAGATTGAATTATTTTATTTTAACTAGGAGATTGGTTCTGCACAGTTTTCTAGGTACTCACACTATATTCTTGAGTGAAATGGGCCTCGCCATGGATCTGGTCAGGTTTTAAACTCGCCTCTGGTCTCTGCACTTCACAGTGATCTGGGTCAGCTCTCTCTGGTTCTCTGGTCTGGGTCTCTAGTTCTGGATAGATTGAAGTCTCTAGTTTGGCTCTCTGGAGGTTTGATGAATTTGAAGTCTGGATCTCTGGATGTTGTATGGTCCGGCAGAGCGCGTTGCAGCAAATGGAATTGAAGGTCCCTATCTGTCCTGTCTGTCTGCTTTTATGTGTTTAGAATGTGGGTGTGTTCTAGCATCACTGACCCTACCTCTCTCTCAGCTTCTAATTGGTCAAACTTCCATTTATCATTTGATTGGGGAATGAACTGTGAGTCAGAGGGATGTCATTTTATGGCTTGCAGATAGGACACTCCTCTGTCAGATTGCACACATTCTATATTTGATAATAAAAGACATATTTCACAGTTACACAGTTGCTTGAAATTACATATACATGGTGTGGCTGAATTTAGCCATGTCTCTGTCCAAATCTGCTGTTTCTAAGAGCTTGCATTCAGAAATGGCACATCATTGACTTTTTAACTGATTTTTCAATTTCTGACATTGACCCAACTTTACATACATGTGCGCAGGGAGTATGGACATTAACTGATGAAGTTTCAGATTTTTAACATGCATACATTTAGAGTAATATCCACTTTTCCGCTGACACCCCCCTGAACATGCCACCGGGTCGAAAAACCTCTTAAAATGTGGGCAGAAAAATCACAAGAATTATGGTGTCATTTATAAAATTTTCACATGTCCGCTCTATGAATGATCCATCTTTTTAAAGTTATGTTCTGGCTCCAAAGGGGTGTGGTTTCCTCCCAGCACAAGGTAGAAATACTGGTTTATCCAGTTCTGCCAAGCCAGCTTGCTCTCACAGGCAGTGCTCCTCCCAGCTTCTGCCAAGAGGAAGCTACATTTTATGACTGCTGTAATAAAACCTTTGCCTGAGTCAGGAGAGGCTCATTGTTCAAGAGGAAGCCATTTATGATCCTCTCAATAAACCCTCTGCCTGGGTGAAGGGAGTTGCATTGTTCACTCTCCTGCAGAGCACAGGTAATTCAATTATCAGATAGATGGCATATCCTTAGTGTGAGCAGCAAAAGGGCAGCTAGGCCTGGGAACACAGCTGTGACTCAGGTTTCACTCCTGATGGGGGTAGTTGCCAGGCAGAATTTAGTTCCTTAAGCCAGGTTTCAGATAAAATGTCACTTTTTGTTCCCCAGTTCCTGCATTCAAATAAAACTAAACATTTTTACATATGCAGCTAGAATGCTGATTCTAAGTGCAAAACTATGGCATTTCAACAGTTACAAAGGCATGTGACACCAAACATAGGTCACTCATTTCATCTAAACATTTTCGATTTTAGTGTCTTTAAATCCAGTGCAACTTAAACTGCTGACTCCATAGCAGTTTTGTTATAAGCACTGTTTTGGGCTCTTCATTTCCCAGATTTTGTAAGCACACAAAACCTCATTCTGCCAAATGTCTGCTGGTGTTCAGTGAATATTTTGCACATGTTGCAATGTTTAAAATAGACACTTTGGCTTGCCTTCAGAGGAACACAGGGTGGTTTTAAAACGCCGGCTTTTGGATAGTGGTGAGTACTGGTACTGCACCCATTTTTGGGATTTAAGAATGAATTCCCCACAATTCTAGTTGCATTTGGCAATCAGCATTGCCATTCCCAATGGTTTCAGACTACTGTGCGGGTAGTCCAATGGTGGTTTTAGGCAGTGTCCTTCTGTGCCCATAACATCGGCAAAAATGGGTGGCAGCCTATTCTTCCTGCATTTCCCTGTGCATTTTCTGGGAAGCTCTGGCCATCATGATGTTTTCATGTCAGTACTGCACAGTTTTGAGGTAGGGCTCGGATGCATGGGTAAATACATCCCACAAGCCCCCCTCTTGCGATGGCCATTCGGTTTCACTGATGGGACTCGCAAGATCTGGGATGTTTCCTCATCTTCTTCCAATAGATGGCACAGTTCAGCATCTTTTCCTCCATCCGGTCGGATCGATCGGTTCTCCTCGCCGGTCCTGATGGGAATATTGGGCGGTACCCCGAGCCCGTTGCGTCTCAGCTCCCGGTCTCCGGATCGTCCTCCTTGGCCCGTCTCAAGGTTTTCTTTCTCCTAGGACGACAAAGGAATAGCGGCAATACCTATTCATAGACGTTTTTCCACCACCGTTGAGATAGTGGGGCAGCATATGCATTTCATCATCACGAAACATTACATTCTTATTTTGAAAAAAAAAAACAGTATAACTAAGAGACAGTTTCATGCAAATCACAATATTTTAGAGACTAGATGTGGTATGTTTTATGATTGGAACAGAATTAGTCTGAGACAGTACCCGCTAGGATTCCAGAGGATTCCTCCAGTTGTTGCAGAGTGTGCCTGGGATGGCAACATTTCAACTGGTTTATGTGGACCCACTTGTCTTCCCCCTCTGCCGAACCGCCTTTGGGGATGCGGATCTTGTAGGCCACAGGGGAGATCTTATCGACGATCTCAAAGGGTCCCTTCCATGTAGGCAAAAATTTGCGCTGCTTGGCCTGGTTCCTTTGGACGTTGTATAGATAGACCCGGTCTCCCACCTGATATTCCTTCCTGGAAGTTTTCAGGTCATAATGGGTCTTCATGCTATCAGCTGATCTTTCTAGATTCCGCTGAGCATAAGCAAAAGCATGTTGGAGGTGTTTCCTTAAATTCTCTACATACTCATGAGTAGTGGAGGCATTTATCAGTGTCTGCTCTTGGGTCCTGTAGAGCAAATGCTGAGGAAGCACCATCTTGCGCCCAGTCATCAACTCAAATGGTGACATTTTGGTTGCAGCTGAAGGGGTAGATCTGATGGCCATTAGGACCAGAGGTAATCGGATATCCCAACTTGGCCCAGAATCTGCCACAAACTTCTTTAATATGCTCACAATTGTCCGGTTATATCTCTCTACTGCCTCAGAAGAAGCTGGTCTATAAGCAATATGCAGCTTTCTCTTGACCCCCAGTATCTCCCACATCTTTGTCATTACTTCACTGGTGAAGTGGCTACCTCTGTCTGACTCAATCCTTTGAGGTAGACCAAAACGGGAAAAGATGTGGTTAATCATCAAGGCAGCTGCAGTTTCTGCCTTGCAATTTGGGGCTGGGAGACATTCCACCCACTTGGTAAACAAGCATGTCACGGTCAACATGTACTTATTCCCCCTAGCCGAGCGAATCACAGGGCCTACAAAGTCGATTTGTAAATCTGACCATGGCAGTGTCATTCCCCTCTTTTGGAGAGGCGCGCGGTGCGTGAGGGATGATGGCTGAAATTGTGCACACACAAGACACCCCTTCAAGTATTGGTCGAGGTCCTGCCCCATATGTGGCCAGTATGCAACCTCTCTTAAGATTTCCAATGTTGTGTGAAACCCCCTATGACCGGCAGTGGCCGCATCATGGGCATGACTTAACATCAGGCTTCGGAATGAGGTAGGAACCACCCACTGATCGTGGCCAGCTTTGGATTTCCTTACCAACAAACCGTCTTGGATCCGGAACATTTTTGGACATTTCATCAACACTCTTAGGTCCTCTTTCCCAATGTAATCGGTATCCATCAGGGGAAAGTTCTCAGGGTCCTCAAGGTGCTGGTAAAATTTACCAATAATTGGATCCCCCTTCTGAGCAGTAATCAAATCATCATCAGGGGTCTCCTTACTCCATTGTGCAATTGAAAGGTCGTTGTGAGCATTTGTCTGGGACCTAGTGATAGCAGTGACCTGGATTTCCCCCAACAGGGACTCAATCTCAATTAGATCCCCTTGGATGGCCCCGGTTTTGGCCAGCTGATCAGCTAAGTCATTTCCAGTTTTGTCTGGTCCCTCTACTTTGGAATGACCCTTGATCTTTTTCCAATAGATGGTCATCCCATTCGAGGTGACCAGATCATCAATGTTTTGGATCAACTTCCCATGTTTCAAGGGTTTGTTGTTAGCACATAACATGCCTCTGGTTTTCCAATTAACCAGGTGCTCCACGAACCCGTTCCGTACATAATCCGAATCTGTGATTATGACCAGTTCGTGGAGTTGATGCTGGATAGCAGTGAGGATGGCCTGATGCACAGCCATCAATTCTGCCACCTGACTACTTCGGGGAGCAATTTTGTATCCAGCGGAGGGTTCTGGGGACTCATTCACCCATGCATTCCTTACGCCAGCCACCAGTTCTTTCTCCCCGTCGTTGTCAACATGGTAAGAGCATCCATCCACATAGACAGTGGGCATTCCCTCACACTTGTCTTCTTCAAAGACTTTGTGTGGGGAATTAAGATATGCCTCCATGTTGTCCTTGATTTTCAGACTTTCGTCCTCGAGACAGTTTTCTCTGGCACAATCATGCAAGTCAGCCAGACCTTGCGCGAGGGGACTCTTCTTGTTTTGGCCATATCGGACCTCCACAGGAAAGCCTTGCATTGACAGAATCCAGGAAGTAATTCGGGAATTACTCACATTTCCGGCCCGGATTCTGTCACTTTGGAGATATTGCAGAGGCTGGTGTGGAGTCTCCACTATGATGTGTTCCCCCTGGATAAACGGGCGGTAATTCTTCAATGCCCACACCGTTGCCAGGAGTGCCTTCTCACAATCGTTGAATTTTTCCTCCACAGAGGATAAAGTTTTGCTCGCATAGGAGATTACTTTATTGACCTTGTCATGCTTTTGATATAATACTGCCGTCAAGCACGTATTAGAGAACCCTGTCTCCAGGAAGAACTCCTTGTTTCTGACCGGGTAAGCTAGGCAAGGCGCTTGTGAGAGGCTTCTTTTGAGTTGTTTTACTGCCTCGGCTTGTTCTGGACCCCATTCCCACTTGACCCCCCCCCTTCAGGAGATGAATCAGGGGTCTGGTGATCTCTGCGTAGCCCTCAATGAACTTTCTGCTGTAATTAGTCAGTCCAAGGAGGCTCCTTAGTTCCCGCAGAGTTGTGGGGTCTTTCAGTTTCTGAAGTGCTTCCACTTTCTTTTCCTGGGGACAGAGGCCATGAGGAGTAATCTCATGCCCCAAGAAATTAACACGGGTTCTACACCACTGTGCTTTCTGAAAGGAAAGTTTTGCTCCGGCGGCCCTCAACTGTGTCAGAACATAACGGATCTCCGCTATGTGTTCCTCCACAGATGAACTTTTGATGAGGACATCATCTACATAAGCCAGGTTACCCCTTGCACCCAAGTCGGGCATGGCCTTGTGTAGAAAAATGTTGAATTCATTGCCGGAGTTGAGGTATCCGAAGGGAGTCCGGGTCCATGTGTACTGCTGGCCCCCAAAGGTGAAAGCCAGTTTGTATTGGTCCTCCCTACTGACAGGCACGGTCCAGTACCCATTGGTCAGGTCTATTGCAGTGAATACCTGTGACCCCTGGATCTGGGCCAGCCCTTGGTCAATGTAGGGCAGTGGCCATCGGGAAGTATGGACCCGTTTGTTGAGCTCCCTAAGGTCAGCGCAGAGTCTCCACTGGCCGTTTGGCTTCAATATTCCCAGCACCGGATTATTGAAGGTGCTGTGGACTGGACGGATTATTCCCCGGGACTCAAGGTTCTTAATTATTTCAGTAAGGGACTCCATTGATGCGAGAGGCAAGCGATATTGCTTCACAAACACAGGAGTCATGCCAGGGTCCGTGGGGATTGTCGTTGTGTGGATGTCAGTGCGACCACAGTCATATGAGTCTACCGCAAAGAGATCTTGGAAATCCAAGAAAACTTGTTTCAACTTTTGCTTTTGTTCCAGAGTCACACAGGCATCAGCTAGGTTGACTCTCTCTTCCACCATCTGCCTGAAGCCTGGAAAGACTTCTGGTTTGGCTATTTCAGCGGCCTCCTCCAGCTGGGTGGAGAAGTCCCTGGTCAGAGTGCTGATTTGGACCGGAGGCTTCAGGTGGGAAAGGCAGCCCTCATGGACCTGGAAAATCACCTCATCCCTCCTGAAGTCACAAGTCACATCTTCCTTACCATAAGGGCAAGAAGTGTACACCAGGAAGTTCCCCCCATGCCGGGTAAAAATCCTGTCTGGTGTTGTATTGTCATCACTGTCACTGTCAAAACAGTCCTTGGGGATTGGTCCTAACAGTTCATTTCTAAGATCAATGGAGAAATGTCGGTCATCAACCGCCATTCCAATAATGGTGCCTGCGGCTAGAGTAATACTCTTTAAGTCGCTGTTATCCACCTCTATTGGAATGGTGTCATGTTCTATGTTGACTAATGGTGTTGGGTTTACCCCCAACCCTTGCTGTTGGAGAGAAGCATTTAGATGTATGTAAGCATCAGGGTTTTTCAACTCTTGTCCCCTTTTAACTTTCACTTCCAGGGAGAATTGTCGGGTCCTTTCTGGGATGGTGACTTCCTCTTTAACCTGAATTTCAACTGCATAAGGTAGCAATTGAGCTGACCTAAATGCTTTTTCTGGATCATCAAAGCCCATGGGATCATCCGCTAATCGGGACCATCTTTGAAGTTTATTAGGTCCAAACTAATGGCAAAGCGATTGAGAATGTCACTGCCTAAGTAAAAGGCGGCAGGGACGTCTCGCACGACCCAACAATTGTGGACTATGCTCTTGTTGCCAATGGAGATTTTGAGCATACACCTGCTTGGCAGGAGATGTTTGGAATTAGGTGCTTCCAGGTCCATTTCCCATTTGTCTATCAGTTTGAAGGTGGGAATGGCTGGATCTTTTGGGAGTTGGCGAAACATGGCTTCGCTGATGAAGCTCTTACCGTTGTTCACACACACTCGAGCGAGAACAGAGTCCTTCCCATCATTTAACTGAACAGGGATGAACAACTGCTCTCCAATTTGCTGAATATCAGCCAGGCTCTGAGCTGATTTCACATCTTTCTGGACTATAGGAGTGGGAGTTTCAGGTTGTGGATTGGTATAGAATTTCAGAGTGTTTCCTTCCAGCGTGGAATACCACTTTAGACTGGAAGGAAGGTTGATTTTCAGAAACAGAGAGGACCCCCCATCACCAGTCTGTTGTCCTACTGCTATTACTGTCACATCTGGAATTTGGCTATTCTGGAAGTGAAATTCTACTTGGTCAGATTTTTGTTCAACCATGTGGCATGTGCCGTTTAAACTAACATTGTTGACACTCTGTTTTAATTTTATTGGTCGGCTAGTCTGGGTCCAGAGGACCTTGTTTACACAATCTATTAGGGGTGACAACCTTCTCAGGAGGTCATTCCCTAGTAAACAAGGGGTGCCCTCTGGGGTCACAACTATGACCGGGTGTTTCAACTTATGTCACCCAATTTTAATGTCCAAATCTGCCGTCCCCTCGACGGGAATTTCCTTCCCGTCAAAGTTCTGTAGTTGTCCAGGAAGAGAGGTGAGAGGAATTTGGTAATTCTCTCCCCTTCCTGCATTCAGTTCATCAAAGGCCCTTCTGGACAGAAGGGTAGCTTGAGATCCAGTGTCCACCAGTGCCGAGATTGTACCCTGCCCCTGTACTTGTACCGGGGCATAATATCTTCCCTCCTTCTCCTCAAGGGGGCACAGATAATGCACATTTTTGGACAACTGGTGGGCTAACTTTCTGGTTTTGGACATTGCTAGCGAAGAGATTTGGGCAGAATTCTGTGGAGAGTCTTGGGAATCTGAAAGAAAAATTTGGCAACTGGAGATCAGAGCCATTGTGGGTTCCCCTGGTTCCAGTTCTGGGCCGCCCCCCCCTTTTTGGAGGCAGTCCCCAGTATGGGTTTGAACCCGGGGATTTTCTTGCTGTTGGTTCTGGGATGAGATGGTGGGCGGCGGTAGCTCAGTCTCCACATCTCCCCAGTCTGGATTTGCATTCCTAGGGACCCATTTTTCTTTGGGAGGAGTTCCCCCCTCTCTGAAGGAGAAGATCCTTTTCTCAGGATCCTCTGAGGATCCCTCTCCCTCAAATTGGAAGATCTGTACCTCCTCCTCAAACTGAGTCTGTTTGGGTCTTTTGTTTCTCCTACCCCCCCTCTGCTCCTTAGGAGGCAGACTTTCAGGGGCAAGAGATTTTGTTTCCGGTTCCTGGGTTTCCAGGGGCTGTTTACAAGTGAGGAAGGAAGCTTCCTCCAAGGCTTTACACCCCCCTTCCCCTTGTGCCTCCTCCCTGGGAACCGGTGAGTTATCGGGGTGCTGCCCCCGTCATTGTTCTGGAGCACCAGGTCCAGAGTTGGGTGCGTTCTGCGCCGGCATGCTGATCTGAGGGTTCTGCTGCGCCCTCAGTATATGACCCATATCCCGCGCCATGTTTTGAACCTGGCGCTCTAACTGGGAAACCCGCTCAGGCTGATACGGGGCCCTGTTTTCTCCCCTGGGCTGATCCCGGGAAGGGTAGCTGTCCCTTCTTTGGCAATACCCCGGGTTGGGAAGATTTGGGTACCCCTCCACCCTTGGCCTCCCCTCTCCCGGATTCAGTGGTCTGGGCTCAGGGAATTGGGGAAAGAAGGATGGATGGTTTTGGGGCTGAAAGTTGGGTGGATACATGGGGAAAAAGTTCTGCCCAGGATTTGGAGAGTTTCTGCCCTCCGGTGGGAAATTAGGAGGGAAGTTCCCTGGGTTAGGTGCTTGGCTGGATCCCCCCCCTTGGGCTGGAGGAGTCCACACATAACCCAGGATGGGTCTGTTTCCCTTGTAACGGGGACTTAAATAATCAGGAGAGCGAGGGACCCCATTTGTGGGGCTGCCGCCCTGGCTCCCTGTCTGTGACTGGCCCGAGGACCTTCTGGGCCTAGCATTATTAGGTGCAGGTAGGTTTTTAGGCCCCCCCATCTCCAAATCTAAAACGGGGGTGACCTTTACCTCTGCCACCTTGGCAGCAGCAGGGGTGGTGTTGGCTTTGGGGTTTTTCTGGGCATTACTTTTGCTATCTATCGGTTTCTGCACCTCATAGATCCGGGTAGCCTGTTCAATGACCCAATCTAAGGATCTTTTCTCGTGAAAATCCCTCACGAGCTGGGTCATGATGTATTTGGGCAAGGCATGGAAAAACGTATTTATGAACTCTCTACTATCTGTGCGCACCCTTCTTGTGGTCTGTGCAAAAGCACGCTTTAACTCCTGCACAAATTCTTGTGGGGCCTGATCCTCCCCACATTGCAAATTGTAGGCTGCCTTGCGAGCCTCTTGAGGATTTCTGTGAACAGAAAAATGTTTCAGGATGGCCGCCTTATATGTGGACCATCTTAAATGATTTTGATCCTCCAGCCCCGCAAAGAAACTGGAGTATTCCGGGGAGAATGTCCACTTTACATATTGAATACAGCTTTGGCTGTCCTTCACATGGAAAGTCTCCATCATTTGTTCAAACAACTCTAAGTGCTCCCAAACAGAATACTTAGCGTTCTTATGGTAAGGCGTGATGACGCTCCTGATCGCCTTAATCTGCTTTAAGGGGTCCTTAAGCAAGGCCCTTTTTGCCTTATTGGCCTTTTTGGTTCGGGTAACCCTTGTCCATTCATCCTCGGACTCAGAGGCACTGCTCCCAGAGGTTCCCGTCTGATCTTCCAGGTTTTCCCGGATTCTGCGAGCCTGGGAATGGCTGGCAGAATGTGGGGACCTGGTCTCCTGTGTCCTGCGCAGTTCAGAGGAGTCTTCAGATTCCTCCTTGCTGCCAGGATTTGATGGGTACCCCCTCCACTGACCTAACTGGGCAGAGGTTTTCAGGATGCCCTTAATGGGCCTACTCTCCTGGGGTTCCCCACTGAACTGTACTGTACTTGGGTGCCCATACCCGGATGCCCACCCCTCCATTCCTGAGTGGTACTGGCCTATGAGCCCCATACTTTTAGCTGGATAGTAATCTGCCATCCCTGTGGCCCTGTGCTCATGTGCACCAGGGGACATGGGGGTGGCAGAGTCCAGGGACTGAGAGGTATGAGGGCCTCTGGTACTAGGGCTCCTGAGGTTATGCTCCGGAGTTTCCATTTCCCAGCGAACCTCATCTCTATCCGCCCCTGCTCCCTGTTGCAATGCAAGAGCCTGCATTTGTGCCTTCAGTTCCTCTGTTAAGGCCTTACTCGACTCTATCAGTTTCTCCTGCATCGCTACCTGTTGCTGGAGCCTATCATTGTGTTGACAGAGGGCCTCATTCTCCCTCTGTGCTTCCTGGTTGGTCCTGGAGAACTGGGCCAGTCTTTGCTGCAGGAGGTTTACCTCCTGGGCAATGTCCCTATTGGCCTGCTCCTTTCTTGCTAGAGCATCTTCCACCCTTCTGGTGTGCTCTACCAAGTTCTGGTTTTCTTTTTGGAGATCACCCAGCCCCTGGAGGGCCAGGTGATTTTCTTCAATTTCCTTTTTTAAGTGGCAGACTTCCTGGCCTATGGCGTCTCTTTCCTGACTAAGAGCCTGCATTTGTGCCGCCAGGTCGTCCCTTTGCCGTTGAAGGGCACCAGCTTTTTGGCGCTCCTCATCAAACTCTGCCTGGGTATCCAGGTCTTTCAAGATCAGCTTGTTGCTCTCTACCTTCACTCTATCTAGATGACTTTGCAGGGTGGCTACCTGCTCCGTGCATGCCCTGTTAAAGTCTAATTGTTGCTCCAGCTTTTTCTGGCTCTGCAGTAAGGAGTCCAAACTGTCTTGGTGCTCCTTCTGCAGGGCCAGAAATCTAGTATCCTGTTCTACCTTTTCCTGTTGCAGCACATCCATATCCTTCTTTATTTTAATGATGTGCTGCCTACTATCATCTTCTGACTCCTGGCTCCTCTGCAGCCTCTGCTCAGAAGAGACCAGGTCAGATTGGGCCTTCTCTAACACCATCTGTTGCCTATTTGCCAGATTTTGGCTTTCAGCACATCTATCCTGCATGTCTCCCATATATAGGTACAGGTATGCTGCTATCCTGGCAATCTTATTGTGTTCCTCTTTGGCTTTAGGAGCCATATATAGCTCACTCAGGGCCACATGTTAGGGACCCTGATCTCTATATATATCTGACCCTGTTTCAGTGGCCTGTTGTGTGATGGCCTGCAACCACGCATCCTGGCCCTGTTCGGTCCATTCACCTCTCACAAATAGCTTATGCAAGAGGTGCTCTCTGGCTATTTTCATGTCTACTAAGGTCGTCATTCTAGAGATTGGTCTCTGTCCTGACTTACAGAAGTTAGTATTTTATTTTTGCAGAACAGAACTTTTCTTGGAGTGTCCCTTTTGAGGAATGCTTTACAGCGTAATGCAGCGTGGTGATCCGACTGGATGTATGTATCCCGTCAGTTAGCACACTGTATTAAGCTGCACAAGTGGTATTCTAACCCAAACATCCCGGACGAGCCCCCAATTTGTAAGAGGATTCAATTCAACACTACAGCTAAGTCAACGCCTAGTCTATAATACTGAATGAAAACCCTTATTGATATATCTTTATGTCCAGTTCATGCGTTCTGGATGACTACCCCTATATAACACCCCTCTCTTGGAATCCCCCTGACCCCACTGAGCCAAGAAGTAGTTCTGTTTTGCAAGTTTAAAAGGTTTATTTGATAATTTAAAATATATATATATCACACTTTATAATAAATTAATAATTGAATAGCACACTTAATCTGATATGATAAAGATCAACAACGGAGAATCTGGCACTAGCACACTTCTTATAATCACTAATGAGTTGACATGAAATGGATAAGGTAGCACACTGGTAAATAGGAACAAAAGTATAATGTGGTAGAGGATGCTTTATGTAAGCTCAGGTGGATGCAACATTCAATGAATGCAGTACAGAAAATACTCAATGGGATTTCAACCAAACAATGTAATCACTTTTCTCTGGCAATCCCCTCCCCCCCTTGATGCAAGGCAAGGAAATGGAAGGAAAACACACAGTTCTCAGAAATGCAATCAATGTAAATCAGTTCACCCCAGCAAGCTTAGACTACAGAAGTTTGAAAACACAGGCCCAAATTGCTTTGATATGTGCTGGCAATGAATTAAAAAAAATATGCTAAAATGGTTTTAATTCCCTTTCAGAGGTTCAGGGTGAGTGGTATCTAGTTAATATTAGTCCAGGTTCACACTAGCAATGATGCAGGGATAGTTAGCAGGTTAAACGAATTTCTGGCAAATGGAAGGCAAGCAGCAGCAGTTTTTACATGTGAAGAAATTTGCAAATCGCGGTAAAATTCGCGGATGCGTGTTCCGCGATTGCGGTACAACTATAAGGGGTAGGAATGCGGTTCTAGGTTCGTAGGAAAGCCACGATTCTAACCTTTCAGATGAAAGTTATTGCAAGTCTCTAGCACAAACGGTTGCGGAGATATGAGCGATTTTGTGAAGGTCGTTTTTCAGATTTGAAATTTTAAAGTTCAAAAAGACAAGTGCAGCTTGCAACTAGGAAATGACAAGTGACAGCTTTACAAATGACAGGTGACAGTTAGGAGGCAGTTCTACTTAGATTAAATAGATTGAATTATTTTATTTTAACTAGGAGATTGGTTCTGCACAGTTTTCTAGGTACTCACACTATATTCTTGAGTGAAATGGGCCTCGCCATGGATCTGGTCAGGTTTTAAACTCGCCTCTGGTCTCTGCACTTCACAGTGATCTGGGTCAGCTCTCTCTGGTTCTCTGGTCTGGGTCTCTAGTTCTGGATAGATTGAAGTCTCTAGTTTGGCTCTCTGGAGGTTTGATGAATTTGAAGTCTGGATCTCTGGATGTTGTATGGTCCGGCAGAGCGCGTTGCAGCAAATGGAATTGAAGGTCCCTATCTGTCCTGTCTGTCTGCTTTTATGTGTTTAGAATGTGGGTGTGTTCTAGCATCACTGACCCTACCTCTCTCTCAGCTTCTAATTGGTCAAACTTCCATTTATCATTTGATTGGGGAATGAACTGTGAGTCAGAGGGATGTCATTTTATGGCTTGCAGATAGGACACTCCTCTGTCAGATTGCACACATTCTATATTTGATAATAAAAGACATATTTCACAGTTACACAGTTGCTTGAAATTACATATACATGGTGTGGCTGAATTTAGCCATGTCTCTGTCCAAATCTGCTGTTTCTAAGAGCTTGCATTCAGAAATGGCACATCATTGACTTTTTAACTGATTTTTCAATTTCTGACATTGACCCAACTTTACATACATGTGCGCAGGGAGTATGGACATTAACTGATGAAGTTTCAGATTTTTAACATGCATACATTTAGAGTAATATCCACTTTTCCGCTGACACCCCCCTGAACATGCCACCGGGTCGAAAAACCTCTTAAAATGTGGGCAGAAAAATCACAAGAATTATGGTGTCATTTATAAAATGTTCACATGTCCGCTCTATGAATGATCCATCTTTTTAAAGTTATGTTCTGGCTCCAAAGGGGTGTGGTTTCCTCCCAGCACAAGGTAGAAATACTGGTTTATCCAGTTCTGCCAAGCCAGCTTGCTCTCACAGGCAGTGCTCCTCCCAGCTTCTGCCAAGAGGAAGCTACATTTTATGACTGCTGTAATAAAACCTTTGCCTGAGTCAGGAGAGGCTCATTGTTCAAGAGGAAGCCATTTATGATCCTCTCAATAAACCCTCTGCCTGGGTGAAGGGAGTTGCATTGTTCACTCTCCTGCAGAGCACAGGTAATTCAATTATCAGATAGATGGCATATCCTTAGTGTGAGCAGCAAAAGGGCAGCTAGGCCTGGGAACACAGCTGTGACTCAAGTTTCACTCCTGATGGGGGTAGTTGCCAGGCAGAATTTAGTTCCTTAAGCCAGGTTTCAGATAAAATGTCACTTTTTGTTCCCCAGTTCCTGCATTCAAATAAAACTAAACATTTTTACATATGCAGCTAGAATGCTGATTCTAAGTGCAAAACTATGGCATTTCAACAGTTACAAAGGCATGTGACACCAAACATAGGTCACTCATTTCATCTAAACATTTTCGATTTTAGTGTCTTTAAATCCAGTGCAACTTAAACTGCTGACTCCATAGCAGTTTTGTTATAAGCACTGTTTTGGGCTCTTCATTTCCCAGATTTTGTAAGCACACAAAACCTCATTCTGCCAAATGTCTGCTGGTGTTCAGTGAATATTTTGCACATGTTGCAATGTTTAAAATAGACACTTTGGCTTGCCTTCAGAGGAACACAGGGTGGTTTTAAAACGCCGGCTTTTGGATAGTGGTGAGTACTGGTACTGCACCCATTTTTGGGATTTAAGAATGAATTCCCCACAATTCTAGTTGCATTTGGCAATCAGCATTGCCATTCCCAATGGTTTCAGACTACTGTGCGGGTAGTCCAATGGTGGTTTTAGGCAGTGTCCTTCTGTGCCCATAACATCGGCAAAAATGGGTGGCAGCCTATTCTTCCTGCATTTCCCTGTGCATTTTCTGGGAAGCTCTGGCCATCATGATGTTTTCATGTCAGTACTGCACAGTTTTGAGGTAGGGCTCGGATGCATGGGTAAATACATCCCACACAGCGCACTGCAACATGCCCTGTCTCACACAGCAATGCTTGGCCACTTACCGCTCAACTCCAGACGGGTCTCCCTCTCAAGGACCTGGGCGTGGAGTGCTGGGTGTGCGCGTTCCAGGACCCTCAACTGGATGGAACTCATGCGGCCCCGGCCCCCCTCCACGAGGCGCCGGGCCTTCATGAGGGTCCTGGACCTCAAGTCCTCCCAGCGCTTCTTGACCTTCTGGATGGTGCGGGTTTCACCCCCTCCGCGTTGATGGCAACCACACAGTCGGCCCAGATCCTATCCCGTCCTTCCCTGTTGGCGCGGGACGATCCGAAGAGGGCATCATACTGCCCCAGGACTTGCTCCACCAGGACACCAACTTCGGTGACAGTGAAGCTGGTGCCCCTCTGCCCCACTGGCCGGGGGTTGCCACTGGGGTCAGATGTGGATGTGCCCGACATGGCAACCCCAGGGGCAGGAGTGGGTGGGCAACTTGGTCCTGGGGCTGGGCTGTGGAGCGATGTTATTCGAGTCGGGAGTCTTCTGTACCAGCAGGGGTGGACACAGCAACTGGACCCCTGCAGATGGCTGATGTGCAGGCACCAAATGGCAGGGCACGGTGGCAGCAGGCAGGCAGGCAGGCAGGCAGCAGCAGATGGCACGTGGGAGGCTGCTCGGGGCACTGGGGGGCAGTGATTCAGCCTTCTGGGCAGGAGCGTGGTCTTCCGTGTGTTTTCGCATGGCCAGCTTGATATGGAGTGATTTGGCACGTGAAAAATCTGCACGTCAGCGTGTAATTCGAGGAAAGGCCCTTAGCGCGTAAGCGCGTCAGCACGCGTACGCGATTTCATTGGACCAAAGGCCCTTACAGCGTAAGCGTGTCTGTGACGTTTTGCGCACAGGCGTTGCCCCGGCAGGTCTTGGAGATCCCGCGTGCCTTTATGTTCTGTAGGTGCTTTTCGTGCGGTGCGTGTGTTTTCCATCCGTTGGGGTTCACACGCTATTACTTCACAGCGGGTGTTGGCTACGCGTTCTACTACACGCAAGGCAGACGGTGAGTGGTACCCCGCTCCCCCAGGCCCGATCGCGTGAGGAACTTCACGCGAACCCCTGAAATACACGTAGCCCGCTCCCCCAGGCCCGATCGCGTGAGAAACTTCACGCGAACCCCTGAAATACACGTAGCCCGCTCCCCCAGGCCCGATCGCGTGAGAAACTTCACGCGAACCCCTGAAATACACGTAGCCCGCTCCCCCAGGCCCGATCGCGTGAGTAACTTCACGCGAACCCCTGAAATACACGTAGCCCGCTCCCCCAGGCCCGATCGCGTGAGAAACTTCACGCGAACCCCTGAAATACACGTAGCCCGCTCCCCCAGGCCCGATCGCGTGAGGAACTTCACGCGAACCCCTGAAATACACGTAGCCCGCTCCCCCAGGCCCGATCGCGTGAGAAACTTCACGCGAACCCCTGAAATACACGTAGCCCGCTCCCCCAGGCCCGATCGCGTGAGAAACTTCACGCGAACCCCTGAAATACACGTAGCCCGCTCCCCCAGGCCCGATCGGGTGAGAAACTTCACGCGAACCCCTGAAATACACGTAGCCCGCTCACCCAGGCCCGATCGCGTGAGTAACTTCACGCGAACCCCTGAAATACACGTAGCCCACTCCCCCAGGCCCGATCGCGTGTGAAACTTCACGCGAACCCCTGAAATACACGTACCCCGCTCAATCGCGTGTGTAACTTCCCGCGCAACCCCGAAATACACGTGCCCCGCTCGCACAGGCACTATTGTTGTATGTTGCCACTTTTGTAATGCGCAGGGACGCTACCGCCTGCCTTCGTGTGGCGGACGTGTTTGGGCTTGTGCGTGTCTTTCGCTGTGCGTGGCTTTGCCCTATTCGATTCCATGAATACGTGTGGTTCGGGTGCGTGTGGGCGTTCCGTCTGCTTCCCTGCAGTACATCCCCAGTTACGCCCTTGTTTTCGCGAGTTGTTCCCCATTCCGCGCGTTACGCCCCGTGTTCCGCCCACTTTCTAGTGTATGCGCAGAGGTTGTGCGCTTTCACTGTGCGCGTCGCGCACGTCTTTCGGGATGTTGCAGTGACGTGTGCGCCATGCACGGGTTTGGCGCACATCCCGAGGAAGACACGCGCAGGGACTTCCATGAATCGCACGCGTGCGCCTCTTGCACGTAGATTTTCGCCGCACGTTTGTTCCATGAATCGGCCCCTATGTTTTTAAAGCCACAACAATTCCATGATTTTACTAAAAAGGAATTGTTTTATGATTTATCATCTCCTGGGGTCTCTTTAAGGATTGATTTCATCAAAGGTTCAAGCCATGCTAAACTTTTTATGATTTGTTCCACAGACTCTGCTTGTGAATTTACCTTTGCCTGCAACATTGTAAATTGATTGTCATTATATTCACTTTTTATATTTTGCTGGCTTTCTATTTCTTGAAATTCGAGGAACTCAATTGCATCATCCATCGAATGGAAGTCAAATAACTTATAACCCAGAAACTCCAAGTCCCCATAATGGGTCCGAATCAGTGAGGCAATTAGAGGTGATTTAAATTTACATATCATCCGATAATTACATGAGGATGGTAATTTTATCCAATCGATATCATTTGATACCAAGTTACGAAAGGCCGGGATTTGGCAAAAAATCTTCATTACTGCACCTCGATTTAAACTAGGATTGTCAAGCACTGTTTTATCAGCCCTCCATCCTAACACAGATTTAATTTCCAAGGGAATACCTTTTGGGTAGACAACCTTTCCCAGCTTTTCTATCTCATTGTTTTTTTCCTTTTCCTTTTCTGATAGTGCTGGGAGGGGTGGCTCTTGCGCCCCTTTCATGAGATAAACATCTTTCTCCAAGGTTGGCAAGGAGTTGCCATCGTCGTTTTTGTCTTGAACGCACCTCTCTATATTCTTTGTACTGGAAGCCTCCTTCTCTACTATGCCCTTTGATTCATTGGACACCTGGACAGTCATTGTGGTAAGTTTTTTATCAATTTTATCAAAGAAGGTTTGTAGTTGTGTTTGAATTAGCAGAGGGGAGTGATCCTGCAACCCACCCATATTAGATATCTTTAAGCCAGGACTTACATGATGTGGCATTACAGGTGCCTGGATCAAAGGGGGTAATATGGCATCTGCTTCGACAGCCTGTGAGTTTTTCTCTTCCAAATATAGCAGTTTTTCTTTGCCCAATTCCTTTATCTCAATGCCCATATCATCTAATTGCCTTTGGCCAAGACATAAAACAGAGGAATTAGGACTGCATGATTTAATATTTTTAGTTTTTTTTTAGTTTTTTTTTGTTTGTTTTCCTATCGGCACTAGTGGCATAGTAGATACACCCTTTCTTTTCTGAGCTCTTGCAAATGCTTTTTTTGCTTTCCTAGACATAAAAAATGTGGATTGTTGTAAATCACCTTTTTCAACGTCACTGATAGACTTATCCACGGTTGATACTTGATTCACTATGTCAAGGTCAATCAAGTCTGTCAGAGCCGTGGGAGTATCAGATCGTTCCGGCAGTTCTTCTGCTGTTGTCAGTGGAATTCCACCATCATTACTCATTAACTCTGATGGTATTAGTTTTGCTGCTACTATGATATTTTCCAGGACTAGTATGCGATCATGTTGAAGTTTTGCAATTTCAAGGTACTCAGGAGCAAGAGATAAGGTTTGACTGACACCCAATGGTTTCTGCAGATTTTCACCGTTCACCGTTAAGTCTATATTCACATCTGTTTGAGAGGATTGGTCATGCTGAGTGAGATGGTTCTTCTCAGCTTCCTTGTGCCCCAGCTGTTTTATAATCAGCAATTGCGATGCCCAGAAGTTGTTACACTTTTCTTGGGATGTCATGAACCCTTCTATTCTACATAGTGTGTTCATAATTTCTGCATTAGATGTACTTAACGCATGGATTGCGCCATGAGTGTACTCGTGGCCTTTATCAAGGAGGTTCAGAATTCTCGTTAAGACCGGAAAATTCTGGAGCTCTTGATCATTTAAATCCACAAGAGTATCCTCAAGTGGAAAAAATGGAAGAGAAGGGTTTGGACGACGTAATGGATTATTTCTTCCCTTTTGCTGATTGGTGTCCCCACCCAAAACCGGAGAATGGACATAGCTGATGTCCTCATGGTTGTTTCCAGACTCATAAGTAGGTGAACTAGCCTTCGGTGTTGTATTTTTTTTTAGTATCTACTCATCCTTTTTTAAATTCTCTTTTAACTCTTTCAGGTTTACTTCTATTGCAGCATGAAAATGAACCTGATCCCTAAAGCCATGAGAACTTGCCGCGGGTGTAGACGGCCCATTAGACAGTCTCATTCGGCTGTGTAATTCTGCCAGTACTGCAGGGGCTACCAATGATGTATCTGATGCCGGCAGAAAAGACACGTCTGCAACCGCACCCAAAAGCGAGTTGTCATTAATGGGTATGTTGCAAATCAGGTTCTTTGGGTGTGTGGAAACATCAACCGCCTCAGGGCAGGTGATCTTTGAAGAAACCGGTATTACTAATGATTCATCTGTCATCACTGAACCTCTATACGCTATAGGAACACCCAGGTGAGTCCCAACTTCTGATTTCACGTACCCAGGTTGTGTCATATCTGCATTAGTATTTCCTATATTGCGTCCTTTTTTTTTTATTTGATTCACAGAGTCTTCATAGTACTCGTCCTCTGAGACATTTCCCTCATTTGAGGCGGCTGTTGAATTATTTAAACACCGTTTCCTACTACGTAAATTTTTTACCATGGTTGACTATTTTTCCAAGTAGTGCCACACAATTAGTTATACTTTACGGGAATTCTCGTGCACTCCTACACCAGGAGTGTAACCACACAAGACTACAGAGAGAATAGTCAAAAACAGAAGGTAAACAAAAAAAAGAAAAAAAAAATAACTTTCCCCTAATTCTGTCTTTCTTGCAATCTAAACTTTGCAATGTGGTGATTACCCCAACTAGATTTTAAAAAAGAGGCGAATTTTTACCTACAGATATTCACACTCCCACACCTCCACGCATCCAAACAGCCCAACAGCCACTTGTAAATCCCACTGCGAATGCGCGCGCGCGAATGCGCTCGCGCCCCCTAGATATTGAAAGTGAGGCTTGGCTGGGCGGAGCGGGCCACGGGCGGGAGGCGGGGACAAAGTATCCTTGATGACTGTAGGGAGAAAAGAAAGGAGAGGGGGAGGACTCGGGTAAGTAATGTTACTGTGTACAACCACAGTGCGCCGCGGCAAAGCCGCGGTTCATTCAAGTAAGAGACAAGGAGCAGATAGAGTCAAGTTCCTTAGTTACTTGTTAGAGAGGATCGTAACTGTAACCACGTTACGGCACGCCTGTGATTCCTCTTGCAGACGGCTCAGTCAACGCAGGATTTTCCTTCGAAGTCCTCAGCAGTCAAAAAGTCAGCAGCCCAACGACAGCCCAACAGCCACTTGTAAAGCCCACTTCGAATGCGCGCAGTACTACCTAGAGGGCACAAGATAATAATCACAGTAGTATCCTAAAGGAACAAGCTAATAATCACAGTACTATCTGAGAGGGCATACGCTAATACTCACAGTACTATCCTAAAGGGACACACTAATAATCACAAGACTATCCGAGAGGGCACAAGCTAATAATCACAGTACTATCCGAGAGGGAACAAGCTAATAATCACAGTACTATCCGAGAGGGCACAAGCTAATAATCACAGTACTATCTAGGAGGGCACAAGGTAATCACAGTACTATCCTAAAGGAACAAGCTAATAATCACAATACTGTCCTAAAGGATAAAGCTAATAATCATAGTGCTATCCTAGAGGGCACAAGCTAATAATCACAGTACTATCCTAAAGGAACATGCTAATAATCACTGTACTATCCTAAAGGCGCACGCTAATAATCACAGTACTATCCTAGAGGGCACAAGGTAATAATCACAGTACTATCCTAAAGGTACAAGCTAATAATCACAGTACTATCCTAAAGGAACACACTATGAATCACTGTACTATCCTAAAGGCACACGCTAATAATCACAGTACTATCCTAGAGGGCACAATATAATAATCACAGTACTATCCTAAAGGTACAAGCTATTATTCACAGTACTATCCCAAAGGAACACACTATTAATCACTGTACTATCCTAAAGGCACACGCTAATAATCACAGTACTATCCTAGAGGGCACAAGATAATAATCACAGTAGTATCCTAAAGGAACAAGCTAATAATCACAGTACTATCTGAGAGGGCATAAGCTAATACTCACAGTACTATCCTAAAGGAACAAGCTAATAATCACAGTACTATCCGAGAGGGCACAAGCTAAAAATCACAGTATTATCCTAAAGGAACAAGCTAATAATCACAGTACTATCCGAGAGGGCACAAGGTAATAATCACAGTACTATCCTAAAGGAACAAGCTAATAATCACAGTACTATCCGAGAGGGCATAAGTTAATAATCACAGTGCTATCCTAAAGGAACAAGCTAATAATCACAGTACTATCCTAAAGGAACAAGCTAATAATCACAGTACTATCCGAAAGGGACAAGCTAATAATCGCAGTGTTATCCTAGAGGGCACAAGCTAATAATCACAGTACTATCCTAAAGGACCATGCTAATAATCACTGTACTATCCTAAAGGCACATGCTAATAATCACAGTACTATCCTAGAGGGCACAAGATAATAATCACAGTACTATCCTAAAGGTACAAGCTATTATTCACAGTACTATCCTAAAGGAACACGCTATTAATCACTGTACTATCCTAAAGGCACACGCTAATAATCACAGTACTATCCTAGAGGGCACAAGATAATAATCACAGTAGTATCCTAAAGGAACAAGCTAATAATCACAGTACTATCTGAGAGGGCATAAGCTAATACTCACAGTACTATCCTAAAGGGACACTCTAATAATCACAAGACTATCCGAGAGGGCACAAGCTAATAATCACAGTACTATCTGAGAGGGCACAAGGTAAAAATCACAGTATTATCCTAAAGGAACAAGCTAATAATCACAGTACTATCCGAGAGGGCACAAGGTAATAATCACAGTACTATCCTAAAGGAACAAGCTAATAATCACAGTACTATCCGAGAGGGCATAAGTTAATAATCACAGTGCTATCCTAAAGGAACAAGCTAATAATCACAGTACTATCCTAGAGGGCACAAGGTAATAATCACAGTACTATCCTAAAGGAACAAGCTAATTATCCCAGTACTATCCGAGAGGGCACAAGATAATAATCACGGTGCTATCCTAAAGGAACAAGCTAATAATCCCAGTATTATCTGAGAGGGCACAAGCTAATAATCACAATACTATCCTTGAGGGCACAAGCTAATAATCACATTACTATCCGAGAGGGCACAAGCTAATAATCACAGTTTCATCCTATAGGGCACAAGCTAAAAATCACACAAAGAAAATAGAAAGAAGTAACTATTGATTCGCATAGCGCTATTTCAATAACGGAGCAGGCTTCACGTTGCTGCCCTTTTCAGCAGGTGGTCTCTGGGCTTGGCGTTTGACATGACACATTTCACTTGTATGTTAAGTGTTTTATAGACGGGCATCCAGTGCTGGTCATTGGGCCGGCTCTCGGCGGATCCGAGATCCGGCACCAGATATGGAGCCGGATCCCGGCCAGAGTCAGCCACCCAAGACCATGAACCGCGCTGGAATAGTTAAAAAAAAAAGAAAAAAGAAAAGCGCATGCGACGGCAGGCCGGCGACCGCCCTGGCGCCAAGCCCCCTCAGCTGCCATTTGCCCCCTGCCAGCCAGCTCTGGGGAGTCTTTCAAAGGCTCCCCCAAGCGGGGAGAAGGCGCCGCAGGCGCCCTTTTCTTATTAAATGCACCCGCCTCACATGAGCCTCCCCTCTGCTCACTCAATGGGATGCAGGGCGGGTCTGAACTGAAACAGTGAAAGATCTGCCATAATTTGCATATGTGTGGTCATCACCGGAGGCAACAAGGAGTTACGTCAGCCTTTGATTCTCAGGTGCATCGTGGGAGGCTGCATTACAAGAAGCTAAACAGTGTGTGATGAGCATTCGAGTGGTTTGCATTTCCACTAGGACTGGTGTGTTTTGAAAGTCGCTTCTACCGACTCTGCATTTTGGCAGATGGGGCGCAGTAAAAGAAAACGTTGTGCCCAATGTCACAAGATTTACTAATAGGCTGTGAAGCTGGGATTTGAACCCATTCAATTAGCTGGCTCTGGCTGGTAAAACTATTCATTAAAACATGCCCACATGGCATGTTTTAATGCGCATAGAAGACTGCTCTATATGAAGACCGTGTGAGGCTCCTAAAGGGGCCCCATCACTGTGAAGACCCTGTGAAACCAGCTCTACTGTGACAAGACCACCAGACCAAGAAGAATACAAACCCACCACTACACACTCACCCCGAGAAGATGGAGTAATGAGGCTGAAGCCTCGGGATCCAAAAATCACAGCTGATGGATAAAAATCTATCAGCAAGAAGAAGGAGGAGGAGGGCTCCTAAAGGGGCGCGCGGGGAGGGGAGGGGCATTGCTGGATGTCCACTAGAGCCCCGTCCCCTCTAGACCACGACCCCTCGGGCACCGCTCCACCAAACTCCTCCCCCACCACATTTTTTCCATTTCCACCACTGCGGGCATCCGAAATGGCTATTAAGAGCCATGTTACAGAGACATCATACATGGAGAGTTAGCCCTCCATATTGTAAACAGTAAATGCGTGTGCAGGGTTCTTAGGACATAGGGGGTCTCGCCTGGCCTCGGGTTGATGAGGGGTCCCCGGCAGCTGGTCCCGGCTATCTGACGCTAATTTCACACGCTGGGGCGCTTTTGTGTGGTTAGATACTAACGGGTCTATGTAATGAGTGCATGCATCTATGGCGCGGGAGGGGGGGGGGGCCTTTGCCTTATTTGCCGGACATTTGCCACCGTCGATATGGCTTTGATTTGATGACACGGAACTGCCAGGGGTGGGTCTGGCCCGTAATTTCTGCTAATCAGGATAACGTCATAGCTGGCACTAATAGGTGCTTTTTGTACATGACCCACGTGGCAGAGGTTTGGTAGCCTGGCTGCCCTCACCAGGCTGTGAAGTTTGACTCACTGTCCTCACACGTATTCTGCGCTGAGGTGAATACGCACCCCCTCGCCCGAGGCACTTGTTTTCTGTAAAAAGACCCCCACACCAGTTCCCTAGAGCGCCCAGTTAATAATGCTTTTGAAGACTTAAATATCGTTGTCTGAATATGACATCTCTACCTCTTAACTGTTTGAATTCTAGTTGCTGTTCTCTGAATCTCCCAAGAAAGACAGGAAGAGAGAAAGAAAGAAAGAAAGAAAGAAAGAAAGAAAGAAAGAAAGAAAGAAAGAAAGAAAGAAAGAAAGAAAGAAAGAAAGAAAGAAAGAAAGAAAGAAAGAAAGAAAGAAAGAAAGAAAGAAAGAGAATCGCCTGTGGTCTAATCCTCTTTCCATTACTTGTGTCACAGCTTTGCTGAGCTCTGCCAGTGATTCCGGCGCCAGGGGAGGCCTGGGGGGAGCCGGTGGGGGGTTGGGGGCGGTGGCGCTGCCATAGTCCATCACACAGCAGGCCCCCTGCACCCCACTCTTCCCCCATTCGTCCTTGGCTAGCAGCAGATGGGGAATCCCACGCAGACTGGGGGAGGGGGAGGGGGAGGCACCCCAAGGTGAGAAAAGGGCAGGGTGGTGACGGAAAGTCGGCCCATCCCAATAAAAGGTGCTTTATAAGGCAATCCCCTCCCCCCCTCTATGTTCCAGGACTGGCTGTGAGGACACGGGATTCGGGTACCGGACGCAGCGCGCGGCGTGAGGCCTGGAAGTAGCAAGGTGAGGTGAGGTGAGGTGAGGTGGCTCTGCGGGGAAGAAGGCATGGGGGGGGGGGGGTTGCATGAGTGCAGGCAGAGAGTTTTGGCAATTTGGGGGCATGCGGGCCAGAGCTCGCTTGTGTGGATAAGGGGTCCGAGGGAGGGAACACGTGGGTCCGTGGGAATATGGGGCTAGGCGCCATGTGTGAGGCCGTTTGAATGCCAGCAATCACTTGTGGGGTGGAAGGGTGAGGGGAGTGTCTGCAGGAGTTGGGGTAGTCGGGCACGGATCAGACTTTGCGCCGTGTGGGCAGGTGATGGGTGGGTGCCGCTCAGGGGGGCTTGCGGCCGGTAGGCGAGGGATGGTCGTCCCTTAGACTGAGTAAGGGGCAGTGCCACAGCCGTGTGTGGCCAGGCATTCGGGTGACCATGCCAGAGTGCCAGGGTCTGTGCCATGCGCGTGGGCTACCGTGTGTTGCATGTCACAGTTGAGGGTCTGCAGGGCTCGCGTGTTGGGTTCTGCTATGTCCAGGGGTTGTACTGTACATTAATGACCCCGGCCTCGCAGCTCCGAGTTCAAACGCTCCGCCGCTTGCAGAGAGGCCCCTCACTTGAATCATTTCCTCTGTGTGTGTGTGGGGGGGGGGGAGATGCTGGTGGCCGCTGCAGGAGGCCCGGCTCCTTCTAAAGGCAATCTAGAATACATGTAGCCCCCAGAGGCAAGGAATCGCCAAGCTCTGGGTGTGCATGCTAGCTCCGGCCATAGCGCGCTCACACATGGCCTTTCTACCACACAAATAAATGCATAGGCCATGCAACCATGCACAACACACCGAGATGTCTCCCATCCTCCACCCAACGGAAGCAACAGAGCCGTGCATCTGTTAAACGTACTGAGAAGAATCATTTGGTGACTTCATACCGTGTGAATATCGCCTAGATGCCGCACGTTTCTAAGCGCTGTACCTGTTTTACTTGCCATCATTGCACACCTGTGGTACTGAACGAATCATTCTAGGGCATGGGGCGAAGGGCTGAGCCCCCCTGGCCGTGTCCTGCTTACATGTCAAAATCATTGCAATTGAATGATCTGCCCAGTAAATAGTTGGACGCCCCCACCCGCCCCCCTCAATTATCAACTGCAACTATTGGAGAAGTTGCCCAGCTTTGCGATAAAGCAGCGCTCCCACCTACTATTTAGTGATTGGTTCTGTGGCCTTGTTTGTAAGCATATCCTATATTTGCAATGTAAAGGCCGTATCCTAGCTCAGTCTGTTGAGTGCATGCTGCAGACGGCGCTTCATCTTTGTGTGGTTAAAGATGAACACTAGGGTGTGTCCTAACTCTTGTCATATGGTGCAGTGAGGACCCAGGCTGAGTCCGGGTTCAGTTCGCACGGCGTGTGTTCCACTAGAGGCCGGGGTACCGCTGTGGAGGGGTCGCATCACTCGCAGAGATGCTCATTTCAGATTGAGGGCAACATGGGATGGGTTTATGGGTTGGCATAGCGATGGTCCGCTGAAAGGGATTGGGGGTGGGGTCTTGATCAGTGTTTGCGGCCGCTACTGTGGCAGCAGTGCTTAAGGGGTTCCTGTGCTTGGCCTCTGGCCCCAGTTGGGGAGAGGGTTTCCTCGTGCGTGGCTTATTGATGGGTTCAAACGCGGTGCGGGGAGCTCCCATGTTTGGTGGCGCGGGTGCGTGCGTTGGGTGTTGTGTAAGGGGATGTTTGCGGCAATGGGCAGAGTACTGCAGGCGCGTGCCCGCTGAGACAACGTGGCCTTTGGGTGTTGTGCAGGTGGCCTCCGGCTTACAGGTGTTGCCCTGGGGAGACTGCCCCTCCCCCATCTTCCCAGGACAGATGTTGCTGCAGACCAGTGGCCCCTCGTTGTGCGCGTTCCAGCACCATGCTTGCCCTTCCCCCTTGGGACCACAGATACCAGAATGCAATGGGGATTTATAGCGAATGTCGGGAAGGGAACCTTATGCTCGGGGCAATGTTCATAGAAGTGCTTGCACCAGGTTGCTGCTGTCGCTGGATGGGGGAGGGGAGGTTGTGGGTGGTGTGGGTGGCCCGTGTGGGGCAGAGCAGGGTCTGGTCGCGGGCGGAAGGGGCAGGGTCACCGGGTAGGTGCCGCTCTTGTGCGAGCCGAATGGTGCTTTGGGATCCATTGGGGGAAGCGCGCTGGTTGCCTTTTGACTGGGATTGCATGGAAGGGCCGGTGCATTCTGGGTGTTGAAGTCTTGCTTCGCGTCAGTGCACGCAGTTTTCGGTCGTCGTGTATTGCAGACGCTCCTGTTCTCCCCCACTCCTTATTCAATGGTTATGTTAGGGTGTGTCCAGCGACTCCTTTACTTAGCGTCCCCCCGCCCCCCAATCGTCACTGTCCTGCATCAAGGGTGGGCGGGGGAGGAGACGTTAAAAGTCCTGCCACTTCCTCCCCCAAATTGCAGTGTGTGCATGTCCATACAGTTTCATTCACGCCCCCAAACCGCCCCCCCCCGCCCCTCTAAGCTGAGTCATGGCGGATTAGCAGCGCTCTAGTCCAGTATTAGTGCCCTGGCCTCGCCGTATCTCGCACTTGATAGGTGTTTGTTGAAGAATTAACGCATCTGCTTCTTGGAGCTACATGGGGGTCGGGAAATGACATGAAGTAGTTGCGTTTAGTTTCAGGCAAATCGGGACACATTGCACCATTAATTCAATGACTTACCTTTGTTGTAATTCTTTGTCCACCTCCCCCTGCCCCCTGGGGTGCTGCCCCGTGGGCGCTTTGAAACAGTTGTGCTTATTGTATAACCGCTAACAAGTGACCGATAAATAGAATATCAATTTTGAATCCAGACGGGAAGCTCTTGCCTTCTAGTTCTGTTACTTCTCAGGTCTTCTGTTTGTTTTTATCGAAATCCTTGTGTTCCAGAGCCCCCCCCTCCTCCTCGTCTGATTATCTCTCTAAAGTGATTCACCACATCTGTTAGGTGGGACCCTCCTGTGTGCGTTGCCCCTTTAAGGGGATGTGTTTTCTTGATGTGTATGGCCCCTTTAAGATGGGCCATGACTTCGTCATGGCCCAAGCTAATAAAAGGAGCCCCTGCAGGCACGTGAGATAGAGCGGCTGCAGACTCCCAAAGAGGAACGACTGAGTCCGTGTCTCATTATCAATGTAGGTCCCAGGCCTACACGTGGAGGCACAGGCCTGCACGCCCAGATGCTGAGGGACCCGCGTGCCAGGATGGCAGCCGAGGTCCCCTCAGTCAGAGGCCTGGCAGGCTGTGACCCCACGCCAGGGTGCCGAGACCCATGGCACCCGGGACCATGCCGGATGTCCATGGCAGGCCCCCACCCCACACATGGTGGGCCTGCACGGCGCTAGCAGAGATAGCGCCCAGGGGCGCCTGCCGGATGACCATGGCAGGCGACCCCCAACAATGGCGACGAGGACCATGAGCCCGCGTTGCCCCCCCTGCTGCTAGGAAGTGGTGGGGGGGGAAGAAGAGTTTCCAGCCCCACCGCGGTTTCGCGTGGCCTGCGCCTTACCGCCGTGGCACTGGGCGGTGTAGGCCCGGGCTTCCCCGCAGTGAGGCATACACCCAGCAACGTTCCGCCGCAAATAAGATGGAGGTGAGGTGATCCATGGCGTGTTTCGCCCTGGCCGCGGCCCTCAGTGGTGGGGGTGCTCGTGCGGCCGGGATCGAGGCACGGTGGCACCCTGACTCCTGCGACGTTCATTTGTGCAGGGGGAGGGGACGAACACCACCCGGTGCGGTGGGACATGTTGCGAATTACTCCCCGGCATCCTGCCATACGGAGGATGAAGGGGTGTGCCCCCGGAATTGCAATGAGCGGTGTACGCCGCGAAAGGAGGGGCGAATGGCAGACCCCTGCGGCATCCGCTGGGCGGAGCCGTCGTATCGTGCCTGTGGCCCTGGTGCGCCTGCCGTTGCAGAGGCCCAGTGGCCATCCCGCCCCAGAGACTGCGGATGCTGCTCCAGTCCGGAGCAAGCAAGAGGAGAAGGAGCGGCGTCTGCCGCGAAGCAAGAGGCCGTGCTGGCCCGCCCCTGTACGGTGGGTCCTCTGTCTTCCCCCAGCCGCGAGAAGGTGGAGGACGCGCTGGCCCGCCCCGCGAAGAGGAGAAGGAGCGGCGTCTGCCGCGAAGCAAGAGGCCGTGCTGGCCCGCCCCTGTACGGTGGGTCCTCCCCAGCCGCGTCCCTCTGCGTGGAGGGTGCTCGTGCGGCCGGGGGAGAATCCAGTCTGCTGCTCCCTGCGGCGTTCGCTGTGCTGTGGGGGTGAGGTGGGGATGCCAGCCTGAAAAAAAAAAAAAAAGAAAAAACAAAAGAAAAAAAAAGGAAGCTGACGCGTGTGTGTGCTGTTCCGGCACCCCTCCTCGGGGTGCGGGGATGCCAGGCAGCGGAGAATGTCGCGCTCCAGTCTAGCACGAACAACGGGAGGTGGATTTCCCCTGCAGGTGGCAGTGCTGACTGGTGTTGTGCTACCGCCAGAGTCCCCACAGTGATCACAGGCCCGGCAGAGCTGTCGGATGCTCCAGTCGGGAGCAGGTGGATAGGAAAATACCCGTGGAAGATCCCGGGCCGCTGCGGGTGAATGCTACTGTGCTCCAGCGGGAGCAGAATGGAAATAAAATACACATACATGCTCCCTGCTGGAGCGTATTCAAGGACAGCTGATGGCCCTCTGACAAGCATGGGCCCGGTGGGGAAATAGAAGAAGAGCTCCAGTGGGAGCGGACGCCTGGAGGTGGGTTTCCCATGCAGCAACAGCATGGTTATGCGCGTTGCAGTGCTGTTGGAGCCCAAGGATGATTCTGGGCTGACAGGCGGTGTGAAGTTGGGTGCAGAGTCCAAGTCCCTGCAGAAGACCATAACTCCCATATGACGGGAAACAGCAACACCACAGCCTATCAGTCAAGAAAGATAGCTGTTTTCCCCTAAGAACTGTTCAGACATCCATACAATCTGGAGAGGACAAGAAAGGCTAACCTCAGGCATACCAGAGGGGAAGGGCAGGACGGCAAGATCTGAATTTGAGGCTATCCTTCCTCGGGTGCTGGTGCAGTCATCCTTTCCTACTACGGGGTAGGTCGGGGAGGTCGTCGGGAAGTAGATGAGCAGCAGCCCCCACAGCGATACAACCCACACCCAGACCTGAGTGAGGTGGGCAAATATGGACCACCAAATGCTTTTGGGGATTGGCTGCCTGGAGCTGTGTCCTGTTGTCAGCTCGAGGAGAGCACAACAAAGAACGCGGCCACAACAAGCGGGGGGGAAAACACCCCAGGTCGACTGAGGCAGAAATTTGACCCCGAGGCCCAATGGCAGCAATATGTCACTAAAGCGGAGCATCTCCAGCAGCGCCAGGATGGTTCTGCCACCCTCCGGCTCATCAGAATTCCACACATCGACAGTGGGATCTCCACCCTCATGCTCATTGAGGCTCTCAAGCCAGGACGTTGGAACTATCTGTGCACTGGACACCGCCCTAGCAGCGCCATCAATGAGGCGCTGCATGGGGTATGAAACATGCTGTGCTGCCGGACACTCAGAGAAAATCAGGCGTCATTGCGCGACTGCGGTGCCAGTGCTGTCCATCAAAAAAATGTTGTGCTCACGGGGCAGGAGAAAAAAAAAAAAGGCCCTCCAGCACCGGGGAAGTGGCGCAAGGTGCTATCAGGTGGCTCGAGAGGGTGGCTCCCACCACAAACCTGTGACGCCAATCCAGCCCAGAGGTGGCAGCTGGGTAAGACCTGGCACACCGTTACAGTAGTCTGAGGGGAAGGCCAACCAGCGCAGGGGTTATCGTCTCCCGGAACAGCACCGTCAAGCATAAACCACCCTGCCCACCATATCGGTGGCCCTGACTGCCCGCCACTGAAGACACCCTGGCGGCCTGTTGCTGATGACACCTTGCGCGCGATGCCGTCGAAGGGACAAGCTCAACGGGGTTTGGGGAAGATACCTGCTGGAACCCCTGAGTTCAATCGACAACTTGTGTCTGACCAAGTAACCAGGCAGCTGTGGGCCCTAAAACCAAGAATCAGTGCATCAGTCGAGAAATGGGTTGCAGCTCATCATGAGTGCTTGTGTGCCCTTCTGTGCCCCTGGAGGAAAGAGATGTGCAAGAGCGGGGGAGCATCGCCAACAAAAAGGGGTGAGTGATGCCATATCACCCAGTACTTGATCAACAGCACATGGAGCTGCCTGGATGCCCTGCAACCGGCGTCTCGCTGCTCTGCTCAGAACATCAAGGGACTAGGCCGATGTGGCCCCTGGTGCCCGCCAGGTGCGGCTTTGCCGGCCGGGAACTATGCCATCAGACTAGGCCGATGTGGCCGCTGGTGCCCGCCAGGTGCGGCTTTGCCGGCCGTGAACTATACCATCCATGGACCGGAACTCGGGAAGTGACTCCTGAATGGATGCGGATGGGAGATGGACTGGTCTAATGCTGCCTTGCGATTGTTTAAAGAGGGCTCAGTAGTATTGTGCTTTGATGCTGTGAACCTGCATAGTAGCTAGATGTTTTAAGTAGTTTCAGCAAAGAATAATAGGGTGAGGCTGTGATCCCGCAGTGGTGTGTGTGCATGTAACACCAGCCGCCAACCATGGCATCTGTTTGTGTATTTCCCGTTCCGAGCCCCAGGTTAATAAAGGGTTTTTGCGAACTGTGGTGGAACTGCCCCCATTCATCTGGCAGCTCACTTGCCACGACTGTCACCTGTTTCAGTGTGTTAGAAATGTGTTAATATATGTTAGGGTTGTAGATAGTATGTGTTAGGTCTTTAATGGTTTGAGCAGGCTGAGTATGTGGCGGTGGCCTGTCTCGTTATTTGCCTGCCCCACAAGTTTTAGACCAAAAGGTACGTCATTGTTTTTATCAGGTGGAATGCCTGTGTGTTTCAGCACTGTCTTGTTTGTTCATTATGAAAAAGGAGGAGTGTTAGGTGGGACCCTCCTGTGTGCGTTGCCCCTTTAAGGGGATGTGTTTTCTTGATGTGTATGGCCCCTTTAAGATGGGCCATGACTTTGTCATGGCCCAAGCTAATAAAAGGAGCCCCTGCAGGCACGTGAGATAGAGCGGCTGCAGACTCCCAAAGAGGAACGACTGAGTCCGTGTCTCATTATCAATGTAGGTCCCAGGCCTACACGTGGAGGCACAGGCCTGCACGCCCAGATGCTGAGGGACCCGCGTGCCAGGATGGCAGCCGAGGTCCCCTCAGTCAGAGGCCTGGCAGGCTGTGACCCCACGCCAGGGTGCCGAGACCCATGGCACCCGGGACCATGCCGGATGTCCATGGCAGGCCCCCACCCCACACATGGTGGGCCTGCACGGCGCTAGCAGAGATAGCGCCCAGGGGCGCTTGCCGGATGACCATGGCAGGCGACCCCCAACAACATCCAAATGTCTCCACCTGCCGTGTCTTGAAGTAACTGTTACTATTCAACAGAATTAAGAAAGTTGTGAGCAGTCTCACATAGGCCAGTCTCACATAGGCCAGTCTCACATTAGGCCAGTCTCACAGTAGGCCAGTCTCGGGGTCTTGATTGCCTCCCTGCTGAGTTATTCCTATTTCTGATCTGATATCCCCCTACTTGCTGGAGTCATACTCTCATTGTGGACACTTTGTTAAAGATGTAGGACCCTGCTCTCAAGCTTTGCTTATTCCTTTTCCCAATCAATTCAGAGTCCAACCTCCTCTCTAATCGTGTAGACACTTGTGTCTTACCCTGTTCATTCTCTCTCTCTCTCTCTCTCTCTCTCTCTCTCTCTCTCTCTCTCTCTCTCTCTCTCTCTCTCTCTCCTCCCCCCCCCCCTCTGCCGCAGATGCTGCCCGGATCATCCTGCCGTGTATATCTGCAGTTTCCTTCTCTTTGTTCAGTTTTCTTCCCTTACTTTCCACTTTCTCCCTTTCTGGAATGTGCTCTGCCTTCGCCCTCTCTTCCACGTGCAAGATCCCCCGCACACATTTATTTATTTCCTGTTGGCATCGCGGCACTATGTCTCCTAGTTGCATATTTATAACGTGCTTAATACCCGGGTATCAAACCTGTGGTGCTTCGTGTCTTCTTGTTTCAAAGGCGAGCAGGTTGCCACTGAGCTATCCTCCCGGGACATTTGCCCATTACACATGCAATATGTGTGCAGGCCACTGCAGAGACTCTTTGTGTGAAACTCATCTCCCCCACAGCCACTAGGCGGGCATGTGTGCTTACGTGTGTGTGTGTACTGTTAGCGAGCTTGTCAGTGATAATGCTGCAACTCACTCTCAAGGTTAGTAGTTCAATTCCCAGTTTTCTCCTCCAAATCCCATAGGATCGCATGAAATCAAAGTAAGTGACACCTGCAGGTGTGTCTGGGTACTCATGCCTTGGCATTGCCACGAGAATGGATTGAGTGCACACATAGACAAACAATGATTGCAAGCTATATATATATATATATATCAAATGTTTCGGCCTATTGGCGGCATTCCACCTAGGACCCAAAACTCAAAATGTGCTATTTCTATTGCAAGGGTGGAGAAGTATGAGTCTGACACAGTGGTGGCATGTTTGGTGGCAAAGGCTTTATTATAAAATGAAATAATAGGAAAAACCTATCTTGCCCTATTTCTATGAGTGGTTGCCCTACCTCCACAAAAACCCTAAACACTCTGTTAGGAAGTCCGTAAAAGTATAATGCCCACTGTCCTGCGTCTAAACCTATTTCCATCCCTTACACTAAACTAACTGACAAAAAAGTGGGCCTCTTCTTGATGAAGAAGGAGGCTTCTCTCGCTCTCTGGTCACAGTCCTATAAAGTTCAGTGACCCAGTTCCCAATTATGAAAGGGGGGGGGTCTCCTCCCCCTTCTTTCTTCCTCAAACTGTAGAGCCATGGCTGGTACACTATCCTGTCGGACTTGACTGTAGAATTCAGAACTCCAGCAAATATCTCTTCCTTTTGAAATGGGTTCTCAACCCTTGTTTTCAGCTTCTTTTACTCTTTCACATGGGTCCCAGATCCCTCTGGGCTGTCACTGGTTCTCCCTCAACTTGTTCTCTCTCGGGTTCTCCTCGACTCTTTCACATTGGTTCTGATCCCTCGGCACTGTCTCGTGTTCTCTCAGATCTAGGGCTGTACCGAATAGCATATTTAGTATTCGGCCGGATACCGAATAGTTTGTCAACTATTCGGCCGGAGCCGAATAGTGAGCCGAATAGTTTTTTTTTTTTAGGCACCCCTATGCAATACAATCTCGGGCCACCGGCTTTGGCCCGGTGGCCCGACAAACACAACATTATTGCGGTGAGGCCGCGGGGGTTCCCTGTGGCCCCGCGGCCTCACCGTGCTCAAGGGGTGAGGCACATTTCACAGCGAGGCCGCCGGGGTCGGCAAAGTGCCCCGGCGGCCTCATGAGTCTGGGGGGGCCGCTCCTGTAGGAGCGGCCCCCCAATGCAAAATAAACATCGGGCCACCGGCTTTGCACCGGTGGCCCGACAAACAAAACATTATTGCGGTGAGGCCGCGGGGGTTCCCTGAGGCCCCGCGGCCTCACCGTGGTGAGGGGGGTGGGGGGCACCGAGGCCGCCGGGGTCGGCAAAGTGCCCCGGCGGCCTCATGAGTCTGGGGGGGCCGCTCTTGTAGGAGCGGCCCCCCAATGCAAAATAAACGTCGGGCCACCGGCTTTGCACCGGTGGCCCGACAAACAGAACATTATTGCAGTGAGGCCACGGGGGTTCCCTGAGGCCCCGCGGCCTCACCGTGGTGAGGGGGATGGGGGGCACCGAGGCCGCCGGGGTCGGCAAAGTGCCCCGGCGGCCTCATGAGTCTGGGGGGGCCGCTCCTGTAGGAGCGGCCCCCCAATGCAAAATAAACGTCGGGCCACCGGCTTTGCACCGGTGGCCCGACAAACAAAACATTATTGCGGTGAGGCCGCGGGGGTTCCCTGAAGCCCCGCGGCCTCACCGTGGTGAGGGGGATGGGGGGCACCGAGGCCGCCGGGGTCGGCAAAGTGCCCCGGCGGCCTCATGAGTCTGGGGGGGCCGCTCCTGTAGGAGCGGCCCCTCAATGCAAAATAAACGTCGGGCCACCGGCTTTGCACCGGTGGCCCGACAAACAAAACATTATTGCGGTGAGGCCGCGGGGGTTCCCTGAAGCCCCGCGGCCTCACCGTGGTGAGGGGGATGGGGGCACCGAGGCCGCCGGGGTCGGCAAAGTGCCCCGGCGGCCTCATGAGTCTGGGGGGGCCGCTCCTGTAGGAGCGGCCCCTCAATGCAAAATAAACGTCGGGCCAGCGGCTTTGCACCGGTGGCCCGACAAGCAAAACATTATTGCGGTGAGGCCGCGGGGGTTCCCTGAGGCCCCGCGGCCTCACCGTGGTGAGGGGGATGGGGGGCACCGAGGCCGCCGGGGTCGGCAAAGTGCCCCGGCGGCCTCATGAGTCTGGGGGGGCCGCTCCCCCCCAATGCAAAATAAACGTCGGGCCACCGGCTTTGCACCGGTGGCCCGACAAACAGAACATTATTGCGGTGAGGCCGCGGGGGTTCCCTGAGGCCCCGCGGCCTCACCGTGATGAGGGGGTATGGGGGGGGGGCGTCACTTACCTGGTGATTGGGTCCGGGTGCTGGCATAGGAAGTGAGGGACGGGAAGAACTGTTCCCTTCCCTCGCTTCCTATTTCAACACGTTAGGCTGGTTCCTCTGTGGTCAGACTGCAGAAGCCAATAGGCAAACAGCTTGTTTGGCTTCTGCAGCCTGAACACTGTCAAACATTCTATGATTGGCTGTCATCTCCCAAACAGGGAGAGGGCAGCTAATCATAGAAAGTGGACTTCGGCTTCGAGTCCCTAAACAGAAACTATTCTGCCGAAGCCGGATAGCTGTATTTCAGCCGAACTTCGGCAGAATAGGGACTCGAAGCCGAAGTTCGGTACAGCCCTACTCAGATCCCACATGGCTGTCTCAGGATCTCCTCGACTTGTTCTGTCATTCCTTTCTCTCCTGTGTGGGTCCCAGACCTCTTTTTATCCCCTCGGGGTCTCCCTGACGTGCTTTTGGCCACATACGCTTGAAAGTGTCTCTTCCTCTTGTATGGGTCCATAACTCTTGTGCCTTGCCTTTGCAGGCGTTGTCCACTTTCATATGGGTCCCAGACCCTGGTCTGTTGCTCTGTCAAACAGAACAGACTTGGTGTACTCTCCAGCCAGGTACTGTTCCACATAGGGTATGTTATACAGTTAGATCCAGCTTTTCTTTTCCCTTATATTGCTTTTGTGTCTTTAAACCAGGTTTGCTTCTGAGATTCACTTGGGTCCCAGATCCCTGTTTGCTGGTCTTCCAGGACACTCGGTTTACTCTCCTGAAAAGTGTTTACTGATGCTGTATGTCTCTTTGTATCTCTTGGGTTCCTTGACCCCTGCATTATCAACTTCCACTCGTATTGGGTTCTCGACCCTCCTTAGGTTCCCCTGGTTCGGTTCCCTGCCCCCTCATGGACCACGGCAGCACCTGTACCTTGTTTTCGGTTTCCTGCTGTGTGGCATGTTCCTCAAGCTCCTCCGAATCTCTGTGCATCCTTCCAATCCCCTGTCTCTCCTCGCACTGTCTGCTGCATTCCTGCTTCTCCTTTATTTAGTCGGGCTGCACGGATTCGCTCCACGAGGCATCTCAAGCCTTCCACTCACTTGGGTTCTCTTCTGCTTCTTGTGATCAGCTGGGTTTTTGGCAGCTCCTTCAGACGGCAGCTTCATTCCACTGTCTTCCCTGTCTACAGCTTCTTCCTGTGTTTCTCCATCTACTGCATTCAAACTTCACTCTCGGTTTCTACGGGGCAAGCTCATGTTTCTAGGCATTAGACAAAAGTGTAGGTAGATGGGGACAGTGGAAGTATGCATGAATTGTGTGTTTTGATTGAGGGGCATACACACAAGTTAGTGTGGGAGGAGGCATGATATTGATGTGCTGTTGTGGGGGGTGAAGGGATGCTGAGCGAGCTTCCCATATATGTTGTGAATACACCCTACTGTGTATTCTTTTGTCTTATTTCCCATCCCCACCGCCTGCATTATTGTTCCATGAGGATCATACAGGGGTGGAAGAGGGATGCTACTGAAGGGGGTGCCTGACACAAAATAACATTGCAGGTGAACAACCATCAACCAGCCTCGGATCTTCACCAGCACTAAGAGTTCGAAGATGGGGACCTCCTAACTGCCAGCCCTTGTCGCATCACCTGGAAGCGGCATAAATCGTGGAGCTTGAAATCCTTGCAGCTTATTATGAAAACAGCACTTGTGGTAGGATTTTCATTTTAGATCACAAATAGCGTTGCTATGAAAGAGCGCTTTTAATTCTTAAATGCTCATCTAAATTCACCAACAACCGTGTGGCATTGAGCTGCGTATTATACTGCCTATCATCATTCTGAGGCAGTCTGCATTGTGGCTATGTGTGCAACTTTCACATGGGTCCTTGTTTTCCTGGCACCACGCAGCATTTTGAAGATGGCTGCCTTCTTCTCATTTTGAGAAGGCCCCCCGGACGTCATTCTCACTCATCTCTCTCTTCTTGACAGGCTCGTTCTTCCTTAATTTGGCCTATCCGGGACCGGCAGGCTTTAGCTGGCCCCCTTTTGAAAGGCCTACAGCTAGGGCCCTGTCTTCTCCTGTCTGGTCCTGGCTGAGCTTTGTGGCCTCCCTCTTTCCCAACCCTTCATGATGCACCTGGAGTTGGGGTTCCCTATACTGGCAGTCCTGGGCTATGTGACCCTCCCCCCCCCACCCGTTCAGCAATGACATAAGTGAGGACCTGTTTCTATGCTGCCTGCACCATCTTCTGAACATCGAGTCTCTCCCAAAAACCTTATTAACTATCCTCTGAAAACATTTTCCTCTTACTGTTGTTTCTTGGACTTCACCCTACTGCCACACCCCAGTACTAACCTGCTTATATACCTGTTGACCCACAAAAAAATCATATTTTAGCTGTGTGCACATATTGATGTCCTGCTGCTGTTTTAAAATGTGTAATTTAGCAGTGCGCATAACCTGCTTCATGAGTATGTCCAGTCTGCTTGTTCCTCCACCCCCCTCAGTTCCCATTGACACTCTGTTCTGTTACTCCCTTCCGCCCTCCTCAGTCTTGTGCCCTGTCTCTCCCCACCTCTATCTACAGCTCTCCCCGCACCGCTGTGACCTCAGCCTGGTTAAGTGTACCTTACTCTTTGCAGTTCACTATGGTGCTCTCTATCTCGCCTATCTTCTCTAACTGCTTCTCTATCTCTTATCCTCCTCCCCTGACCAGGTCCGCCAGGAAGAAACTCAAGAAGGACATGCTGGGCTCTAACCTATTCCTTCGATTGCAGGCACCCATGTCTCTGCCTCTGCCAGAGAGACTCACACCGACATACACCTTGTTGTTCCCTCACCCGACCTATGGACTCTCCATATGATCGCTCTTGCCTTCCTCACCCATCAATGGTGGGACCCGCTGGGTAGTCCTTCTTGCCCTCTCCACCTCCAGGGTCATCATTAATGTCTACCGCAATGGTACCGTCATCGTACGGTGTCCTCAGCCCAACCTTCTACTCTTTGATAGGCTCCTCCCCTGCCTTTTCACCCTCCCTCTGCCTTCTGCACCAGTTCCTCCCGCAGCCCTGACGCCCTTGCCAGCTGTGCCCACCATGGCCCCCTTGCCGCATTCTAACCACCTTTCAACCTACGCCACGGTATCCTTGCTGCCACCCCACACATTGACAACCCCATCAGCCTCCTCCTCCTTGGTGAACCTGCCACCCACTAACACAGTATCTGGGCTCCCTTGCCCCCTGCGGCCCCTACTGCACTAGCTCCCTTCTCAATCACTATGGTCCTGGCTCCCTTGCCGGCATTGACTACTCTGCCCCCTTCTACCTCTGTCCCTCAGACACTCTTGTCACTTATGCGGGTGGGGGGACCACTGTAACCTGCTCCCATCTGTAAGACTTTCACCGATGGCAATCTGCTCCACATTGCCACACTTAACACTTGCTCAGCTGTCAAACACTCCTCTGACATCTGCAACCTCCTTGACCTCCTGGATCCTGATGTTCTTGCCCTCACTGAAACTGGTCCAAGGAGTTTTGACACACTTCTCCCGGAAGGTTACAAGATACTCTCTCTGCCTAGACTAAACACACCAGGTGGGGGAGTAGCACTGATCTTTTGGGAATGGATCCCTGTGTCTGTCATTCCCATGCAGACCTACACATCCTTTGAGTGCCTGGTCTGCAGGCTCCCCCTCTCTCCTAACTCCTCACTCCTGCTGGCTACCTTCTATAACCCACCTGGTCAGCCCTCCCTCTTCCTCTCAGAATGGTCTGGCCTGAACTCCTCCCTCCTTTCTTCCTCTTCTCAACTCCTCCTACTGGGTGATCTGAACATCCATCCCAACTCACCTGATTCTTCAGGACCTTTCTGCAACCTTTGCGACTCTCTCTCTCTCTCTCTTTCCATCTTACCCTCACTGCCAAAGCACAGCACTGGCCACACCTTGGATGCTCTCATCTCAACTGAAATTCCTCTATCTATCCCTCTCACTACTTCACTCTCCTGTACTGATCACTCTCTCCTCTCTTCTCACTTGAAGCTCTCCTCACCTCTCGCATCGGTAAGCCCAGCACTGTCTCCTGCCTTCAAGGTCATCTGACCCATGAAAAGAGTGTCAGTAGCTGCCTTTGCCTCCACCTACTCTGCACATTCCACTCCTGTGGCTGACTCCCACCCTGACACACCCCTCTCTCACTTTAACCTCTCAGTTTCCAACACTCTTAATATTCTTGTCCCTGTCATGAGGGTATGACTGAACCCTACCAAACGTGCAACGTTTGGTATGACTCCGAACTGGCTGCCCTTAAACGCAAGTGTAGGGCAGCCGAATAGAAAGGGGATTGCCGGGGGCATCCTCTGTCACTGGCCTGCCGCCCCATCCAAAGGCAGACGCTGAATCCTCTCCAAGAAAAGATTCTTTATTCAAGCCTGCATCTCTGTGGCATCCAATAAAATGGATGAACCTTTCAAAGTCTGTAAGGAATCGGCCAACCCTGCCGCAGTCTCCTCCTCCATTTCACCCACCTAGGCCCTTTGCTCGGCCCTGGCTGCACACTTCAACTCAAAAACACAGGATATCCTACTCTCTCTCTCTCTTCCTCACCACCTCATGCAGCAACATCTCTTGTACCACCCTTGGCCATCTCAACCCCCCCTTCTCTCTTCTCTCACTCTTATCACACCTGAGGAGGTCACTAGACAAGTCTTGTCTACGTAAGCCTCTTCCAAGCAGGTGGGACTCCTGTCCCTCCAAAACCACCAAGGACAACATTGAGTCTCTCGCCTTAGCCAACCTCTGCAACCCCTCCTTCGCCACTGGAGTTTTCCCCACTGCTCTTAAGCACTCCCTTGTGCACCCTCTCCTCAAAAAGCCTTCTGCTGAGCCTTCCATTCCGGCCAACTATAGCCCGATCTCTATCACTCCTTTTCTGGGCAAACTCCTAGAGAAATTCGCTATTTCCCAGTTTACCCTCCACATGGAATCTGTTGGCTGCTTATATGACCACCAGTTTGGCTTTAGAGCATCCAGAGCCACAGAAACTGCTCTTTTGAACACCCGTGAAGATCTGATCTCAAATCTTGATATTAACTGTCCCTCTGTCCTCATTCTACTTGACCTCTCCCCTGCCTTCGATACGGTGAACCACAACACCCTCATCGCACACCTCTGTGATATCCTGGGCATCACTGATCAGGCCCTGGCGTGGCAATTCTCCTTTCTCTCAGACAGCCCATCCCAAGTGGAACTAAGGCCTTTTATCTCTTCCCTATCACTCTCTCTACTTGCAGTGTTCCCCAGGAACCTAACCTACCCCCCCCTTGTTTTTCAAAGGCAACAATGCAGCTCCCTGGCCTATATGATAGCCAGCTTCACATTCAACTTTTAGCGTTACGTGGATGACACGCAGCTCTCTTTCAGGCTACCGTTGGCCTCTTCCTCACTCATACCTGACTGTAAGACAGATTGTCCTCATCGGGTCCCCTGCTCCTGCCTCCCTTGGCCCTGCGCTTCCACCTACCAACGAGGCAAAAAACCTGGGGGTCATCTTCGACTCCACTCTCTCCTTCACGTCTCACATCGCTACCAGCTGCACCTTCTCAGAAGTATTCTACCTTTTCTCACCTTCCCCCAGAAGCTCACCATCTCCAGAGCCCTGGTCCTCTCTAGGCTTGACTACTGCTACAGCCTCTTTCACAACCTGCCCTCTTCTACTCTCCGTCCTCTTCAACTCATCCGGAAACAGAACTGCAAGACTTACCCTTGGCCTCAAGCCCAGGGACCTCATCTCGCCGGTGCTAAAATCCCTTCACTGGCTCCCCGTGGCTGCAAGGATTAAGTTCAAGACCCTTTGCATTGTCCACAAGGCTTTCTGGGGCCTGGGCCACTCTATATGCAACCTTCTCTTCCTAAATACTCTCCTTCCCGAGCCCTCTGCTCGTCTTCCTCCAACTGCGGGTGAGCCATTTCTCCAAGCAGAGACTTGGGGGTGAGAACTTTATCCTCTGCAGGTGCCTCCTCTGGAACAGCCCCCCTGCCTATCTCCGTCTTGAGCCGGATCACCTTAAGTTCTGGAAACTCCTCAAGACTTTCCTCTTCTCCTCCCCCTCCTCTCTCCCCCTCCCCTGATAACCACCTCTTTCTGCTCTCTCGCTCTATCTCCTCTACTTCTGCTCAGTTTCGCTGCCTGGCTGCCTGGTGCACCTTCAGAGCGTCACAAGTCCCAAGCTTTCCTCGCCAGTCTCCTGCACTTGCCCCCTGGCCTTGCACTTGCCACAGCACTACTGCACTTCAGTTACGACCCATGAGAGTGGTGTCTCTCTGGCACACTTTACCCTATTGCCCCGCCTAAGCACTTCTTTTTCTGTTCACCTGCATAATATAAATTTACCATGCCTAGTAATATCATTTGTCTTGTCATCCCTATGTCTCCCCCTCCCATGCATAGTTGCGCTTTGAAACACTGCGTGTAAGTGTATGATAAATAATCAATCAATCAACAGGGTGTATTTCACCTCAGGGTTCTGCTGGCACCATCGATAAGTTGAGCTTTGCTCTCTGTCTTTGAGATTTCCCTTTGCACCCCACACTGGGATATATCCCAGCTGCTGGCAGTTATCCATCTACAGTTCCTTGTGACTCTACCTTTCTAGCCTGGGAGTCCTTCGCGATGTCTCTCTTGCGGTAAAACATGTTTTGTGCGCTCGAGTTGGTTAGTAGTACCGCTGTTACCCTAGTAGTAACTGGAAATATTAACATTACTTTAAAATCATTTCTCTTCTATGTGCTGCTCCTCAGAGCTAAACTGCAGCTTCATTAATACAATACTTTTTTGTGATAATTATATTACAAGTGCCTATAAATGCAATATACAGTGTAAGTATCCTGGCTGTGTAAATCACTAACCTGTGGCTCTAGTCTACAAAATGTGTAAGTACATTAACTGTGCCCTTATTCTGCTAAATTAAGTTAAAGAATGTTTTTTTGATGAATTAATGATCATTGTTGCAGAGCATATTTCCAATCACTGTCTAATGTCCTTTCTCTTTGGTTTTAGCTCCAGTTGATTGGTCATTAAGATGGCTCTGGAAACAACACTGTTGGTGTTCCTCCTGCTGGGGGCGTTCTCCGGCACCTTCTCCCAAACACACTGCAAACCCCCTGCTGGAGAGAGTCGTCCTCAGACATTCCAGCGACAGCATTACGACAATCCGAAGACAAACCACGGAAACAATTACTGCGGTGCAATGATGCACAAAAGGTGTATGACAAACCAAGACCCCCCGAAGACAAAGTGCAAAGAGACCAATACGTTTGTCCACGCCCCCAAGAAAACCATCCAATCGGTGTGCAGCAATGGCGGCACACCTTACAAAAATAGCGCTAACCTGAGAGTAAGTAATGCGCCTTTCAGTGTCACGACCTGCAAGATCAAAGGCAATTCTGGGACCCACCCATGCGAGTACAAAGCGAACTCTGACACCAGGAAAATCGTCATTGGGTGTGAAAATGGAGTGCCTACGCACTATGATGAAGGCATAATTGTGCCAAAATAAAGCAGATGATTAACACCTGTTCCTGTTACTCTCTCTTTTCTCAACAAAACCATGTAATTTTCGGGAAAATGCAGAGCCATCCATAATATGTATTTTATGTTGCAGCCGGTTGGCTTTCATTGCACTAAAAAGATCAGCATTTGGATGAGGCCTGGTAAACGCTTGTACTATTCTGCAGTATGTTTGGACTTGTCTTGTTGATGCAATAAATTCTCATCCTACAAGACGCACCTCTCAACAAAGTTCACTATTTTGTGTAGTGGCCGCCGGGGCAGATCATCCACAATGGGCGATTTTTCCCGCGAACATCGGCTATTATGCGCCAGCCAAAACCCACTAGTAAAAACGCTGAGTGCTCCTACAGCTGCAGCTGAGTGTAAACTCCTGGGATGGCTTAACTGGGAAATAGTTCCAGTTTCTGGGTGAGTATCCCTAATGGGTCATATAAGGCTGGGGGGCATTTTGCTGCAACCACCTGAGCAAGCCCGGTTGGGCTGGTTTTAACTGTCAAAGTGAAATATGGTTTTCCTTTGACAGTTTCAGTTCCCTGTGTGCATGCAAGGTGCGGTGGAGGGGGCGTTTTGCTTTCCCAACCTTGCACACCTGATTGATGAAGCAGGCGGGGGAACTGTAGGCCTAAATGTGCATAGGGAGTTCTACTGCACCTCCCCCACAAATTTAGGTCTCACTGGGTGGCCTTAAGAAGGCGCTCTGGCACCACTGCACTATTCCCTCCCGAATCAGGAAGCTCTCTGCTTCTTGGTTCCTGATACATGCAGGACTGGAGCTGTATGGCCCTCGTGGCATGCAGAATCCAGGCCGGGGCTACAGATAAGAAAAGAAATGTAATTAAGTATACATGTTTGGATATATGTATACATGCATGTGCACAAGCACGAGTTTATATCTGTATGTGTGTGTGAGTGAATGAGATAGTGCCAACATCCTAAAGGAACAAGCTAATAATCACAGTACTATCTGAGAGGGCACAAGCTAATACTCACAATACTATCCTAAAGGGACACTCTAATAATCACAAGACTATCCGAGAGGGAACAAGCTAATAATCACAGTACTATCCGAGAGGCACAAGCTAATAATCACAGTACTATCCGAGAGGCACAAGCTAATAATCACAGTACTATCCGAGAGGCACAAGCTAATAATCAGTCTTATCCTAGAGGGCATAAGCTAATAATCACAGTGCTATCCTAAAGGAACAAGCTAATAATCACAGTGCTATCCTAAAGGAACAAGCTAATAATCACAGTCTTATCCTAGAGGGCACATGCAGGACTGGAGCTGTATGGCCCTCGTGGCAGGCAGAATCCAGACCGGGGCTACAGATAAGAAAAGAAATGTAATTAAGTATACATGTTTGGATGTATGTATACATGCATGTGCACAAGCACGAGTTTATATCTGTATGTGTGTGTGAGTGAATGAGATAGTGCCAACATGGTAAGTGTTATTACATAGCTAGGCTTGCCAGCATTGGTGGTACCTGTATGGCCATAGGTTCACGCTGTGGCATGAAATTTGTTTACTTGGATTCAAAGATCAAGCAAACATAAGTGTCTTACATCAGTATATGTTTTACTACAAAGGGACATTGTTTAAATCACAAATGTATTCTAAATTTCATCAATTTTACTTGATGTGGTTACAAGTATATACATTTCATATTACTAGTGTCCACTTTCACACAGCCACACTTTTACAATAAAGAGGTATATTTCAAAACACACATTCTGTAATTAACCACATTAATTCTTCTTGATGTTATTGTCAGTCTCTATTTTTCCATTGCTAGAGTCAACCAACAACATTAATTCAGCTTAATGTCGTTAGTTGTATCTAATTTTCATATTTCTAGTGCCGACACATGTTTCAATCCATTTTCGTCTTATTCAACGCTAAATAGATTAGCCTTGTGTCACACTGAAAAAGTATTGTGAAGATTAGCCACTCGTCATACTTAGAAAGAATTGTGAAGATTAGCCACTCGTCATACTTAGAAAGAATTGTGGGACTTGAGTATGTTACATGGGAATACTGGCATATTTGTGTGCAGCCAGCAGGGACATGTCTGGCACAGCCAGCATGAACACAATTTGTATTGGCATATATGGGGGGACAATGCATTATGGAAATGCATTGGGAAATGCCCATGTGCACTTTTAGTGACTTGAATCAGTTGCAATTTGTAATGTCACTGTTATGAAGACGCAGGAGGTGACAGGTAAGGTTCAAAGGAAGTATTTATAATAGCTAATAAATGGGAAAAGACCCCCAGCAAATGCAGAGGTTCCCTTCCTCTCTGTAACTTCTCCAACTGACATAAATAGAACACAAATAAGAAACACAGCAAGCAAGGTTCTATGACATCATATAGAATATGGTGCATCAGAGAGCTCTCTCTACATGCATTTAGTACAGGCAGGCTACCTGCTACTTGGGAAAAGCATCACAACAGTTACCCTGCAAAACTGATTGCAGACAGTGTGGCTTTTGACCTAATGTTTCACATAAAGTGTGCTAAAAAATGCACCACTTTAACCTATTGCATTAAAACATTTTTCCCCCACCTTAAAAAAAAACTTTTGGTTAGTTTGGGCTCTCTCGCTAGGTTTGCACTCTCTCCCCTCCCCCCCACCCACCCCTCATATTCGTGGGAAACATTTACGCCGTCAATTAAAAAAATAAATTGGTGGCCACAGTTTCAATTGGAAGCTTCAGCAGTTCATCAGTGCAGTCTTGTCTTTATAAGATCTGCATCCCTTGATAACAATATACACTTGAATTTGTTTTCCCCTCTGTGGCACGATGCCAATGCTAACTGGGCAAATGATATATGCTAACTGGGCAAATGATATATTCCTATGACACAACCGATATATGCTATCGTGTACATCACACATTAAGGATCATAGTGTCGACCTAGTGCAGGCTTTTTGCAAAACATTAACTTGCATGTGATAAGAAGCTCTTCCTGCCTTAACAATTCATCCTCACACAATTAAATAGTTTAATTTTATCACCAGGAGTAGTGAACAGAAAGCTGCTTCAAGTGCCACGCGTGGGTTCATGAGTGTGCAAACACATACTGTGCCTTGTATCCAGCTTCCCTCTACAATGGATGCATGCTTTTCCATACTTGGCGGATGTGGGGGGGTAGAGAGGGGTTGGTGGTGAAGAGGGAGGGATCGAGCCGCCATTGGTGGGATTCTATTCACATGTGTCTTCGTCCTCTTTTTGACACGTGCACTTACTATACCCGTTGGTGTCATGGCAGCACTGAGGTGGGACCGCGCCTGATTTGCATATGGCCTTTCCCCTTTCTGTAATGGGTTGGTAGGCCAAGAACAATGGTCTGGAGGGTTGCCCAGAGCAATGCTAGAGGTTAGGATTGATTCTAAACCTTCGGGCCATCACCTCTTTATTTTTGACATGGCAGCAATGTGCCTGCCCTTCCCTGTTTTATGCAGGTCAGTGGTACAAGTGTACCATGTTTCTGTCATTTGATTGCCACTCAGGTGTGAAGGCACGTACATCTCAGTTTTAAATTGAATACATTTACATGCCTTTGTGGATGCAACCTGCACTTGCATAAGCCCAAAGGTTTCATAGAAATGCTTTGATTTTGAAGTGTGAATGGCATGTAGATGCGCCCACTGTCCGGGGTCCACACGGCCTACACTTTTCACCTAACCTGAGACTGGGCAATCGGCTTCCACCCCAGCCCCCTATTTCCTGGTTGCTCGTAGATCCCTTGCTGCCAAATTGCCTGCTTTTCCCTGTTGTTAGCGCCCTTGTATCTCTGCTTCCCTCACTGCGTACTTCCCCCGCACCCTATGAGCTCCCTTGTATCTCTGCTTCCCTCACTACGTAATCCCCCATATGATTTGTAAAGCATTATGTTGCTTCCCAAAGCTCACTCCACACTTAATAAACAACCCTAATGATAATAATAGAAACTGAAAACATCCTTGCACAACATGAGTCAACAATTGTGATTAATGAAAAATGGGTATTATCGGCCTTCAGTCCATACTTGCAGGTAATAAAATGGCCTTGCAAGATGTTATTAACTTTTAATTGTTGGTTAATGGAAGGTTGCTTTGGTCTATGAGCATCCATTTGGAAGCAATACATCTGCCATCTATAGGGCCCCAGCTTTCCTATCCTATGAAACACATGTTTACATCAGCTAGGCAGATAGCTAAACTGCATCAGAGGCCCATGTGTGTTGCTCCATGATAAAGAACAGCACTCATTTTGCAGCTAGGTGAAAGATGACAGTCTGCAACTTTAGCATTTGTCTATAGTCGGCTTAATGTCCAGACTCACATTAGCATCCTGGCGGGGGTTTCTGCCAATCAGGTGACTAGGAACGCCGGCTTGAACCGTCGGTGCAAGCACGCATTCCATGCCGCCTGACAGCTAGCTCCCCCCGCTGTCATCTCCCCACACCCCACCTTCCATCCCCGTTTTATTTAATTTTTCCATGACGGCCATCTTTGTAAAGGATTTTCCTTCCTGCAACAGGACGCATGCAGCATCCCATTGAAGAAAGGAAAATCATTTTTATTGTTTAGCACCCTGGACTACCGCTTTGGTAACCCGCGGTGCTAATGGCCTTAACACCAGATCTGGCACTCCGGATTAACGCTACAGTGAAAACTGAGGAAACATAGTAACATTCTGAACTGTATGTATGGGATTTAAAGAACTCAAACATAGCTGGGAATGAACAAAGTGCTATTCATAGAGGATGAATCCGTGGGGTAGGTAATAGGATGGATGCAGGGAGAGCGCAGATAGATGGTAGGGGTAGGAGGAGAAGAGGAGGGGAAGCTCTGGAGCAGGGGAAGTTATGCTTAGTAATCAGCGAGTGGCAAGACGCTGTATGAAGAGTATCGTCTTCTCTTCTTAAAATGTAAGATGGAGTAAGCCAGTCTTATCTTTGCTGGTAACCTGTAACCAAGAGACAACGTCCGTAGCAGAAAAAGGTATGTTTCCTGGTTGTGTCCATCTTGCAGCTCTTTGTTTCCAGCCGGGCAAAGCGGTGGCTTCTGGTGGCGCTGGTGCATCAACCTCCTGAGATGGTGAGTTTCTCGGCTAGCAACAGTGGTGTTTTGGCTGTGACTGCTTTGTGCATGATGCAGGCATTCTTGAACAAACATGGTAAGTGCTTGTAAGGGTAGGCAATGCAGCTCCTTGAGGATGGTTTGATTGGGCCAGGTTTCTTATTCCTGTGATGAGGCTTGCTGGAATGTGCTGGAGGGCTTTGAGAGAAGCCAACATGCCATCTGGGACTCCTGAGAGTAGGGTGTTGCCCGTGTCCTGGTTGCTCGTGTCCATGGCATGGACAACTGCTCATTAACTCTGGATAGGGATGAAAGGCTTGGCTTTGAGAAGGAGCACAAGACAGAACTATGTTGTGTGGATCTTCTAATTGATGGGTGCATTTAACAAGACGTCATTGACAATGATAACAATTAGAGATTATGCAAAGGATGAGACTCGAGAAGGCAGAAAACAAAACTCTCATGATGCAGTTTTTTTTATAATTTAAAATTACAGCTCTTGGCTGGTTGGGATTTCCATAAAAAAATAAAACACAAGTGGCAGCAGATGGTGAGGAAAGAGGTGTCAGTGCGTCCAGCTCCTTCTGTACGTCTAGGCAGTCTCAGGGGAGCCATCTTACTGCAACAGGCATGAGACGATTGGTAAATAAATGGGGCTGTGAAGGATTGCCAGCGCCAGGGCTCTTATCATCTGGCTTAAGCAGCACCATCCGTGCCTGAAAGGGCAGCAGCCTGCAAGCACCCGTGTGGACTCTGACAAACATGGAACAGTGGGCAAACGTGAGGCCGGCACTTTCCTTAAACATCGGTTGAATATGCCCTTCCCAGGCCTTGCATAAGCCTGCCAGTCTGTACTATGTAGAGTAACCGCCCGACAACCCAAAAATACCAAACTCTCTAGTGAAAAAAGCCCAGTGCACCCTTTTGTGAGACGAACAAGACCTTTATTTTGTATACAAAAAGGAAAAGGCGACAGGCTGTAGAGCTCTCTTCTTCAAAGCAAACCGCATGTTATAACTGCGAGAATCGTCATTCATGACACATATACAATATACAGGGTCCAGCCCCAAACATCATTGACTGCTACCTATTTACATACTACTAATCACATACAGACCCCTAGTTCTTTGGTCTCGCCTTCTCTGACTCCGTCTTCACACGTGGGTGACGGTCTCTTCACCTTGTATCACTAAAAATGATTGGGTGGGTTTCTGAAAACACTTTCCTGCTTTAAGACCTAATCACGTGTTGTGCACCTGGCTGTCAACATGAGCCTAAATATCTGCTTGTGTTTTGGCAGCTCAAGACCTTTGCCTATTTCCCATGGGTTCGTCCTTCACGACCAGCCGCAACCCTTATTCTTGTTGGGCCGCTCGCATTCCTTTCTAATTTTGCAGAAGCTCAAACGGGACGTATTCATGTGTGTATGTGTTCCCTACTTCACCTGGGGTGGGGGACGAATATTCACCCACAAAGCCTTGTTTCGTGCTTCCAACAGAGCCTGCGAGGATTAAGGCCTACCTTTGGGTATAGTGTCATATGTCCATTCTATATACATATTGTGCACGTGCAATCTATTCACCTAGCATTCTATAAAGCTTGTTGGTTATTTGCCTTTTAAAGTCCTATAATAAGTGTGACCTGTGCCATTCACCTATACCACAAGTCTCCCTCCTCCACCCACTTATGTGGATTTCCCACGTATTAGTACACCTTTCACAATCAAAATCGTTTGGGAGGGACTGGGATCTGAACGTGCATCTCAACAGTCCAACCTTTAGGAAATTATTTATTAACTAACCCCACCTTCTCTCTCTCTCCCTATCTGCTTCATCCTTATGGACCCACACACTACATACATGGTGCAAGCTTTACCCATCCCGGGCATACTTCTCTGGAGTGCATGTGAGATAAATACACCCTTCATCACCCACTAAATCAATCCAATTCTCCCTGTAATTCTCCAGGTCTGGTGGGGGAGAAGTCAGGGTACCCGGGGGATGTATTGGTCATTCAATTCTGACCAAACATGGCTTACTTGGGTTCTACGTCTGAACTTGCCTGTTCTGTGTACCTGGGAGAGCCATTCCTACCCAGATACAAACCATCATCTTTGAACTCTTTGAGTTTTGGTACAGCTTTGAAGCATCATTTGGCATGTACAAAATGACACCAACAGGAGCACCACGATTGGGACAAATAACACCAATGCAACAGCCATGTTGGTGCCTATGAAAATAACCTATAGAACTAGTCTTCAGCATGGGACCCTGCCTCGACTTCCATGCCATTTTCAACTTGTGCAGGGCCCCCTCAGCAACCCAATTTCTGCATCATTCGGGAGGGGCAGGGTGTATGTACATCAAGACAGTCCAATTTATTTACATATACCCCACCCCCTCAATGCCATCAGAAGATCCAGGACGTACCAGTTCTGCAGTGTCATTAACCGGATCGCCCTCAATTTGCTCTTGATAGCATTCAGGCCAGTATCATTTGTCAGCTGGATCATCTTCCATCTCATGATCTGCAGCCATTTTCTGCAGCCTCTATTCCTGCCATCAGAAGGGAAGTGATGAACACCTCTCTCTTGGTGTACAGGCCATATTTATCTGGAATTGCTTTAAGCAGTTTGGACGGATCTTCGGACAAGTAATTCGACCGCTTCTTCCAGATCTTCAGTGAGCACTTCCTCCTCTTTATCCGCAGGGGTTGGGTCAGAACTTGATTCTGTTGCTGCATATCAGGCTTAGATGAAACTTAGATGAGTTTCAGGCACCACAGGAATAGCTGAGTGCAATGTTGTTAGTGCACAGGTGCCTGGCCAGGATGATGGGAGCTGCAGATATGCTTGCTGGCTGCACATCCAGTAGAGATCCATAAGGGCTGCTGTTCCTCTTGCGAGATCTGGAATGAACAGTGTTTTATGGCATTTGGTTTGCATGCCCCCGGAACTGTTCCGTGCTCTCAGAAACAAAACTCATATTATTCCACTGCTTGAATCTTCACTAGAACTTCTTGTGTCTCAATCCATGTCAATTTTGAAACATATGTGGCCCATATTGGGAAACAGTTATGGATATTCCATATCACTTAATCTCTGAACCCTGCTGACCCCTCCTACTGCGCAGCTCACCACTGCATGTTCCCGACTGTTTGAAACAAACACTCCATCCAATTTTAGCAAGAGTCGCGGCTTACATTGAGGGGTGCTATCTTCTTTGGCATATTGTTCTTCATCCATGTCCATTCATACAACTTGTGCCCCTGGAATAGACTGCAAACCCAACACAGTGCCAGATGAACTAAACACTGGGCTTCCAAGGATGACATTTCCTAGGGTGCTAACATTTTGGGCACCCCTGATGCGTCGGGGATGAGGGAGCAGACATAGCTCCCGTTACACCTCTGTATCACCACCAAGCTCATGTGGCTGTAGCACAGGTTACTTAATTCTGGATGGTGTACATCAGACATTGTATCAAGAACTACTCCTTTGTACTGAGCATACTCATGTTCTTCAACCAATCCCCTTTTAAACTGCAACTTTAATTGCCATAATACTGTGTCCTGTATGTGTGTGTTCTTTTAAAATTCACTACAGTGGTGATAAAATCACCAGTAGGTGTTGTGACTATTTCCACATCCCAATGTACTACACCGCCCCCTTATATGCCTTAACCATATAAACTCACTTGACAAATATAAAAATATACCAGACTGAAATACTTAGCCAAGATAAAAAAATACTGTAACACAGCGAGACCTAAAAAAACAACAAGACTGTACTGAAAGCAGAACAATTAAACAGTGTATTATCAATGGAAAATATCATTTGTGTTTGAATGTACACAATTACTAGAATAAGTGTATTAATACCATACTACACACATATACATAGAAATGTATTGAATCGACAACTCAGTAATAGAAGTTTAAAAACCCAACTATAACAATGAAGAAGTGGTCATAAAATGTGTTTCCTTCTTTGTATCTGTATTCACAAAACACTTTCAGGTAATATACTCATAGAAGGAGGTGGTGCATGGGGTGCTTTCGGGACATCAGAAAGATATATCCAATACTGCAGTTCCTTCTCCTTGACCGCAAGTCGAGTGGCATACACTACCGTATAAGGTCCATTATAGCGTGGCTCACTCCACCTGCAAACAACATTTCTGACAAACACTACATCATCTTTTTGCAGCTAGAGTGGTGGCGGTCTTGCAAATCCTGGTGCAGCGCTGTTGTCCTCCTCCGCTCGTCGTGGTGCAATCTGTCAAGAAAGACATTTTGGTAATTCTATCAGACATGATTTGAACTCCTCTCCTAGAATTGATGCAGCCCTGTGAGCATCAGATGCCCTACACACAGGGGATAGTGTCATGTGCGCATCGCCCCGTCACTATCTTGTGAGGGGAGAGGTGATGGTCCTTACAGGGCTGGGTCCTTAAACTGAAAATGGCCAAAGATAAGCAATGGACCCAATTTTTCTAAGTGTGGCACACAGTTAAGACAGCTTATCCTTCAAGAGGCTGTTCATGTTTTCAACACACTGTTGGCCTGGGGATGGTAAGTGGAACACATCTTGTGTTTAATCCCCTAAAAAGCTGCAATTTCTTTAAACAGCTAATTGAATAAGTGGGAGCCATTGTCACTTTTATGAGTTTCGCACACTTCCCATCAGGGAAACACTTCTCTGACCAAAAAATGTAGCTGCCTATTTGGCATCAGTATGTGCGTATGGACCTGCCTCAATAGAATGGGAGAAAGGACACACCACAACTATGAGATAGAGGAAGGTATTACACCGCTCTTCCTTATCTGAAAAATGAATGTGGAGATCTTAAAATGGGCTCATTGGATGTGGCAGTGTGCCACTCAATGTCCTTAGGGTGTGTCCAGTGTTGTATGTCTGACAAATCAAACAGTTAGATGTAAACATTTAGTAGTTCCTGTATATTTGGCACATACTAATTCTCCTGTATATCGGAAGTGATATACTGCTTAGATACATGTGAGGGGTAGTGGAACTGATCAAATGCTACTAAAACCAATTCCTAGGGCATGGCCACTTTCCATGTGCTATCCTGTCTCCATACTAGGCCCATATGAGACTGCATAACCCCTCCTTTGTCACAGTAACCTTTCACTCTGAGATGCTTGGGCCTGTAATTCAATAACATCAGTAATGGGTAACACAGTATGCAGAACTTTTATAATTGCATACCAACAAGTGTTGGGTGTTAAGGGATATCTGCCACTGGTAAATTTGCAGCCAATTTCATGGCCGTGTCTGGGGCTTCATTGCTAAGAAAAATGAAGTCCCTGCCATTAGTATGGGCGGCACACTTGACGATTGCAGCAAGTGTTGGCAGTGTGAGAGAATGGATCAGTCTATCTAAGAGGGCTGCATTCTGTACTGGGGATTCATCAGCTCTCCGAAAATCCTCTTCTCTTCCATCTCGACAATCCGAAATGCACAGTTGTCGTCATGCCAAGTTCGAATAAATCATTACTCGGCATCCGTGTGCTGTCTCTAGCGCTTCATTCAGAGCAATCAGTTATGCTGCCTGGGCAAAGTAATGCCCCCGGTAGCCTCCGTTGGGCGAAAACCCTGTACTCTCCATTAATCACTCGGACCACTGATGCCACAATATGTCGCTGGCCAGTCTCCTGATCAACAGTCTGAGCCGTCAACAAAAAACACCTCTGCATCATGTACGGCATAATCACGCGCTTTAGGAATGTCCTCATCCGGTCCTTCATGCGTGACAAAGTCATGAATGTCAGCATCTTCAAAAGGTGACAGGGTTCACTGTCTTACAGCAAACAATGTGAATAGATGGGCTAGTCATGATAACTTCATATGGTAAGGCCCTCTGTGGAGTTAATGTGGACTTGGACCTGTCCAGTATCGCAAATACTGCGTGTTCTTTGTACAGTCACTGAGCGCCCATGACAATTGTGGCTGACTTCTCAATAGCAAACATTTGCTGCAGCTAACACTTGTTCACAGAGAAACTGTCCTTGCATGACAGAATCTAACATACCACTATAATAAGCCAAATGTTTATGGCCCACAGAGCTGGGTTGTGTCAGTACTGCCATCATCATTTGGCCGTCTGTGTGAAAAAAGGTAAATCTCTTTAGTGTAATCATGGGTTGACAAAACGGGGACAGTAGAAATATTTTTTAATTCCCGAAAACTGGTGAACATCTCATCAGTCCAAATAACAGTATTATTTTGTTTGTTAGGCTGTGCATTCTCATGTCACTCTCTTACCGTTGACTGAAATCAATTTCCCTAAATACAACACCAGCTGACAATACTGCAGCTTCACTCTATCCACCTTGTATCCTGTGTCAGACAACAACTGCAATAATATGATGCAATCTTCCGTACACTGTTGCTTAGTGTTGCTACACACCAACAAGTCATCCACATATTGAATGATGGTACTGGGCACTTGAATATTATCCAAATCATCGTGCAGAACCCTGTTAAAAATACTGGGGGACGCACAGTACCCCTGTGGGAGCCTAGAATGTTGGAATCGCCTCCCGGCAAATGTGAACGCAGTGAGATATTGTGAATCAGGATGTATTGAGAGGGAGAAGAAGGTGTTCATCAGGTCCACGACAGTGAAGTGTGTAGCCGCCATGGGTATCTTGCACAATATTGTGGCAGGATTAGATACCACAGGAAATTCTGCCTGTACCACATCCTTAAGGGGGCATGAATCCTGGATGGTTCTTCAACTTGCCCCCTCTTCAGTTTCTTTACATGGTAAATAGCCGTATTGCATGGAGAATTGGATGGGACTATAATGCTCTGGAGTAAAAGGGCCTTGATATGTCATAAATATTTGGAGGGCTCCTGCCAATACTGATTGGCCACCTGCAGTACTGCACTGAGAAGTACTTTGATCCCATGAATAAACAAATTAGGGGTGACTGGTATTCCCCTCACTACTGCTTAATTTTCGAAAGAGTGTATGATCAACATGACCCTCACATAACAAATACTGGAGGTCGAACACACCACACCCCTGAGTTTACTTAAAATATTTCTGCTCAGCAGATTGATGGGGTTACAGGGGAAAACAACAAACAGGGCCCTTATCACTCTGTCATCTATTTTAATGGTAATTCAAATGTAAAAGGAACAAATTGTACTGCCCCAGAAACACCCTGCATGTCCATTACCTCACTTGACAAAGGGGATCCTTCCTCACTAATGCATTAATTTGTTGCACCTGTATCCTCCATGAAAAATAATGGTTTATTGCATCCATGGCCACCGAGGGTTCCACTTCTGAGTTGGCAGTGACTGATCGAACTGGGCACGCTAAAGACCTCTGTGGGCTGTCCTAGTCGCTATATGTGTTTGTTCCTGGAAACATGAATGGGTTTCCTCCAACAATAGTGGCCCCTTGGTAGTGTGTCACTGTGCCATTGGGTACTGTGTTACTAACACCGCCCGGATGAACTCAGCCAACCTGCCAGGCCCAGCCCAACCCACGAGGCTGACCAGTGACGTTCTCCAGCCACGGCCAACCACATCTCAGCAGCACCTATAGTTAGTCATCGCCACCCAATCCCATCGAACTTTTGCCCCCTATAGCATGTAGGTTCTTATGGCGTTTTTTGTAAATAAAAACGCCCGTCTTTGCTATTGTCAGACAGAGCGCTCTTGGAGTTTGCAGAGTTCTTTGCATGCCATATTCTGATTGATAAACTCCCATTTAAGCTCACCCGCACTCTGTCTTGGCCTTATTCCCGACTTGGGAGAGTCCTTCATTGTCTCTCATTGCGGGGAGGATGGTGCTGGCTGGGGACGCTTGCCTTCACTAACCCCCGCTTGGGGCTGGTCTGAGGGTTTTCTCTGCCTCTCGTTTGGTTTATTAGAGGGAGGAGTATTTTTAGGCCCCCCCATTTCTAGGTCCAAAATGAGGGTATTCTTCACCTCTGCCACCTTGGCAGCAGCGGGGGTGTTGGATTGTTTGCCATTTTTGGGAGAATTTTTGTTTTCCACTGGCTTTTGGACTTCATAGATTCGGGTAGCCTGTTCAATTACCCAATCCAGGGTCCTTTCATCACGGAAGTCTCTAATTAGTTGTGTCATGATGTACTTAGGGAGGGCATGAAAATAAGTATTAATAAACTCCCTACTATTTGTTCACACCCGTCTAGAGGTCTGGGCAAATGTCTGCTTCAATTCTTGCACAAACTCTCTCGGTGCCTGATCCTCTCCCCACTGCAGGTTGTAGGCCGCCTTGCGAGCATCCTAGGCGTTCCTGTGCACGGAGAAGTGTTTCAAGATGGCCGCCTTGTAGGTAGACCGTCTTAAATGATTTTGATTCTCCAGCTCAGCAAAGAAGCTGGAGTATTCCGGGGAGAATGTCCACTTGACAAACTCCAGGGAATTATGGTAATTTTTTATGCCAAATGACGTCATCATCTGGTCATGCAGCTCCAGATGCTCCCAGACTGGGTACTTGGCATTTTTGTGGTAGGGAGTAATGATGTTTCTGATGGCTTTTATTTGCAGAATGGGGTCTTCTGCCAGAGCTTTCTTTTGTTTGGCAGCCTTCTTGTTCCCCTGCACCTGAGCCCACTCGCCTTCAGAGTCAGAGCTGCTACTATTTGTGGTCCAGTCCCTATTCTCTAGGCGCTCCCTGATTTTTTGAGACTGGTAGTCTCTCCCAGAATGACGGGGTCTAGTCTTTTTGCACATGGGAGTACTCATCTGACTCCTCCCTTCTTCCGGGGGTGGTGGAGAACTCCCCCCACCTCCCTGAATGGGTGGAGGTTTTCAAGATGCTCTTTTGAGGCCTGAACTGAACTCTGATTCTTCTTTATCCGCAGAGTGGACCAGATGGTCCCGTTGTAACCTGCGTCTCTGCCAGTCTAACTCCCTGATTTTCTCTTCAGAGGAGTCCTCCTGGTCAGATGTTTTCGCCAAAAATATTTTTAAACCTAAGCAAAGAGGCGCATCCATGAATATCTGATGGGCGCTGGCCTTCCGGCTCAGTCCTGCTAGGCATCATTGAGGCCAGCTGCCTCATATTCCCCTGGTCTTGTGAACTCATAGGCATGACGTTAGCAGCACCTTGCGCATATAAGGTGGTGAGCTGGCTTGAGGCCCCTGGTACAGAGGACATCACACTGTGATCAGGGGTTGCCCTTCCATTCCCTAACTGTTCGGGTTCCTCAAGGCCTGATTTAATCTAACCCGTTCCTTCTCTAATCTCTCTGATTTATCTTTCTCAGCCCCTTTTTCTTGGTAGCATGCATCGGCCTGAGTGTTCTACTCTGCTACCAGGGCTCGGCTAGCTTCTATGACCTTACCTTGTGCCACTACTTGGCCATGGAGTCCCTTGTTCTCCTCACAAAGGGCCTCATTTGCTTTCTGTAACTCTTGCATTATCTGGGAATACTCAGACCTATTTTTTTGCAGGAGACTAATCTCCTCACTCTGTGCCTTTTTGGTCTGTGTTGTCTGCTCTAGGTCAAATTCTATTTGTCTCATATGTCCCATTAATTTTTTAATTTCTACTTTTATGCCAGTCAGTTCCTGAAAACATGACTCGCCTTTCTCCAGGTCTGCCTTCTACTGGCACACTTCCTGACACAGGCCATCTTTTTCCTGACACAGCGTGCTATTCTGTTGACTGAGGTGATCTCTCTGCTGTTTCATAGCGCTCAACTTCTGGCGCTCCTGGTCAAAATCTGTTTAGGAATGGACATCCGTAATATTCAACTGGTTATTCCCATCTTTCAATTGCTTGATCTGATTTTGAAAAGCGCATGTGCCCTCACTTGTTGACTCAATTTTAGTTGACTTTCTTTCAGGTTCTCAATCTTAATCCTGGACTGCGAGCCCCCAAGTTTGTCACAATATATTATACAGCACAAGCAAGTCAGGGATCTCTTTCCCCTACAATTAATGTGACGCACAATAAAACCGCTTTTTAACTTTATAATCTAGATTTTTTTTATGAGGCCTCCAACCCGTCTCGCACCCAACCTCCACAAGCACCCCGTGTCACAGTGTACTAGGAACCAGGCTGGTGTGTTATCAATGAATATTTTATTAATTTAAGATTTAATGGAAAATAGAATAAACTGCTACAACGGCCACCAAGGTGTGGCAACACAAATTTCATAGTCCTTTTTGGTCAAGCAGCACACTGAGACAACTCAAAATGTATAGCACAAGAATTTACTTTTTACTTCTCTCACCACTACCATCAAAACAGTTCCAAACACCATGAAAAATGAATGCAACCCACAGGAATGTTCATGTGCACACAAAGGATTCTTGAGTCCTAGCAACCCTTGCCCCCTTACCCCCTAGACCTCCACTAGGCTTGTCAACTTTGAATGGAAGGCAGTGATGAGGAATGGGAAAACAAGGTTAAAATATGATTTTGAATGGGGCTTTCAGAAACAATATGGGAAACCAGCAATGAAAGGGACACATTGTTTTTATGCATCAAGACAAATGGGTTCTTAACTAGTTAGGACAACTGCTATGGGACAGCACAAAAAGTACTTTGTGCTGCTTATACTTAGAAGACAAATAGGGTTTTAGAACATACTAGCCAGCACACAAGAGGAACATCGATTTTAGAATATGCAACACATGGGCAAATGAAAAGGGAATGCAATTGGAAATGTGTTCTCACAATACAGTAGGGGAAGAGGAACAGACTAGGAAAAACAGTTTTTAGCAGGTGAAGCTCAATTTCAATGGAAAAGAAAATGCAAATGGAATACGTGTTTACTAACGCTGCAAACGGCAGGCAAGCTCTAGGCAATAGGGAACTCACAATAAGAACATCGTTTTTTTGTTAAAATGACAGATGCAAATAACAGGTGCGTTCTGGGCAAAGGAATTGCTCACAATAGGAAAAATGTTTTTTAGGTTAGGATGGCAGAGCCAGGAGAAAATACAGATGCAGACAGAAATTCGTTTTTTAAGCTCACAATAAAATGAATTCTTTGGGGAACACTTTATAAATATAACGACTCACAATGCACTGGGAAGAGATAGTTGGTTTCAAATTCCAACTATCCCAATCCCGTGAAATAAATGTGGAAATTAATTAATTTGCTGAGAAAAATATACTTAGGATCTACACAAGCAACTGGAGATTCTTCAATGGGAAATGACTAAAATACACAGGCAAGTAAAGGATTTTTCAATGGGAAAATTACTACGACACACAGACAAGTACAGGATTTTTCAGTAAGAAAATGACTGAATTGCACAAACAAATAAGATAGGGGATTTTTCCATGGGGGAATCTCTAAGGCAATGCTGAAGAGGTTAGGGCTTATTTAATCTATGGCTGGGGATGTCTATACTTACAGGAGAGGGCTTGATGGACATCAGGGGGCATCACAGCATCACCGCTGGGACAATCAAGGGGTCAGTCACAGATTCTCTCTGTTCTCTGTGCCGGTTTTAGAACACCACACACTCCAGCCAGGGACTCCTTCCCCTGACAATGAAGGTGGCGCACAATAAACATGCTTTTCATCTTGAATAACCCACAGGTTCTTTTATTTGAGTAGGCCTGCAACTCGTCTCGCACCCACCTTTACAAACACCCCGTGTCACAATGGACTGGGAACTAGGCCGGTGGGTATCAATGAGATATTATTAATTTATTATTTAATGAACAAAAGCAAAATCAAACAATTTTACACCAGCCCCCAATGTTGTGGCACACAATGCAATGTTTCCTACAGAACAATTGGTACAGAAATCCTACACAGTTCACATGAATCTTGAATGCCAAACAGGAAAAATAGTTTAAAGCATGTGATTGCACTAAGATTAAGCACTCCCCTTGCAACACCCACCCCCAAACATCAGCTAACTTAATTCCCTTTGGATGGAAGGCAGTGGCAAGGAGTAAGGATAAAGAGAGAAACATCGGAATTGGACTACAGCACCCCACCCCAAGATGGGAAGTTAGAAAAGAAAATGAAAACCTGATTTGAGAGCAAAACGGCAGAATTGGTTAGTTTGTTCCTCGCACAGCAGCTCACAACTGCAGTGGGACAGCTAGGAAGTAAATTTGTGTTGCTACACTGAAGGAGATAAGGAAGCCTATCAAGCAGTGCCTAAACTAACCTCCTGAGGGAGGATAAAAAGGAACAAGGGGCACTGGCTCCCCGGTAGCCTAACTCGGCGAGGGCCCTCATGATATAAAGAGGTGGGGCACCACCCGTGGTCGTCAGCTTCCAGCTTCGGCCAGGGGAAAAGAAACGCATAACAGCACTCCCTGCAGCCAGGGACGTCATTTCACCAAAATGCCACGGGTAGCGGAAGGGACATCACACAACCCTTGACCTCTGATGACATCACAGGAAGTGATGTCATTTGAGCCCACCCTGAAGTGACATCACGGGAAGCGATGGAACACAACCTTTCACCCCTTGACAAAACAGGAAGTGGCATCACATAGCATTGTTTATAAATACACTACAGAAAATATGGTTACGATATCACTGTAAAGTAATCTACATTTCATATAAGAATGGATCGCCATATGTATCGTTAATATCAGTGTGTATAGGGCTATATTACCAAATCACTGTGAATGCAAGCAGACGTCCAAGGCCAAACGACAATTATGTGTGAGTATATAGCTCTTACGCTTAAGCACTTCATATAGAACAAATATACATACAATATCACCTAACCTGTGTTGGTACTCATTTATCAACCACAGCAGGATGAAAAGCTCAGTTGACCATGTTGGGAGTCAAACCTACAACCTACAGATCACACACACATTGTAGCATCCAGTGCTCAACCCACTGAGCTATTTTACCGGCTATAGCTATCAGAAAACTGGCCACTCCAGAAACAAAGAGCCACATGCTTCTGGCCACAGCCCATGAGCCTCAATTCTTTTTTAAAAGAAAAAATATTGTTTTTAGGGTTTGCAAGGCAGACCACAGGGGTAGCAAGGGAAACCTGAGGGGTCGCAGTTACAAACCCTGGCGACCCTTAAATGACGTCCATGTCTGCAGCCGATCAGTGGTGCAGGCCAATGTGTGTTGCCCAGATCGAGGCTCTGGGAGGTTCCGGGAGTGGTGGCCTAAGTATGCTCAAAAGGAATGGATAAGGAAAAAAGAGCTGACTGGAAATAAAGGAAGGACAGAGAAAGGTGGAAGGCAGGTGCCAAGGAAGGTGTAAACAGAAAGGTGCTGCCGATCATCTGGGATTGTAATAATGTGATAGTGTGAAATGTTTATAAATAAACTGAGTCCTTGTTATGCCACAAATGTGGAAAACTGATCTGGCCTCAGTTATTTAGCCGAGCGGGTGCTAAAAGCGGGATTTATATGTCTTGACAGGTGGGGGGGTGAGCAGTACCTGACTGCCGATGTTATGACGTAATACTCTCACTCAATAGACTTTGTGAAGAGCCAAGCAAGTATGTTTTGTTAAAGCTCTGATGCGGTTTACAGTTTTATTGGACACTTGTGTAAGTGCAGCAAACATTTCCATTGTCCAATTTATTAGAGGTAGATTGGTGAAGTCTTGGGAAGAGTTTTGCATTCTGGGACTTGTTGTCATGATATGATATGATGTGATATGCTATTTATAGCGTGCTTAATACCCAGAGGTTTCTAAGCTCGGACCCAGGGATCGAACCTATGTTGCTCCATGTCTTCTGGCTTCCAAGACGAGCATGTTGCCGCTGAGCTATCCTTCCATGCACACGTAAGTTTAGCCTATGGATATTTGGATGGAACTGTTTAAATGTTAATGTTAAAGGATATTTGTACCGCACACTATCACCACCAGAGTGGTCCCCTGGCGCTTTGGCAGATCTGAAACAAATGGGGGTAGGCTAGGAATGTTAGTAGGACAAGGTTTGGAGAAGAGCAAGGGAGCTGTGAAGTACTGTTGGCAGCTTCAGTTGGGTTAACACTGTTCGCCATGCATTTTGGTTTGTTATTCGGTTCAGAGTCTGTTGTGTGCTGTTGTGTGGGGCTTTGTGTGGTATGGTTGTTGTTGCGGTGTGGTGAAGTGCGTGCGGGTTGCTGCCATTTTCAAGAGGTGTGGTTGTGTTTGGTTAGAGTGTGAGAGGTGTGTGAGGAGTGGTGAGGTTTTTAATAGTTTTTGGGGGGTTGGTTAGTATCCTTGTTGTTTAAGAGAAATGCATATTCCTATTGTGTATCCTTCATGATTACAGGAGGTGGTTTCCTTTCGGTGATTAAATTTCAGCGTGATAAGGCTGTTTCATCTCTGTCATTATGCTAAGTTAGCTACTTTCATGCTCCCATCTTTGTATTTGGCCAGCCCTTTTATCCCAGCTTGTCTTTGCAGTAACCTAGTCTTTGGGTTGATTTACTTGCGAGCTATGCCCGTATCCTACATCCTTTCTGAGTGGGTAAGGTTGTTGTTAGTGTTGGGCGTGTATTCTAACTTCTGTCCTCATGGGGTTGTCTCTAGTGTTCTATTCCACCTAGCGTCATCTCTCTTGTTCTTGTAGTTTTCCTTAGTTGGTCTTGGGTGTTGTTTGTGCCATCATATTTATTTATTTATTTATTTATTTATTTATTTATTTATTTATATATGCATTTGTAAAGCGCACTGCAGCCCTTAGGCATTGAGGCGCTATCAGAAGGCTTAGGGAGGCTTGATTCAGGGTTACATGAATGCGGCCCCAGCAGAAAACTTGAAGACAGAAACAAGTTACGGTTAACAATGGACATTTTCATGACAGTTTCAAAACATTTGGGCAAAAGAGCAGTACATTGTCAAAATCATGTTACAGTATACATAACATAGGTTGTTAGACAAAGAGTATAGTTTTGATGGCCTTCCTGAAGGTTGCATGGGAGTCAATCCCCCTGATGGAAGGGGGAAGGGAGTTCCACAGCGTGGCCGCCATATTAGGGAAACTTGTACCGCCCGCTTTCACTCTACGGGTAGAAGGTACAAGGATTCTGTTGGTATAGGCCGCTCTTGTGGGCCCAATGGGAGTGTGCAGGCTGATCCTTTGAGCTAGGTAAGGTGGAGCACAACCGTGCAGGCACTTCTGCGCCAGGGTGAGTGTTTTGAAGGTAATTCTCTCCTTGACGGGGAGCCAGTGGACCTTACTCCTGACCTCGGAGATGTGGTCACGTCTTGAGATGCCTGTTGCGGCCCTGAGGGCATTATTCTGAGCTAGTTGTAATTTGGCCAGGTTTTTTTGGAAGGTGCCTACCAAGAGGGCATTGCAGTAGTCCAGCCTCGACCCAATTATTGCCTAGCTATGGTGAGGCAGTTTGGCTGGGAAAGATAATGTCTGGCTGCATTGAGGAGTTTAGAGTGGTACACTGCAGAGGAGGCAATTGCGTTGACCTGCCTATTCATGGATAGGTCAGGTTCAAGGTATACGCCCAGCATCTTGATGACTTTGGAAACAGCGATAGGGATGTTATCTACTGTGAAGGATTGGTATTGTTCATCTAGTTTCCACAAGGAGAGGGCCCCAATCAGCAGGAGTTCTGTTTTCTCGCTGTTGAGGCAAAGCCAGTTTTTGGCCATCCAGGATTGGATTGTGGAGTAAATGGCATTGAGGGTTTTGAGGTCAGATATATAGTCACCAGAGAGGGGGATCAGCACCTGGGTGTCATCAGCATAATTAGTGCATGAGATGCCAAGTGCGTCAAGAATTTTGAATAGGGGCCTAGTGAATAGATTATAGAGTGTGGGAGCTATGCACGATCCCTGTGGGACCCCACACTTGATGAGGCTGGGGTTAGCGCATGAGGATTCCGAGAAAACCTTCATGACTCTATCCTGCAGGAAGGAAGTTATCCATGCACAGGCCTTCGGGGAGAAGTTGGCTGCGGTGGAGAGGTGATGGCATAGGGTCTTGTGGTCCATCGGGTCAAAGGCAGCGGAGAGGTCGAGGAGTAAGAGCATCGCAGGTTTGCCCACGTCTCTTAGGTCGCCCATTTTATTTTTTAGGTCGAGCAGAGCTGTTTCCGTGCCGTGTCTCGGCCGGAAACCGGACCGCCGAAGACCTAGGAGGTGATTGTCTTTGATACATTTTTGGACTTGCAGGTAAGCTGCTTTGTCCAGAATTTTAAGCAGGAAAGGCACCATGGTAATGGGCCAATAATTTCCAGGGATCGAAGGGTCGAGAGAGGGTTTTTTCAGGAGCGGTCTGACCCAAGCTTCTTTGAGTCCATTTGGAACGTGTCCAGCCTGGAAGGATGAATTTATGAATGCTGTGATGAGGGGAACCAGAGGGGGGCACAGTCATTAATGATCTGCGCTGGGTAGGCGTCTCCTTTGCAGTTGGAAGGTTTAATGGAGTTAAGGAGGGCAGTGACTTCAAGTTCACTCATGTCTTTGAAGTCGAACAGGGGCGCGGGGGTGGAGGGGGCTATCACCCTAGTGGTGCTGTTACAGTTGTCAAGAAGTTTGGAAAGGGCATTTTGGTGTGCTAGGATTTTGGTGTGAAGGATTTCCAGTTTGTCTAGCATGGCATTTTGAATTTTATTGCACCAAGTGTCATCTTTTAGGATAGTCGGGGGGGGAGGGAGCAGGAGACTCCAGCTCTCGGAAGATAGCAAATATTTCCCTAGTTCCTGACTTGGTGCCTTCAATCCTGGTGTTATAGGAGGAGGCTTTAGCCTGAATGATGGCTCTTTTGTAGTCTTTGGAGACAGCCTTAAAAACAGCTTTGGTAGTATCGTTTAAGTGGTTTTTCTAGTTAGCTAGGGCAGCCCTTTTTTTGGAGGGAAGCTTTAAGAGCTCCTTGGTGAACCAGGCGTTAGAGTGCTTAACTTTCCTAGCCTTTTTGTGGGTGAGCGGGGCTACTGTCTCCACTGCTAAGGTGTTGACTTGATTGAAAGTGGATGCTAGGACTTCCAGGTCATTCGGGAACGGGTGTTTACGCACGGGAACCGCGAGGTAAGGAGCGATGTTTTCCATAGTGAGTTTACGTGCACTTCTCGCGAGAGCAGCTGGGAGTGGGATAGTTGATCTCGGAGGCCCCTTGGAAGAGAGGTCAAATTTGATGCAGTGGTGGTCCGACCATGGGATAGGTGAGATATCGGAGATCAGGAGGGAGCACTAATGGTGTGACACCCAGTCAAGGGTGCGAGCTTTGGTGTGTGTGGGCTGCGAGATAACATGGGAGAACCCAAGGGTGGATAGAGCTTTCTGCAGGGCCATGGCATTGGTGTCCCTAGGGTCATTTAGGCAAAGATTGAGGACGCCTACAAGCAGAATTTGTGATGAGGTTTTGAGGTTTTCAGAGAGTGCATGGGTGATGGCGTCGTGGAAATCTGAATTTGGGCCTGGTTGGCGATAGACGACATGGAGCGTGATGGTATGGTTGGGCGTGAGCCATAGTTTGAGACGGAGGTAGTCTGAGTTGTGACTCAGCTGACCTCCAATCTGTCTGAGGGCAAGCGTGGCCCTAGAGATAACAGCTACTCCTCCTCCCCTTTGGTCTACCCAATCTTGTCTGAAAATGGTGTAGCTGGAGGGGATGGCAAGAGATAGGGATGGGCGAGCGGAATCTTTAAGCCAAGTCTCTGAGAGAAAGAGCAGATCAAGGTTGTCCATGGTGATGAGATCATGTACATCCAGTGCGTGAGCTGGCAAGGAGCGTACATTGACTAGAGCACATTTATGTGGTATGTCATGGCTAGGGGGCATGGTGCTAGGTATGGCAGTGGGCAGCACTGGATGAGGAGCAGCAGGCATGAATGAAGGCAAAGACACAATATTAGGCATGGCAGTGGGCAACACTGGGTGAGGTGCAGCAGGCAATACCTGTTGGTCAGAGGCCCGAGTGTTCACGTTTGTCTGATTACTTGCTGGCGAGGGAGGAGATTTGAGAATGTAATGAGATGGAGTGTGAGCGCTAGTGGCGAGCAGCAAACGCCTTAAGCACACTTGTACGTTTGGGCAGAGGGTGCGGTAACAAGTGCTGGAGGCGCTTGGATGCCTGGAGTCGGAGAGGTAGTCCGGGGGTGCATGGTGTGTGGAGGGCTGCAGGGTTCTTGCCCCCAGGCGGAGTTCCTTAGAGAGCAGTTTGCGGTGGCATACCCGATCCGGCCCAGCAGGAGGCGTGAGCAGAGGCGTTTGTTCCTGTAGACGAGCGATAGTGGAGTGGTAGAGGGTGGGCAGTGGCTTGCAGGACCCTTACCTTGTTGTGGAGAGAGAGTGCCATCATCCGGCAACCTCGAGCAGCTGAGAGCTGCGGAGAGCTGCAGAGGCCTTTTCCGATGGCCTTTGCCGTGATGCGGCTTTGCCTGGTGGTCGGCCTCCTCTCCCTTTAAAGCGGGAGAGGAGGGGCTGGCAGGCGCGGAGGATGCATCAGCTGATATCAGCTCAGCAGTTGATTTGCACGACGTTGCTGTGTGCTGGAGGACGCAGCAGGAGAAACGTCCAAGTGTTAAGACTTCCTCCGTTACGTTAAGACTGCAAACTCTTCTGTTGTTCAGAATATGTTCTGTCTATCTGTTCTTTGTGTTTCCTGTTTGTTTTAGTTCTTTCAATTTGGTTCTGAGATGTTTTTAGAAGCATTCTAAATTTTAGGTGGTCTTTCATGTTTCTCATTTCTTTCGGGGGGTTGTTCCAGCTTTTTGCGGCTAGGTAGGAGAAAGAGGAGCCTCCTTGTTTTTTCTTGACGTGTTGTTTTGGTTCCAGGCGGATTTTGTTGCTTGATCTGAGTATTCTCGGTGGCTTGTAGATTGTTATTTTCTTTTGTAGGAATTCTGCTCCCTGTCCACTGATTGCCCTATGTGTTATGCATATTGTTTTGAACTTTATACAATGTTTGATTGGGAGCCAGTGTAGTATTTTTAGTGCTGGAGTGATGTGGTCGCTTCCTGATAGTTTGAGGAGGAGTCTGGTGCTGCATTTTAGATGCATTGTAATTTCTTCAGGAGGCATTCCAGCATCCCGAGGTAGAGGCTGTTTGTGTAGTCGATTCTTGACATGATGAGGGTGCCAATTGTCAATGTTTTGTGGGTGAAGGAGAGGAAAGATAGGATTCTTCTTGTGTGAAGGAGGAAGAAGCATTTCTTAATTAGTGCATTTACTTGTGGTTCTAAGGTTAGAGCGTTGTCCATTAGGACTCCCAGGTTTTTTACTACCTTAGATGGTGTGGGTGCAGTTCCCATTTCTGCTGGCCAGGGAATGTAGGTGTTGTCCTCTTGGTTTTTGCATGTAACCATGATTTCTGTCTTTCCTGGATTTTCAAGTTGTTGGCATTCATCCAGTCAAAGATTTCATTTAGACATTCTACTAGGGTTGAGTGATCGTCTTGAGTATCTTCGATTTTGTAGATGATTTGAATGTCGTCTGCGTAGTTGTAGCCTGTAATGTTGTATTTTTTGAAGATCCTGATTACTGAAGTCTGGTAGATGTTGAAGTTTAGTGGTAATAGTGAGGATCCTTGTGGTACTCCACAGTTGTTAACTCATGGAGTGGATTTGAAAGGTTTCATCCATACAGTTTCTGTTCTGTCTGCTAGGAATGATTTAATCCAGAGTAGTGCCATGTCCGTTATACCTATTTCTTACAATCTTTTGATTAGGGTGTCATGGCTCACTGTGTCGAAGGCTGCACAGAGAGCTGAGGTTGTGTTGGAGTCTGCATTTGTTTTTAGGTTGTCCCAGATGGATAGTAGTGCCGATTCTGTTCCTCTTGCGCATCTGAAGCCGACTTGTGCTTGGTCTAGCAGGTGGTGTTTTTCTACATGTTCTTGGGTTCATTTGTATACGTTTGTTTCTAGGAGTTTTGCCGGGAAGGGGATGGTTGAAATTGGTCTGTAGTTGGAGAGGTCTTCCACATCGCCACTTCTGTTTTTTAAAAGTGGCTTAATATATGTTGATTTGAAGGATCATGGTACAGTCCCTGTTGTGAGCAACAGATTTAGGAGGTTTCTGTAATATTCTGATGGCGTTCCTTGTGCGAGGATTGATTTGTAAAAGTCAGGGGGGCAGGAATCCATGGGTGATCCTGCTTACTTGTGTTTTACCAGCTTGGCGAATGTCTCTACTGATAGTTCCAGGATGCTTTGGAGTTTGTGCTGTGGCTCCTCGTTGGGTCTGTTTGTTTGAGTGTTAGGGTTGGTTGGTCAGTTTTGTATGATTTGACAAATGTCGTTGATTTTCTTTTTGAAATCATCTGCCAAGTTGTTGCATAGTTACTGTGAGGGTATTGGAGTGTTGTCGCAACTTGGTGGGTTTCTCATTTCGTTTAGGATGTTGAACATTTCTTTTTGAGTGTTGGTGGTAGTGCTGATTCTGTCATCATAATGCCTTCTCTTTGCCTTTTGAACTTCCTTCTTATATGATCGGATTTGTCTCTGGAACTGGGTTGTCTTATTTTGGTCGTATTCTTTCCTCCATTTCAATTCCAGTTTCTTGTTCTTCATTTTCATGATGTTTAGTAGTGGGGTGAACCATTTTGCCATTGCTCTTCTTCTTGAGGGGGTAAATGGTTTTTCCTGGGAGATGTTGTCAATTGAATCAGCGATCCATTTGTCGAGTAGCTCCACTTTCCCGTCTAGGTCTGCCTTCTCCAGTTCGGCTGTTGGAGTTTTTTTCATCTCTAGTTGTTCATTTAGTTTGCTTTCTTTGACAGTTTTCCAGTTTCTTTTTGTGGTGGTTGGGATCTTGAGGGGCTGTATGCTGACTTGAGTTGGTAGTGTGATCACGAATGGAATGATGAGATGGTCACGCCAAAGTATTTGTATCGGTGGTGCCATGGTGATACGTTTTTTCTTGGTGAAGATTGCGTCAAGGGTGTGTCCTGCCGAGTGTGTTGCCCCTTTGACCAACTGTTGTAGTTTCATGGTTGTTAATTGCCTAATTAATGAATTTTGAGAGTTGGCTTATTTTCCTTGGAACCAAATGTTGAAGTCTCCCAGGATTATTAGATGTTCGTGTTTGATGGCTATGTTGGTGATGGCTTCTATGAAGTTGTCAACGAAGGTTGCATCGTATGTCGGTGGTCTGTAAACCAGTATGAATTTAATGTTGGTTTTTTTCTCCAATAGGTGTATGGCCATGGATTTGCACTTCATAACGTTAAGTGGTTTGTCTGTTTTTACTTTCAGGTGTTCTTTGAATGCTATTGGGAGGCCTCCTCCTTTTTTTTCCTGTTTAACTGAAAGCATTTGAAGTTGGTGGTGGGGGGGGCTTTGTAGTGTGATTTTGTAGTTGTCATCCAGCCATGTTTCTGTGATGAATAGGATGCTGATACCGTTGTCGCAGAGAAGGTTGAATATCTCTGTTGAGTGTTTTGACATGGATCTTGTGTTTATTAGGTTGCAGTTCATTTTAAAGATATAGTTTGGTTTGTGCTTTATTGTCAGCATTGTCTTCTGACTGGTGTTAAGGTTTCCTTCCAGGTAGAACTCTAGTTGAGGTGTTGGTGCAGTTGTGTCTGTGTTGCCGAAAGGTTCTTCTAGGTTCAGTCTTGGGTTTTTGTTTTTATCTGGCTCCTCTTATAAGTGTTGTGGCTGTCGAGCGGACGGTCCTCTTGATTTGGTGATGTAAGGGGTTAGGGTGTTGATTATGTTCTTGTTATCTCTAGCTTTGTCCTTTCTTCTTCTGCATGGTTGTGTTTGGTTGCTGGTCGTTCTTGATTTGTGTGTTCGGTCGGTTCGTTCTGGTGAGTGGTTATTTACGAGGTATGATGTTAGATAAAGGGATTTCTCTTTTCTCTCGTGCTGGTTCTGTAATCATTTTTGTCTGTTGGAGTGTGTTCTGCAGTTGTGAGTCTTCGGTGTTCAGTTGGGTTTGTTCTTTCTGCTCTTTGTCTTTCGTTTGGTCCAATCCTTTTTTGTGGCATTTTGAGTTTTGAGCTTTTTTTTATTTTGGTTGGTTTTTGTTCGGTTTGTTGTTGCAGAGGTGGTCTTTGTACTTTTGGTCCGGCTGTCTTGTGGTGTTGGACTGGTTGTGGGGATTGTCTGATATAAGCTCGGGCTCTATCTGCTGGGGTGGTCTAGTCAGGTGATATCGCTAGGGTAGTTTAGTCACTGTTTTGAGTTGGGCTGTCCGGTTGGGGGGTTCTACTAGGGTTATATCGCTGGGTATTTTAGTGGCCTGTCAGGTCTAGTCAGGTGATATCGCTAGGGTAGTTTAGTCACTGTTTCGAGTTTGAGCTGTCCGGTTGGAGAGGTCTGCTAGGGTTATATCGCTAGGGTATTTCAGTGGCTGTCCCTAATGTCACTCTCCCTGGAAGATGCTTACAGTAGTAAACAAATCTCTGTGGTGTGACACAGTTTACTGTTCACAGCTCCATCTCAGAGTGTCAGTGCCGATGATCACAGTACCCTCTCGGCAGGGCAAGGCTAATACTTAAAGGGCCGTCCTAATGTGGCACCCTCTAGAAGTGGTTTAATGGCCTTCTTGCCAATTCTCTAATGGTGTGACGCAGGTCAGTATTCACAGAGCTATCCCAGTGTGGTCCACGCTAATAGTCACAGTACTCTCCAGGTGTGGGACAGGGTGATAATCCCTGTGTTATCCTTGAGATGCACAGTTTAGTAATGTTCTGTTCTTATTGTGGTGTTTCCTAGATGTGATTTGAAACTGGTATCCTCAAATCTGTACGGGGGCTGCAGAGGCCGTTAATTACAGTACTATCCCATAGATGGACAAGCTATTAATCCTGGTACTATCCTAGAGAGGCACTAGTGTGTAATCACAGTACTGTTCTATTGTGGTGTTTTCTAGATGTATTTCAAGTCTGAGGGACACAGGCTAAGACTTACAGCACCATCTCAGAAGAGGCAAAATCAAATAATCACAGTACTATCCTAGAAGGTAGGCCGATAATCACAGTACTATTTTAGAAAGACACAGGCCAATAATCACCGTACTATTCTATTGTGGTGCTTTCTAGATGTGATTCTAGACAGTGTGTGGTGGTCTCTAAGGGTGTGGCGTGGTCTAATAATCACAGTACTATTCTTGAAAGGCAGAAGCTGATAATTGCCATACTATCCTAGAGACAAAGCTAAACATCACAGTACTATCCTAAAGGAAAAAGCTAATAATCCCAGTACTATCCTAGAGGGCACAAGCTAATAATCACAGTACTATCCTAAAGTGATTCTTTCTAGATGTGAATCCGATCAGTTTGTACTAATCTCTGAGGGTGCGGCACAGGCTAATAATCACAGTACTATGCTAGAGGGCAGAAGCAAATAATCACAGTACTATCGTAGAGGGCACAAGCTAATAATCACAGTACTATTCTATTGTGGTGCTTTCTAGATGTGAATCAGGTCAGTTTGTGCTAATCTCTGGGGGTGCAGCACGGGCTAAAAACCACAGTACTATCCTAGAGGGCAGAAGCTAATAATCACAGTACTATCCTATTGTGATGCTTTATAGCTGTGAATCTGGTCAGTTTGTGCTAATCTCTGAGGGTGCGGTGCAGGTTAATAATCACAATACTATCCCAACGGAACAAGCGAATAGTCACAGTACTATCCTAGAAGACGCAAGCGAATTATCACAGTACTTATTCTATTGTGGTTCTTTCTAGATGTGAATCAAGTCAGTGTGTGCTAATCTCTAGGGTGGGTTGCAGTCTAACAATCACAGTACTATCTTAAAGGATCAAGCTAATAATCACAGTACTATCCTAAAGGAACAAGCTAATAATCACAGTACCATCCTATAGTGATGCTTTCTAGATGTGAATCTGGTCAGTTTGTGCTAATCTCTAAGGGTGTTAAATGTTAAATGCGATACGTTAAAGGTATTTGTACCGCGCATTGTTACCAACTGAGTTGGTCCGCAGGCGCTCTGGCAGATCTGTAAAACGAGAAGGTGGGATGGGTTAGTAGGTGAAGCGGGAGTAAGATAGTGAGAGGAGTGGTGTTCTGTTGGCAGCTTCAACTCGGTATCGGATCAATGACAGTCCTTGTGTGCTGTTGGTGCGGTTTATGTGTTGTTGCAGTGTTGTGAAGTGTGTGCAGGTTGTTGTGCGAGAGATGGTTGTGTGAGATTGCAGTGGGTTGCAGTCTAATAATCACAGTACTATCCTAAAGGAACAAGCTAATAATCACAGTACCATCCTATTGTGATGCTTTCTAGATGTGAATCTGGTCAGTTTGTGCTAATCTCTAAGGGTGTTAAATGTTAAATGCTATACGTTAAAGGTATTTGTACCGCGCATTGTTACCAACGGAGTTGGTCCGGAGGCGCTCTGGCGGATCTGCAAACGAGAAGGTGGGATGGGTTAGTAGGTGAAGCGGGAGTAGGATAGTGAGAGGAGTCGTGTTCTGTTGGCAGCTTCAACTCGGTATCGGATCAATGACAGTCCTTGTGTGCTGTTGGTGCGGTTTATGTGTTGTTGCAGTGTTGTGAAGTGTGTGCAGGTTGTTGTGCGAGAGATGGTTGTGTGAGATTGCAGTGGGTTGCAGTCTAACAATCACAGTACTATCTTAAAGGATCAAGCTAATAATCACAGTTTGTTTGTTTGTTTGTTTCTTTGTTTATTTGGTAATGCACACCAAACCCTTAGGTAGCTGGGCGCAGCAGTTACAGGTATGTTTAAAGCTTAGTTACAACATAGTAAGGTTACAGTAATAGCTTTATACATACAGGAAAGTTGAAAGTGCAATAGTCAGTACAGTTAATTGTTACAATAGATAACTGAGGAGATAGAAGCATAGTCAGGTAGTCACATGTGTATAGCAGTACAGCAAGGCAGGCCGATATTAGTTGTCATTGGTTCGAAGCCAATGAAACATTTTGTGTCTGAATCTGATGTAAGGCTGTTCAATTCTAAAGGCTGAGGGGAGTGCGTTCCAGGATAAAGCTGCTTTGACTGGGAAGCTGGCCCCACCAGATTGGGAGAGTTTAAATCTAGGGATTTCTAAACACTGGGAATTGGATGATCTCGTATGGCGGGTTGAGGTTCTTCTGATCATTCTGTCTGCGAGATAGGGGGGTGCTGCGTTGTTCAGGCATTTAAAGGTGAGGGAGACAGTTTTGAGAAGGATCCTGTCACTGATTTTTAGCCAGTGCTGGTCTCTTCTGATGTTAGAGATGTGCTCCCTGCTGGGTATATTCGGAGCTGCTCTGAGGGCATTATTTTGTAATGTTTGCATTTTATCTAAGATGTATTTGTTGGCCACTATGTATAGAGTGCTGCAGTAGTCTAATTTGGACATTATTAGTGCATTGGCAAGTGTGATGCAGCTAACTTTGGAAAGGAAGGGTCTACAGGCCCTAATAAGTTTGCACATGTAGGAAGTGGAGGATGCCGTGGCGCTACCTTGTTTTTGTAGTGTTAATGTGGAGTCAGGGTAAAAACCTAGTGTTTTTACCTCCGTTACTACTTTAATTACATTGCCGTCAATGTTGAATGATGCATAGCTGGGGCTGAGTTTTTTTAGGTTAGCGTCCAAGCCCAGAATCAGGGTCTCTGTTTTATTGTCAATCAGGCAGAGGCCATGTGATGACATCCATGCCTGAATGAGGAGGTATATTTTGTGTACCAAAGCCGTGTCTATGTCAAAATTGCCCGAAAGGGGTATGAGGATCTGGGTGTCATCTGCATAATTAGTGTAGGTGACACCCAGTCTGTGCAATTTGTCGAAAAGTGGCTTAGTAAAGATGTTATACATTGTCGGTGAGACACATGATCCCTGTGGAACACCGCAGGTGATTTGGATAGGGTCTGCGGATGCTGATGTGGAGAATACTCTCATCGTACGGTTGGCTAGGAAGGATTGTACCCAGGCTTTGGTATCATTTGAGAAATGGGCAGCTGACGCTAGGTGTTTGCATAATACTGCATGATCCACCAGGTGAAATGCTGCCGATAGGCCGAGGAGGAGTAGCATAGCTGTTTTACCTTTATTCTTCAACTCGTCAATTAATGCCGTTTCGGTACCATGTCGTGGTCTGAATCTGGATTGGCGGATGCCTAGTAAGTGGTTTGTTTCAAGATAGTTCTGAATTTCGAGATAAGCTACTCTGTCAATTATTTGAAGGAGGAAGGGAACTGTGATAATTGGTCTGTAGTTTGTCGGGATAGAGGAGTCTAACATATGTTTCTTCAGCAACGGTAGAACCCAAGAGTCTTTGAGGTTATTTTGGACAGTGCTAGTCTTGCAGTGCTATCCTCGAGGGCACAAGCTAATAATTGTGGTACTATCCTAGAGGGCACAAGCTACTAATCTCAGTACTATCCAAGAGGGCACAATCTAATAATCACTGTACTATCCGAGACGGCACAAGCTAATAATCACAGTACTATCCTAAAAGAACAAACTAATAATCATAGTCTTATCCCAGAGGGCACAAACTAATAATCATGGTACTATCCAAGAGGGCACAAGCTAATAATCACAGTACTATCCTAAAGGAACAAGCTAATAATCACAGTACTATCCGAGAGGGCAGACGCTAATAATCACAGTACTATCCTAAAGGAAAAAGCTAATAATTACAGTACTATCCGAGAGGGCACAAGCTAATAATCACAGTACTATCTGAGAGGGCAGACGCTAACAATCACAGTGCTATCCTAAAGGAACAAGCTAATAATCCCAGTACTATCCGAGATGGCACTGTTAGGACTTGATGGTCGTGTAGATGATGAAACCTCCGTCCCCAAGTACCACACAAGCAAAATAGCAATATTACTGCTCGTGCAGTCTTTGAGGCCACAGGTGTAGAGTGCCGTCAGCCTGGAACCAGGAACGCCGGAAAGACCGCCCTGACCACTGTAAGGCAAGCAACCAGATTAGACAATGGAAGCAATCCCAATCAGAGCAATACAATATCACTACAGAAGGCTTACCCAATACAGGTGACAGGGTACCCAGGATAAGGTGAATGGACAGGGGTCTGCAGTAGTCGACGGCGGTAGGCGACAGTTGTTACACAGGATGGCACTCTAGTTGGGTGGTAATAACGCCTGATGCAGGAGAAAAAACATGAGTCAAAGGCGGAGCCAGGAGAGCCGAAAATCAGTCCGGTAAACAATCCGAGGTCAGAGCACCAAGAGATAATGTCAAATGCAGAGGATAATCCAATAACAATTCCAATGGAAGGCCGAGGTCAAAAATCCGAGTAAGTCGCCAGAACAAATGCATAAGTACCAAAGGAAAGCGAAGAGGAATCCAGGAAGCAGTCCGTGGTCGAGATAATCAAGAGCAACAAAATCTGTGAGAACGCCAAACAGTACTAACAAAGTCAGCTGTGAAGTGCTGAATGTGAGTCAGTACGTTCCTTTTGAATATGAAGGTGATCACATGATTCAGTCACGTGACGCATGGTCCGCGTCTCACTGCTCCGACCAGGTCCCTTCCTGGTCATGTGGTGGATTGCGTGACGAGCCCAGTGGTGCCGGTACCTCGGGCGCCCAGTGGCAAGCCGCCACGGCATTCGCCAATTTAAGAAAGGGGACCGCACAGGCGCATTGGACGCAGGTCCTTCCGGGAGTGCCAAGTGCCGTCGCCCACTCGCCGTTGGCAGACCAGCATAGGTAAGTGGGACCTAGTCTGTCTGGGAACCTGAAGTGTTTGTTGTTTCGCTAACGGGGCCGCTAACGGGGGCGGGACAGAGCCCCCCCTCAAAGGCCCACGACCCCGTGGGCTGGAAGGGTGATCCCTATGGAAACAGGCCACTAACAACGGGGCATGAACATCGGAAGAGGGAACCCAAGATCGTTCTTCTGGACCATAACCCAGCCAGTCTACTAGGTACTGCAGACGACCCCTAAAGAGACGTGAACCCAGGATGGCGCTGACCTCAAATTCATCTTGGGACTCTACAGAAACAGGAGCAGGAGGAGAGACAATGCGAGTTGGATCAGGGCATGGCTTAAGTAACAAGGTATGGAAAACCGGGTGCAATCTCCAGCTAGAGGGGACAGCGAGGCAATAAGCCACTGGGTTCAGTACCTTGGATACCCGATATAGGCCGACAAAACATGGGAGCAATTTACGGCAACCCGGTATGTGCAAATGGCATGTGGACAACCAAACCCGCTCACCCACACGATAGGCAGGGGCATCCGTCCTCTTCCTGTTAGCAGCCGTCCTCATGGAAGCCTGGGCTTCTTGGAGATGGATGAGTGTCTGGGCATGGACTGAGGTCAGGTCATGGGCACAAGCGTTAGCAGCAGGAGTACTGGTGGGGGCAAAATCAGGGAATGGTAGAGTGCGTGGGTGTTGGCCAAAAAGGGAGAAGAACGGGGGAAAGCCTGTAGAGGAATGTAGAGCATTGTTTTATGCAAACTCCACAAGGTGAAGTGAGTTAAGCCAGGTATATTGGTACTGAAGGGATAGACAACATAAGTAGTGCTCTAAAGCCTGGTTGACCATCTCACTCTGACCGTCACTCTCAGGATGGTAGGCAGAGGAAAAGCGTGCATCGATGCCAAGGAGCTTGGTAAGAGCCAACCAAAAACGAGATCTGAATTGTGAGCCACGATCTGACACGATAACTTGTGGCAAGCCAAATAGACAAAAGACAGACCTAAAGAACATCCGGGCCAGGGAGGGAGCAGTAGGAATACCTTTACAGGGCACAAAACGGGCCATCCTAGTGATAGAATCTACTACAATCCAAATTATATCATAGCCTTGTGTACGAGGTAAGTCAGTGATCAGGTCCATCGAGACCGTATGCCAAAGCCTTGGAGGTATGGGCACAGGTTGTAATAATCCTAGTGTGCGGCCCCTTTGAGTCTTACACTGGGCGCATACTGAGCAGGTATTCACGTACGCTTCCACATCACGTTGCATCGATGGCCACCAGCACCAGCGTTTCAGCAGATCTAAGGTGCGTCGCTGCCCTGGTTGACCATTGATGAGTGCGTTGTGGGACCAATCCAAGGCTTGATTACGGGTGTCATTAGTGGACAAAAACAGTTTCCCTTGTATGAATGGCAACCCCTCCTGAAAAACAGGATCCCACTCAGTCAGAGACTAAGGGTGGTGTAATACCCATTGGCGAATGGCGGATAACATGGATTGCGAGGGAGTGCAAGCACATACTACGTGTCCTTTGCCTAACAGTGTGTCTGGAAAGGATGGAGGAGATACCCCCACTGGTGAACGGGACAAGGCGTCCGCCTTACCATGAACCACCCCTGGCCTGTGTTTAACCACGAAATCATAAGCTGCTAAGTAGAGATGCCAACGGCCCTGTCTACTGTTAACACATTTTAGTGATGCCAGATCCTGCAGGTTCTTGTTATCGGTGTAAACGACTGTCTGGTGTTTGGCCCCCAGGAGGTGGTGTCTCCAAACTTGAAAAGCATCTTTTATGGCAAGGAGCTCCTTTTCAGTGACCGTGTAGTGTGTTTCGGTCAGCGTGAACTTCCTCGAATGGTAAGCCACTGGATGTAGCTGACCGGTGGTCGGGAAAGGCTGGGACAAAACTGCACCTAACGCAAACGAGGATGCGTCCGCCTCCACAATGAAAGGGAGCTCCGAATCCAGATGTTGTAGGACCGGAGCTGTGGTAAAAGAGGTTTTTAGGGTATCGAATGCCACCTGATGGTCACTAGACCATTTGAAGTGTACAAGAGGACTTGTCAAGGCTGTTAGTGGGGCAACAATAGAGGAAAAGTTGGAAATGAAACGCCAGTATTTATTTGCAAACCCTAAAAAGGACTGCAGTTGCTTGAGCGTAACAGGGACCGGCCAGTCCGTGATAGCACGGATTTTCGACTGGTTCATCGCCAACCCCCAGGGTGCCATGTAAAACCCCAGGAATTCGACCTCTTTTGTGTGAAACATACACTTCTCGGGTTTAGCAAATAGAGCGTTCTTTCTGAGTCGTGATAACACTTCCCTGACGTGAACAATGTGTTCCTCAAGTGTAGGGGAGAACACTAGTATAGCATCTAAATATACCACAACATAAATGTCCAGGATGTCACTAAACACATTGTTTATAAAACGCTGGAAGGTAGCAGGGGCGTTACATAAGCCAAAGGGCATCACGGTATATTCAAACAATCCCTGGCGAGTGCAGAATGCTGTTTTCCACTCGTCCCCAGGGCGCATGCGAATCAGGTTGTATGCCCCCCGGAGATCTAGCTTGGTGTAGATGGAAGCATGGGTTAGTTTATCTAAGAGGGTCGAAATGAGCGGGATGGGGTAGCGGTTGTTTATGGTGACTGAGTTTAACCGGCTGTAGTCCACAGAGGGACGAAGGGCTCCCTCCTTCTTAGAAACGAAAAAGATGGAGCTGGATGCGGGTGAGGAGGATGGCCTGATATGGCCCAGGTGTAGGGCGTGTTGGATGTACTCCCTCAGAGCTACTTCTTCTGATGGTGACAGAGAATAGATACAGCCTTTGGGGATCGATGCCTCAGGAACCAGATCAATGGGGCAGTCGTACAGCCTATGAGGTGGCAAACGCTAAGCTGATGCTTTATTGAAGACAACATGGAAATCATGGTAAACCGAGGGTACACCAGATAAAGTGGCTCCCACCGTATGTGACACTTCGGGTGACCTGTCCTCCCCTAACGTTAAAGAATCCAATGCCCCAAGAGATCTCGCAGGGTTGGTAATGCCCTCCTCATCCACCAAACAATAGTGCTGACATACCTCTGAATCAAATAAAAACTGTCCTGTACCCCAGTTTATAACTGGGTTATGTTTCCTCAACCATGGAATGCCCAATATAATTCCGAACTATGGGGTTGATATAAGGTCGAAGGACATTGTTTCCTTGTGGGTCCCCTGGATGATCACCTCCATAGGATCGGTCTGTTGTTTGATCGGACCGGAAACGAGGGAGGAGCCATCGACGACCTGTACTGGTTCGGGGTGTAGTTTGGTTATCAATGGAAGATTCATTATCTTGGCCATCGTAATGTCTATGAAACAACCGGTAGCCCCTGAATCTATGACAATGTGTACTGCATGTGAACAATCCCTGGTAGGATGTAATATGGCCTGGACTATGACTGGTCTTATAGGACCGAAGGTCGGAACGTTCTCGGAGGAGTTCTGTAATAAGCTCGCCTTGTCCCCCATTCTCAAGGGGGAGCTTTCTGAAAACCCGAGTTCCTGTTCTTTGGGCGATGAGGACACTCTTTGACATAATGCCCATTGAGACCGCAATAGAAGCAGGCATTATCTGTTCTTCTGCGTTCTCGCTCGGTCTGGGTGATGGGGCTTCGTATCCCTCCTATTTGCATGGGTTCACTGGTGTTTTCTGGGGAAGAAAGGGATTGACTGACAGAAAAGCCGGCTTCTGCCCGACGCTTGGTTCTCAGGGCGTCTACCTGAAGTGCTAAATCTACCAGGTCAGAATAAGAGGCCAGGAGAGATGGGACCAAGATGTTTCTGCGGATAACTGGTTAAACCGCGTGATGTATTCTATCAGGGTTTGCCTACCTTGAGCTAGATCCAGTAATTCCAGATCCCGGGACTGAGCTTTATACTTGGTATCAAATACGTTGGCCATCTCACTCACCAGGAGGTCAAAATCATAGAGAACCGGATGATCATTTTCCAGGAATGGATTCGCCCAGGTGGCTGCTATGCCTGTCAGGTGGGAAAGCAGAAAGGCTGCTTTGGTGATTGAGTCGTGGAATACCTGGGGTCAACAGAGAAAGTGGAGCTTGCATTGGTTGATAAATGTACGATACTTCCTGGGATCGCCCTGATATTTCTCTGGGGCTGCTAAAGGGAATGGGGTAGGTAACAACACGAGACCCGGTGGTGTTGGGGGCATGGAAGGGCCCGGGTTTGGGGGTGTGGGATCTCGAAACTCGGAGTCTGCCGGTAGTGAATGGCGGGCACTTTGTAAGGAATCCAGGCGATGGTGAATGGTAGTTGTGGCAGCAGCCATGTCTGTTCTAAGGGCTGTAACGGCTTGCATTAGAGCAGCCACGGGGTCCCCGGCAGAGGGTTCCATCGCACGGATGACCAAAGAAGGCTTCACAGTCTGTTAGGACTTGATGGTCGTGTAGATGATGAAACCTCCGTCCCCAAGTACCACACGAGCAAAATAGCAATGCTATTGCCCGTGCAGTCTTTGAGGCCACAGGTGTAGAGTGCCGTCAGCCTGGAACCAGGAACGCCGGAAAGACCGCCCTGAACACTGTAAGGCAAGCAACCAGGTTAGACAATGGAAGCAATCCCAATCAGAGCAATACAATATCACTACAGAAGGCTTACCCAATACAGGTGACAGGGTACCCAGGATAAGGTGAATGGACAGGGGTCTGCATTTGTCGACGGCGGTAGGCCACAGTTGTTACACAGGATGGCACTCTAGTTGGGTGGTAATAACGCCTGATGCAGGAGAAAAAACATGAGTCAAAGGCGGAGCCAGGAGAGGCTAAAATCAGTCCGGTAAACAATCCGAGGTCAGAGCACCAAGAGATAATGTCAAATGCAGAGGATAATCCAATAACAATTCCAATGGAAGGCTGAGGTCAAAAATCCGAGTAAGTCGCCAGAACAAATGCAAAAGTACCAAAGGAAAGAGAAGAGGAATCCAGAAAGCAGTCCGTGGTCGAGATCAAGAGCAACAAAATCTGTGAGAACGCCAAACATTACTAACAAAGTCCGCTGTGAAGCCCTGAATGTGAGTCAGTACGTTCCTTTTGAATATGAAGGTGATCACATGATTCAGTCACGTGACGCATGCTCCACGTCTCACTGCTCCGACCAGGTCCCTTCCTGGTCACGTGGCGGATTGCGTGACGAGCCCAGTGGTGCCGGTGCCTCGGGAGCCCGGGGGCAAGCCGCCACGGCATTCGCCAATGTAGGAAAGGAGACCGCACCAGGCGCATTGGACGCAGGTCCTTCCGAGAGTGCCAAGTGCCGTCGCCCACTCGCCGTCGGCAGACCTACATAGGTAAGTGGGACCTAGTCTGTCGGGAACCTGAAGTGTTTGTTGTTTCGCTAACAGGGCCGCTAACGGGGGCGTGACAGGCACAAACTAATATTCACAGTACTATCCTAAAGGAACAAGCTAATAATCATAGTCTTATCCTAGAGGGCACAAACTAATAATCACGGTACTATCCAAGAGGGCACAAGCTAATAATCACTGTAATATCCGAGAGGGCACACGCTAATAATCACTGTAATATCCGAGAGGGCACACGCTAATAATCACAATGCTATCCTAAAGGAACAAGCTAATAATCACAGTACTATCCGAGAGGGCAGACTCTAATAATCACAGTACTATCCTAAAGGAACAAGCTGATAATTACAGTACTGTCCGAGAGGGCACAAGATAATAATCACATTACTATCTGAGAGGGCACAAGCTAATAATCACAGTACTATCCTATAGGGCACAAGCTAATAATCACAGTACTATCCTAAAGGGAACAAGCGAATAATCACAGTACTATCCTAGAGGGCACAAGCTAATAATCACAGTGCTATCCTAAAGGGATAAGCTAATAATCACAGTAGTATCATAGAGGGCACAAGCTAATAAACACAGTGCTATCCTAGAGGGCACAAGATAATAATCACAGTGCTATCCTAGCGGGCACAAGCTAATAATCACAGTACTATCCTAAAGGAACAAGCTAATAATCACAAGACTATCCGAGAGGGCACAAGCTAATAATCACAGTACTATCTGAGAGGGCACAAGCTAATAATCACAGTACTATCCTAAAGGGAACAAGCGAATAATCACAGTACTATCCTAGAGGGCACAAGCTAATAATCACAGTGCTATCCTAAAGGGACAAGCTAATAATCACAGTAGTATCCTAGAGGGCACAAGCTAATAATCATAGTCTTATCCTAGAGGGCACAAACTAATAATCACGGTACTATCCAAGAGGGCACACGCTAATAATCACTGTAATATCCGAGAGGGCACACGCTAATAATCACAATGCTATCCTAAAGGAACAAGCTAATAATCACAGTACTATCCGAGAGGGCAGACTCTAATAATCACAGTACTATCCTAAAGGAACAAGCTGATAATTACAGTACTATCTGAGAGGGTATAAACTAATAATCCCAGTACTATCCGAGAGGGCACAAGCTAATAATCACAGTGCTATCCTAAAGGAACAAGCTAATAATCCAGTATTATCCTAGAGGGCACAAGCTAATAATCACAGTGTCATCCTAGAGGGCACAAGCTAATAATCACAGTACTATCCTAAAGGCACACACTAATAATCACAATACTATCCTAGAGGGCACAAGGTAATAATCACAGTACTATCCTAAAGGAACAAGCTAATAATCACAGTACTATCTGAGAGGGTATAAACTAATAATCCCAGTACTATCCGAGAGGGCACAAGCTAATAATCACAGTGCTATCCTAAAGGAACAAGCTAATAATCCCAGTATTATCCGAGAGGGCACAAGCTAATAATCACAGTACTATCCTAGAGGGCACACGCTAATAATCACATTACTATCCGAGAGGGCACAAGCTAATAATCACAGTTTCATCCTATAGGGCACAAGCTAAAAATCACACAAAGAAAATAGAAAGAAGTAACTATTGATTTGCATAGCGCTATTTCAATAACGGAGCAGGCTTCACGTTGCTGCCCTTTTCAGCAGGTGGTCTCTGGGCTCGGCGTTTGACATGACACATTTCACTTGCATGTTAAGTGTTTTATTGACGGGCATCCAGTGCTGGTCATTGGGCCGGCTCTCGGCGGATCCGAGATCCGGCACCAGATATGGAGCCGGATCCCGGCCAGAGTCAGCCACCCAAGACCATGAACCGCGCTGGAATAGTTAAAAAAAAAAGAAAAAAGAAAAGCACACGCGACGGCAGGCCGGCGACCGCCCTGGCGCCAAGCCCCCTCAGCTGCCATTTGCCCCCTGCCAGCCAGCTCTGGGGAGTCTTTCAAAGGCTCCCCAAGCTGGGAGAAGGCGCCGCAGGCGCCCTTTTCGTATTAAATGCACCCGCCTCACATGAGCCTCCCCTCTGGACACTCAATGGGATGCAGGGCGGGTCTGAACTGAAACAGTGAAAGATCTGCCATAATTTGCATATGTGTGGTCATCACCGGACGCAACAAGGAGTTAAGTCAGCCTCTGATTCTCAGGTGCATCGTGGGAGGCTGCATTACAAGAAGCTAAACAGTGTGTGATGAGCATTCGATTGGTTTGCATTTCCACTAGGACTGGTGTGTTTTCAAAGTCGCTTCTACCGACTCCGCATTTTGGCAGATGGGGCGCAGTAAAAGAAAACGTTGTGCCCAATGTCACAAGATTTACTAATCGGCTGTGAAGCTGGGATTTGAACCCATTCAATTAGCTCGCTCTGGCTGGTAAAACTATTCATTAAAACATGCCCACATGGCATGTTTTAATGCGCATAGAAGACTGCTCTATATGAAGACCGTGTGAGGCTCCTAAAGGGGCCCCATCACTGCGAAGACCCTGTGAAACCAGCTCTACTGTGACAAGACCACACGGACCAAGAAGAATACAAACCCACCACTACATACTCACCCCGAGAAGATGGAGTAATGAGGCTGAAGCCTCGGGATCCAAAAATCACAGCTGATGGATAAAAATCTATCAGCAAGAAGAAGGAGGAGGAGGGCTCCTAAAGGGGCGCGCGGGGAGCGGAGGGGCATTGCTGGATGTCCACTAGAGCCCCGTCCCCTCTAGACCACGACCCCTCGGGCACCGCTCCACCAAACTCCTCCCCCACCACATTTTTTCCATTTCCGCCACTGCGGGCATCGAGATGGCTATTAAGAGCCATGTTACAGAGACATCATACATGGAGAGTTAGCCCTCCATATTGTAAACAGTAAATGCGTGTGCAGGGTTCTTAGGACTTAGGGGGTCTCGCCTGGCCTCGGGTTGATGAGGGGTCCCCGGCAGCTGGTCCCGGCTATCTGACGCTGGGGGCGCTTTTGTGTGGTTAGATACTAACGGGTCTATGTAATGAGTGCATGCATCTATGGCGCGGGGGGGGGGGCTTTGCCTTATTTGCCGGACATTTGCCACCGTCGATATGGCTTTGATTTGATGACACGGAACTGCCGGGGGTGGGTCTGGCCCGTAATTTCTGCTAATCAGGATAACGCCATAGCTGGCACTAATAGGGGCTCTTTGTACATGACCCACGTGGCAGAGGTTTGGTAGCCTGGCTGCCCTCACCAGGCTGTGAAATGTGACTCACTGTCCTCACACGTATTCTGCGCTGAGGTGAATACGCACCCCCTCGCCCGAGGCACTTGTTTTCTGTAAAAAGACCCCCACACCAGTTCCCTAGAGCGCCCAGTTAATAATGCTTTTGAAAACTTAAATATCGTTGTCTGAATATAACACTCTACCTCTTAACTATTTGAATTCTAGTTGCTGTTCTCTGAATCTCAGAAAGAAAGAAAGAAAGAAAGAAAGAAAGAAAGAAAGAAAGAAAGAAAGAAAGAAAGAAAGAAAGAAAGAAAGAAAGAAAGGCAAAGAGAATCGCCTGTGGTCTAATCCTCTTTCCATTACTTGTGTCACAGCAGCTTTGCTGCCTGAGCTCTGCCAGTGATTCCGGCGCCAGGGGAGGCCTGGGGGGAGTCGGAGGGGGGGTGGGAGGGGGCGCTGCAATAGTCCATCACACAGCAGCCCCCCTGCAGCCCCCTCTTCCCCCATTCGCCCTTGGCTAGCAGCAGATGGGGAATCCCACGCAGACTGGGGGAGGGGGAGGAACCCCAAGGTGAGAAAAGGGCAGGGTGGTGACGGAAGGTCGGCCCATCCCAATAAAAGGTTCTTTATAAGGCAACCCCCCCCCCCCTCTATTTTCCAGGACTGGCTGTGAGGACACGGGATTCAGGTACCGGACCCAGCTTTTAGGTATTCGCGGGTGATCCGCGAGTCATGTCACACGCGCTCATGCACTCAAGCACAAACGCACCAAGGACACACGCCGGAGACGTGCGATGGCTCCGGTCTCCGGCTGCAACTGCCGGGCACCGCCTTTATTTTTCAACCGCGCATGCGCGAGCTCCATGAGCCTCGCGCATGCGCAACATGTGTACCCAGTACACAACACTCCTCCTCTTTCCCCAGAAACAAAACAGTTAAACACATGAACAAAACATTAACACCAAACTTGCTTGTCATCAGGAACAGGACATGTCCACGCCGTCCCGTCTAGGGAGCTGGGTCCATAATGAAGTCTCTGAACCTCAGTGGTAGCCTTCGCCCTGCCCTGCTCGGGTATCGTGGCGCCGTCTCCTCGGGTACTTCCGCCGGCTGCATGTCGGCTATTGGAGGGCCCTCTGCCTGTCCTGACCCACTCTCTAGTGCCGGAGCATGGTCCGCAGTCTCATAGGTTGTTGATAACTTGCCCTCCGACCTTCGGTTTCGTACTAAGACAGTGTCCCCCACTGCTATTTGTTTCTCGGGTAGCCGTGTCCGTGTCGTTTCTCTCTCATTCCTGGCCACTCTCTCCAATTGCACCTGCTCGTTGTTTATCACGCCTGGTTCCCGCCCTTCGGTCTCGGGTATGAGCCCTCGCGGTATTCTTCTAAAGAGTGCTTCCGCCGGGGCAACTCCCGTGGATCGGTGTGGGGTTGTCCGATACTCCCGGAGAAATTCAAACAGGTTCCTCCGGAGGTCTTCCCCTCCATTTTCGGAAATGCGAAAGATCTTATTTAAGGTGCGCATGAAGCGCTCTACCTCGCCGTTGGCCCTTGGCCACAACGGGGTGACTTTCCTGTGTTTTATCCCCTTGTCTTCACAGTATCGGGCAAACACTTGCCCCTGGAAGGGCGACCCATTGTCCGAACACAATTCCACGGGAAAGCCATGGGTGGCGAAGATCTTGTCCAACGCTGTGATGGTATGATTGCTGGCCGTGGATTCGACTAGTTCTACTTCAGGATAACGGGACCACTGGTCGGTTACAACCAGGAAGTACAGTCCTCGACCGGTGGAGCCGAAGTCAGCATGGACCGTCCCCCAGGGTAGTTCACTTCTTGCCATGGATTGCACTGGCGGCCCTCTGTCCGCTGGGCTGGTGGCCTGGCATGGGATGCACGCCCTCACAAACTCTTCAACTCTTTTCTCTAAGTCCGGGAACCAGACCTTCAGTCGGAGACGTGCCTTCATCCTGGTCATCCCCTGGTGCCCATTGTGAGCCAACTGAAGGACCTTCGCCGTGAGGGATCTGGGTATCACGATCCTGTGTCCTCTCAACAGCAGTCCGTCAGTCGTTACGGACAGATCATGACGTGCGCTCCACAAGGCCTGCAGGTCCTTCTGCACCTCTGCATTTCTCCTGGCATTGTTCAGGAGAAGGTCCTTCCATGCGCCTGATGTTACTGCTTCCTTCACCCTCAGAAATGCCTCGTCAGAGTTGGACTCGTTGGCAATTACATCCCTTGATAGTGCCATGGGCAGTGCCGATTCGACAACTAAATGAATGGAGTCCGCACAACTCGCAACTTCCGTGGTCTCCCCTGACCGCCCTGAACAGGGGTGGCGGGACAGGTAGTCAGCAGGGTTTTGGGTCCCTGGGCGGTATACCAGCTTCACTCCGTATTCCATGAGGGATAACATCCATCTCTCTATCCTCGGTGGTGGTTTGGATGACGCACCTGCCAGGATGGGCAGCAGTGGCTTGTGGTCCGTTACAACAACGACCGGCTTCCCCAGGATGTATATCCGGAAATGCTTGCAGCCCCATAATATTGCGAGAGCTTCACGTTCAATCTGGGAATACCTCCTCTCGGTGCTGGTTAGTGCCTTGCTGGCATACGCGATGGGCCTCATCGCTCCCTGTTGATCTGCCTGCAGAAGAACGGCTCCCAGCCCTACGGGACTGGCATCCACCACTATCTCCGATTCCCGGGTTGGGTTAAAGTATGCCATAGTGTCAAGTTCGGACAGGGCTTCTTTGATGGCTGTGAATGCCCTCTGCTCTTTTCCAGTCCATGCCCATGCCACGTCCTTCCTGGTGAGGGCTCGCAGCGGTTCAGAGATGGAGGCCAAGTCACGAATGAACCGTCCGCAATACGTCACCATGCCTAAAAAACTGCGAACTTCCGCCGGGGACGTGGGTGACGAAGCCTCCCTGATGTCCTTTACTTTCTTCGGATCGGGGGATATGCCCCCTGCGTGAAAAACGAATCCAAAGAACTCCAGACTGTCCCTCATGAACTCGCACTTCTCCTGGTGCAGCGTTAGCCCAAGGTCGTGTAGTCTGCGAAAGGTGTCCTCCAGGCGCTTGATGTGTTCCGCTTCCGACCTGGCGAATACAAGAATGTCATCCGACATGTTTATGACTCCTTTCAAGCCTGACAGAGCCCCTCTGATGGAATTTTGAAATACCTCCGCCGCGGAGGATATCCCGAAGCTGAGCCTCTTGTATTGATATAGTCCTTCATGGGTAGTGAAGGTCGTTATATATCTGGACTCCGGGTGGAGCTCCAGCTGGTGGTACCCGGCTCTTAAGTCCAACTTAGAGAAGACTCTAGCTCCTTGGAGCTCTCCCACGATGTCGTCCAGAGTTGGTGTGATGTGACGCTCCCTTTTTATGGCCAAATTGGGCAGTCGCATGTCAACACAAATGCGCACCGCCTCCGGTTGCTTGGGCTTTGGGGCGACAACAATCGGGGAAACCCAGGGCGTCGGCCCTTCGACCTTCTCGATAATGTCTCGTTCAATTAGGAGTTGAAGTTCCTTTTCCACCTGGGCCCTCAGGTGGAAAGGAATGCGGCGGTGTTTTAGCGCCGTCGGTCTGACCGACTTGTCGATGTGGAGCCGCACAGGATCAGCCTTTAGTTTCCCTATCCCTCTGAAGAGACCATTAAAACGTGCCAGTAGACCGTTCAGATCTGACAGGTATACAGCGAAAGTGAAGTGCACCAAGTTAAGCGCCTCCGAGGCTGCACAGCTCAGCAATGAATGCGGACTTACACTCGTGACGAAAAATCTCGCCTTGATGCTGCTCCCGCCGTGGGATACCGGGGCTATGAACACTCCTTGGATAGGTAGGGGGGCGTCCTCGCCAAATGCATATATTTGGGCTCTTGATTGAGAGAGTTTCGGCGGGCCCGCTAGGGCTTTATAGTGTCTGTCTGCGAGCACACACACCGATGCCCCCGTATCGATGAGAACTGGAGTGGGGACTTCTCCAATATTCACGGTGCATGTGGGTTTACGTCGAGTTCCGGGGCCACTTGCTATGCTGGAGATACAGAAAATTTCACCTTCTTCTTCCTCTTCTTCTTCTTCGGCGATGTTCATGTCCTGTACCTCTTGTTCCAGAGAAGAAATGCCCTTCACATTGCGGGCACCATACCTTGTGATCCTCTCTGGTCCCCTGTTGGCTGCCACGGGCATAGTGGCCCTACACATCCTGGCATAGTGTCCGGGGGCCCCACATCTGCCACATGTCCTCGACTTGGCTGGGCACTCACCCCTGTGAGGGAGATCATACCCACAGTCTGAGCAAGATGGAGAAGAGCTCGATTTCGTGGTCTTTTCCTCCGCCCTCGGTGTCCATCTGGCCTTTCCCGGCGTGAAGCGCCTGACAGCGAGTGCCTCTTCCTCCCCTTTGGGGACGCTGGCTGCGTCCATCTTTGATCCTCTGGCCTCCGCCAGTTCATGCGCCCTTCCCATGTCTAGGATCTGCCGGAGGGTTAGTCCCGGTTCTCTGAGGACTTGCCTCCTGAGTTTGCCAGAGCAGCATCCCTGCAGTAGTTGGTTTCTGACCATTTCCTCCTCATCGGCCCACCTGCAGGAGCTCGCTAGGCGTCTCAGACGGGCACAGAACTGGTCTAGCGATTCTTCGCTGCGTTGTTTTTCAGCCCCCATGACAAATCTGTCAAAATCGACATTCGCTAGTGGTAGGAAGTGATCCCTTAACGCTTGCTTAACTGCGTCATATGTTGCCACTGGAATTTCAAGGGAGTCGTATATCTTCTGGACCTCCGTGCCTGCCGAGTACATCATGATGGCAATCTTTGCCTCATCCTCTGTTTCCCCTGAGGCCCTGAACATCATTTCCAGTCTTTTAACCCACGTGAGCCATTTGGGGCCGAGTTTTGATGGTGGGCCTGTGGTGTCAAACTCGGGCATGGGCGCTAGGGTGGTGCGTACTCTGCGTGATCCTGGGGCGGCGGCACCCTCTTCTCCTGATTCATCACCCATCCTCCTGAGTACTCACAGTTAAGTCTTGACAAAAAAAAAATGGGTAATCCGACTCCCGGCTATGACAAAGATCTTCTCTGTCCACCTTTGTCTCTTCTTTTCTCACAGCCCTGCTCCAGCTGGGCTGTGAAGTGTCCAAAAATTTTTTTTTTCTTGGTTGCTGGTGACTCACAGATGGCGCACGAGCACCCAGAACGGGCCGCAACCACTGGATGACTTCACTCGAGCGCTCAAAATGGCCGCCGGCTATTTCAAGCGGTCCGCGACTGCTTCGCGCTTCGTTCCTGCGATGTTGTTGGAACGAGGTCGTGGTTCGTATCCCGCCTCGTCGCCAGTTTTAGGTATTCGCGGGTGATCCGCGAGTCATGTCACACGCGCTCATGCACTCAAGCACAAACGCACCAAGGACACACGCCGGAGACGTGCGATGGCTCCGGTCTCCGGCTGCAACTGCCGGGCACCGCCTTTATTTTTCAACCGCGCATGCGCGAGCTCCATGAGCCTCGCGCATGCGCAACATGTGTACCCAGTACACAACACCAGCGCGCGTGAGGCCTAGAAGCAGCAAGGTGGGGTGAGGTGAGGTGAGGTGAGGTGAGGTGGCTCTGCGGGGAAGATGGTGATGGGGATGGGCGGTTGCATGAGTGCAGGCAGAGAGTTTTGGCAATTTGGGGGCATGCGGGCCAGAGGCCGCTTGTGTGGATAAGGGGTCCGAGGGAGGGAACACGTGGGTCCGTGGGAATATGGGCCTAGGCGCCATGTGTGAGGCCGTTTGAATGCCAGCAATCACTTGTGGGGTGGAAGGGTGAGGGGAGTGTCTGCGGGAGTTGGGGTAGTGGGGGACGGATCAGACTTTGCGCCGTGTGGGCAGGTGATGGGTGGGTGCCGCTCAGGGGGGCTTGCGGCCGGTAGGCGAGGGATGGTCGTCCCTTAGACTGAGTAAGGGGCAGTGCCACAGCCGTGTGTGGCCATGCATTCGGGTGACCATGGCAGAGTGCCAGGGTCTGTGCCATGCGCGTGGCGGCCTCCCATTGGTTGGCGGGGGCTACCGTGTGTTACTTGTCACAGTTGAGGGTCTGCAGGGCTCGCGTGTTTGGTTCTGCTATGTCCAGGTGTTGTACTGTACATTAATGATCCCCGCAACTCTTGAGTTCAAACGCTCCTTTCTGCCACACAAATAAATGCATAGGCCATGCAACCACGCACAAACACACCGAGATGTCTCCCATCCTCCACCCAACGGAAGCAACAGAGCCGTGCATCTGTTAAACGTACCGAGAAGAATCATTTGGTGACTTCATACCGTGTGTATATCGCCTAGATGCCGCACGTTTCTAAGCGCTGTACATGTTTTACTTGCCATCATTGCACACCTGTGGTACTGAACGAATCATTCTGGGGCATGGGGCGAAGGGCTGAGCCCCCCTGGCCGTGTCCTGCTTCCATGGCAAAAGCATTGCAATTGAATTATCTACCCAGTAAATAGTTGGACGCCCCAACCATGCCCCCCGGCCCCTCTCCATTATCAACTGCAACTATTGGAGAAGTTGCCCAGCTTTCCAATAAAGCCACGCTCCCACCTACTATTTAGTGATTGGTTCTGTGGCCTTGTTGGTAAGCATATACCTATAGTTGCAATGTAAAGGCCGTATCCTAGCTCAGTCTGTTGAGTGCATGCTGCAGACGGCGCTTCATCTTTGTGTGGTTAAAGATGAACACTAGGGTGTGTCCTAACTCTTGTCATATGGTGCAGTGAGGACCCAGGCTGAGTCCGGGTTCAGTTCGCATGGCGTGTGTTCCACTAGAGGCCGGGGTACCGCTGTGGAGGGGGTTTGGGGGGGTCGCATCACTCGCAGAGATGCTCATTTCAGATTGAGGGCAACATGGGATGGGTTGGCATAGCGATGGTCCGCTGAAAGGGATTGTGGGTGGGGGGGTCTTGATCAGTATTTGCGGCCGCTACTGTGGCAGCAGTGCTTAAGGGGTTCCTGTGCTTAGCCTCTGGCCCCAGTTGGGGAGAGGGTTTCCTCGTGCGTGGCTTATTGATGGGTTCAAACGCGGTGCGGGGAGCTCCCATGTTTGGTGGCGCGGGTGGGTGCGTTGGGTGTTGTGTAAGGGGATGGCAATGGGCAGAGTACTGCAGGCGCGTGCCCGCTGAGACAACGTGGCCTTTGGGTGTTGTGCAGGTGGCCTCCACCGTGGGAGGCTTACAGGTGTTGCCCTGGGGAGACTGCCCCTCCCCCCATCCTCCCAGGACAGATGTTGCTGCAGACCAGTGGCCCCTCGTTGTGCGCGTTCCAGCACCATGCTTGCCCTTCCCCCTTGGGACCACAGATACCAGAATGCAATGGGGATTTATAGCGAATGTCGGGAAGGGAACCTTATGCTCGGGGCAATGTTCATAGAAGTGCTTGCACCAGGTTGCTCTTGTTGCTGGATGGGGGAGGGGAGGTTGTGGGTGCTGTGGGTGGCCCGTGCGGGGCAGAGCAGGGTCTGGTCGCGGGAAGAAGGGGTAGGGTCACCGGGTAGGTGCCGCTCTTGTGCGAGCCGAATGGTGCTTTGGGATCCATTGGGGGAAGCGCGCTGGTTGCCTTTTGACTGGGATTGCATGGAAGGGCCGGTGCATTCTGGGTGTTGAAGTCTTGCTTCGCGTCAGTGCACGCAGTTTTCGGTCGTCGTGTATTGCAGACGCTCCTGTTCTCCCCCACTTCTTATACAATGGTTACGTTAGGGTGTGTCCAGCGACTCCTTTACTTAGCCCCCCCCTCCTCGAAACGTCACTGTCCCGCATCAACGGTGGGCGGGGGAGGAGACGTTAAAAGTCCTGCCACTTCCTCCCCCAAATAGCAGTGTGTGCATGTCCATACAGTTTCATTCACGCCCCCAAACCGCCCCCCGCCCGCCCCTCTAAGCTGAGTCATGGCGGATTAGCAGCGCTCTAGTCCAGTATTAGTGCCCTGGCCTCGCCGTATCTTGCACTCGATAGGTGTTTGTTGAAGAATGAACGCATCTGCTTCTTGGAGCTACATGGGGGTCGGGAAATGACATGAAGTAGTTGCGTTTAGTTTCAGGCAAATCGGGACACATTGCACCATTAATTCAATGACTTACCTTTGCTGTAATTCTTTGTCCACCTCCCCCTGGGGTGCTGCCCCATGGGCGCTTTGAAACAGTTGTGCTTATTGTATAACCGCTAACAAGTGACCGATAAATAGAATATCAATTTTGAATCCAGACGGGAAGCTCTTGCCTTCTAGTTCTGTTACTTCTCAGGTCTTCTGTATGTTTTTATCGAAATCCTTGAGTTCCAGAGCCCCCCCCCCTCCTATTCTGATTATCGCTCTAAAGCGATTCTCCACATCCACATCTCTCCACCTGCCGTGTCTTGAAGTAACTGTTACTATTCAACAGAATTAAGAAAGCTGTGAGCAGTCTCACATTAGGCCAGTCTCACATTAGGCCAGTCTCACATTAGGCCAGTCTCACATTAGGTCAGTCTCACATTAGGCCAGTCTCGGGGTCTTGACTGCCTCCCTGCTGAGTTATTCCTTTTTCTGATCTGATATCCCCTTACTTGCTGGAGTCATACTCTCATTGTGGACACTTTGTTAAAGATGAGATGTAGGACCCTGCTCTAAAGCTTTGCTTATTCCTTTTCCCAATCAATTCAGAGTCCGACCTTCTCTCTAATCGTGGAGACACTTGTGTCTTCCCCTGTTCATGAATAGTCAGGGTTTCCATCATCAGCCTCCTGGACTTTCTGCTGCAAGCTCTGCCATGGCATGCTACAGGCTCCCTGTTTTATTGCTTTAGTTATAATCTTTTACTCGTCTCCCTCTGCCCATATGTCTGGGACACGTTGCTATGGTGATGTCAGGGACACCACGTCACTATGGTGAATGTGGTGTTGTGCACCAGGAACGTGGACATCATGTCTGCCACTGTTCTCCCGCACACTAGACGCAATTGTATCTGCAGTGCCTGGCTGCAGGCTGATGCAGGGCACCAGGATCTTTTACTCTGCTTTACCCGCTATGGAATTTGCTGGCTCTCTCTCTCTCTGCTCTGCCGCAGATGCTGCCCGGGTCATCCTGCCGTGTATATCTGCTGTTTCCTTCTCTTTGTTCAGTTTTCTTCCCTTACTTTCCACTTTCTCCCTTTCTGGAATGTGCCCTGCCTTCGCCCTCACTTCCACGTGCAAGATCCCCCGCACACATTTATTTATTTCCTGTGGGCATCGCGGCACTGTTACAGGAATATGTCTCTTAGTTGCATATTTATAATGTGCTTAATACCCGGGTATCAAACCTGTGGTGCTTCGTGTCTTCTTGTTTCAAAGGCGAGCAGGTTGCCACTGAGCTATCCTCCCGGTACATTTGCCCATTACACATGCAATATGTGTGCAGGTCACTGCAGAGACTCTTTGTGTGAAACTCATCTCCCCCACAGCCACTAGGCGGGCATGTGTGCGTACGCGTGCGTGTGTGTGTACTGTTAGCGAGCTTGTCAGTGAGAATGCTGCAACTCACTCTCAAGGTTAGTAGTTCAATTCCCAGTTTTCTCCTCCAAATCCCATAGGATCGCATGAAATCAAAGTGACACCTGCAGGTGTGCTCTGGGTACTCATGCCTTGGCATTGCCACGAGAATGGATTGAGTGCACACATAGGCAAACAACGATTGCAAGCTATGTGTCTACCCTTGCATACCACACTCCACCTGTGTGTGTGTATATACCAAATGTTTCGGCCTATTGGCGTTCCACCTAGGACCCAAAACTCAAAATGTGCTATTTCTATTGCAAGGGTGGAGAAGTATGAGTCTGACACAGTGGTGGCATGCTTGTTGGCAAAGGCTTTATTATAAAATTAAATAAAAGGAAAAACCTATCTTGCCCTATTTCTATGAGTGGTTGCCCTACCTCCACAAAAACCCTAAAGACTCTGTTAGGAAGTCCGTAAAAGTATAATGCCCACCGTCCTGCGTCTAAACCTATTTCCATCCCTTACACTAAACTAACTGAGAAAAAAGTGGGCCTCTTCTTGATGCAGAATGAGGCTTCTCTCGCTCTCTGGTCACAGCCCTATAAAGATCAGTGACCCAGTTCCCAATTATGAAAGGGGGGGTCTCCTCCCCCTTGTTTCTTCCTCAAACTGTAGAGCCAAGGCTGGTACACTATCCTGTCGGACTTGACTGTAGAATTCAGAACTCTAGCAAATATCTCGTCCTTTTGAAATGGGTTCTCAACCCTTGTTTTCAGCCTCTTCTACTCTTCCACATGGGTCCCAGATCCCTCTGGGCTGTCACTGGTTCCCCCTCAACTTGTTCTCTCTCTCGGGTTCTCCTCGACTCTTTCACATTGGTCTCCGATCCCTCGGCGCTGTCTAGTGTTCTCTCAGACTCTTTCACATGGGTCTCAGATCCCTCAGGGCTGTCTCAGGATCTCCTCGACTTGTTCTGTCATTCCTTTCTCTCCTGTGTGGGTCCCAGACCTCTTTTTATCCCCTCGGGCTCTCCCTGACATGCTTTTGGCCACATACGCTTGAAAGTGTCTCTTCCTCTTGTATGGGTCCATAACTCTTGTGCCCTGCCTTTGCGGGCCTTGTCCACTTTCATATGGGTCCCAGACCCTGGTGTGTTGCTCTGTCAAACAGAACAGACTTGGTGTACTCTCCAGCCAGGTACTGTTCCACGTAGGATATGTTATACAGTTAGATCCAGCTTTTCTTTTCCCTTATATTGCTTTTGTGTCTCTTAACCAGCTTTGCTTCTGAGATTCACTTGGGTCCCAGATCCCTGTTTGCTGGTCTTCCAGGACACTTGGTTTACTCTCCTGAAAAGTGTTTACTGATGCTGTATGTCTCTTTGTATCTCTTGGGTTCCTTGACCCCTGCATTATCAACTTCCACTCGTATTGGGTTCTCGACCCTCCTTAGGTTCCCCTGGTTCGGTTCCCTGCCCCCCTCATGGACCACGGCAGCACCTGTACCTTGTTTTCGGTTTCCTGCTGTGTGGCATGTTCCTCAAGCTCCTCCGAATCTCTGTGCATCCTTCCAATCCCCCGTCTCTCCTTGCACTGTCTGCGGCATTCCTGCTTCTCCTTTATTTAGTCGGGCTGCACGGCTTCGCTCCACGAGGCATCTCAAGCCTTCCACTCTCTTGGGTTCTCTTCTGCTTCTCGTGGTCAGCTGGGTTTTTGGCAGCTCCTTCAGACGGCAGCTTCATTCCACTGTCTTCCCGGTCTACAGCTTCTTCCTGTGTTTCTCCATCTACTGCATTCAGACTTCACTCTCGGTCTCTACGGGGCAAGCTCATTGTTTCTAGGCATTAGACACAAGTGTAGGTAGATGGGGACAGTGGAAGTATGCATGAATTGTGTGTTTTGATTGAGGGGCATACACATAAGGTGGTGTGGGAGGAGGCGTGATATTGATGTGCTGTTGTGGGGGTGAAGGGATGCTGAGCGAGCTTCCCATATATGTTGTGAATACACCCTACTGTGTATTCTTCTGTCTTCTTTCCCATCCCCACCTCCTGCATTATTGTTCCATGAGGATCGTACAGGGGTGGAAGAGGGATGCTACTGAAGGGGGTGCCTGACACAAAATAACATTGCAGATGAACAACCATCAACCAGCCTCAGATCTTCACCAGCACTAAGAGTTCGAAGATGGGGACCTCCTAACTGCCAGCCCTTGTCGCATCACCTGGAAGCGGCATAAATCGTGGAGCTTGAAATCCTTGCAGCTTATTATGAAAATAGCACTTGTGGTAGGATTTTCATTTTAGATCACAAATAGCGTTGCTATGAAAGAGTGCTTTTAATTCTTAAATGCTCATCTAAATTCACCAACAACCGTGTGGGATTGAGCTGCGTATTATACTGCCTACCATCATTCTGAGGCAGTCTGCATTGTGGCTATGTGTGCAACTTTCACATGGCTCCTTGTTTTCCTGGCACTACGCAGCATTTTGAAGATGGCCGCCTTCTTCTCATTTTGAGAAGGCCCCCGGACGTCATCCTCACTCACCTCCCTCTTCTTGACAGGCTCGTTCTTCCTTAATTTGGCCTATCCGGGACCGGCAGGCTTTAGCTGGCCCCCTTTTCAAAGGCCCACAGCTACGGCCCTGTCTTCTCCTGTCTGGTCCTGGCTGAGCTTTGTGGCCTCCCTCTTTCCCAACCCCTCATGATGCACCTGGAGGTGGGGTTCCCTATACTGGCACTCCTGGGCTATGTGACCCTCCCCCCCACCCGTTCAGCAATGACGTAAGTGAGGACCTGTTTCTATGCTGCCTGCACCATCTTCTGAACATTGAGTCTCTCCCAAAAACCTTATTAACTATCCTCTGAAAACATTTTCCTCTTACTGTTGTATCTTGGACTTCACCCTACTGCCACACCCCAGTACTAACCTGCTTATATACCTGTTGACCCACAAAAAAATCATATTTTGGCTGTGTGCACATATTGATGTCCTGCTGCTGTTTTAAAATGTGTAATGTAGCAGTGTGCATAACCTGCTTCATGAGTATGTCCAGTCTGCTTGTTCCTCCACCCCCCTCAGTTCCCATTGACACTCTGTTCTGTTACTCCCTTCCGCCCTCCTCAGTCTTGTGCCCTGTCTCTCCCCACCTCTACCTACAGCTCTCCCCGCACCTCTGTAACCTCAGCCTGGTTAAGTGCACCTTACTCTTTGCAGTTCACTATGGTGCTCTCTATCTCGCCTATCTTCTCTAACTGCTTCTCTATCTCTTATCCTCCTCCCCTGACCAGGTCCGCCAGGAAGAAACTCAAGAAGGACATACTGGGCTCTAACCCATTCCTTCGATTGCAGGCACCCATGTCTCTGCCTCTGCCAGAGAGACTCTCACCGACATACACTTTATTGTTCCCTCACCCGACCTATGGACTCTCCATATGAACGCTCTTGTCTTCCTCACCCATCAATTGCCCTCTCCACCTCCAGGGTCATCATTAATGTCTACCGCAATGGTACCGTCATTGTACGGTGTCCTCAGCCCAACCTTCTACTCTTTGATAGGCTCCTCCCCTGCCTTTTCACCCTCCCTCTGCCTTCTGCACCAGTTCCTCCCGCAGCCCTGACCCCCTTGCCAGCTGTGCCCACCATGGCCCCCTTGCCGCCTTATAACCACCTTTCAACCTACGCCGCGGTATCCTTGCTGCCACCCCACACATTGACAACCCCATCAGCCTCCTCCTCCTTGGTGAACCTGCCACCCACTAACACAGTATCTGGGGCTCCCTTGCCCCCTGCGGCCCCTACTGCACTGGCTCCCTTCTCAATCACTATGGTCCTGGCTCCCTTGCCGGCATTGACTACTCTGCCCCCTTCTACCTCTGTCCCTCAGACACTCTTGTCACTTATGCGGGTGAGGGGACCACTGTAACCTGCTCCCATCCGTAAGCCTTTCACCGATGGCAATCTGCTCCACATTGCCACACTTAACACTTGCTCAGCTGTCAAACACTCCTCTGACATCTGCAACCTCCTTGACCTCCTGGATCCTGATGTTCTTGCCCTCACTGAAACCTGGTCCAAGGAGTTTTGACACACTTCTCCCAGAAGGTTACAAGATACTCTCTCTGCCTAGACTAAACACACCAGGTGGGGGAGTAGCACTGATCTTTTGGGAATGGATCCCTGTGTCTGTCATTCCCATGCAGACCTACACATCCTTTGAGTGCCTGGTCTGCAGGCTCTCCCTCTCTCCTAACTCCTCACTCCTGCTGGCTACCTTCTATAACCCACCTGGTCAGCCCTCCCTCTTCCTCTCAGAATGGTCTGACCTGACCTCCTCCCTCCTTTCTTCCTCTTCTCGACTCCTCCTACTGGGTGATCTGAACATCCATCCCAACTCACCTGATTCTTCAGGACCTTTCTGCAACCTTTGCGACTCTCTCTCTCTCTTTCCATCTTACCCTCACTGCCAAAGCACAGCACTGGCCACACCTTGGATGCTCTCATCTCAACTGAAATTCCTCTATCTATCCCTCTCACTACTTCACTCTCCTGTACTGATCACGCTCTCCTCTCTTCTCACTTGAAGCTCTCCTCACCTCTCGCATCGGTAAGCCCAGCACTATGTCTCCTGCCTTCAAGGTCATCTGACCCATGAAAAGAGTGTCAGTAGCTGCCTTTGCCTCCACCTACTCTGCACATTCCACTCCTGTGGCTGACTTCCACCCTGACACACCCCTCTCTCACTTTAACCCCTCAGTTTCCAAAACTCTTAATATTCTTGTCCCTGTCATGAGGGTATGACTGAACCCTACCAAAAGTGCGACGTTTGGTATGACTCCGAACTGGCTGCCCTTAAACGCAAGTGCAGGGCAGCCGAATAGAAATGGGATTCCCGGGGGCATCCTCTGACATACTGGCCTGCCGCCCCATCCAAAGGCTTCCATGAAAAGATTCTTTATTCAAGCCCGCATCTCTGTGGCATCCAATAAAATGGATGAACCTTTCAAAGTCTGTAAGGAATCAGCCAACCCTGCTGCAGTCTCCTCCACCATTTCACCCACCTAGGCCCTTTGCTCGGCCCTGGCTGCACACTTCAACTCAAAAACACAGGATATCCTATCCTCACTCTCTTCCTCACCACCTCATGCAGCAACATCTCTTGTACCACCCTTGGCCATCTCAACCCCCCCCCTTCTCTCTTCTCTCACTCTTATCACACCTGAGGAGGTCACTAGACAAGTCTTGTCTACGAAAGCCTCTTCCAAGCAGGTGGGACTCCTGTTCCTCCAAAACCACCAAGGACAACATTGACTCTCTCGCCCCAGCCTTAGCCGACCTCTGCAACCCCTCCTTCCCCAATGGAGTTTTCCCCACTGCTCTTAAGCACTCCCTTGTGCACCCTCTCCTCAAAAAGCCTTCTGCTGACCCTTCCATTCCGGCCAACTATAGCCCGATCTCTATCACTCCTTTTCTGGGCAAACTCCTAGAGAAGTTGGCTATTTCCCAGTTTACCCTCCACACGGAATCTGTTGGCTGTCTTCTATGACCACCAGTTTGGCTTTAGAGCATCCAGAGGCACAGGAACTGCTCTTCTGAACACACGTGAAGAGCTGATCTCAAATCTTGATTTTAACTGTCCCTCTGTCCTCATTCTACTTGACCTCTCCCTTGCCTTCGATACGGTGAACCACAACACCCTCATCGCACGCCTCTGTGATATCCTGGGCATCACTGATCAGGCCCTGGCGTGGCAATTCTCCTTTCTCTCAGACAGCCCATCCCAAGTGGAACTAGGGCCTTTTATCTCTTCCCTATCACTCTCTCTACTTGCAGTGTTCCCCAGGGACCTAACCTACCCCCCCTTGTTTTTCAATGGCAACAATGCAGCTCCCTGGCCTATATGATAGACACCTTCACATCCAACTTTTAGCGTTACGTGGGTGACACGCAGCTCTCTTTCAGGCTACCGTTGGCCTCTTCCTCACTCATACCTGACTGTAAGACAGATTGTCCTCATCGGGACCCCTGCTCCTGCCTCCCTTGGCCCTGCGCTTCCACCTACCAACGAGGCAAAAAACCTGGGGGTCATCTTCGACTCCACTCTCTCCTTCTCGTCTCACATCGCTACCAGCTGCACCTTCTCAGAGGTATTCTACCTTTTCTCACCTTCCCCCAGAAGCTCACCATCTCTAGAGCCCTGGTCCTCTCTAGGCTTGACTATTGCTACAGCCTCTTTCACAACCTGCCCTCTTCTACTCTCCGTCCTCTTCAACTCATCCGGAAACAGAACTGCAAGACTTACCCTTGGCCTCAAGCCCAGGGACCTCATCTCGCCGGTGCTAAAATCCCTTCACTGGCTCCCCATGGCTGCAAGGATTAAGTTCAAGACCCTTTGCATTGTCCACAAGGCTTTCTGGGGCCCGGGCCACTCTATATGCAACCTTCTCTTCCTAAATACTCGCCTTCCCGAGCCCTCTGCTCATCTTCCTCCAACTGCGGGTGAGCCATTTCTCCAAGCAGAGACTTGGGGGTGAGAACTTTATCCTCTGCAGGTGCCTCCTCTGGAACAGCCCCCCTACCTATCTCCGTCTTGAGCCAGATCACCTTAAGTTCTGGAAACTCCTCAAGACTTTCCTCTTCTCCTCCTCCTCCTCTCTCCCCCTCCCCTGATAACCTCCTCTTTCTGCTCTCTCGCTCTCTCTCCTCTACTTCTGCTCAGTTTCGCTGCCTGGTGCACCTTCAGAGTGTCGCAAGTCCCAAGCTTTCCTCGCCAGTCTCCTGCACTTGCCCCCGGGCCTTGCACTTGCCACAGCACTACTGCACTTTGGTTACGACCCATGAGAGTGGTATCTCTCTGCACTTAACCCATGTTCTGAAGGGACTGGGCGCACTTGACCCTATTGCCCCGCCTAAGCTCTTCTTTTTCTGTTCACCTGCATGAACTGAATGTACCATGCCTAGTAAGATCATTTGTCTTGTCATCCCTATGTCTCCCCCTCCCATGCATAGTTGCGCTTTGAAACACTGCGTGTAAGTGTATAATAAATAATCAATCAATCAATCAATCAATCAATCAAAAGGGTGTATTTCACCTCAGGGTTCTGCTGGCACCATCGATAAGTTGAGCTTTGCTCTCAGTCTTTGAGATTTTCCTTTGCACCCCACACTGGGATATATCCCAGCTGATGACAGTTATCCATCTACAGTTCCTTGTGACTCTACCTTTCTAGCCTGGGAGTCCTTCGCGATGTCTCTCTTGCGGTAAAACATGTTTTGTGCGCTCAAGTTGGTTAGTAGTACCGCTGTTACCCTAGTAGTAACTGGAAATATTAACAGTACTTTAAAATCATTTCTCTTCTATGTGCTGCTCCTCAGAGCTGAGCTGCAGCTTCATTAATACAATATTTTTTTGTGATATATTACAAGTGTCTATAAATGCAATATACAGTGTAAGTGTCCTGGCTGTGTCAACCAATTACCTGTGGCTCTAGTCTACAAAATGTGTAAGTACATTAACTGTGCCCTTATTCTGCTAAATTAAGTTAAAGAATGTTTTTTTGATGAATTAATGATCATTGTTGCAGAGCATATTTCCAATCGCTGTCTAATGTCCTTTCTCTTCTGCTTTAGCTCCAGTTGATTGGTCATAAAGATGGCTCTGGAAACAACACTGTTGGTGTTCCTCCTGCTGGGGGCGTTCTCCGGCACTTTCTCCCAAACATACTGCAAACCCCCTGCTGGAGAGAGTCGCCCTCAGACTTTCCAGCGACAGCATTACGACAATCCGAAGACAAACCACGGAAACAATTACTGCGGTGCAATGATGCACAAAAGGTGTATGACAAACCAAGACCCCCCGAAGACAAAGTGCAAAGAGACCAATACGTTTGTCCACGCCCCCAAGAAAACCATCCAATCAGTGTGCAGCAATGGCGGCACACCTTACAAAAATAGCGCTAACCTGAGAGTGAGTAATGCGCCTTTCAGTGTCACGACCTGCAAGATCAAAGGCAATTCTGGGACCCACCCATGCGAGTACAAAGCGAACTCTGACACCAGGAAAATCGTCATTGGGTGTGAAAATGGATTGCCTACGCACTATGATGAAGGCATAATTGTGCCAAAATAAAGCAGATGATTGACACCTGTTCCTGTTACTCTCTCTTTTCTCAACAAAACCATGTTATTTTGGGGAAAAAGCAGAGCCATCCATAATATGTATTTTATGCTGCAGCCGGTTGGCTTTCATTGCACTAAAAAGATCAGCATTTGGATGAGGCCAGGTAAACGCTTGCACTATTCTGCAGTATGTTTGGACTTGTCTTGTTGATGCAATAAATTCTCATCCTACAAAACACACCTCTCAACAAAGTTCACTATTTTGTGTAGTGGCCGCCGGGGCAGGTCCTCCACAATGGGCGATTTATCCCGCGAACATCGGCTATTATGCGCCAGCCAAAACCCACTAGTAAAAACGCTGATTGCTCCTGCAGCTGCATCTGAGTGTAAACTCCTGGGCTGGCTTAACTGCGAAACAGTTTCAGTTCCCGGGTGAGTATCCCCAATGGGTCCTGTAAGGCTGGGGGGCATTTTGCTGCAACCACCCGAGCAAGCCCGGTTGGGCTGGTTTTAACTGTCAAAGTGAAATATGGTTTTCCTTTGACAGTTTCAGTTCCCTGTGTGCATGCAAGGTGTGGTGGAGGGGGCATTTTGCTTTCCCAACCTTGCACACCTGATTGAGGAAGCAGGCGAGGGAACTGTAGGCCTAAATGTGCATAGGGAGTTCTACTGCACCTCCCCCACACATTTAGGTCTCACTGGGTGGCCTTAAGAAGTCGCTCTGGCACCACTGCACTATTCCCTCCCGAATCAGGAAGCTCTCTGCTTCTTGGTTCCTGATACATGCAGGACTGGAGCTGTATGGCCCTCGTGGCAGGCAGAATCCAGACCGGGGCTACAGATAAGAAAAGAAATGTAATTAAGTATACATGTTTGGATATATGTATACATGCATGTGCACAAGCACAAGTTTATATCTGTATGTGTGTGTGAGTGAATGAGATAGTGCCAACATCCTAAAGGAACAAGCTAATAATCACAGTACTATCTGAGAGGGCACAAGCTAATACTCACAATACTATCCGAAAGGGACACTCTAATAATCACAAGACTATCCGAGAGGGCACAAGCTAATAATCACAGTACTATCCGAGAGGGAACAAGCTAATAATCACAGTACTATCCGAGAGGGCACAAGCTAATAATCACAGTACTATCTGAGAGGGCACAAGGTAATAATCACAGTCTTATCCTAGAGGGCATAAGCTAATAATCACAGTACTATCCTAAAGGAACAAGCTAATAATCACAGTGCTATCCTAAAGGAACAAGCTAATAATCACAGTCTTATCCTAGAGGGCACATGCAGGACTGGAGCTGTATGGCCCTCGTGGCAGGCAGAATCCAGACCGGGGCTACAGATAAGAAAAGAAATGTAATTAAGTATACATGTTTGGATGTATGTATACATGCATGTGCACAAGCACGAGTTTATATCTGTATGTGTGTGTGAGTGAATGAGATAGTGCCAACATGGTAAGTGTTATTACATAGCTAGGCTTGCCAACATTGGTGGTACCTGTATGGCCATAGGTTCACACTGTGGCATGAATAATTGTTTACTTGGATTCAAAGATCAAGCAAACATAAGTGTCTTACATCAGTACATGTTTTACTACAAAGGGACATTGTTTAAATCACAAATGTATTCTAAATGTCATCAATTTTACTTGATGTGGTTACTAGTATATACATTTCATATTACTAGTGTCTGCTTTCACACAGCCACACTTTTACAATAAAAAGGTATATTTCAAAACACACATTCTGTAATCAACCACATGAATTCTTCTTGATGTTATTGTCAGTCTCTATTTTTCCATTGCTAGTGCCAACCAACAACATTAATTCAGCGTAATGTCGTTGTATCTAATTTTCATATGTCTAGTGCCGACACGTGTTTCAATCCATTTGCGTCTTATTCAACGCTAAATAGATTAGCCTTATTGTGAAGATTAGCCACTCGTCATACTTAGAAAGAATTGTGAAGATTAGCCACTCGTCATACTTAGAAAGAATTGTGAAGATTAGCCACTCGTCATACTTAGAAAGAATTGTGAAGATTAGCCACTCGTCATACTTAGAAAGAATTGTGAAGATTAGCCACTCGTCATACTTAGAAAGAATTGTGGGACTTGAGTATGTTACATGGGAATACTGGCATATTTGTGTGCAGCCAGCAGGGACATGTCTGGCACAGCCAGCATGAACACAATTTGTATTGGCATATATGGTGGGACAATGCATTATGGAAATGCATTGGAAAATGCTCATGTTCACTTTTGGTGACTTGAATCAGTTGGAATTTGTAGTGTTACTGTTATGAAGAGGCAGGAGGTGACAGGTAAGGTTCAAAGGATGTATTTATAATAGCTAATAAATGGGAAAAGACCCCCAGCAAACGCAGAGGTTCCCTTCCTCTCTGTAACTTCTCCAACTGACATAAATAGAACACAAACTAGAAACACAGCAAGCAAGGTTCTATGACATCATATAGAATATGGTGCCTCAGAGAGCTCTCTCTACATGCATTTAGTACAGGCAGGCTACCTGCAACTTGGGAAAAGCATCACAACAGTTATCCTGCAAAACTGATTGCAGACAGTGTGGCTTTTGACCTAATGTTTCACATGAAGTGTGCTGTAAAATGCACCACTTTAACCTATTGCATTAACACATTTTCCCCCACCTTTAAAAAAAACCTTTGGTTAGTTTGGGCTCTCTCGCTAGGTTCAGTCCCCCCACCCACCCCTCATATTCGTGGGAAACATTTACTCCCAGTCAATTAAAACAATAAATTGGTGATCACAGTTTCAATAGGAAGCTTCAGCAGTTCATCAGTGCAGTCTTGTCTTTAAAAGTTCTGCATGCCTTGATGATAACAATATATACTTGAATGTTTTTTTTTTCTCTCTGTGGGATGCCAATGCTAACTGGGCAAATGATATATTCCTATGACACAACCGATATATTCAATTGTGTACGTCACACACTAAGGATCATAGTGCCGACTAAGTGCAGGCTTTTTACAAAACATTAACTTGCATGTGATAGGAAGTTCTTCCTGCCTTAACAATTCATCCTCACACAATTAAATAGTTTAATTTTATCACCAGAATTAGAAAACAGAAATCTGCTTCGGATGCCACGCGTGGGTTCATGTGTGTGCAAACACACGCCGTGCCATGTATCCAGCTTCCCTCTAAAATGGATGCATGTTTTTCCATACTTGGGGGGGGAGGGAGGGGTTAGGTGGCAAACAGGGAGGCATCGAGCCGCCATTGATGGGATTCTTTTCACATGTGCCTTCCTCCTCTTTTTGACACGTGCACTTACTATACCCGTTGCTGTCATGGCAGCACTGGGGGTGGGACCACGCCTGATTTGCATATGGCCTTTCCCCTTTCTGTAATGGGTTGGTAGGCGAAGAACTATGGTCTGGAGGGTTGCCCAGAGCAATGCTAGAGGTTAGGATTGATTCTAAACCTTCTGGCCGTCACCTCTTTATTTGTGACACGGCAGCACTGCGCCTGCCCTCCAGTTCTTTAAGCAGGTCAGTGGTACAAGTGTACATGTTTCTGTCATTGGATTGCCACACAGGTTTGAAAGCACGTACACCTCAGTTTTAAATTGCATACATTTACATGTCTTTGTGGATGCAACCTGCACTTGCATAAGCCCAAAAGTTTCATAGAAATGCTTTGATTTTGAAGTGTGAATGGCATGTAGATGCGCCCACTGTCTGGGGTCCACACACCCTACACTTTTCACCTAACCTGAGACTGGGCGATCAGCTTCTGCCCCGCCCCCGTATTTCCTGGTTGCTTGTAGATCCCTTGCTGTCAAATTGCCCGCTTTTACCTGTTAGCGCCCTTGTATCTCTGCTTCCCTCACTGCGTACTTCCCCCCCACCCTATGAGCTCCCTTGTATCTCTGCTTCCCTCTCTGCATACTCCCCTCGTATGAGCTCCCTTGTATCTCTGCTTCCCTCACCATGTACTCCCCCCCCCTATGATTTGTAAAGCATTCTGTTGCTTCCCAGCGCTCACTCCACACTCAATAAACAACCCTAATGATAATAGAAACTGAAAACATCCTTTCTTACTCAAACACAACATGAGTCATTCTGTGAACAATTGTGATTAATACAAAATGGGTATTACCGCCCTTCAGTCCATACTTGCAGGTAATAAAATGGCCTTTCAAGATGTTATTACATTTTAATTGTTGGTTAATTGAAGGTTGCTTTGGTCTGTGAGCATCCATTTGGAAGCAATACATCTGCCATCTATAGGACCCCGGCTTTCCTATCCTATGAAACACATGTTTACATCAGCTAGGCAGACAGCCAAACTGCATCAGATGCCCATGTTTGTTGCTCCATGATAAAGAACAACACTCATTTTGCAGCTAGGTGAAAGATGACAGTCTGCAGCTTTAGCATTTGTCTATAGTCGGCTTTATGTCCAGACTCACATTAGCATCCTGGTGGGGGTGCCAGCTAATCAGGTGACTAGGAGCGCAGGCTTGAACAGTCGGTGCAAGCACACATTCCATGCCGCCTGACAGCTAGCTCCCAACACAGTTGACAAGAATTACATTTCCTAGGGAACTAATGTTTTGGGCACCCCTGATGCGTCGGGGATGAGGGAGCAGACATAGCTCCTGTTACACCTCTGTTTCACCACCAAGCTTATATAAACTCACTTGACAAATACAAAAATATACCAGACTGAAATACTTAGCCAAGATAAAAAAAGACTGTAACACAGCGAGACCTAAAAAAAAAACAACTAGAGTGTACTGAAAGCTGAACAATTAAACAGTGTATTATCAATGGAAAATATCATTTATGTGTTTGAATGTACACAATTACTAGAATAACTGTATTAATACCATACTGCACACATATACATAGAAATATATTGAATCGACAACTCAGTAATAGAAGTTTAAAAACCCAACTAATACAATTTAGAAGTGGTCATAAAATGTGTTTCTTTCTTTGTATCTGTATTCACAAAACACTTTCAGGTAATATACTCATAAAAGGAGGTGGTGCACGGGATGCTTTCCGGACATCAGAAAGATGTATCCAATACCGCAGTTCCTTCTCCTAGACCGCAAGTGCAGTGGCATACACTACCGTATAAGGTCCATTATAGCGTGGCTCACTCCACCTGCAGACAACATTTCTGACAAACACTACATCCCCGGGTGCAGCTGGAGTGGTGGCGGGCTTTCAGAACCTGGTGCAGTGCTGTTGTCCTCTTCCGCTCGTCATGGTGCAATCTGTCAAGAAAGACATTTTGTTAATTCTGTGAGACATGATTTGAACTCCTCTCCTAGAATTGATGCAGCCCTGTGAGCCTCAGATGCCCTATAGACAGGGGATAGTGTCATGTGCGCATCTCCCCGTCACTATCTTGTGAGGGGAGAGGTGATGGTCCTTACAGGGCTGGGTCCTTAAACTGAAAATGGCCAAAGGTAAGCAATAGACCCAATTTTTCTAAGTGTGGCACACAGTTAAGACAGCTTATCCTTCAAGAGGCTGTTCATGTTTTCAACAATGTTGTTGGGCTGGGGATGGTAATTGGAGCACATCTTGTGTTTAATTCCTTAAAGAGCTGCAATTTCTTTAAACAGCTAATTGAATAAGTGGGAGCCATTGTCACTTTTGAGTTTTGCACACTTCCCATCAGGGAAACGCTTCTCTGACCAAACATGTAGCTGCCTATTTGGCATCAGTATGTGCATATGGACCAGCCTCAATACAATGGGAGAAAGGACACACCACAACTATGAGATAGAGGGAGGTATTACACCGCTATTCCTTATCTGAAAAATGAATGTGAAGATCTCAAAATGGGCTGATTGGATGTGGCAGTGTGGCCCTCAATGTCCTTAGGGTGTGCCCAGTGTTGTATGTCTGACAAATCGCACAGTTAGATGTAAACATTTAGTAGTTCCTGTATATTTGACACATACTAATCCTCTTGTATATCGGCAGTGATATGCTGCTTAGACACTTGTGAGGGGTAGTGGAACTGATCAAATGCTACTAAAACCAATTCCTGGGGCATGGCCGCTTTCGCTGTGCTACCCTGTCTCCATACTAGGTCCATAGGAGACTGAATAACCCCTCCTTTGTCACAGTAACCTTTCACTCTGAGATGCTTGGGCCTGTAATTCAATAACATCAGTAACGGGTAACACAGTATGCAGAACCTCTACAATTGCATACCAACAAGTGTTGGGTGTTAAGGGATATCTGCCACTGGTAAATTTGCAGCCAATTTCATGGCCGTGTCTGGGGCTTCATTGCTAAGAACAATGAAGTCCCTGCCATTAGTATGGGTGACACACTTGACGATTGTGGCATGTGTTGGCAGTGAGAGAGAATGGATCAGTCTATCTAAGAGGGCTGCATTCAATACTGGAGATTCGTCAGCTCTCCGAAAACCCTCTTCTCTTCCATTTCGACAATCCGAAATTCACGGTTGTGATCATGCCGAGTCTGAATAAATCGTTACTCGGCATCCCTGTGCTGTCTCTAGCGCTTCATTCAGAGCAATCAGTTATGCCGCCTGGGCAAAGTAATGCCCCGGTAGCCTCCGTTGGGCGAAACCCCTGTACTCTCCATTAACCAATCGGACCACTGATGCCACAATATGTCGCTGGCCAGTCTCCTGATCAACAGTCTGAGCCGTCAACAAAAAACACCTCTGCATAATGTACGGCATAATCACGCGCTTTAGGAATGTCCTCATCCGGTCCTTCATGCGTGACAGTCATGAACGTCAGCATCTTCAAAAGGTGACAGGGTTCACTGTCCTACAGTGAACAATGTGAATAGATGGGCTAGACAGGGTAACTTCATATGCTGAGGCTCTCTGTGGAGTTAATGTGGACTTGGACCTCTCCAGTATCGCAAACACTGCATGTACAGAGTCACCGAGCGCCCATGACAATTGTGGCTGACTTTTCAATAGCAAAAGTAGCTGCAGCTAACACTTGTTCACAGAGAAACTGTCCTTGTATGACGGAATCTAACATACCACTATAGTATGCCAAATGTTTATGGCCCATAGAGCTGGGTTGTGTCAGTACTGCCATCATCATTTGGCCAACTGTGTGAAAAAAGGTAAAACTCTTTAGTGTGATCAGGGATGGACAAAACAGGGGCAGTAGAAATATTTTTCAATTCCTGAAAACTGGTGAGCATCTCGTCAGTCCAAATAATAGTATTTTTTGTTTGTTAGGCTGTGTGTTCTCATTTCACTCTCTTACCGTTGACTGAAATCAATTTCCCTAAATACAACACCTGCTGACAATACTGCAGCTTCACTCTATCCACCTTGTATCCTGTGTCGGACAACTGCAATAATATGATGTAATCTTCCGTACACTGTTGCTTAATGTTGCTACACACCAACAAGTCATCCACATATTGAATGATGGTACTGGGCACTTGACTATTATCCAAATCATTGTGCAGAACCCTGTTAAAAATACTGGGGGATTCACAGTACCCCTGTGGGAGACTAGAATGTTAGAATCGCCTCCGGGCAAATGTGAACGCAGTGAGGTATTGTGAATCAGGATGTAATGGGAGCGAGAAGAAGGTGTTCTTCAGGTCCACGACAGTGAAGTGTGTAGCCGCCATGGGTATGTTGCACAGTATTGTGGCAGGATTATATACCACAGGAAATTCTGCCTGTACCACATCCTTAAGGGGTCATGAATCCTGGATGATTCTCCAACTTGCCCCCTCTTTGATTTCTTTACATGGTAAATAGCCGTATGGCATGGAGAATTGGATGGGACTGTAATGCTCTGGAGTTAAAGGGCCATAATATGTCATAAATATTTGGAGGGCACCCGCCAATACTGATTGGCCACCTGCAGTACTGTACTGAGAAGTACTGTGATCCCATGAATAAACAAATCAGGGGCGACTGGTATTCCTCTCACCACTGCTTAATTTCTGAAAGAGTGTATGAGCAACGTGACCGTCACGTAACAAATACTGAGGGTCGAACACACCACTCCCCTGAGTTTACTTAAGATATTTCTGCTCAGCAGATTGATGGGGTCACAGGGGAAAACAACAAACATGGCCCATATCACTCTGTCATCTATTTTAATGGTAATTCAAAAGTAAAAGGAACCGATTGTACTGCCCCAGAGACACCTTGCATGTCCATTACCTCGCCTGACAAAGGGAATCCTTCCTCAATAATGCATGATTTTGTTGCACCTGTATCCACCATGAAAATTAATGGTGTATTGCCTCCATGGCCACCGAGGGTTCCACTTGTGGGTTGGCAGTGACTGATAGAACTGGGCACGCTAAAGACCTCTGTGGGCTGTCCTAGTCGCTATATGTGTTTGTTCCTGGAAACATGAATGGGTTTCCTCCAACAATAGTGGTCCCTTGGAAGTGTGTCACTGTACCATTGGGTACTGTGTTACTATTCTGCACTTGGAGAACTATTCTGCATTTGGAGAACTATTCTGCACTTGGGGACCCTGCTGCTGCTGCCCTAGGGGTACCACATGTGTTGGTGCACCACTAGAACCTGGGGATGGCAGCTGCGGAAATGACAGTGGGGGAGCAGGGGGGAGGGGTGCTGACAGTGGCACACCAAAAGTGACTGCTGGGGTGTTTGGATCTAAGGCTGGGGATACAGGTCTTCGCCTCCCTGCAGATATGGGTATGGCTGCAGCAGGTACATTACTACTTGTCTGCTCTGCCTATCCATCCACATGTCCGAGACTGTCCTGCACCTCCCCCCGTGGTCCCATACGTCCAAACCCATCTCGTCCTCCCTGTTTCACTGAAAAACCCCTCTTCCCCCCTCAGATCCCTGCTGGAAATCCCCTTTGGTAATGAGTCTGGTGTGTTCACCTCCCCAACCAGTCGCTGCTCGTACTTCTGCCTGACCACCATTGTCTCTACCTGTCCTTTTGTCTGTACCGCTGTCCCTGCCCCTTCCAAAGCAACTTTCACTAACCTTTTCTGTACCAGTTACGCTTCCTCTATCTGTGCTCTCTGAGCCATTTCCTTCTCTTTTTCTTTTAACCATTTGCAATGGTGTACAATAATAGAATGTATTTCCGCACATCCTTTAGCTTCCGTCCCCACTATTTGTCAAGAGTATTCTGCACTTCCTTCAGAAGTTCCCTTTTCACTACAAAATAAAAGAATAAGGTCACCCGGATTCCAGGAGTCTCCTGTCTCTACCCTTGACATTTTCTGTATTTGCGAGATATACTGTGCAGGGTCCTCATCATCTCGCACTGTTTGCTGCATTATCGATTGAAGATCCGGCATATCTGGATACGTGTGCCACCCATACCTGGATCCTAATGTTATTAAAATGGGCTCCATCATGGCTATCATCCCCTAACTTCACTCCCAGATACACAGCCCTAACCCAAATTTCATCAGACTGATCCCCTGATGTTGAAACAAATAAACATATCAGATCCCCTACAGCCAGGGTTGTACCCGCCATTTGCTTCTCAAGGGCATATATCCACTTACCCGCTCCAGAAGTGAGAGACGGGAGTACCTTCATTAAAATATTTTTGTCTACGTGGGCCCATGGTATATACTGGGCCATCCCCAGTCCGTTTTGCAATAATGGAAACTGTGCCCCCACCGCCTTAGTCACTTTCTTTTCCCAGCAAGTGATCTTTTCACTACTGCTATACAATCATAGCTATTACTCAACTCATGGGGGAAATTGCAGGCAGCTGCTCCTCCTCTTCCAACTCATCCACCGTATCCCACTCATCCTCTCCTGCTCATGAGTGTTTATAGTACTCGTCAGATCGTACCGTCCCACAATCCAACCTGTCTGCCTGCCTTCTCCTTATGTCCTCCTTCCCATTCTCTATGTGCACATCCTTGATAAAAGTGATATCTATTTGAAACAAAATGTCTTCTGCCTTCCATTTGTCAGACCCTACAGGTGCTCGTTGTCTGTCTCTTCTGTCTAACTTCAACCTGGCTAGTTCCTCTTCCACCTTTCTAAACACTTATTCCAACTCCTTCTCTGATTTCCCATCTCTTTCTTCCAGGGCTCTAACTCTCGCGTTCACAGTCGCCAAAGGGTTGGGAGGTTATGATACTGGGCCTGTGTGGGCGGTGAGGGTGCAGTAGCAGGCAAAAGGACATAAGTAGGATGTGTGTATCGTGACGTAGTATGGGTGGGGCAAAAACCTAGCGCGGTAAGGGACTGTTCTGTTCCTGCTGGGAATCCTGGAGCCAAGGGGGCCTGGAGCATTCGGGGTGGTAGGCGTGGTTGCAGTTGGGACATAGGTGGTGATCAGCACATTAACTGTTTTAGTTTGATTGACAGGGACATCTTTCAAATCTTCCACAAGTTTCCACAATTCCAGTACTTCCTTCCTGTTTTTGAACGTTTTACCCTCTGTAACCATTCCTTATTGTACTTAAGAATTTTTTCTTGATACAAAGGAAAAGCTTTACACAACTACTCCGGCTGAGTTACCGGCTCCATTGTAGCCGCCTCTCTGTCACCACTATAGAATACTTCTGTTGGTCGCCCCCAGAACCAACGGGCTGTTCTCCCCTGTTACTCCTGCTATCTTCTTACAATTCCCTGTTACTGATGCCTCTACCACAACTACTTCTCGTCCTCATGCCCCCCTTACAATGGGCAGAGGGATCCCAGGCCCACTAAATGTACAGAGCCACAATCCGTATCCTTTTTCCTTTGTTACACAGCGCTATCCTCTTCCCTAGTTAAAGGGTCCTGTTACACCACAATCCTCTATATTATAATCAAGCCAATCTATATATAATGCCACGTGGTCTTCCACACTCACTCATCACTTACTGTGCTCACACCATTCCTCATGCCGTCAAACACTCACTTTCCCTTCTCTTAACCCACTAGTTTTTCTCAGCAGAAGGTGCACTTGCATCTATGTGCCCTCCCGAAATCCTCCATCATAGGGTCCCATCAATGGCCTGCACAATGCGGGACCGCGACCTGCTCCAAAGAACACGCAGGGATTCTGATAATACAGCTCCTGTAAACCTCTCCAAGGTGTGCAAAAGGGACTGGTTGCTGTAAATGAGCACAGCCCCTGAGTATGTGCAGCCAGGAATCCTCCATCCTCGCTGGGGAGCCTGGGATCATGTTGGGGTCACCAATTTGTAGAGTAACCTCTCGATAACCAGACCAAAAAATAACAACCCTCTGAGGAAAAAAGGCTTGTTGCACCCTTTTGTGAGAAGAGCAAGAACTTTATTTTGTATACAAAAAGGAAAAGGCGACAAGATATTATAAGTCCATTGCCATAGAGCTCTCTTGTCTTCAAAGCAAACAGCATATTAGAACTGTGAGAATCATCATTTGTGGCATATACAATATACAATGTACATCCCCCACCCTCATTGACTGCTGCCTATTTACATACTACTAATCGCATATAGACTGTCACGACCCTCGCCCAAAGCCCCCTCTGGCAAACCCATTGGCCAGGTGGAGTCAGGACTCGGGCCTCTAGAGCCAGGCATCCTTTTCCAAAGCCCTCTTGGGGCCACTCCTGGCACCTATGGCGCCAGGCTCATACACCATGAGAAACATGTGCTTGGGATCTACTTATTGTGTTGCCAGCCAACATGGAGGCATCCACATAGCTAGGTTCCCAGGAACTAAGCTATGCGGTCTAGTGTTTTGGGTGTGGTAGCCTAGGGACTACTTTACCTGGACCATTGTGTTGGGGCTATTTAAACCACACCCGAGCAAGACAACACGCTTCGCGTTACTTTGCAGCTTGCAGCGTGACGCTCACCGTGTCCAACTATTCCCTCGAACCTCGGAGAAGCAGAACCTGCAAGGAGACAAAAGGAACATCATTAGCAACAGCATCTTCCCTGCAGTCTTCATCTTTAACCACTTGCAGCTTCTGAGAACAGCTTCCTTGAATCAGCACGCCTCCCAGACAGCACGACCTGAAAGAGGAAGATAGAGGCAACATTAAAGAAAGCAGTAGAGACATTTGTAAATTACAAACTGCTCAAAAGGCTTACCTGGCTGGTCGCCTCATGGCTGGCACCATTCCGGACATTCTACTCGCGTTGAAGAACACCGCGACCTGCAAGGAAGGAAAACACAGGTTAGCAAAGGCAAGACTCCGCATGCGCTGCGCATAGCGCTTACTTACTGCATCATAGCGCTCTTAATGCGCCATCATTTACCAGCGGGGCTCAACCATAGCCAGTTTGCCGTGCTGAAGCTCCACATACCTAAGGGAGGAAAAAGAGACATTCTAAACAAAGAAAGGCATGCAAGATAGCAACAAAACTAAAGAACAGCAATAAAACCTACCTGAACAATCTCAAACGGGCCGGCGCCAGTGAATTACCTGGAACGCACACTCCCCTGAAAGACAAAGCACCCCTGCAAAGAAGGCAGGACGGAGTGCACGCCTAATTCTACCACCAGGTGAGGAGAGGGCCCTGAGGGGCTGAAATCATACGGGGGTGGAGGGAGGATACTTACCCCGGTCGGTCAGTCTGAACACAGTCCTCCTGTATTTTCAGGGAGAACCTTCCCCGCTGACCACATCTGGGCAAAGCTGAGAAGCATACCAGCGAGTGACCCGGCTGGGTGGCGCCCCTGTGGAAACCAGGTGAGCGTAACATAGACCCCTAGTTAATTGGTTGTGTCGTCTCTGACTCCGTCTTCATGCGTGGGTGATGATTTCTTCAGATTGGATCACTGTAAAATGATTGGGTAGGCTTCTGAAAACACTGCCCTGCCCTAAGACCTAATCACGTGATGGTCAGTCTGGTCCCTTTTTTCATTCCAGACACTCAGGCGCCCCGTCATGCCCCCCTGTCGTTATCGTCTAAGAGTAAGCATCATCCTTTACTCTCCCCAGTACAAATCATACGGGGGTGGAGGGAGGATACTTACCCCGGTCGGTCAGTCTGAACACAGTCCTCCTGTATTTTCAGGCAGCACCTTCCCCGCTGACCACATCTGGGCAAAGCTGAGAAGCATACCAGCGAGTAACCCGGCTGGGTGGCGTCCCTGTGGAAACCAGGTGAGCGTAACATAGACCCCTAGTTAATTGGTTGTGTCGTCTCTGACTCCGTCTTCATGCGTGGGTGGTGATTTCTTAAGATTGGATCACTGTAAAATGATTGGGTAGGCTTCTGAAAACACTGCCCTGCCCTAAGACCTAATCACGTGATGGTCCGTCTGGTCCCTTTTTTCATTCCAGACACTCAGACGCCCCGTCATGCCCCCCCGTCGTTATCGTCTAAGAGTAAGCATCATCCTTTACTCTCCCCAGTACAAATCATAGACTTTATTGTCCTCTGCTTCCTCCTTATCAGCTACCCCTCAGGGGCATGCCAGGGTTTCCTGCAAGTCCCACTAATCAGTCTAAATAGTGAAGGATTTAGGAGTTTTGCTTATGGGTAACTGGTAGTTCAAATAGGATGGCCATTATCCTGGGGTTTGGGGGGTACTAGTGTCCTAAATCTCTGCTTGTTTATTGGCAGCTGAAGACCTCTGCCCTGGCTCCCATGGATTTGTCCTTCACAACCAGCCACAGCCCTTACATCTGTTGGGCCAGTCACATTCCTTTCTAATTTTGCAAAGCTCAAACAAGATGTATTCATGTGTGCTTGTGTTCCCTACTTCGCCTGGGGTGGGGCGGAATATTCAACCACAAAACCTTGCTGTTTTGTGCTTCCAACACAGCCTGTGCCAAATATCCATTCTATATAAATATTGTCTGCATGCAAAGTATTCACCTCGCATTCTATAAAGCTTGTTGGTTGTTTGCCTTATAAAGTCCTATAATAAGCGTGCCATGTGCCTTTCATCTATACCCGAAAGTCTCCCCCCATACCTGCCCATGTTTATTTCCCCTGTATTAGTACACTTTCCACAATCAACATCATTTGGGAGGGGCTGGAATCTGAACGTGCATCCCAACAACTGCCACTTGCCCTTTTTGTTGCAGATCTTCCAAAATGTGCTGCTATGCCACCACACAGTATGGAGAAATACCTACTGCATTATAATATGTGTGGGCGATGTTATGCAGTGTTGGTGTCTAGTGGTGTGTGGGGCGATACAGACATTCATCACTGTTTCCTGATCAACATTCCAGCTCTCCAACCCAAACCACTTCATCTCCATTGGTCCTACTCACAACACCATATACAGTGGCACAGGTTACTCTGTACTATTTTACCCAAACACTGAGTGCCTACAATAAAGACAGCACATTGCTCAATGTGGGCAACACGAGTTATCAGAATCCAATGGGATCAGATGTGAAAGAAGCCCACAGTTCTTTGTAATTTTGAAAACGTTGTTTATTAATATTGTCACAGATGATCGTAAGAATATCCAGGCTACAGAGATTGGTTCAAGTGTTTTCATTTCAAAATTGGCAATCAATATGATGGTTTGATGGCAGCATGCTGAATTGTGGCACACTAAGGGACATCCCTCTCTCATCTCGCATGGGTGTCCTGCCTCCCCTAAAACAGTCGTCCCTAAACCCCAGGAGCAAGAAAACATCAAGTCTCTGTGTTCTTGTCTGCAAGACAAAATGTAAATCTATCAATGGTACTGACACCAACGGCACAGATTCATCTTCCATTTGAAAAAAATAAATTCCCTTGCAAAGTAACACCTGTTGCCTCCACACCCTAGAATATTCTGTTGCCTAACAATACACCCTGTCCTCTAGCTGCCTTGCTAAGACATTGCAGCTCGTGAGGTTGCCGGGGCCATACGTTCCAACTGGAACCAATACCTAGCCATAGGTGAGTGCATGTACCTGGGGCAGAAATCAGGTAGCGAACAGGGTGTCCACAAGGTCCCACCTCCCACACATCATTGAGTAACCTAGACCCAGTTACAGCCTGCCTTGGGACCTGGTACAATCTTGCTGGTTGGTACCCATACTCCTCCACTCGCTGGGTCTTTAGCCTTGAAAGTGCATGCTCTTTTTTCACATTACCATCCACTGCCTTTCCATATGTCTCACCAGAGCCACGCATCTTCAAGAATTACACAATCATTGCAGGGGATTCTTGGCCAACTGTTATACACTTTTCTGATGCTTAGTATGTTGTTGTTGAGATAGTCTTGCACTTGCAGGCAATGTCCTACTGTAGCACTTCTGCTGAGGATACTCCTCCCTCAATCATTGGGACAGCACTCTCAAGTCACAGTGCTAAGATTTCTACTCACAAGTAACACCCCAATGCTCATGTCTGTGTTGGTGAACTGCGACTCAGCGATAAGCCTTCCACCTCGCTCTAGACTACGCAATTGTTCATTTAATCTCTGGTCCTGGTAGATTCCCAAAGCAACAAGGGTTTGAGCCATCTCAGACCCTGTCAACCACTTCCTTTCTAATGTTCCTAGCAATGAACTCTTTGTTCTGTTGCTACAGCCTGATAGCTCCTACTGCCGAGCCATATGAAAACTGTGTTTTGACATGAAAGGCAATCAAAAGAAGGCAACGCTCTATGGGCGAAATCGGGGGTGTTACAAGGGCTAACAAATACCTTGTTTCAGAAGTCACTCAATGACCGGGGTTATACCTTCCTCAGCTTCCTGTTTTAATGGCTATTGGGGATGTTTTTTGGAGGGGCCAATTGTAGTCTTAACAGGATCTCCATTGCAAATGTGGTCATTTCATTATCATGGACAGACCCTGTGGGAAGCCACTTCTTAATTGTTGAAAATCAGGTGACCACTCTCCAGTCTCTGGCGGTCAGGGTCAGACTGGGACAACACAGGAGCCTGGGCAGCAAAACGAAAGTGGCCCACTAGCCCCCAGCCCCAAAAAATGGGCCACATTAGGAAACTGCAATTACAACATTTTTGTATAGCATACCATCTAAAATAAATCATCTCTAGGGACCAGCAATTTTGGAATGGAAGGCACAGTGAGATTAAATGAGTTACAGAGGATCACACACTTTGGTTAAATGTTGAAACCTGAATATGACCCCTTCTCCAATTTGCACACCTGGCCACACTATTCTGCATCTTAATTTGCACAGCAAGATAAACATTCGTGTGAATATGTGGGTTTGAAGATCTGAACATATTATCTGTTTCATAGTGATGACTTGCAATGTAGACACACTTTATGATGAACCAAAAATACATCCACCTAACTAAATGTACATATATATTTTGTAAAAAAATAAAAATGTATAGAGATGCAAGTTACTCAAAAAGAAAGTGGTTGAAGCTTTGTTTTTCTATTTTAAGTGGAAGAGTGGAAGTATCACTATGCACAGCGATATGAGACTAAGGTCATAATTACGAATTTGAAGGAAACTGAAAATAAGAAGCAATAAAACAACCTCCTTTTTTCAGCACGCCTGATTATGGGTTGAGTTATTTCCTCTGGAGGTAATTCTTCCATGCTCCAATGAAGTCATATGGGACCCACTCGCTCAATCAGGTGGAGATTCACTAGGTACTACTGGTGGTAATTTAATTCTGTTCGAAGGGATTAGTACTGCAAACACCTCCAAACTTTGAATGCAGTCCTACATCTGCTTTTGCTTTTACTACTGTACTCCCAAGAATCAAAATACAAATAAACTTGTGATGAAGTCACTTGCTCATGGTCATTATTTGACAGTTATGCAGGTGTATAAAACAAACTGAACGATGCTTCTTTGTGAGGGAGCATGAGGACAGTGGATTTCTTTGCTTCCCTCGTGATTGCATTTAATAAACACCAACTTGTTTCGCTCTTATGATTGACAACCACTTGAACACCTGATATTTGTGAACAGAGTATGAAGCTCTGTGTGAGAAGCGAGAACATTCTTACCCCGAGAATCCACGATTTCCTAATAACGGAGGAACAAGATCAAACGCTCCAGCATATAGGGAGATAACTGGATTAGTCACTCACACTACAAAACTAGACCTTCTGCTTTGTGCAAGGTCAATCATACTCCCTTAATAATGAACTGTACTGCTAGTACAGGGTGGAGTGAGTCCTCAGGAACAGAGACTCTTGCTCTAGGAAGCTCCCTCAGTCCCCTTTGCACTCTAGTTCATTCACCTTGGCACACTTAGCAAACATCTAACCAACATTGTAGAGTTCACAAATGCCTTTGTTATATTTAGTTGAGCTTGTGCTGTACCTGAAACCCCACACAACCCCACTCAAGTCCTCAGTGAGTCCTTACTATGGAATGAGCCTTGAACAAGAAACACATGCTCCTAGGAGTGACCCAGTGGACACCATAAAAGAAATCTCAAAAGCAGCAAAAGTATTAATCACTATATGTGGTACAAAACAAATCAATTGAGTGCCTAAAGAGGACCCGGTCTGCAATGTCCACTATACCAGAAAACCGCACAACGACCTATAGGCAATTTGTGGGCACTATACAAGAAAATGTAATCTCCTAAACGTGATTTGGTGTGTCATGCACAAATAACCTCTCAAGGTCTTATACGTGATTGGGTGTGCATTGGACTATACAAGAAAATCAATTCAAACCCCTGGAGAACATTCACAGTGCTTATACTAGAAATCTCACTAGCTCCAAGACCTGGTAGGTGTGGGGGTACAAAGGAAAACATACTAAAAACCTGGATTTGGTGCACATCATTCACTGTAGAAACAAATCCACTTAGCCTCAATGATTGTAGGTGTCCACAAAAAAAGATCAAGCACCTAAAGATGATTGTTGTGCATATACACGAAAGCTCACCAACATGTACATCAGGCCTCAAAATGTGCACACACAACTAGACATTGGCAAGTGGTAATTGACTCCTGGTGAGTAGGAAATGCTGTGCATGTAGAGAGGTGGGAGGTGAATAGCCTTTGGTGTCTGACTACTAGCTTGAAACTTCAAATTTGTACCCCTGGCCTATGTGATACGATGAGGTTTAAAGACAACTTGAAGTCCTAAAACCCAACAAATCGAGTCCCAAGACATAGTGCCTCATTACGAGTTTGGAGATAGCCATGGTGCTATTAGTGCCACGGCTGCCTCCAGACTCGTGTCCGGGTCCGGGTTCTCAGAATGGGGACGTACCGGGTCATTGCAACCTTGGAGGACCCGGTAAGTCCCCATTCTGAAAACCATTCCCCATTCCCATTCGAGCCCCCATAGGGCTCGAATGGGAATGGGGAAGGAGCTAATAACGGGTCTACAAATAGCTGGCCCGTTATTAGCTCCCTGGTCCCTTAGCGGGTCCCGCTAAGGGCGGCTGGTAAAACCAGCCAGCCTTATAGGGACCCGCTATGGGACCTTGGAATGCGGCAGGAGGGGGTTAACGGCACTGGCATCCTTACCGGTGCCATTAACCCCCTACCTCCGTACATGTAATGACCCCCATAATCTTCAAAGGTCCACACAGAAACGGTTTTTGCACTTGAACGCATGAAGTATAACCATGTCATGTAGATTCCCGAGGGAGAACATTCCCACCCAGAAAAGTATAGAGGTTTCCACGTTCAGCTGCAGCAAGCAGCAGACCTGCCCTACTGACGTACACCCATGAAATGACCTGCATGGACCTCCATTGCATGTTCAGCTGCAGCAATCAGCAGACCTGCCCTACTGACGTACTCCCATGAAATTACCTGCATGGAGCTCCATTGCATTTTCAGCTGCAGCAGTCAGCAGACCTGCCCTACTGACGTACTCCCATGAGTTAACCTGCATGGAGCTCCATTGCATGTTCAGCTGCAGCAATCAGCAGACCTGCCCTACTGACGTACTCCCATGAGATGACCTGCATGGAGCTCCATTGCATGTTCAGCTGCAGCAATCAGCAGACCTGCCCTACTGACGTACTCCCATGAAATGACCTGCATGGAGCTCCACTGCATGGGCGTTCATGAAAATAAGCCAGAACGATGGCTCATTGACCACCTGCTTCATTGATCTTCCTCATGCTGTGTGGTCCACCCTAGCCCTTATGATTGTTCGAAAAACGGTCTCCTTGTCTGGACCTGCCTTTTTCCATTAGTGGTTATTCCTCTGCTAATTATAACACCTTTGAGTAATTCGTTGGACCTGGTGTTTTTTAATTAACCTGATTGCATTTGTCTTTCTCCATTGACATTCACCATCATATTGCTCCTCCCAACTATGTTCAGAAGAGGCACTTTACCCTCATCCTGCTATTCAGTCATAAACGAGGATACCTTTGAGGACCTGTGTCCTTCATTATGCAAAAGAACTAGACCGGTGTGGCCCTTAGACTGCGCTGAAAGCAATGGCAATGCTTTAAGCGGAATCTGCCCTCCATCCTTCCCTCAGAATGCTTTGTGAGGGAGCAGCCCTCTATCTTTCCCTCAGAATGCTTTGTGAGGGAGCACGACGCAGCTGGCAGTATTGAGTGCTCACAAAAACAAGAAACACAAATAAAAACACAAATAGAAAGCACCCTTTTTGGAAATAGCCCAACATCAAGTTGCGACCCGTGGCAACCCCAAATGACGTCCATGATGTTAGTAACACAGCCTGTCTTAAAGTGAACCACATTGCAAGCAAAATTGCCTGTGGCCCTGTTCTGCCATTTGAGTGGCATTTTCCAAAGCCATGATTTCCTCTGAGCCCCAGGGATAATTTGGCGAACCTTACCTCCTCTCTCAAGAGAACACAGGAGCCCCACTAGGCTACACCAGCCACTTTCAAGGGTGGTGGCCTTCACCAGATATGCCTGGGGGTGGAAAGGAAAGGGGGGCCGATAGCAGAAAGGGGAGCCACGGGGAAATTGCAGGGGCGAGTGGAACATTCACACTTTATTATATAAAAAAAACGGATAACTCGAACGTTGTTCTTGAGTGCGTTGGCGTTTGGAGGAGTGAGTAAAGTGATTGCCACTCACAAGGGCATGATTGACAGGTGCTTGAGTATGTCACTTCACAAAGTCATCCACAGTCTGACCTGGTTTTTTAGGCAATTTTTGTGGTATAGCAGATGGTTCTTGAGTATGTCACTTCACAAAGTCATCCATAGTCTGACCTGGTTTTTTAAGGCAATTGCTGTGGTATAGCAGATGGTGCTTGAGTATGTCACTTCACAAAGTCAGCCACAGTTTGACCTGCTTTTTGCAGGCACTTGTGGAATAGCTGACGGTGCTTGAGTATGTTGCCTTTCAATTAAAAGTGCTTTGTTACTCTTTTTAGTGCCACTTGGTAATTGTCTTATATTTATCCAGGGTCCTCTTGTTAGTTTGGCTATTGCACCACCTATAAGCTGAAACTATTGCATTAGAGTACAGCTAGGGAAAAATGGCATGAGGAGGGACACAAAGCTTGTAGGTGTGGTTTAGTTATTTGCCCACCCATTGAGTGCCCATGGCCACACTCATCCCTATGGCCATTCCCACATAGTTCCTGGCCCTCCACGCCCAAAATACCACCTAATGGGAACTCTTTCAGCTCGCTTTAATCAAGCGTTACCTTCAAACTTTGCACTCAAAGTTCCTGCCAGTATTTTTGCAAAGCAGTTTTATAAGAGTTAATTACTTAAATGAAGCAGTAAAGTGCTACTAGTGTCATACAAATGTCTTAGCCAGGTCTGCCTTCAGCCACTCTATGCATGTCCTTCACTGAAGTCTTCTTAAAAACAAGCATTGGCAAAGCCAATAGTTTTGGCTTGTATAGAAAAAATGTGGCATTTGCCTGGCGGTGCTATTAGTTGCCCGAGTACTCGCACCATTTTGCACCTGCTATCATCAATGGGCAGTTAAAACCATCTGGCAAATGTCTTTCCCATTTATAAACAAAAGGCCAAACTGTTGGCATTGCCAATGTTTGTTTTTCATTTGGTAGGGCGCTGAACACCACCCTTTGGCCGTCTAACCCCAGAGATGAAACAAGGAATACATCAACCTCCAAAGAAACAAGGAATACATCAACACATCACAAATCATTCTCTATTGTTTTTTAGCTCAATTTGTCAATTTGTATACAGCCTTTATGGACCTGGATGCTCGACTCCTTTTTTTGTGAGAAACTATCTATGGTTTAGCCCTTTAGCTATTGGAAGATGCTTCGGCGCCCATCATATCTTTATTGCAAGCCATGCACTGTATGTATATGATATATACTGTGTTTATTGGGTTTTCGTCATCTTTACCTTGTTTCTTTTTGCAGGCAGGTCGCTGTTCAAGTATCCATTCTAGTCAGGCCTTAGCGCGGAGCTACCGGCAACAGCCAGCCAGGCGAGCCCATCCCTGTGGGTAAGTAACCACTAGTGACTGTATATCCTCAATGCAGTGCAATGTAAGGTGGTCCTGTATAGCACACTCAAACCACTTTGGCAGCCTTTATTATGCACACCTGTTGTCTCCCCCCAGCACGGCCATCCTAGGCTCCAGTCCAGCCTATAAGCAGCACAGTGGCCAGGCAGAACTCCTATCCTATTCCTCCTCTTTCAATCTGACCAAGTTTTGTTTTTGTGAATTTGCATTGCATCCAGACCTCATGTGTGCTAGGGCAAAAGGAAAACCTCGATTATACCTCTCTCAAACACTGGGGTGGAGGGTAGGATGATTACACAAACGTGTGCATTTGTGTGCATGCAGCAGGAATTCACTTGCTATATGTATGTTGCTGCATGCACCCTTGGTGTTTTTCATACGTTAATTACAATGCAGCTTTCCTTTATTGGCTACACATTTTTTCTCAGACGTCATACCATAATACAACATCCAGGCCACTGCTGGCCTGGCGAAATGACATGCATGCATCCAGTTCATTTACCATGCCATGGGACTGGATTACTGTTAGACTCAGCATTTTATAGACTGAGCTGGATATGGCGCCCCCACAGTAAAGCAGGATTGAACCGGCCATGACGTCGGGCCCCCACCCGTGCATCCTGGTGGGAGGCCGGCTGGCGATTTTCGTCAGTGTGTGGAAGTCCATCTCCACCGACCATTGGGTGCTGGATGCCCTGGCCCACGAGCACACCCTGGAATTTCAACGGAAGTGCCCAAGCATTCCACCAGTGGCCAGGAAGGAAAACCACGTCCCTCAACTTCTGCTGCAGGTACGGGCCATGCTGAAGAAGGGCGCGATAGAACTCATCACAAAAAGGCTCCGGAGTGTACTCCCAGTACTTCCTCGTCAGAAAGAAGACGGGCGGTTGGAGACCCATACTAGACCTCCGCTGCTTCAACAAGTACATCAGGTCCCAGAAGTTTTGGATGGTCACCCTTCAGCACGTGCAGGATCAACTGGAAGAAGGGTATTTCCTATCGTCACTGGACATGGAGGATGCCTATTTCCACATCTCCATTCACAAGGGACACCGCAAGTTTCCGCGCTTTGAAGGGCAGCATTCCCAATTCAAGGCCCTTCCCTTCAGATTGAAGTCTGCACCAAGGGTTTTCACTAAGTGTCTGGCGACAGTGGCGGCGTGGTTGCGCCTGCAAGGGATTCACGTCTACCCCTACTTGGACGACTGGCTCATCTGAGCGAAGTCTAGGGAGACCGACATCGAGCGCACGGTGGGGACCGTCTGGCTACTCATGGAACTGGGTTTCTTGATAAACTTTGCGAAGTCCTGCTTGGTGCTATCGCAGGATGCGCTGTTTCTGGGGTCCCGGCTCAACACAGTGTCGTGCCTGGCGTCCCTGTCGGAGGAGAGAATAGCAGCCATCCTGGGCAAGGTACAACAGCTGTTTACCCTGAAGATCACAAGGGTGAGGTCCATCAAGTCCCTCCTCGGCATGATGTCATTATGCATATACCTCGTACGCCTGTGCAGGCTGCGGATGCGACCGCTTGCAGAGTTCCTCGACGCCCGTTGGATCCAGGTATCTGGAAGCTTCGAGGACAAGATCACCATCAACGAGAGGTTCCATCAAGCGATTCGCTGGTGGGGTGTCCGCATCTGTAGGCAGGCGCATATTTCCAGAGCCCCCTCATCAGGAGACGGTCAGAACGGACGCATCCCTGGAGGTATGGGGTGCACACACCAGTCGTCTCCACACAAGAGGCCTGTGGCTAATGGAGGAGAAGTCATTGCACATCAACGTTCTGGAGCTACGGGCCGTGTTTTGGGCCCTCAAGTCTTTCCTTCCGTCCCTCAAGGTCAAGGTGGTGCGGAACTTCACAGACAATGCCACCATGATGTTTTACATCCGGAAGCAGGGGGGCCCCAGATCAACGGCGATCTCCAAAGTTGCGCAGGACCTGTGGCGATGGGCCATCGCCCAGGAGATGTTCCTTGTCCCATTTCATCGGGCTGGAGTGAACAACACTGTGGCCGAATCTCTCAGCAGGGAACTGAACTCGTGCCACAAGTTTGGGCTTCCGCAGGACCTAGTGGATCTTCTATTCTGATGATGGGGCAATCCCCAGATTGATTTGTTTGCAGCGGCGACGAACACCAAGTGCCTGGGACGGCCTGTTCCTCTGTGTTTCCCCTGTTGCCATTGCTTCTGCGACTCATCAATCAACTCAGACGGTCCCGGTGCCGGATGATCCTCGTCGCACCGGCATGGTCAAGGCAGATATTGTACCCAGACCTTCTTGACATGTCCGTGTCCCCTCCAGTCAAGCTTCCGGCGGACGCAGATCTTCTCGCCAGGGAAGGAGGCGCAATTCTGCACCATGACCCAGGGTAGCTGAACTTGCAGGTCTGGCACCTGCAGCGCTAGAGCTTGGCAGATACGATTTTACGGCGGACTGCAAGGAAGTGCTTGCCAAGGCCAGGGCTTCATCTACACTGAAATGCTACGGACATAAGTGGAAGAGGTTCGCTGTCTGGTGCCGTGCACAGAAACTCGACCCTCTACGGATTACGGCCCTGCAGGTGCTGCCATATTTACTGCCGCTGGTCAAGGCAGGGTTGGCTTATGCTCAAGGTTCATCTGGCGGCTATCTCCTGCTACACCAGAACTCCGGGCGGTCGTCGTTATGGTCACACCACCTGGTCAAGGAATTCATAAAAGGACTTTTCCGTTCGTTCCCGCTGGTGAAGGTCTCCGGCCCCGGGGTGGGAGCTCAATGTGGTGCTGACTAGGCTCATGGGTACCCCGTTCGAGCCTATGCCTTCAGCACTGCTGAAGACTGTATCGTGGAAAACAGCATTTCTTGTGGCCATCACAGCCGCATGACGAGTGGGAGAGATTCAGGCCCTCTCTTGTAAACCACCTTACTTGACATTCCATGAGACGAGGGTGGTGCTGTGGACGCACCCCTCCCTCCTTCCTGCCCAAGGTGCCGTCGGACTTCCATCTCAATGAGCCCTTGGTGTTACTTGTTTTCTTCCTGTTGCCTTCATCGCTGGCTGAGAGGACTTTGCACTCGCTGGATGTGGCTAGAGCGCTGAAGTTTTACGTGGACCGCACAAAGTGTTTTCGGAAGACATCACAGCTGTTTGTGAACTTTGGCCCTGTGAACCAAGGGAAGGCCCTCTCCAAGGCTTACATTTTCTGGTGGCTCTCCGGCTGCATCACCAATTGTCACCGGTTGGCAAACTGACCGTTGCATGGCCATCCAAGAGCCCATTCAACCAGAGCGATCACTGCAACTATGGCGTTTGTCTGGTGTGCCCCTGCTGGACATCTGCAGGGCTGCTATGTGGAGGTCGACACACACCTTCACAAAATTCTACTGCGTCGACCAGGATTCCAGGGAGGAGTCCAGAGTCAGCCAAGCAGTGCAGCGCAACCTATTCGCTTGAAGGTGAGCCTGGTGAAGTGGTAAGAGATGCTTAATGTTGAGCCCTGCCACCTCCGGTGGTTGTGCATGTGTGCACTGATATGTATTCTTTATTCATGAGCATGTGAATCCATGCCAGACCCCATGCTGGAGAAGGAACAATTTACTTAGCCATCCATCGAGGGAGCCGGTGCTGTGAGTATACCCATATTGGGCTTTTCCTTTTACAATTTCCCCCCAAAAAATGGCCCTCAGGCCCCCGAAGCACCCCTTGTGTCCCCTTTCCTCCCCTCACCCTCTTCCTGGTCTCCCTCCTGCCTCCCGACCCACCTCCCCAGCTCTGATTGGGCCTACTACCCGTGCTAGAAGGGTCTAGTGACCCAGTGTGCACCGGCTTCCCTCCGTTCATTGAGGGAGCTGGTGCGGTGAGTATGCCCATATTGGGCTTTTCTTTTACCAATTTCTCCCCAGAAAATGGCCCCCATCCCCCCGAAGCACCCCTTGTGTCCCCTTTCCTCCCCGCAACCTCTTCCTGGTCTCCCTCCCTCCTCCCAGCCACCGTGTCCCGATTGGCCCGTAGGCCATGCTACCAGGCCTTTACAGACCTATCCGGGACAGCCCTCTGCTCGGCAGCCCCATCGGCTAAGGACCCTGAGGCAAAGGATGGCTCCAACGAGATGGCTCCAGATCATATCTGCAGGTGTCCGCAGGAGAAGCAAGAAGCCAGAAGCCTGCCGTCAACCAGCACCAACAAAAACGCAAGTATGGCAAGGGTGGGGACTGAACCAATCACTTCAAGCCTGAAAGCCCTACCACTCTTACCCAAAAATCCTACTGTGTTACATCATACAGTCACATATTAAGTTCCAATGATTTTCCGTACCCTAATAGCGTCACTGTGTTAGAGTTGCATCTAGAAGGTATTCCCAACATCATTTTGTGCCCCAGTAGCGTCACTGTGTTACAGTTGGACTTAGGAAGTGTGCCCTAATAGCATCACTATGTTAGAGTTGAATCTAGATGGTATTCCCAACATCATTGAGTGTGCCCTAATAGCGTCACCGTGTTAGAGTTGAATCTAGATGGTATTCCCAACATCATTGAGTGTGCCCTAACAGCGTCACCGTGTTAGAGTTGAATCTAGATGGTATTCCCAACATCATTGAGTGTGCCCTAATAGCGTCACTGTGTTAGAGTTGAATCTAGATGGTATTCCCAACATCATTGAGTGTGCCCTAATAGCGTCACCGTGTTAGAGTTGAATCTAGATGGTATTCCCAACATCATTGAGTGTGCCCTAATAGCGTCACTGTGTTAAAGTTGAACTTATAATGTGCGCCCTAATAGCGTCACTGTGTTGATTTGAATTTAGAAAGTGTGCCCTAATAGTGTCACTGTGTTAGAGTTGAATCTAGATGGTATTCCCAACATCACTGAGTGTGCCCTAATAGCGTCACTGTGTTAAAGTTGAACTTAGAAAGTGTGCCCTAATAGCGTCACTGTGTTAGAGTTGAATCTAGAAGGTGTTCCCAACATCATTGAGTGTGCCCTAATAGCGTCACCGTGTTAGAGTTGAATCTAGAAGGTATTCCCAACATCACTGAGTGTGCCCTAATAGCATAACTGTGTTAAAGTTGAACTTAGAATGTGCGCCCTAATAGTGTCACTGTGTTGATTTGAATTTAGAAAGTGTGCCCTAATAGCGTCACTGTGTTAAAGTTGAACTTAGAAAGTGTGCCCTAATTGCGTCACTGTGTTAAAGTTGAACTTAGAATGTGTGCCCTAATAGCGTCACTGTGTTGATTTGAACTTAGAAAGTGTGCCTTAATAGCGTCACTGTGTTAAAGTTGAACTTAGGAAGTGTGCCCTAATAGCGTCACTTTGTTAGAGTTGAATCTAGACGGTATTCCCAACATCATTGAGTTTGCCTGGTTGGATGCACTTTACTAATTACCAGAATATCACACTACTACGCTTACTCTCTCCTATACACCACCATTCATCTAGAACACAGCTGTACTGTGACACATTCGGTATAGCTGTTCTCATACTAACATCACCCATCAAACTACCCATCATCCTAATAAAACACAGCTAGCTGAACACATATCAGCTAGTTTAGGCATCTCCTCAGGCCTAACTCAGCCAGAACTCAGTCTGGGTGTCCACCCTCCAGACTGAACACATTCAACTGATCACCTCAGCACCACACCTACCACTATGAAGCAGCCATCATGCAACAACCACACCAGCTGCACACATACCCGGTGCGCCCACGCACTTTACGACTCTCTCTCTCTCTTTCTCTCTCTCTCTCTCTCTCTCGACTGACTTGAACTGCGGTTCCCAAGGGTGTTCAACCTACCAGCGCTTTAAGATCATACCAATGATACATAAGGCACTATACAAATTCCAAGTAACATAACATAACTAATAGTGTCACTGTGTTAAAGCTGTACTTAGAAAGTGTGCCTAATAGCACCACTGTGTTAATGATGAATCTACAAAGTGTGCCCATTGGCATCACTGGGTTAAAAGCTGAACCTAGAAAGTGTGCCCTAACAGCGTCAATGATTAAAGTTGAACTCAGAAAGTGTAAAAGTTGAATTTAGAAAATATGCCCTAATAGCGTCTCTGTGTTAAAGCTGAACTTAGAAAGCGTGCCCTAATATCATCACTGTGCTAATGTTGAATCTACACGGTATTCCCAACGTCATTGAGTGTGCCCTAATAGCATCACTGTGCTAATGTTGAATCTAGACAGGTATTCCCAACATCATTGAGTGTGCCTGGTCGCATACACTTTACTGATTACCACAATATCACGCTACTACGCTTACTATCTCCTATGCACCACCATTCAACTAGAACACAGCAGTACTATGACACATTCGGTAAAGCTGTTCTCATACAAACATGGCTCATAAAACTACCCATTATCCTAATAAAACACAGCTAGCTGAGCACATACTGGCTAGCTTATGCGTCTCCTCGGGACTAACGTAGCCAGAACTCAGTCTGGGTGTTGTAGTAATATATATAGCGTTTTGTAAGAATAAATAGCGCTTTACTAAATGTGATGGCATTTGTTTTGTTGTTGCCATCAGTAATGGGGCACACACATATAGTTATTTTTGTGTTGCCAATATAACATGTGAATATGTTGTTGGTGGCATGCAAGGTACATAATTCATAACACAGCAAAAGCCCAATGTGAAACTGCAGAGAATAAAGTACACCATTTTCTTTCTTGAATACTTATACATAGAAGACTACATTATTCATATAACTGACTAACTTTAATTAACATTTACTAAACACTAACTCTAACTTCCTTAACATTATAATGTAGTCTCATGTGCAAAATGAGGTGAAAATACATATTTTGGAATTCGTTTTTAAATGTGCACTGGCATTTTTTTCTTCTCTCTTTCTCTGTTGGGTTGCAGAAAGCAGAAAGTATGTATGGAAGGAAATACAATTGTAACAGTTGCCCTGTGAGCAAGGATCCCATTGTGAAGAAGTGAAGGGTGGTTGTGAAAACATGCTTTCAACCTGATTGGAGGAAAGTGTCTGCAGACATAACACGTAGACAAGAAAGGGAGGTCCCGAGTTCTGCTAATGGGAAAACTTACAGAGAGAAGCAGTTTGTGTTGACTCGGCTCTGAAGACAGAAGTTCATGGTGTCACTGAGCGCTGGCTTGAGAGTTTCTCGCCGTGCTTCCCAGACACCCAAGATTACAGGAGCAGTTTGTGCTGACTGGGCCTGTCTTTCTGAGACGAGCAAAGCACGGTCGTGTGGGGGAACTTCAAGCAAACACTTTTGGAAAGGCGATAAGTTAAGTGAGGTCACTGTGTGTGGTTGCATGGATGACTGAATTATAATACAGTGTAGACAGGATAGGAAATCGCCTGTATTTTTACTTTGTCATGTTCAGAGTGTTATAAATTAACGCATGTTTTAAAAGGCTTGCTTTCTCTGTTTCTTTTTCTTATGTATTATAGATGATGGTGCAATGTTTATGGTAAGAACTGATAATTGTGAATTGTATTTGTATATAATATGAGAATATAAAAACAAATGGCTGAGTGTCATTTTTGCATCTGTGAATTTATATGAATACACAGGGGAGATTCATTCCTTTTAGTAGTGCATTTGTCAATTTGCCCATGCAGATAGAATAATAATCCAGAATAAGCTGGTTATATTCAGTGATAAAGCAGGTTTGTGTGTGTGTGCGCGTCTTCCTTGCATGTTGTTTGGAAGGAATCTGATATAATATATAGATGTGTGGGTGTAGATAAACCAGTGATGCCCAAGGGCGCATAGATCGCTGGATGTAGATAAACCAGTGATACCAGCCACAACATATAGGTGGCGCTCTATATAAAATTGTTGCATTTCCATCACTTGCATAGGTCCAGGGCTCTCTATAGATCACTGGGAGGTACTCTAATAGAAAGAACGGTTTTGTTTATGATGGGGTTATAATATAGGGAAGAAAAATATTCTCACCACTAAATACCACAAACAATACATCACCACTAAATACTGCAAGTAATATATCACTAGATTCCCCAATATAATATAACAAGGTATGGTCACTAGAATGATATGAGGCCAAACCCAATCTAAATGCAAGCATAATTTACCATCAAACTACTGCTCATATTTTTATGGTAAGAAAATACCACCAAACCCCAAAATTACACAAAATATCCTACAATGTCCACCCTCGAGACTGAACACATTCAACTGATCTCCTCAGCACCACACCTACTGCTAAGAAGCAGCTATCATGCAACAACCCCACCGGCTGCACACATACCCGGTGCGCCCACGCACTTTACGACTCTCTCTCTCTCAACTGACTGGAACTGCGCTTCCCGAGGGCGCTCAACCTATCAGCGCCTTGAGATAATACCAATGATACATAAGGCACTATATAAATGCAAAATACCATAACATAACAAATACATCAACACCCATAGCAATTAGGGGAATATTTCAAAAATATTAGAACATTTCAAACACCGAAAGCAGTTTGTTGAACGGTGATAACGGAAACAAAGTTATTCAAGTTCTTTTATGTGCTAAATTAATCACATAATCTATTCATTAATCATGTTGCCTTGGACCTGATAGTCTAGTGGTCGTGGGCGAGTCACATGTCACAGCGGATTAATTTGAGGTTATGGTTTCATCAGAGACAAAAGGACCACAGTGGAACATGTATTAATACATAAAACAATCTGTAGGTAAGAAGAAGAAAAAAAAAAAGATATCACAAAGAATTAGAAGTTTGGATTGCAATGTAAGGAGCGTGTGACATAAACATAGGGCCTGGGTCTGCATATCCCAGACTAGAGCACAATGTACTGCCTTCCAGGCAAGCATAACCGTTCTGAGACGTAATGATGGTGATTGTGCACAGTTTAAAAAGAACTATTGACCCACCCCAACACAAATACCCTACATTGGAGTCGGCTCCTGGATCCTCTGTTTCTGCGCACTTTCCTACTCCTTTCCTCTCTTCCTTCCCTTTCTTCTCAGCATGCTGAACTGGCCAAATTCAGGAAACCTTCACACCTCATGTGAAAGCTAATTAACCTTCACATTCTCTCCTTTAAAGACAGGACATAGCACCTTGAAATGAGAAGGCAGCCTCTGCTACTTGGTTGGAGGCACATGTTGCATGTGAGGTCTGGGTGCACGTGTGGTTGGAGGATGAGAGGAGGAAGAGGGAAGACATTTAATTTGTGTCTGCTTTCTCCCCATGCCAAATGACAGGAGAGGGCCTGCACCTCCTGGCTTTTGTTGGTAACACTTTACGGAACAAAGCTGTGGCGTCCCCTTTGAGCGTGTGGTGGAGAGGAAATGGGAGAAATTGAAATAGCAAGTAGCTGTCATCAGAGGCACATGGGAGGAGTGCTTCACTTTTGTAAGGCACACACATTAGGCAACTTTCAATCTCCTAAATGGTGATCCACACCATATAAAATGTGCATAATATAACATCTGTAATGTCATTTCACCAAAATGCCAGGGGTAGCGGAAGTGACATACCATGACCCTTGACCTCTGATGACATCACATCATGCAACCCCAAGTCATATCACAGGAAGTAATGGCACAAAACCGTTCACCCCTTGACAAAACAGGAAGTGGCATCACATAGCAGTATTCCTCATTACACTAATAAAAATATGGTTATGATATCACTGTAATATGATATACATGTATTACAAGAATGGATCACCATATGTAGCATTAATATCAATGTGTAATTTGTTGAATGGTTTTATTAAGCATATTGTTTTAACTCAAACCTTTGCTATATCACGATCAGTTAACAATTTATCATGATTCCAATTTACATTTAAAAATTGAAAAAAACACAACAGTTCAAAGGAGCACCTTTAACAATCAACATCCATATTACCAAATTACTGTGAATGTAAACAGACTGCTAACACAATAAGCTGGCTACAGTACATCACTCGGGCTAAAGTGAAAACTGACAGAGCATCCCGGAGAGGACTAAACCCCAAAGCGCAGACATCCATTGCCTGCCAAGTGTCTGGCCACAGACTGGAAAGAGCAACTGACCAACACAAGTCCAACCAGAAAAACGATGCCCAGAGCGGAGCCAGTGGTTATGAATGATTTGAAGCTTCTTAGTCATCCCCTTTCTGTTTTGCTTATTTGGTAAGTAACAGACTGTTTATTTTGTTAGATGAGAGATAGAGGGCAAGGATGTGTTGCAGGTTTTCTTTTCTATTCAATAGTAACCAGCAGCAGCAGCTCCATCACATCACCCCTAGAAAAGGCCCATTTTATTATTTTCTTTGTCCATTATATGTTGCCTAATGCCAGCCTCATCCAGCTCCTAAGCATTGGAAAGGGAACTGGACCTTGTTGCACTTTATCCTCTTGTTTCCAAAGCAAGGGCATGGCCCCTGAGCTATCCTTGCATATACATATGTGTTTGCTTGAGGAAGCAACAGATGGTTTACTTCAAAGGCGGAGGGCAACTTCATGTATATTTATGATCTCACCATGTGTCTATCTACAGTGTGCCTGTGATGCAGGTCTCGGGTCAGGTCACAGAGTGCCCAGGTTGCAGCCTACTCTTAGCCACCAGAATGTGAGAAGCCAAACCTTTTGAACAAGGGCCGCACAGTACTGTACAGTGAGATGAAATTGCCTGACAAGTATCACAGTAAAGTTTGTTGACAAAGCCGGGGTATGAGCCTCAACACCTTAGATCCACTTTCGTGAAGTGGCTACAAAGCACTAGATACACATGGGCAAACCTGTGCGACAACCAAATTGCGAGAAAACAGGGGGGATGCAATAAGAATGACAATTAACAGTAGGCGCCATGCTGAGCCATGTCTGTCACACCGGTCCACAGTTTCTCAGCATGAAGGGCACAATGGACTGCAACAAAAAAAAATAGAAATAAAATGCTCTGAGCATTTCGAGAGCCCACCGACCGTGGCCGATTGCACTGCATTTTCTGCTAAACTTTGGTAACTTCAGAAACTCCAACATCCACACACTGTTGGAACCCCAGTAATACTGAGGAAGCCAGTACAGCAAATGTCAGAAGCTTTCAAAGGGAGCAGCGTGTCGCTGAAGCGCAATGCTATCATTAGTTTGAAGTCACATGAAGAACTTCATCGTGACCACTATCTGGGCTGCCACACAGGTGGCCATCTTTAAGTGGACCACACTCACTGTATTTTAACCAAGAAAAAGCTGTGAATTCTACATGAGACATATATTGTTCCCAAAGGCTCGTAATTGTAACACGAGGGCAGCCTGCATCAAGTTCTAAATAAATAAAAAATAAAGGGGAGCAAGGGAGACAACAGGGGTCACTGCTGTGACAGCAAGGGTCACAGCTGCAACTCCTGGTGACTGCCAACTGATTTCCCTGCATAACATGATCTAACAACAAAAGTACATTAAATCCAATAGTATGGGATTTAAAAGACCCATAAAGTAGTCCCTCAGTTTCAGCGATGTAAACTAATGTGGAATTACACCATATATGTTTAATTCACAGAGGTTCGAAATTTGTCTTAAAAGCTGGATAGTGTAAAGTATATAACATAGCACATAATGCTTTATAAGATGACTTTTAGATATCGAACAGTAGCCCCACCCTATCAGGGAAGAATACCAATGAATAAGGTCAATTAAACATTGATTCAGATACATTCTAATTGTGCATTAAAAGCTGAGTAACATAGCCACACTATGGGCCTCATTACGACCCAGGCGGTAAGTTACCGCCTGGGCCGTGACTTTACCACCATGGTGTAAACTACGTTTACACCATGGTGGTTGGCGGACTTACCGCCCCATTCCGACCTTGGCGGGGCGGTAAGTCCCCAATCCCCATTTACCCTTCCCCATTCCCATTTTTGCCCCATAGGGCATAATGGGAGTGGGGAAGGCGTTAATTACGCCACCGTAAATTACAGTGGCGTAATTAACTCCATGGTCCCTTAGCGCCATGGATTTTAACACCCGCTAAAATCGGGTGTTAAAACCTCCATGGCGCTAGGGGAACTCGGAATTGGCGGTAAGGGGTCGGCGCAGCTAACGCTGGCGTTAACCCCTTACCGCCAGGGTCGTAATGAGGCCCTATGTCAGCAAAGTGGCTGGATCAGGAATGACACCTAAACATTCTGAGTCGATGAACTGCAAAATGTACATTTATTGCTGAGTAACATAAGATAACCCAAATAGCAGAGTGTAGACAAGTGTGGTCTGCGGTGGCTGTGGAGTCTCGCTGCTGGAATTTGTAAAGAAGAAACTTGGAGTTTGTTGTTCACTTTCTTTACGGGAGTAGGAGGAGTTGAAATTGCCTATATAATCCCACTCACCATGCAGAGGGTGGCACACAGCGCAGAGTGTAGATTAGTGTGCTCTGCGGTGGTCCACGGTGTAAGTGGCAAAATGCATGTGAGTCTGAAGCCTGCTGTTGGTCTCTAACTGAAGTAAAGGCAATGAGGTTTTACTCTGCACCCCATAATGGAGATTTTCAGTTGGTGAACTTTAGTATTGCATGCTGTGAGCCATTTCTTCTTCTATTGTGTTATCCGGAAATTAACAGATACTGTTTGAGAAACCGCGTGGTCCCACTTTTGCCTCTTTCTTCAAAGATTTAAAAATAAAAACAACTACATTAGAAATCTTAGTTAAAAACAAAGGGTTTTCCATCTGAGAGATCCAACGGGGCTTTCAGACTTCATACAGCACCGCAAAGTGTGGAACGGGAGAAAGTGAAGGTCTTCTCACTTTCACCAGTGGTTCAAAGCAACAGAGATTCTGAAATGTGCAAAGAGCTTGTGACTGAAGTCAATGAATAACCCGGGTCTTGTATGCCCGAGGTTTTGTCTGCAGCATCGCTCCACAATCTGCTTGCCACCCCTTCTTTCCCCTCTGCTCTTAAACAACTGTGATTTCATACCTCTTTGTCTGTGCCCACTCCTAAAGTACAGTTGGCATTGGGGGAATTCCCTAAATCAGCCCCACCGCGGGCCATGAGTAGCGGAAAGGAGGCTGGCATTTTTCTATTTGGATCAGCGCAATTCCACTCTTTTGATTACCAAGACTTTTCTCATAGCTCAGGTCCTGAGGCACCTTTACACTACATCGACAGCAGCAATGGGGCAATAGGAGCAAAAGGAGGGTTTACAGAGTCCATAGTAACCCGGGAAGCTGCAGGAAATCAGGCTTTTTTAAGTGATTTTTATAATGCATTTGACAGTAGGGACATTTTAAAGAAAATTACAGATTTGGAGATACTTTCCTGCCTATTATAGCAAACAAAACATGTTAAAATTAATCTGGCTGAAAAATTTGAGCTCTGGCTGTTTTTCACCTATGGTGGAGACTACTGAACCTCAGTATAATACAACTGTTATGTTACTGACACCCAGACACAGTAGCTTTTATGGAGTCTTTATTTATAAGTTATTATCACCAAATACCCCCAGCAATGTGAGACAAAGCCACAGCCAGTCTTGCTGAGCTCCAACTGTCTCACTTCAGAACCCCAGCAAATCTAAACGCATAAGCATAGGCAGAACACAATGCAGGGAACACTCCACTTGACATCATCACATTCCATCCAAAATAACACTATAGCACAACCCTGACCACCAACCACATGCACTGCACCTCTCAACACAGCCACTACCCTCACAGGGTCTGAATACAGCGGTTCAACCTTCCTCCTCACAACACCCTTCTTTATCCTCAACATGTCACCACATTCAACCCTCAACACTTTCTCACCTCTTCTTACATTCACTCGAGCCACCCTTTCTTCCTTTTTCTTATTTAACACTCTCCTCACACCATCCACAAGATGGTCACACTCCCTGCTTCTACCTAACCAGGGCGGACTAACGGTGGTATTGGGTTTACGACCCCTCATCAGTTCAAACGGGCTTATTCCCGTAACAGTATGCGGCGACATGCAGATTTGCAAACCATCTCTCCTGAACAGCCACTTGTTCTATCACACACACACTCTATAGCCATTTGTATGCTCTCCATGACACACCTGTTCATCCTCTCAACACGCCCATTTGTCTCAGGATGGTATTACGCTGATCTATTATGCCTCACCCCACACTTCTCCAAATATCTGACAAAACACCCGCCTATGAATTGTGTCCCATTATCTGTAAGTATGCTTTCGGGAACACCCTCCCTAGCAAACACCTCCTGGATCGTTTTAACCATGGTTCCACCAGAAATATCTCTCACAATACTGAACTCACACCACCTGGAAAATAAATGCATTATAATCACAAAGTACATTCCCCTACCATAACCCACATCTACGGGGCCTAAAATATCCATAGCTAGATCTCTCCAGACACCCACTGGGACATCAACTTCCACCAGAGGCTGTCTTCTTGCCTCTACTCCCTTACCCGATCTAATACACAATTGGCACTCCATCAGCTTCCTCTCAATGTCCTTGTCAAAACCGGGCCACCAATAGTCGTTTCTCAGAATGCCCTTGATTTTTGTTATCCCAATATGACCACCATGGACCAAATCAATTACCTATTACGTATCCCCTTGGGAACCGCTGCTCGCTCCTACCTGAACAATACACCATCCGTCAATCTCAACTCATCCCTCACCTCCCAAAAAAGTTCTACAACCTGCTGTAGATCCACCTTCTTGGGCCACACCGATGATTCTACATGCCATTACCTGTATGAGAACATCATCCTTACAAGCTTCCTCCATCCACTCTTCCATTGAGACAATTCCCTCGGTGTTAATTCCCTCGGTGTTAACAAACACCATTTCCATCTTCTCATCCTCCAACTATTCACAACCTTCAATCTTGACAAACTATCAGCTAAAATGCTTTCCTTTCCTGGAATAACTTCCACCTTAAACAGATGACATTGCATGCGGGTGATCCATCCAGCAACTCTTCTCGAAACTTTGTCTAAACCTTTATCCTCGAATATGTCCTTCAGCGGCTTGTGATCTGTCTGAATAATTAAATCTGTGCCCCAAATAAAGTTTCTAAACCTTTCCATGGCCCAGCAACAAGCCAGCACTTCTTTTTCCAACACTGAATACCGGGATTCAGCACCTCTCAACCTCGAGAAGCATGTGCAATTATTTTCTCAGCTCCCCCAGCTTCCATCTGGAATAAAACAGCGGCCATTCCACCTTCAGATGCATCAGCAGTGATTATACTAGAACGGCGTGTATCAAAGCAGCCTAACGGATGCGCTAAATCAATCTCATCCATTAACTTCACAAACTCCGCTTCACCACTTCTGAGACACACACATTCCACTCCTGTCTTTAATAGCTTTCTCAACTCAATGACTTTGCTAGCATAATTAATGATGAATTTTTGGTAGAATTCTGCCATCCCTAAAAACAACCTCAATTCCACCTTATCAGTTGGATGTGTGACCTCTTAATAGCATCCACCAAGCTATCTTTAGGTTTTACCCCACTCGTAGATACCTTGTCTCGTAAGTACTCCACTTTGGTAGCTCCAAATGTACACTTCTCCTCCCTTAGTATAATGCCACTCTTCTCAAATATCTCAAGGACCTCGTCTAGTGTTTTATCATGATCTTCCTCAGACTTCCCCCACACCAGCACATCGTCTTGAAAACAAAACACACCCTTCATCCCTCTGAATAATCTGTCCATGACTTTTTGAAATACTGATGAAGCCGATACTAAACCGAAAGGCATCCGTCTGAACTGAAAGACCCCGTCATGTGTAATGAACGCTGTGAGCTTCCAACACCCTTCCTCTAATTCCACTTGATTATACGCCGATGCCATATCCAGCTTAGAAAACACCTTTCCTTGTCCCACTCTACTCAACATTTCTCCCATATTCGGAAGAGGATGTCAATCAAACAACACACACTTGTTCAGCTCACACAAATCCATGCACAACTGCAATTCTCCCGAACTCTTTTTAACTATTACTAAAGGCGAGGTCCAATCCACCCACCCTGCTTTCTTAATGATACCAAGTTGCAACAACTTGTCCAACTCTTTCTTGACTCCTTCCCTTAGGGTCAATGGAACAGTCCTTAATTTAGCTGCCACATGTACGTTCCCCTTCCTCAAAATAATTTGATGCTCTATCCCTTTGATCCTCCCCACACCCTTCTTAATTGGGGTGTTGCTCCACTGCCGTACACCCCACCTGCAACACTTGCTCAACCTCATTGTGGTCAAGGCTCATCCTCGACCTCTTCTGTTCTCTCCATCCCAACAGCATGAGGCCCTTCTTGGTCACATAAACCTTTCCCTTACCGTGGCGCCCCATAAATTAAAACTCTCCAATAAAATATCCCAATAGATCAATAGCATCCTGATTATATCCCCCAGTTCTTGTATCAGGAGTTAACAAATTCCAGACATCACCCTTTATATCCCTCTCAAATACCTCCCTAGACATGAGAGAAATCTTTGACCCTGAGTCCGCCATAATCCAGACACGCATACGGGTGCTCACACGTGTCATCATTTCTATTGCACACAACATTGATGGTGTTGAGAGTAATGTTTTGTACTGAGTATTCCGTCCGTCGACTTTCGTCCCTCTTCCTCATTGACTTAGAGTACTCTCCTCTGGTTGACTTGGTTGAATTAATAAGTTTTACAACAGTTTGCCTTCGACATTTTGCACAGATGGCTTTCCTTCCCGGACGTATCGCTGATGCAGCAAAATGGCTATTTTTGGCGCACCAAAATCACAAACGTTCTTCTATTTCTCCCTTCTGTTTGCTTGCCGTGGCCTCCACCCCACCTCAAACAATGTTCTTTTCTCTTTTCTTTGCTTTCTTCTTGTTCTTAGACTCACTCACATTCAAAACTTCCGTCTTCTTTTTATTTTTTTATTTTATAGTAAAACTTCAGTTCAATACAAAATCAAACTTTTGTTACATTACAGTATCCCAAAGTTCAGCTATTAAGTTCCAGTAAGAGTGCATATTTGGACCGCACCCAAAAGCATGACGTTGAAGTGCATTAAGGTGTTCATAAGTTCTTGCACTTTAATTTGGACATGTTGTTGGAAAACATTTTTTTTGGTCAGTGACCAAGATCATATCTAAAAAGTTAATTATGCTACATGTGAGCATGATGTTTCTCCCAATCGAGACAAGTTCCCACCAGTCATCGGCATCATAAAAAATTGGTTTGTAGGAACAAAGATGTAGTTCACGAGGAATATTGAGTTCTGTGCATGCAGTTATAAGATGTTTTAACAACTCGGTTTCTCCTGTCATGCAAAACCTGCATTTGTCGGAATCGATGGTTTTGTCTCATCGTCGCCAGATTGTTTCTCTTGTGGCGAGGGCGTTCATTCTGAATTTCAAGAATTGGTTCCAATGATGACGAGAGGGACAAGATGATAAATATTTCGGAAGAGAGTGTAGTTTCAACATGCTCTTAGAACCTGGTAGAGTGGATTTAAGAGATGCACGGTGTTCATAGGTTAGAATCCAGTCCCATAGTTCAAGTTTTTTTTTTGCATGTTGTGGACGATCGATTAGTTCCTCGAAACTGATGTTGGCAGCTTCCATGATATTTGTCAAAGCAGATTGCCATGATTGAAGTAAGCACGATTGTGAACTTACATTATCGTTGCTAAAAATTTCATATGCTGAGATTTGTAGACCAAGCTTCATTTTCCTCAGAGAGGATAAACCTTTCCAAATTATTGTCATGTGAAGTGAACTCAAGGCCAATTCGTATCTCAGGGCCACCATTAAAATGTCTTTTGAGACCCCCAATGCACGTTTCCAGAACCTGCCTTCAAGCTTCTGCCATAGCCGATAATCGAGGTTCCATCCTGACTCTCCACCAAAAGTTATAGTGGGAATGAACTTCTGCAAATAGAATGTTATTAGAGGTTCAATTGAGAATTTTGCATAGTCTTTATTGATTTTTGCACCTTGAATGCCGAGTGTGTTCGCTCTTTCCAGTAGGTCATTCGTCCAGGCCGATTTACAGAGGGAATGGGTTAACCATTATTCCTAGCTATCGTATAGATGTCACGATAATAAGCGGAGCTTTCCCAATGGCCCATCGAAAGTTTTTGTCCCTCTGTGAGACAGCTTTGCCAATACACATGATCTTAGTTTTTCCTGTATTTAGTTGCAGATCATTTACTTTTAGATATTCATTCAACTTCGACAGCATGTTTTGCAAGTCTATCTGAGTGCGATCAATCAGCACAATATCATCAGCATAGACGAGGCAATTAACTGGCCTTGTATTGATCTTTGGGGGAAAACAGTGTGCGTCGTCCAACCATTTTGGTAAATCAGAGAAAATATTTTGAACAGATCGGCCGCCAATGGACACCCTTGCTTGACACCTTTGTACGTTGGAATTGGGTCAGTCAGATCACCTTGAGAATTCACTCTTACTTGAACAGAGGTGTTGGAATGGAGCGCTATAAGAATCTGAGATGGACAGTTCTACTCGCTTAATTTAGCCCACAGTTTTTCGCGATGAACTGCATCGAAAGCTTGTTTCAAATCGACAAAGGCAAAAAAGATTTTTGTTTTAGCTCTTAGGACTTCAAGTTTTAGGGTGGTTAGTATGGTCAGATTGGCATCAACGCCTACCTCTTTCGTGAAGCCTGTTTGTCGACAGTCCACTTGTTTCGCCTTAAGTGCCCAAGCAGTCAACTTCGTTCGAAGAAACGAACCGAATATTTTGCCCATGGTATAGAGCAAGGCTATTGGACGATAGTTTGACGGATCATCTCGGTTACCCTTCTTATAAATTGGTACCACTATTGCCTTAGCCCAGGACTCGGGTGTTTTACTCAAGATTGAAATTTGACGGCACAAAGATTCCATAAGTTTGGCCCAGTGATGCTTGTGTTTCTTTAGCATGATATTGGTTATTTGGTCAGGTCCTGCTGCCTTCGAATATTTTAGCTTTTGAATTGCTAATTCAAGGTCAACATATGATGGAGTTATATCCCATTCTTTAGTGGAGGGAAGACAGTGAACTTGGGATATTTGATGAGGTTGTTCATAAGTCTTTGTAAAATAATCCACCCATGAAGAGCTTGAAATTGCATTTGAGATAATTGGGCTAGTTTTTGTGTTTCCTTTATTTAGGATAGCCCAGATTTCTCGAGAGTTCTTTGTAATATTTACCTTTAGCATGATTTCAGCTCTGTTTTGATCGATTATGACAGAGTGGGATTTTAGCCAATTTCTATATACCTGACGCCGAGCCTTTATGCTTTTTTGTATGTCAATTTGATTACCATGAGTTTTTCTTAGCATACGTAGGTCTTTCCTCAGTAACTTTTTGGCCGCTGCTATTTCAGAGCTGTAAAGATTTTTCGACATAAGGCCGTGGGATTTTAAGTTATCATATTGTTGTGAACATGCAAACAACAAAGGAACATATTCCACGTCGTTTGAGTCTTCAAGATGCAAGGCTATTTTCTGAATTATTGTGCCGGTAGTTTTTAGCCGATTTCCAGCTGGGTTTATTGCCAGTGGCATTTTATAAGGCTCTGGTTGTGTGAAAAATTCCGAAATCCAGAGATAGACGAAGCATATCATGATCACTTACGTCTTTCTGAACTACTTCAAGTGAAACAACTCTTTCAAATAGATTACAAGAGACCCAAATGTAGTCAAGAGTGTTTCTAAGTAGAAGTCGCTTCCAGGTTGTCTTGCAGGGTTGGTCTCCTTTTGTGTTGCCATTAACCATCTGACAATTTCACGACGAAAGTGCTTGTGACCATAGTTTTCCTCGTTCTGGTACTTCGTCTTCAGATATAACACTGTTTTCCATCGTTTGATGATTAAATCGATACCAGCTACAGTTCAGATCAGCGCATATGAGCACAGATAGATCTGAATAATTAAGGAAAGCATCGTCAATCAGAGTTGTTATCGATTCGATAAAGTCTGTGGTTGTGATCATTACCGGGTTCCAATAGCTGTTGATTATGAATAGATGGCTGTATATTCCAGAGTTCATCTTCCCAATTTGAATTATCGTACCCTGTACAAAAGGGTTTGAGTTGACCGCTTCGAGGGGAGTCATCCAGTTTTGAATTTTTAGTAAGGTGATTAGGCCTGAATAGGGACGACCCTTGGTGTTTCTTTTGGCTGGATTCAAATAAGTGGTGAAACCATCTCGATTTGGAGCATCGCGTAGCCATGTTTACTGAAGGCAGATTGCAAAGACCTCATCAAGCGATTCTGTAAAGTTATTAAACAGATGAGAAAATCCACGGGTGTTCCAGGAAAGTAGCTTTAGCTTTGTCCGTGTCGCTCATTGTTATTGGATATTGTTATTAGCATGCTGGGTCTTCTGTCTGGTTCCTCTGTTGGTGGGTTTATAGTCTGTATCATTTTGTGGTCTGTGGAAAAAAGATAGTGACTTCCGTAAGGATGTTCGACAGACTGAACTTTTGCGATTTTCCTGAAGTTAGTTGACTAGTCGGAACTTTTTTTTGGATTATCAAATCAGGTTCGAGGGTAATATCGAATCCTTATACTAGCAGTTCTTCGACTGCTTGCAGTAAGATGTTTTTTACCACAGACGAAATTATGTGTAGTAATACTTGGTTGGTTGTTTTTTCCGTTGCGTACTCCACAATCTTGATGTCATCTGTGGTTATTGTTCTGAGTTGAGGAACACAGGCGAATAGTTTTAAGACATTAGCTCTGTTCAGGTTTACTTCGTTTCCATCAGAATAAATATTCTGGAGACGAAGCTTCCATGAACTTGTTGCAGATTTTGCCCTTAAGCTATCATGTACTCTTGAGCGAAAATGTGGATAATTTTTCCTCTGATTTGTTGTTAGCTTCGGATTTAATTTGGAGCTGGCAGGTAAGAGCAGGCCCTTTGAGGTAGTAGGACGTTCCGTCCTTGGGGGTTCACTGAAGTGACATCTAGTCGCATTTTCTTTCAGGAGGGCTTTCTCCCTTGCCTGGTTTCCTATTTCATTTGGTGCCGGGGCTGCCGAAGAAGAGTCGTTGTTAATTTCGCTATTAATAGAGTACGTAGATAAATCGCATAAGTCAATAGAGCTATCTTCGCCAGCACAATTTGAAATTTCAGAGTCCGTATTCAAGCGACAGCGTTTAGTTGGTAATTTAGACAAGACTTTCTTTTGATCAATTGCTTGGACTGACCCTTGAGATTGTGTTAATTCATCATGTGGTTTAACGTTGTCCCGTACAAACAGACTGTTTTTTTTTGGTGTTGTCAAAGTTCTTATGAATTTTTTAACGTTCGTACGTTTGTTTTTTTGCTGTGCATCTTTTGGTCCAGATTTAATTGGGAGTTTTCCATCGAGCTTTGGAACGTTCTTGTGAGTTTTGGTTAGATCTAGAGTTTTAGCTTGGCCACTAAAGATGTTGAACGAAGTGGGTTTGAAAATCACTGAACCAGAGGGTACCGCTTGAATCTCATTAGTGTCATTTGTGGGAGGGAGATCGTTTTGTGGTCGGTCAACGCTTCTGCTAATGCTTTCAACTGTTCTGGGGGGCTCAGATACAGATTGAGAAGATTGGGTTTGAGGTAAAGCAGGGTGGACCTCATTCGAAATCGACACTGCAGAATTAGAGTCAGGGGTTGTAACATTAGGTGGTCTTGCATCCACATTTTGAGGAGCTAGAGTACTTAAGGCCGTGCCTGGAGGGTCTAGGGTTTGAGTATATTGAGTGGCATTTTTTCTCATCCAGTTCACGGCGTCTAGAAGACCTTCTGATAAAGTGTCATTTTGACAGTGATGTCTAGTGGCCAAGTCACCTAGCCGCTCTTGCCATCTTGTTGATATGTCAGCGTTTTTTTCCATTTCTATTTGAAGGAAATTCGTGAAGTGATCAATTTTTTCTATTTTTGGACCAAGTTTTGGATGATTGCACCTTGGTCACTTAATTGCCCGTGTAGAGCTTCATATAATTTAGTGAACGGAGCCAGGGACACAGCTGATGCTGCAAGAACGTTATTATGGATTTGTGTTAAAGCTTCCATTGGAATATTCAGACAGGGCTTTGCCGGCCGAGGGTTGTTCCTCACTTGAGGACGCGTTTGAGCAGCCCAAATGGAACTTTGCGTTGATTGGTTAGAGAGTTCTTGTTAGATTGGACATATGGGGATCCCTATAAGCGAACTCATTCAGTGGGTGAGGCGTACTAGCCTGACTGGCTTGCTGGTCGTCTGGTTTTTGGGGGAAATGCATTTTAGATTTTAATTCTGCAATTCGTTGTAGGCGGCGCGCTCTTGCAGAGGAGCTTCAGTCCAGGTCAGATATTTTTGGTATCGCTGTTTGCGTGGTCGAATCCAAAGGGCGTCGATGTGGACCACCAAAAGGAACGCTAGAAACATCTGGCGCCTGGCATGCATATCCACTGTGATTGCCTTGGGCGAGAGCATCAGGCGTGTTGTTCATTAACGGCTGGGTCTCCTTAGACATTGCAATCGGTCTAACCAGAAGATGGCAGTTCTTGTGATTTAGGTCGAGGGAGGATTCCTTTAACGCTGACAGTCGATCATGGCGATTTAAAGACTCTACGCCTGTTGGTAGCAAATATAACAAAGGCAGATGGGGCTGGCTGCTAGGTGCTAAAGTTGGAGCACAAGAGCCTGAGTTTGCCGATGGTGCTACCCCGGGGGGCTTCGCCTGTAGAGATGGAGATTTTAGGTATGGGGGGTTCTCATTCACCGGAAAAGGATGAGAGGACAAAGCATTTGAGATGTTTAATAGTTCGTCATCGCTCACCGTAAAAGGCAACGTTACATGTTTGTTGGAGTCTGTAGGTCGGGAGGGATTTGAAAGCATTGCAATTATTGTGTCGTGGGCTGTGTCATGGCCTACTAGATGTGCTTGTAGTTGAGAGACAGAGGTCACGTCTGTGCTCAGTTGTGTTGTAGTGCTTGAGTTAGTAGTTGAATAAGAGGCGATTGCGGTGGTTGGAGAATTTACAGTCAGCGAAGCCGCGTCTTCGTTGGGGACGCTAGCCAGGGGTGCTGGCATCAGATTAGCAGGACAACCATGAGAGGGTGTTGCAGGCACCGGACTTGCGCGCCCGTTTACATGGCCGTCACCTTGAATTGCATCTTGGTGGTCATGAGTTGGCATTACAGGAAGATTCATGTATTTTCCTTGATGTATCTGATGTACAAGATCCCAGACCGCCGTGTCAGTGGCAGTGATAGTGTCAATTGTTGCGTGGGAGATACGGGCTTCAGTGCAAGGTAATAAATCTTTGCTGATGCCTAGGGTATTTTGCACATCTTGGGTGGGATTTATTGTTTGCGAACCTAAGGAAGAAACCGGTGTGGCATGTGAAAGCACTTCCGGAAGAGTGAATGAAGCAAGTAAGGTTCGACTTGCAATTTTGCTTACCTTTTTGCAGGCGGAAGCTTTCATCGTCGTCCAAGGATTGAGCATACGCCGATGTTGGAGAGTTTTTTTTTACGTGTCTGGGGGCCTGCATTGGCGGCAGTCAGCATCATTATGCTGACTTACTGCAACTGCGCCGCAGGGCAAGGACGCTTGGAAGCGGTTTTGGATGGAGTGGAAAACACAGAAAAAGGGGGGACTGTGTCACGTCGTGCAGCTCCTAAGATAGTAACAAACACAGGGGAAGTGGTGCAGAAAAAAAAGAAAAAAAAACTCTACTGCTGGACTCTTCTGAATACCTGGACGTCCCAAGGGTCAGGCAAGCTTTTCTCCTCGCGTTGGGTGTAAGACACGCCACACGCCAAAGCAGCCAAACAGCCAAACAGTTCCTCACAGCCCTTCTGCCACAGGGCTTGCACCGCAAGGGCGCACCAGGTGTCCTAATGAGCTCAGCTGTAGGACATGTGACATGCACGTCACTGGAAAGAAAGTTTGTGCAACTTTAAAGAAAAAGAAAAAGAAAAGGCGTCCTTTTCACCTTTCGCTTTTTTGCTGAAGTTCGTGCTGGCAGCAGGGTAGAGCAAAGGGAGACTGCTTCATGCTCTCCACTAGCTCACTTGCAAAACAATCCAATGTGCGAGCACGGTTAAATAAATAAATAATTTGCAATGCCGCCACAGCCAAACAGTTCCTCACAGCCCTTCTGCCACAGGGCTTGCGCCTTCACATCATTTGTTTCTTTTCTTGTTAACTTGGCAACACAAGCCAGTGAGTGTTCTACTCCCCGGGCTATGCTCAGTACCTCCTCAAGGGTGGGCTCATCCCTTAACGATAACTCCTCCCAAATCTGTCTCAGTTACAATGGGTCATAAATTGGTCTCTTATGTGTTCATCATAGGTCCCCTGCAACTTGCATGACCACGCCAGGTGGTGTAGAGCCATGACGTACTCTTCCACCGACTCACCTGGCTACTGGACTCTCATACGAAAGTTAAATTGTTTCAATATCGTACTGGGTTTGGGGTTAAAATGTCAGTCCAGTCTGAGCAATGCACTTTCAAGTTCATTTATAGTGTCAGCCGCACCATCATTTGGAGGTTGCGGTAGGGTCTCAAAAATCCTCTGTACTTCATACCCAAGATAGTGCATTAACAGAGCCACCTTTCTGTCGTTGGAGAATGAATTGCCACCAGCTGCCTTTTTTCCACTGCGACCACTTAATTCTCACCAGACCAGGCGTGGCCATAAACATGGGTGGACCTGATACACTTGACATTGCCATGTTGCTTTGACTTTTTGGCTCGCACTCTCAAAGTGTTTGGCTGACAGCCGTGCACTGGATCTGTCTATAGAATTTTCATGCTCTTTACTATTCCTTTTGTAGACCCTTGTACTGTGATCCTTTAATAATAATTTTCTGCACTGCAATGCTTCCGCTCCACACAGGAGTTTCTCCCCTCATATCGTGTCTGTGCCTCTTATTGATCCATTACACACTGTGTCTGCCTCCCCTTTTTCTTTCCTATATTTTTTTTGTGTGATGGCCCCACTGCCTTGTCCCTTTCTTCTGCTGTTCCTCTAGTCGTATGCTCTCCTCCCTTCTGCTTCCTCACTTTCCTCGCGAGCATGCAGCATTAATCTCCTTGCGCCTCTCTTACTTGAGAGAGGGCGTTTCCTTTATCAGCTGTCCGTCTATACAGTGGATTACGGTGTTGGGAGAGGGCCGTATGGAGTATTCAGTCCATGATTATGGTGGGGCGCTCGCAGCTACTTACTTGAGTGAAAACAACTGCTTCTTTATTTTCTTTGGGCCACACGTGGTGCGTACTGAGGCAGTCCCTCGCTGGCCGCTGCAACGTTGAGGAACGGAGCAGCGGTCACTCGCTGGCCGCTGCTACGTTAAGGAACGGAGCCGCAGGACAAACTCTTCCTTCTCACTGGGGTTCCTGTCTGGTTCGAGATCCTTGTCACCAATGTTATGCTACTGACACCCAGACACAGTAGCTTTTATGGAGTCTTTATTTATAAGTTAGTATCACTAAAGATACTAGCGCCATGGCTGCCTCCAAACCCGGGTCAGGGTCCGGTCTCACTGAATGGAGACTTACCGGGACATTCCAACCTATGCAGACCCGGTAAGTCCCCATTCAGTGAACCATTCCCCATTCCCATTTGAGCCCCCATAGGGCTCAATGGGAATGGGGAAGGCACTAGTAACGGGCCCGCAAATTGCGGCCCCATTATTAGCTCCAGGGTCCCTTAACGGGTCCAGCAAAAAACAGCTGGTCAGACCACCCGTTCCTGCTAAGGGACCTCAGAATAGGGCAGTAAGGGTTTACCGGCATCCTTACCGGTACCCGTGAACCCTTACCGCCCAACTCGGAATGACCCCCTGTTTAGAGTGGAATAAACAGAAGTACCCTGAAATGAGTTTCACTTTAATATTAAATCTTCATTGGAACTCTGGGGCTTTGGAACAATCCATATTTTTCGAGCTTGAAGTTTGGTGTTTTTTACATTTGTCAAGGACATTTTTCTCGTGGCAAATTAAGTCGAATTCTAACTCTGTTTTGATTTTTGGGGATATTAATGCTATCTGCCCCCATTTGGTAGTACGACGTGCAAATAGCAAGCATAATCTGGAGCTTATTGCACGAGGGAAAGCTTGGTTAGCTCTATTGGAGGCATGGGGGCTTAGTATCCTGAACGGAAAAGTGCCTTGGGTTACCCATCCAGTCATGCATGGCAGAGAGGTGACTCAAATGTATCCTGGATTATTTCTTCATTTCAGGGGACATTTTTCAGGATTTAATCCATCTATCAGTTTTACCCGTGAATATGAGTGAACATCTTCCTCTTCTATTGAACTGGCGATTAGTGAGTACAGGATTTTCCCACCTGTGCCACCCGATTACATTGGAGGTCAATATGGGTAAAGTTGGGTGGCTGGGAATGGAGCCAGTCTGCAAGTATTCTATGGTATTTTAAATAACCTTTATTTCCCTGAAGAACTTGGGGCAGTATTGCTCTGGGTTCCTTACCATACAGTTTTGGGTCAGATATATGCATTAATGCCACAGCAACAGTCAAAGGTCTGTGTGGTGCAGAACCATGAGTAGGACCGCGAGGTGCAGTTGAAGAAGAGGGAGTTGAGGAAACTACTCCCTAAGACTAACAGGGTTAAACAAAGAGAAGACACTTAAAAGTGCTTATAGGGAATGGTTGATGTTACATCGTTAAGCAATGGTGTTGAGAGATTTGCATAAGATGCTGCAGCGCATAGTGACCCGGCATGCCCTGCTGTTCTGGAGATTGATTAACCAAGCAAGAACATCGCTAACATACAGTCAGGTTATTCCGATATCTCAAGCAGCATAGATTGAGCACATTGGGTTAGTGTATTCAGGGTGTGACAGTGACGGACAATGTACAACTGAGCTTATCACAGACCCCTCGAAGTTAGACTTTGATGAAGATGATGTTAGGTCAATAATTAATCATAGTAAGAACTCACGGGCTCCGGGTCCAGAAGCAGTATCTCACGTGGTCCTGAAGGAAGAACCTAATCTATGGGCCTGTTTATTGGGTGGTATATTTGAGATGATTCTATCAACTCCGTCCCTTTCTAAATCTTGGACTGAATCAATTATAGCAGCCGTACATAAGATGGGGTTAAGGAACGTGGCAGGTAATTATCTCCCAATAGCATTATTGGATATTCCAGCTACATTCTTTGCCTTTCTCCCCTTGAAAGATCTATCCTTGGGGCTAAGAGAGTGGGTAGACTGGATATGTTCCAAACAGGGCTTAAGAAGGGGACTATCACTCAGAAAAATGTCTTTCTTTTGGGGTTGTTAAAACAATAGGCCTGTTTATATAGTGTTTATCGACTTCACTATGGCCTTTGATAGCGTGAACAAGAACCTACTAAGGAGAATACTACAACTGTGGGGTTGTGCAGGTAGCCTCCTGCAGATGATCGTGGAGTTGCGTTTGAATACCTCGTTGTGTGTTAGATTGAACAACTGGGGAAAGTTACCATCATCAGGTGTTACAAGGTATGGCCTTAAGCAAGGCTGCGTAGTGGGCCCACTTCTTTTTAGTTTGTTCATTTTGGATGTTAATGAAGTGTATAAACATGTGCGTTGCTTTCCTCCGCGTTTTGCATTATTTATTATACGTGGACGATTTAGCAATGTTCGATCACACCTGGTTTGTCTGCAACATAAACTGGAAGCACTGGACGTCTCTGCTATGGCTAATAACCTGTTAATAATGGCACTAAATCAAAGGTATTCTATTTTAGACCCGGAATTAAGCAGAAATATAGATAATTTCAGTGGTGTTTGGGAAAGGTAAAATTTGAATGTGAAGTTTTCTGTATTTGGGGATACATCTGCTTGAACTGCGAGATCAGGCAGAATTGCATGGACACTACAGAGCAGAAATGAGTGCCTTAGCTGCTCAAGCTATCATAACCAATCACTTGTATGGACAATACTCACTGTCGCCTATCTATTTTATAAAAAGGAAGTTCTTACCCACAATAATATATGCGGCTGCAAATCTTTGTCTCCCAGTTCTGCTGGATTGCAATGCGCTGGAAGGCCAGTTTGGAACCTTCCGAATGGGGTTCCAGCACCCTAATCTGATATGAGCTAGTTTTACCTTCAATTGGATCTGCGATGCTATGGAAAAACCTTCCGTTATTAAATAAAATCATGTATCCAGAGAGGGTTAAATTAGGGCAGAACCGAAAGTGTTATTGGAGAAAGATTATTGGCCTTCTTCAACTAAGTGGGTTAAAGAGCGTGAGAAAATTATCTCTGAGTACACCATTTCATGCAATATGTTATACCGAAGCCCTTTGAAAGCGAAAAGAAAGCTCTGTGAAACCGATTGGATTTCTACAATTGAGAAGGTCTGACACATATCATTTATATGTTGACTTACTCCTTGATGTGAGACCTATTGGATTATGTCTGGCCTGCATGATTAAGTCTCCAAGCGCTTTCTGGCGTGCTCAGATAATGGGATTAAGATTGAATTTGGTATTGACTTGTGAAATCACTGGAATAAGAGAGAAGACACAGAGGAATCAAAGGATTTGTAGGTGTTGTAGAGGTATTGATCAATTGGATATGATATGATATGATATGGCATTATGGCATTTAGAACGCGCCTATACACAAGTGTTTCAAGGCGCGACAAGGCAGAGGGGAACAGAGGGAAGACAGAGACAATGATTTTACTAAGCCAGGTGACATTGAGATTGCGCAAGTGCAGGGGAAGTGGGGAGGCGAAAGTGCGAGGGAAAGGAGGATGGGAAGTGCAGTACATAGAATAACAATAAATAAATAAAAACAATTAATAGGAACAATCAATAAGAAGTTCAGCCAGCTGGTGGCAGATGCAAGGGTAAGTGCAGACATCAGGTATCAAGTGCTGGTAGGGGCTGTAGGGTTTCAGAAACAGCCACAGAGTGCATGGGTTGCCAGGGGGGCAGTGCATGTGTGCAACTGGCGGGAGGAGACCTGGGCCCGAGAACAGAGGGTAGCTAGGTTATCAGTGAAGTTTCAACCAGGAGTTCATCAGGGTAGAGGAGGAGAGAACACAGAGGCAAAGAGGAAGGTTTTGAGGTGCTTCTGAAACCGGAAATGCTTCTCCTCAAGTTTCAGAGAGGCAGGGAGGCTGTTCCAGAGGCAAGCCCCAGCCAAAAAAAGAGATCTACCACCAACTCATTGCTTGGAGAAGTGACTGACCCTTAGGGAGTTGATGGCGGATGAGCAAAGAGCTTGAGAAGGAAGTTATTTGGGCAGACAGAGTTGAAAGTATTGAGGCCCCAGGCCCCAAAAGGCATTGTGGACAATGCAGAGGGTTTTGAACCTAATCCTCACAGCCACTGGGAGCCAATGCAGAGATTTCAGTCCTGGAGAGATACGATCCCTGGGTTTAAGGCCATGGACAAGTCTTGCAGTCCTGTTCTGGATGAGAGTCAGAGGGTGGAGTGTCGAGACAGGCCGATTTAGAAAGAGGCTTTTGCAGTAGTCCAGCCTAGAGAGAACCAGAGCTGTAGACAGTGAGCTTCTGAGGGGAACGAGAAGAAAGGAAGGATACCTCTGAGGAGGTGCAGCTGGTAGTGTGACTTCTTAACGATGTCAGAGATGTGAGGAAAGAAGGAGTCGAAGATGACCCCGACATTTTTAGCCTCACAGGTGGGACCAGGAAGAAGGCCAAGAGAGGCCGGTCAGAGATAGACAGGAAAGGTGGGAGCAGGTGTGCCAATGAGGAGAATCTCAGGCATACTGCCATTAAGGCAGAGATCATTGGTGGCACACCACTCCTGGATAGCAGACAGACAGTCAGAGATGAGAGTAGGATATGAGGTGACTGAAGGTAGCCTGAGCATGAGCTGAGTGTCATCCCCATAGCACTGAAAGTTAGGGCAGAGAGCGGCACTGCAGCGGCCAAGAAATGCCAGGTATTGGTTGAACAACCAGGGAGAGAGGTTAGACCCCTGGGAAACACCACAGGTAGAGATAGAGATAGAGGAGAGGAAGGACCTGAGTTGGACCTGGGAGGGTTGATGGGAGAGGAAAGAAGTCAGCCAAGCCAGGGCCTGATCAGTGATACCCAGGTTATCACATAGACGGTTGAGCAGGATGGCATGGTTGACCATGTCAAAGACAGAAGAGAGATCAGGTAAGATGAGGACACAGGGGGTGTTGGAATCAAGTTTAGGGAGCAGGTCTTTACGGATGTTCAGGAGAGCAGTTCCTATGCTTCTGGCAGCTCTGAAGCTAGACTGCTGGTCATGGAGACAACCAACAGAATCAGTGTGAAGATTAATCTGGGAGATGGCCAGCTTTACCAGGAGTTTGCCCAGGAAAGGAGTGATGGAGATTGGCAATAGCAGAACGGGTCAGCAGAGGGTTTCTTAAGAAGAGGGTGCACAAGGGAGTGCTTCAGGGGGGAAGGGAAGGAGTGGTTGCAGAAGTCAGCCAGAGCAGGAGCCAGGGTGTCAATTTGGTCATTGATGCTTTTGGAGGAACAGGGGTGAACCTGTTTTGATGAGACTTTCCTAGATCGGACTTGTCTAGAAACCTCGTCTGGGGAGAACATGGGAAAGGCAGAGAAGGAGGGAGGAGTGGTGGCCGAATAAAGGCCAGAGGAAGAGAAAGGAGTAGAGGAAGGCAGGGAAGAGGAGGAGAGAGATGACAGGATGTCCTGAGTTTTAGAGATGAAATGAGAAGCCAGAGCTGTGCAGAGGTTCTGGGAGGGGACATGAGAGGTAGAGACTGCAGCAGGATTGGCCAGTTCCTTGCAGATTTGAAAAAGTTTGGCTGAGTTGTTAGATGCCGCAGAGACGGGAGCTTGGATATGAGCTCTCTTCTTGGTGCGGACAGAGAGACGGAATTGCCTTTGGAGCAGGCAACGTGCCAATTTGTCAGAGGATGTACCGGAAGCACACCATTTCCTCTTAGCACCCCTGCACTTGTGTTTGAGGGTGACGAGATTTGAGTCATACCAGGAATTGCACTTGGCTTTGGGCTTCAAAGAGATCCTCATGACAGGGGCAAGAACATCAAGAGTATCAGATATAGCAGAGTGAGCACGGAAATGGCTGTGTCAGGGTGTTAGTCAGCCAGAGCGGGTTGGGGGGTTAGAAAGTGGCAGCGAAAGCCTCAACTGACGCGCTTCATTGGTCGAATGACTGAGAAGGTGGATGGCAGTGCTAGAGATGGCTTGGCTTGAGGGGTAGAGACAGTGAGCTGGGAGAATAGGAGAATATGATCACTTCAGGAGAGAGGATTGGGGAGAGAGATAGAATGGGGAAGGTCTTTGAAACATATTTTATTACATTGTCAAGCAGGATTATGAAGTGTTATCAGCAGAGGTGGTGTGGCAGCTTGTTATGTTTTCTAATGGTCACAATCAATGGATTGGGGAAGCTGTGCACTTCCCAAAGGACATGTTATCTTTAACTTTAAAACAAAATGTAACTCAACATGAAATGTATGAATCTGATGTGTGATTTTGTATTTGTGAAAGGTTAAGTATAAGCATGTAACATAATAATACCTAGAAACATGCAATAGCACAGTGACCATCAATAACATTCCATTTTAGAGTCCCAAAGGTAGTCCTTCACTATCAGCAAAGTACACCCATGAGGAAGGCCATCACAAAAGTATTATTCAGTGAAGGGCAACACTAGCATTCACAGCAGAGGAGCATAACATAAAATAACACAACAGAAATGGAACGCAACACTCTATAGGATTACATTTTAAAGGTCCAAAATGAGTCACCCACTACCAGCGAAGTGCATGTATGATGAAGGACCGCTTAAAAATGTGAGTGATGAATTTCAACATTTGAAGGAAAAGCTGAGTAACATATCACAACATAACATACAAAGAGCATACAACTCTATAACATGACATTCTAGAGAACCAAAAGTAGTCACTATCAGCAAAATACACATGTGATTAATGAAAATAAAATGTCTTCCATATGGTTCAGAGAAACTATATCCTTATATTGGATTTGACACAGGTTCCAGAAATGTAATTCATATTTACCTCTCATGTCAGGGGTCGAGTTAAGTCAGATAAATATGACATATCACATAGGTTTACTAATCACTGACCAAGCTCCTAAATGTACGCTCTGGCATAGACCTTTAATGTTGATATTGCAGAGCATTAAAAGTCCTGAGGCCTATTATTTTACTGGTGAAACGTTGACTTCATCGGTTCCTGACAAGCAATGATTCTCTGCCAGCTGTGTTGCTTTCGTTATACCAGCGGATATCTTCTGTGTGCTGCATAAGCTCTTTTATAGTTTACATGTGTTCCTTGACATATCCGTACTCATATTCTGAGCTCCATCTTTGCCCTTGGATTTCTTTTAGTATAACATAATTTATAAGTGGCAGACGCGCTAACGTGAGGAATTCAGCCTATGATAAAGTAGTGGAGTTGAATTTGCATAGTGGTTGATTTATACCAATTTATCAGCTCCACATCCCCCACTGCTAGAATTAGTGAACTCATCATTTTTGACAGGCTATGCAAATAGGGCATGGTTCTTGTGGGGGTGGTTTTCATTTCCTTTTACCCTATTTTCTTTTTTCCATAGTGGTTCCGCACTGTCAATTGTTTGCAACGTCAATCCTTTGTTCTGTCCCTTCTGACAGTTACCTGGCATTCCATCACACAACCAAACGTCCATTAATTCAAGTAATTCTTCCAAGATCAAACCATTTCCATCCCTCTAGAACCTTCAAATGAAAAACCTGACTTTGCATTGTTAAATTTCCCCACAAAATGTACAATCATTCATGATTAGTTAGATGTAGCCAACAAAAATGTTGAGTATACTCATGACATTTGGTTTCTCTCCAGGGCATGTATGCCCTTAGCTGAAGTGAACCAGGGGGATGGACAATGTTTTTTAAATTAATGAAATGCTGCATGTATCTGGGTGTTAGCAATCATAACTTGTTTGCATAAGTGGATCTAAATTACTGCAAGTGTGATTAAAGTTTCTTTAATTTCCAGCTTTGAAAATATTGATTAATTATTTTACATGGCTTCATACATAAAATGTGCACTTTTGATTTGCCTCGGCAATGCTGAGAGTGTTCCCATTTAAAAAATGTGTTTTCCTCTTCACTGCACTCTTAAAATCATTCAGTTACATTTAATTTTTGAGATTGTTTCCAGTTTTGCTCTGTTGTCTCCCTGCCACCTTCTTCAGTGCGCAATGAATATCTTTGTTTCTTAGGCTGTATATCAATGGATTAAACATTGGAATAAATGTGGTGTACATAAGAGCAAACAGCTTGTCTGTGGCTGGTGAATACATGGATACTGGCCGAAGGTGAAGGCAAGTCACTGTCCCAAAGAACATACTGATGACAATAAGGTGTGAGGAGCAGGTGGAAAAGGCTTTGTATTTGCCTTCAGTGGAGTTAATTCTCATAATGACTAAGATAATGTAGGAGTAAGAGGTGATAGTGAGCACAAAGGGCAAAAGAGACAATGTGATTCCAAAAGTAAATATCACAATTTCAACCATGTAGAGGTCACTACATGAGAGCCTTAGGACGGTCATTACATCACAGAAGAAGTGATTGACGATATTGGTTCCACAGAAGGACAACTGGGAAATCAAGAATAAAATTGGGGTCAGTGCCAGTGGAGCAGGCAGCCATGAAAGAGCTGCCAGCAGAAAGCAAATTCTCATGTTCATGATACTGGTGTACCGTAAAGGGTGACAGATGGCCACATAACGATCGTAAGCCATCACAGAAAGAAGATAGAATTCAGTGCAGGTGAAAGACATATAGGCGCACATTTGGGTCAGGCATTCAGAGAAGGAGATCCACCTGCTCCCACCTAAGAAGAAGGCGGCCACATTTGGGAAAGCAACTGACGATTCACATATGTCTAAGAAGGACAAATTCCTGAGGAAGAAATACATGGGGGACTTCAGCCGAGAGTCAAACGACACTGCCACAATGATGGCGATGTTTCCAAAGATTGTTACCAGATAAACCAACAGAAAAAACAAAAAAAGTGGAGGGTGCCATTTAGGGAGAATGGAGAAACCTAACAAAATGAATTCAGTTGCTGATGTTCGATTCTCCATTCCCAATGTAATTTTTGAGATGAATTCCTGAAACAAAATAGAAACACATGAGAAAAAAGTATATGGGAATAATGTATGCATAGGTAAATACCTACGCTCTGCACTCTACAGTTATATTCCATTTTGCCATGTAAATGCACCTTTGCACAGACAATACAAATACATTGAGAAACTGAAGAATATCGTGTTATTATGTACTTAAAACAAATAATTCAGTAACTCAGCAACTGCTGATATTCCAAATGCCAGCATTCCTAGTATAGCTTGCTGTACCCAATAAACATCAATAAGTAAAACAATATTCACCAAACCAATGCAACGCCATGATTTGGAACAGTTTGTGCCAGAGATTTCGCTCAAATGTTCTCTTTGATATCATTTTTATTTACTACTAATTATTAGAATTGCTAGATCACATTTCAAACATCAAACACTCAGTGCATTATGATACGTTAGAAGGATTGTACATACGTCGATGTAGTCCCTTTTCATCGCATCTTGTCTGAATTATTTATGGATTTAAATATTCATTTCACTAAGGTACACCCTCCGATTTACCAGCCCCTAGTACACAATCCTACCCACAAATCATGGACATGGAAAAGCTGTATTTGGACTTAAAACTCTATTTGCAGAAGTTAAGAATTTCAGCCATAGATAATGCCCTTAACATTATGCTATGGAAGTCAACACTGTATAATACACATAAAGACAGCTTGTCTACAGAAGAAATGAACCTGCCTGCACAATCTCACTAACTTTGTAGCACACACAATAAATCCCATTATTCAACACCTTAAATAGCAAAACATTAAGGGGGTAATTCATAGATTCCCATTTTGACGCACCGCGTATTCATGGATTTAAACTTCCATAACCAGCAGTGGTGCAGTGTGGCGCAGCGACCCTGCAGCAGCGCCAGTTACACCCCCAACACCGCCCTGTGCACAAATACGCTACATGGCGCAAAGGCCAGTGGACCAGCATACAGACCCCCAACCACGAAAACACGCTAAAACGCCACTGAGCCCTCAAGCAGCAACCCAATCGCTAGCAAAACTCCCCACACACACCTCAGATTACACGTACCCTGCTCGCGCCAGCAAAATCGCATGTAAAAGTCCCTGAGCACCCCTCGGAATACGTGTACCCCACTCGTGCCAGTGAAATAGCATGTAAAACTCCTCCCCTCCTCGGAATACGCGTGCCCCGCTCATGCCAGAGAAATTGCATGCAAAGCTCCCAACGCACCCCTCGGATTATGCCTACACCACTTGCGCCAGTGAAATTGTGTGTAAAACTCCCCGCCACCCTCAGAATATGCGTACCCTGCTTGCATCAGTGAAATCGCGTGAAAAACTCCCCACGCACCCCTCGAATACACGGACCCCAATCGCACCAGCGAAATCATGTGCAAAAACTCCCTGCGCACCCCTCGAATACGCATACCCCGCTCACGCCAGTGAAATCACATGTAAAACTACCTGCACACCCCTCCGAATCTGCGTAACCTGCTCATGCCAGCGAAATTGCGTGTAAAACTCCCCGTGCACCCCTCGGAATATGCGTACCCTGCTAGCACAAGCAAAATCGTGTGTAATTCTCACTCCCATGCCCCCAGATTTATGCAGCAGTGTGGTGAGAAGCCACATGCACCCCCTGCAGGCAGACCACGCCACAGGGGTCAACCCTACACCCCTCCCCATGCCCCGCAGGCAGCCCATCCACTCTCCCCATGCCCCACAGGCAGCCCATACAGCCTGATCATGCACTGCAGGCAGCCCATCACCCCTGACCATGCCCCGCAGGCAGCCCATCACCCCTCCCTGTTCCCCGCAGGCAGCCCATCCACCCTCTCCACGCACTGCAGGATGCTGATCCACCCTCCCCATGCTCCGCAGGCAGCCCATCCAGTCTGACCACACTCCGCAGGCAACCCATCCAGCCTGACCATGACCCGCAGGCAGCCCATCACCCATGACCATGCCCCGCAGGCAGCCCATCACCCCTCCCCATGCCCCGCAGGCAGCCTATCCACCCTCCCCATGCCCTGCAGGCAGCCCATCCACCCTGACCATGCCCTGTAGGCAGCCCATCACCCCTGACCATGCCCCGTAGGCATCCCATCACCCCTCCCCAGGCCCCACAGGTAGCCCATCCACCCTCCCCATGCCCCGCAGGCAGCCCATCACCCCTGGCCATGCCCCGCAGGCAGCCCATCCACCCTCCCCATGCCCTGCCGGCAGGTCACATGGCACCATGCACTTGGGAGCCCCGACTCATGCCCCCCCATTGACAGGCACCTGCCAGCAGGCCCAGACTCATGTCCCCACACCCCACCCCCATTGACAGGCACCTGCCAGCAGGCCCTGACTCATGTGCCCCCCACCCCATTGACGGGCACCTGCTAGCAGGCCCCGACTCATGTCACCCCACCCCCACTCCATTGACGGGCACCTTCCCGCAGGCCTCGACTCATGTCCCCCCACCCCACCCCCATGTCCTCCCCAATTGACAGGCACATGCCAGAAGGCCCCGACTCATGTTCCCCAAGCCCCCACCCCATTGACGGGCACCTGCCAGCAGGCCCCGACTCATGTCCCCCAAGCCCCCACCCCATTGACGGACACCTGCCAGCAGGCCCCGACTCATGTCCCCCCCACCCGCACCCAATTGACGGGCACCTGCCAGCAGGCCCCGACTCATGTCCCCCCCACCTGCACCCAATTGACGGGAACCCGCCAGCAGGCCCCGACTCATGTCCCCCCAAACACCACGTCATAACAATACAGACCCATGGCCCTAATGCCAACCCAAATCCCACACCCCCAACCCCAGTACAAACACCCAACGATCCACTGCACTCACTCCCTAGTAAATTACCCATTCCATGATAGTCTGAAAAGAACCAGCATGCCCATCAACAAATGTCCTACAGAGCCACACTGTGGCAACACATGACTTAGCCAATGCTCATGGGGACACGCACATAGTAATTCATAGTACACCACACCAATAATGTTGAATTATGAAAAGTATTAAAAAGTAAAACAAATGACAAAATGAAAACCACACATGCAAATGAAGAAAGTGCAATAAGAAAAAGAAAGTCAAATCCAAGGAAAAAAAATCCAAAACATGAAAAAAGTGGTCCATACCCAAAGTCCATAGAAAAAAATCATAAGTTGAAAAACATCTAAAAAAGAAAGTATGTACATGTCTGGAAAAATTGTAAACGGAAGTCTGAAGGGTCCATTATCCGAAAAAAAGGGAAACCTACCTAAAACCTATCGAAAATACAAATATATATAAAAAGTGGAGCAAAGTCCGTGGACTCCAAATCATAATAAAAACCAAATGAAACCTAAACCTAAATAACTATATACAAAGGCAGCGGGCTGGTCCGACAGTCACTTATTGATGTCCCGGGACAGGGCATCATTGAACTCCATGTCCATGTCGATGTTCCAGAGGTGGGCCTGTTCACTGGTCTCGAAGTCTCGCAGGGATGCAGCCATGGACTCCTCCAACTCCCTGCGAGTTGCCTCGAGGCACTCAGCTCGCCTCAAAGCCCGGTGCATGGAGTTCTCCGCCCTGACCATTGTGAGCCGTGCCCTCTTCACCCACCTCCACACCTATTAGCTGGCCCAACCGCTGCCACATGGAAGACACTCCCAATCCTGGGTCCTCCTGCCCGCCGGCCGATGCCTTGATGATGTAGAGGAACCCGAGGCCACATGCCTCCTATGCCGAGCCTGCCGCCGTCTTTCTGCTGCCTGCCGCCGCCACCACGACTGCCTTCGGATAGATGGCAACACCTGGGGCCGTCATGCAGGTCCCCTGCTTGTATGTGCCTGCACATCGTCCGTTGCCAAGGGTCCAGTTGCTGGGGTGACCACCTGTGCTGGAGCTCCGACTCCCGACTGTGGCAGGGATGGGATTACACAGCGGCTGTGTTGGTTGGGGCGGGTCCACAGGGTGCAATGGTGGCATCTGGACCGGAAGACGGCACTGAGAACAACTGACGTATAGTGTGCACAGAGGAGGAGAGGGCCGCAAGATATAGCGACACATGGAGGAAGTCCCCGACCATGAGCCCTCCCAGCTGGTCCACGTTGGCACACATCTCTTCATGATGATGTGCGTGGTCGCTCCAGGAAGCACGCACATCATCACGAATGTCATGTGTGCGCAACACAACACCAATCAGGACTGACTCAATCCTGTCACGGGTCCACACGTCTGCAGGTAGAGGAGTGCCAGATGACGTGGACCTCCCCCCTACCTGCGAACAGGCCTGGGATGGGGCATACCTGCTAGTGCATGGTGATGCAGTCACAGTGTCCGGGACAGTGACATGCATAGGCCCCTCCACGGCGACATGTGCTGCCTCTTGTCCCTGTACCCTGGACTGCACCACTTGCAGCAGTGGTACCACCCCCACCAGGCCCCATGTGCAGCTCAGAAGCTGCCTCCTCCTCCTCCGTACACACTACCAACCTGGATGGCTCTGCACCGTCTTCCGCCGTCGCCAGCCCCTGTGGCGGCTCACCCTCCCCTTTCGCTGCAGCCATAGTGGCAGACGCGGTACCAGTCCCCTCGCTCCCGGTTACCTGAGAGGGTGACTGGGCTTTACGTCACCGGCCGGTGGAGGCATCCCTGCCGCTTTCCTCCACAGCGCCCTCTCCGCCCTCTTCTTCACTTGTGTAAAGAGAGACATTGAACACAAGCATCAGGGTACTGTACAATAGTCCCCTAGATAAAAAGTAATAGCACATGAGTGGCACAGTGAAACGTCACTTCCATCATGTCCCCCCACAACACATGGGTCAGTGCAGGCAACACACATGCAGGAACAGGCATGGCACATGCAACAAACATTTGCATCCATGCCCAAGGCACCGTAGAAACATCCAATGGTGGGCTGAAACTCACATGCATCATGGGACATGCTGATCACATGCACATACATCACGGGAGGGTCATGCATCTGGCCCTGTATACCCCCAGACACAGTGGATACAAGGATGACTAGGCTGTATAAGTGAATCAACACATAGTCACGGAAATGTGTCATGCATCCATGGCATTTACCAGTCACTCAAACACTACTCAGACACACAGACATGTACACCATCCATGTCCATGACAGCAGCACCCATCTCTCACACCCCAAACATGTCCAAGTACAGACACAGGCATGCATACATGTGTGCATTCTGCATGCTTCTCCGCATGATGCATTGTAACACATACACCATCCATGTGGATAATGCCTGACTGGACTCACATGCAACACCATCATGTCCCTGCACACACACATCCATACATGACCCATGTCACACATACAGCCAAGTAACTAACTACCACCACACTGCAACATTCACTATTTTAAATGGGAATGCATGGGCACTTACGGCTCAACTCCAGACGGGCCTGCATGCTGAGAATCTGGTGGTGAAGCACTGGGCGAATGCTCTCCTATACCCTCATCTGCTGGGTGGTAAGGTGGCCCCAGCGCCCCACTGCATCAGCTGTGTCCAAGAGGCACAGGCCTTCTTGAGGGTCCTGGACTTGTAGTCCTCCGAGCGCTTCTGGACGTGTTTGATTTTGCGGAGTGCCACCCCCTCCACGTTGATGGCACCCACTATTTCCATCCAAATCCTCTTCCGTCCTTCCTTATCGGCACGCGATGGTGAGTAGAGGGCATCATAATGCCCCAGGACTTGCTCCTCCAGGATGCCAACTTCATTGGCAGTGAAGCTGGCAGCCCACTGCCTCTCTGCTGGGGGGTTGCCACTGGTGCCGGATGGTGTTGCGTCAGACATGGCAAACCCCAAGGCAGGTGTAAGTGGGCAACTGGGTCCTGGGGCTGGGCTTTGGAGCGTGTCTTCTGTTCCGACAGTGGTGGCCACAGCAGCTGGAACCCTGCAGATGGCTGATGCGCAGGCAGCAAGTGGCAGGACACTGTTCGCAGCAGGCAGGCAGCAGCAGATGGCTCGTAGGAGGCTCCCTGGCGTTCTGTGGGGCAGGAAAATGGCCTTCTGGCCAGGAGCGTGGTCTTCCGTGTGTTGTCGCGTGGCCAGCTTGATGCAGAGTGAATTGGCTTGTGAAAAAACAGCACGTCAGGATGTAATTTGAGGAAAGGGCCTTAGCGCATAAGTGACATGATGTGCGCAGGCATTTCCCTCGTACGGGTGCATAGTGAATCCGCATGTGCAAAAACAGCACATCCGTGTGTGAATGCGTGTAATTCAAGGAAAGGCCCTTAGCGCGTAAGCGCACCAGTGACATTAAGCGCGCGGGCGTTGCCTTCAGCAGGAGTTAAAGGTCCAGCGGAGAAGCAGTCCACTGTACGTGCTGTTCGTGGAGACCGACGCATCTGTTTCTTCTTCTGGTTTCACACGCGATCACTTCACAGCATTTGAAGTTTGGCAGGGTGTTGCCTACGCGCACAAGTGCATGTGTTTTTCTTTTTCTTTTCCAGGTAAGGCAGGCAGTGAGTCACGCACGCTAATTTTCCAACTGTGGTTCCCCATGTGACCTAACCATAGCACCGAGACAGCTCTCCTGGATCTGAAAATCCAACTGGACTCCATTAGAGATTCAGGCAAATTAGCCACCCTACTGCTACTGGACCTATCAGCAGTATTCGACCTGGTAGACCATGACAAACTATGTGAAACTCTAAAAAAAGATTTTAATTTCTCCAGCAACGCCACCCAATGGATGAAATCCTTTCTAACGGACCGTACATCCCGAGTTGCCATCAGAAATTTAGCAGCGGACCCCATAATAGTACCCATAGGAGTCCCCCAGGGATCCTGCTTCTCCCCCACCCTCTACAATGCATATACTAAACTCCTATTCTCGGCCTGAGGCAGCCATAGACGATATGGGTGTCATCTACACCAACTTTGCAGATGACACCCAGATCCTCATTCCCATTACAGGCGACTACACCCAAGACACCGTCACCATCAACAAAGTATACTCTATTATCCAAAACTGGATGGCCCTCAACAGCCTCTGCCTTAACGATGAGAAAAATGAGGTCCTCATTGTGGGCTCCCAAAATAGAATAAGCACCCTCCACCCGGACTACTCTCACATTAACATTGACGGTACACTGATCCCAGTTCTTAAACAAGTTAAAACGCTTGGTGTCTACATAATTGCCAACCTCACTATGCACAAATAAATAGCAGCCCTCTCCTCGTCCACAGCCTATACAGCAAAACTTATCGCACTCAGCCGCCAATTTCTTACCCCCTCAAATTGTATCACACTAGCCAGAGCTCTGATTTGAACGAAATTGGATTATTGTAACATCCTCTTTCTAGGAACTTCCAAAACCAATTTAAACAAAATCCAATTATTACAGAACAAAGCCCTTAGATCGGCACTAGGTATAAAGAAATCTGAACTCATATCCAGCATTAGAAGAGAAAACCACTGGCTGCCAATTGAAGCAAGATTCATATTCAAAACCCTTAGTATCGTCTACAAAAGTATCACCAACAAAGCGCCTAGCTATCTCAACAACTCCATTAAGAAAAAAATCTCCTGTAGGACACTGAGATCCAACAAACCGGCACTCTTAGAAGTTCCTCAATACAAATACAGCAGAGCAGGAGGAAGTAGTTTCAAAGTCCTAGCCCCATTGCACTGGAACGCACTACCCCTTAGCATCAAAAATGAGGACTCCCTACCAAGATTCAAAAAAAGCACTGAAAACTTGGTTATTCAACAAATATTAACCGTTTGAGCCCTACTCTCCCATATACAGCTAGGGGTCACCTTCAGAACTGCAAGTAGTGCTGAAACAAATTGAGAGTGGCTACCTGACTAAATGTAACTTGGTATAAGTAATTTGACAATATGTTTGTTGTAACCTTAGTTTAAAAATGTTTGATATGACTGTTCTACAACACTGTATAAAATGTGACAACTCACCTGTGTTTTCGCCTTGATATCCTCGGGTCTGGGCGAGTAACACATGTAATAAATAAATAAAATAAATAAATGTGAATCGCGTACCATTTTCGAGGTCATAGTAGTCCCTGTGTTCCACGCGTATGTGTTTTTTGTGTCCCTGGGTACCATACCGTACTGCTGGAGGTAAAATCCATGCACATGGGCTACCAGGGTCACATGCATGTTTTTCTTTTCAAATTGTACTATTTTTTAATTTTATACTTTTTTTTTTCAATTTCGTTGTATTCTTTTATTATTGTTTTTTGAGGGGTGGGTCTAAGCGTTGCGTGACCCGTCATTTTTCCCCAGGGATTACAGACAGCCTTGCAGGAGCACAGGGGCACCTATTCCAATCAGTACCCTGCTCCCTTCAACCCAATTGCCCAGGACAATTGAGTGCACCTCCCATCGGCTATTTACCATCTGTACCATGGTTGAGAGCCCACCAAAGGGTAAGGGGGGCAAAGCTGGGTGTCCTCCCAGGGGAGTGCACATGGGCACAGAGACCAGGGGGGACAGGGAGTCCAGGGTGGCCAGGGTGGCTACAGAGGGGGAAGAGGCACGGATGCCCAACCGGGGCAGGATGCCCAGCCATGTGCTGGTGCAGACATGCCACCACCCCCTGTGGCTCCTGGTGATGCAGCTGTTGCATCACAACCTGTGGCCCATATGACCCAACAGCAACTTTCATCTGCTGTGACGGCCCACCGGTAGTGGTAGCTGCAGGTGCAGCTGTGGGGACCACCACCCGGGCTCGGGGTCAGGCAGCGCATGTTGCGTTGCGTGATGAGGACTCCCAGGACGATTTCCATCTTGTCAGGAGGTGCAGGTCACGTGTGCCCAATGTAGCTGTGACCGGGGCACACATATCTGGGGCAGTTCTGACATCTGCTGCCCCAACCAGCCAGGTGGTGGTAAATGCATGGGCAGATGCAGCCAACACCACCGCGGCAGCGAGTCAGACCCAAGCCAGACCTTCTGTCCACATTCAAACACCGACTCCCTTGGTCCAGTCCACCAGCACCACTGCCCCCACTGATCAGTGCCACATTGCCCACTCAGGGTCAGTACCACTGCACAAAAGAAGGAAGTGTGCTCCTGCGCAACAGGCTGAGACCCCAGACATGGCTCCAGCCTCCGGCACGTCGAGGAAGAAGCCTTTCGGCAAACAGGAACTGGACTTCCTTGTAGACTACGTGTTGGCACACCAACGCGATATGCTTGTGGGCCCACAGTGCCAAGTGTTTTGGAGAATTCTCTTCAAAGGCTAATTTCCCTTACCTATAGAGTCCCCCAGCAGCTCTGCTGGATCTGAAGGGTTTATATGTTTCTCCTGCTAAGAGTAAGACCCTTTTTTCCCACTTAGACAGATTGCTATTGTGTGTTTTAGGCTACCTTGTGTGCTTATGGTCTATGGGGTTTTCTCACCCTCATAGGAATCATCTTTTTAACATGTGTGGTACACAGAACCCTCCGAGCAGTGACCCTCAAACATAGACTCCATACCCTGGGACTAACTACTGTTTCCCAGGGCATGTAAAGTGCCCATTGACTTAACTAGTCAAATCTTATGAACACAACCAGTACAAACCATCTTACTATGGAAGTACTGAAAAGGGTTAATAGTTTTTCCCTAGTGTTAATTTACGAGAGGGTACTGCAGTCCTTCTCTCCAAGGTTTCTGGCTGGTGGCAGTGGTTACTACTGTAAATATTCAACCGCAAATATTTCCATATGGGATTTTCCCATTGTTCGAGGCTACCACTTTTACTGACAGCCTCTAACATACCGCCGGGTTATTTAAATATTAACTTTAATCTGGTGTTTTTTTTTGCCAGAACTTTAATAATATTTCTTTCTCGTGTCTTTCTCTGAAATCCTAACCTGGGTCGGGGATCCTTTGTTCGTCCTTTTGGCAGGCTTCTGCACAGAAGCCCTCCTCTCGGCGCCACTGAGTCTGGGGTAGACAGGTTTTGTGGGAGGGGGAATAGGCACCCTGGACAGGGTTGCCTATGCAACCCAAGTCGCACTCTGCCCTGTTAGGCTGGGGGGTTCTCCCGCCATGAGAGCCACCCCACTGTGTGAGTAACAGCTAGGCTGTATGAATGGGGGTCTTGCTGCATAAAAGCAGAGTCCTGAGGACTGGAGGACAAGACGTCGCCACTGGAACTAGAAACCCAAAGAGGAGAGAAGCTGAAGACATCTGCAACGACTGAACCACCGGTGAAGCCCTGCTGCAGATTATCACCACTTTTCTCTAACGACTCGAGAAGATCTTCGCCTACAAGAGTCTTCCTCCCTTGAACTGGTGGGGCCAACCAGTTCACCAATCACCTTCCAGGACCTGCCTTGGTCCAATCGCCAGTGCCCTGCACTCAGAGACCGGATAGCCAGGCACCCATCCACCACAACCGCGATATAATGGAGCGTACCTTTTATTCGTTTTGAAGGCACTGCGGCTGGCTTCATCCCTGGGCAGTGCACTAACTCGAACCTTCCTCCACGACGAGAGTCTCTCTTCCTCTGCTGGATCTCCCGAACTGCAGGAACTGCCAGGAACTACCGCCACCGCAGGAGCCTCTTCCACTTTAAAGGTACATTGTTCCGCCAGGCCTCCCGTTTCGTTGGGTATCACTAAAGGTGTTTTAAATCCTTTACTTACCTACTGGGTTGGCCGCCCCTATCGTCTAACATTATCTATTACCTTCTGCAACCACCTTTTCCAATCGTTAAACAAAGACTTGACTGCAGCTACTAGAACAGTTTGATCCTGGGCACATTGCCTTGTACCATTGACTCTGGCACCGGCCTATTGACTCTGGCTAAATCTGTTACAACTGCCTTCTCTAGATTGCTTCTCACCTAGAAATGTGTTCGGTCACCTAACTCTTATAACCACCTTTTTCTTCCCCTTCTTTTAATATTGTGAAGTGCCCTTTTGCTCGGTTTTCACTTAAGAATTGCTTATGCTAAAGTGCTGCCTTGCCTAACTTGTTCACAATTTGCTTGGGAAGTGTTGCTGGTGTGTTACAGAGTCTAAACCTAAATAAACTTGTCCTTTCCCTCCCTTTTGAGAAATTGTTAGAGTGCCATTTCTGCTTGGTTTACACTGTGCCGTTTTGCTCAGTTTTCACTCTTGCTCAAACTTGTCTACAATTTAAATAGGCAGTTGTGTATACTTTTCTTGACTGTTTTAAGTTGCTTTGATAATAGTGATTTGTGTGTTGAATTGAAGAAGATGTAAAATAAATATATACATTCTTTTAATACAAAGCTTTGGTCAATGTTTCATTGTCCCATAGTACTGAGGCCCTATTGTGTAAACCCTGAATACTGTTCATCTCCCTCTTGAGATAGGTCGGACTGCTCAGCCACAGCTACCAACTAAATCTGTGTGGTACAGACTGATACCAAAGGGGATTTATTGCATATACCTGTAGTCCTGATGTTCTGTAGTGCTCCCTAAGGGAACTGCATAGGATTCTGCCTAAACCTGGTGTACAGAGGTGAGGATAAAAGTATTGAATTTATATTTTAGAGTGCTGCTAGAACCTTGGTTCAATTAACCACACGGCTTAACAATCACTAAAAAGTGAATTTTAAAAAGTCAAAGATGGAAAGCTATAGCCAGGAGACCCTCCTTACAAATACTGCTGATTATTTAAGGGATCTGTGTAGACGGAAAGGTCTTCCTGTCAAAGGCAAGAAATTAGAAATTATTGAAAGATTGTTATAAAAACAAAGTATGGAGAATGGGACTGTAGTGCCTACTCCTCCAGCAACTGTAGCAAATATTGAGGATGATAATATTAAATATGTTATTGTTGAAGCAGGTGAGGAAGAGGCGGCTGACAATGTAACCCCCTCTGGCCCTCTGCCTGCTCAAAGGCCACAAGCCTTGTCTACTGGACCTATGTCAGGTCCCACATTAAGTCCTGACTTAATCTCACTAGAGAAAATGAGGCTTGAACTTGAATTCAAAAGAATTAGTGCCAAATCTGAACAGAAACACCAGGAACTAAGGCTCAGAGAAATTGAGTTCAATCATGAGCTAGAGATAAAGAAATTATCTTTGGAAAATGCTTCTCTCCCCGGATCCTCTAGATCTTCCAGTTCAAAGAGGGCCCGGATGCCTAAAGAGATTGCGTGTATGTATGAACCTAATTTGTATGTGTTAGATTGGTTATCTATGTTTGCATACAATCATGGGCTCCAGGAAATCAAAGGGAATCAGTTGCTTCCCTGGTTATTCTCTAGGCTCCCCCCTTTTGCATCTGATGTGGTAATGGAGTTGGGGTAAGTGGATAGGATGGATTATGAATGTGTGAAGCTAGCCTTAATTGCTAAATTTGGGAAGACCCCTTCCCAGTACCTTAAGAGGTTTCGGTCCCTCAAAAAGCATGATGGTACCCCTTGGGCTACCTGGGTGAGTGAGAGTTTGAAAAACATAGAGGGATGGATTAAGGGTTACAGAGTGAACACATATGAAGGAAAGAAAAATCTTGTCATGTTGGAGTCTATCTATGATGCCTGCTCTCCTGAGCTCAACCAGCACTTGGCTGATTCTAAGGAAGTAGATTCCAAGAAACTAGCTAAGGCTGCTGCCTTGTGGGTTGCCAACAGGGCTACTCACAAGGATTCTGGGGTCACTCAGAAAAAGGAGGAGGGAAAGCAGCCTAAGAAAGACAACAAAGAAAATTCAAATAATTCCAATTCCAAAGAGGGCCACAAACAAAACTCTAAGCGTAAGCCACAAGGGAAACAGAATCAGGCTAGTGTACCTGCTGGTCCCAGACGAGAAGGCGGTCAGAACAAGCCACCATTCAGAAAGACCTTCGGGAAATGTTATGTTAGTGGTTCAAATGATCATGTGAACGGGGATCCCAGATGTAAGGGTAAACCTTCAGGGATCCACACGGTCTCCTTAGTCTTCACTCCAGATAAGGAAGTACCAATGACCAGTGGAAACTTTCAACTACTAGCTGAAGACCCCATCCGAGTCTCAGCTAGTGTATCTCTAGTATCCTTGCGGTTGTGGGAACAACAGCATGTAGATGTGTATAATTCTATCCCAAATAATACTAAAGAGTATTATAAAGACAGTGTCCTAGTGAATGGTCAATAAACCCCTGCCATTAGAGACACTGGGTTCAGCATAACTGTGCTGGATGAATCTTTATACAAAGTGGAGGATGTTGCTAAGGCACACAAATGCCTCACCGAGTTAGCTGGAGGGCCTGTGCAAATGCTCCCCCAGTTACCAGCTCTCATCCAGTGCAATGACATGACTGTCAGAATACCTGTTAGTATCCAATCTGAAGTACCTGGAAGGGTGTTGGTGGGCAATGATCTTAAAAATCTTGGAGTAGTGTTAAGTACCCCCAGACCTCCTAGTAAAAGATTACAGGAGCTCACCAGACCAGCAAGGGAGAGGACCTTGAGAGGCTCTCCTGAGGAGATGATAGAAAAGGAAATCACTCCTACTCCACTGGAGTTACTGACTGCAATTTCTAAGCAACCAGAAGCAATGGGGAAACCCAAGACTTCCAAAAAGAAACCAGCAGAAAGCACTCCAGTGCTTCCAACCAGGAGCTCTCCTAGGTTGTCCAAAATCACACCTGTGATTCCTCCTCCAGCTGAGGCTGAGAGTGAGGTACAACCTTGTCTGGTTGAACTAGAACCTGAGGATTCAGATCTAGTAGAAGGCCAGGATCTTATTGGAGATCTGGACCCTTTGGACCATCCTGAGCTGCAGTCTTTACTGGCAGAAGGTGGACACAACAGGGCAGACTTCAGTAGGGGACAAAGAAAATGTCCAACTCTGGAAGGCCTTCGCCACCAGGCAGCTTCTTGGCTTCAAGGGCAAGAGCCTGGGAAGTATAGGTTACACTGGGAAGATGGCCTCTTCTATATTGAACCGACTGAGTGAACCCCTGGAGACTACAAAAGACTTGTAGTGCCCCAAGAGAACTGAGTTCAATTCTTGCAACTAGCCCATGAGATACCTTTAGCTGGTCACTTGAGTTGCAAGAAGACCAAGGAAAGGCTCTCTCTCTACTTTTATTGGCCTAAAATGGGGGCTGAGGTAGATAAGTATTGCAAGAGTTGCCACATCTGCCAAACTTCTGGTAAGAGTGGCTCCAAGAATGTGGCACCTTTAGTGCCTCTCGCTGTGGTGGGAGTACCATTTGGGAGGGATGGAATCAACATTGTTGGTCCTCATGTCCCTCCAACCTCTTCAGGTAACAGGTTTATATTTGTTGTGGTAGACCATGCAACTAGGTACCCTGAAGCAGTTCCTATGAGAACTGTTACAGCTCAGGCTGTGGCTAAGGCTCTCCTTGGTATTTATACCAGGGTTGGGTTTCCTAAGGAGGTAATATCCGACAGGGGGTCAAATTTTATGTCCCACTACATGAAGGCCATGTGGAAAAACTGTGGAGTTATCTACAAGTTCTCTACTGCATATCACCCCAAACAAATGGGTTGGTAGAAAGGTGTAAGAGAACCATGAAGAGCATGATAGGAGCTTTGGAAGACCCCCTTAAAAGAAAGTGGGATCTTCTACTGCCATGCCTTCTCTTTGCTTATAGAGAAGTCCCTCGGAGGGAGAAGTTACAGTCCATTCAAACTTCTCTATGGCCATCCAGTCAGAGGTCCATTGGCCCTGATTAAAGAGGGATTAGAGAGTGCTGCTTCCCCCAACCCAGTAAGAGTGACTGACTATGTGATAGGACTCCAGAGGAGAATGTCACACATGATGGCTGAGGCAATTGATAATTTGAAAGCAGGTCAGGCTCTGATCAAGCATTGGCATGACCAGAAGGCCAACTTGGTTGGGTTCTCTCAAGACCAGCTAGTTCTTGTTATGGTGCCAACAAGGCAAAGGGCCTTGCAAGACAAATGGATAGGACGCTTCAAGATTGTGGGAAAACTTGTAGAGGTGAACTATCTGGTGGACTTAGGCAATCCTAAGGAGGCTCCCAGAGTCTTTCACACCAACCATTATATCAGCAAGTAGAAGGAGTCAATCTCTCTTCTAACCTGACTTCTGAACAACAGGAGGAGTGCAAAGTTTTGTTGAATCAATTTGCCCCCTTGTTTTCACTTTCGCCAGGCTTGACCCCTTGGGGCCAGCATGACATAAACACTGGTGACTGTTTACCTGTCAAAACCAGGGGTTACAGAATGTCAGAGAATGTAAGAACCCACATCAAAGGAGAGGTCAACAAGATGCTTGATCTCGGGGTAATAGAACCCTCTACTAGTCCATGCTCTAGCCCAGTTGTGTTAGCACCAAAGGCAGGATCCAACGAGTTGAGATTCTGCGTGGACTATAGAGCTCTAAATGCAGTCACTAAGACTGATGCCCATCCATTGCCAAGGACAGACAGATGAGCTGGTGGATAGACTTGGTTCAGCCAAGTTCCTCAGCACATTTGATCTCACGTCAGGCTATTGGCAAATAGCCCTGGCAGACCATGCCAAGGAGAAAACTGCAATCTCCACCCCAGTTGGCTTATACCGATTTAAGGTTATGCCTTTTGGCTTAAAGAATGTACCTGCTACATTCCAAAGGATGGTTAACCAGGTTCTGAATGGGATGGAGGACTTCTGCATGGCATACTTCGATGACATTGCAGTGTTCAGCCCTACTTGGAAAGAACATGTTGACCACCTAGGATATTTTTTGCAGGCTCTTGAGCAAGCCCAACTGACCATAAAGGCAAGTAAGTGTCCAATTGCTCAGAGTAAACTGTCTACCTTGGGCATGAGGTAGGAGGTGGTGAAATAAGGCTGTTACTCAGCCAAATAGAAGCTGTGCAAAATTGGACAACACCTACTACTCAAACCCAGGTGAGAGCCTTCTTAGGTCTCAATGGGTATTACAGGAATTTAATTGAGAACTATGGGATCATAGCTTCTCCACTGAATGTAATCTCCTCTCCAAAATTCCCCGAAAAGGTCAAATGGAATGATGAGTGCAATCAGGCCTTTGAAAGCCTAAAAAGAGCCCTTTGTCAAGCTCTAGTTCTAAGATCTCCTGACTACCACCAACCCTTCATTGTGCAAACAGACAGGTATAGATGCAGTCCTTAGTCAACTGGATGAGAAAGGTAGAGAACACCCCATTTGCTTCATCAGTAGGAAACTGAAGGATCCTGAGACAAGGTGGGCCACTATTGAGAGAGAATGTTTTGCCATTGTGTGGTCTCTGAAGACGTTTAGGCCATACTTGTATGGTTCTACTTTCACCATTCAGACTGACCACCTCAAGGGTGGGATGGTTGATGCAAATGAAAGGGGAAAACCCAAAACTGTTAAGATGGTCAATCTGCCTCCAAGGGTTTGATTTTACCATTGAGCACAGGTCAGGATGTCACCACCAAAATGCTGATGGTCTCTCTAGGATGTTTTTAACTGACTAGAGGTAAGAGACTCATCCAGGAGTGGATTAGATCCTCCTGTCCCTTAGTCTGGGAGGGAGGGGGCGAGTGTTAGGGAGAATTCTCTTCAAAGGCTAATTTCCCTTACCTATAGAGTCCCCCAGCAGCTCTGCTGGATTTGAAGGGTTTATTTTTTTCTCCTGCTAAGGCACTCCTTGACAGATTGCTAGTGTGTGTTTTAGGCTATCTTGTGTGCTCATGGTCTATGGGGTTTTCTCACCCTCATAGGAATAATCTTTTTAACATGTGTGGTATACAGCACCCGCCGTGCAGTACCACAGTGGTGTCGTAGCGACCCCCAAACATAGACTCCATATCATGGGACTGACTACTGTCTCCCAGGGCATGTAAAGTCCCCATTAACTTTACTAGTCAAATCTTATGAACAAAACCAGTACAAACCATCTTACTATGGAAGTACTGAAAAGGGTTAATAGTTTTTCCCTAGTGTTCATTTTCGAGAGGGTACCGTCCAGTCCCTCTCTCCAAGGTTTCTGGATGGTAGCAGTGGTTACTACTGTAAATATTCTACCAAAATATTTCCCTATGGGATTTTCCCATTGTTCGAGTCTACCACTTTTACTGACAGCCTCTAACATACCGCCGGGTTATTTTAATATTAACTTTAATCTGTTATTTTTTTTTTTGCCAGAACTTTAATAATATTTCTTTCTCGTGTCTTTCTCTGAAATCCAAACCCGGGCGGCGATCCTTTGTTCGTCCTTTTGGCGGGCTTCTGCACAGAAGCCTTCCTCTCGGCGTCACTGAGTCTGGGGTAGACAGGATGTGTGGGAGGGGGAATAGGCACCCTGGACAGGGTTGCCTACGCAACCCAAGTCGCACTCTGCCCTGATAGGCTGGGGGGTTCTCCCGCCAGGAGAGCCACCCCACTGTGTGAGTGACAGCTAGGCTGTATGAATGGGGGTCTTGCTGCATAAAAGCAGGGTCCTGAGGACTGGAGGACAAGACGTTGCCACTGGAACTAGAAACCCAAAGAGGAGAGAAGCTGGAGACATCTGCAAAAACTGAACCACCGGTGAAGCCCTGCTTCAAATTCTCACCACTTTTCTCCAACAACTCGAGAAGATCTTCGCCTGCAAGAGTCTTCTTCCCTTGAGCTGGTGGGGCCAACCAGTTCACCAATCGCCTTCAAGGACCTGCCTTGGTCAAATCGCCAGTGCCCTGCACTCGGAGACCGGATAGCCAGGCACCCGTCCACCACGACCGCGATTTAAAGGAGCGTACCTGTTATTCGTTTTGGCAGCTCCGCGGTTGATTCATCCCTATGCAGTGCAGTAACTAGAACCTTCCTCCACGACGAGAGCCTCTCTTCCTCTGCGGGATCTCCCGAACTGCAGGAACTGCCAGGAACTAGCGCCACCGCAGGAGCCTCTTCCACTTTAAATGTACATTGTTCCGCCAGGCCTCCCGTTTTGTTGGGTATCGCTAAAGGTGTTTTAAATCCTTTACTTACTACTGGGTTGGCCGCCTCTATCGTCTAACATTGGGTCTCATCATGACTTCGGCGGTAACCCTTAAATCCGGCGGTAGCGCTATTACCAGCTCTGAGCTGGGGTGGAAATCCGCTGAAAATTTGCGCTATTACCGCCGGCGGGAAATCCGCCGGCGGTATTAGCGCGAAGATTCCCCATTGAGCCCAATGGGGAATGGGGCATTCCCGAATGGGCTCAGTGGGGAATGGGGACTTACATTACCGCCAAACTAGTGATTTGGCGCTATTAGCGCCGGGGAGTTCGGCGGTAGGGCTAATACCGGCCGCGCTAATAGCGTTACCGTTACCACCCAAGTCGTGATGAGGCCCATTGTCTTTTACCTTCTGCAACCGCCTTTTCCAATCGTTAAACGAAGACTTGACTGCAGCTACTAGAACAGTTTGATCCTGGGCATATTTCCTTGTACCACTGACTCTGGCAAGGCCTATTAACCCAGGCTAAATCTGTTACAACTGCCTTCTCTATATTGCTTCTCACCTAGAAATGTGTTGGTGCACCTAACTCGTATAACCACCTTTTTCTTAAACCTTCTTTTAATATTGTGAAGTGCCATTGTGCTCGGATTTCACTTAAGAATTGCTTATGCTAAAGTGCTGCCTTACCTAACTTGTTCACAATCTGCTTGGGAAGTGTGGCTGGTGTGTTACAGATTCTAAACCTAAATAACTTGTCCTTTCCCTCCCTTTTGAGAAATTGTTAGAGTGCCATTTCTTCTTGGTTTACACTGTGCCGTTTTGCTCAGTTTTCACTCTTGCTCAAACTTGTCTACAATTTAAATAGGGAGTTATGTATACTTTTCTTAACTGTTTTAACTTGCTTTGATAATAGTGATTTGTTTGTTGAACTGAAAAGTGTTTTAAATAAATATATATTCCATTAATACAAAGCTTTGGTCAGTGTTTCCTTGTTCCATAGTACTGAGGCCCTATTGTGTAAACCCTGAATACTGCTCATCTCCCTCTTGAGATAGGTCTGACTGCTCAGCCACAGCTACCAACTAAATCTGTGTTGTACAGACTGATACAAAAGGGGATTTATTGCATATACCTGTAGTCCTAATCTTCTGTAGTGCTCCCTAAGGGAACTGCATAGGATTCTGCCTAACACCATACAACGCATCAGCAGCGTTGGGTCCACTGGCAGCATGTTACGGATGGTGTGACATCCATGGGGTTCCAGGTGCGCACGGCTCAGGACTGCTACAAGTGTTTGAATAACCTCTGATGCAGTGCAAAACAAAAGCGTGCCTCCAATTATTCCATGTCTCTGGTGACTGGTAATGGGCCAGCACCAGAGGAGGATGAACACGCTCAAGCCAAGGAATTTGCTGCAGAGTTCATCCCAGAAGAACAAATCTGTGAAGTCAGAGAGAGGATGGATTATGATGCATCGTCCGGTGAGTATTGATGCTTGTTACTCAATGACATGTGTGTTTGGCGTGTGTGACCCTCCCAGCTACAACTTGAGTCCTACTTTTCATCAATCTCGCGCTCTACCTGTCGTGTTCACCAGGGGTCTCGCCTCTCGGCCTGGCTTTCCAAACAGCACCTAGCAGCTCTCGCCTACTGCATTTTCATTTTCTGCTACAACTTCCAGAGCTATGCTGATGACACTCAACTCATTTCTCCCTCCCTCCCTTATTTCTCACTTCTGATTGCCTCATTGACATTTGAAATTGGTGTACTGCCAATGATCTCTGTCTAAATGCCAGCAAGACTGACCTCCTCTTCATCGGTGCACCTTCACCATCCTTTCCCCTTACTCTCTGGACGGCCCCCCTTGGCCCTCCTCCTACCCCCACCTGCAAGGCCAACAACCTTGGGATCACCTTTGACTCCACACATTCCTTTTCCGCACACATTTCTGGCGTTTCTTGAGATATATTAACTTCTTGCTTAACCTCCTCAGGGGTACTGTGCCTTTCCTCTCGTTCACCTACAAGCTCACAGTTTCTCAAGCTCTGGTTGTCGCAAGGTTGGACTACTGTGACAGGCTCTTTCACCTGCCTCCACACTCCGCCCTTTACCACTAATCCAGTACAGGACTGCGAGACTTGTCCTTGTCCTCAAGCTCTGGGATCCTATCTTTCCAGCTCTGAAATCCCTTCATTGGCTACCAGTGGATGCAAGTATGAAAATGTAGAGCCTCTGCATTGTGCACAAGGATTTCTGGGGCCTGGGTCCAAAATACCTTCAACTATCCCTCTGCCAATACCTCCCCTCTCGAGTCCTTTGCTTCTCTACCTCACACTCCCTCTGGGTCAGTCGTTTATCGAAGAAACAAGCTGGGGGCAGATCTGTGTCTACAGCTGGGACCTCTCTTAGGAACAGCCTACTTGCCACGTTGAAACTTGAGGAGAAACATCTCTGCTTCTGGAAACACCTCAAGACCTTCCTATTTGCTCATGCATTAGCTCCTCTTCTCCCCAGCTAAACAGTTTCCACTCTTGGCACTGTGCATCTGGACACCCTATGTCCTTCTGGCCAAGGTACCTGCTCAAAGTGCCTCTCTTCTGCACTGCCTCCAGGCCGCCCATTGCAACGGGTCCTGTACGTGTACCCATACAGTACCCCACTCTTCTTCTGCACTCATCAGATGTGCCCTATCCAAATGATATTGCACTTGCCACTTGCTGGCTGCACTACCTCTGTTTGAATGCCTATTCTTTCATTGGACATTCTTTGGTCTCCTCGGTTTGTCACGTTCCACTTCTCCCCCTTCCAGGGTCTTCAACCCTTTATCCCTTCCCCATGCACTTGCATGTTCTCAATGTTACTGTGCCCAGTATGATTGTTGTTTTAATTTCCTTTTATCCCTTGTACCACTCCCTTTGCTTGGTTGCGCTCTGAGCCACTTGTGTAAGAGGGCAATCTTGATGAGATATCCTATCATGTCATATACATCCTTTGTCCTTAGTGCAGTGTGTCTCACTCTGACTGTGCTGATAGCAGTGGCTCCCCATGCACATGTGTGCACATTCATGTTCCATGTGAATTCCATGTATGCCCCTAGGTGTCCTTGACCGCCTGCTCATTGTAGTGTGTCTCCAGGATGATCCAAGTGTCATGTTATTTGGAAAGCCATTTCATGCTCACTGTGGGTCTGTGTGTCATCACGCACGACTTTAGGGTGTCCACATCTGTGTTGTGCACATGGCTCCCCCTGTTACAGGCCTGCTGACTCTTTTTAACTGGTGTTGTGTCTTTTGCATGCATGGGTGTACTACTGATGGTTCCTCATCTGTCCTGCATCATGTCCATTTCTCATCGGCTGTAGTGACATTTGACTGACGACATGCGATCGACGCATGCCAACACAGTCTGCCAATGCACAGTTCTGTGGTGAACCTTTCATTGTCATGCAGTGCCTCCCTGCTATTGCCCAAAGGGTGGGTGCTTCACGGTATCCATGCTACATGGTGCATGTCATTTGCACATGATGGCTGCAATTGCCCTTACACTGCCGTCATGTTTGGAGATTGACATCACTAAGTACGTGTTGATGTTGGAAGTTGAGGGGGTACACATGCACTGCACCTCACACACCCACTCCTGTGCCAAATTCAGCCCTTCAACATGCCAACACAATGCAGTTGTGTGATAGTGACCTGCCTTGTATGTACCTATGTCCCTCCTTTCACTGTATCGAAACACAGTAGCGTATGTGCCTCCTGTGACACATGTACTCTGCATAGTCAATGGTTGTTGAGTGCTGCACATGAACATGAATGTTACATGTGTCATGGTGTGTTTGGTGTGATTGCCAGCTGTAGCTATTTGTGTGTTCCCACATGCTTATGCTACGTGCCATCTCTTTGTTGCCATCTTTTATTTCTGCCTTGGATATGTGCCTGCTAGAGGTTGTGTGTGATGCAGGTGATGGGCAACATGCAAAACATGTGTTGGCTTCACATTTTTCAGTCATCCTTTTCTGCTTTCGGGATACCCTTGCATTTCAATGCCACTGGATGCATGTTGGGCTTTGAGTTGCGTGTGACATGTCTGCTTCATGTGTTGGCTGTCAATGTTGTGATCTGTATGTGTGTGGTATGTGCTACTGACATGCATGTTCTTGTTTCTTTTGTTTATGTTGCAGGTTATGAAGCACTGGAGGCAGAGGATGAAGATGTCATCCCAGACATGGTGGTCAGTTCACATTACCATCCAGGCACCAGTGGTGGTCGTGGGGTGGCAGCCCATGAGAACCCACTGCTGCTCCAGGCCATCGTGTCCAGAGCGGACTCTGAGTCAGGATCTGATGTATCCTCTGACCACTATATTGAGCCGGATCTGCATCATGATGTGTCATTGCCCATAAGTGATCCTGTGTTGGATGATCTTCTGTTCGCGACACCTGCAGTAGGGGGCCAGGCAGGGTTGGAATGTCTGCCTGTGGTGGTTACGGGTGCACGGTCACACTCAACACCAGTTGGCCATGTTGCTGGGGCATCAGGTCGATGGAGGGATGCAGTCCTGCAGCCGCGGGCTGCACCAACCCAGTAAGGACAACGGCTCCTTGTGCCCGCCAGGTGTCGTGTCCGGCAACACGGTGGCCGTGCGCTAACGGGGTCAACTGAGTGGGAGCAAGCTGTTATTGCCATAGCACAGCAAAGGGGGGAGCAGTTGAGATGATGGCTCAAGGTATGGAAAGTGTGGCCTGTTCCATCCTCCCCCCTGAAAGGCAAGTGCAGCTCCAGCAGCAGGCTACGTGGTCCACGTGCCGCTCACTCAGGCTGGGCATGGCGGCCTCTGACAGGGTCCGCCAGGCTGAAATGGTGGCTCTGCGTCTAGCTATTTCTGCTCAGGCAGAGGCACACCGTGAGGCCCTAAGGGTCAAACACCAAACCCTCTGATCTACTCTGGGTGCTCTCATTATGAATGACATTAGGCAGGTAGAAGACTGGATGGAGCGGCTTGAAAGAAACATCTCAGCTGAACTCCATGCAAGCTGGGAGGTACTCCGTATGTCATGTGTGGCCATGCAGGCTGAACTCTGCAGGAGGAAGCACGTGTGACACGTGAAGTAATGCATGCAGACCTACGTGTCATTGCCATGCAGGACCTAGCTCACAGACGTGCATGCTTGCTACCACTGAGGGGCAAGGCACGGATAGGCATGGTGAGACAACTGTGCCACGTCCACCTTCTGATTTCCATCCAGAGGGTGACGACGACAACCTATCTCCCACATAGGTCGGGACATGCAGGCGCTGAGCTCAGTGAGTTTTTTTTTAAAAAATCTCAACATCTACACATGTGGGTGTTGAGGTGCACCCTGTACCTCCTCCCTCCTACGTGCCTCCCCCACTCCCCGGGTCATATGTGGACATGTTCTTTTTTTGTTTCCTGCAAGTAATTTTTAAAAAAAAACATTTTTTTGTCTATTGTGCATTCATGTGACATTGTGGTGCTTTGAGGCATTTGAAGGCATCCACTGTGTGTTCCAGCAGGGCCCATATAGGATTGTCTTGTGTATGTGTTTTGCTTGGGGTCCTGACACATATGCTACTCCTGCTTCCCCTTTCCATCGGCTCGCAAGGATGGCTCGGTGTAACAGCATCTCACACAGGGGCATTGGGCTTCCATCATATCTGTGGCCAGCCTACAGTCCTACTTGTGTGTACACCCCTAGTAGGTATTCAGGATTGCTTCTGCAATGCAAGTCTGCACTTCATTTTGGTGAGTATTCTGTTGACTGTGCATTTTATCATGTTGCTTATGATTTTATTATTAATTGACTGTCTATGTTCATGCTCTTCCTGCTGTAGGCAGTACCATGCACCCTTTGGCTGTGTAACACACACTGTTGGTGGGAGGGGTCAGTGTGCTGACAATGTTGCATTGGGACACTTGGCCTACAGTGATTTTGATATGCCACATGAACGCTGCACGCTGAGTTATCCTTGTCACCACGCATTTCAACTACCCCCATTTCTTTGCTTCCCCTGCTTTGGCCATCTTGCAGCCCTGCCAGGTGTTTTGTTGTGCCATTGGAAATATGGTTGCATTGCTTTTGACTTGACTGTCATGTTTGTGGCCTGGACCTACTCCCCCCTCCCATTGGTTGCTCTTGGCCCTTGTGACAGTCCGGCTAACCAGGAGGCTGGAGCCTGCCACCACTACCAAAGGCCCACAATGGAGGCCCTGTCTACCCTTGTCCAACCCTGCCCACCACCCTTCTGGGTCCGTTGATTGTCCCCCTGTCTCCCATGCCCCCGACTGTCTCCCCCTGCCTCCCCTACGCCCTGCCTGTCTCCCCCTTCCCCCTGCCAGTGTCCCTCTGCCTCCACCCTTCACCATCACACTCCCTTCCCTTCTGCACCATCTTCTTTCCCTCTGCCCCCTGTGTGTGCTTTCTTTCCCCCTCTTCCCCTTCCTGCCTTTACACCTTGGCCCCCTCCTCCCTTCTCTCCCACCTCTCCCTCTCCACCACCTTTTCCCCTCCTTCTTGTTCTCTGTCTGTCTTTTTCCGGAACTACCCAAATTGCCATCAGGCATGGCGATACATAGCCGCTGGTTCTTTGCAGACACTTCCCCCTCTGCCTCCAACCATCCACGCTCAACCTTCACCTTTTTGAGGTTTATTTTGGCACTTACTTTTATCATTAGTCCCTGCACCACTGATTACAGGTCGTATGTTCCCCCTTTCCCTTCTGTGTTTCTTCTCCCCCTCCCGGCACTATCTTGATTCTTCATCGACCTTCCATAGTTTGTCACTTGTTTTGTTATTCTCCTCACCTCTTCTCTCCTCTTCCATCACCCCCTTCCTTATATGACTCCTGCACTGCAACTATTGCCGTCAGGCATAGCAATGATGATGCTAGTTTTGTTTTCCCACGTTCCCTCCCTAGACTCTCCCTTATTGTTACAAGCACTTGTACTATGTACTTTGATTTGTTAGTTCATTTTCACATTCTGGACTGCTTGAAGGACTTGTAGGAATGTACTGTTATTCTCCCTGTTCCCTCCCTCCTTGAGGCACTTTGATGCACTTTGTGTGTAGGCCCTATAAGGATTTTCAATGAATCAGTGATTGCTCAATGTCTGCCATTGTCGATGTGGGGTACTCTGTACATGATATGTCTGCTGGTCAATGGCTGATCCTATGCTGGGTTTGATTTTGAGGTGTCAGGAGATTGGTGTGGTTTAACACACAGGGGGATCCTTGAGTGTAATGTTCACATGTGTTGTGCACAGGACACTGAGGCTCACTTCATTTCACATGCATGTATTCGATGCATGTCCCTACGGACACAAACGCTTAGGCAACGCCCCCCCCCCCACACCAACTACAGCTACACCATGCACACGTGCACCCAGATTGCCTTCTCAGGCATGCTGTGTTCCTACAATCCATGTTCACTTTCAATTCACTGATCGTGTACATGCATGACAGGGTACTATTTGGTTGATTGTACTTATTTTTCATGATGCTCAAGGGGTTCCCCAATGCAATGCACACTCACTGTGCTGTCCGGTGAGAAGTGTGTTGCAGGGGACACACACGCAGCACACAGTGTTTGTAATGCCAATTTGCTATTGTCCAATGTGGCAACAGGTATTCTGACTTTAGTTGCTTGCACCGCTGGTGGCATGCATTTGTGCCACTGTTTTCAGGGAGTGAGGTTTTGGTCAGTCATTACTTCAGATTCCATGTTAGGTGTAATTGTCTGGTGCCTATTTACATTTCTCACATGGCACTTCATGACTATTGTGTCATGTGTTGTGCATATGGTTTGATGTTTTGCAGTTGCATTCCATGGTATGGTGTGGCAGAAAGGGGTCATGGGGGTTGGGAGGGTTTGGGTGGCATACCAGTACTTTCATGCCCGGTTTGGCAAAGGGGGGATATGCACATTGCATGTGTTCCTTTTGGTCACATGGGATTGGTTGTGTTTAAGTAGCTAGGGATGCACACAATGTGGCACTTCTGTGGACACATTCTCAGGGTAGTAAGGTTGTGAGAGATAACTGTCCCTTTCTCATCATCGATTGTCACCAGGTATGTGCCAGGCCTGTGTGCACTCCGCAGGGGTTGGAGTTTAGGTCAAAAATGTGGCCACAAGCTGGGTACGGGCTGCCTCGCCACATGACCTTTCCCCCATGCGCAGCAGCCATACGTGTGGTTGGGGATGTGGGGGCACCACCATGTCCACCGGTATGCCCCACCATGTTGCATCGTTGTGAAGGACAAATGCTGCCACAATGATCCTGCACACTACTGGGGGTGCAGGTGCATATAGTAGCTGTCTGCCAGAGCGGTCAAGGGAGCGGACTTGTGACTTGAGCACTCCGATTGTGCGCTCCACTATACCCCTGGTTGCAATATGGGCTGCGTTCTATCTTACCTGGGGTGGTGTGGTGGAGTTCCGTATTGGCGTCATCATGTAGGTGCTCAGAGGGTAGGCACTGTGCCCTGGTAAGGTCATAATGGTTGTCATTAGTTGGGCTTGTTTATTTGTCTGTGTGTGACATGCATGCATGTGCACAGGCATTTGATTTGTACTCACCTATGCGCCATGTGTCACCATGCTTCCCATCTTCCAGGGCCCGGGTCAGGGCGGATATTCTGTATATGAAACTGTCATGGGTGGACCCTGGATAGTTTGCATAGACAGAGGTGATGATTCCCTTGGCATCGCATACAACCTGCACATTGATGGAATTCCAGTGCTTGCGGTTGCGGTAGATGTTTTCAGTGGCCCTAGGTGGACGTAGGGCCACATGGGTGCAATCTATGGCACTGAGCACTTTGGGGAAGTGTGCCACCCTGTAGAAGTTCTGGACCACGGCCCGCCTTTCTGCGGGTGTTCTGGGCATGTATATGTGCCTTCGTACTGAGGGCGCACAGTGATGATTTCCAACATCTGGTGTAGGCAACATGACTGTGTGGGCTGTGAGACACCCCCCACTATGGCAGTTGGCTGCTGAAATGACCCAGTGGCCAAAACATGCAGTACATTGAGCACCTTCTCCAAGGAGCTCAATGCTTGGGTGCACAGGGTGGGTGATGTGAGTTCATCCTCCCACTCAGTGACCAGCTCTAGGATGATATGAGGTGGAAACCTATACCTGCCATAGACCTCGTCATCAGGCATCCCAAAAAGGCTGGTCCTGGGTAAAAAAATGCGGGGCCTGGCTATTCTCCTCCTGCGGTGTCCCACGATCACTGGTGCGAGGAATGGGACATTCATCATAGCTGTATATGCATGTTTGTTGTTTGCGCGCACTTGTATGCTGTGCGAGGGCGCTTCCACCTGCTTTCGTGTGGCGGACATATTTGTGCGTGTGCGTGTTTTGATGTGCGCGGGTTTTCCCTATTTGATTCCATGAATATGTGTTGTTCACTAGCATGTGGGCATTGCATGTGTTTCCCAGCGGTACTTCCCACGTTACGCCTACATTTTCATGCGTTGTTCCACATTCCCTGTGTTCCGCCCCCTTATTAGGTTTGTGCACGATAAGATGTGCATTTTCCCCGTTCCTGTCGCGCACGCGTTTGGAAAGTCACAATGAAATGTAAGGTAAGCACGGATTTGGCGCACATCCCGGGAAAAACATGCGCAGGGCCTTCCATGAATCGCACACGTGCAATTCGCACACGTGCGCTAGCTTTTTCACGCCTGCGCCAGCTTGCGGCACAAATTTTGGTGCATATTTATTCCATTAATTACCCCCTAATTCTATACAATACAATCCATCTTCTAAGCAGTACAAAATAATTCCATCTTCTCATATACAGCATACATCACTTTACTTGATATCAATTCTTAACAATTCTTCATTCTCTCTGGGATCAGTAGCAGGTATTGGCATCAGAGAAATGTCACTCCAAAAAATGCATTTCACATTTCTTGCCTTTGCGAGATACCTCCCATTAACAGTGGTATGGTTGGTTACTAGCATATGCATGTAAGTAGGTTGCGACATAACATACTGGGGTGAATGTAGCAAAGCTGTGCAATCAATTTGGAACACACAGAATATTGATTTATCTGCACTGTGTATCAACACTAAATGATTATTTTCTGAAAGGAAACCAACTATCCCACCAATTGCCTTGAATTATTTGGGTGTATCTATTTGCGGTTCCTCTTACCCAAACACAATGTAATTTGTGAGACTTGACTGTTCATTTAAAATTGCATCCTTCTCCATGAGAATGGAACTAGTTTAGCTAAACCCTCTTTCATCCTAATATCTATTACTAACGGAGTAGGCCATCACAGGTGTTAATTTATAAGTTCTATGTTAGGCTATGGAGTGTTTGCCACTGGTCCACAGCACCTAGTAGTTACTGACTGTATCTGTGAAAACACCCAGGGTTCAACGTACTTCTCTTTAGTTACAAGGGGCTGCACACCCTGCACAGAAATGCTATTGGGTTCCAGTTTCAGTTAATCTTACGTTGGCTTTAAATATGCTCAGAAAGTACAATACTTTTCAAACTAACATGCTATAACAATCTAGTTTGCTTTTGATCGGTTAACTCAAAGTATTTCCCTGACATATTCAGTAGGGTAGCACGTAACATCATAGTTTTTTATGAGCAGACTTACTGGATGGGGCATATGGAACTAAGATGGAGTGAGACAGGCCCCTGAGCAGTGCCCCGCCTCACCAAACTGGAGGCGTAGTCTCCTCATGGCTCAGGATTGCCTTCAGGAACCTTCTGGGGCTTTGCTTTGCATCTTCTATTTGTCATCAGGTTCAGGGCCATCAGCAGGGCTGCAGAGGAGTAGTGGGTCTGAGGAAACAAGAAGAGACCTTAATACCAGGACCCAGGATGTGTTCCCTGTATCCACACCATCCTCCACACGGAGTCTAGACCTACCAAAATGGATGGTTGTGGCTGGAAATAAAACCACTGAAGATAGTTCTTGATTAGCCACATGGCCTTGTAAGGAACTTGAAGGACATGACATGGGTCAACACTTGGTCAAAGCAAGCATACCGAGAACTGGAGGAAAGCATAAACAGAAAAGTGAAACTCCCTTGCCATAAAAGAACAGCCAAACAAATGTTCTGAAGAGAAGAGGATAACTGTCTTAGCAATACAGCAGAACATGAACAAGCAGCTGCATATGTCAGAAGCGGTGCATTTTAGAAATAAAGCTGAGTGGAGAGTAGAGAAAGCAGAGAACTGGCAGTGCCAGAAGTGGTAGCTGAAAACAACAATCACGGATGAGTCGATGGGTGGCCACTGCATATGTCAGGAGTGGTAACCAGAAGCAACAAGCAGTATGGAACCTCCTCCCAAGTATGGAACGTGAGTGCAGGAAGGGGTCATGTCTGACGATGAAGAAATCTGTGCATGCATTGTGTAGCATAGGGCTGAGGGATGGTGGTGAGAGCATTGTAAGACGCGAGCGCTCACTCCTATAGGCCTTATGAGCCTGACCAGTCATGATGTTGGCGATACTTCTGTGGGGCTGCTGCTGGAGTGTGCTCTTAACAATAGGGGGTGTACAATTTATCAGGTCAGTGTGCTACCTGGAAAAGTTCTACTCTTTATTAAAGATTAGTTATTGTATATGTAACTTTCTTTAAACCTCAGTCATGTTTTTAAAGTGTGTTAATAAGTATTTCAAATGTTGAAAACTCTGCGTTATCAAATCTGCCCAATCGTGTTCGGAAAAACACCATGCAACCTTATCATATGCTTCCTCTGTCTGCCAATGGACACAGTTGTTGGGGGTCTCTGGGTGCCCCCGTTGCGTGCCCGCGAGCCCCAGCATGCACAGATGGGACACCAACACGTCTGCACGCTTCGGGCTCCCCGGTCGCTCTGCCGCGGCCGGGAACGCCCCGTTTATTTAAGGCGCACGCGGCGACGTGCAACGTCACGCCGCCGCGTGCGTATCCCCTCACGGGGCAACGCCACACTCCTCCTTTTTCGGGGAGGAACAATAACAACAAAACACATCAAACACATTACTACCCACACTGGCATCTATAACTCGCAAGCCCCAGGCCCCCATTTATTAACAGCCTCCCGGATCCCCTTCACTCCGGAGCCCAGTCAATCGGCCCCAGCACATAGTCTCCGAGGTAGGCAGGTCTCCCTCGCCCAGCCCTCTGGGGGTACCTCCCACCTACCTCAGTCGCCGGACTCCCGGCCGCCCCGGTGTCTCGTGCTGGTGACCCCACGAATTCCCCCCAGGGGGTGTCTTCATCCGGGAGGACCGTCTCATCCGGGTCAGGCGGGAGTTCAGTCCGAGAGTCCCCCAGTTTCTTGAAGAAGCTCACGTTCCGGGTGACGGCCGACTTCCCATCCGAGGCCGTCACCATCGACCCCTTCACCGCCACTACGTCCAGCGGCTCGGGCTCATATGGAAGCGAGAGTTTCCCATGAGGATGCCGGTTCCTAATCAACACTTCGTCGCCCGGTTCCAGCCGCTGCGGACGAAGGCCCCTCCGTAGATTTTCCTGACTGGTCCTTGCCAGCCGCTCCGCTTCCACCCGTTGGTCGTCTATTACCCCGGGTACTTTCTCCTGCACCTCCGGGAGGAGACCTCGGGGGCACCTGCGGAACAGAGCCTCAGCCGGAGCCACCCCAGTTGAAGCATGTGGGGTAGTGCGGTACACTCTTAGGAACTGGTATAGCGCCCGCTGGAGAGGCTGACCTTGTCCCTGAGCTATCCGGAACGTCTTGTTTAATGTCCTCATCAGCCTCTCTGCGTCCCCGTTCGCGCGGGGCCACAACGGGGACACCTTCCGGTGGGCCACTCCGCAGCTCTCGAGGAATTCCGAGAACCTCGCGCTCTGGAATGGGGATCCATTGTCCGAGCACAGGGTCACAGGGAACCCATGGGTGGCAAAGATCTTCTCCACAGCGCCCACCACGTGCTCGAAGGCCACCGACTCAACGAACTCCACCTCCGGGTATCGCGAGTACTCATCGACGATGGCTAGGAAATGAGTACCCACGGCAGTGGATCCGAAGTCCGCATGCACAACTTCCCATGGGCGGGTCCCCCGTGGCATTACCTCGATCTCGGGCTCCCGTTGTACTGGGGAAGCCGCCTGGCACCATACACAGGCCGCTACGAAGTTGTCCACCTTCTTCTCCAGCTCGGGGAACCACACCTTCAGCCTCAACCTCGCCTTCGTTTTGGCGGCCCCTTGGTGTCCCTGGTGCGCCAGGTTGATGACTTCGTGGACCTTGGAGCCCGGCACCACCAGGCGATCACCCCGCAGCAACAGACCCGACTCCGTGAAGGACAGTTCATCCCTCACCTTCCAGAGTTGCTCGAGGGTCACCTTGGCCTCCTGCGTGCGCCCGGCCACCAACTCCAGCACGGTCTTCCAGGACCCCGATTGCATCGAGCTTCGCAGGATGCGGAAGCATTCGTCATTGGCTGCTGCGGTCTCCAGTTCGGGGAGCGGCATCGCATTGGGGGTAGCACTCTCGACCACCATGCTCACGTGATCATCGGCCTCCTCAGCACACGACTCTTGGGCGGGCCCGTCCCCGCCCACCGGATGCCTGGACAGGTAGTCCGCCGCATTGTTGGCCCCTGGCCTGTAGATAAGGTTAACGCCATATTCTAGGAGGGCCAGCATCCATCGCTCGATCCTGGCTGGTGGTTTGGAGGAGGATCCGGCCATGATTGGGATCAGTGGTTTATGGTCTGTTACCACTGTCACAGGTCTCCCCAGCACATATAACCGAAAATGCCGGCAGCCCCACAGAACCGCCAGGGCCTCTCGCTCAATCTGAGAGTACCTCTGCTCGGTCTCGGAGAGGGCCTTGCTCGCATAGGCCACGGGCTTCATTCCTCCGTCTCTGCTCACCTGGGTGAGGACCGCCCCAAGGCCAAACGGGCTGGCGTCCACAACAATCTCCGACTCCAAGGCAGGGTCAAAGAAAGCCACAGTGTCCTCCGCTGTTAGTGCACCTTTGATGTCCTCGAATGCCGCCTGTTCTAACGGGCCCCACTGCCAGATAGTGTCCTTTTTCGTCAGAGCCCTCAGAGGTTCCGACCTCGAGGCGAGATTCTTGATGAATCGCCCGCAGTACGTCACCATTCCGAGGAAGCTCCGCACCTCTGATGCGGACTCAGGGGGTCGTGCTGCCTTGATGTCTTGAACCTTCTTGGGGTCAGGAGACACCCCGCCCTCCTTGAAGATGAACCCAAAAAACTCAATGGTCGGGCGGAGGAACTCACACTTGTCCTTGTGGAGGGTGAGCCCCAGCGATTGCAGCCTCTCGAGAGTCCTGGCTAGGCGTTTCAGGTGGTCTGATTCAGTCCTCGCAAAGACCAGAATGTCGTCGCTAATGTTCAGGACGCCCTCCAGGTCTGCGAGAGCGCCTCGGATTAAGTTCTGAAACACCTCAGCTGCAGACGACACTCCAAAGCTCAGACGCTTGTACCTGTAGAGTCCCCTGTGGGTGGTGAAAGTCGTTATATAACGGGACTCTGGGTGTAGAACAACCTGGTGATACCCAGCCCGTAAGTCTAACTTCGAGAAGAAACGGGCCCCTTGCACTTCCGCAATGATGTCATCAATCGTCGGGGTCAGGTGTCGTTCTCTCCTGATAGCCTTGTTGGGCAACCGCATGTCCACACAGATTCGGACAGAGTCCGGTTGTTTAGGTTTCCTCGCCACGACAATGGGGGATACCCAGGGTGTGGGGCCCTCCACCTTTTCAATTACGTCCAGGTTCACCAGGTTATCGAGTTCCTTGTCCACCTGGTCCCTTAGATGGAATGGGATCCGCCTGTGCTTCAGGGCTATGGGCTGTACCGACTCGTCGATGTGGAGCCTCACGGGGTCGCCGTTCATCCTCCCGATCCCTTTGAAGATGTCAGCATACTTGTCGAGCAGGTCGTTGATGTCCTCCAAGTATACTGAATAGGCGAAGCTGACTATACCAAGGGCCTCCGCTGCCGCGCAGCTGAGCAGGGTGTTGCTGCTCACCGGAGTCACATAGAAGCGGGCCCTGATCTTCGACCCGTCGTGTTCCACCTTGGCAACGAACACCCCATCGAGTGGCAAGGGCTCCCGCCCACCAAATGCGAAGATACGGGCCCTTGGTGTCGCCAGTCTCGGGGCTGGGTCAAGCGCAGCATAATGTCCTCTCGCCATGACATTTACAGAGGCTCCCGTGTCGACTAGCACAGGGACTGGCGAGCAGTTAACCTCCACGACACACCTCGGCTGTCTTCTGCTCCTTCCCTTGAGGACCTCCATGCTGGAGACGAAGAAGATGTTCTCCTCATCCTCCTCCTCCTCCACTTCTTCTTCCGCCGGGGCCTCCTCTGGTTCCACCTGTTCCACCTGAGCTACCCTCGGCGGGCGGTACTGCCGCGGGGCCCACAGACGGGGCTGCCCTCTCGGGATAAGTACAGGCAGAGTCGCCCTGCACACCCTCGAGAAATGGTCAGGCACCCCACAGCGTCCACAAACTTTTCCTTTGGCCATGCACTCCGATGAGTGGGGGAGATCATATCCGCATTTCTGGCACGATTCTACCGGCTTCCCCGCTCTGTCTCTGGGAGGTATACCGGGTTTTCGCACCCCTCTGCCGCCCCGCCAGATGGCGCACACCTCCTCCGGTTTCGCCGGGCGGGAACCGGCCTCCATTTTGTTGGCTCGAGCCTCCGCCACCTCATGGCACCTCCCGAGCTCCAGAATCCTGGCCAGAGTGAGTCCGGGCTCTCTTAGGACTTGTCGCCTCAGCTTGCCTGACGAGCACGCCTGGATCAGCATGGTCCTTATCATGTCCTCCGCATCCCCCCACGCACACCCTTGTGACAGGCGGCGCAGGCGGCCATAGAAAGTGTCAAGCGTCTCCTCTTCCTTCTGTTTGGCCGACAGCATGACGAACCTTTCAAAGTCCACGTTGGCAAGGGGGATGAAATGCGCCAGGAGGGCTGCTTTGGCCTGATCATACGTGTTACCCGCTGGAGTCAAAGATTCAAAGATCTCCTGCACAGTCACCCCTGCGGAGTATAGCATTGTGGCCACCATGCTGTCGTCGTCCGTGACTTGGGCGGCCCGAAAGTACATATCTAGCCTTGCGATCCATCTCCTCCATCGTGGCCCTAGACTGGATGGAGGGCCCGTAGCATCAAACTCCGGAATTGGCTGCAAGGCCGCTTGCGCCCTGGCTTGGGCCATGGCCAGGGGTGGTGGTTGGATAGGAGGGGGGGCTGCACCCACCGGTTGTACAGGCAGTCCAGACGTCGTCGAGCGTGGAATGTACTGTGGGGGGTTCTGCTGGAACAGGTCTGTTAGATCTTCATCCTGCGACTCCTCCGAAGCCGTGGCAGTCGCACCCTCCAGGGCACCAGGATCACTCCTAGGCGCAAGCGCACAGGCACCCTTGTTCCAATTCTAAGGGCCGCAACTTGCACCACTCCCCACACTGCCACCACCCACGTGATGATGAAAGGGTTGAAGGAGAGTACCTTAAGGCGCCTGGTGTCCACGTGGGCCGCAGAAGCTGGAGTGTCGTCCCCCACGTGATGATGATGAAGGGGTTGAAGATGGTCCTGAAGAGAATCCGTGAACAAAAGTCTCCAAAAATTGAGCTATAAAAGGAATGGGCTGAGAAGGCCCAGCCACCTCAGTCCATCTTCCAGCTACAACACGACGTCACCGCCTGAAAATTCACCAAAATGACAAAATCTTGGCATGGGCCTGCAGGTTATACTGCCTGCAGTCAGTTGATCCAAAAATTAGGTTTGGATTGTCTTCCTGCTCCAAACCGGAGCCGTTAGAAGACTCTCCACCTCGTGGGCAAGATGGCCGCCAGCCGCGTGTGGTCCGCGGCCTCGGCGTGATGCGAAACATCCACGGATGTTTCACACGAAATGAAAAATTACTCCGGGATTGCGCTCACCGCCGGGCCCGGGCATCCGACACTCGTCGCCACTGTTGGGGGTCTCTGGGTGCCCCCGTTGCGTGCCCGCGAGCCCCAGCATGCACAGATGGGACACCAACACGTCTGCACGCTTCGGGCTCCCCGGTCGCTCTGCCGCGGCCGGGAACGCCCCGTTTATTTAAGGCGCACGCGGCGACGTGCAACGTCACGCCGCCGCGTGCGTATCCCCTCACGGGGCAACGCCACAACAGTGTCCCTTGGTATTAGTCCACTGGGAGACATGAACGTCTGCTGAAGGTAATGCTATTAACTCTATACAACTACAATTTTCCTGGAAAAAAAAAACAAACCTAGGAGTGTAGTATCTGTCGCATATCCTCCCCAGCATATTCTATTTCCCACTAACAACACCTCACTTCTGGCTAACTTGCTAAAACATTGCAGTTGTGGGGGCGCAGGGAACCATAATATCCAGTTTGCTTAGTCCTATCCAAGTCAGGAGTTATTTCTGGGACAGAAGTCAAATATACAGCCAGTATTCTAGAAGGGCACCCTGCCCATATATCTTCATGGGCTACCCAGTGGCAGTTAAAGCCAGCTCAGGACCTGTTACAGACTGACTTGTTGGAGCCCATTTGCCATGTACCTTACCCTTGGCTGGAAATGTGCACATCCTTCTATGGTACTTCCAGCTGCGGTTCTTCCACAGTTTCTGTAAGGCCACAGATCTTCAGGTACACCAGAACTATCTCTGAACTCCATTTGCCAATTGCGGTGCAGCGTGTCTTCATGGATACAGAGAAGTCTGATGTTCAGACAATCCTGGAAATCTGCACAGGCAAAGTCCCGCTCTGAAGCTGTTCCAGAAGCTGTAATGCTGTGGGTTAGCTGGCACGTGACTGCACGTGTGATTGTACTAAGAGTTCCAGTAATGCAAAGCTCACCTATATTGGCATCTGTGTTGATGAGCAGTGCCCCAGTAATAAGAACGGCAGCTTGTGCCAGGTGACTTAAGTGATCACTCAGAGACTGGCCCCTGTGCACACTCCACGGTGCAAGGGCTGCATTTGCTTGATCTCACACCCAGTCTTAGAGTTCCCCTTTACCCTTTCTATACACTAATATTTCACTCTGTCGCTCCAAGCAAAGAGCAGATCCTTTTGAGCAATTTAGAAACGGAGACGTTGTCATATATTCCGTTGCTCGCCCTACCAGGAATCACACGGTCACACGCCCCGCACCACACCTACCTGCTAGAGCAGTCCCTGCACACAGAGGGAACCAGCAGTTCGCCCGGTGTGGGAGGACACCAGTCTGTAGCCCCGACATCTACCGTCCTTCGTTTCGCTGGCAGTTGCCATGGAAGCGCACTCACGGCTGGCCAGGCTCACGGAGACTCCCACAGCAACCCCGAACATCCGGCGTCTCGTGACCACGTGATCACGTCACGCCTCGCACGTCCGTGGGACACATCACGTGACTGCCTAACGAGTTTAAAAGCATCCTGACAACACGGGTGCAGCGCTTCACAGCTGATCTCTTGAGGATTGTTTAGCACTTCTGGTTTACCTTTTGATCACACACTTTGCGACCTCGGACTGTTCAACGGACTTTTCTTGCCTGCTCCTTGGATTTCTGCCTCTCGGATCCCCGCCTTGTTTCCCCGGCTCCTCGACCATGGAACTCTCTCTTGGACTGCCTTTTGATTAACCCCTTTGAACCTTGTATCTTGGAACTTGTTTAGGTGCAGCTGATTTCCATCGGTGAGTGTGCCCCCACTTGTGCTCCATTTTCCTTGTATTAAGGCGCCCCTGCTCCAAAGCACAACCCGAAATCCGCCCTCGCCACCTCCCGCTTCCTGGTTCCCACCAATCCCGCCTCCCGACCCGCCTCTGCACCCTGATTGGTCCCTCTGCCCCTTCGCCGTATCCTAGTCCTTGCCACAACATCCACGTCCCCCTTTGTGCAGCTGATTTCCATCGGTGAGTGTGCCCCCACTTGTGCTCCATTTTCCTTGTATTAAGGCGCCCCTGCTCCAAAGCACAACCCGAAATCCGCCCTCGCCACCTCCCGCTTCCTGGTTCCCACCAATCCCGCCTCCCGACCCGCCTCTGCACCCTGATTGGTCCCTCTGCCCCTTCGCCGTATCCTAGTCCTTGCCACAACATCCGCGTCCCCCTTTGTGCAGCTGATTTCCATCGGTGAGTGTGCCCCCACTTGTGCTCCATTTTCCTTGTATTAAGGCGCCCTGCTCCAAAGCACAACCCGACAGCCTCAGGCCCCGAAATCCGCCCTCGCCCCCTCCCGCTTCCTGGTTCCCACCAATCCCACCTCCCGACCCGCCTCTGCACCCTGATTGGACCCTCTGCCCCTTCGCCGTATCCTAGTCCTTGCCACAACATCCACGTCCCCCTTTGTGCAGCTGATTTCCATCGGTGAGTGTGCCCCCACTTGTGCTCCATTTTCCTTGTATTAAGGCGCCCCTGCTCCAAAGCACAACCCGACAGCCTCAGGCCCCGAAATCCGCCCTCGCCACCTCCCGCTTCCTGGTTCCCACCAATCCCGCCTCCCGACCTCTTCCTGATCCCATCCCTTCCGCCCCCCCCCTCTGATAGGCCCCTCGTCCTTTATCACTGGTCCTCCCAGGGCAGCCCTCTGCCCGGCAGCCCCTAGCGGCTAAGGGCCCCAAGGCCAAGGGCGGCTCCAACAGAGGCGGCTCCAAGATGTGTCTGCAGGTGTCAGCAGGGGAAGCCAATGAAGCCAGCAACTAACAGATACCACCAAAACCGTGAGTGTGGTATGGGTGGGGGAGTAGAGCAATCACTCCACTCCAGAAAGCCCATGCCACTCTATTTTACCTCCAAATAACATAGACTGCCATAATGTTAGCACGTCCACTCTTAGATAGAACTGTGAAAGTTAGCATGCCCACCCTTAGATGGAACTGTGAAGGTTAGCATGTCCACTCTTGGACGGAATTGTGAAAGTTAGCATGTCCACTCCTAGACGGAATTGTGAAAGTTAGCATGTCCACACTTAGATGGAACTATGAAAGTTAGCATGTCCACTCTTAGATGGATTTATGAATATTGGCCTGCGTCGCATAGAGATGGAACTGTGAAGGTTAGCATGTGAAAGTTGCATTTAGAAAGTGTGCCCTACAGCCTCTCCATCAAGCTTAGAAATGTGCCCAATAGCCTCTCTGGCAAATGGAACTTAGAAGTGCGCCCAAGATCCTCTGTGAAAGTTTCATTTAGAAGTGTGCCCAATAGCCTCTCCGTGAATTTTAGAAATGTGCCCAATAGCCTCTCTGGTAAATTGAATTTAGAAGTGTGCCCAAGATCCTCTGTGAAAGTTGCATTTAGAAGTGTGCCCAATAGCCACTCTGTGAAAATTGCATTTAGAAGTGTGCCCAATAGACATTCTGGAAAGTTGCATTTGAAAATGTACCCAATAGACTCCCTGGAAAGTTGCATTTAGAAGTGTGCCCAATAACCCCTCTATGAAATTCAGAAGTGTACCCATTAGCCTCTGCGAGAGTTACATTTAGAAGTGTGCCCAATAGCCACTCTGTGAAAATTGCATTTAGAAGTGTGCCCAATAGACATTCTGGAAAGTTGCATTTGAAATGTACCCAATAGACACTCTGGAAAGTTGCATTTAGAAGTGTGCCCAATAACCTTGCTATGAATTTTAGTAGTGTTCCCAATAACCACTCTCTAAAAGTTGCATTTAGAAGTGTGCCCAATAACCCTCTGTGAAATTTAGAAGTGTACCCATTAGCCTCTGTAAGAGTTACATTTAGAAGTGTGCCCAATAGCCTCGCTGGAAAATTGAATTTAGAAGTATTCCCAATAGCCTCGCTGAAAATGGATTTTAATAGTGCACCCAGTAGCCTCTCTGTGGAAAACTGAATTTAGATATGGGCCCAACATCCTCTGTGAAAGCTGCATTTGAAGTGTGCCCATTAGCCACGCTACGAAAGCTGCATTTAGAAGTGCTACCAATAGCATCTGTGAAAGTTGATTATAGAAGTGTATCCAATAGACACTCTGGAAAGTTGCATTTAGGAGTTCGCCCAATAACCTCTCTGGAAAATTGAATTTAGAAATGTGCCCAGTAGACGCTGTGCGAAAATTGCATTTAGAAGTGTACCCAATAACTTCTGCAAGAGTTACACTTAGAAGTGTGCCCAGTTGCCTCGCTGATAAATTGAATTTAGAAATGTTCCCAATAGCCTCTGTATGGAAAATTGTACTTAAAAGTTTGCCTAGTAGCCTCTCTGTGGAAAATAGAACTTAGAAGTTCGCCCAGTACCCTATCTGGGAAAGTTGCATTTGAAGTTTGCACACTGAAAGAGCATATAACCATTCATACCACACCCCACGCTTACTCTCTCCTTTACATCACCACTCAACTAGAACACAGAGATACTATGACACCATTCGGTATAACTGTTCTCATACGAACATCCGCCGCTTACTCCACATCATTCTATGTAAACACTGCTGGTCTCACACCCTCAGCCAGGCGTTTTCCCCAGGCCTAACGCAGCCACATCCGTTCCGGATTAATCCTGCCAGAACGAACACATTCTCCTGATCTCTCAACCACCACACCTACCGATAAGAACCAGCTATTACACGTGTACCGCACAAGCTGCACACATATCCGGTGCACACACGCACCTTTTGACTCTCCCTACTCTCTCTACTGATCTGAACTTCGGTTCCCAAGGGCGTTCAACCTACCAGCGCCTTCAGACCATACCAATGGTATATAAGGCGCTATATAAGTGCAAAATAACAATAACAATAACAATAACTTCCTTTGCCTTGCTGGTCCATCACATCAGACCCAGGTGTGACTCACCCACGAACCGTGCAGAACGTCTATTCTACCACCATCAGCAGACTGTTGCCCACGCCACGCTTAGGGTCCTACCTACAGCACACTTGGATAAGCCTTGTTACTACTGATTGTTACCTGTACCATTCGCACTGCTCCTACTTAACCCTCGCCCATTGCCTTACAGTGGTCAGGGGGTCCTTCCGGCGTTCCTGCTACCTGATTGACGGCTCAACACACCTGTGGCCTCAAAGATTGCACAGGCAGTGTATCATTTCTGTCTGTGCGGTACTTGTGGACTGAGGTACAATAATCTGCACATCCATCAAGATCAGAACAGACTGTGAAGCCTTCCTGGTCCTCCAGATTATGGATACCTCCCCCGGGGACCCTGTGGCTGCTCTAATGCAAGCGGTTGCGGCCCTTAGGACCGACATGGCCGCAGCCACAACAGCCATCCACTATAGACTCGACGCCCTGCAGAGTACACGTGCCCCTTTACCCGCAGATGCCGAGTTCGGCAAGCCCAACCCCCCAGCCCTGCCTCCATCTCCGCCCACAGCACCCACAGTCCCCACTCCAGTGGTCCTTCCAACCTCCTTTCCTCTTGCTGCCCCGAGCGCTATCAGGGGGATCCCAGGAAGTATCGCACCTTCCTCAACCAATGCAAACTTCACTTCTTGTGTAGACCCCAGCTCTTTCCCGACTCCGTTACCAAGGCAGCTTTCCTTCTTTCTCACCTATCGGGTGTAGCGGCCATTTGGGCAAACCCATTATTAGAGAGCGATCACCCTGCCCTGTACAATTTCGACCTACTAGTGACAGAGATGGCAAAGGTTTTTGACACCAGGTACAAGGCGCAATCTCGAGACCTGGAACTGCTTGATCTTACACAGGGAAAGCAAACACTGATTGATTACTTCACCCGTTTCAACCAACTGGCTGCAGAGACCTTGTGGCCTGAAGAAAAGAAAGCCATAGTGTTCTACCGCGGTCTCTGTAGCCACATGAAAGACGCTCTTTCTGTGGTTCCAGCTCTTCCCTCCGTCTTCTCTGAACTAGTGGACCTGGCTCTACAGGTGGACGCTCACAGGTCCGAGCGTAGGGCGGAGACGGCTTTCTCCAACCAGGCACTCCCAGCCCCGCACGTCTCTGCTCTGGAACCCATGCAAATCGGCGGGATCCGGAGTCCCATCACCCAGGCCGAGCGGGAGCGTCGGAGAACCGATAACGCTTGTTTTTACTGTGGTACACTAGGGCACTACGTTAAGGAATGTCCCCGCTGCCCGAAGAATAAAGCATCAGGTTTTCAGAAGGCTCGCCCCTAAGAATGGGGGTATGGGCGAGTCCTTCTCTGACCCCCACTGAACCCGTATTTGGTCCCATCAGACCGATTGCGGTCCAGGCCCAGCTGAAACCAACCAGAGATCTGGCACACTCAGTACAGATCCTGATCGACTCCGGGGCCACTGGCTGCTTCATTGATATCTCACTGGCTCACGGCCTCAACCTACCCTTGATCTAGAAGAATTGATCTAGAAGAATTATCCGGAGCTGGTACAAGCAGTCGATGGCACCTCACTTGCCTCTGGTCCCATTGAGTATCAAACCGCTCCCATGTTAGTGGTGATTCAGGGCACGCACCAAGAGACGCTAACGTTTGATCTCATCACCACTCCGCAGTTTGGTATCATTCTGGGCATCCCGTGGCTGAAACAGCACAACTCCTTGATTAACTGGGGCACTGGGCAGGTCACATTTGAATCCGAGGTCTGCCAGCACTTTTGTTTGATTGAGTCCACTACGGTTACATCCCCGGCCACCGTCCTTGGGGCCATGGCCTCCGCCAGCCTTGATGAGACAGACCCATCTGCGAACATCCCACACACTGTGGGGGCTGTCATAGCAGGGATCCCCGCTGTCTATCATGGATTCCTAGAGGTGTTTGACAAAGTCACGGCAGAGGGCCTACCACCACATCGACCCTATGATTGCCCCATTGATTTGGTTCCTGAGGCAACAATACCGAAGGGCAGGATATACTCCTTATCTCCATTGGAGGAGCTGGTACTCAAGGAATACATCCAACAGGCCCTACGCTTGGGTCACATACGACCCTCTTGCTCCCCGGCTGCCAGTCCGATATCCTTCGTGCCTAAGAAGGAGGGTGACTTACATCCCTGTATTGATTACAGACGGTTGAACGCCGTTACCGTTAAGAATCGGTATCCCTTACCCCTCATCTCCACGCTTCTAGACAGGTTAACGAGGGCATCCATCTTCACTAAGATGGACCTTCGGGGGCATACAACCTGGTTCGTATGCGTAGCAGAGACGAGTGGAAGACAGTGTTTTGTACTCGACAAGGGCTGTTCGAGTATACTGTAATGCCTTTCGGTCTCTGCAACGCCCCTGCTACGTTTCAACGCTTTGTCAACGAAGTGTTCTGCGACGTCTTAGATGTTTTCGTCGTGGCCTACCTAGACGACATATTGATATTCTCGTCCTCACTGGAGGAACACATGGGCCATGTCACAGAAGTACTAACTCGACTAAAAAAACACTCCTTGTACGCCAAATCCGAGAAGTGTGTGTTTCATACTAGAGAAGTGGAATTCCTAGGCTTTCTTATTACACCCGGAGGCCTATCCCTGAACATGTCCAAAGTCCGTGCCATCACAGAATGGCCCACCCCAACCAGCCTCAAACAGCTCCAATAGTTTCTTGGTTTTGCCAACTTTTATCGGTGATTTATTGCCAGTTTCTCATCCATTGTCTCTCCACTGACTGCTCTGACCAGTCCTCGAGTCCAGTTCTGTTGGACCTCTGAACACCAGCGTTCTTTTGAGACACTCAAAGCCAGATTCACCACAGCCCCTGTACTACAGCATCCCGACCCCGAACTCCCGTTTATTTTGGAAGCTGATGCCTCTTCCTTTGCATTAGGCGCAGTGCTCTCCCAACCTTGTCCCTCCACGGGTCAGCTGCACCCCGTAGCATTTCACTCAAGAAAGTTCACACCTCCCGAGTCTCACTACACAGGCACCGAGAAGGAGTTACTGGCCATTAAGGATGCACTACAGACCTGGCGACACCATCTCGTTTAGGGCCAAACACCAAACCGTGGTTTGCACAGACCACAAAAACCTGCAAGACCTGGCCTCCCTTAAGTGCTTGAACAGCAGACAAGTGCGTTGGCACCTGTTTTTTGCCGCTTAAGATTTCGTGGTAAAACACAGACCAGGGCTTTCACATGGTAAAGCCGATGCCCTATCCTGTTCGCCCGGGGGGGATTCTTTGCCCCTATACCCGGACACGCTTCTAAACAAAGGTCATGTCATATGCATGTGTACTCCTCCTCCCTCCATGCTAGCTCTCATCCGACAGTGGGTTTCACACCATCCACACGCACTAACGGAATGGGATTTGGTACTCCAGGAAGGATTACCGTTCATACAAGATAGGCTGTTCCTCCCCACTAGCGACGTACGTAACCAGGCACTTGCTTGGTCCCACGATGCGGCCATCAATGGGCACCCCGGACAGCATCGTACCTTGGAGTTACTGAAGCGACGGTGTTGGTGGCCATCGATGGGGCATGACGTTCAACATTATGTAAACACCTGCTCCATCTGTGCACAGTGCAAAACATGCAGGGGTCGTCCCGTGGGTCTCCTTCAGCCCCTACCTATTCCTCCCAGACCATGGCATACGGTTTCTATGGACCTCATTACAGACTTGCCTCGCAGACAAGGGTCCGTCTCCATCTGGGTGGTCGTCGATTCCTACACGAAGATGGCCCGTTTCGTTCCATGTCACGGGATACCCTCAGCCCCCGCTCTGGCCCAGCTATTCTTCAAGTCGATCTTCTGTCTCTTTGGTCTTCCGCAGGTCATTGTATCCGACCGCGGCTCGCAGTTTACATATCGTTTTTGGCAGGCCCTTACCAAAATCCTTGGCATTGATGACCGCTTCTCCTCAGCCTACCACCCGGAGAGCGATGGCCAAACCGAGAGGGTGAACCAGGCCCTCAAACAGTACCTGCGCTGCCTGACCCTTCAGTATCTGGATACATGGTTGAACCTGCTCCATTTGGCCGAATTCGCGTACAACAATGCCTGGCATTCCTCCACTGGTTTCTCCCCTTTCTATTCACTCTATGGGCAATACCCTCGTTCTCTCCCTCTCCCCGATTTTGCTTCCTCATCCACTCCCGCCGCCAGTCTCTGTGCTCGCGATCTGCACTCAATCCATGCCCAGACACTGATCCATTAGCGGGAAGCCCAGACCTCTATGAAAACCAAGGCCGACAGGAAACGGGTAGCGGCCCCTGACTATCGGGTAGGTGACCGTGTTTGGCTATCGAATCGCCATTTGCGGATCCCTGGATGCCGGAAGCTGTTGCCCCGATTTGACGGTCCCTACAGGATTACCCATGTTCTGAACCCAGTAGCCCTTCCGGCTTTCCTGCTACCTGATTGATGGCTCAACACACCTGTGGCCGCAAAGATTGCACAGTCAGTGTATCATTTCTGTCTGTGCGGTACTTGGGGACGGAGGTACAATAATCTGCACGACCATCAAGATCAGAACAGACGTGACCTGAAAGGCGGATAAAGTAGTAGTGAAGGCGATGGTCCCTAAGGATGCTTTCACAATGATAGACCTTTATCCTGGCCAGTATATCTCAGTAACTACAACACACCCCCTGGATTGTGGAGTTATATTGGCAACATTTCAAAATTCTGAGACTTCTATGACTTGTGATATCAATGGCTGCACTATGGATAAAGTACAGTTTTCGCGACATGTTCGGTGTTGGTAGAAAACATGAGATTTGTTTGTAAATAACCTATACATCACTGTAGCCTTCAGTGCAGTCAGATAGGCCATCCAGGAACAGAAGACATCATAAAAGTGGTCTGCTTCCACACCAGCATCTACTTCTTCCACATGCCATCAATGCTGACCTCGGGGCTCCCTGTATGATACTCACGCCTCTATAGGCAATTCAATCATCTTATTGGTGCACAGGAACATTCCACTCTGAGACTGCTACTCTACCCTCATCAGACCATGACATTTCCTTTTCCATGTTTCCATACTCCTTAATTTAAGGGTACAGGGTATGGAGTTTATTTTCTAAATGTATTTCTTTACCACGGCGTAGATTACAGAATACTTGGTCTTGGTGTTTTCAGGCTTAGTAGTGTACAGTGTGCAGATACATAAAGAGTTACATTTCTTAGCGAACTAACAGTAATAATCTTAGTACTTGCAGATTTTTGACATTAGGCAGTGGTAGACTAGATGTAGGGAAGAGACAGGTGGGAAGGGGAGTCACAAGAGTGTTGTCGAGGGGGATATGGAGGGGTGAGGTAGGTAGGAGTGGAGCAAGGATGGGAGGGAGAGAAGTTAAGGGCGGTTGTGAGGTTAGAATTATTTAAGAGCCATGTTTTCAAAAGTTTCTTATATTTGTTGAGTGTAGGCTCGTTGTTCATGTTAGAGGGTGTTGTGTTACAAATTCTTGGGGACGCTGTTGGGAAGTTGGATTTGCCCGTTCTGGTGTTTGTGGCATATATAGGTGGAGGTGGGCATTCGATCTGAGTGTTCGGGTCGTTGTTTTATGGCTTAGGCAGCGGTTAAGGTAACTTGGTGCAGTTCCAGTGATGCACTAGTGAGCCAGCGTGAGCATTTTGTGTATTATTCTTGCTTCTACAGGGAGCCAATGAGCTTCTCTTCTGTGTTGTGATATGTGTTCTCTTTTTTTATGCCCAAGGCTGCTCTTAGTGCTTTAGTTTGAATAAGCCTGATAGAAGAATATTCCAGCAATCAAGTATGAGGGAGTATGAGGGCTCTGGCGAGAGCGATGCAGTTGTGTTGAGTGAGGAATGGTCTGCTTGATGAGATGAGTTTGGCTGTGTATGCCGTGGATGATGCCAGGGCATTTACGTGTTTACTCATGGGAGGCTAGACTCTAGATAGACTCCTAAAGTTTTTACTTGTTTGGAGCTGGTGATAGGGCTGCCGTCAATGTTTATTGTGGTGTAATGTGGGGGAAGCTTTGCTAGTTGATTGGGAGAGCCTACAATAAGGATTTCAGTTTTTTCTCCATTTAGGCTGTTTGCTGCCATCCAATTCCAGATGATGGAGTAGATTTTATTTATCTGGAAAGTGTCTTGTTCTAGATTCCCTGATATGGGAATAAGTATTTGGGTATTGTCAGCAATATTTGCATAAATTACTCCCATTGCATCTAAAGCTGCAAATAGTAATTTAGTGTATGCCTTGTATAGCTTTGGGGAGAGGCAAGAACCTTGGGCAACTCCAAGGGGGACTGGTATGGGGTCAGCTGCTATATCTCCTATGGATACTCTGGAGGTGCGATCTGGGAGAAATGAGTTGATCCAGGAAGTGGCTTCTTTAGAGAATCAGAAGTTATTCTCCAGTATTTGGCAGAGTTTTTGGTGATCTACTAAATCAAATGCCGCGGATAGATCAAGTAGAAGTAGTAGGCATAGTTGACCTGATTCCCTGACCGCGTCCATCTGGTTTTTTAAGTCCAGCAACGCTGTCTCTGTGTTGTGGCCTGGGCGGAACGGAGACTGTCTTTCTCCTAGCAGGTGGGTATTTTCAAGGTGGGATTGGACTTGAGTATATGGATTTTGTCTATAACTTTGAGTAGAAAGAGAACGATAGTGATAGGGCAGTAGTTGGTTGGGATGGTGGGTTTTTTTTGGAGTGGGATGACCCAAGCCTCTTTGATATTGGAAGGGATGGTGTTAGTACTGAAGGAGGAATTGACAAAATTGGTGAGGGTTGAAGCTAGGATGGGAGCGCAGTCCGAATGAATCTCCTTTGCAATTAGAGGGTTTGAGTGAAGCTATGGTTTTTAAAACTTGATCAGTAGTTACTGAGGTGAAATGGAATTCAGGCGAATCTGTGACCCAGTCTGCTTGTGCTCTTTTGCTTCTTCTGAGTTCTCTAAGGTCATCATTAAACCATGTTTTACTTCTTTTAGGTTTGGGCTGTTTGGATTTGAGCACAGCTATTTCATTGGGTGTCCAGTCATTCGTTCGAAAACAAAAGGATCGAATGCAATACATTCGAGTCAAAAGGAATGAAAAAAAGACCAAATGCCATTTTGTTATGTATTTTATTTGGGGGGGTTTTGGTATAGGTAAAATTAATGGTTTTTGGCCAAAAAATGGAGGTTTGGTGGACCCGCCCAAAAAAAAAAAAAATTGAAAATGTGGTCTTTTTTTTGGTCCTTTTGACTCGAATGTATTGCATTCAATCCTTTTGTTTTTAAATCTTTAACCTACAGCCATTTCATCGATGGCAATTTCTAGGAATTTGTGTTAGGGCATGGCGATGTCGTCTGGTTTATGGTCTTTTGGTTGAGTAGTGTTAATTAATTTGTTCAATAATGGTGTACAATTCTCCTGGGTTAGTTTCCTGGAATCGCGCATTAAGGTCGGAAGTGTAGAGACTGCTGGAGGGGAGGGGTCTTTTAGTATGGTGATGTTGAATATAATGAGCAGGTGGTCAGTCCAAGTCATTTCTAAAGTATCTTCTATCAGAATTGTGGAATTCAGAGTTAGAATCCAGTCAAGGATCTGACCTTTGGAATGTGTAGGAGTGTGGACCATTTGTTTGAATTGCATTTCTAGAAAGGCGTTGTGGAATGCTGTGGCTTTGTGAACTGATTGGTCATAAAAACCAAGGTTGATATCTCCTAAGAGTATACATTTTGTATTGGGTTTGGGCATAGGAGCGATAAGCAGTGGTAGATCTATGTCAGGGTGAGTGGACGGATTTGGGGCTCTGTACACTAGTAGAAGATTGAACGTGGTTTTAGGATTGGTGGTTAGCTTGAGGGTGTTGATTTCGTAGCCTGCTAGATTTTCTGTGGTGCATTCTCTGAACTGCAGGGTGGATTTTGCTATGATTGCGACACCCCCTCCGATGGACTCTTGAGGATCAGATCTAAACAATGTGTATTCAGGTGGCAGGGCTAATGAGATTGGCGGGCCTGAGGCTGAGTGGAGCCAGGTTTCTGTTAGCGCTAGGAAATCTAGGTTGTGTTCCAGTATGAGGTTGTGTATATCGAAGGCATGTGCACCTAGTGATCTGACATTAAGTAGGGCTCCCTTTAGGGGCTTTGTGTCTGGCTGGAGGAGACCACTGTGGGTGGTGGTGATTAATTGGGGTAGTAGATCTGTTTTTTTTTGCTGATTACATTTAGTTTTGATTTGATAATTGATGTGTTGTAAATAGGGATGAGGATGTGGGATTGCGCCTGGGACCGGGTACGAATCAGGTTCTTAGTTACTGTCTGATGGGTTGAGGGTGAGGGTATTAGAGGTTTTTTTGGTGGTACAGGAAGAGAGTCTTGTTTTTCTAACCTTGCCTAGTATGGGTCTCGAGGCTGAGGTTGCCGTATCAATTCTGGAAGATAATCTAGAAAGTCGAATTACACCTGTTGAGGGCAGGGTGGTAGGGGTTTTGTGTGCCAAGAGTTGTGATGTATTGAAGGCTGGAGTGTTGGGTAGAAAGGGAGTTAACAACGTCTTAGTTCCAACTGGTGAAACTGGGTCCTGGATGTGTGTCAGTTGCAAGTGCTCTGAGGTAATCCCCATCAGTAACACAGTTGTGGAGAGCTTCGCAAACATTAGGAATCTGAACTGGCTGACAGTTGTTTTTGGGGAAGAAATCCCAAAAGTAAATTCACTCCATGATTCCAGTCTCCACCCAACCTATAGGTCCCTGCTTTACAGGTAACAATACACCTGCTCGTACACCAGGGGCAGGTTTGCAAATAAAAATTAGTAACCACATATGAAAGTTTAACTTTCCTTCCAAGTACATGTGTAGTTGGTACAGGTATATACTGTTTTGAAAGAAGAACATCATGAACAGTGACCAGCAAACAATCAAGTGGGTACTTTGAGGAATGTTCAGTGCAGTACATATTTCTTTATAAGCTGACTAGACAAAGTCCCTTTTCTCCAAACGGGTTCTGTAGACAGAAATGATAGCATTCTCATCAATTGTTGAAAATCAATAATCCTGTAGGTCCTTATTATCCGATTCGCTTACCGCTTGATGTGCTTTGCACCCTGAAGTAAACTGCACTGAGAATGGGTGCGTGTGTCTGGCTGACATACCCTGGAGCAGACGTTGGGGGGATGTGGGATTTGGTGTGCTGCTGCATACTGGGACCTATTGTGCTCCCTCCCAACCTGACGCCTCACCCTGGTGTGGTGCAGTATGTTGTGGTGCAAATATCTCAGAAACTTCGCATCCCAGGGCCTTGAAACGTGGTTTTCAAGGTCCTTAAGGGATGTCGAGTTTTGTTCGTTATTTCGAGGCCAGTCCTTCCACGACCACATTGATGATTTGCTGATTTCAGGTAACCGTCTCATGTGTGAAGGTGCTGAAATCTGGGGAAAGGTGTCGCGTATCCAAATCTTATGTAGCCAGTAATGTCAGAGAGTACTAACAGTTGGCTATGCAATATTTGGTGCAGATTGGTCCAACGGTGTGGAATTCTATAAGGAACAAAGCTTTGCCAAGCCACACACCCACAAACACATTTTGACTTGTACTGAAATCTGGGGAAAGGGGTGGGGTGTCCAAATGTCATGTAGCCAGCAATGTTCAGAGAGTCCTAACAGGTAACTATGGAAGTACTGGTGCAAGTTGGTGAAATGGTATGTCATTGTATAAGTAAAAATGCTTTGCCATGCCACAAACACAAATTTTCACTTTTAGAAATATATAGATATATTGACGAAATGGGTGCCAGTGTGACTGTTTATATTGATTGATACTTCAAACCTGGGTATGAATAAATGTTTCTACAATGATGGTATCTTTTCTTCTGGATTGGAAAGACTTCATCGAGTCGGAGAAGGTATCTGAAACTACAAGCATGTGCTATTAATGATTACATCAGGGAACCTGTATGCAGTCCACTTGGAGATTGATACCTTACCAGCAGTCTTCTGCAGACACATGGCAATTCCCCTTCAGTAATCTTGGGCTATGGCTGGACATTCTGGGCAAAACGAGCCCTGATTTCAAGTGGAGATCATCCCTGATGCTCCTACATGTGCCAACCCTTTAAACATCCTGGTTAAATGGGATAGAAATATCTTTGAAGCAACTAAGATACCTAATCCATCTCTCCAAAGACAGTTCTCATATAAGCAAATTCCTTATCATATCCAAAAGTCCTGTTCTATAGAAGGAATTGTTTCTAGTGTATGTGCCATCTCATTAAGTGTTCTGAAAGGGGGTGGCTCTTGCACACCTTTTATTCATCATACATATAGAGCCTGGAAGCTGGAAACAGTCGCCTATTACGCAGATGAATCTGAAAAATAATTCCCAAAGCCGACCTCTCTTTCCAAAGGAGAAGCTGACTCCAAGAGGGTTCCATGTCATTTCGGCAGAGATAATTTGTTCTAGATAATTTACTTCAAAGTGATTACTATGAAATGTTAATGCAATTTTAATTTGGGGGGTCACCACCAATACCCCCTCATCCCCTTCACCACTACCCCTACCCCAAACCCCTCCTCACCCCCTTTTCATCCATTAACCCACAACTACATGTATATATTTCAAAGTAATTTCAAAGTAATCACTTTGAAATAAATTACTTGGAAGTCATTTCTGTCGTTGAAACCTTTGGATACCATGCCAGCGTATTCAAGTATGGAATAAAGGCCTCTTCTCTTACTGAGCTTTCTTTTTGATATCCCCACTATCTGTATTTCTAAAGGGCATGTAAGATGACATAGTAATCAGCAACATTCAACAATTAAAATCTGAATTTCTTTGCCATAAAAATGATCAAATATTAATTTCTATTAAAGGCCTTATTTAATTAGGGCTTAGTCCAAACATCAGTGAATGTTTACCTACTGTGTATCCTGACACTCAGACCACAAGCAACTTACAGTCAGCATCTCAGGCTTCCCCCACACTAACACCAAACAAGATCAATGTGCATTCATTGGCAATTGGCCACATGCACAGTGGAATGAGCATATGTTTTATCCCCTAGATGCAGCCACCACCTAATATCACTCATCATGTCTTTTACTGTGAGCTATGTTTTCTACCTTTAAGCATAGGTCACATTCTAGGGGTCTGCAAGCTTTGGCCCTCCTAATGCTTTGGACTACAACTCCCATTGTCCCTAACAACTAGCCAGCATAGTCAATGGTAAGAGGTCATGAGGTCATGGGTGTCATAGTCCAGAACATCTGGCGAGCTGCAAATTGCACACTTCTGACTAAAGTCCCAGCACACAGGCAGTGGTTCAGCCAACCCAAACAGCTCCAGCGCAGGTATCTCCACAATGATTAGGTCATGCATGTTAGGTTCATAGATAATCACAAGTGTACCACAAGTACTATACACATAGAACTATCCGATGGCCCTAGGGTGCATGGTAGCTTCATCAGTACTAATACAGCACTGAATAGTGGAAAATCCATTCTGTTCAACTGAGGTCAACGCCTGAGATACCTCTGGCTGTACCCAAGGGCTTTGGTGTCCAAGACAAATGCAGTTCTCTTGGAGACATGCAGTGTCATGACTCGCATCACGTATGAATGAAAGACGTGTCACCCATTCTGTGCAGAGTTTAGTCCATTGAGATTCCAACACAAAACATTCAACTTACTGATAGGTCAAACATTGCAACAGAGCACCTAAACTTTAATTGAAAAAGGACCTTGCCTTTGCCAAGTGACTCCTGAGCAATTTCTTTCTGTCACACCCCTATACCAAGCATGCCAACCCGCTCCACAACACTCCCCTTCAGCCCATTAAGAGAGACCCACCTGCCCAATGACCTGCGAGGGAGATTTCACTGAAGAAGCTGTCTTCCAATTGCACAGAAGGCGAGGATGTAACACCCTTAGAAATGCTGAGGTTCTCCCATTACATTTCAGGAAACTAGTCTGCCTGGTCTCAATTACAAAGCCACTCCCTCCCATAATTAAATGATACGCATGTAGGCGTTCTCGGGATTGTGGGAAAAACTACAATACTGAACACAATTTCCAGGGGCACCAGAGTGATACTTTCAGATCCTCGCCCATGTTTCCAAAAGGATGTTTTCTACTTGTTGCTGTGCTTGCAAGTGTGAATGTGATTTTCATTTTTGATGCATTCTGTGGTAAAGTACGTGTCCCTGGATACATCATCTATAATACTTCAAAAGAGATCTTTTATTCTAATGGAGGTCTGAAAAAAACATTTCATAAATAGGGCTGCAGACTATTCTCAAATCAAACACCAGTCAATCATTTGCAGGACACCATGTGTAACCGTTCAGGCAATGAATGAGCCCTACTGGCAAATCCAATAATCCCTGGTAAGGAACACTAACTCAAAAGGCACCAAACCACCCACCTAGTGAACATGCCAGAGCTAATGGGAATACACAAATGCTGAACATGCCACATATGCTGAGCATTCCACATGTGCTGAGCATTCCAGAGGTGCTGGCAATTCTGCACATGCTGAACATTACACATGCGCTGAGCATTCCACATGCTGAGCATTCCAGAGGTGCTGGCAATGCTGCACATGCTGAAAATTCCACATGTGCTGAGCATTCCACAGGTGCTGAGCACTCTACAAGTGCTGTGCATTCCATGAGTGGTATATGGAGAATCAGTGGTAACATAACATAAAATGGGAATGCTGCTCCTGGCCTTGCACCTTAAAGGGGAACATGAATTTCTCAGACAGCCTTCTGCTTCACCCCGGTCTCTTGGATACAGGGTGGTCGATTTGCAGATCTCGTTTACAGGTTTTGTATGAAGAGCTCAGGTGATCCAGTGACGTATACGTATTTATACTATGTACTTGAAAGTACTGTGAATCCCTAGGTCACATTAAATATAGTTAGATGCCCTTTCCCACTACATTTGCATATTTGTTCATAAAAGGAGTGCATTTCAATGCACATCCCAAATTCACAGATTGAATGTGCTTTAAAATGCATAGAAATTAATCACATTCCCCTGAACTTGTTGGCAGCTGGGGGGTGCGCAAAAAATTACAGGGTCTTTAATGACCATGTCATTCATTTTTCTTCAAATATGAAAGCAGAGGTTTTAACCACAGCTGTCACCCTTTCATTTCTATCCCCTATAGCAGGATAGAAATGTGTTTGTTTGTTCACATTTTACAGTGATTGTCCCTTTAAGTGCCCATCACTGTGAAATGAGCTCCGCGCACCCATGTCGGTGCTGGGATCCTATCAGATATAAGTGTAAAAAGTGTCCTCCCAAAACAAATGTATTCAAGCGGGCGGGCCAGCTCATATTTCCTGCTAAGGGGGAAGCCCTGAATAAATGCACAGGTGGGCACCTTTTGTGAATGAAGTAACCTCTGCATTTCTAAAAGTGGTGCAAGTAAAAAGAGCTGATGTTATGCACTATTTTTACTTGAACTACTTTATGACACTGCCCCCCCCCCAAGTATTAACATTTCTTGTTTTCTCATGAGCTTTGCACAGACGCAGAAAAGGACTCATTTGAAACATAGCTGGATGACTCACAGACCACTACTGCCTAAAGCAACAATGGTTAACACCTAATAATGAATATGTAAGTCAAAGAGGATACCTGCCAAAGCACAGCCCCTCTCACCTGCTTTCTTTACAAAAACAAAATTGACAGATTATGGTAAAATATTGCACTGAGAGCAGAGATCACATCACAATGGCCACTCGCCAACCACCTATAAACACAAGGTGCACGTTTCTAGTCCTAGCTCCATACTGATATTCTGTGTGATCTTGAACACATGACAGAATCTCCCTGTCTCAGTCTTGAAGCCATTGGGCCTCATTACGAGTCCTGCAGATCCACTGCAGGATGATGACTGGGGGAACAGCAGTGTCAGTTCCCATACTGGAGTCCCTGTTACTCCATGGGGACTGCATAGGATTTGCCTCGAAGGAGGTAAATCGAATGATTGTTGGAGGTAAAGTGGAGGTTTTACCTCAAAGTATGTCCTCCGAGGTCAGAATTAAGCAGTGCAGAAAAGTGATGACAATGGAATTACCGCCTCTTAAATGTAATTTTTACAGATTTGGCCGACTTTGTAATGAGACCCCTTGCATTTATTTGTAGGTACATGGCTTCTTCTATTTGCATGCAAAGAAAATATGTAGAAGGACATTGCAATTTATATATTTTTTCACTTTGATTTTGAATTTTTGAATCCTTGTCACTAGGTTCATTGGATTTGTATTGTGTTAAATCATCACCATCAGTAAACCATCATAAAGTTAGCAAACAATGGATGAATGCTGTAGAAATGCATCAGGTTTTCCAAATAAAGATATAAATGGCAGAAGAGCCACAGAAGGGACTGCTTATGAAATCAGGAAGAACAGATTTTGTAAAAGTCACAGGAAGACAGATTGATGGGGAGCAGAGCTACAGATCTGTCATCAGATTAATAATGACTGGGTCTGACTTCATAGCCTGCCTGCACACCTCTGTACCCCTCTCTCGATGCTCTTCCAAGTGAACCCCAGACATGCTACCCTTCTGAATGCACCAATACTGCTGTCGACCCTCTCTCCATGCTCTTCCAAGTGAACCCCGGACATGCTACACTTCTGAATGCACCCATACTACTGTCCCCCTCTCTCCATGCCCTTCCAAGTGTACCCCAGACATGCTACACTTCTGAATGCACCCATACTACTGTCCCCCCTCTCTCCATGCTCTTCCAAGTGACACCCAGACATGGTATCCTTCTGACTGCACTCATACTACTGCCCACCCTCTCTCCATGCTCTTCCAAGTGTACCCTGGATATGCTACACTTCTGAATGAACCCAGACTACTGCCTCCCTCTCTCCATGCTCTTCCAAGTGCACCCCGGATACGCTACCCTTCTGAATGAACCCAGACTACTGCCCCCCTCTCTCCATGCTCTCCCAAGTGCACCTCGGATACGCTACCCTTCTGAATGAACCCAGACTACTGTCCCCCTCTCTCCATGCTCTTCCAAGTGTACCCCGGACATGCTACCCTTCTGAATGCACCCATACTGCTGTCCCCCCTCTCTCCATGCTCTTCCAAGTGCACCCCAGATATGCTACCCTTCTGAATGAACCCAGACTGCGCCCCCCCTCTCTCCATGTTCTTCCAAGTGTACACCGGACATGCTACCCTTCTGAAAGAACCCATACTACTGTCCCCCCTCTCTCCATGCTCTTCCAAGTGCACCCCAGATATGCTACCCTTCTTAATGAACCCAGGCTACTGCCCCCTCTCTCCATGCTCTTCCAAGTGTACCCAGGATATTCTACCCCTCTGAATGCACCCATACTACTGCCCCCCTCTATCCATGCTCTTCCAAGTGTACCCCGGACATGCTACCCTTCTGAATGCACCCATGCTACTCTCCCCCCTCTATCCATGCTCTTCCAAGTGCACCCCTGATATGCTACCCTTCTGAATGCGCCCATACTACTGTCCCCCTCTCTCCATGCTCTTCCAAGTGTACCCCGGACACGCTACCCTTCTGAAAGAACCCATACTACTGTCCCCCCTCTCTCCATGCTCTTCCAAGTGCACCCCAGATATGCTACCCTTCTGAATGAACCCAGACTACTGCCCCCCTCTCCCCATGCTCTCCCAAGTGTACACAGGATATGCTACCCCTCTGAATGAACCCATACTACTGTCCCACTCTCTCCATGTTCTTCCAAGTGTACCCAGGATATGCTACTCTTCTGAATGAACCCATACTACTGCCCTCCCCCTCCACTCCATGCTCTTCCAAATGTACCCTGGATATGATAAGGGAATTGGTTATGAAGTTAGGGAGAACAGATTGTGTAAAAGTCACAAGAAGACAGCTTGAATGGGAGCAGAGCTACAGATCTGTCATCAGAATAATAAATACTGGGTCTGACTTCATAGCCTGCCTGCACGCCTCGGTACCCCTCTCTAAATGCTCCTCCAGGTGTACCCCGGATATGCTATCCTTCTGAATGAATCCATACTACTTTATCCCTTTGATGTGCAGGGCTCTATTGCTTCACTGCTAGGTGTAGGATGTCCCAGAAAATAAACACACATATACACACACAAACACACATACATACGTGCATAGGGTGGATATAAAGACACACACATACATGCAGAGTGGACATAGAGACACATACATACATCCACAGAGTGGACATAGAGAGACGCACACACATGCACAGAGTGGACATAGAGAGACACACACATACATACACAGAGTGGAAATAGTGACACACACACATACATGCACAGAGTGGACATAGAGACACACACAGAGTGGACATAGAGACACACACATACATACACAGAGTGGACATAGAGACACACACATACATTCACATCGTGGACAATGTTAAAGGAAATAGTGCAAAGGATTCCTCGTTCACGTTCGAAGAATCCACGCCGGTCAACACATACGTGCGACATCACAAACGCCATACACAACGCACGCATTAGGCAACATCATGCATGAAAATGTGAAGACATCACATATGCAGATAATTAATCCCATAAAATAGCTGGTACACCCCTGGAAGACTACCAATGACATGATAAGGCATGTCATCCCATGTGTAGTATTGGGACAGTGCACTGAACACAGTCATGGGAGCACATTATTAATAAACCTATGTATTGGTCATTTTATAGGCACTTACATAATTACCCAAAAGTGCACACAGGGCAATAGGGTGGGGACAGGGGAAAGTAGCCAATGAATTACTAACAGAACCAAATAATAGAATCAATATTACAAACAAATCATGACAACACTGGGAGTGGAGACAAACCCACTATGCCCTGTGAGTGTTCCCAAAGTGCAAGGGTACAGGGAAAAGGTGTGGATTTGTTCATGTACAACAGCTCGGGGTAAAGTGCTAAGAACATGAAAGATAAATATAAGTGCAACCTCCCGTGGTGAGGCGGAGCGTGAGCAAGTGCAGTATATACACAGTTGCTTTGATGATACATGTGGGGGGTCAGGGCCCAAGGACACATAAGGGCCCTGCACATCAGGAACATTACTGTATGATTAGCACAGAAGAGAGGGGAAGAAGGAAGAGGAGAAGAGAAAGCAGTTGAGGATTATTGTGAATTTAAGGAGGTCCTGCTCAAGACACAGAGGGAGAGTGAGGATGTTACACAGAAGGCAGCACGCAGAGGAAATTGATCCACCAACAACCCTAACTATACCAAAGTGCTTCACACGCAGGAAGTTGTTGCCAGATGAAAACAGGAGTCTAGAAGGCGAGTATTTGATCAGGAAGCATTGAAGATGGAGTGGTTCCCGGCCTCAGATAGCCCTGTGGATGATACACAGGGATTACAATGTAAAATTGCACGGGTAACATTGAGTCTCTGTGGGAACGTGTGGAAGGGTACATTTACTTTGAGATGGAGGAGCCGAAATTGGGACTTCTTCACAATGTCCAGAATATGAGAGATGAAGTAAAGGCAGGGAGTCAAAGATGACTCCAAGATTCCTGGCTTTGGATGAGGGGGAAAGGGGTGAGCCCTTGGAGGAAGGATAGAGTGAATGGAAGAAGTAGGCTGCAGGGGATCCAATAGGCATACTCTCGGTTTCCATGGCATAGAAGCCAAGGTCATTTGCAGTGCTCCAGGCCAGGATGGCGTAGAGGCAGTCAGGGTGAATGATGGTGCAAGTGTGTCAGTAGGAACTTTGCTGAAGAGTTGTGTGTCGTCAGCATAGCACTCGAATTTTCAGATAAATGAGGCAATGACTTGTTGCAGCAGGGAAATGTATATGTTAAAGACGCATGGCAGTACATTTGGAGGAGGATAACATTCTCAAGCAGTTTCCCCAGGATGGTGGTGATTGAAATGGGGTGGTAGTTGGCTGCGCAGGAAGGCTCTGCAGATTGTATTGTAAGGATGGGGCACACAAGGGAGTGATTGAGGTGGGATGGAAATGATACAGCAGCAACGGAGTGGTTGCAGAGATCAGCAAGAGCAGGGGCCAGAGAGGACATGTTACCCTTGATTATTCTGGCTGAGCATTGGCCCACCTGTTTGGATGAGACCTTCATGGAGTTGAAAACTTTCGTGACTTCTTTGGGGGGAGCCAGGAGCGAAGGAGGAGAAGGAGGAATGTGGAGGGTGAGTGGTAGGGTTGGAAAATGGAGGAGGTTAGTGTTGGAAGAGCCTGTCTCAAGGAGGTTCAGTTAGTTCTGGCTCTGTGTAAATAAATGAGATGTGAGTGCATTACAAAGGGACAGTTAAGGAGTAGGTGAAGAAGATAGAGTGGATGGGCTGGCAAGTTGGCAGCACATTTTGTAGAGTGCAGCCGTGATGCAAACCACTAGAATGCAAGTTCACAAATACTCACCTCTTGCACTCCCGGTAGGACCATGCTTGGCACATACATGCACAGATGCTGATGTCAGAATGCAATGCTGGCCATCGAGGTAACTGCTATGGAAGACATAAGCAGACAACACAAAGCAATGTGATACAGCAAGCAAGGATACATGCATGCTAATAGTAGGATGCAAACCAAAAGAGCATGGTCAATGCAGACTTCATTGTCACAGCATAAAATCAGTCAAATACTGCATTCAGTCAAATGCAGCAGCATCATGCACCCAGCTGCAGTGAACTTGAAGCTGCAAATACCATGGTGCAGCATGCATGGTACGTGCATGAGAAAGCACCAACATCACTAACCCTAATGTGCTGGTACACAACATAGCATCCCTAAAAAGGTACATAAATACTCACATGTTTGTGGCTTTCAACTTGTGCTGCACAGAGTAATGGGTGATCCATAATCAAGACAGGCCAAATGTGTTGTCGATCCATAAACCCACAAACATTGCAAGGGATGTGAAGTGTCACTCATTACACATGATCAAAATGCCATGAGACACACATCAGCACAACCAGCAACACCTGTCACAGGCCACAAACAGCCGGCCATGCAACCCACTCCCAATCACCAATAAAAGGCCCACACAGTTAGAATGCCCACAATTTACAACGTGAAAACAGTGGCCCCACCAATCCATTGAAACTACACCATGCCCAGACCCATCATCAGAAGCACACCCTTTAAAACATGCACCCATCAAGAAGTACTGGTGGCCCACAAGACATGGCAATCCCAAGCGAACACACAGTGTTAGACTCCCATGCAAACCCCACATAAGTGTCTGCTAATGCCCTTCACTTACCTGTACATGGTACCCACCTGCCTTGCATAGGATGCACACCGTCGGGAGACGCTTCCCATAAATACAAGCACATGAATAGTAACATCAGCAACGACATGCACATACATGAAAACATATGATTCGCTACAGAAAATATGCAGAGACCACCCACTGCAGGAGCAACAAAGGGTGCAGAGGGTGACAGGACATAGATTGTGATCAGCCCGGGAGTGCAGTGTAACACAGCAGAGAGAGGGAGAGAGACTGACAATGAGAGGGAAGCCCAAGGAAATGTCACATCAAGGTGTACACTGCCTAGATTGGAGGTGTACAATGACATGCTCTACAGCACAGTGGGTGCGGCCATAGAGAAATTCACCAAGGTAGGTAAAACAGTGACATGAGCACTACTTAAATAACCATACTGGAATGTAAGCATGCAAAGCATACATAAGTTGAGTAAGACATGCAGCAAACATGCACACCAATGACACATGCTCTACATGCAAGCCAATGCCCATGCTTACCTGCTGACTGTGCCGGCATGGTGTGAATCCTGCATCGCCTTCACCCTGAGCTGTGTCTCCTAATCAGGTACAGGGGAGACAGCACTTGGCGGAGGGCATGGGGAGTATGGACGTAAAAGGGTACAGGGTGTCATGGGAGCAGACATTATAACAGACATAGTTACCATTCACACAGCACACATGTGTGATGTAACACAGAAACCATATTTACCTGCACATGCCATCCTGTGCACTACCATGCAAATATCCAAGTTGACCTAACTATGCATGCCTGCATGTCCACCACGGCAAACCTCATGGCCTTGAGATGTTAACAGCACACCTCAAGGAAAATGAAGAAAAATAATTAAAAATAAACCAGGAAAGTGAAACTCAAAAATAAAATGCCAACATCCGGGCCTGGGCTGAACAAAAGTATTAAAAAAAAAAAATACGAATAAAAATACAAAAATAAAAATATAAGGTGGGAGTGATGCTTGAGGCTGATCACACAGTGCCCTGGCCTGGTCCTCAGTGGCAGCGGCCATGCGTGACACTGATGAATGCACCAGCATACTGAGTGCTTGGGAGGTCACCATGCACAACCTCACGGTATGCACAGAGTTCCTCCGAAATATTCTGCCTCAATGTTAGCATCTTCAGCTCTGTCGGCCAACAACTCTTGCCTCAGGGCTTCCCTGTGTGCCCAACCCTCTGCAAGCAGGGATGCCCGCAGAGACCTCAGATCTGCCCATCGGCTTCAGATGTTGGCTTCCATGCGCAGCCTGTGGGAGCGGCATGTGGACTGCATTACCTGCAGCTGTTGCTCCACCTGTGTTTCTGGTGGGATCATGGACCTGCCACCCTATCAATGCCCTCAGCCAAACCCTCATAGGCAGCACTCTGTCGGTGTGTGGAGTGCAACATCTGCTGCTCCCAAACGGTATGCCTACGCTGCACACAACCCCCACGTGTGCGAGGCCCACAACTGCATGACCCAAGAGATCATGGCCCTTGCTGCAATGCCACTGTCTCTGGCTGCAGGACTGCAACCCTCCCTTGGACATTCTGCCCCAGGACCAGAAAGCAATACATGGGAGCATGGCATTGCATCCATAACCACCACAGACGGCCCTGACACCACTGACTGGCCTTGTTAAGGCATCCTAACGCCCTGCATCCTCTCCAACAATTGGTGCACTCACCTCCATCAGCATTGAGGACTGCACATCCAGTTCAGCATCAGAGCTACTGGAGTCCCAAGAGTCAGAATCGTATGGAGAAAGGCCCATGAGGGTCTGTCGCACCAGTGGATTCTCACGGCCTGCCACGCCTCGTCCTCCAGTGGTGGTCTGGACCACCAAAGACTCTTCTTCCTCCTCTTCCTCCTCATCTGCATCTGGTGCCTCCTCACCTGCACAAGGACAGAAAAAGACATGAGGAGTCACGTGCAACATGTCTACTGTAAACATGTTTATCACATTGCTGTCATGTAACAAAATGCAGGTCATGTCACAATGAGAGAAACAGCATCCACACACTATGTACAAGAAGCCATCTGATCCTGGCATGTGCAGACTGACAACAACATTCCCTGCTCCGGGCCATGCAGCAAGTGGACACATTGCAAACAAACATGGTCTTTAACAAGCACATTATGGCACATGGCACAGCAAACTATTGACTAATACCAGTGAAATGGGCATGGTCATGTGGCTCTGTAACATGCTATTACATGACCATGACATGTCAACAGGCAGACACACATATTCACACCCAAGTATGCATTCATCGCATGCCACACCAGGGTTGAACTGGCACATGGACTGCACACAATGGGAACATGCCCTAAGTGTGGAAAAAAGGACCCAGTCCCAGTTGAAGTATGATTGTAAGAGTAACATCTAGCCAAGGTCTGTGAAGTGGAGAGAGTAAGTAAATGCAGTTGGAGATAGGGAGAAGGTACAATGACATGTAAGAGGGACAGGGGCATGGACCCATGGAGAAGGTGGTGAGTGTGGGAGGGTAACAGGAATCAGTCCTCTCAAAAAATTGACTTTGGAGTCATTGCCATAGCAGATGCCGGGAGGTGCACAGTCTAGAAATATGCACACTCTCTCCTGGCATGCCAGGAGGCATGTTGGTAGTCCTCTTGGATGTTCTATGTAGCATGGAAGCACCTACGTACATGTGAAAATAGAGAATCTACACCATGCCGAGCATGAGGTGTAACTCGTGCTTCAGACAAAAGCACATGTCTAGCAGAGAGGAGTCACTGACATCACGGATGAAACTAACAAGAAGTTACATTCTGGTAGCATTTTGCAGATGTTGGGTGGGTATGCTAGTGTGGATTGAGTACTGTCACATGGCCATGTTCAACTGATGTACAGCACATGGGTTGTATCCACACTTGCGTGCACTGGACAGGAGTCAGTACACCACGACATGCTTTATCCAGGGCAGTCATTCAAATGCAGCCAGATGCGCAACACAATCATACATCTTGGTGATCCTTCACAACACGTACACAGGATGCACAATCTTGGTCAGTAACCGGACGTGGCCTTGTAATTTGGCAGCCCTCCCACGCCTTGCACCTGTTCCAGTAGAATGAATTGGCTCATAGCGACTACATGCTGTGTGAGCTCCTCCTCCTCTGGTGACCCCCCTCCAGTTGCCAGAGCAAAGGCGAGGTTGGCACCCTACTTGGACTTGGTACGACGGGCGAGGTCATTCCAGCGCTTCACTGCCTGAGCAGCAGTGCATTTCTCAAACCCTAAGGCATTTATCTCATCCGTGACATGCTGGTAATGCCCCATACGCTGAGCATGTGTATGTGTGCTCTCCGGTTGCAGGCACATGTCATGGTGGTGCATGGTCACGTAGTCCATGAGGATCTGGAGTTCTCCATCATGGAAGTTCATCTTCCTCAAGGTGCCAGTGTCATGTGCCGTGCCATGGGGTTGAGTCTGTTCCTGCTGTGCAGGCTTTGCTTTCTTGGCATGTGGTGTTGGTGTTGACCCTGTGTGGCTGGGACCACTCTGGTCTCCAGATGACGGACCACTAGTGCATGCCATCACCCTTTGTGGCTGGGACAGCTGCATCTGCAGGCTGGTCCCAACCCTGGCCATCTCTGCCACATTTCCATAGTGGGGCCTTTCTACTCATGTTCCAGGTGTAAGAGATCAATTGAAAAGATATGATATAATATGGCATTTGTAACGTGCCTATACAAAAGTGTTTCAAGGCGCAACGAGGCAAGCCAGGGGGAACAGAGGGAGGACAGTGAAAACGATCTTACTATTGAGATTGTTTAAGTGCATGGGAGGGGTAGGGGAAAAGTGCCAGGGGAAAGGGGAGAGGGTGGTGCAGTACATGGGATCAAAACAATAACAAGAAGTGTGGCGCACTATTTCACTGGGGTGTGGCCTGGGCTTGCGAGGTGAGGCGCAGGATTTCGCTGGGATACGGGCTGCTCTTGCTTGGGAGGGCATGCGTTTTCTCTGGGGTGCAGCCTGGGATTGCGAGGTGAGGTGCGCAATTTCTCTGCGGTACTGGATGATGGCCAAGGGTGGCCCTGAAGCTTGTGCTGTGTTAGTCCTTTGGCTTGCTTTTTGGTGTGTGTGGAGGCGTGTTGTAGGCATTCCTCGTGCAGCTTCTAGTGACTTGCGCGACGGCTAGTAATTCTTCTTGGAATCCATGAATACGCGTTCCGTTCAATAGGTTTTTCTGTGCCAAGGCTGGCACAGGCTCCTTCTTGGCGCGCAGTCCTTGCACCATTTCTGCGCCTCATTCCATGAATCGTGCCCACAGTTTATGCAGATGTCATATCTAATACTAATCCATTTTCCTTAATTGTTGTTTTACATATAAGTAACATATTACAAAATTCAATGGTACTCATTATATTTACCGTTAAAGTACTACAGACACTACCAGGATTCAAAAACTGGCAATCCTTTAAGGGGTATCATTAGTCCTTATAGACCGATGGAGGGGTCATTTTCACATAATAATGGCTCAGCCTTCACATTTTTTGCTGAGGGACGTGCATTGGGGAAGGATCATGATTCAGTGATCATGATGACTGCTGCCAAGAGCCAATAAGACTATATGCTCCTGGCTTGGAATCTTGGATTTACAATCTACACAAAGGATTGAAATGAAGTTCAAAGAAAAAACCTTAAAAACCAATCCAAAATGGCTATCAAGCATGCAATGGTAATATTTAGAGCCCATTATGAGATGGCTGCCATGCAAGGGTAGCTAGGCGGCTGTGACATGTAAGAGCATTCATTGTTTATAGGGCACTGGCATGCTTATTATGGTAAGTGCAGGGGTCTTGTGGTTGGGGGAAGCGGCAGGGAGAAACGGAGGTATAGACCATCAGCTTTGGGAAGTTAGAATGTTCAGAATGCAGTCGACGCCAGAGATTGTACCACACATAACACAAATTCTGATTGGCTGCACTGAGGCTTGTAATAGCTGCCGAGGGCTAATCTCACTTACAAGTAATATTGTATTGGTATTTCCCCATTCTGCCCTGCGGGGTAAAGAGGGTAGAAAAGCCTCCGACTCATTCATCCTGTTGGCGCATATTAGACCCTCATAGTTTTGGTTCTAAAGGCCCAGGTAGAATTGTGCAAGATGAATGGGGTAAACAAGTCATGTCTGGTGTTTTTAAAGATATATCCTTCCATGTATGTTAGAGTAGGTAGTAGAGATGTCATTGTGATCATTGCAATGCACACATCTGAAATCTGTTTAGACAGCACTGCTTAAAAATGCAACTATGCACTTAAAGCGTGTTAATGAACAAAAGAGGTTCCTATAGGAACATCAGATTTGTAGTGGAAACCAGCTTCCATACAGAGAGATTAGGCTGCCTGATGTTATTTCTCAGACATCGAGAGAGACGCTTTTGAGTTAGCACTCATTTAACCATGTAGCTCATTGAAGATAATGAGGAGCTAGATAGTTCATCCTGCAACATATATGTAGTTTAGCTGGGCTAAGGGTGTGTGTGCATTTCAGACAACCCCCGTATAGTATTAAGGCTGGAGTTAGTCAGTATGCCAGCAGCGTAGGCCTCAGGCCTTCTATTTTATTTAGCATCTAGAATCCTGTTCAATGGCCGCTGCATGGCTCGCGGAAGTGTTCTGACGACCTTGGAAAGGGAACATTAAGATAGCCGGAGTGGCAACATATTCCCAGGAATTGTTGACACATATGCCCAAAGATTGTTGATATGTGTGCTTGGGGTACATGAGGCGTTACCAAAGACATTATTATTGTTATTGAATCTTGATTAATATAGGGAGGTACCCAGGACTCCTGAGTTAGAGGCTTATGGTGGTTTGTTCGCCTATGGATGATCTAATGAACATTTAGTAAGGAGCGGATTTTCTAGATTGAAAAACCTATAAAAAGCATATATCAATCCCGTCCACCATCAGGGGAGGGGCTGATGCAGAAAGGGGGTGGTAAGCTTCGGATGTTTGTCTGAATGCCATGCTGGTTTATGAATATACCATGTTACATGTTTCATGCTGACTTGGATGTGCGTATCTTTCATGTGTGATATTACACTATGCACTGTACCCTGCTTTTTCATATTAATGTCCATTCTGATTGTGATGCTGTCATTGTGCCTATTTTTTATTTGTATTATTTGTGTTTTAGGTATGCATCATGCCTCTCACAACAAGACAATCAAAAAAAGAAAAATATTTCCTGAAACATATATCCATATTCTTATCAATTACAATGTCATATATAAAAAGTTAGTTCATAATGGTCGCTGGACCTAGTGTACAAATATAAAACCCCATATAAAACACAAAAATAGAAAACTTCAAACAAACATCTTTTTCACACTAATTGATGTAAATATCATTTAAAATGACACCTCCTTGTACTACAACCTGATCCATTAGTTTACAAATTCCTATTCAAAATGTTACTAACGCCAATACTAAGGACACTTGTATTCCATTCCTCAGACGTTCCTATAGGGTCTGGGATATAACAGCAGAAGTAGATGATATAAACGGGCCGACACATCTTATCCTGAGTAACGTTGAAAAGGGACATCCAATACCCTCATGATCCAGGGTCTCAGTACACTCGCTCTTACATCGTCCGCAGGATCTTAGTTCTATAGGAATTTTCCATTTAGGGCCAATTACCTCCAAAGTAGGGAGACAATTGAGGCGAAATCTCAAGTACCAGGTTCTATACAACTGGGAAGGGAACTTCTTCAGGTATGGTTCAATGCCTCCTTTAGTTACATACCAAACAGACTTTCGTCTGTACAGTTTTAGTCCATAATTTTGTCACAATGTAAAAATGTTTGGCTTGCAACCCGATATCTGTCTTCATCATTGAGATCCACCATTGTCATGACCCCAGCAAACCTTTTTCTACATTTCCATAGATACCTGTTAGAATCAAATTTCAGAGTCTCTCCCAAAAGGAACCCTAGACTCAGATATTCCATGTTAATTGAATATTTGTATTCAGAGAAATGCATTTATTAATACACTCGGTCAACCAAGCTTGCAAGCTCATCTCTAACCGTATGACACTGATTGGAACGCATCTAGATATATCAAGAACTTCCCTCCAAAAACCACCTTCTAAAATATCAAAGTGTTTCCTATTGGGAAGAAAAGCATTCTGGATCCATATAGTATCATTGGGGACAACTTAATGACATCAAACTATATTAGCGGATATAGTGAATAGGCACATAGTCTATTTTTTATGGATTTCATCAAAGAAATACTTGCTCTTGTTTTATTAAGCAGCTTTTCTTTGCGTACTTTTAAAAAGAATATATTAGAAAAGGTGTAGCCTAACAAACAAAATGTCTCCACTTCTTGTATAGGTATCTCATTTATGACCTAATGGAAGTGCTGTCTCCGCTTCCTGCTACTAATTGTCATGATAAGTGATTTAACCGGATGTATGACTCACTTCCTGTCACTCAGGTATGAAGCCACTCCATTCAGTGAGCGTTGCCATCCTGCGGGTGTCATATCAAGCAGGAGTAGGTCACCTGCACAAGCTACGCAAATGATTCTTTCACCATTCTGTTGCGGAGGGTACACATCCCACTTCAATCTGTATTCCCACAAATGTGCAATATATGCATTAAAAAGTAGCAGTGCAATTACACACCCCAGGTGGACTTGCTTATTCACCTTTTTGGTACGTCACAAATCTCCCTCAACATTTAGTCTAACCCTCACCTCATTGTTTGAGTCGAGGAGTTCTGACATTTGTAGCAAGCCTGGGTCTACAACCCACCACCCCAACTTCTCCCACAATATGGATCAGTCTACCTTGTTGAATGCAGAGGAGAGGTCCTGGCTTTCCACATAAGACATCCTACTAGTTGCCAAGGCCATGCAAGAGGAGAGTACCATAACACTCATCGCCGTCCTAATACCTTTCCTATATCCCATCTGAAAGGGGCTATATTATATCTTTGTGTTATTTCTGTCCACCCATTGAGATCCTTCCTTTGAATTTCTGCATTGCTATGGAATGACTTCATAGCCTTTAGAAGTGAAATGACTCTCCCTACAGAACAGCTGGGAAGCCAGTAAATGATGCTTCCTTTAAGGTCTGGCTATTGGATCTGCCAAGTATTTTGTGATAGAAGTGTTCAGTGACTCATTTAATGTGAGGATCGGAGTTGTGGTTACAGTGGAGTCAATCTGAATTGTACCTCAGAAAAGCTAGTGAGAATTATTGAGGGATATTGTTGTGACAAATGTAAATGAGCTTATTTTTATACAAACCGAGGTTGGTTTTCTTGTCTCCTGCAGAATCACGGATGGTGGCATGTGCTTCAGAGATGTGTTGAAATATGCTTTTTAAAGCATGGCCTGGTTTGATACTATATATTGCCCCCTCTCCTCAGTGCATTAGGCCCGGTCAAATCATGGACTGAAATTGGTTTCATCTGTAAGTACCTTGCAGGTTTAGATTTCCTCATCTCCTGTGCCCAAGAAAAATGCTGATGCCCATTCATTAAAATGTATAGTGAAAGCGAAATCACCCTTGCCCACAGGAACAGAGTGAGAAACCCTCTTCTCTCCTTACTCATGGGATGGTAGACTTCTCCTAAAGATCGCGACAGGGAGCATCCTTGTCCCCGCTGGGATAACAGGTGATATCTATTGATATCGGGGCCTCTGGACGGCAGGATGTTCCACCTGGATTACGGAGTCTTAGACAGATGTTCAGTGGCGGCTGGTCAATTCTTTCATTTGGAGGGGAATACATATTTTACACAAATATGCAAGATTGACCGAGCGTGGCGCAGGAGCCTGAGCCTACCAAGGGAGATTTGTGGGGTGGGGGTTCTTCCCCCATGAATTAATAATGAGTTAAATGTGCATTATATAGCATATTTTCTGTGACAAATTGGGCAAAACGCCAATCAGTTTTGTAGGGTAACTCATGACCAACAAGGTACAGGAGCCTTTCCAAACACATTTTCATGATGTCTTTCCCCACAATAAATGCCAGTATATAAAACAACTTTCACAATGGCAGTGACCATACCGTTCAATGCTATTTGCACCAATATATGACAGTATTCCCATCTAAGAACAGATACATGTTCACTTTGCACCAAGTGGGCCGAGAGGATAGCTATGGGCAGCGTGTTTGTCTTGGAAGCAATTGACCGTGTTATAAAAAATTAATAGTTAATGTGAGTAATGATAACTTAGTAATGAAATCATGCTCAAGCTGGCCCGGCCAATATACGCCAATATCACCACATAAGAACATTCTCCTGTTGGCTTTTCGATAAAACATGTCATGTGACAATAAGAATACATGTCCAAACATGATGCACCAATCTAGGACAGTGTACATGGGTAAGAACACTTATAATGTTTGCTTTATCACAGATGCTCAGTAAGAAACGCCAAGCTTCAGAAAGATATTATGGCTATTTTAGCTGCACCAAAATGCTGGACTTGACTAGAGATAAAACGTATCACACTTGCTTTATCACAGATGTCCAAAGCTAAGCCATATCTACAGCTACATAGAGTCAAAAGGCATGATCCTCACTGACAGTGAGTCTCCCCTAAAGAAGCTGGAGACCAGCTCTGAAGGTGCAGGGCCACAAGACAAAATCATTAGTCAGCCAGAAAGCCTGTACACACACATAACTACTCCTTAGAGGAATTCACTGTTAGTGAACAACTTTAACAGATGGAATAATCATCATTTGAAATGTACCTCCAGGCCCTCACTTTATGACACAGCTTACACGGGTTTGAGTGGACACTGCACTGAGAGGAATCACAGAAGTACTTACTGCAAGTTGTGCTGCAGAGTGCAGTTACATATCACACTCGCAGTCACATAATTAGAATTTTTCTCAATCAGAGTCGATTCGACTGACTCATTAAAGTTCACTGAGTTCTCACAATGACATTATTTGATCTTTTACAAGCAGCACCAGCACAGGAGGTTTTTTTTGACTCAAGAAAAGTACCTCACTCCAAATCCTGTCTCTAACATAGGGTGGGGTGGAGTCGGAAACTGTAAGCCCACCCCAGCCTGTATAAGCGGCTAGGGGGCAGGGTAAAATACGCAATCAGTGCCTTGGGGGTGTTTCAATTTTAACTCCCCTAGGCCTCCATTTGAGTTAAACTTGCAGGACCTTTGATGTCTCTGCCGGGCTCAAACTGCACTGATCATGTAGAGTGGGGAAGGCTCTTGGGAACGCTCTCCCCACTGGACTTACAGTGCAGCCACGAGTGACGTGACGAATAAAAGAAGCGGCCTCAGGCGCTGCGTCACTGACTCATGCTGGCCTGCTGCCTGCTGCGAGGCGCATCAATGAAAATGAAAAGTGTAATCACAGGTATTAGTGAGAGAGTCACTCTTTCATTTGGTGGAGCACCGCACATACTGCCCCAATGGGCCAGCCACCCCTGCAGATTTCAATATCTTGAATGAGTATTTAAAGTTTGCAACAAGTCCGCCCTGCAGGATTACAAGGATGTGTAGAGGCTAAAGCACCGACTCAGCCCTCACACTTCTACACATTAAGAGTGAACTCAATCATGAAGGTGAAACAAGCACAGATAAGAGATATTCCTCGTGTGCCTTTTGTGGTTTCGTGGGCCGAGGGAAGGCAAAAGAGGGGTGTGATCGTGAAACATTTGCAACCCAAACAGCAAAGTATAACAGTTCAAAATAAATGAATGTGCAATCAAGGTTCTACAAAAATACATATACATATTTTAATTAGACACACCTTATGCAATAAGTACATAGAAAACACTGCAAAAACCCCACCCCTGTGAAAAGAACACAGAATATGCATAGATAGCAAGATGCAGCACACTGGGTAGTAACACAGTGGGAGAAAGGCAGATAAAAAACACAATGTTCTTTAGCACCAGGTAATAAAGTGACCTAGTGAGTCTCTAGGGCCCAAAACTAGACCAGGGGGGCATTTATCAGACCATAGTACCTTTGATGTGTCTTGGTGGTTGGACAATGACAAACCAGGCTTTTTAGTGATGTGCTGGTGGTTTTTTCAGGATCGAATGCAGCAGACACATCAGTGCAGATGACTAGCAGATGTCGTGCCAGGGTCGAACTGAAGGTTGCTGCAGTCAAACTGATGCTCAAGCGATGCGGATGGTGGAAATCGCCAGGGTTGTTTCGATGGTCGAGGTTCGATTGCAGGCAGGCTGATGTTAGGATGTGCATGGCGAGTCAGTTTGAGGCTTTTCTCAAAGGTCGCAAAAGAGCAGGGTTGTTTTGAACATTGACTGGATCGTTGATGAAAATGCTGTCCCTTCGAACGGCAGTTCGAGTGGTGCTGGTGCAGCAATGCTTCTTAGTTTGATCCGAGGGACCGACATGCTTCAGCTGGCGTGATGTGGCAGTGAACTGGTTTGAACATGTGGGACACCGGTTCGAAGGTCGAAGATTGCCAAGGGCAGCTCTTGAAGATCCTGTTGTTTTGATCGGGATCGAACTGACTTGAATTATGCTTCGCAGTTGTTTGACAATGGAATTGCAGGGACCCTGGTTGTCTTACACTCAGCTGCTGTGAGTCCCACTCCAAGGTCTCCGGGGGAAGAGCAGTCCAGGTGTTTGTGCTCCCAAACATGGGGGAGGCTGGTACACACCTGTAGGATTCCTTCAGCACAGCAAAGGCCTGTGTTCCAGTGTGGCTGGCAGACAGGCAGGTCTTGATCCAGCAGCAGGTCATGCCAAAAGGCCCTGGGGATGGTTAGGAAGCAGAGCTTGTCTCTGCCTTGGACTATTTGTCTTTACCTTACAAGGAGACTACTTTGGAAAGGACTGCTCTCCCAACAGGGTCCACGCACATTCTCCTTTGCAGGCTGAAGTCCAGAGATGAATCAGAGAATGAACAGAAAAGACCTTCTTTTAAAGGCAAAATCAAACGAGGGGTTTTACTAAAGAAAGCCTTTCTAAGGGGTCTAATCCCTGTCCTCAGAACAAGTGGACTTTGCCTTCTGACATCATACTCAAAGTGCTTTGTGTTAAAGGAAGTGGACGGGACTGGAAGGAAGAGTGATATAGAGAGAAAACAAGATGGTGGAATCTACATCTAGCTGGTCTTACCTCCCCCTGTCTACACTAACTACATCCCCTTCCCTTGTCAATAGCATCAATGACCCTTTTGATATGCAGCACCCTGCTGTGAGGCTTGTCTCTTTGGAATCTGGCGGCCCTTTGATTCCTGTTTCCCAGGTCAGCTCATGCTGGGAGGTTGGCTCACTGGAGAGAGGTATTACCCGACCCTGCAAAGGATCAGAAGGAGAGTCATAGCTATCAAGTTTCCTGCCCTGTCATATGTCAAGGCCAGGCCCTCTGACCAGAATACACATACCTTTCCAAAGATAGGCTGGCCTCACAGTGCTGACACAAGTATAATATCAAATATGTGTGCCCTTTGATTCCTGTTTCCCATGTCAGCTCCTGCTGGGAGGTTGGATCACTGCAGAGAGGTGTTACCAGACCCCATAAAGGATCAGAAGGTGAGGCATAGCCATCAGGTTTCCTGCCCTTTCACTTGTCAAGGCCAAGACATATGACCAAAATATACATAACCCTTCTAAAGCTAGGCTTGGCTCAAAGTGCTGACATATGTACAAAATCAAATTGAGGCGGCTTGAATAATTATGAGAGATACAAGTCACCATAGCTTAAAAGCAGCTATGGCTTATATTTAAAGTTTCAACTGCCACTAGTATAGTAGCTCACATAGTTATGAGGTTTTGAAAGCAGGGGTGCATGTCTTAAATGCAGCCCTTGTGCAGCAGAGAGTTGGATTTCACTCGAGCAGTCAAAAGGGCACCATTGACACCGGAACTTGCTCTGTGCCGCTCGAGTGCAGGCACTACAGATCAGGATACTGATGAAGCCGGGCAGAAGTGTAAATTATGCTTTTGCCATGGAGCTTAGGAAAGGGGGGCCTGGTTGGCAGGTCACCTTTTCTGAGATGGAATTACCAGCACCATTTTATTAATATAAATCAGAAAAGCCAGGGTTTCCACACCCTTGCCATGTGGCAATTCATCACAGAGGTACGTGAAGATTGAAATTGAATTCTCTAGCCTGTACTTGGCAAGTGGAGAGTATGCAATACATTTGTCATTCTGGCCCCATTGCATGACTCTTGGCTTGTGCAAGGCAGACCGTTTTGCGTCTCAATTACACAATGAGACCTGGAGTGCCCAGAGTCTGCAAAGACAAACGGGTAAAGTAAATCCCAGAAATGCTCTGCTTCTTTCAAGATATAACATCGAGAAAACAGCCAAGGAAAGAGTGGCCCAAAATACTTCACTCTTGCCATGGGGGATCAGAGATATTCTTTTATTCGACACATGGTTCTCAATATCCTCTAATGCCTATCTAATTTCATTAAAGTCGACGACTAATAGTCAAAGCTGAGCTGCACTATAATATAGATAGAATACCAAAAGCTCGTATCCATCTATTGTGCTAGAAAAATGACCTATCTTTGGGTTAGACAGGACCGTTCCCCTGCCAGACGTATACATTGAATGATTTGGCAAGGCCAACGAAAAAGCTCCATTCATACTAATTTGTACTTTAGCATGGTAAATTGAAACATAAATCTATCTATGATATTTATTCATTGGGGGTTTGTAATGGGTACAGATGCTTGCCATGCTGCTTAACCCTTTATTGTGTTACGTGAAGTCAAAATTAAAAGGGACTTTGTGAAAGCCATCTGTAAGGGGCACCTACATATCCAAATATGTCAATGTATTTTCCTCTCTTTTGAAAATAAAGTTTGAGAACAGAGTAGTATTTTCAGTGGTCAGGCCAGTCGGCAAAATAAAGTAAGTGTTGATGATTTCCTTAATCCCTGCCAATAGACTGTACTTGTCAATGTATCTAATATGTTAGGGGAAAGTACAGGATGTTGCACTGCCTCCAAAGATTGGAATTCTATGCTGAGTGCCTCTGCCTGTGATCATCTGAAAATTGGAATTGTCACAGATCCTCCATGCAAATGGCTTCATTTCTAGTGCAAAGGGGATATAGGCAACAACACATGCCTGTCATGTACCTTGTGACTGGGCTAACCTGGTAGACCTCATGACTATGACGGTAAGAGTCAGGAAGGTTCATGTACAAAGCAACAGTGCATTTAAGCAGCAGGGGACTAAACCCCAAACTCTTAACATTGCTGACTGTAACCGGACCGCACACTTGGAAAGACAAGGGCCCCCTCAGATCTTGCCCTAGAAGTGGATCTACAATTTCCCAAGGCCTACTGGCTTCTGGATCTACCACACGCTTGGTATGTTAATTACCCTCTCAACTGTTAAGCACTCACTTATAATGCATAATCGTATTGAGGCTCTTGAATTCCATTTCTGATGTCTCACAGAAACACAGGAAATGGCAGTGATAGTTCCGCGGCCTCTATTTACATAAGGATTTCCTGTTCATTTGAAAATTCCACTTCATGATGGTCTCTTCATGACAATGATTCATTTCTCCTGGCCATCATCTACAGAAGGGCAGCCTTCAATTCATCCTAAATGGAAGAACTGGCTCCTCTAACCCAAGTTCTACAAACAGTTTCCAAAGCAATACTGTTTCCAAGTTCCTTCTGCCTGTTGGTGCATGTCAAGATTAACAATCAGCCCTCTGAAGTCCTATATGCCATGTGTTAGGCAGAATTATATGCAGTACCCTTTGGGAACACTACACACAATTAAGACTACAAGTGACAGTACAAATTCACCTTTGGTACACGCCTGTACTACACAGTATAAGTGGTAGCGATGGCTGAGCAGCCAGACTTATCTCAAGAGCAAGTGAGCAGTATCAATAGTTACACAACAGACAGCAATTACTATGATTCAAACAAACACTGACTCAGGGTTTCTGAGTAAAAGAAGATACATTTATTTACACATCAGTTGCATAATATTTCACTAAGGTATAGCAGTTTAAAAATCACACTCTTAATACACCACACCACTCCCAATAGGTTCCAGGCAAGTTAAGCTCACAAATGAAGTGGGAGCAAAATGGCACTCCAGAAATTTAAAAGGGAGGGAAAGACAAAGTTATGTAGAAATTGAACAGCACCGACAGGTAAGTAAGCAGGGTAATCTAGAAAGAGGAACTACAGTGATGGAATCAAATCAAAAAGGCTTAGGGCCAAAGTCAATAGGTCAAAAGTCTTTTGCTCAAGATCACACAGCTCAGGGTAGTTCGCGGTTAAGTCTTTGCCAAGAATTCCGGAGGAAGTTGGTCGGCAGAAAAGTTAGTTTAAAGAGTAGAGAAGGACAAGCCCTCGGATTGGAGAAAGATTTCAAACACTTTCACCGCGGTTGAACGAAACGAACAACCGGATTTGTACAGTACCTTTAAATAGAGAAGAAGCTGTAGCTGAGGCGGACGTTCATGGCAGTTTCTGAAGGCTCCCGGTTTCTGAAGCGACTGTCGGACTGACATGAAGTAGGAAGACTGGAGGGTCCTGCACTGCCCAGGGAAGAAACCAGCAGCAGAGCAAAGCAACGAATAAAAGGTCTACACCTTAAAACCCAAGCAGGGTTCGACCTTCCTGGCTATCTGGCCCACTGTAGCTCTGTACAGCGAATACAACCAGAGGAGGGAGTCCTGGCTTGCAGTTTGGGCAAACTGGTTGGTCCCACCAGCTCAGGGGAAGAAGATTCCTGGAGGATCTTCTCTGTCGTTGGAGTTCGAGGATTCAGACCTGCATCAGGGCTTCGCTGGGTGGTTCAGTCGTGGTAGGGGTCCTCTTCCGTCAGCTCCTCATCAGTTCTTTCGTTCCAGTGGCGACTCTGCCTTTCCAGACCCAGAGACCTGCTTTTTATGCAGTTTTCCCCCATTCACCCAGCCTGGCTGTCAATCACACAGCAGGGTGGCTGTCCCGCCAGGACAGTCACCACAGCCAATCAGTTCAGAGTGCGACATGGGTCTTCAAGGAGACCCTGTGAAGGGAGTCCTAAACCCCTCCCTCACATCCTATCCCCCCCAGACATACAGGCGCCGAAGGAGGGCTTCTGCGACGAAGCCAGCGAAAAGACAGTGAACAAAGGAACCAAACCTGGTTTGGCGCGCAGAGTAAAACACGAGAAAGACTTTTTCAAAAAGAAATGGCGAATAAACCCAGCCGGAACCGAAATAAAACATATATGGTCTAGCAGGTTTAAGTTTGAGGCTACCAAGATAGCCTAAAACAATACCAAGGTTATTTAAGATAACCGCGGTAGGAAAAATAGGGTAGTTACCACTGCCACCAGCCAAGTCTTGATGAAAAGGGAGCAAAACAATGCTCCAAGAGAAACAGACAAAAGGGATAAGTATTAACCCTTTCCAGTACTCTATGTAAGATAGGGTGTACTGGGTCTGTGGTTTTACAGAGACTAATAAAGTTAATGGCAAATTTATATGTTCTGGGAGACAGTAGTGATTCCCAGAAAATGGAGTCTGAGTTGGGAAGTCTAAAAGACAACCCTGTGTCACTGCACTGAAGGTGCTGTGTAACACACAGTAAAAAGATTGCCTGTGGAGTAGGTGAGGCTCCACAGTCTATGAACACAAAAATGTTAAACACACACAGCAAAACACATGTAAGAGTGGGAAAAAAGGCTCACACTCTTACCAGGTGAAAAAAATAAATCCTAGAAATCCAGCAAAGCTGCTGAGGGACTCAGTAGGTAAGGGAAATTAGCCATTAAGGAGAATTCTACCTAACACTCGCTCCCCACCCCCCCCCCCAGACTAAGGGACAGGAGGATTTAATCCACTCCTGGATGAATCTCTACCTCTAGTCGGTGAAAAACATCCTAGAGAGACCATCAGCATTTTGGTGGTGACATCCTGACCTGTGCTCAATGGTAAAATCAAACCCTTGGAGGCAGATTGACCATCTTAACAGTTTTGGGTTCTTCCCTTTCATTTGCATCAACCATCTCAAGGGTTGGTGGTCAGTCTGAATATTAAAAGTAGAACCATACAAGTATGGCCTAAACATCTTCAGAGACCACACAATGGCAAAACATTCTCTCTCAAAAGTTGCCCACCTTGTCTCAGGTTCCTTCAGTTTCCTGAATGGGGTGCTCCCTACCTTTCTCAACCAGTTGACTAAGGACTGCACCTATACCTGTATTGGAAGCATATGTTTGCACAATGAAGGGTTGGTGGTAGTCAGGAGCTCTTAGAACTGGAGCTTGAAAAAGGGCTCTTTTCAGGCTTTGAAAGGCCTGATTGCACTCCTCATTCCATTTGACCTTTTTGGGGAATTTTGGAGAGGAGATTACATTCAGTGGAGAAGCTATGGTCCCATAGTTCTCAATGAAACTCCTGTAATACCCAGTGAGGCCTAAAAAGGCTCTCAACCGGGTTTGAGTAGTAGGTGTTGTACAATTTTGCACAGCTTCTATCTTGCTGGGCAATGGCCTGATTTCGCCACTTCCTACCCCATGACCATGGTAGACCACTTTACTCTGACCAATTTGACATTTGCTTGCCTTTATGGTCAGTTGGGCCTGCTCAAGAGCCTACAAAACATATCCTGGTGAAATCAAACCCTTGCAGGCAGATTGACCATCTCAGAAGTTTTGGGTTTTCCCCTTTCATTTGCATTAACCATCTCAAGGGTTGGTGATCTGTCTGAATTACAAAAGTAGATCCATACAATATGTCCTAAACCACTTCAGAGACCACACAATGGCAAAACATTCACACTCTATGGCTGCCCACCTTGTTTCTGGTTCCTTCAGTTTCCTACTGATGAAGCAAATGGGGTGCTCCATACCTTTCTCATCCAGTTGATAAGGACTGCACCTATACCTGTATTGGAGGCAACTGTCTGCTCAATGAATGGTTGGTGATAATCAGGAGCTCATAGGACTGGAGCTTGACAAAGGGCTTTCTACAGGTTTTCAAAGGCTTGAGTGCACTCCTCATTCCATCGAACCTTTTTAGGGAATTTTGGGGAGGAGATCACATTCAAGGGAGAAGCTGCGGTCCCTTAGTTTTCTACGAAATTCCTGTAGTACCCAGCGAGACCTAGGAAAGCTCTCACTTGGGTTTGAGTAGTAGGGGTGGCCCAGTTTTGTACAGCTTGTACTTTGCTCGGCAATGGACCTATTTCACCTCCTCCTACTTCATGACCAAGGCAGACAACTTTGCTCTGACCAATTTGACATTTACTTGCCTTTATGGTCAGATGGGCCTGCTCAAGAGCCTGCAAAACATATTCTAAGTGATGAATATGTTCTTTCCATGTAGGGCTGAACACTGCAATGTCATCCAAGTATGCCATGCAGAAGTCCTCCATCCCATTCAGAACTTGATTGACCATCCTTTGGAATGTAGCAGGTGCATTCTTTAGTCCAAAAGGCATAACCTTAAACTGGTAGAGGTCTGCTGGGGTTGAGAATGCAGTTTTCTCCTTGGCATTGTCTGTCAGGGCTATTTGCCAATAGCCTGACGTCAGATCAAATGTACTGAGGTACTTGGCTGAACCAAGTCTATCCACCAGTTCATCTGTCCTTGGCAAAGGATGGGTATCAGTCTTGGTGACTGCATTTAGAGCTCTATAGTCCACACAGAATCTCAACTCCTTGGATCCTGCCTTTGGTACTAGAACAACTGTACTAGACCATGGACTTGTAGAGGGCTCCATAACCCCGAGATCAAGCATCTTGTTGACCTCTCCTTTGATGTGGGATCTCACATGTTCTGACATTCTGTAACCTCTGGTTTTCACAGGTAAACAGTCACCAGTGAGAATATCATGCTGGCCCCAAGGGTCAAGCCTGGTGATAGTCAAAACAAGGAGGCAAACTGATTTAACATAACTTTGCACTCCTCTTGTTGTTCAGAAGTCAGTTGAGAAGAGAGATTAACTCCTTCTATTTTCTCATCCAAAGGTTGGCCTCTGAGTTCACTCTCCTCTTCCTCTTGAGCTGAAGCTAGAAGCAAAGCTCCCACTTATGGTCTCGAGACATATGCCTTCAAACGGTTGGTGTGAAAGACTCTGGGAGCCTCCTTAGGTCTGCCTAAATCCACCAAATAGTTCACCTCTCCAAGTTTGCCCACAACCTTGAAGGGTCCTATCCATTTGTCCTGCAAGGCCCTCTGCCTTGTTGGCACCATAACTAACACAAGCTGGTCTTGAGTAAACTCAACCATGTTGGCCTTCTGGTCCTGCCAATGTTTGACCAGAGCCTGACCTGCTTTTAAGTTATCACTAGCTTCTGCCATCATGTGTGACATTCTCCTTTGTCCTGATTTGTCCCATGTGGAACAAGGTAACTCAACAGCCATGGTCCACCCAGTGGTAACAACCGGATGGCTACATCAAAGAGTGTGAGAAACAATGACTCCAACAAAAAACCAAACTCATTGACAGAGTAATCACTGGCAGTGAAGCAAACACATGTCCACCACAGCATGTTAGGCATCTGGACACAGGGGTTAGTCTGCCCTGGGATGCAGGCACAAGCTGGGTCATTGATTGCAACCATACACTTTGTGCAAACCCACTGTTAGGTGTCATGTGTGCCTTTGAGTTGCCCTTGGATGCAGGGGAGGGAAAGGGACACCAAGTGAGGAGGTGAAGGTCTGGGTAGTGGAAGTACATGTGTGGGAGCTTTCTGAAGGATGAAAGTGGGCAAGAGGGAGAGAAGAGACAGAGTGATGATTGTGTCGCTGCAGAGCTGAGAGAGAGAGAGAACGAGGAATTGGGGAGCAAGGAGGAGTCTGTGGATGGTGGAGAGATGAGGATAGAGATGGGGGCTGTTACAGTGGGTGAGGGCAGAGAGAAGGGGGTGTAGAGAGGAAGACAGAGACAGAAGGACAGGTTATGAAGGCAGCAGGGTCAGACAGCCTGGAAGGCACATCGATGGAGAAATAGCACAGGCTGTGGGTGAAGAAGGACAATAGGGGGTGAGGGTGAAGGGCAGACTGGGAAACAAAGGCCACCTGTGAAAATGGGACTCCTCAGCTTATCATCACAAACACAACATGGTCAACACGCCATGGCATGTAAACCAGAAAGAGTCCCATGTTTACAATATCCATGCAAATAAGACTGCTCCACCCCCACTCCAGGCCCTGCACAACCCACCACATTTCATAGACAGGTCATCACTCCCCAGCTGTTGCTTCCCCCTCAAATATATCACACACCGAAGAAGGGTGCAGAGATCATAGGGTGTACTGCAAACATTTGCATGGACAACAGATGAACAAAACCTGTGGGGAGGGGATGATGTTCCACATGCATGTGCCCACAATGTACATCCACATTCAGTCACTCACAGTGCTGGATTAGAACAAGACGTCATGGAAACAAAAGTCATTCAGGAGGAGATAACATACAGAAAAAAACAATAAACGAGTGGCTTTTATGGGGAAAACAACACAGGTTAAGGCTGACAGGGGTCGACATGTGCAAACCAGTACCAACCCAGATCGTCCAAGTGTGCTAAACCAGTCCTGTGGAGTGAATGGACACATACAGCCGGGTCTGCGTTTCCCGAGGCAAGGTCACGATGGCGAGCAGCTGAGGTCTTGGTGATCTGTGAATGGATGTGTATGTGAAACATGCAGTTGTAGCAGGGCAGGACATGTGAGCGGATAAGGGTGAAGAATGAGCTCTGGGACAGGTTGAAGAATGAGCTCTGGGACAGGTTGAAGAGTAGTGTGGACAGAGAGTTCACCTGCAGGACCCCCGTAGGAGACATGGCGTTGGAGGGAGAAGAGTGGTAGGAAGAAGATTTGAGAACAGCCAGCGAGGCAAGACGTGAACAACCAGAATGCCAAGTCCAGATTTCCATAGATTTGAGTCTGAGATTGAGGATTCTGTCGTAGAATGTGTCAAAGTCTGCCAATGGCTCATAGGGGATTAATGCTGCACAGTCTCCTGAGTATACTGTCCTTTCTGGAAGTGCAAAAAGAAAACCAATGTACATGCTTGGATGTTCAAGGGGACATACACACACAAACATTGGAACACACTCAGATCTGCACTGACAGTCACCATCCCAAAATCATACGACCCATCAAAACCCTATGTGGGCCACTGCATGCTGACATTGTTGTGCACACTGAACCAGCCTTTGGCATAACTGACCGTGCACAGCCTTAGCTGCCCTGATGTGAATCCCTCATCACCTCCATCAAACACTGTGCCTGATCTTGGGGTGGAGCCTCTTCCTGCTCTGAAGGACATCCCCTTTTGGACCAAGTGGCCCTTGATGGTGTTGGTCCAACTCTCAGCATCCGACCATGTCCATGTACTGGTTCCGGGTCACCTGTGGGTTGAGGCACACCACTGCCTACTGGTGCTAGGTCACATGTGCCCTCGCCACGTCCCTGTCTTCTCCCTTTCCCTGTTGGGGCCTTCCCACTCATGGTGCAGGCAAAATGAATAAATGAAAAGCACCCCCAAATATGTCTCACAAAAATATATGAAATTGAGCAGTCTATGTATTGGACTACGTAGATGCATGGTCCAGCAAGGTTTCAAGGCACCCAAAAACCAAAATAAGTGTTACGCAATACGCAAAGGAACCCCAAATATACAAAATGTGTATGCGATACTCGGAAAGATTTAAAACAAGAAAGGAAATGGTACGCGATATGCAGTGGCACCCCAAAAGCCAAAAAACGCATATGCGATACACAGAATTAAAACGGTACATGATACGCAGTGACATTCCAAAAGTAAACAAATGCGTACGCGATACACCAAAAGCTTCTGAAAACAGAAGAAAGCAGTACGCAATACACTGTGGCACCCCAAAAGCAGAAAAATAGGCACCCTATATACTGAAAGCCTCACAATGATCCAAAATAAATGCGCGTATTCTCAGAGGCAACCCCAAAAAGAGAAATGTAGTATGTGTTACTTGAAGGAAATGGCTTGCATAGCGACAGCAAATGTGTTGCAGCGACTCTCAATCCTTAATATCCCTGTCATAGCCGTGTACGTGCATAGGGATGCTGCATGCAGTGCGTAGCATGTAATTTATGCGCTAAGACCCCTTACTCTAAGATCTGCTGCCTCCAATGCAACACACCACGACAATCCTCTCCTGACTCCAGTACCATTACATTTGCCTCCTCTCGCCCTGGACTGCCTCCCACCTCGTCATCTGCTGCTGCCTGGACGAGAGTGAGTGCCTGCTGTTCACCAGCACTGTGTTGGAGTGCCTGCTGACCCACCATTGCCTGTGCACCTGTGCCTGGCCTATAAGGTACTGTAACCACCTCAAATGTTGGCTTGTGACTCCCACCTCTCAGTTCAACCAACACAGCTCCACAGCCCATTTCCAGGACCCAGTCAACACACCCACTCCTGCCTCAGGAGTTGCCATGTCTGCTCCATCCTAGTCACCAACGAGTTGCAACCCCATGTCAGCAAAGCAGAGGGCTGCCAACGTCATCTCTACCGAAGTTGTCATCCCGGTGGATCGAGTCCTGAGAAATAATGATGCCCTCTTCAACCCAGCAATGCAGTTGGGACCTCAATTTCGTAAACAGATCTGGGGCCACATCATGTCTGACATCAATGAGGTGTGGTTGGCAAATCAAAACGTTAAGACCATGCAGAAGCGATCGGAGGACCTCAAGACCTGGAGCCAATACAAGGCTGTAGCAGCCCTTGAAGCAGGTGCGACCATGGAGGTGCAACGTGCGGGCTGCTACAAGATGTCATCTGCACAGCTGCAGGTCCACGAGAGGTTCTACCCAGAGCACCATGTCCAGATCTTTGAGTGACAATTACGTCTGGAAGCTGCTGGTGAGCAGCCATGTGGTGCATTGCGCCACAGTGTATGGGTGTTGTGCAAGGGCATGCATGATTTCAGGTGCTCCCTTCTTTGTGTTACAGTGATCCACAGTGGCATGCAGCCTCTTGACAATGCTTGCCATGTGTGATGGCAGACATCTGTTGATTGACTTGCAATGGTATGTGCACTGTTGTTAGTTGGTAACTTGGGGCCCTCATGCATATGTGAGTTGATGGTAACATGTGCTCGGACAGTAAGGATGCCAGATTACGATGTTGTAGCCATGTGAGGGGCATGCATGCAGGATACCTCTATGTGTAAACATTTTCAAGCGAAGCCATCCACACTCATCATCAGGAAGTGACACATGTGTATGGATGTGAGTGAATGGGCCTCATTACAAGTATGGCAGTAAGGCAACAACGGTGCCAGTAGCGCTACCAGCACCGTTGCTATCGTACCTCCATACTACGAGTTCTGCTCACGGATGCCTTTGCAGCCACCAGGTCTGACCTGGTGGCCGTACCGGCACCTGCGAGCAGAAAAGGACTGTAGCACCGGTACCGGTGCTACCAACTTCCCCATTCCCATTGAGCCCTAATGGGAATGGGGAAGATTTTTTTCCGGCGCCCAGAAAAGGGCAATTACTGGGTCCGGCAAGGTCGTAATGACTCGGTAATTGCACTTTTCTGGGAGCCGGAAAAAAATGAATATCAGCGGCAGCCTACAGGGACAGCTACCGCCAGCCTCGTAATGAGGCCCAATGTCTTGTAGGTGCACTGGCCTCATAGGGACGTGATGGGATCTGTCGTCTCACTGCATGTGAAGTCAGAGTTGACGTGTGCTCATGCCATATGTTTGTGTTGGGGGCCACACCATACACACTTCAATCTCTGCAATGTGTGCATGTATGTGTTGCATGCTTACAGTTCAAGCTGTCAGGGAGGTGTGTTGCTTAATGTCATTGGGTGGACAGATGCCCAAGCAGGTGTTTGCATGGCCATGATGTGTGCAGTCCTGTCATGACTGTCTTGTCGAATACAGCATAGAAATGGTTGTCTTGACACCTATGTTCCCAGAAGTACCCCAGACCATCTCTGCTTCCATGCATTCTGTGCCCCTGTGTCCTGACTCCCGGGGCAACGCATTAGCTTACAGTTGGGTCATGTTGGCATTGATATTGTGCCATGCCATGTTTCTTGCAATGTGTTTGTGTACCCACATCAATGTGCTGTATTGACACGTGAATGTGTCATGACTGTGACTCATCATTGACCCTACATTCGTGTATCAGTTTTCATGGCAATTGCATGGATGTGTGTGTGTGTAGCTGTTGCTGGTTGGCCCGTGCTGATAATGTTATTGTTCATGTTGTATATGCCACACATGCTCCAACACTGTTAACTGAGGTCAATGTTCTTTGTCTGCTTCCCCACAGTTGCTGCAGCTGGCGAAGAGGGTGGAAGCCGTGCTGTGGAGCAAGGACACAAGGACCAGGAACTCCGGAACAAAGCGCAGACCCCAGAAACGCATCCGTGACACCTCCTCTCCGGAGAGTGATATGGCTGAGGGAGTGCCTTTACCATTGGGTGAGGCTGCTGGGGGTATGTCCCAGGAGGTGATTGCGGCGGGGGCACCTCAGCAGTGGAGGGACAGGGTCATGCCACACAGGGGCCATCCAGGGGGGAAGACACTCTGGAGTCATCCGGGTTTATGGAGGTGGAGGTGGAGGAGGAGGCCATTGCAGGCCAGCCCATGGTGTCAGTGGGGTGTCAAGGAGGGTGTTCATGCTGCATCCCTGGCCCAGGGACTTGAGGATGAGCAGTCCACCATGGAGGTTCCAGCACAACCTACTGTCCCTGGTCCATCTGCTGCGGCAGTGACCACCTTCCAGGATGCCTCCACCCAGACCAGTGACCTGCTTGCAGCCGATGTGTCCATTGAGGATCATGTGCTGCCCCTGCTGGCTGGTCTCACGAGGCGGATGATACTAGCAGATCTATCTGGCACTTAGGATCATCAAACACACCACCCATAAACCATCCAGATCTCCCTATTCCAACCTGTTATCTGTTCCTAGAACACGCAAAGCCTGTGCTGGCATTTCCAGCTTCCCTACGGTGGCCCCCACACTCTGGAACTCCCTTCCACCCCACATCAGGATTATTGAATCCCACTCAGTGTTTCGCAAGGCTATCAAAACGAACCTCTTTGTCTGACTCTACAATCCTGGACTCTATGATAATATGTAACCTCTGACTCGGCAACGTAAACAAGTTTTCACTGGGTGGCTTCTTTGTAACCCTTAGTCAAGCATTCTTAAGCTCTGATATAGCGCCTCGATGCCTGTGGGCTGTAGCGCACTCTACTAATCCAAACAAATAAATATATTAAAGGGTGGCTGTTTAACTGTTGTGGCCGAGGTGAGTGGGGTGAGGGGAGCAGGGTGGTGCAGTAGGGGGCTGCCTGGGGTTTGAGGAGGAGGTGAGTGGGTGACAATAGGGGTGTATTAGCAGGGGGCTGCCTGGGGGTTGTGGCAAAGGTGAGTGGGGGTGGTGGTTGGTGTCAGGATTTGGAAGGGCTGCCTGGGGCTTGTGGCAGAGATGAGTGGGGCTAGTGGGTGTTGTCAGGACTTGGAAGGGCTGCCTCAGGGTTGTGGCAGAGATGAATGGGGCTGGTGGGTGGTGTCAGGACTTGAGGGGGCTGCTATGATTTACGGCTGTAGGCCAGCAGTTTAAGTGCCTTGTGTTACGTAAGATTTCCATAGAGCTGATAAATCTTCCTTTCCTGGTTCAACCCCAGAACTTTTTGCTTTCCTAGTGGGATATTTTTCATTAATACCTCAGTGAGTGGGAACCTTTTTCCACACTCACCTAATCTTTAACTCTTTTTATGGGTGTCATTTTTAAGACTCTGCCTAGTGTCTTTTTAAAGTTATCATGTCTAACAACTTATTGGCAATAAGTGCCTGTTGTTGCTGGGTTGCCCTAGGGACTCCCCATTTAACTTTCTTGTGCCAACCTTGAGTGAACTACAGTTCCCAAGGGTAGAAAGGATCTTTGGATCCCTTTTACATTTTATTCTGTGAAACCAGCACACCCCACCTTATGTGGAGTGCTGGGGAGATACAATGTATCCCCTTTCACATTAAAACTGTAACACTTCTGTTACAGTGACAAGTTTACCTTTAATGGCTGGTGGCAGTGATTCCTTTTACTGATTTGGTGCACCTTTACCGCGGGCTGTGATCACAGCTGCAGTAAAGGCACCTAAGGGTGCTAATTTTACCAAAATGGCCCCTAACTTCTTTTTCTGCCATTTTAGTGTTTCTTGTCGTTTCTTGTTCCTTCCCCTGACTTCCAGAGTGGGAAATTCCTTTGTGTGATTTTTGTCTTCGGTGGGAGTCCCCTGGACACCCCGCCCAGGCTGCAGTCCGTATGTAAGCACAGGAAGTGGGGGAGGAGTCCAAAACTTCTGGCCATCCTGATTGGACGCCCCTTTCTTGTAAAATGCGGGGAGAGAATGCAGAGGTTGTGCTGTAATTCCTAAAAATACTGGAAACCTGGAAGCTGAAGTCATTTCGACCACTGGAACAGAAAACCAAAGAGGATGACGAAGGAAAATCAGCGGAGATGATTTCCAGCGACCGGAGAGCCTGCTGTGTTTATTTATTTTATTTATTTATTGCATTTGGTTGTACGCCCAAACCCTTGGGTATCACGGCGTGAGTATTACATAAATCTTAGTTGGAAATTTTAGGTTACATACATCATGAGTTGCAGCAGTATACATATCTTTTAGGTTACATACATCATGAGTTGCAGCAGTATACATATATCTTCTTTAAGGAATCCAGGTAACATACAATTTAGGTTACAGCAGTAAAACAGTCACCGGAACAGTGTAACTGGAGCCTGCTGCAGCCCTTCCTTCCAATCGACCTGGGGTCTCCGAAAACGACGACCTGAACCCAAAGCCTGCTGAGACCCACTAGACTCAAGAAGACCTGCATTTTGAGCAATCCCATGGGTTGCTGCAACCTTGCCTTCTTGCAATACCCCAATACCCTGGGACCTCCAGCCACTGTGCGATGAACAGTCTACCGAATTCCGAATCTCGCTGAAACTTTGTGGGCATCTTGGTGTATCTCCAGAGACACAAATCAAGTCTGAAAAGTCCCCTCACAAGAGTGCTGGACCTTTGTAACGACGAGAATTCAACTGCAATATTCTGTCTTCTTCTGTGCTCCTTGAAAAGGCGCCAAATCCGCAGAACCGCATTCAGCCATGAGGGAAATCTTGCCTAGAGCCTCCTCCATCGATCCCTGCTGCAAAGTCCCTTCTGAGGTCTTGTGTTCAGTCTCCAGAACAAGGAATCCACTGACCGGGTATTTAGCTGCAGTCCCTGAAGTTCTCCTGCTGCTATCTGCTCTTCATTGCTGAGGTACTGTGTTGGCTTGGGTATATACTTACCTTAAGCTTGTTGGGAATTCTGTGTAGCTTTTGTGTGTTTTCTGTGATTGGGAGGTCCCTCGTCCAGTGCACCCAGTCCCACTGCTAGAATCCTGCTGGGGTGTCTCCTGTGAAGCCCCTGGACCCTCTTTTAACTCTAGAAGTAAAGTAATCACCTGTTTGCTCAGTTTTCCTAAGGAACTCTGACTTTTGCTACTAAAGAACTTATTCTAACACTGCCTGTTGGTCACTAGTCCTAGTGACCCCCTTCTGCCACTGAGAACACTCATGCTCCAAGAATAAGGGAAAGACTTTGAAGGGATTGGGACTTCTGCCTAGAAAAGAAATGTGTTTTACTTACTTGTAAAGAGTTGGTTGGTAACTGTAATTCTAAGAGTGAACAGTTACAAAAGTTCTTACTGATCTTGAATGTGTGAGGCACTATTCTTAAAAGTATGGTTGACATATTTTCTTCCTTAGCCACTGTGTTGCCAGTCTAATAGAAAGTAGATGTGAAGGTATTTTACTGTCCTGTGATTAGGTTGTGCCTCTTTACAAAAGTAATGTGTTGGTTTCATCAGATTATTCCTGTAGGGTAATTGTATGAGTGTCCTCCAACTGTTGGTATCACCAGGTTAGTCCTGTTAGGATAACTGTATGAGTGTCCCCCAACTGGGTCTTGCTTCCCCTGACTTGCTGCTAGCCTGTCCTTAATAAGTCTACATTAGGTTGTTGCCTACCTAGAATAACTATTCAGTAAAGTGTGACATTGGATTTTACATTCCCCTTCATTGTGAAGTTAAAGTATGTGGGTTTTACTTACCTAGTGTTAGCTGTGTGCCATCCAAAACAAGTTACCAGAGTTATTGCTTACCTCAATCTGGGGTTCCCTGATTTCAAAAGCATCTGTAATTGTACAAAACGTACATATTTGTGACACAATATATTCCTTTCCTTACTACAAAATGCCTATGCTGCAATATCCTGGAGGCGGAGGGTCTCTTTTATTAGGGGCAGCCAGGAGTACCATAGTAACGCTTGCAGAACTTGCGGGCGGTTCACTATCTGGCATGTGTGTATTCTAGAGTGAAACAGGCTCTCTGCATGTGCTTTGCATGGAGACAGGAGATGTCCATGATTTCTCAGGGCAGTGTGGTGATATCTCCGGAGATATGCGTGTGCACATGCACTGAATTACGCTGCATGTGGCACTATAGTAGTGCAGCCACAAATAGGAATTGCACCGCTGCTGTGTGTCCCATGCCAGGGAAATCTTTTCTGATATGTTCACTTATATTATAAAACAGAAATCACTGTAATGCGAGACCTCTTAATGGGTGGTGGGCGGGGAGGGGGTCAATAGTGCTCCTGTGTCGCAGGCCGCCATCTTTCTTGGGGTGTCAGTTAATACATGTTATGTTGATCTATACCGTACATAGCTACCATTTGCATGGTCTCCAGGTGCTCACCTGGCTCTGTAGGAAAGTGGGTTGGGGAGGTTAGCGAGTGAAGAGGGATTAGGTAGAGGTTGGGCTCTTATGTTGGTGCTTGCAGAACCAGGAGACACTGGCGTCTGTGAGTGTCGGCTATCTCAGTGTGTTTGGATTGTGCAATCTGGGGTTATTGTGTCTGAATGTGCAACGTCCAGTGTTTGGGTTCTTTGTTTGTGACAGTTTGTTCTTTTGGTGGATCTGTGCTTTATGTGTGGTATGGCTGTCCTGTTTGGTCATAGGATGGAATGCGTGGGGTATGCTGGACAGGAGCGATGTGTACGGTGGTTAGTGGTTAGTACAGTGGGGTTGTTTTCTTGTTAGTTCCAGGATCTGTACTGTCCCTTGATTGTCTTGGGTCTGCGGTGATAGTTGTGGGATAATGTACAGTGTGTTGTTGCCAAGCACTTGTTGACAACTGTCACTGTGGAACAATTATGCTTGTGTGTGTTCACTACAGCAAAACCTGTGTAGGATTTTCACACTTTTTGAGGGAATATTTTGATTTTATACATACAGCAGTTAGAATGCCCAATTATATGATAAAGTGCCATTTCGGTTCAGAAGTTAGCTCACAGTATTTAGCACGTGTTGCATAGATCTGTGTTAACATGTCCGATCACATTAACTCAAATCGCGGCATGGCAGACTCTGCTTTTCCCCTTCATGAGGTTGAAAAACCTGAATATCTGAAGTGTGTGATGGCAACATCTACTGTGCAAAGCAAACAATCCTCCATGAACAATCCCTATTAATAAAAGGCAGCATAGCACCAGTGTGTTACAATCTAGAACTCCACACAATGGTTGGAAAAGGCAGCATAGCACCAGTGTGTTACAGTCTAGAACTCCACACGATGGTTGGAAAAGGCAACATAGCACCCGTGTGTTACAGTCTAGAACTCCACACGATGGTTGGAAAAGGCAGCATAGCACCAGTGTGTTACAGGGCTAGAACTTTAAACGATGGTTGCAAAAGGCAGCATAGCACCAGTGTGTTACAGGTCTAGAACTCCACACGATGGTTGGAAAAGGCAGCATAGCACCAGTGTGTTACAGGTCTAGAACTCCACACGATGGCTGGAAAAGGCAGCATAGCACCAGTGTGTTACAGTCTAGAACTCCACACGATGGCTGGAAAAGGCAGCATAGCACCAGTGTGTTACAGTCTAGAACTCCACACGATGGTTGGAAAAGGCAGCATAGCACCAGTGTGTTACAGTCTAGAACTCCACACGATGGTTGGAAAATGCAGCATAACACCAGTGTGTTACAGGTCTAGAACTGCACACGATGGTTGGAAAAGGCAGCATAGCACCAGTGTGTTACAGTCTAGAACTCCACACGATGGCTGGAAAAGGCAGCATAGCACCAGTGTGTTACAGGTCTAGAACTGCACACGATGGTTGGAAAAGGCAGCATAGCACCAGTGTGTTATAGGTCTAAAACTCCACACGATGGTTGGAAAAGGCAGCATAGCACCAGTGTGTTACAGTCTAGAACTCCACACGATGACTGGAAAAGGCAGCATAGCACCAGTGTGTTACAGGTCTAGAACTCCACACGATGGTTGGAAAAGGCAGCATAGCACCAGTGTGTTACAGGTCTAGAACTCCAGACTATGGCTGGAAAAGGCAGCATAGCCCCAGTGTGTTACAGGTCTCGAACTGCACACGATGGTTGGAAAAGGCAGCATAGCACCAGTGTGTTACAGTCTAGAACTCCACACGATGGCTGGAAAAGGCAGCATAGCACCAGTGTGTTACAGGTCTAGAACTGCACACGATGGTTGGAAAAGGCAGCATAGCACCAGTGTGTTGCAGGTCTAGAACTCCATACGATGGTTGGAAAAGGCAGCATAGCACCAGTGTGTTACAGTCTAGAACTCCACACGATGGTTGGAAAAGGCAGCATAGCACCAGTGTGTTACAGTCTAGAACTCCACACGATGGTTGGAAAAGGCAGCATAGCACCAGTGTGTTACAGTCTAGAACTCCACACGATGGTTGGAAAATGCAGCATAACACCAGTGTGTTACAGGTCTAGAACTCCACACGATGGTTGGAAAAGGCAGCATAGCACCAGTGTGTTACAGTCTAGAACTCCACACGATGGCTGGAAAAGGCAGCATAGCACCAGTGTGTTACAGGTCTAGAACTGCACACGATGGTTGGAAAAGGCAGCATAGCACCAGTGTGTTATAGGTCTAGAACTCCACACGATGGTTGGAAAAGGCAGCATAGCACCAGTGTGTTACAGTCTAGAACTCCACACGATGACTGGAAAAGGCAGCATAGCACCAGAGTGTTACAGGTCTAGAATTGCACACGATGGTTGGAAAAGGCAGCATAGCACCAGTGTGTTACAGGTCTAGAACTCCACACTATGGCTGGAAAAGGCAGCATAGCCCCAGTGTGTTACAGGTCTCGAACTGCACACGATGGTTGGAAAAGGCAGCATAGCACCAGTGTGTTACAGTCTAGAACCCCACACGATGGCTGGAAAAGGCAGCATAGCACCAGTGTGTTACAGGTCTAGAACTGCACACGATGGTTGGAAAAGGCAGCATAACACCAGTGTATTACAGTCTAGAACTCCACACGATGGTTGGAAAAGGCAGCATAGCACCAGTGTGTTACAGGTCTAGAACTCCACACGATGGCTGGAAAAGGCAGCATCGCACCAGTGTGTTACAGTCTAGAACTCCACACGATGGCCGGAAAAGGCAGCATAGCACCAGTGTGTTACAGTCTGGAACTCCACACGATGGTTGGAAAAGGCAGCATAGCACCAGTGTGTTACAGTCTAGAACTCCACACGATGGTTGGAAAAGGTAACATAGCACCAGTGTGTTACAGTCTAGAACTGCACACAATGGTTGCAAAAGCCAGGCCGCACCCTCCCCAGTGGAGAGCATAAGGCATTCATCAGGACATGTGATTAAGTTGCCGGCAGAACCAAAGTGACCCGTCTCATATCCTAGCTTTGCCACCGGATAATATGTGATCCCAGGCAGATCATGTTATCTCACTGCATTGTAAAGCACTCTTTTCAGTGAAAAGCTGTGCCCTCTCACATTCCGGTGCCATTGTTTACCTGTTCCCTCCTCTTTCTTCTCGTAAGGGCCATTTGACTGGAAAGGGTGCAAGACAGGAGAGAGCCACCCAAATGTCTAAGTCTTCCTGTGATCTTATTTTTGGCTCTACAATTTCAAATGTTCTCTTCACATTATGAGTAACAATCTGCACCAAACAGTTACTATAATCTGATCACCTTAATCCACAGTTTATTGTGTGGGTATATTGCATCTTTAAAATACAGCAGTAAAACCTGGAAGAGATGTAGTTTTAGGCTCACAACAGATAGCATTCTGGGACGCACAGCTTTATATATAGATATGGTCATGTGGGTTTATCACATGGTGTGGTACTTTCCTACTTTGGTAAATGAAACAGTCAGACATTCATAAATTCAGTATAAGAAGAAGCGGGAAACAATATGGCCACATAACACAAATGCAGACTGGGCTTAAATCTTAGCTTCACCACTTACATAAAGTGTGTGATCCTGGGCAATTCATTTAATCTCATAATTCCTAACCTGTCAAATTTAGCAGTGACCAAATATATCAAAATTGGCAGCCCAAAGTTCACAGGGAACACTTGTCAAAGAAGCATCAACTGTGTTTTTACTGGCTATAGTGCTGCTTCATATATGATAATAGTGACTGTTGATAAATTACACACCACAACATACATTGTGTCTTGGCACGCTGCTGGCAACATGACGTGAGAACCATGGCCCTCTTCCAGTCTCAGAGCCTGGTCAGATATGGGCACTTTCCTGGTAACTTCTAAGCCATGTCGACTTTCTCTGCTGTAGCATGTGTGTCTTCCAAATGGCTACTAACTGTTCCCTGTATCCATGGTTCAGCACGTGGATATTACCGGAGGCTGCACGTGTAAACTGTGTGTACATGTTGGGATATGTGTAACTTTCCTTATCACATGGCTACATGTCTGTGTCCTACATCAGCACTGCAGCCTGTACACTTCCCTAGGGGCTGCAATTTTTAACATGAGTCCTGTACCTCCATGATCAATGCCTGCACCATGGGCTGCCAATGCTGTCCCTAACATGGGAGGTGTTTATTATTCTGATTCCAGCACAGAGGGGGCTCACATGACTTCAATTCCGTTTCAAAGTTTCTTTAGGTTGCTGTCAGGGCAGAATACAAATCTATGGGTCACAATCATAACGAGTGCCTGTGTGGGGGGCAACCAGAGCTCCTTGGCTCCCTAAATGCATTTGAGCAGGGGTATCTATATTTCGCTTCTGCCACAGACCCCCAAATCCCTTCAGATGGCCCATATTCTAGTGCTCTTTAAAAGCCCCATGCCGGTGATTTGCTGCAGTATTCCTTTACACCATGGTGTATCCTACCTGCCTCCCGTGCTTGAGCGCCCCACAGAGGCAGTGCTGCACCTTGCACTGAGTGTGCAGGCATCTTCACTCATGTCACACTCACACACTTTATGAACGAGGAATCGTTTGCACTATTTTCCTTTAACACTATGTCCACTCTGTGTATGTGTGTGTGTGCCTCTATGTCCACTCTGCATGTTTTTGTGTGTCTCTATGTCCACACTGTGTATGTATGTGTGTGTCTCTAGGTCCACTCTGTGCATGTATGTGTGTGTCTCTATGTCCACTCTGTGCCTGTATGTGTGTGTCTTTATGTCTGTCCACTCTATGTATGTATGTGTGTGTCTCTAGGTCCACTCTGTGCATGTATGTGTGTGCCTCTATGTCCACTCTGTGCCTGTATGTGTGTGTCTCTATGTCCACTCTGTGTATGTATGTGTGTGTCTCTAGGTCCACTCTGTGCATGTATGTGTGTGTCTCTATGTCCACTCTGTGCCTGTATGTGTGTGTCTCTATGTCCACTCTGCACATGTATGTATGTGTCTCTATGTCCACTCTGTGCCTGTATGTGTGTGTCTCTACGTCCACTCTGTGCATGTATGTGTGTGTCTCTATGTCCACTCGGTGCCTGTATGTGCGTGTGTGCATGCATGTGTGTGTGTTTATTTTCTGGGACAGCATACACCTAGCAGTGAAGCAATAGAGCCCTGCACATCAAGAGGATTCAGTAGTATGGACTCATTCAGAAGTGTAGCATATCCGGGGTACACTTGGAAGAGCATGGAGAGAGGGGTACACAGGTTTGCAGGCAGGCTATGACTATGACTATGAAGTCAGACCCAGTCTTTATTAATCTGACAACAGATCTGTAGCTCTGCTCCTTCAAGCTGTCTTCTTGTGACCTTTACACAATCTGTTCTCCCTGACTTCATAACCAATTCCCTTATGTGGCTCTTCTGCCATGCATGTGTTTATTTGGAAAACCTGATGCATTTTTACAGTATTCATACATTGTTTGCTAACTTTATGATGGTTTAGTGATGACGATTATTTAACAAAATATAAATCCTAGTAAGAAGGATTAAAACATTCAAAATAAAAGTAAAACAATATATAAATTGCAATGTCCTTCCACATTTTTTCTTTGCATGCAAATAGAAGAAGCCATGTACCTACAAATAAATGCCAGGGGCCCCATAATAAGTTCAGACAAATCTGTAAAAATGCCAGTTAAGAGCCGGTAATTCCATTGCCAACACTTTTCCGCACTGACAAATTCTGACCTCGGAGCACATACCTTGAGCCAAATCCTCCACTTTACCTCCAAAAATCATTAGATTTACCACATTTGAGGTAAATCCGAAGCAATCCCGATGGAGTAATATGGACTCCAGTATGGGAGCTAACGCTGCTGTGCTCCCACTCGTAATCCTGCATTGAATCTGCAGGACTCGTAATGAGGCCCAATGGCTTTGAAACTGAGACAGGGAGATTCTGCGATGTGTTCAAGATCACACAGAATATCAATATGGAGCTAGGACTAAAAACATATACCTTGTGTTTATGATCTGAGGTTTGCATCTGGGAGACATAGTTGGTAGGTGAGTGGCCATTGTGATGTGATCTCTGCCCTCAGTGCAATATTTTGCCATAATCTGTCAATTCTGATTCATGTAAAGAAGGCAGGTGGGAGGAGTTGTGCTTTGGCAGGTTTCCTCTCTGACTTACATATTCATTATTAGGCCTTAACCATTGTTGCTTTATACAGAAGAGCTCTGTGAAAAAGCCAGCTATTCCATGTAAGCATAACATGTTTGAAATGCCTCCTTCTCTGTGTCTGTGCAAAGGACATCAGAAAACAAGAAATGTAGGTACTTGGGGGACAAGTGTCAGCTTGTTTTACTTGCACCACTTTTAGAAATGTGCAGATTGCTTTCTTCACAAAGGTGTCCACTTGTGCATTTATTGAGGGCTGCGCTGTAGCAGGAAAGATGAGCTGGCCAGCCTGCTTTATACATTAAATCCGGGAGTGCACTCCTAACACTAATATCTGATAGGATCCCAGCATCCACGTGGTTCATTTCACAGTCATGGACACTTAAAGGGCCCATTACTGTAAAATGTAAACAAACACATTTCTATCCCTGTTTGGGGGATAGGAATGCAAGGGTGACAGCAGTGGTTCAAACCGCAGCTATGAAACATGAGGAAAACTGCATGACAGGGTCAGAAATGGCCCTGTCATTTTTTGTGCATCCTTTGCGCCTGCTGCCAACAAGCTCAGGGGAATATGACTCATTTCGACGCAATTCAAAGCGCATTCCATATGTGAATTTGGGATGATCATTGAAATGCACTCCTTTTTTGCAAAAATTTGCATAGGCAGTGGAAAGGGCATGTAAACATATTTAATGTGAACTAGGGTTAAATGGTTGTTTCAAGTACAAAGTGCAAATACGTATATGTTACCGGTCACCTGAGCTCTTCATACTAAACCTGTAAACGAGATCTGCAAATGTTCCACCCTGTATCTGAGAGACCAGAGCAGAGCAGAAGGCCGTCTGGGAAACTCAGGTTCCCCTTTAAGGTGCAGGGCCAGGAGCAGTATTCACATTTTATGTTACCTCTGATTCAGAAGGGGGCTAAATTAATTCCGGGAATGTTCATATACACCAACTGTGGAATGTCCATCACCCATGGAATGCTCAGAAGATGTGGAATGTTCAGCATGTGCCGATTGTCAGCACCTCTGGAATGCTGGCAATGTGTGAAATGCTCTGCACATGTGGAATGCTCAGCACATGTGGAATGTTCAGCATGTGCAGACTGTCAGCACCTCTGGAATTCTGGCAATGTGTGAAATGCTCTGCACATGTGGAATGCTCAGCACATGTGGAATGTTCAGCATGTGCAGACTGTCAGCACCTCTGGAATTCTGGCAATGTGTGAAATGCTCTGCACATGTGGAATGCTCAGCACATGTGGAATGTTCAGCATATGTAGATTGTCAGCACCTCTGGAATTCTGGCAATGTGTGAAATGCTCTGCACATGTGGAATGCTCAGCACATGTGGAATGTACAGACTGTGCAGACTGTCAGCACCTCTGGAATACTCAGCATGTGTGGAATGCTCTGCACATGTGGAATGCTCCTCACATGTGGAATGCTCTACACATGTGGAATATTCAGCATGTGCAGATTGTCAGCACCTCTGGAATACTCAGCATGTGTGGAATGCTCTGCACATGTGGAATGCTCAGCACATGTGGAATGTTTAGCATGTGCAGATTGTCAGCACCTCTGGAATAACCAGCATGTTTGGAATGCTCAGCTTGTGTGGAATGCTCTGCACATGTGGAATGCCCAGCACATGTGGAAGGCTCAGCATGTGTGGAAACCTCGTTAGTTCTGGCATGTTCAATAGGTGGGTGTGTTGGTGCCTTTTGAGTCATTGTTCCTTTCCAGGGGTGATTGGATTTGCCAGTAGGACTCATTCATTGCTTGCACGGTTACATATGGTGTCCTGCAAATGATTGATTGGAACTGATTTTAGAATAGCCTGTGACCCATTAGATTACAATGGCCCTCATTACGACCCTGGCGGAAATCGAAAAACGATGGCGGAAATGCAATACCGCCATCGAATAGCGCTCGGTGCGATTATGACCCGTCACCGTAAAGTACGATGCCATTAGCGACACCGTAGTGAACGCCAACGCTAACTGCACCAAGTACGCGCACGCGCGCCATGCGAAACCGTAATTACCACCATGGCGCAACGGTACGCGAATTCTGACCCTAGCGGACATTTACCTAACGCCATCAAGCATGGCGGAAAGTACCATTCCGCCATGGTGAGAAGAACGGCAACGCGAACCAACCGTAAATGGCCCTACTGAGTGCCTGTACACCACTCCCTGGCCACATTGCACAGCTCCTCGTAGGTGCAATGAAGTCACACAATGCAACCAGTGAAATGTAAAAGTCACCCATGCATGCCAACGAACAAATGAATGTAGGGGCTCCAAGTGCCTTGTGAGTGGCCATCCATATTTGGCATGTCACCATTGCCGTACTGATGCAGCACAGGCACGTGAAGGGTCAAGTACAGCAATATGAACTGAAATATGAGACAAAACAACAACAGGCCCCCATCGCTTGACACCAGTGTATGGCAACATTCAAAGCAGTAACCTGAGGGAGACTGCACCAGCCCTGTACTCTTGCCAGTAAACAAAGCAACCATCAGCATAAGCATGTACCACACAAGTTGGCAGAGTGACTGAGCAGCCAGGCCCATCTCAAGAGGGGCCAATGGGAGCTGCAGGGCACAGATGGCACGAATACAGAAGCTATTCCAATGGACATGACCTCAGTCTCCCTCCAAGAAACGCACGCAAACACAGGCACCTGTGACCAGCCATTTTCTGATAATCACATCATTCCACCAATCCACCTGGCTGACCGGCATCTGTTACACAAAAGCTAATCCCCCGCCCCTGAGCATGACATCATTAAAACAGTCATAATGGCAGCCCCTATCCCTGACCTCACTGGGCTACGTAGGCAAACGCGCCAAGTACAGTACCACGCAACTATAACCAGAAGCCGGAACCCAATGCAGATCTACTCACAATACATCGCTCCACAAATAGGAATATGCTACATTACTTGCAAAGAATAACGCTACACGGTTAATATCATAATAGAAATTTAATGCACTACAAAATCACCAAGCCCATACAGCCATTAGGTCATGAACTCCAAAATACATTTCAGTATTGTGGGCTGCATCCGCAATAAATGACCAGCTTCTTCTTGTGTGACGCCCTGTTCCTTCATGGTACACAGGGGCTACATACACGTTCAAAAAGGCAACATGGAAGCGCCTACAACCGCAGGGCCGTCCCATTAGGTAGGCACTAGTCCAGCTGAAAGGTCGATATGTTGCTCCTAGCCACTAGTACTGCGTAAGGGCATGTGGCCCATTGGCGATCGTCCCATAAGATCGTAATGGTGCTCCACTGATTAACACGAAGCAGCAGGTGTCGGGAGTAAAAGCCATCTGCAGGAGTGGCATACAGATGGCAGCGGCAAAAGGGGAGGAGATACCTGTCACCCAAATGAAATGAAAAAGAATGGTATGGGCATCAGAACTTAATTTGAATTACTCATTTCAATGATCACACTAAATCTACAGCCATATGCATGTTAGCCCACTCAAAAGGATTATTCCCACCCAAAAATCACTTGCGAATCATAACTATATAAATCGAGGTGAATACACTATTACAAACGAGTGTTTGTGTGCATGCGTCTGTTAAAACAGAATCCATTAGATGGGATTAGTAACGTGCATAGACACAAGTGTTTGAAGGCGCGTCGAGACAGGGAGGGTTCAACAAGGGCAGATAGACGATGGTCCCACTATGGCAGCTCTGCATCACATAGCGCAGGGGAAGTGGATAGATTCCAAAAAGCCATGTACATGGTAAACTCTCAATTAAATCATCTGTCCATGCATCCATACATCATACCCTCATCCCGGTATGAAAACGCCTGATTATTTACTCACATAACATGTGAAATTTCCATTGAGTCTGTGCGTAATGCAGTCTGCAAAATCCACTGTGCTCCAGCCCGGAATTCTAGTGTTGTGAAGTAACATGTATTTGGGAACGTCCTGCCTTATCGTCCACTACGCTATTGCGCATCCCATACTATTCATATCAATCATTGCATTCTCGCCATGGCCCCTGTCCCAAGGACATTAAACAATAGAACTTAATATCTGCAGTCAGACCTGTGGGCGTCTCCTCGCCGCTAGCTGAAAACCGAAAGCGCTGTCCTTCGAATTCCACATTTGCAACATCACGTCGAAAAGGCATCTTTGAGCGCTTGAAATCACAAATTCATCCATGTAGTGCGGCAGTGTGTGAAAATGGCAACTGGCTTCACTCACAAATGGGACGCCCCGCCCGTCGGTGAACCTCGGTACAGTGCTGCATGAGGGTCCAGCGTTAATCGAGTACTACATTCCACTGACCCTTCACAAGTTTGTTCGCGACGGTAAAGATAGTATGTGAAACAATGGGACCATAGCAGAATGAACATATGAACCAATATTCCACTGCCATCGGGATTAAATACATGATTGTAATAGCAAGATGCCATGCGTCGAATTGCAGCATTGTGTGCGGGACGTGCTCACCCAAAGGGGATTGCAGCTTGCACAGGTGGAATGAATCACCACAGGTGGAGGCTATACTGCCTGAAAACACATAAATTGCACACCCAACCCCCTCCCACAACCACACCCACTCCAAAATGCTACCGGCAGGACTAGCGATGTTGGCCCTGGGGGACCTGATAGCACTGCAAGTACTCCAACTTCAAGAAGAAGACGAACACCAACTACTACAACAACCGGCCGCACAGAGAAGACGGAGGAGGAGGAGGAGGGCAAGGCAGGGCCAGCAAGGCCCACCAGCACAGCCACTACCACCACGCAGGCAGCCCGCAATCCCATGCCTCCGAGCTCATCCGTTCAACCTCACTGATGAGCAGATCCACACCCTCTACTGTTTGGACCGGGACACCATAACCGCCATTGTGGACATGACACACGCTGACCTTGCCAGCATGATAGATAGCCCAACCGCCATCCCACCCCTACTGAAGGTGGTGTCTGTACTACACTTCCTGGCCACAGGCACCTACCAGCACACAGTCGGACAGTTGCATGGCATTTCACAGCCACTGTTGTCACGGACACTATCGCAAGTGCTCGATGCCCTCCTGAAGCACGCAGACGACTACATCTCTCTACCACGCTCGGAGCAGGAAATTACGAACACAAAAGTGGGATTCCATGCACTTGCCGGCATACCGGGTTGCATTGGTGCCATCGACTGCACCCATGTGGAATTGGTTGTGCCACATGCCATGGAGGCCCAGTACCGCAACCGAAAACAATATCATTCTCTTAATGTACAAATGGTGTGTGACTCCAACAGGATCATTACACATTGTTGTGCCCGATTTCCTGGATCAACCCATGATTCTATGGTCTTGAGGAACTCTACAATACCACGCTACATGGAGCGACACGCAGGGAACAGATCCTGGCTACTCGGTGAGTGTCATTTCATGCATGATAATGTGGGGTATGTGATGCGCCAATGATCTGGCAGGAAGGGGGGGGATGCGTACGTAGCTATGTCATTCCACAAACATCCTTTATTGTCCACATACAGGTGATGCCGGGTATCCACTGAAGAGATGGCTCCTTACACCACTCCGGAACCCACAGAACCAGCATGAGGAGGACTACAACCATGCCCACTCACGTACCCATGTAGTCATAGAACAGGCATTCGGCCTACTGAAGACTCGTTTCCGCTGCCTCAGCAGGTCTGGCGGGGCACTCCTGTACCGCCATGAGAAGGTTGCAAAGATGGTCATGGCATGTGTCATGCTACACAACATGTGCGTACGTAGAAATGTGCCCATGCCCCCTGACGCAGGACTGCAAGCACCTGAAGATGGTCATGATGAGGGTGGGGATGTGGCAGCACCTCAAGGAGTCCGCGAGGCACAGGAGGGCCGTGAAATTCGTCAGATTCTCATAGATTCATGCTTCTAGCACTCACGCCTATTGGCTGATACATGGACACGGGACTTGTGGCACTGTGTGTGTCTGGAACATGCACAATATGGACTGTACGCCTATAAAGGCCTCGTACACAAAGATCAATGTCCACACATCTCATTGGATGATTGTGAAATGTTTATAGCATATGTGAAATTATGTTACACACCCCATCGACCCGCCACCCAAGAAAGCCCAACACACCCCCTCCACCCTCCTACCTCCCCCCCGAACACCAGTGTCCAAAGATGCTCATTGTCAGTGGGCAGACGCTATTGCAAGCCCCCTCTCCGGGTATCAGGGGCACCCCTGCCTGTGGAGCGCAGGTTCCTCCCAGATCTACGTTGGGGGCTGCCCTGGACGGAACTTGCAACGGATGATGTCTCTGCCTGCTCACGTCCATGCATGTCCCTAAGGGTTTGTGAGAGCTCAGTGAGCACACGGCGCACAGCGGCAAGTTCACCACATACGTCTTTGGACGTCGCATGCAGTTCCCCCCTCAGGCTCTCGGTGCTTCTCTCCATTTCTACCCTCAGGCTCTCGGTGCTTCTCTCCATTTGTGCCCTTAGTGTCTCTGTGCTTCTCTCCATTTGTGCCCTTAGTGTCTCTGTGCTTCTCTCCATTTCTGACCTAAGTGTCTCAGTTGATGTTTCTATGGCTGCCTTAGTACCCCCACATTCATCAGCATGCTCCTTGAGGAGCTTGGCCAGTTGCTGCTGTTGCATGATCACCTGGTCGAGGGACTGTTGCCTCTGCTGGGCCATGGCCATTTGCGGTGGTGTCACAGAGGGTCTGATCACCTCATGTTGCCTTGCCACAGGGCTTGTGGGGGATGGCCAGTCGTCGTCTTGTGGGTGCCCCTGTGTGGTATCCTCATGGTGTACGGGATGAAACAAACAGGGGGATTGAGACAGGTCATGGATGGATCCTACATCGACAGCACCGTTTTCTGTGTCGGAGCATGCTGCCATTAATGCAGTGTCACCTATGGTGCTGCTGCCACCAGAAGCAGTGCCTTCTGTGGCATCCATTGGGGGGACCTGTGGTGCTGCTGTTGTGGGCATGCTGGCTGCTGGGGTGCCTGTTGAAGTCCCCTCCTGTGTGCTGCCACTTGATTTGTGCTGCTGCCGTGTCTTGATCCGTGCAGCTGAGGTGGAGGGTCTTTGGCCATTGGTCTTGGCCCTCTTTGCAGGTGTGCTGGTAGGGGTGTCCTGAAGCTCGTCGTTTGAATCGGACCCTGTGGTGGAGTAAAGGAGGGCGAGCGTTATTTATGGGTCTGTGGAAATTTGAATGGCAATGTATCACATGCATTGGGGTGGTACCTGAGGGTGATTTGGGTCAGGGCCTTGGAGGTGGTTTCATTTTTGTGTGGATTGAGGATGCAGTTGTTTTGCAGCCTGCAGTTAGGGTGTGCATGCTGCACGTGTAGAGGGTGTTTTTAGGATTTTTAATTATTTATGTATTTAATGTGAGTTTTAAAGTGCGCTATCAGGCCAATGTATGTGGACGTTCTCCTGGACATGTGTTTCTGTTGCACTATGTGGACACATGGTACTTCACATGATTGGACATTGTGGATTTAGCATTGTTTTATTTGGCCCACCTACCTGATTCTTCGGATGTCTGAACTCCTTTCTCCATCCCTCCGACTCCCTCTATACTCTCCATTCCAATGGTGGAGGCACAGATTTCTTCCCAGGGGGTCAACTTGATGGGTGATTCCGATCCTCCCCCGGTAGCTGTGGCAATGTTACGGTTGGCTGATAGTATGCTCCGTACGCGTATCCGCAAGTCGTCCCATCGCTTTCTGCATTGCTGTGGGTTGCGGGGTGCGGTCCCCACCGCACTTACCCGCTGTGCCACCAGGGCCCATATGGCCTTCTTGTTCGCAAGTGCCGTCCTGGTCATTTGCGTCGAGAAGACGACGGCAGCATTCTCCTGGAGGGTCTCTGTGAGCACGGTGAGTTCCTCATGGGAGAAGTGGACCTGCCGCTTGCGGTCGCACGCTTTTTTCGCAACTTTTCCCATTTTTATTGTTTTCACTAGGGTGGCTAACGGGTTGGGATGTGTCTCAGGGTAGGATTTTTGATGCTTGTGTTGGGATTCTGATTTTATAGGTGTACGGCGTGCTGTTTCCCGTTCCGGGACCATGTTTTTACTTCCGTCTCCGTATATTTACGGTCACCGTATTTTGCGATTACCGCTCATTACGGTGACCGCTATGATGGGTGGCGGAATTGCACCTAGGGCGCCGTACGACGGCGGTGAGGGACGTTTTGGGGACATTTCCGCCATCGCGGACTTTGCACTTCCGCCATGGCGTAGTGCTCGTGCCCGATGGGTCAGAATTAGCCGCACTTTACTCCGTCGTGCAATGGCGGAAACGCTATTTACGCTATGGCGGTCAGGTCAGTTACTTTCCGCCAGGGTCGTAATGAGGGCCAATGTCTCTTTTAAAGTGTTATACATGAAGTTTCCAGGGACACATATTCTACCATGGAATGCATCAACAATGAAAATAACACCCACACTTGGGAGATCAAGGTCAATCTGCAAAGACGAGGAACAGATAGAAAACAACATTTTGGAAATATGGAAGAGGATCTGAAAATATAACTCTGGTGCCCCTTGAAAATGATTTCAATATTGTAGCTTGGGCACATTCCTGAGTAAACTTGCGTATATGTCTTTTAATTATGGGAGGATGTGGGTTTATACATGAAAGACCAGGCAGACTCGTTTCCTGAAATGTAGTGCAGGACACTCAGCATTTTGGTGGGTGTTTCATCCTCACCTTCTCTTTAATTCGACACAGGCTCTTCAGTGAAATCTCCCTCGCAGGTAATTCTACCTGCAAAGGAGTCTCTGTTGGGCAGGTGGGTCTCTCTTAATGGGCTGAAGGGGAGTGTTGTGGAGCAGGCTGGCATGTTTGGATTAGGGGTGGGACAGAAAGAAATTGATCAGGAGTCACATGTGTTGGAATGGGCGATATTGATCTCAATGTAGAAAAAGGTTTACATTGCGCACACCGTGTTGATGACTGGGGTAGACGTGATGATGACGCAATGTTGCAATCTGGTATGTATCTAGTATAGTTCGTTAGAATGGGATGAGTGCTGCTATTAGTGTTATTTTGAGTGCAGGTTGATACATTATAGATGTGCATACTGTGAAGGCATCATGAAGTAAGACACAGACAACAGACTTCATATTCAAACAAAAGATATTTATTAACTTAAATGTCAGGATAGTTGAAGACCTAGCTTGCCCTATGCGAAGGTGGGGTTTCCCTACCTGAACGAAACTAAGGAAAGTCGGAGTCAAAGAGTTCAACTTAAAAGTCTGTCTGTGTCCAAAACCTATCCTCGCCCTCACAACTGTAGCTAACAAGTGGGTAGTGATGTCAAAGAAAACATTTTTCAACTCAATGCTCTGAGCCTCTTCCAGCTCACAGCTTTCTCTCTGCTCCCCTTCGCCAAGCATAAGAAAGTTCCATGAAAAAGTGTCAAAGTTTACCTTTCTTCTGCTCAAGGTGGCACAGTTCAGAACCAATCCTTCGGGTTACCTTCCCCAAGTTTCAAGTAACACAATCCAAAATCAAAAGGGTCTTGAGACTGCGGTCCCAAGACAACAAGTGCAGTCCTTTACATCTCAGGTCTCCCTTCCCTTCAATGTCATTGTTTACACTTCATTCAGTCTTCTCCAGAAAGTCTTAACACAAAAACACTGTGTTGACCTGACCCTACTTCTGGCTTACCTCGCCAGCTCCTTTGCAGTGATTTTTTTGGGCTGTTTCACCTTTCACCATTCATGGCTCTCTGTTCTAGGGGCAGTTGACAGACCACGTGGTCCACCCATCACAAGACACGCAGCCAGGATACCTGGCCTCTTCAGCCCACATAGGTTCCTTGGCACTTGCTCCTGTGCACCAAGTCACCCTTACTTTGTTGTATTGGTCTCTTGGCTTAGTGTGTAATCTTCTCTATGCCCATCCGCCACTCACCAGCCTTCTATGTTTCTCTACGGTGGCTCCTGCGACTTCCTCCCACCCTCCGAAGCTGGAAAAAAAAAACATGGCATGTGCCACGTTCGCTTGCCTTGTCTTTTCTTACACACTCTGGCACCACTAATGATTCTTCCTGGACGTTCACTGCATCCTCTGAGCTCTTGGGATCCTCAGCAGCTAATTCTTCTTGTTCTGAATAACAGAAGCTCCCAGGCTTGTGGGAAGTACACAGCATATTCACATTGTGTCTCACAAGTCCTCTAGGGTTGCTGCCGGCGTCCTGGCTCGGGAGGTTAGCTCAGGGGCGACGTTCTCGCCTTGGAAGCAAAATGACACGGAGCACCACAGGTTTGATCCCCGGGTCTGTTCTTAGAAACCTCTGGGTATTAAACGTGTTATAAATAACCTATCATATCATATCATATCTTGCACTTCTCTGGCTTCTCCTTGATAGCCTTATGCCTCTGCCACCACGAGTCACACACCGCTTACCAAACCTTGGCCTTGCCACACTGCATTCACTCATAAAAGTTCACTGTTTGGTTTTCTTCAGCCCTCAATGTACATGACTTCAGGATTTGAGTTAAATTGTTGTGCAACATATATTCAATATTGTTTACTTTCGGTTTGGTGTTCAAAAGGCACTTATGTTGCTTAATTATGTTCAGTAATCCACTTATTTGCTTCAATGTTAACGTTTCATTTAGTTCAGTATTCAATATGCAATTGTTTGCTTCAATATAAAATGCCCATTTAGTTCGGTATTCAATATGCATTTGTTTGCTTCACTAATAAACTTCCATTTAGTTTGGTATTCAATATGCATTTGTTGGCTCCCTTTTACTGACCCGTGGTCCTTCTGGAGCGTCCCAGTGTTTAAGCGCCCATCCGCCACTCACCAGCCTTCTAGGTTTCTCTGCTGTGGCTCCCGTGACTTCCTCCCAGCCTCCGAAGCCGGGGAAACCATTGACACGTGCCCCGTTCGCTCGCTGTGTCTTTTCTTCCACACTCTGGCACGGCCAATGTTTTTACCTGGACGTTGACAGCATCCTCTGGGCTCCTGGGATCCTCAGCAGCTCCTGCTGCTCATGCTGAATAACAGAAGCTCCCAGGCTTGTGGGAAGTACACAGCCCATTCACATCGTGTCTCACAAGTCCTCTTGGGTTGCTGCCGACGTCCTGGCTCAATCTCCGGTCCCACCATGGCTGCCTCCTCTCAAGGGTCTCCTGCCATCCTCCCTGTGGTGCTCTTTCCTACTGAGCTGGTATCCTTTTATACACCCCGCAGCCCCTTGACAGGCTGCAGGTGTGGATGTCCAATAAGCCCTGCCTTAGCAAAAAACAAAGGGACATGCCTGACCCTCACAACTCTTAGCAGGCATCTTCCTTGTCCCATTACCAGAGTGGTGAAAGAGTGTAATCTTCATTACTCTTAGTTGCTTCTGCTTAGTCTCAGTACTGTCAAAGTTTACATGTGGGAACATGAGGGGTACAGGCTTATAATAGCCCATAAAGATTGGGGAGGGTTAGGTTGGTCATCAATGTAGAAAGGGGGATACCGTGTCTAGCCCATCTTACCCTTAATCCTTTTGCTTTTCCTACTCCTTCTGGTACTTCTGGACTGTTGATATCTCCTGTCCCTTTCTTGGTCAATGGGACAGGGAGAACAATAACCCGTAACTACCTCTGGGATAGGGCCTCCTTCCTGGAAGGGAAATGTAAAATACTGTGTCTTGCCAGAGAGCATCTCATTCCCAATCCCCAGAGGCCCTTCACCCAGGTAATCCTCCCTTGCTTCTACACCCCCTGGGTCAAGTTCCAACAGCAATAGCCTTTCCCTGGCCACCTGTGCAGGGGATCCCAGGGGAGTAGATGTGAGAATGCCCTCAGGTTTCTCACAATACATGTAGCAACATAATTACAATTATGCAGGTACAGTGTGCATACAAAGAAGTTGTGTAATGTAGTGCCTACCGATGGGAAGCGAGGAGCTTTATATGCACACACGAGAGGAGAAATCTGCAGATGGGGAAACCACTCTGAGGGGTTTGCAGTAGTCCTGAACACAAGTACACAAATATATATATACATGGGGTTTTTCAAGGGAGATGTGTTTGGGACATTTGGGGAGCAGGGGGTGCATGTTCAATACATGAGAAGGTCGTATGCCACAGGTCTCTCATAGCTAGGGTTAGTGTAGGTCACAGAAGTCTGGGTTAGTGAGATGAACTTTGTGTGACCTGAAGAGTTGGTTGACCGAGGTTAAAGGAAAGAGGAAGTCAGCTAATTGCATTTGGCCTACTGTGATAATATCAAATGGTAATTCGGGCCAGGACAAAATGAAGTGCAAGTGGTTCATAGGTTTATGACTTGGTGCTGTTGTGGATAATGGATATAATCTTCCTGAGAACATGGGAGCTTGTTATTCAGTGACCAGGGATGCCCTGCCACATTTCAGGGTTAATTTGGGGTCAGTTAATAAACTAGGTGCAAGAGGTGCTTAACGGCAGAAGTGGCAAATAGTTTATGGGTTTCAATTAGGTTCTCAGGAAGATGACTAGGATGTAGGCCAAAGGTCATGTGGGCTGAAATGGCAGTCACAACAAATTAGCATGAAACGAGAAATGCCAAGGATGCCAGCAAGTCTGGGAGGATAAGATATTTGTCACTGGTTCAAAGGAAACTTGTTTATTTCTCTCCCTTATATTGATGAAGTGTTCTTGTAAAAGCCATGTGCATCACACCAGGGGGTGGGACGTCCCAGATCAGATGGAACTTGTAATACATCAGGATTGTTGAAGGTGAATAATTAATCAAGGGATTGTACTTTTAAATATGATCTAATGTAAATGTATGTTGATGGGTATGGTGTTTAGGTGAATGTGTCCAATAAGAACGTGGGGGATTAGATTTCCTTGTATATGGTTAGCCAATCATATACAGGGGGATAACTTTATAACAAAATATGCGGGAGTGTGTTAAATGTTGCAACAATGTGTATATATCTCATGACTCACAGGCGCAGATGGTCCGTGTGGCACGGGTGGAAGCAGATTGGCTCAGTCGGTTGTAGTTCCCCCAAGATAGCGACTCAGAGACTTTGCAGCATTCCAGGCTTTCCGTTTGCTCCCATGGGGCTGGCTCCGCCCTGCTGTCAGATGGAGGTTATCAGGATCCCGAACAAAGCAATGTCAAGTTGCTACTCTTTCTACAGCAAACGCTCGTAAGTCCGTGCACAAGAGCTCTATTTTGTTTAAACTCTTCCCAGCATTCTATCTGTAAACATTTCTCTAATTTCTTTCCACACTTAGAAGCTCTGCCCTCCTTCCGCGGCATTTCCGTTCACAGTGGCAGAATCTCTGTGACTCCGCATTCACCGGTACGTGTCCCCAAGTGTTTTCGTCCTAGTTCCCTACGGCATTATTCCCTGCTGATCTCTCCAATCTATCCTTTGTTTACACACAGGTGTTTGTAGCCTTCCCTCCTCTCTCTCACCAGCGTAGCATACCGCACGCCCTCAGAGAGCACGTCCCGGTAGGTGCATGTTAGATTTACTTTCCCCTCCCTTTGTTCTTTGCCATTCTCTTACCATCTTCCCTTTCGGTTACAGCCCGCTCAGATATACGGCCAGAAAGTCTTCTCGATCGCTCTTCCTTTCTCCACAGAGATACTAAGGAGCCAGTGGAATTTGTCTTTCCTTCCAACACAGCATCACGAGGGGTATTACTGACATTCCCACTTCAGGCATTTTTCCTTTGCTCTCGGTGCATCTATCTCCATTAACTCTCCCCTTTGTGTATTACAGTGGTTTTAAGAAGACAGCCCCCGGTAACCACCACAAGAAGCCCACCGAGACATCCAGCACACAGATGGGCTTAGAACCAGTGAAAACAAGGACACCAGGGGCTTCTTCCCCATAGGGTTTCCTTGGGAACTCTGTCCTCCCCTGACTTTTGCTCTGGGGAGAATAGGGTGACTATGCAGATTCTCCATTCCACCGAACTGCTGCCTCAAATCTAGGTTAGTGCATTCCGCATATTTGTATTCTTGTTTGGTGCCTAGCTACTACGTATCACAATATAAAGCGTAACCTTGTGTGGTTCGAGGAGAATCAAGTTAGTTCTGTCTCTAAGGAGTCGTCTACCACTTCCCGGCCGTTTGTACACAATAAACTTGCTTTACTGACAAACATGCCCTCACTTCTTGAGAAGTGTGATTTTTTTGGAGAGATCTGAGGTCTGCCCCAACACACAGTACAGGCAAGATCATTTTTCAATAAAAGGTTGGGAGCTCTTTTTCAATGTTTGACCTATCAGTAAGTTGAATATTTTGTGTTGGAATCTCAATGGATTAAACTCTGCACAGAATAGGTGACAGGTGTTTCGGTCCATACACAATACGAGTCAAAACATTGCATGTATCCAAGAGAACCGCATTTGACTTGGAGACCAAAGGCTTTGGTTACAACCAAAGGTAGCTCAGATGTTGACCGCAGTTGAACAGAATGGTTTTCTGCTATTCAGCCGTGTATCAGTACTGATGAAGCTATCATGTACTCTAGAGCCATCAGATAGTTCTATATGTATACTACTTGGGGCACACTTGTGATTATCTATGAACCTCAGATCTATGACTCAATCATTGTGGATAAATCTGGGCTGTAGCTGTTTGGCTTGGCTGAACCAATGCCTGAGTGATGGGACTTTAATCAGGGGTGTGCAATCTGCGGCTCGCCAGATGTTCTGAACTATGACACCCATCAACTCTTACAATTGATTATTCTGGCTAGGGACAATGGTTATTATTATTATTATTATTATTATTATTATTATTATTATTATTATTATTATTATTGTATTTATTCAGCACGGACCTAGCAACAAGAAGAAAGGATGCTCTTTACAGAGGTATAAACCAATACACATACATAACTGAGCACTTTACAGACATATACAACATTACAGATGCATTACGGAGCACCTTTCAGTGGTAACAACAGAACAGATATGCAGCGGGGGTAGGATACAGAGGGGGACAGTGGAGAGGTACAGCTGTACTGGGTGGCTGGGAGAAGAGGGGTGGGCGGCATCTAGCGAGTCTGGTGGCGTGACGTGATGGCCTAGGTGTTGATTAGGAGAGACTTCTTGAAGAGGTCGGTCTTCAGTTCTTATTTGAATTTTAGGAGTGTCTGTGGGCAAGTCTGATGCCAGCAGGGAGGAGGTTCCATAGTCTTGAGGCGTTGGCAGATAAGGCATGTTTTCTGGTCCTTTCTTTTTTGCAGTGGTGGATTGCAAGTCTGTACGTGTCCTAGCTTCTAGCGGTGCGCTGTCCTCCGGAGATGCAGAGTATCTCTGCAAGCTAGCTGGGTGACTTGAGGGCGACTGCCTTATAGATGATGCAGTAAGACTTGAGATTGATTCGTGAATGCAGTGGGAGCCAGTGAAGGCTGATGAGGGCCAGGGTGATGTGGTCTATCTGCGTAGACCTTTGATGAAACATGCGGTCGCATGAAGGACACTTCTCAGGAGCATAAGGGAGAATGACAGGAGGCCTTCGAGGAGGGTGTTGCCCCCATCCAGGTTGGTTAGGACCAGTGCTTGAATGGTGGATCTAAAGCTGTCCGGAGGGAGGAAGGGCTTGACTTTTCGCAGGAGGGAGAGCTGATACCAAGCCGTCTTAGTTTTCTTAGTTATGTGTGTCTTGAAGAGAGGTGTTTGTTGATGTGGAACCCGAGGGACTTGGTGCAGGAGGTGAGCTCGGGTATGAAGCCCTCAGAGTTCATGGTTGAAAGCCAGGTCAGTATGTCTTGGTGTTCGGTGTTGTTTTTGAGGGGTAGGAATTCAGTCTTGGAGGGTTTGAGCTTCAAGGATGCACTGGACATCCAAGACTGGATCAGCAAGAGGCAGGTTTTGATCCAATGGATGTCCTTGATGGAGTCATTCTTGTGGGTGACGTCAGTGTATTGGTGGATGTGGATCTTGTGTGTGGCTAGGCGGGCTCCCAGAGGATCCATGTAGTTATTGAAGATCACTGGGGAGACAATGAAAACCTGCGGGACTCCACAGGTGGTGTGTAGAATTGGCAATCTAAAGGAATCCATCTGAACAAACTGCTTGCAGTTGGCGAGGTAGGACTTGATCCAGCGTAGGACAAGGTTGCTTATACCCATGTGCCGATGTAGGGTTTCTGTAAGTTCTTGGTTGTCTACTGTGCTGAAAAAGGTTGAGTAGAACCAGGAGGCAGGGGTGGCCATCGTCAAGGATGATGAGGGCATCGTTGACCACCTGTATGGTTGCTGTCTCCGTGCTGCATCTGGCTATGAATCTGGATTGGTAGGTTTGGAGGAGATTGTTGGTGTTGATGTGTTGCTGCAGTTGTGTGGCTACCGCATTCTCGATGATCTTACCTAGGAATGGATGATGGGTGATGGGGCGATAGTTACTTATATTGTCGGAATCCAGAGTGTGATATGATATGATAAGGCATTATAACGCAAGTTTTTCAAGGCGCGATGAGGCAGTGTGCTTTTTTAGTAGAGGGAGGATTTGTCTTGTTTTTAGGGTCAATGGGAAGGTGCCTTGAGTTAGGGAGCTGTTGACCATCTCCAAGTAGGGAAGGAGAGCTTCTGCATGGAGGGTCTTGAGGATGGATGCTGGGAGGATATCATCTGTATACGATGTGGCTTTAAGGGCAGCCAGGGTTTCTATCAGATCCTCTGTCGATGGTAATTGTAGTCCAAAACATTAGGAGAGCCAAACTGTGCAGACCCCTAGAATGTGACCTATGCTTAAAGGTAGAAAACATTCTCACAGTAAAAGACATGCTGATAGATATTAGGTGGTGGCTGTACATAGGGGATCAAACATGCTCATTCCACTGTGCATGTGGCCAATAGCCAATACATGCACATTGATCTTGCGGTCTAAGGGTCAGGTAACACAGCAAGTAAGCACTCAATGAGGTTTGGTCTAAGCCCTAATTAAATAAGACTGTTGATATAAATTAGTATCTCATAATGATTACGGCCAAGAAATTCAGATTTTAATTGTTGAATATTGCTGATTACTGTGTTATCTTGCATTCCTCTAGAAATACATATATGGGTGATATCAAAAAGAAAGCTCAGAAAGATAAGAGGTCCTTTGCACCATACTTTAATACGCTTGGATAGTCAGCTCTCGCCCTGCATGTAGAAGGGGCTGATGGGTGAAATAGACAAAGGGTGTAATTTCTGTAAAGAACCACTCTATGGAATAAACTAAACTTCTAGCTTTTATGTCTCTTTACAGAGAACTTTTCCTGATTTGAGACCTTCCGCCATGACCATCCCACTCCACAATATGTGAGAAGAGGCAGGCTGTTTATAATCTGAATATGATGCTACTAAGAGATAGCCATCATAAGTGAGCTGCCCACTAGCCCCTGGATAGAGAGGTCGGCTTTGGGAATGATTTTGCAGATTCATCTGCGTAATAGGCGACTGTTTCCAGCTTCCAGGCTCTATATGTGTGATGAATCAATGGTGTGCAAGAGTCACCCCCTTTCAGAACACTTGATGAGATGGCACATACACTAGAAACAGTTCCTTCTATAGAACAGGACTTTTGGATATGAAAAGGAATTTGTTTATATGAGAACTGTCTTTGGAGAGATGGATTTGGTATCTTATTTGCTACAAAGTTATTTCTATCCCATTCAACTAGGATGTTTCAAGGGTTGGCACATGTAGGAGCATCAGGGATGATCTCCACATGAAATCAGGACTAGTTTGCCTCCGAATTTCTAGCCATAGCCCAAGGTTACTAAAGGGGAATTTCCTTATGTCTGCAGAACACTGCTGGGAAGGTATCAATCTCCAAGTGGACTACATACAGGTTCCCCGACATAATCATTGATAGCACATGCTTGTAGTGTTGGATACCTTCTCCATCTGGATGAAGAATTACCCATCCCAAAGAAAAGATACCATCATTGTAGAAACAAATATTCATACCCAGGTTTAGAGTATCAGTCAATATACATTCATCAAAGTACCACCTTGGTTGTCTGCTTGTCACTCTTCATGATGTTCTTCTTTGAAAACAGTATATACCTGTACCAACCTTTCATGTGTGGTTACTAATTCTGATGTGCAAACCTACCCCTGGTATACGTGCAGGTGTATTGTGGCCTGCAAAGCAGGGACCTATAAGTTGGATGGAGACTGGAATCATGGAGTGGATTTATTTTTTGGATTTCTTCCCCAGAAAACAGAGTGTCAGCCAGCTCAGATTCCTAATGTTTTTAAGCTCTCCCTAAATGGATTTCTGATGAGGATTATCTCAGGGCACTGGCAGCGGATGCACAGCCAGGGCCCCAGTTTCTGCAGTTGGAACTAAGACTTTGTTAACTCCCTCCCCAGCATCCTTAAATGAAGGAGTATGGCAACATGGAGAGGGAAATGTCATGGTCTAATGAGGGTAGAGTAACACTCTCAGAGTGCAATGTTAACGAGCGCCAAGAAGATGATGGAAATGCCTAGAGAGAAGAGAGTATCCAACAGGGAGCACATAGGTCAGCATTGAAGGCAAGGTGTGGTGTAAATGTGGAAGAATTAGAAGCTGGTGTGGATACAGACCACTTCTATGATGTGTTCTGTTCCTGGATGGCCTTTCTGACTGCAATGAAGGCTACATTGGTGTATTGGTTATTTCCAAACGAATCTTGTGTTTTTTACCAACACAGTACAGATCAAGAAAACCATACTTTATCCATAGTCCAACCATTGCTATCACATGTCATAGAAGTATATGAATATTTTAATTGTTACCAAGATAATTTCACAATCCAAATGGTGTGATATAGTTTCTCAGATAAATTGGTCAGGGTAAAGGTATATCATTGTGAAAGCATCCTTAGGTACCTTCACCTTCAGTATTACTTTGTCTGCCTTCCAGGGCACGTCTCAGTTTCTAAATTGCTCGAAAGGAGCTGCTCTTTGCCTGGAGTGACAGAGTGAATTATTAGTGTCTAGAAAGGGTAAGCTGTGAGACAGAGTGGCAGAAGTGAAAGTTAAAGAGTAGTAAAGAATTGTAATTCGTAAATGGAAGTGGTCCTGCGACAGGTCAAGCAAAATCCTGCACACAGTCGAAAATCATTGATTCTGGTGTCAAAAGGGACAGAGCCCAGAAGAGAGGGATCCATGGTCCAAATTGTGAACATTGTGTGAAAATATATCTGAGCCCGGACGAGAGAGATCCATGGTCTGAGCCCGGATGAGGGAGACCAAGTTGTGAATTGTGAACATTGTAGAAAAGGGGTTTGTGCCCAGACGAGAGAGACCTTTGGTCCGAGCCTGAAGGAGGGAGACCAATTGTGAATTTATGAATTTGAGAATCTTGACAAAGGAAAGGAACTGCTGTGTTTTGTTAGCTACATCAGACCCACTGCAGTAAGAGACTTTGAATGGCAAAGCGACTTTGGCACAGAATGTCCTGATACTGAGATATCGAAAATGTACGAGTAACAAAAGGAATGACAAGTACCAGCAATCACTAGTAAAGAAGGTAATACTGGGTGTTGTGATAATGAAAGTGAACTTCTGTTTCAAGACAGAGGAAGCCTGTATTTTGACAAAAGAAGTCTGAATTTGACAAGCAAAGTGAACTTTGTTTCAAGGCAGAGGAAGCCTGTATTCTGACAAAGGAAGTCTGCGTTTGACAAGCAAAGTGAACTTTGTTTCAAGATGGAGGAAGCCTGTCTTCTGACAAGAGATGTTTCATTGGAGAATCCTTTTTTGTTTCTTAAAGACTTTGCCAGAGTGGTGTGAAACCAGCTCAACCATGTGACTGTGTCCTCGTGCCGAGGAAGCCAGAGTGTGCACGAGGCTCGAGCGTGCTATCTTGTCCCGTGCTGAAAGCATGGGGAAGGAAGGCCAACTGCTCAACTGCCCTGACATATTGTTTCTTGAACACTTTTCTTTTTTTGCATACAATACTGTCCCACACCATCTTGTATTTAGATGTACGGATTGGCAATAGGTTTATTAGCCTAGGCCCTTTTATTTTGACAGACTCGAATGTGTAAGGAACTCATGGTGGCAACAGTAAAGATAGACACAAGTGATCACAGTTCAAGGGTCTTTATCACACTGTATGCATGGGTGAGAAAAATGCCTATACTAAACTTAAAGCTTAGATGGGAGCAAGCTGCGACCATCAAATAATAATAAGGCAGTCCTAGTAGCGTCTTGTCAAACAAAAAGGGCCTATACTAAAAACAACTATTGACAATTCTTACCACTGAGTTACAAAAAGAGTGTTGGATAATGTTCACCAGAAAAGAAAAAATTGTTCACAAAATGATAAGTCAGGATGTTATGGCTAGGTCTCCCCTGCACTTGCGTGATCTCAATGTCACTTGGCCTAGTAATATTGTTGTCTCTGTCCTTCCTTTGTTCTTCATTCCTTGCCTCCTCGTGCCTTGAAACACTTTTGTATAGGTGCGTTACAAATGCCATATCATATCATATCCCTTCCCCACGTTTTTAGCACAGGACAAGGGGGTTCTCCTGAGCACAGCACACTCCTGGGCCTCTCCAGCACGAAATTCACAAGTCTATTGCACGATACCAGAACCTTTAGGGGTCAAGTCTCTTTCCTCAAAGGTTCTTGCTTTAGAAGGCCTGCTGGATCAAAACAACAAATAAACAAACAAAGGTTCCTTCGGTGGTCTTGGGCGATTGCTCTTCGCCCCTAGTACCTCCCTCCACCGGGCTCAGATCCTCTTTTTCAAAATAGGCCTCCCTCCGGCTGGTTCACTACGGCCTTTCAAATATCGCTCGTAACATTCAGGAGATTCAATATATTTGTAAACAAACATCACTGTGGACAACCCTCAAGCGGGGTCACTCTTGTTGATACACTGTTCCCGGTTGCATTACTCTTCACTCCAACTCATAGGCATCCCTCAGCCGGGTTCACATTTGCCACAGATGCAATTCACTCTACTTGATCTCAATGCAGGATTCACTCTCGGTAACTTTCCCCTTGGCATCCCTCCGTCGGGTTCACGTAGCTATCTTTAACACAGTTCATGAACTTTTAACGCAGTTCATGATTTGCTCATTTTCATCATAAAGCGTGGGTTCCCTTCTCCTAGCTTTCTTTTGGCATCCCTCTGTGGGGTTCACACATGCCTTATTCCACAGTTCACAATCTTAACAGAAATCAGGGGTCCAATCCCCAAGCTTTCTCTCTGCAATTGGTCAAATCATTTCGATTGTACAAGGGATTTGATGTGACCTTCCTTCTCGAGCTCTTCGCTCATCTGCATCCAACTCCCTCAGGGTCAGTCGCTTCTCCAAGCAACAAGTTGGTGGTAGATCTCTCTCTTCGGCAGGGGCCTCCCTCTGGAACAGCCTTCCTGCCTCCCTGAAACTTGAGGAGAACCATCTCCGGTTTCCGGAAGCACCTCAAAAACGTCCTCTTTGCCTCTGCTGTCTCCCCCCTTCTCCCCTGCTGAATTCCTGGCAGAAACTGCACTGGTTACCTGCCCAACCCTTTCTGATTCTCGGGCCCCGCCAGTTGCCCTCCTGCACTGCCTCCCTGGCAACCCTGCACCGGGGGACTGTTTTCTGTATCCCTACAGTCCCCCTACCAGCACTTATATCTGCACTTACCTTGCACTTGCCACCAGTGGCCGTTTTTTAAAATCTTATTTATTCAATTATCCCATGTACTGCACTTTCCCCTCTTCCTTCCCCTACACACCTTTCCCTTTCCCCCTCCCCTGCATTCCGCGATCTGAATGACACCTGGCCTAGCTGGATCGTTGTTCTGTCTTCCCTTTGTTCCCCGTCCCTTGCGTCGTCGCGCCTTGAAACACTTGTGTATAGGCGCATTATAAATGCCATATCATATCATATCAGTGTCCAGTCAAAGGATCGAAAATAAAGGATCGAATGCCCTTTTGTTCGAATACAAAAGGACCGGAAAAAAAATGGTTGAATGTTTTTTTTAATTTATTTATTTATTTATTTATTAATTTTAGTATGCATAAAAAGTTTTTTATAAAAAGAAAACAGGGGGTTCGGGGGGGGAACCCCCCCCATAAAAAAATGGTTTTAAAAAAAATGTGACCCTTTTTTTCGGTCCTTTTGGTGTCGAAAAAAAGGCATTCAAGCCTTTTGTTTTCGATCCTTTGACCTACAACCTATCATATCATATCATTTGTAGGACCACTCTGACATCCTACGCTGACCTTTCCTAGGGCCTTCAGGTATGTGCCATTTCAACACAAAACAAAAGGGGCCAGCAAGAGTCATTTGAATGAGCACTCCTGCGGCGCCTGACCACTCTGTAACTGTCCCTTGTCTGGCCTTTTCCCAAAAATTCAAACACACACAGAAGTTATTTCTTCTCAAGTTCCTTGCATTCATATATTGTTACCACTTGCAACCTTGGGCTCAACCCAGTAAGGAATGCTATCAGCCTCCTCCCACTCTCTGGCTTGTCTTGCTTCTGGAATCAGGGACGGTGCCACGGTAGCCAGCATGCCTCCCCGTCTGTGTTATCAATGCAGGGGGCCTCTGTGACATCTGTTCCTCCACACGCTAGCTGTGACTGCCGGTCTTATGATTTCCCTTTTGGAGGCTTTGCGGGTCTGAGTTGAAAAGGGTAAGGGCAGTTCCCCCTTTGTCATCCCTCCAGGTCTCTCTACCTTTCTCCTCCGTTTGAACTGCCGGTCCGGAATAGCTGTGTCCTTGTGTTCCGCCTTTTATCCCTTTGGGGAAGGTAAAGGGTGTGCGTGCTTATTGTCAATTGCCTGACTCTGCCTGACCCATGTTGGGCCATGTCAGGTAAACGGCTCTGGTGTTAGTCCATTGTCTGTTATGGTGTAGGAAAGTGTTTGTGTCGGAAAAGATTGGGGATACAGTTGGGTTGTTGTCCGGTGTCCATTGCAGGTGTATAGCGCTCCTGCAGCTCCGATCTGTCTCCTGTATCCTCTCACTCTCCCGTCCTCTGCCCTTCCTGCTGCGGCTCCGCAGTACCGGGTCCCAGACTCTGGTTACATGACTTATTGCCAGGAAAGGAGCATTCCTGTTTCTACATTTGTTATCCTGTGTTCTTTCTCTCTCACAGGCTTTTCTCTCTTGCTGGGGCTCTGCAGCTGTAGAGGCTGGGTAGTTGGATTCTCTCTCCACAACCGCATTGCCTCCATATCCGATTTGGCGTCCTCCTCTTCGCCCCAAGCTTCCAAGCTCTTGGCTCCTCCTGGGAAGATCTACCCTTTCTGGTAGTCTTTCCAACCATTTTTTTCATTAGACTTGTCTTACTTGGTTTCTGTTGTCTAGACTGCTCATGTTGGAGAGTAGTTGAAGATGACCCCAAGGATTTTTTGCCTCACAAGAGGGCGAGGGGATGGGGCCCAATGAGGGCGGCCAGAGAGTATGCAGGAAACAGGTAGCAGGGCTATTGGAAGGTTCCTATGAACCTGGAAAACAAAGAAAAGAAAGCCTTTACCACCCCTAGAATTACTTTTCCAATTCAAAGTACACCATTTTGGGCACCACAGCGCACCAGCCAGTAAAGCCACCAGATTAATTCCCTCAACTCCTCCCTAGTATTCCTCTTCTCAGTGGTTTCTATCTCGGTAGCTCTACAGAAACACATCCCATGGGAGAGGATGGTAGGGATAGAGAGAGTGGGGTTGAAGGAGCAGTGTGGGTGCTGTGTGTGTTCTGTGTTCCCTCTAAATAGTCATCACTGTTCCTATAGGGGGTTTCCCTCCCCATAAGATCCTCCCGCTGGGTACCACCCCCAGGGGGACTATTGGGTTGTGGCCTCACATACCAGGCTCCCCCTGTGATAACAGTGACATCATCCTGGGATTCATCACATACCCTTCCACTCAGGAAGTTGGCTTCCTCTTACCCTTAAGGGAATCAGTACAGGGAATCCACATTCCCCTGTTTCTTACCCTTGCAATGTTGTACACCAAAGCAAAAAGGTTGTAGGTTGAGGAACCAGTGCATAATTATGCCTCCTCTTCTCCTTCTCTCATCCCGGATTGTCTGTCTTCAATCCAGGAGCGGTGTGCTGCCAATGATCTCTGTCTGAATGCCAGTAAGATGAGATCCTCCTCATCAGCACACCTGCACCTTCTTTTCCTGCCACTCTCTGGCCAGCCTCGCTTGGCCCTCTTCCTGCTCCCATCTGCGAGGCTAAGAACCTCGGGGTCATCTTCGACTCCACACTCTCCTTCGCTCCTCACGTCTCTGATGTCTCTTAGAAGTCTAACAACCAACTGCACCTCCTCAGAGGTATTCTTCCTTTCCTCTTCTTCCCCCAGAAGCTCTCTGTCTCCAGAGCTCTGTTTCTCTCCAGGCTTGACTACAGCATCAGTCACTTTCTAAATCTCCCTGCCTCTACTCTCCGTCCTTTGCAAGACTTGTCCTTGGCCTAAAGCCCTAAAGCCTGGCTCCTCTCTGAACTTTAGGCCCAGGTGCATGCCCCTCCAGTTGCACACCTGCACTGCCTCCCGGCAACCCTTGCACTTGGGTCTGTATCTGCAACCCTATAGTCCCCTCCTGCACTTACCAAACACTTCTTGTCTGCACCTAAACCTGCACTGACACTTGCTTGCCACACTCCTTACCCTTCCTCCCCTTCCACTGGCACTTTTCCCCTCCTCTCACTCCTGCACTTGCATGATCTCAATGCCACTAAGCCTAGTAATATTGTTGTCTCTGTGCTCCCTTTGTTTCCCCATATCCTGATGTTGGACATGGGATGTTCTTTTCCATCATAAGTGTGAGAGAGAACTGCTCCAAGTCCCACTTTCAATGCATCCCTTGGCCACTCTCCCTCCCCATACTGTCCTCCTTCTCTCCCATTGCACCAGATGAGATCTCTATAGTTGTCCACTCCCTGCTCCTCAAAAACCATCAAGGGCAACATCACCTCTCTGGCACCAGCCTTGGTTGACATCTGCAACCACTTATTTGCCACTGACTCCTTCCGACAACCCTTTAAGCACTCCCTTCTGCATCCTCTCCTAAAAAAAGCCACCTGCTGACCTCTGGCTAACTTTCATCCTATCTGTATCACCCCTTTTTTGGGGATACGCATGGAGAAGGTGATCATCCCCCAACTGACCCTCCACACCAAAGTGGCTGGCTGCCTTCATGACTATCAGTCCAGTTTAAGGACATCCAGAGGGTTCCATGTGTTAAAATCGCTGCAAGAATTGCTGTGGTTACTGAATATTGCGGCACAAATGCTGTAGTTTTGCCGCTGCAATCCATATAAAGGATGCAGAGGACACCCCGCAACACCTAGACCCATTATACCAGTTAAGGGAGGTGGGGTACACCCCCGAAACCCCTGCTCCCCTTAAATGGTATAACAGGGTTCACATTTACCGGGTCAAACCACTGCATTTTTTTTGTATAGGCAACATTTTTGCCACATTTATATCGGTGCATACCATCCAGAAGCACAGACACTGCTCTCCTGAACACCCGTGAGGACCTACTCTCTAATCTGGACTCTAACATTCCCTCTGTTCTGATCCTCCTCAATCTCTCTTCTGCCTTTGACACATTCAACCACTCCATCCTCATAAACGGTGTCCATGATACCTTAGGCAATACAGACTAAGCACTGGCATCGCTTACCTCCTTCCTTTCAAGCAGACCATCCCAAGTGCAATTGGGCCCTTTGCTCTTCTCTATATCAATCTCTACCTGTGGTGTCCCTCAGGGCTCTATCCTATCGCCATGGCTCTTCAACATCTACCTGGCCCCTCTGGCCCACCTGATCTCTACCTTCTCCCCTCACTTTTAGTGTTATGCAATGACACACAGCTCTCTTTCAAGCTATCATGCTCTAACCCCTCTGCCTCCTCCCTCATACCTGACTGCTATTCAGTCATGGTGCCCTGCCAATGTTCTCTGCCTTAATGCCAGTAAGACAGAGATCCTTCTCATGGGGATGCCTGATCCTTGTTTCCGCCCAACTCTCTGGCCGGACTCCATGGGTCCCCTCCCCTTGCCCACCTGTGAGGCAAAAATCCTTGCGATCATCTTTGACTCCTCTCTCTCTTTCTCTCCAAACATCAAAGTCCTTGCCAAGAAGTCCAACTTTCAGCTGCACCTCTTCAGAGGCATTCTACTGTTGATGTCTATGTTTTATGTTCGCTCGCACAGATCGCAAATATATTAGACAGTGATCTATTGAAATGGGGGGATATAGTGAAGGCAGATAAGGACCGAAAACTACATCAGGAATATCCCGATAGTCTCAAGGAACACGGGATGAACGTGCTCAAGGCACTGCAACGAATTCTACCTCCATATGATGTGAATGTGGAAAAATTATCGACTGTGACACAAGATAGTGCAGAAGGGGTGGCCCAATATTTCTTACGGTTCGAGGTATCCTTTAAGGCCCATAGTGGTTTGGACCTAGGAACAGAAACTGGCCAAAGATATTTTGCAACCAGTTTTGTAGAAGGATTATTAAGTCCTATTCAAAAGTGTATTAGAGAATCTGAGAGCACATGGCAATCGAGAAGTCCCCGAGAACTTCTGGAAATGGCAAGGTATTATGAAAGAGGAGAAAGGGTCAAGGGTCAAACAAAAGTCAGACAAGAAAAGGACTTAAAGACAAAAGTACTGTTACAACAACTGCAACAAACCCCGAGTCACCAATACACTATGGGAAGAGGGGGCCAAATACAGTCCTTGAATAGGGGAGGGTATGGAAACCAGAACATTACATATGGGAGGCAGGATGGACTGCCTCAGGATGCATGCGCTTTCTGTAAACAACATGGGCATTGGAAAGCACAATGTCCCCTAAGTGGGAGAGGAAGGGGACGAGGTTATCCGGACAGCCAAGGTAATTACGCACCCAGAGGGCGGGGACGAGGTAGGGGCCCGAATGCAGACGACAGACAGTATTCCCCGCCTTATGTGAACACCTTCGATGTTCCCCTACAAGGCCCACAAACGAATAGTATAACAACGCAAACTAGACAGATGAATCAAACAGAGGGAGAGGCATGCATAGGATCACACTGTGAGGAGCGAGTATTCTATAACGATGACTATCAGGACGCAACTGCTAATTTCTACTGACGGGACCGAGGTGGGACAACAGGTACGGTAATAGTCCCCATAGATCAGAAGAGGCCATATGCTGCTATTAGAATAGGACCTCACCAAGATGTTAAATGCCTAATTGATACTGGGGCTGGCAATAGCTCTGTAAACATTAGGTCCGTACCTGAAGTTCCACTATCGGGTTGCAGCAAAACTTCTGTGGGGTTTGGTGGGAGCCCAATCACTACACCTGTCAGTAAGGTAATAGAAGCAGAACTTGAAGGAGTTAAATGGAAAAATGGGTGGTTACTAACGGATCAGTGTCCGGAAAATTTGATGGGCATAGATACTTTGAAGGCCCTGCATGCAACCATATACTGTTCGCCACAAGGGGTACAGATGACAATAAGGAAACCAAGCATAAGAATGTTCCCCGTTATTGATATTGCACATGCCCCGGAACTCTCATTACTCCCCGAGACATTATGGGCTAAGGATAGCAGTGACGTAGGATGTCTAGAAATGTCCCCTGTTATAATAACGGTCAAACCAAATGCCCGGTTACCCAGAATAAAACAGTACCCTATAGCCCAGGAAGGGGAGCAAGCGCTATACCAAATTGTACAAGATATGATACGTTTAGGAGTAATTGAACCAACAAATGACAGCCCCTGTAACTCGCCGATACTTCCGGTCCACAAAAAAGGGAACAAAGCCATACCCTATTGTTTCGTAATTGACCTCAGAGAGATAAATAAAATAGTGGAACCCAGGTATCCCGTAGTACCCAATATTGCCAGCATTCTTACATTGATACCCGTTGAAGCAAAATGGTTCACGGTGATTGATCTAAAAAATGCTTTTTTCAGTATTCCGATTGCAGAAGAGAGTCGCTATCTATTCAGTTTCTCCTTGAGACAGCGACAGTACCGATTCACCAGGGCCCCCCAAGGATATACTGAAAGTCCGGCCATATTTAGCCAGGCCTTAAAAACACAAATGGATGAGTTACCCCTCCCCTCTGGTGCGACATTGGTACAATATGTGGATGATTTATTAATAACCGCTACCACTGAACAGATATGTCGACAAGCCACCATAGCAGTTCTGAAACACTTGGCAGTAAACAATCATAAGGTATCCTTGAAGAAAATGCAGTACGTGCAACAGAAAGTGCACTACCTAGGATTTGAATTGTCCGAAAAGGGAAGGTCACTGTCAACCGACAGGATAGCCCTTATCCAGGCACTAGAAGGGCCAAGCACTGCAAGGGGTATACGAAGACTGATAGGGATCCTCTCCTACTGCAGACACTGGGTTCCAGAATTCTCAGTAATGATCAAACCATTGTTGGAAGCCCTAAAGGGGTTAGGAATAAATGATCCGGTAACATGGAACGACAACATGCAAAGATCCCTGCAGACCATCAAGAGTGTACTTTGTAATGCCCCAGCGTTAGGGACACCTGATTATTGTAAAGAGTTTGTTTATTTGTTGATGAAAAAGAGGGTTGTGCGGTATCAGTACTGACTCAAGAGCAAGGGGGCCGCCAACGTCCATGTGCTTATTTCTCCACTACCCTCGATGCTGTAGCACAAGGGTTTCCCCCTTGCATAAAGGCAATGGCGGCTGCAGCAGTGGCATTGAAGCAAAGTGCTGGGATAATATTGGGAAGTAAGGTAAGCATTAAAGTCCCACATGCAGTTGATATATTGTTAAACAGGGTATCTACCCAACATCTCACTATGGCCCGATTGACACAATACGGAGTAATTCTGCTAGCACCAAATGTTAAAATTGAAAGATGTAATGTGTTAAACCCAGCAACTTTACTCCCAATCCCAAATCATTCTGTTTCCGAGATACTCCATGACTGTGTTATAAGAACTGAGGAATATACCAAAGGGCGTATTGACCTCCAAGACCGACCATTACAGGAAGGTGATGGGTTTTTATTTTGTGATGGATCTTGCTTTAAATTACCAGATGGAGAAGGAACAGCTGCATATGCTGTTACCACAGCAGATCATATTGTGGAAACAGGGAAAGTTCAAGAGAAATCAGCCCAAGCTGCGGAATTGATTGCACTTACTAGGGCCCTAATAATAGGTACGGAAACAGAGCTCACCATTTATACAGATTCTGCCTATGCACACAGGGTAGCACACAACTTTGGGAGGCTATGGGCAGAGAGGGGTTTCCTTACCTCACAGGGCACAGCAATAAAACATGGCCAGCTAGTCAGCGATTTGCTACAAGCACTTACTTTACCCAAGAAAGTGGCAATAGTGAAATGTTCAGCCCACCAGAAAGTGACAGACTATGTGTCAAAAGGGAATGCCTTAGCGGACTATTCAGCCAGACAGGAAGCCATTAGGGGGACAGGGTGGGAAAGCACGCAGTTGGTCGTCAAAGAAGAAGAAAGAACAGAAATAGCAGACGAAGGAGTGAAGCTAATTCAGAATGACGCAACAATGGAGGAAATGGATACTTGGTACAGAGATGAACAATGTGTGCAAAGGAATGATGGCTTATGGGTACATACTAAAACGAATACATGGCTGCTACCCGATGCTTATTTGCCTACAATAGTAAGTGTAGCGCATGGCCCTACCCATGTTAATGCTCGAACTATGAATGAAATACTAAGCTCAGTATGGCATAATGACAAATTGAATTCTTTTTGCAGAAATTGGACCTTGCAATGTGAAATATGTGTACTGTATAATGTGGGGAAAGGTGTGACCGCCCCGCGGGGCCACAGCCAGTTGCCATCATACCCCTTTGAAGTTGTCTTTATGGATTTTATACAGCTTGACCCAGTAAACAAATATCGTTATTGCCTGGTTATGAAATGTGGCTTTTCAGGGTGGGTGGAGGCATATCCTTTGAGAGACAACAGTGCCACCTCCACTGCAAGATGTTTACTGAAGAATTGGGTACCATTGTACACTATTCCCCGATTCCTATGGTCCGACAATGGACCGCATTTCACTGGAGAAGTGGTGAAAAAAGTATGTCATGCACTGGGTATTGATCAACGTTATCACACAGTTTTTCATCCTCAGTCAGCCGGCATAATCGAAGGAACGAACAAGGTATTGAAAAATAAGTTGGCAAAAGCATGTAAAGAAACAGGACTGAAATGGCCCGATGTCCTACCACTAGTTCTGTTAAGTATGAGAACTATGCCAAAAAGAACGCATGGTCTATCTCCATTTGAAATTGTCATGGGAAGGGCACCAAGCATAGGCACTCCTCTTAAACCGACCAAACTATCTGAGCAGGCATGGCCTGCACTGCAGCAATATTGTATTGCCTTAACTAATCGCTTGCTCTCTATTAAGGCACAGGTCACGGCGGCTGCACCTACCCCATTGATTGGTGAAGGACACAACGTGCAGCCAGGAGATTGGGTGGTTATCAAAGCCTTCGACCGTACAAGTGGACTACAGCCTCGCTGGAAGGGCCCCTTCCAGGTTCTTTTGACAACACAGACAGCAGTAAAAGTCGATGGGAAACCACATTGGTACCATGCCAATCATGTAAAGAGAAGTGCCCCGGTGCTCACAAAAAACATCGGAAAAACTTCTGTTCAGCACGACAAAGAGTTCGACAAACCAGAGGCAACGGATCATTGTGTGCATCGTTTACGATCTCGAGACATCTATGTGCCAAGCAACGTGTAAGGACACTATTTTTGAACTTTGATCATTAGTGAGATGAACTTTGTGGGACTCTCTTGTTGATTTCAGCAGAATTGTGCCTTACTGAAGACGACGGGCTTGTAGCCTGAAAGGCCTACGGCGTTCCCCTTCTGGGACAGGCACCACGAGACGTGGGACAGATCGGAAGACGGTTTCCAGTGGGACCTACATCCATTTGGGTAATAAAGACACTGGTTCGTTATCAAAGGGGCTAATAAGTATTATACTATTATATTTCTCGTTATTGTGTACAAAATGTCTGCAGGATATATGAATACACCTATTAACCAGGCTTACTTACATGTATTGCCAGAAGCCTCACATTGGGGTAAGGACGCAGAATATGCTACCATCTCTCCCATGTCTACAAATGATACACCCAGGCCAATTCCTGGGTATGATGACGTCATGACACCCATAATTAATATATATGATGATGCAGAGAAAATTGCTAAAAAGGTTACAAAAGGGAAAAATAGTAAAATTAAAGGAAAAACAGAACTAGCGGTCTGCCCAAGAAAACTTAAGGTATGCGTTACTATATCTGTTCTCTGTATCCTCACAGTGCTAGCCTTACTATTATGGTATTTAGAACATAAAGCCATATTCCCCATGCGAATGATACTTCCCCCTCCAGCGGCCACCAATATGACGCCAATATGGGTTATAAGCAAGGATAGACATAGCCATGATCAGCATGAACCAGAAGAGCATTATGGGAACACCTTTGTTAAAATGGTAGAAACAACTCGATTGGCCCTGAATAAAACGGATTGCTGGATATGTTCTCATATACCTAGACATGCGGCGGAAGGAGTACCATTGTATGCACTCCCTCTAGATCGAAAGGAGGCCTGCTACTACCTACTAACTACTGTCCTGCTATTGCAATATAAGGTATTTATCGAAATAATACCACGATATTTCAATGCATGTATGACTACAACCTTTGAGAGTAAGGGCTCGGAAATATATCAAGGGAAAGGGCTCTATAAGAATTTGGTACCACGGAACTTATCACTATCAGCAATGATAATAAGCACAGTACATAAGAATCCAATCCCGTTGTTAGTAACAAGAGAATTTGTGCCTAAAGGGACATGTTTTTCAAGAAGAATTGAAACCGTACCACGAATTAGAGGATGTAGCATAACCCTGAATTTGGATACATATCAGGGAGGGTTTCCAGTACTACCTGGGTATGCATATATATGCAACAAACAGGCGTTCCTATGGCTTACTGCCAACTTCAGGGGTCACTGTTATGTGGCCCAGATATTCCCTGCAGTACGTGTATATTCCCCTCAGGAGTTATTTGATGTAAAACATAGCCTACATAAAAGGGCAGTGAACCCAAAAGTACCCACATATCAAAGTACGCAGATTAAGCATGGTTGTTGACTTTTTGCTAGACGAAACAGCAGACATATTTGAAAACATAACCTATGAATTAAAGGCAATAAGATTAGTAGCCCTCCAAAATAGATATTTATTGGATATATTGACGGCCGAAAAAGGAGGAGTATGTAGTATGGTGGGAACTCAATGCTGCACATATATACCTGACTACTCCAATGATATTATGGATGGAATACACAAACTGCACAAAGTAGCAGAAGATATTAGGCAAGAAGAAGGTTCTGGGGAAAGTTGGTGGATTAAGTTACTGAAGGACCTTGGCTGGAAACTGCTCACACCTCTTCTAGTGATCGCAGCCATAATAGTGGGCATATGTGTCTGCATCCAATGTTTCCCCATTTGTATATCTTGCTGTTCATCATGCCTGTCCTCCGCTACCACAGCTATTGTAACGCTAGCAAAACCAAAACCTTTTGATAGAGTACCTATCCCTCCCGATATGGGAGGCCTTGAGCGAATAGAACTAACGAATATTGTGTCATGACAACTTTGCTCACTGTACGAGCAAAGGGAGGATTGTTGATGTCTATGTTTTATGTTCGCTCGCACAGATCGCAAATATATTACTCAATTATATGCACTTGTACATAATGGAATACTGCTTTACAGATGGTTCACAAAACGCATTTACCATATATGGTAAAACGCACAAAGAGGCCAACGACATGTTGTGACATGTAGAATGGAAAAGAACCTTTGCCCCAGGGGCTCTGAGTCAACAAGCACACGAGACAAGGGATGTTTGCGGTCAAACTGATAACGGCATATGTTCGCTAAAGAATGTGAATAACAGGAAAACCACAGGGCGTTAGCCCTGCAGATCTGCAAAACCAGTTGTAACTCGTTCCTACGCCTACGTGGCGTACGTGCTATACATGTAATTCAATGGGACAGGATGTGTATAAAAGGACAGAGCACGGAAAGATCGGGGCAGCACTTCTACAACTTGCTTTGCGAGACGTACGAACCTGCAGCCCATTCGCGAATGTAAGACTCATTTTACTGGTTGGTGTGGTCCCGTACCCGCACTACCTTTCCTCACCTTCCCCCATAAGCTCAATGTCTCCAGAGTGCTGGTTCGCTCGAGGCTGGACTACTGCAGTAGCCTCTTCCTCAATCTGCTTCTTTCCTCCCTTCGCCCCATTCAACTAAACCAGAATAGGACTGCAAGACTTATCCTTGACTTAAAACCAGGGCCTGCATCTCTCCAGCCCTAACATCTCTGCACTAGTTCCCAGTGACTGCAATAATAAAATTCAAGACCCTTTGCTTCATCCACAAGGCTCTCTGGGGCCTGGGATCTCTCTATATCCATCTTTCCCTCGCTAAATACCTCATGGCCAGAGTCCTTCCGTCCTCTGGCTCCAACTCTCTGTAGGTCAAACAGTTCTCCAAGCAGAGAGTGGGAGGTATATCCCTTTCCTTGGCTGGTTCCTCCCTCTGAACAGGCCTCCCAGCCCCCCTCAGTCTTGAGCCTGACCTTCTTAAATTTCAGGTACTTCTGAAGAGTTTCCTTTTCTCCTCTTCCTTCCCTCTCCCCCTATCATGCTAACTCTCCCTTTGCTGCTGCGACTGGGGCCTGGTCCCTTTTAAGTCATCGAGGGACCCGACCACCCCCCTACCAGTCCTCCCAGCATCCCTTGCCGGCACTTGCCTTCGAGCTCTCTTACCCGGACTAGCCCAACCTGGCCCATCCTGTTCACTGCACTCACACTCCCTTCCCCCTCGTTCCACTTGCACTTGATGCCTTGCCCGCCTAGCACTTGCCACTCCCACCCTTAGGGCATCCCACTCCTGTACTTCTCCTTCAACCCTCTCCCCTGCACTTACCACCTTGTCATGCACTTGCATAGTAGAATTGTCACAAGGACAATATAACCATGTGTTGTTCTATTTTTGTGGTTCGCATGTCCCTCTTGCCCCCATTTTGTCTTGTGGCGCCTGGAAACACTTGTGTGTAGGTATCATAGAAATGTCCAAAACATAAATAAATCAAAACAGTTTGGAATATAAATTCTGTAATAAAATTGGGCACTTTTAGGACAGATTGTCATACCGCCGAGTTCCTGGCGTCTATGGAGCCGCTGGCGACGCGGAACCTAGCTTCGTTCGCTTCGGCCACGCCCCCTATTTCCTGGTTCCCTTTTGCTGATTCCGATTGGCTAGACGCTCCGCGGCCCGGTGTTTTAACCGGCCACTTCCGGGTCACGGACGCGTTGCAACGCTTCCGGTTTCGTCCGTAGGCTGTGCTGCTTGCTACCTGTGGCTTTCGTGCTGCTCTCTCGCTTGCTGCTGGTCGGGTCCTCGTACCCTGTCTATCCTTTCTGTTATTCTTTCCGCTGTACCTGTCTGCCTTTCCCTTTCTCTTTTGGTCCGCAGTATTCTCCCTTGCCCTCCTTCCATCTTGCTTCCCCTCCCACCTTCCCATCTTCACTTACCGCTTTTTTCCTTTTCCGGTCTGTTACTCTCTCCGCTCTTCCTTCGCCTACCTTCAGCATTGCTTCTGTGACCTCCCGTGTACCAGACTCCGGCCTGTTCCCCTGGACTGCCTTTGCTTGCTGCATTAGTACTTCCTCACTTAGCCTGTGTACCAGTTCCTCGGACCTCTTAATGGACTGCCTGTGTTTTCTGAGTCTTCACTCCACGTGTTGTCTCCAGCCACTGCTACCAAATCTTACCTTATAAGAACTCCTGGTTCCACATCTCCAAGACACCCAACGATACTACAGGGGTTTTTTGTGCCTAAGGCTTTTTCCCCTCTTGGTCGATCCCGGGGGTGGGCCCCCTGTTCTCCCTTCTTGGGGAGCACGGTGGCTTCCTTCCGGGGTCGTCCCTATCTTCATAAAAAAAAGGTGTCTACTCGAAGAAAAGAAAGGAAGGGTTCTTGGAAGGAAGAAGAAGGTGAGGAGTCGGGGGAGGGGGAGATTTCAGAAGCTACACTTTCGGACGAAGATATCACCGATCCCGGTGACAGTTTGCAACGCCAAAAAGAGATGGCCACCCCACAGCAGGTACAAGAACTCGTAGCCGCTGTACAAAGTCTAAGTCTAGAGATGCAGAACCTTAAGACTGCTAACGCCACCCTTCAACAGCGTATGACGGACAGAGAAAGACCTTTAGCCGATTTACCTCCACTTCCCCTAGTATCAGGGAAGTTTGATGGATCCCCAAAGAAGGTTAAAGAATTTCTGGACGCATGCAATCTTCATTTTACCTTTCGCCCTCAGACCTTCGCCTCAGATCACGCCAAGGTGGGGTTTATGATCACCCACATGATCGGAAATGCCCTGGCTTGGGCTACCCCTCTAGTAAACCAGTCAGACCCGGTTTTACAGGACTACGATGCCTTTAAGGCCCTGATTCAACAAACCTTTTTGCGAACAGAGAGTACATACTTGGCCTCGGAGGACCTCCTTGACATCCGTCAAGGGAATTCTGATTTACTGACCTACATCACCACTTTCAAACAGGTGGCTGCAGAGGCAGGTTGGCAGGAACAGGCTCAGTATGCCATATTTCGGCGAGGTTTAAGGGAGGAATTGAAGGACGAACTTGCCCGAATAGAAAGACCGGCGTCTTTCGCCGAACTTCTGACAGCTACCCTCCGAATTGACTTCAGGATGACTGAAAGACGTCAAGAAAAGAGGAAAAACAGGCTAAGCGTACCCCCTCCCATGGAGACTCCTTCACCAGCGTCCATACCTTTCCAACGAACAACTAAAGAAGAACCCATGCAGATTGGAACCACCAGAGCCCCACTGACACCGGAAGAAAGGAAACGGCGCAGGGAGGGTTCCTTGTGCATGTACTGTGGATCTTCATTACATTTATTAAGAGATTGTCCGGAAGTACCACCCAGAAGATCGGGAAACGCTCGCCCTCGGTAAGCATTGGGACGCATTACCGAGGGGCTGCTTTTAGTCCCTACGCACCACTTTCTGTATCCTCTACAGAAACATCTGAGGACTCCCGGTTGATGGTGCTCACAGTTTCTCTCAGAGTAGGCCCCAAAGAAGTAACCGCTTTAGCACTACTCGACTGTGGAGCAGCAGGAAACTTCATGGATACCCATTGGGCAGAACGACATGGAGTCAAGAGGATAGCCAAAAACGAAGATCAAAAGGTGGAAGGAGTTGATGGCGAACCTTTGAGCTCGGGTTTGATCACTCATACCACTAAAGCACTTACTTTATCCATCCAACAACACACCGAAAGTATCACATTCGATATTATCAGAGCTGCTCACTTCCCTCTTATCCTGGGTATCTGTTGGTTACGCAGACACAACCCCTGTATAGACTGGTCTAGAAACCTACTTAGCTTTCAGTCCTCACTGTGCAAATCGGAATGTTTGCCAGAACCAAGATTCGAGACCGTCAAGACCACTAATAGCTGCGAAGTCAAAACGGTGCACTGTCTTCCCCACTACCTGAAGGAGTTCAATGAAGTGGCAACTGAAAAGATACCCGTAGAGCTCCCTCCTCACCGGCCTGAAGACTGTTGCATCGATCTCACCCCAGGTGCATTGGTACCCTTCGGTAGGATGTTTCCACTATCATTAGAAGAAAAACAATACCTCCGAAAGTACCTGGACAGCAACATGGAGAACGGGCTAATTAGGCCTTCCAAGTCCCCTGCAGGGGCATCACTGTTCTTCATCTCAAAAAAAGATTCTAAGGAGTTGAGGCCGTGTATAGACTATCGCGGCCTAAACAAGGTTACCATAAAGGACCGGTATCCTATGCCATTGATAACCGATATCCTACAAGCTGTACAGGGTGCTACCATCTTTACCAAACTCGACCTGAGGAATGCGTATCACTTACTCCGGGTGCAGAAAGGAGATGAATGGAAGACAGCATTCCGGACTCCTTTCGGACTTTTTGAATACCAGGTAATGCCGTTCGGATTGGTAAATGCCCCGTCGGTATTCCAACGATTTATGGACAGACTATTCTCAGATCTCCTGTGCCAAACCACATTGGTTTATTTAGATGACATACTGATATACACTCGTACACCTGAAGACCATGTGGAACATGTTAGGGAAGTATTCAGAAGACTACAGAGAAACCAGTTGTCGGTTAAACTCACCAAATGTGTGTTCTCAGCCTCCTCCATTCCTTATTTAGGATACATTCTGTCAGATCACGGAATCTCCATGGATCCAAATAAGGTGTCTTCCATCCTTGAATGGCCCTCACCCACCTCAGTCAAAGAGATACAAAAATTCCTGGGGTTAGCAAACTTCTACCGGAGATTCATCCCAAATTTCTCTCAAAAGATATTACCCATCACCTCGCTCTTAAAGAAATCTGCAACTCCATTTAAATGGACAACGGAGGCAGAAGACAGCTTTGGTACTCTTAAAGAAGCCTTCTGTTCAGCACCCATTTTACAACAACCAAACCAACATCTACCCTTCATTCTAGAGACGGACGCTTCTTCAGCCGCAATAGGGGCTGTGCTTCTTCAAGAAATTCAGGGCACAGAACATCCGGTGGCTTATTTCTCGAAGACCCTAAACTCCAGCCAAAGGAACTACTCGGTTATTGAGCGAGAACTTCTAGCCATGAAAGCGGCCTGTGTAGAATGGCGTCATCTACTTCAAGGAGGAAGGTTCCCGTTCACCATAAGGACTGATCATAAGAACTTACAGGTTCTCAAACAGTTCGAGTGTTACAATACTCGACAGGCCCGATGGGCTCACTTCTTCGCCCAATTCGAATTCAACATAACTTACATCCCGGGAAAAAATAATGTTGTAGCCGACTCTCTTTCCCGCCGGTGTGATTACGTGTCAGAGTCAGAGATAAATCTTGAACGGATGTTTCCCCAGTCCAGGACTATCGGAATAATTTCTAAATTCCTTCAACAGGTACAGGAGGATTCTGGAGGTCGTTTTGAAATTGAAAAACACTCTAAAGATCTGGCCTATGAAATCAGGAACGGTCTTTACCTAGTAGGAGGAAAACTTTATCTACCCACTCCGGCTTTTCGTAGAACCGCACTTGTCTGGTGTCATGACTCTAAACTAGGAGGACACAGGGGTGTGGCTGGTACTCATGACTATCTTCAAAGACATTTCTATTGGCCTACAATGAGAAAGGATGTAGAGCAGTACGTTCAGTCATGCATCATCTGTCTGAGGAGTAAATCATCCCGAAAAAGACCAATTGGTCTACTGGAACCTAATGCTGTACCCAAGGGTCCCTGGAGCACAATTTCAACTGATTTCATAGTGGATTTACCTCCGTCTGAAGGATGCACCTGTGTCATGGTAGTAGTGGATTCATTTACCAAATTGGCTCACTTCTCCCCATTACCTGGCGTCCCTACGGCAGCCAAGATGGCGGAAGTGTTTCTCCAAGACATATTCCGGTTACACGGTCTACCTAACAAGATTATTTCAGACCGGGGTAGTCAGTACACCTCCCAGTTCTGGAAGGCCCTGTGTAGCAGACTAGGTATTGAAAGAGCTCTCACCTCTGGATTCCATCCACAATCCAATGGGCAAACTGAACGTTTGAACGGAACCCTGGAGCAGTACTTAAGATGCTTTATCAACAACCAACAAGACAACTGGTGCACACTACTCCCTCTAGCTGAATTCTCTTATAATAACTCCACACATGCAGCTCTGGGGTTCAGCCCTTTTTTTGGTACTTATGGTTTTCACCCTCGCTCCATTCTTCCTGTCTCGGGCCTTTCTACTAACGTACCTTCAGTAGATTCTTCACTCTCCCTCCTTAGAGAGACACACAAGAAGGTAGAAGAAGGCCTTAAGTCAGCCCAAGCCCGATATTGCATTCAAGCCAATAAACATCGTAGACCTGTACCAGGATGGGATGTGGGTACCCAAGTTATGCTCTCCACTAGATATTTACCTCGTTGGGTACATCCCTCCAAGTTATCTCCAAAATATCTAGGGCCATATGAGATCATACAGAAAATCAATCCTGTGGCTTTTCGCCTAAAACTACCCAATAACCTAAAAAGGGTACACCCTGTTTTCCATGCTTCCCAACTTAAGTCATTTCATGCTGATACATGGGCACGACAGGTTAGACAGACTCCTATTCCCCAGGGTTCCACTCGAGCTGAATATGAGGTCGCCCAACTCTGTGACTCCAGGTATCATAAGGGCAGGCTGGAATATTTGGTTAAGTGGAAGGGCTACCCTTCTTCGGAAAACTCTTGGGAACCCATCTCACACATTAATGCTCCTGTCCTACTTCGCAAATACCACTTTTTCCATCCAGGGAAACCCGGAGGAGGAGCGTATAGGAGGGGGCATACTGTCATACCGCCGAGTTCCTGGCGTCTATGGAGCCGCTGGCGACGCGGAACCAAGCTTCGTTCGCTTCGGCCACGCCCCCTATTTCCTGGTTCCCTTTTGCTGATTCCGATTGGCTAGACGCTCCGCGGCCCGGTGTTTTAACCGGCCACTTCCGGGTCACGGACGCGTTGCAACGCTTCCGGTTTCGTCCGTAGGCTGTGCTGCTTGCTACCTGTGGCTTTCGTGCTGCTCTCTCGCTTGCTGCTGGTCGGGTCCTCGTACCCTGTCTATCCTTTCTGTTATTCTTTCCGCTGTACCTGTCTGCCTTTCCCTTTCTCTTTTGGTCCGCAGTATTCTCCCTTGCCCTCCTTCCATCTTGCTTCCCCTCCCACCTTCCCATCTTCACTTACCGCTTTTTTCCTTTTCCGGTCTGTTACTCTCTCCGCTCTTCCTTCGCCTACCTTCAGCATTGCTTCTGTGACCTCCCGTGTACCAGACTCCGGCCTGTTCCCCTGGACTGCCTTTGCTTGCTGCATTAGTACTTCCTCACTTAGCCTGTGTACCAGTTCCTCGGACCTCTTAATGGACTGCCTGTGTTTTCTGAGTCTTCACTCCACGTGTTGTCTCCAGCCACTGCTACCAAATCTTACCTTATAAGAACTCCTGGTTCCACATCTCCAAGACACCCAACGATACTACAGGGGTTTTTTGTGCCTAAGGCTTTTTCCCCTCTTGGTCGATCCCGGGGGTGGGCCCCCTGTTCTCCCTTCTTGGGGAGCACGGTGGCTTCCTTCCGGGGTCGTCCCTATCTTCATAAAAAAAAGGTGTCTACTCGAAGAAAAGAAAGGAAGGGTTCTTGGAAGGAAGAAGAAGGTGAGGAGTCGGGGGAGGGGGAGATTTCAGAAGCTACACTTTCGGACGAAGATATCACCGATCCCGGTGACACAGATTCACTACACAAGATGGCTTTTTAAAAATGTTTTGTTTTATGTTTTTATTTTATGTGTTTGTAGCTCGCTGTAGCCCCCAGGCATCAGGCTGCGGAACATAAAGATGAGGACAAAAATGTAAGACAAGACTGGAGAAGGACTTCATAGTTAAGGGTCTAGGTTATTATCTGAATAGTAATGTTTTTAGTTTCTTCTTGAAAATCAAGAAGTTGTGTTCTAGTCTTAAAGCTGTCGGGAGCTTGTCCCATTCAGCTGCTGCTTTAATTAAGAAAAATCGTCCCAGTCTGTTTGCTTTTTTAACACGAGTGGTTTTCACCAGACCCTGTGCTTTTGATCTCAGAGATCAACTTGCTTCATATGGTGTTATATGCTCCTTTAAGTATGCCAGGGCGGAGCCATAGAGGCAGTGGTGAACGATTGAAACTGATTTAAAGGTAATGTGGTCTTCCACAGCTAGCCAGTGGACCGACTTCCTATCTTCAGTGATGTGATCCCTCCTAGATTTCCTCTTAATGACTCTCACTGCGTCATTCTGGATGACTTGGCATTGGGCTATGCAGCCTTTGTTGGCTCCAAGCAATAAGGCATTTCCATAGTACAGCTTTGAGAGAATTGTGGCTCTGCCAACGGTGGTGCAGTTTTTTTTCTCATTTAGGACAGGTCTTTTGTGCCTTAGTAGCCTTTGGTAGTACCTGCAGGTTTATTTCAGGTGTGATACATGAGTGTAGGCCCCAAGGGACGACTCTAGGTGCACATCTAAGGTTTTAACTTGGTTAGAAACTGGTATGTAAGAGTTTTTCATGTTGAATGATGCATATCCTGAGTTGAGTTTGGCCCTAGACTGAGGAGAGCCGTATAACATAAGCTCTGTTTTACTGCCGTTTAAACAGAGCCAATTCGTTTTCATCGAGGCCTCAATTACATTATAGATATTTGAGATCTTGATGCTGTCAATGCTGTGGCACCCGCTTAGTTTGACTATCAGCTGTGGGTTATCAGCGAAATTGGTAAATAGCACTCCTAAGTTGTTAAGAAGAGTGCAAAGGCAGCGGAGGTAGAGATTGAACAAAAGAGGTTACAGGCTTGCCCCCTGAGGTACCCCACAGTCTATACGGGTAGGCTTGGAGGTTTGTCTACCCATTGTATTTTGGAACTTCGATCCGTGAGGAAACAGTAGATCCAATCAATAGCTTCCTGGGAGAAATTTCCCGATTTTTCCAGCGCCTACAATGACTTTCGAGGGAAGGATGTTTTCTGAGCAGGTAGTCTGCTTAACAGTAGAGAGGAATTTCTTTGTATCTTCTAGAGAGAGTGTATTAAAGTTAAATGTGTCCCCCCTTAAGGTAGTGGAATGTAATTATTTCAAGGGAGACTGTGCTAGTGCCGACGCCTGGCATAGACCGATGGCCTTGCAAGCTTGTTCAATTTGTACGTGGAAGGGGAGTTGGACTTTCTCACAGTCTGCTTGTCAGAGTTGGAAGGTAAGGGAAGGGCATGGTGGCTTTTCCACTGATTTTAGGATTTGAAATAGCTTTCCCATGGAGTTAAAAATGTACAAATGTGGTCATTATAAAACAAAATTCATTGCTTCAGTCAATTTTTCTTTATATTGTTTGTCTAGTTCTTTCCATTTCTGCTTGTTTTCTTCCGTTGGGTCTTTTAACCATCGTCTTTCTAAACTCCTTTTCACTTTTTTCAATTTTTTTGTTTCTTTGTTAAACCATTTTTGATGGTTTGCGTTTGGTCTAACCTGTTTTTGCTTCATAGGAGCAAACGAGTCTACATGTTGTTGAAATTTGTTGTTATACATTGTTAAGATCTCCTCACGTGAGTTGTCGTCTGAAGTTAAAGTCATGATGTCAGTAGCAGTTTGTGCTAAAATGCCAGGTGTCAGGTTTTTAAAGTTTGTACTCCAAACTTTTTTGGGTGTATTATCAGGTTTCTTGATATTGCTTTTTGGTGTCATTTTTAACTGTATTTAGTAATGGTTGGACCATATGCAGGGAGTTTGTTGCGTCGTAATGTCAACGTTGTTGGATATTACCCAGTCTAGCTGGTTTCCCTTATCAGTGGTAGGTTCGTTATTGACCACCAAATAGTTTTGGATTTTAAGTCTTTTTTAAGAGTGATGGCTTCATTATTTTTACTGTTGCCCCTCCATCTGTTTGGGTCACCCAGTGTTTAATATCTGTACTAAATCTTCATTGAAGTCTGCAGTCAGGGAAGGAGGTTGTTAATGTAGCTGTTTTTAGTTAGTGTCATTTTATGTAGAAGTATTTCACACCCTTGACAGTGGATAGGCAATGGAAACAGGTGTACATCGCTTTTATGGCGACCCCTCCTGTCCTCCCTTGCACTCTGTTTTCATTAAAGATGTTATATCCTTGGGACACTGTAAGGTCAATTATGGGATCTACCGGCTCTTGAATCCAGGATTCAGTTAGATATAAATGTCCAAATTCTACTGGATTATGTAATCATGTACGTTCTGGGCATGATTGTTGAGCGACCTAGTATTTAGTAGGGATATCTTGATATCAGAGTGCGTTTCTGAGCTGGGGGTGGGAGAATTCTTATTCTTATTTAAGGGAATTAAAGTCTGCCTGATCTTCCTTACCCATTTTATTTTCTGAGGTTTAGCATTCTTTATTTTGTGCATTAGACAGTAAATAATAGATGGAAAATTAGGCATCAACCTCTTGTAATTGCCCAATAATCCTACACAAGCATCCAGTTCCCTCTTGGTCTTGGTGCGGGAGTTTCTTTTACTGCCTTGACTTTTTCCAACTGAGGCTGGACCATTCCGTTACCCACAAAGAAACCAAAATATTTCACTGCTGATTGGGCAAGGTGTCATTTCTTAGGGTTGGGGGTTAGTCAAGCCCCTCTTTAGGCCTTCGAGATCTGATAGAGATGCATAAAATGTTTTAGTTTTTCTTTTTGTTAGCAACAAAGGATAGACATGTGCCTGTTACTACATATTATGTAAGAAATGTTACCATCTACAAAAACAAAACAAAACTTGTGTCACTCTAATGTGAAACTACACAAGCAAAGTATTGTACCTTTAATTTCATCAACTAACATGCCATGTGTTTTCAAATGGAGCACAGCTTCTATTTTCTTCTGCAAGAAGACAACTACTTCTTCCCAGCTTTCAAAACTTATTGCTACCAAGAACAATATATGTTTCAGAATTGACAATATTTGTTTGTGTTCTTTAATGTATTTCATTCTAATGAAGTGACATAATATTAAAGGAAAAACATGTTCACTTCCCTGGCAGCAGTGCAAGTGCAAAGTGCACTCTGAAGTTCTATACAAAATGTGGGAGAGAAATCTTGCTGTGATGTAATTATTAATGAAGACTTGCATGTTAAATCATACCAGCAATATATGGGTGTACTTAAAAGCTTGAAGATTAGGTACATTGAAGTAAGTATTAAGAAACAACCATGTGCCAATTTTGAGCTTTGACAAAACTTGTTTTGGCTGATTCTTTAGTCAGACTAATACAAGATGACATTCAGTTCAAATTACATGTCTAAAGCCCCAGTGGATTATCTCGGCCATCCAGAGTAAAACCGACCTCTTTATCTTTCATCAAAGAAAGACAGTGGTACCAGCACTGAAAAAGATTCCCATGCTCAAAACATATGTTTAATTGGCTGCACCCACCAACATGGGCTCATGTTAGCTGAATAGAATCTGGGTTGGTCACGTGGTATGTAGCTGAGGGTTTTAGAAATGAAGCTTCAAAGAAAGTCAATGGGATTAAATGCCAGCTCTGAACTCTGTCTGGACATAAAATGCACCATCTTTGAGGAAAGGTAACTCAAACAAAGGGACTTGGAAGCTACTCATATTATTCATTTTCTGTAGGAAAGCATTTAGATGAGGTGTACAGGTGTACAGATCAACAGAAATAATTCTGATCATTTAAATGGCATTATGTGGTGCTATATCTATATCAATGCAATACATTTTTTTTTCTTTTTTAAAGGACTAGTATTCTGACATCGTTAGAGTCTGCTCTACAATATGGACTAAGCACAATATATTGATATGTTTTAATAATTGATAAATGATATAAAAGATAAATGTAATTGTACACATTCTTGCCACCTATGTATGAATTTCGCATGATCCTGAGAAATGGAAAACTAAAGAAGATACAGAAGAAAATATGATTATGAGTCCAAAGTGTTCAGCATACACCCCTGTCACATGTCCAAAATATGACCACTTTAAGAAATGAAGGGGTGTATTCTCTGGGAATGTCCACCTGTTAAGCAAACACATGGGAGGATTTCGACAGTCAGAAATTGCCTTGTAAAATGGCATACTCTGTGGAAAAGTAGAGAGTATTTGCATCAAAATTCACATGAAGTGCGGATTGAGCTCTGGGATGTTGAAGGCTGCAGAAGGGGTAGCTCTTTTTAACTGAATGTGTGCTGAGGTTTGATGACATCTTGAGGTATGAGAATGGCTATGGGCCTTGTGTAAGATGAGGCCTGAAGCTGGTTTTGCACAGAGCAGAATCCTAGAGGTAGATAAGTCAGATTTCAAAGGGGCGTGGGGGTGATTATCTGGAGGCTATGAGGGTCCATCCTGGCTCCGTGCTTTCAAATAATCATCTAAAAGTGAGTATAAACAGCCTCAATGCAATGAGATATATGCCCTCCATATAGAATTCTTTAGCATTGTAGTGTGAAAAGCAACTTGCTTTCTCATTATTTTCAAACCCAGGTTAGTTCTCATTTAGTGTACACCAAGTAGCATTTTCCTGTGCACTGTGCTAAATGTCAGACAAACTATAACCAATCAAAAACAAATTAGAATGTTGTAGCATTTCTGTGTGAAATGTATCCTGCTTTCTGAGCAGATTTAAAGCCAAGCGATGATTAACGGAAACCTGCAACCCAAAAGCATTTCTGTGCAGGGCGTGGAGCCACTTCTAACTAAAGAGAAGTAAGTTGACCCCTTTGTGTTTTCACAGATAGAGTCAATAACTTCTAGGTGCTGTGGACCGGTGGCCAACCCTCCATAGCCTAACAGAGAATGTATAAATCAAGACCTGTGACAGCCTTGTCTTTTAATAATAGATATTCGTATGAAAGAGGGCTTTGCTGAACTACTTACATTCCAATAGAGAATGGTGCAATTTTAAATAACCCTACAGTTACCGGCGCAGGCAACCAACAAGGAAGCTGAAGGTAAGAGGGGAGGGATTGGGGGGCAAAATGTGTGGAAAGAGGGGGCTTGAGGGATGGGATGCAGGGGGTGCAGGGGAAGCACACTTAATAGCAAGCCGGTGAGGGAATATGGCAGCCTCCCACTCTGAGGAGGCTCAGAGAGGGGCTGTACTGTGTGGTAAAACCCCCACTCCAAGCCACTTCATTGGCTGGGTGGCCACCACCTCCCCATCTGGGGTAAATATTTTTGGTATAACATTTCTCTGATACCAATATTTGCTAGTGAACCTGAAGAAAATGAAGAATTGTTAAGGATTGATATTACTCAAAGTATAAGGGATGTATTCTGTATATGAGAAGCAAAGGTGTAACATACATTAGAAAAGATGCAGCATATAAATATGGTATTATTTTGCACTGCTTAGAAGATGGATTGAATTGTATAGAAATAATCTTTAGCTATGCAAGGGGTTAACTCATGGGATTTATTGTGTGTGCTACAAAGTTAGTGAGAATTTTACAGGTGGGTTGATTTCTTCTGTAGACAAGCTGTCTATATTTGTATTATTAAGTGATGACTTACGTAGCATAAAGATAAGGGAGCAACCAATGGCTGAAATTCTTTACTTCAGAAAATTAATGTTTATCTCCAAATACAGTTTTCTCTTATCCCAGAATTGTGTGGTAGGGTTGTGTACGAGGGACTGTTAAATAAGAGGGTTACCCTAGTGAAATGAATACTTAAATCCACAATAATTGAGACAAGAGGCAATGAAAAGGGAGAACACAGATGTGTGTACAATCCTCCTAAATAATAATAACACAATGAGTGTCTGATATCTGAAATGTGATCTAGCAATTACGATCATTAGTAGCAAAGAGGAATGACAGCAAGGAGAACATTCAAGCGAAATCTCTGGCACAAGACTGTCACAAACCATGGCATTGTATTGAGTTGATGTCTTGTTTTGCTCAGTCATGTTCATTGGGCTACAGCAAGATAGCATGGGAATGCTGGCATTTGGATTATCAGCAGTTACTGAATGCATTGTTTTAATTACATAATGACGATGTGGTCTTCAGTTTCTCAATGTATTTGTATTGTCTGTTGAAAGGTGCAAAATGTGGCATAAGGGCATGTAACTGCAGAGTGCAGGGCATTGGTATTTACTTATGTATACATTATTCCCATATACTTTCTTCTCATGTGTTTCTATTTTGCTTGAGGAATTCATCTCACACATGACATGGTAATGGAGAATCAAACATCTGCAACTGAATTCATTTTGTTAGGTTTCTCCATTCTCCCTAAATGGCACCCTCCACTTTTTTGTTTCTTTCTGTTGGTTTATCTGGTAAGAATCGTTGTAAACATCACCATCATTGTGGCAGTGTCGTTTGACTCTCGGCTGAAGTCCCCCATGTATTTCTTCCTCAGGAACCTGTCCTTCTTAGACATATGTGAATCATCAGTTGCTTTCCCAAATCTGGCCGCCTTCTTCTTAGGTGGGAGCAGGTGGATCTCCTTCTCTGAATGCCTGACCCAAATGTGCGCCTATATGTCTTTCACCTGCACTGAATACTATCTTCTTTCTGTGATGGCTTACGATCGTTATGTGGCCATCTGTCACCCTTTACGGTACACCAGTATCATGAACATGAACATTTGCTTTCTGCTAGCAGCTCTTTCGTGGCTGCCTGCTCCTCTAGCCAATATCATCAATCACTTCTTCTGTGATCTAATGGCCGTCCTAAGGCTCTCCTGTAGTGACCTCTACATGCTTGAAATGGTGATATTTTCTTTGGGAATCCCAATGGCTCTTTCACCCGTTGTGCTCACCATCACCTCTTACACCTACATTATCTTAGTCATCATGAGAATTAACTCCACTGAAGGCAAATACAAAACCTTTTCCACCTGCTCCTCACACCTTATTGTCGTCAGTAAGTTCTTTGGGGCAGTGTCTTGCGTTCACCTGCGCCCAGTATCCATGTATTCACCAGCCACAGGCAAGCTGTTTGCTCTTCTGTACACCTCATTTATTCCAATGTTGAATCCATTGATCTACAGCCGAAGAAACAGAGATATGCATTTAGCCCTGAAGAAGGTGGCAGGGAGAAAACAGAGCAAAACTGGATACTATCTCAAAAACTAAATATATCTAAATTATTTATAAGAGTGCAGTCAAGAGGAAACACACTTTTTTAAATGGGGAAGTTCTCAACATTCCCAAGACAGCTCATGGATGAAACAATTTAACATATTTAGTCAATCTTTTCCAACCTGCAAATTAAAGAAACTTTAATCACACTTTCAGTAATTTAGATCCACTTATCTGAACAAGTTATGATTGCTAACACCCAGATACGTTCCTCATAAAATACATTTTTAGAAATAATTTCCAATCACCCTGGTTCACTTCAGCTAATGGCATACATACACTGGAGAGCAAAGACATTTCATGACTATAACCAACATTAATTGTTGCCTACATCTAACTGATCATGAATGCTTGGTACATTTTTGGGAGAATGTTAACATGGCAAAGTAATGTTTTTCATTTGTAGGTTCTAGAGGGATGGAAATTGATGTCGTGTTTGATCGTTTGTAGTACCTGGAAGGATTACTTTGATTAATGGCTGGATTGGCTTTAAAATAAATGTAAATTGCAGAACCATCATGGAAGAAAGAGAATCAGGTAAAAGGAAATGACAACCACTCCGGCCCTATTTACATAGCCTCTCAAAAAGGGTGAATTCACAAATTCTAGTAATAGGAGATATGCAGCTGATAAATTGGTATCATTTACCAACTATGCAAAACCAACTCCACTATATTTTCATAGGCTAATTCCTTAAGTAAGTGCATATGTCACTTATAAATGATGTTATACTCGCAGAAATCCAAGGGCAAAGATCAAACTCGGAGTAGGAATATGTCACGGAACACATGTAAACTATGAAAGAGCATATGCAGTACAAAAAATATACCCATTGTCATTACAAAAACAACACAGCTGCCACAGAATCGTTGATCCCCCAAATCTTGCTTGGCAGGTATTGATGAAGTCAACATTTCACCATTAAGATAATAGGCCTCAAGACTCTTAAGCTGTGCAATAACAACATTAAAGGTCCATGCAAGAGTGTGCATTTCGGAACTTGAGTAGTAAATCTATGTGATTTGTGATCTTTATGCTACTTAACTCTACCCCTGACATGAGAGGTAAATATGGATTGCATTTTTGAAACCTGTGTCAAATTCCATGTAAGGATATCGTTTATCTGAATAATATGGAGGACGTTTTATTTTCCATTCCTAACCAGTACATTTTGCAGATAGTGACAGTCCTTTTGGTTCTCTAGAATGTTCTATTATAGATGTGTATGCTATTTTTATGTTGTGATATGAAACTCAGCTTTTAATTCAAATTTTGAACTTCATCACTCACATGCTTAAGGTGCCCTCCCTCATAAATATACTTCACTGTTAGTGGGAGCTCATTTTTGCCCTCTAAAATGTAATCCTATAGAGTGTTGTGTTCTATTTATGTTACATTCCTGTGCTGTGAATGCTGGTGTTGTCCTTCATTGAATCACATTTTATACTTTGCTGATAGTGAAAGACTACCTTTGGAACTCTAAAATTGTATTTTACTGATGGTCATGTGCTATTTAGGTTATGTTATGTTACTCAGCCATTAATCTATAATGTATATTTTGCAGTTCATCGTTCAGAATTTCCAGGTGCCATTCCTCATATAGATACTTTGCTGAAAGAACGGGGCTATTTTGGGATCACTAAAATGACATGTTGTTTATTTTTGTGGACTATTTCTGTACTCTTGTGTTATGTTACTACCTGATAGGGAGGGGATACTTTTGGATATCTAAAATGGCATTTTACAGAGCATTGTGTGCTATGTTAGATACATTACATTATTCAGATTTTAAATCAAATTTGGAACCTCTCTGGATAAACGTGTAATTTGTAATTCCACATCACTGAAACTGAGGGACTACTTTATGGGTCTTTTAAATCCCATACTATAGGGCTTCATGAGCTTTTCTTGTTAGCTCATCTTATGTTCTGCACATTGGGTAAAGGGCATCAAAATTTGCTGTTTCAAAAAGATGCTGAGATGATGTTATGCACTATTATTAGTTAACATTGTAGGTTATGTAGTATCGGCACAAGGCTGCCAGGGTCACATTAGATCATTGCAGGTCGGTAAAGTACAAGTGCAGCGCATGGCTGCCAGCGTCACATTGGATCCTTGCAGGTCGGTAAAGTTCAAGTACAGCGCAAGGCTGCCAGCGTCACATTAGATCATTGCAGGTCGGTAAAGTACAAGTACAGCGCAAGGCTGCCAGCGTCACATTAGATCCTTGCAGGTCGGTAAAGTACAAGTACAGCGCATGGCTGCCAGCATCACATTAGATCCTTGCAGGTCGGTAAAATACAAGTACAGCTCAAGGCTGCCAGCGTCACATTAGATCATTGCAGGTCAGTAAAGTACAAGTGCAGCGCAAGGCTGCCAGGGTCACATTAGATCATTGCAGGTCGGTAAAGTACAAGTGCAGCGCAAGGCTGCCAGGGTCACATTAGATCCTTGCAGGTCGGTAAAGTACAAGTACAGCGCAAGGCTGCCAGCGTCACATTAGATCATTGCAGGTCGGTAAAGTACAAGTACAGCGCAAGGCTGCCAGCGTCACATTAGATCATTGCAGGTCGGTAAAGTACAAGTACAGCGCATGGCTGCCAGCGTCACATTAGATCCTTGCAGGTCGGTAAAGTACAAGTACAGCGCAAGGCTGCCAGCGTCACATTAGATCATTGCAGGTCGGTAAAGTACAAGTACAGCGCATGGCTGCCAGCGTCACATTAGATCCTTGCACGTCGGTAAAGTTCAAGTACAGCGCATGGCTGCCAGCGTCACATTAGATCCTTGCAGGTCGGTAAAATACAAGTACAGCGCAAGGCTGCCAGCGTCACATTAGATCCTTGCAGGTCGGTGAAGTACAAGTGCAGCGCAAGGCTGCCAGGGTCGCATTAGATCCTTGTAGGTCGGTAAAGTACAGGTGCAGCGCATGGCTTCCAGCATCACATTAGATCCTTGCAGGTCCATAAAGTACAAGTACAGCGCAAGGCTGCCAGGGTCACATTAGATCATTGCAGGTATGTAAAGTACAAGTACAGTGCAAGGCTGCCAGGTTCACATTAGACTATTGCAGGTCCGTAAAGTACAAGTACAGCACATGGCTGCCAGCATCACATTAGATCCTTGCAGGTCGGTAAAGTACAAGTGCAGCGCAAGTCTGCCAGGGTCACATTACATCATTGCAGGTCGGTAAAATACAAGTACAGCTCAAGGCTGCCAGCGTCACATTAGATCATTGCAGGTCAGTAAAGTACAAGTGCAGCGCAAGGCTGCCAGGGTCACATTAGATCATTGCAGGTCGGTAAAGTACAAGTGCAGCGCAAGGCTGCCAGGGTCACATTAGATCCTTGCAGGTCGGTAAAGTACAAGTACAGCGCAAGGCTGCCAGCGTCACATTAGATCATTGCAGGTCGGTAAAGTACAAGTACAGCGCAAGGCTGCCAGCGTCACATTAGATCATTGCAGGTCGGTAAAGTACAAGTACAGCGCATGGCTGCCAGCGTCACATTAGATCCTTGCAGGTCGGTAAAGTACAAGTACAGCGCAAGGCTGCCAGCGTCACATTAGATCATTGCAGGTCGGTAAAGTACAAGTACAGCGCATGGCTGCCAGCGTCACATTAGATCCTTGCACGTCGGTAAAGTTCAAGTACAGCGCATGGCTGCCAGCGTCACATTAGATCCTTGCAGGTCGGTAAAATACAAGTACAGCGCAAGGCTGCCAGCGTCACATTAGATCCTTGCAGGTCGGTGAAGTACAAGTGCAGCGCAAGGCTGCCAGGGTCGCATTAGATCCTTGTAGGTCGGTAAAGTACAGGTGCAGCGCATGGCTTCCAGCATCACATTAGATCCTTGCAGGTCCATAAAGTACAAGTACAGCGCAAGGCTGCCAGGGTCACATTAGATCATTGCAGGTATGTAAAGTACAAGTACAGTGCAAGGCTGCCAGGTTCACATTAGACTATTGCAGGTCCGTAAAGTACAAGTACAGCACATGGCTGCCAGCATCACATTAGATCCTTGCAGGTCGGTAAAGTACAAGTGCAGCGCAAGTCTGCCAGGGTCACATTACATCATTGCAGGTCAGTAAAGTACAAGTACAGCGCATGGCTGCCAGGGTGACATTAGATCATTGCAGGTCGGTAAAGTACAAGTACAGCACATGGCTGCCAGCATCACATTAGATCCTTGCAGGTCGGTAAAGTACAGGTGCAGCGCAAGTCTGCCAGGGTCACATTAGATCATTGCAGGTCAGAAAAGTACAGAGCACTATTAATTGTAGAGATATGTCCACTTTTTGGAGACTAATAAGGGGTAATCCTTCCAAAAGTTACTTGCAAGCTCAGTTATTATCTGGGGTGCAGTGGGACCCATAATTTACAAGCATTTATTCTTTGTCAAATTCTGATCCTTGTGTTAGTTTGCAGGGTAGGGATGCTGTCGCAGTATGGCACTCGTGGTCCTTTAACAATGTGTGGATTTGGAGGCATTTTTGAGTGCTATTGGTGGGGTGAAAACATCGAACACTGCGGGGCCCAACAGCCTTACCAATGTAACCCTAGTATCAGCTCCATTACTTTGGGCCCGAGTGCCATTAAAACTTTTTCAAAACATAATTCACACCCATCAATTTACTTTATCCGGAAAGGATTCTATTGTGACTTTGATTTTTAAAGTGTGATAGGTTGGATCCTGAGGACTCCCTTTTGGATGCATCCTATAAGAATGTTCCTAAATGTATTGTTCGGTCTCTTGAGAGTTGGGCTAATGATTCAGGCAAGGTAGATATAAATACATTCCTGAACTGCCTGTGATTATATCAAAGAGACAGCTTTACTTGGAATTTCTAGATGTCAGTAAGGCATTCAGTTACGTAAATCGCATATGACTGTGGAATACGTTGAGGGTGGCGAGCTGCCCTGGAGCTTTGGTGGATATGCTTGAGATGTTGCATAGAGATATGCGGATAAAGGTTAGGCTTGATAAAAGGGGGCTTCCTATTCAGGTTGGATTCACTCCAAGCGGGCCTGCGCCAGGGTTGCGTTTTGGCACCATTTGTGTTCAATATGTATATCTCTGACGTAGGGGAGTGACTGTGTGATATTGGAGCTAACCCAGCGAAGTGCATTTCTTCCCATATTCTAATGACGTCGTCCTGATGGACCATACTCCAGTTGGTTTACAACAGTCTTTGAAAGCGGTTGGCACATATTTTAATGATATTCATTTGCAAATAAACATACCTAAACCTAAGATACTGATTTTGAACACTTTAAGGGGGAAGAGTTGTAGAACGAAGTTAGTTTGGCACATTAATGAACACAAAATTGAGGTAGTGGACAATTTTAAATATCTAAGTATGTTAGTTAAGACCAAACCAATGGTTGGCGATCTCAACCAGTCTATGAAAATGGAAACCATCTCTTCTGCTTCACAATAACATGTGATCGACAGAAGGTATGGTCACTTTTCTCTAGTACCGCCACTTAAAATGTACAACCAAATGATAATTCCTAGAATTATCAATGGGGCAGAAGTACATGAAGAAAGGCTGGATTGCTCTAAAGTTGAGTCCCTAATCTGGAAACGGGTGCTATCGCTGCTGATGGGGACCGCTTTTCCTGCTGTGCGTCATATGGGTTTGGTTTCCGTGGCGGCGTAGGTTAATTGGAGGAGGCTACAGCTGTTAAGATCCATTCTACTTCCTCCGGAGAATACTTGGTTAAAATAAACAAAGTATGGAGGGAGAGAGCATGAGGGTCTCTGAATGAGTGTGTGAGGGTTTCTACAAATATGTTGGCAATCCATTCCCTCACAGTAGACAACTTAGTGCAGTGCCCTCGTAGAGTTAAGAAGAGAATTATCGAAAATGACTGGATCAGCAAAATACATTCTCTCATGTCCTATAAGATATTTGATCATTTTAGCATGGATGAAAATTCATATAACACTCTACAGCCTTTTCTTATTAGGCAATGTTTTGGGAGATTAATAAAGTTTCTATTCCGAGTTAAGTTAAACATACTCCTCACTTATGACGTTAAAGGGGCAAGGTTGCACAACCCAAAGGAGTAATGGTTATGCTGATTCTTTAAGGAACATAGGGAAACGCTGAAACACTTGTTAATAGGATGTAGTATGATGTCTAACTTCCGTGGTATACTTTTTAAAGGGTTACCCAAAGAATTCCCCTTTTATCCTGGGAACGTGTGGGGGGGGCACTTACTCATCGATTCGAACGATCAATTGGCAATTGCAGCAATGGATTTTACGAAAAATATCTTTGCGGATGAATGAGTGTTGTATAAACTGTATGTTTCTATTGGAATATTAATCATCTGCTTTAAATCAAGGTATGTATTATGATTATCATTGGTTTCTTTTAATCTGTTGAACTGAACTGTGAATGAATTTTCATATGTGCGTAAAGTTTTGCTTAAGTTGAAACTATGTCACACAATAAATAAATAAAGTTATGCAAATATGCAAACTCTCCATAGTGGTGATCACCATTTATGAGATTAATTATGATCTAAGCACTCCTCCCACTTGCCTCTGATGACAGCTGCTTGCTATTTCACTTCCTCACCTATCCTCTCTCTCTCTCTCTCTCTCTCTCTCTCTCTCTCTCTCTGCCTCCCTCACTCTTTATCATTCTCTCTTTATCTTTCTCTCCTATCTCTCTGCCTCTCTCTCGCTCTCTCTCTCACTTTCTTTCTCTCTCTCTCTCTCTGCCTCACCTGTTCCAGCATGCTCAGGTGTTGCCCTAGGTGGGCATGTGGGACTTCTGCTGATCAGGTCAATGTCCATCAGGGCAATACATGTTATTTGTCAGGCGTGTGTTAGACAACTGGGGCAGCGGCCAGAGTCCTGTGATGTTTCGCCCAGACATATGCCCCAGAGTCTCCCTCCAAGAATCCTGAAATCAGATCTCAAACAGCCACATGGCCATAATGCATCCCTCCACCCATCCCCACCTGCCCCTCCGACATGGTGTTGCGGCAGCACCCTAACCTCGGTTTCCTAATGATGATGAAATGCTGCCACGCATTCTTCATAGGAAGGTTAATGTAATGAGGAGCAGGGAAGATAAAAGGTGGAGTGTGGATTCTTTGAAAGGATCCATGAAGCTAGGATGCCATCATTCATTCCTCCACCCACATAGCACCAAACCAGGCCATGCTTTAAAACCAAATATCAACACATCTCTGAAACACATACCACCGTCCGCACGTCTCCAGGGAGACAGGTAACTGTTAGGCAGAATCATGTGCAGTACCCTTTGGGAACACTACACACAATTAAGACTACAAGTGTCAGTACAATTTCACCTTTTGTACAAGCCTGTACTACACAGTAAAGTGATAGCGATGGCTGAGCAGCCAGACTTATCTCAAGAGTAAAGTGAGCAGTAGAACAAGTTACACAAAGGGCCAACAAATACAGTGATTCAAATAAACACTTACTCAAGGTTTCTTGGTAAAAGAATATATATTTATTTACACAGTCAGTTTGAAAACATTACACTAGCAAGAGCAGCTCAAGATCATATACTTATAAACTACAAATACACAACCAATAAAGTGGGAGCAAATGGCACTTCAGAGACTTTTCAAAGGGGTAACAAGACAAGGTTATAAGAATTAGCAGCACAAATACTTTCATAGGCAGGGCACAGGGTTTCAGTCAACTACAACCAGCAATTCAATTCAATAGGCCTGGCCAAAGTCAATGGTTCAGAGTTTTAGGGCCCCATTACAAGTATGGGGGTAGCCATGCCGCTTTTAGCCCCAGGTACCGGGTCCGGGGGGGTACCTGAATGGGGAAATACCGGGCCATTCTAACCTTGGAGGGCCCAGTATTTCCCCATTCAAGGAACCTGGACCCGGTCCATCCCCATTCCCATTTGAGCCCCCATAGGGCTAAATGAGAATGGGGAAGATGCTAACAACGGGCCCGTTAATGACAAGCCCGTTGTTATCATCCTGGTCTGCTCACAGGACCCGCTTCGGACGCCTGGAAACCAGGCGTCCTTAGCGGGTCCCTGCTTGCGGACCTTGTAATGAGGCGGTAGGGGGTTAATGGCGCCGGCAGCTCTACCCGCGCTGTTAACTCCCTACCGCCTACGTTGTAATGAGGCCCTTTGCATTGATAGCACAGTTCTGGTAGTAAACCGGTAAGTCTTTGCCACGGATCTTTGAAGAGTTTGGCTAGGCGAAAAGTTAGACGACTGTTTGGGGAAGGACAAGTCTTCGAAGTTGGGAAAGTTTCACAAACTTTCATCGTGGCCGAAAAGATTTCCGGACCGCATTTGCACAGTACCTTAGGTTTGAAGAAAAGCTGTAGCTGAGGCAGTTGTTCCTGGCAGTTTGTGCAGATCTAGCTTTTCCTGAGCTTCAGTTGTGGGGACAAGAAGCAGGACATCAGGAAGTTCCTGCACCGCCCAGGGATGAGGCCGAAATTTTAGCAAAACATTGGTTTAAGGTGTGAGTGCCTTAAAGTCCACAAGCTAGTTTCCTTTCCCCTGGCTATCCGGTTTTCAACAGCACTCTAGAGAAAATTCGACCAGGATGGGGACAGTGTCGAGGTGGCTTGCGAGTTGGTTGTTCCCACCAAACTCAAGGGAAGAAGTTAACCTTGAGGGGCTTCTCTCTCGCTGGAGTTTCAGGCAATTCGGACATGCAGCAGGGCTTCACAGGTCATCCAGGAGTTGCAGCAGTCGTCTTCCTTCAGCTCGTCTTAGATTCTTTTGTTCCAGTGGTCGACTCTGCTTTCCAAGTCCCAGAGACCTGCTTTCATACAGTTTTCCCCCATTCATTCCAACCTGGCTGTCACTCAAACAGCAGGGTGGCTGTCCTCGCAGAACAGCCAGCCGGCCAATCCCGCCAGAGTGCATTCAGGTCTCCTAGGAGACTAAGCACAGGGAGTTTCGGGCACCTCCCTCAGATGCTGTTCATCCCAGACACTCAGGCTCCAGAGGAGGGCTTCAGCACTGAAGCCTGCCAAAGGCCAACAAACAAAGGGAACAAAACCTGGTTTGGCACACAGAGACAAACACAAGAAGGACCTTTCCTAAAAGAAATGGCGAAAAAAGTCAACCAGAGTCTGTTTTTACAGATAGGTCTGGGCGCCATATTGAAAAACATGGCTGACCCAATTTTTAGCTAGCGTTGTTAGCGGTCGGAAAAAATCATGGTAGTTTGATCTAAACCACTGCCACTAGCCATTTAAAGTAAGAAAGGGTAACCTTTGACTGTCATTTGAGTGTTTTGACTCAGGGGAAGCTAGGCAACCCTCCAGCACTCTATTGGAAGAGAGTGTGTGCTGGGTCTGTACGTTTAAAGAGCCTCGTAAAGTCAATTTAGCTTTACATGCTCTGGGAGACAGTAGTCAGTCCCAGAGAAGGTATTTAAACCTTAGGAAGTATGAAAGCATTCCTGTGCCACTGCACTGAAGGTGCTGTGTGACACAGAAAAAGATGATGCCTATGGAGTTATTTTAAAACTCCATAACCAAAGAACACAAAAGTAAAACACATTGGAAATGAAAAGTTCAAAGCCCCAAAATATCGCTAAAGAGCTGGCGGGCTCTAAATTAGAGGGAATTTAGCACTTGGGTGAGAATTCCCCCTAACAGAAACCAACCTCGGTTTGTATGAAAATAAGCCAAACTGTAACCACAACTCCGATCCTCACATTAAATGAGTCACAGAACACTTCTATCACCAAATACTTGGCAGCTCCAATAGCCAGACCTTAAAGGAAGCATAATTTACTGGCTTCCCAGCTGTTCTGTAGGGAGAGTCATTTCTCTTCTAAAGGCTATGAAGTCATTCCATAGGAATGCAGAAATTCAAATAAAGGATCTCAATTAGTGGACAGAAATAACAAAAAGATAGAGCCCCTTTCAGATGGGATATAGGAACGGGATTGGGACGGCGATGAGTGTTATGGTACTCTCCTCTTGCATGGCCTTGGCAACGAGTAGGATGTTTTATGTGACAAGCCAGGACCTCTCCTCTGCATTCAACAAGGTAGACAGATCCATATTGTGGGAGAAGTTGGGGTGGTGGGTTGTAGACCCAGGCTTGCTACAAATGTTACAACTCCTCTACTCAAACAATGAGGTGAGGGTTAGACTGAATTTTGAGGGAGATTTGTGACGTACCATAAAGGTGAATAAGCAAGTCCATCAGGGCTGTGTAATTGCACCGCCACTTTTTAACACATATATTGCAGATTTGTGGGAATACAGTTTGAAGTGGGATGCGTACCCTCCTCAACTGAATGGTGAAAGAATCATTTGCGTAGCTTATGCAGGCGACCTACTCCTGCTTTATTTGACACCGGCAGGATGGCAACGATCACTGAATGGGGTGGCTTCATACAAGAAATGAGTCATACATCCAGTTAAATCACTTATTATGACAATTAGTAGCAGAAAGCGGAGACAGCACTTCCATTAGGTCATAAATGAGATACCTATAAAAGAAGTGGAGAAAGTTTGTTTTTTAGGCTACACCTTTTCTAAGATTTATTTTTAAAAGTACACAAAGAAAAGATGCTTACTAAAACAAGAGGAATTATTTCTTTGATGAAATCCATAAAAAATAGACTACGTGCCTATTCACTATATCCTCTAATATAGTTTGATGGCATTAAGATCACTCCAATGATACTATATGGATCCGGAATGTATTTCTTCCCAATAGGAAACACTTTAATATTTTAGAAGGTCATTTTTGGAGGGAAGTTCTTAATATTCCTAGATGGGTTCCAATAAGTGTCATACGGTTAGAGATGAGCTTGCAAGCTTGGTTGACTGAGTATATTAATACATGCATTTATCTGTATAAAAATATTATTAACATGGAATATCTGAGTCTAGGGTTCCTTTTGGGAGAGACTATGAAATGTGATTCTAACAAATATGTTTGAAAATGTAGAAAAGGGTATGCTGGGTTCATGAAAATGGTGGTTCTCAATTATGAAGACACATATCGGGTTGTAAGGTAAACGTTTCAAAATGATGGACAGTGACAATCTACAGAGACTGACACAGTACAGACGAAAGTCTGCTTGGTATGTAACTAAAGGAGATATTGAAGCATACCTGAAGAAGTTCCCATCCCAGTTGTGTAGAACTTGGTACTTGAGATTTTTCCTCAATTGCCTCCCAACTCTGAAGGCAATTGACCCTGGATGGAAAATTCCAAGAGAAGCAGACGATGTAAGAGCAAGTGTACTGAGACCCTGGATCATGTGGGTATTGAATGTCCCTTGTTAATGTTACTCAGGATAAGATGTGTCGGCCATTTTGTATCATCTACTTTTGCTGTTTTATCCCAGGCCCTATGGGAACATCTAAGGAATGGAATACAAGTGTCCTTAGTATTGGCGTTAGTAAAGTTTTTAATAGGAATGTGTAAACTAATGGATCAGGTGTAGTACAAGGAAGTGTAATTTTCAAATGATATTTTCATTAATTAGTGTGAACATTGTTAGGGAAAATTCTCCAGAATGGCTAATTTCCCTTGCCTACTGAGTCCCTGGGCAGCTTTGCTGGATTTCTAGGATTTATTTTTTCACCTGGTAAGAGTGTGAGCCTTTTTTTCCCACTCTTCCCACTCTGTGTTTTTGCTGTGTGTTTTACATTTGTTGTGTTCGTAGACTGTGGAGCCTCACATACTCCATAGGCATCATCTTTTTACTGTGTGTCACACAGCACCTTTAGTGCAGTGACACAGGGTTCTCTTTTTCAGACTTCCCACTCTGAACTCCATTTTCTGGGACTGACTATTGTCTCTCAGTCCATGTAAAGTTGCCATTGACTTTATTAGTCTTTTTAAATTCTCAGACCCAGTACATACAATCTTCCATAGAGTACTGGAAAGGGTTAATAGTTATCCCTTTTTGTCTGTTCTCATGGAACATTATTTAGTTCCCCTTTCTTTAAGATTTTGCTGGTGGCAGTGGTATCTACTGTATTTTTCCTACCGCAGTCTATGCAAATAGCCTTGGTACTGTTTTAGGCTATGTTAGTATCCTCGAACTTTAATCCGCTGGACCCCATTTAATTTTATTTGGTTCTGGCTGGGTTTATTCGCCATTTCATTTTGTAAAGGTCTTTCTGTGCGCCAAACAAGGTTTAGTTCCTTTGTTTGCCATCCTTTGGCGGGCTTCTGCCCAGAAGCCCTCCTTAGGCGCCTGAGAGTCTAGGTAGGCAGGATGTGAGGGAGGGGTTTTAGGATCCCTGCACAGGGTCTCCTTGGAGTCCAAAGTTGCACTCTTGTTTGATTGGCTAGGTGACTGTCCTGCCAGGACATCCACCCTGCTGTGTGATTGACAGCCAGACTGTGTGAATGGGGGGAAACTGCATAAAAAGCAAGTCTCTGGGACTTGGAAGGCAGAGTCGCCTCTGAATCAAGAGAACCAAAGAGAAGATGAAGGAAGAGGACTGCTGCAACTACTGAACCTCCCGGCCTCCCTCTCCTGGTTGAATTTGCTGTGTATCGCTGCAGTGAACTAGATAGCCAGGAGGACCGGACCCTGTTTGGGTTTTAAGGAGCACACCTTTTATTCGTTGCTTTGCTCTGCTGCTGGTTTCTTCCCTGGGCAGTGGAGGACACTCCAGTCTTCCTCCTTCGTGTCAGTCCGACAGTCGCTTCAGGAACCGTGAGCCTGCAGGATATGCCAGGAACTTCTGCCTCAGCTACAGCATACTTCTTCTTCTAAAGGTACTGTTCAAACCCAGTTGTTCGTTTCGTCCGGCCGCGGTCAAAGTGTTTTAAATCTTTCACCAATCCTAGGGCTTGTCCTTCTCTACTCTTTTAAGTAACTTTTCTTCCGACCAACTTTGTTTCAAACTCTTGGCAAAGACTTAACCGCGAAATACTCCGAACTGTGTGATCCTCTGCAAAGACTCTGAACCATTAACATTGGCCCAGGCCCATTGATTTGAATCCTCATTGTAGTAAGCCTTTTCTAGATTGCACTGCCTATTTACTTGTAGGTGCTGCTTGATTTTGAATAACCTTGTCTTTCCCCCCCTTTATAAATTGCTGTAGTGCCATTTTTTTTCACACTTCACTTTGAGCTTAACTTGTCCAGAATTAATTTGGTGGTGTGTAGTGTTTAGTTTAGTTTAGTTTATTGTTTTGTATAGCGTGGCCTGGCCCTGGGGCATCTGGGTACTTGACATGGTTACAAGGTAACAGGCAATATATACATGGTTGTTGTAGTACAGGATACTAGATACATAAGCATAATTCTTATAGTACATGATATTCATGGTATGTACAATCCGTTGTGGAATGGGAATATTCTGAACAAGAATAGCAAGTAGAATATTTACAAGAGAATTACAACAAAAATTGTTTATGCAGGTTGTATTGGCTATGTATGTCTATAAGTATATGTACAAGTGTCTCAAGTGAATAATGGGTGCGGGCTTAGGCTTCTTTGGCGATTAGCCAAGTTTTAGCATTTTGTCTGAATCGGTGGAAGGATGGTACGGTTCTGAGAGCAAGTGGAAGGGAGTTCCAGAGTTTCGAGGCAAGCACAGTGAAGCTTTGGCCACCTGCTCTTTGTAGCTTGTGTCTGGGGACATTTAAGCAATGTGTTTGGGCTGATCTGGTTGGCTGAGATGAGATGTTGTGGGTGAAGTTGACAGCAAGGTATCTGGGGGCTTGGTTGGACATGCACTTGTGGGTGAGGGAGAGTGTTTTGTACTCAATTCTTTAGGGTACAGATAGCCATTGGGTGGAGCGTCTCAAATCTGAGATGTGTTCAGATTTTGGTATATTCAGAGCTGCTCTAAGAGCATTATTTTTAACAACTTGTAGCTTGTCAATGTTCTTTTGGCTGGTGCCGAGATAGAGTGTATTGCAGTAGTCTACCTTCGAGAGTACTAGTGCTAAAGCAAGGGTTGTGCAGTTGGATGTAGATAGGTAGGGTCTGCAGGCGTTGATAAGCTTGCATGTGTAGGCGGTAGAGGAGGAGATGGGATTGATTTGTCTAGTCAGTGTGAGGGAAGAGTCAAGGTATATTCCTAGGGTTTTTACATGGTTAGATACAGCAATGTTGTTGCCGTCAATGGTAAATGTTTGGTAAAGTTTGTCAAGGATGTTGAGTCTGGATTGGGAACCTAAAAGAAGAAGCTCGGTCTTGTCTTCATTGAGGCATAGTCCATGCTTGGCCATCCATTCTTGGGTGATAGAATAAATGTTGTTGAGGACTTTATTGTCAGTGGAATAGTCGCCTGTTAGTGGGATGAGTATTTGAGTGTCATCTGCGTAGTTCGTGAAGATGACACCCAAATGATCCTGTATGTCGAATAGGGGTTTTGTAAACACATTGTACAGTGTAGGCGAGACGCAGGATCCCTGCAGGACGCCACAGGTAACGGGGGCTGTTTCTGTGCCATTGGTGGGTGCGAAGGCCCTCATGGATCTATTGTTCAAGAAGGATTGAATCCAGGCATTGGCTTTGTCAGAAAGGTTGGCTGCAGAGGCTAAGTGTTTGCATAGAATGGCATGATTTACCAAGTCAAAAGAGGCCGCTAGGTCAAGAAGGAGTAGTAGGGCCAGTTTGCCATTGTCTTTTAAGTTGTCCATTTGGCTCTTGAGGCCGATCAAGGTGGTCTCTGTACCATGTTTAGGGCGGAAGCCAGATTGGATCTGCAGGTAGGCTGCTCTGTCCAGAATTTTTAATAGGAAAGGAACTGTTTTGATGGGTCTGTAGTTGGTGGGGATGCTGGGGTCCAGTGTGGGTTTCTTGAGCAGTGGTAAGACCCATGAGTCCTTAAGATTGTCAGGTACTATGCTTGATGTGAATGAAGAGTTTATGAGTGAGGTGATGAATGAAGCTAGATGTTTGGCCGCGTCTTTGATTACTGGGGCTGAGCAGGTGTCGCCATGGCATTTGGACGGTTTCAGGGTGGATATTATGTCTTCGACCTCTTTGGTGGTGATGGTTGAGAATTCGAATGGGGTACTGTTGTCTGTTTGATTGGTGGGAAGGGATGGGGTGAGGCTATTAGCAGTCATAAGGCTTGCTTTCTTAGCTTCGATTTTTGCTTGGAGCATGGCAATTTTGCAGAGGAGGGCTTCTTGTATATTTGTACCCCAAGAGATATCTTTGGTGCATGTGTCAGGTATGAGGGATGGGGATTCGAACTCCCTTAAGATATTAAAGAGATCTTTTGTGTTGGAGTTGGCCTTGCTGATTCTCTCATTATACAAATTATTTTTCGTTTGGACGATTGCTAGCTTGTAATTGTTGGAGGCTGAGGTGTATGACATCTTGTTGATGATTGAGGTGGAGTGTTTCCATAATGATTCGGCATGTTTCTTGTTTTTCTGAAGCGTTTATAGTTCAGGAGTGAACTAAGAGTTGAGGTGAGTGCGTGGTTTGGCTTTGAGTATAGTTGAGTTGTGTAGGTCTACTAGATCTGTGGTGTTGGCAATGGTGGGTGTAAAGTCGATGATGGGTTGGAGCAGTGGGATTAATTTCTCAACTGTGATATTTTTGCTATTTCTTGTAAAGGCAGGTGGAGCGTTAGATGGCGGTGGTGAGGCATGTCTGTCTTTGTTGATGGTGAAGGTAATAAGGTGGTGGTCAGTCGAGGCACAGGGTGTGTCAGATAGAATGGTGGTATCGCAGTTTAAGTCTGCTAACCAATCAAGGGTTCTCCCTTTATTGTGCGTGGGTTGTGAGATGTGATGGGTGAATCCTAACTCTGAGATGGTGTTGGCGACCATGTTTGCTTTGTCATCTTTGGTGTCATTATAACCAAGATTGAAGTCACCTAGAATGAGTATCTGTGAGTTGGGTTTCGTGCTGTTAGAGAGTAGGAGAGCGATGTCGTCGTTGAAGGAGGAGATGGGGCCAGGCAGTCTATATAGGAGGTGGATGGTGGTGGTGTTCGTGTTGGTTGTGGATAGTTTGATGGTAAGCAGTTCAGCAGATGGGAGTGTTTGGTTGGCTAGGTGTCTGATATTAAGAGAGGCCTTTGCTATAAAGGCGATGCCTCCGACTTTAGCTATTTGTCTGTCCAGGCGGAATATGGAATACCCATTAGGGATGGCTAGCGCAAGTGTCAGTCCTGATGCTGCGTGGAGCCAAGTCTCGGTGATAGCTAGGAAGTCAAGGTCATTGGAGGTGATGTTGTCAGCTATGTCGAGAGCATGTGCGGCTAGGGATCTTGCTTTAATGAGAGCACCTTTGATTGTTTGGATGGTGGGCTGTGACTTACTCTTGAGTGGATGTGGGGTAGATTCATTGGGGAGGGGAGTGTGCGAGTTGTCCGAAGGTGCTAAGGTGTGTGTAATAGGAGTAGCAGAATTAGATTTCTGTTGTGCATTGATGGGAGTGTGGGTTTGGTGAGTCGTAGAGCCTAGTCTGAGGTTTCTATTCGTGGTTGTGCAGGGTATGGTGGTGGACGGTCTGAGAACATGTGGCTTGGGTGTTGCGTGTGGATAGAGTATTGTGTGGGATGAGTGTTTGTTGACCATGTTGTAATGAAGTGGAAGGAAAGGTGGTAGGAACCAAGTTGGTGCTATGTTATCAGAGAGTGTAAGGTTTGGCATTGTGGTGCTTGTGGTGATGCGTTGATCTGTGTTTGGATGGATGTGTGCAGGTAGGAACCAAGTTGGGGCTATATTATCAGAGAGTGTAAGGTTTGGCATTTTGGTGTTTGTGACTTTTATTGGGGTGGTTGCAAGTAGGAAGCATGTTGTGGATTATGTAGTGAGATCTGTAGAGGAGGGATATGTTGCAGAGAGAAGTAAGATACCAGACGACATGGAGCATCATTCTCTTGTCTGGCTAGTTTATGATGCAGAATAGTGGCTGTGGAGGTGACGGAGTATAAGCAATAGTAAGATCTCTATCGGGAGCAGTGGAGAGCAATAGAAGAGGCGCAGTGCCTGTGCAATAAGTGTGTAACAAGCTAAATGCGATGGTGGTGGTGGCTTTGGGATGTGCTATTACATTTGACAGCTTGGGTGGCGGAAAATGTTCAGCAATATAGTCAGGGAGAGTGAAATGCAACAGCACTGTAATGCGATGTTCCACTGATTTGCTGATTGTGAGGAGTTCCAATTAAACGTTTAAATCATGCAGCACTATGTAAACAACATCATATACAGTGTTAGGCATAGCAAATAGATGAGAGAATAGGTAATCAGCAGTAGGTAATAAACATTGCAAATGGAACACAGTAATAGATGTTCAATAGCGAGCAGGCATACTCGTAGCATATTGCTTTAACAGGGTAATACTGGCAGAGTAATGGAACAATGGTGTTATAGCAGTGATCAGGAAGCACTAGCACTAGCAGGGTATTAAAGCGATCTCTGTTAATAATCGTAAGCGTAGAATCGGGATGAGGGAACAGAAGCAGGCTAACAGTGATTTCGGCACGTGTCACTGTTGTGGCGGTAGCATGTATAGATCTTAGATTTGAGTTTCCGGGTGGGCTGGTAGTGTTAAAAGTACTTGTAAAAGTCAGTCGACAATCGAGTTGACAATAAGGTTTATGCGGAATGCCAGACTCAGCTACTTGCTGGCGTGTCTCGGGTTTAGTTAAACAGTGCGTATGGAGGGTTTTACTTGCAGGAGGTAGGTAGCCGTAGGTCTGCGTTGGTGTCTTTGGGGTGGTGTGGTGGAGCAGCAGGGGTGACGGCCGGCAGCATAACTGGGCCGGGGCATCAGCGGCATGGACAGGCACAGCCAGTGCAATGCCTTGGTGGATGGTGCCAGCTTACGCCTAGGGCCACCACGATTGGCTGTTGTAGTGGGAGGTGGCCAATCAGGGCACGAGCAAATGGCCAAGTGTCACCTAGCAGAGGTGTCAGAAAATGGTGGCCATTTTGAAATGGCGATTCAGATGTCGGATTTTAAGGAAATCAGCCGAAATATGTAGTTTTGCTTCTTGTAGGAAGCTGATCAGGCGTTTGAAGACATATTTGACTATATCCTTCTCACTGTACCTCCATCCCCCTGTGCCTCCTCCCGTTTCCACTCCTTCCAACTCCTAGCGCCTCTGCACTGGAACTCCCTTCCTCCCGCAATCCGCTCCACCCCGACCTTCTCCTCATCCGCACTTCCCTTAAATCTCTCCTCCATTCTCCTCCTTGAAACCCCCTCCCCCCTCTGCATCCTCTCCCTCTTATTCTTTCCCCTTGACTATCTCTATCCCCTCTCCCACCTCCCCTCCCTCTCCCTCCCCTTTCCCTCCTCCAACCCATCACCACCCCTCCCCTGACCCGTCCCACTCCTCTATTTCCCCATTCCCCTTCAGTTAATTGCTCTTTTCACTGTTTTGTTGAATGATTCATACTGTAATTTTGCCTCCACCTTAATATTGTTTATGTTTTTATGTATTATAAATCAATAAATACAAATACAAATACAAATACAAATGTTAATGTGATGCCTCGTAAATATGGGTTCAGATCATGTCGCAGTTCTCGTCAGTGCAGATCTCGCAGATCTCACCGTGCTCCTGCATCAGAATGGAGTCGGTGACCACAGCCAGGTGCAGGCTGTCTCTCAGGGAAGATAGGGCTCCAGCCCTTCCTTCGTCGCTGGGGTCGGATGAAGACAGGCACAGACAGTGCAATGCCTTGGTGGATGATGCCTTTGGGAGATTGTGCCGGCTACCGCCTTCTGGCCACCACGATTAGCATTAGTAGGGGGAGCTGGTCAATCAGGGCACGAGCAAATGGCCAAGTCTCACCTAGCAGAGGTGTCAGAAAATGGTGGCCATTTTAAAATGGCGATTCGGATGTCGGATTTTAAGGAAATCCGCCAAAATATGTACTTTTGCTTCTTGTAGGAAGCTGATCAGGCGTTTGAAGACATATTAATGTGATGCCTCGTAAATATGGGTTCAGATCATGTCCCGGTTCTCGTCAGTGCAGATCTCGCGTATCTCACTGTGCTCCTGCATCAGAATGGAGTCGGTGACCACAGCCAGGTGCAGGCTGTCTCTCAGAGAGGGTAGGGCTCCAGCCCTTCCTTCGTCGCTGGGGTCGGATGAAGACAGGCACAGACAGTGCAATGCCTTGGTGGATGATGCCTTTGGGAGATTGTGCCAGCTTCCGCCTACCGGCCACCACGATTGGCTGTAGTAGGGAGAGCTGGTCAATCAGGGCACAAGCAAATGGCCAAGTCTCACCTAGCAGAGGTGTCAGAAAACGGTAGCCATTTTGAAATGGCGATTCGGATGTCGGATTTTAAGGAAATCAGCCGAAATATGTACTTTTGCTTCTTGTAGGAAGCTGATCAGGCGTTTGAAAAGATATTAATGTGATGCAACGTAAATATGGGATCAGATCATATTGCGGTTCTCGTCAGTGCAGATCTCGCGTATCTCACCGTGCTCCCGCATCATAATGGAGTCGGTGACCACAGCCAGGTGCAGGCTGTCTCTCAGTAAGGATAGGACTCCAGCCCTTCCTTCGTCGCTGGGGTCGGATGAAGACAGACACAGACAGTGCAATGCCTTGGTGGATGGTGCCTCCGGCTGATTGTGCCGGCTTCCGCCTACCGGCCACCATGATTGGCTGTTGTAGGGGGAGCTGGCCAATCAGGGCACGAGCAAATGGCCAAGTCTTACCTAGCATAGGTGTCAGAAAACGGTGGCCATTTTGAAATGGCGATTCGGATGTCGGGTTTTAAGGAACTTAGCCGAAATATGTAGTTTATCTTCTTGTAGGAAGCTATTCAGGCGTTTGAAAACATATTAATGTGATGCCTCGTAAATATGGGTTCAGATCATGTCCCGGTTCTCGTCAGTGCAGATCTCGCATATCTCACCGTGCTCCTGCATCGGAATGGAGTCGGTGACCACAGCCAGGTGCAGGCTGTCTCTCAGTGAGGATAGGGCTCAAGCCCTTCCTTCGTAGCTGGCCTCAGATGAAGACAAACACAGACATTGCAAGGCCTTGGTGGATGGTGCCTTTGGTGATTGTGCCAGCTTCCGCCTTCCGGCCACCATGATTGGCTGTTGTAGGGGGAGATGGCCAATCAGTGCACAAGCAAATGGCCAAGTCTCACCTAGCAGAGGTGTCAGAAAATGGTGGCCATTTTGAAATGGTGATTCGGTAGTCGGATTTTAAGGAAATCAGCCAAAATATGTACTTTTGCTTCTTGTAGGAAGCTGATCAGGCGATTGAAGACATATTAATGTGATGCCTCGTAAATATGGGTTCAGATCATGTTGCAGTTCTCGTCAGTGCAGATCTCGCGTATCTCACCGTGCTCCTGCATCGGAATAGAGTTGGTGACCACAGCCAGGTGCAGGCTGTCTCTCAGTGGGGATAGGGCTCAAGCCTTTCCTTTGTCGCTGGGGTCGGATGAAGACAGGCACAGACAGTGCAATGCCTTGGTGAATGGTGCCTTTGGGCGATTGTGCTGGCTTTCAGCTACCGGCCACCACGATTGGCTGTAGTAGGGGGAGCTGGCCAATCAGGGCACGAGCAAATGACAAAGTCTCATTAGCAGAGGTGTCAGAAAATGGTGGCCATTTTGAAATGGCGATTCAGATGTCGGATTTTAAGGAAATCAGCCGAAATATGTACTTTTGCTTATTGTAGGAAGCAGATCAGGCATTTGAAGACATATTAATGTGATGCCTCGTAAATATGGGTTCAGCTCATGTTGCGGTTCTCCTCAGTGCAGATCTCGCGTATCTCACCGTGCTTCTGCACGGAATGGAGCCGGTGAACACAGCCATGTGCAGGCTGTCTCTCAGTGAGGAAAGGGCCGAAGCATTTCCTTCTTCGCTGGGGTTAGATGAAGACAGGCACAGACAGTGCAATGCCTTGGTGGATGGTGCCTTTGGGTGATTGTGCTGGCTTCCGCCTACTGGCCACCACGATCGGCTGTAGTAGGGGAAGCTGGCCAATCAGGGCACGAGCAAATGGCCAAGTGTCACCTAGCAGAGGTGTCAGAAAACGGTGGCCATTTTGAAATGGCGATTCGGATGTCGGATTTTAAGGAAATCAGCCAAAATATGTAGTTTTGCTTCTTGTAGGAAGCTGATCAGGCGTTTGAAAACATATTAATGTGATGCCTCGTAAATATGGGTTCAAATCATGTTGCGGTTCTCGTCAGTGCAGATCTCGCGTATCTCACCGTGCTCCTGCATCGGAATGGAGTCGGTGACCACAGCCAGGTGCAGGCTCTATCCCAGGGAGGATAGGGCTCCAGCCCTTCCTTCGTCACTGGGGTCAGATGAAGACAGGAACAGACAGAGCAATGCCTTGGTGGATGGTGCCTTTGGGTGATTGTGCTGGTTTCCGCCTACCGGCCACCACGATTGACTGAAGTAGGGGGAGCTGGCCAATCAGGGCACGAGCAAATAGCCAAGTCTCACTTAGCAGAGTGTCAGAAAATGGTGGCCATTGTGAAATGGTGATTCGGATGTCGGATTTTAATGAAATCAGCCGAAATATGTAGTTTTTCTTCTTGTAGGTAGCTATTCAGGCGTTTGAAGACATATTAATGTGATGCCTCGTAAATATGGGTTCAGATCATGTCCCGGTTCTCGTCAATGCAGATCTCACATATCTCACTGTGCTCCTGCATCGGAATGGAGTCGGTGACCACAGTAAGGTGCAGGCAGTCTCTCAGTGAGGATAGGGCTCCAGCCCTTCCTTAGTCGCTGGGTTCAGATGAAGACAACCACAGACAGCGCAATGCCTTGGTGGATGGTGCCTTTGGGTGATTGTGCCAGCTTCCGCCTACCGGCCACCACGATTGGCTGTACTAGGGGGAGCTGGCCAATCAGGGCACGAGTAAATGGCCAAGTCTCACCTAGCAGAGGTGTCAGAAAACGGTGGCCATTTTGAAATGGCGATTCAGATGTCGGATTTTAAGGTAATCAGCCGAAATATGTAGTTTTGCTTCAAGTAGGAAGCTGATCAGGCGTTTGAAAACATATTAATGTGATGCCTCGTAAATATGGGTTCAGATCATGTCCTGGTTCTCCTCAGTGCAGATCTTGCGTATCTCACCGTTCTCCTGCATCGGAATGGAGTCGGACACCACAGCCAGGCGCAGGCTTTCTTTGAGTGAGGATAGGACCCCAACCCTTCCTTCGTCGCTGGGGTCGGATGAAGACAGACACAGACAGTGCAATGCCATGGTGGATAGTGCCTTTGGGTGATTGTGCTGGCTTCCGCCTACCGGCCACCACGATTGGCTGTAGTAGGGGGTGCTGGCCAATCAGAGCACGAGCAAATGGCAAAGTCTCACCTAGCAGAGGTGTCAGAAAAGGGTGGCCATTTTGAAATGGCGATTCGGATGTCGGATTTTAAGGAAATCAGCTGAAATATGTAGTTTTGCTTCTTGTAGGAAGCTGATCAGGCATTTGAAAACATATTAATGTGATGCTTCGAAAATATGGGTACATATCATGTCGCGGTTCTCGTCAGTGCAGATCTCGCTTATCTCACCGTGCTCCTGCATCGGAATGGAGTCTGTGACCACAGCCAGGTGCAGACTGTCTCTCAGTGAGGATAGGGCTCCAGCCCTTCCTTCGTCGCTGGCGTCAGATGAAGACAAGCACAGACAGTGCAATGCCTTGGTGGATGGTACCTTTGGGTGATTGTGCTGGCTTCTGCCTACCGGCCACCACGATTGGCTGTAGTAGGGGGTGCTGGCCAATCAGAGCACGAGCAAATGGCAAAGTCTCACCTAGCAGAGGTGTCAGAAAAGTGTGGCCATTTTGAAATGGCGATTCGGATGTCGGATTTTAAGGAAATCAGCTGAAATATGTAGTTTTGCTTCTTGTAGGAAGCTGATCAGGCATTTGAAAACATATTAATGTGATGCTTCGAAAATATGGGTACATATCATGTCGCGGTTCTCGTCAGTGCAGATCTCGCGTATCTCACCGTGCTCCTGCATCAGAATGGAGTCGGTGACCACTGCCAGGTGCAAGCTGTCTCTCAGGGAGGATAGGGCTCCAGCCCTTCCTTCGTCGCTGGGGTCAGATGAAGACAGACACAGACAGTGCAATGCCTTGGTGGATGATGCCTTTGGGTGATTGCGCTGGCTTCCGCCTACCGGCCACCATGATTGACTGTAGTAGGTGGAGATGGCCAATCAGGGCACGAGCACATGGCCAAGTCTCACCTAGCATAGGTGTCAGAAAACGGTGGCCATTTTAAAATGGCGATTCGGATGTCGGATTTTAAGGAAATCAGCCGAAATATGTAGTTTTTCTTCTTGTAGGTAGCTATTCAGGCGTTTGAAGACATATTAATGTGATGCCTCGTAAATATGGGTTCATATCATGTCCCGGTTCTCGTCAATGCAGATCTCACATATCTCACTGTGCCCCTGCATCGGAATGGAGTAAGGTGCAGGCAATCTCTCAGTGAGGATAGGGCTCCAGCCCTTCCTTCGTCGCTGGGTTCAGATGAAGACAACCACAGACAGCGCAATGCCTTGGTGGATGGTGCCTTTGGGTGATTGTGCCAGCTTCTGCCTACCGGCCACCACGATTGGCTGTATTAGGGGGAGCTGGCCAATCAGAGCACGAGCAAATGACAAGTCTCACCTAGCAAATGTGTCAGAAAACGGTGGCCATTTTGAAATGGCGATTCGGATGTCAGATTTTAAGGTAATCAGCCGATATATGTAGTTTTGCTTCAAGTAGGAAGCTGATCAGGCGTTTGAAGACATGTTAATGTGATGACTCGTAAATATGGGTTCTGATCATGTCCCGGTTCTCTTCAGTGCAGATCTCGCTTATCTCACCGTGCTCCTGCATCGGAATGGAGTCGGTGACCACAGCCAGGTGCAGGCTGTCTCTCAGTGAGGATAGGGCTCCAGCCCTTCCTTCGTCGCTGGCGTCAGATGAAGACAAGCACAGACAGTGCAATGCCTTGGTGGATGGTACCTTTGGGTGATTGTGCTGGCTTCCGCCTACCAACCACCGCGATTGGCTGTAGTAGGGGGAGCTGGCCAATCAGGGCACGAGCAAATGGCCAAGTCTCACCTAGCAGAGGTGTCAGAAAAGGGTGGCCATTTTGAAATGGCGATTCGGATGTCGGATTTTAAGGAAATCAGCTGAAATATGTAGTTTTGCTTCTTGTAGGAAGCTGAACAGGCATTTGAAAACGTATTAATGTGATGCCTCGAAAATATGGGTACATATCATGTTGCGGTTCTCGTCAGTGCAGATCTCGCGTATCTCACCTTGCTCCTGCATCAGAATGGAGTCGGTGACCATAGCCAGGTGCAGGCTGTCTCTCAGGGAGGATAGGGCTCCAGCCCTTCCTTTGTCGCTGGGGTCAGATGAAGACAGACACAGACAGTGCAATGCCTTGGTGGATGATGCCTTTGGGTGATTGTGCTGGCTTCCGCCTACCGGCCACCATGATTGACTGTAGTAGGTGGAGATGGCCAATCAGGGCACGAGCACATGGCCAAGTCTCACCTTGCATAGGTGTCAGAAAACGGTGGGCATTTTAAAATGGCGATTCGGATGTCGGATTTTAAGGAAATCAGCCGAATTATGTAGTTTTTCTTCTTGTAGGTAGCTATTCAGGCGTTTGAAGACATATTAATGTGATGCCTCGTAAATATGGGTACATATCATGTCGCGGTTATCGTCAGTACAGATCTCGCGTATCTCACCGTGCTCCTGCATCAGAATGGAGTCGGTGACCACTGCCAGGTGCAAGCTGTCTCTCAGGGAGGATAGGGCTCCAGCCCTTCCTTCGTCGCTGGGGTCAGATGAAGACAGACACAGACAGTGCATTGCCTTGGTGGATGATGCCTTTGGGTGATTGTGCTGGCTTCCGCCTACCGGCCACCATGATTGACTGTAGTAGGTGGAGATGGCCAATCAGGGCACGAGCACATGGCCAAGTCTCACCTAGCATAGGTGTCAGAAAACGGTGGCCATTTTAAAATGGCGATTCGGATGTCGGATTTTAATGAAATCAGCCGAAATATGTAGTTTTTCTTCTTGTAGGTAGCTATTGAGGCGTTTGAAGACCTATTAATGTGATGCCTCGTAAATATGGGTTCAGATCATGTCCTGGTTCTCGTCAATGCAGATCTCGCATATCTCACTGTGCCCCTGCATCGGAATGGAGTCGGTGACCACAGTAAGGTGCAGGCAATCTCTCAGTGAGGATAGGGCTCCAGCCCTTCCTTCGTCGCTGGGTTCAGATGAAGACAACCACAGACAGCGCAATGCCTTGGTGGATGGTGCCTTTGGGTGATTGTGCCAGCTTCCGCCTGCCGGCCACCACGATTGGCTGTAGTAGGGGGAGCTGGCCAATCAGAGCACGAGCAAATGACAAGTCTCACCTAGCAAATGTGTCAGAAAATGGTGGCCATTTTGAAATGGTGATTCGGATGTCGGATTTTAAGGTAATCAGCCAAAATATGTAGTTTTGCTTCAAGTAGGAAGCTGATCAGGCGTTTGAAGACATGTTAATGTGATGCCTCGTAAATATGGGTACTGATCATGTCCCGGTTCTCTTCAGTGCAGATCTCGCTTATCTCACCGTGCTCCTGCATCGGAATGGAGTCCGTGACCACAGCCAGGTGCAGGCTGTCTCTCAGTGAGGATAGGGCTCCAGCCCTTCCTTCGTCGCTGGCGTCAGATGAAGACAAGCACAGACAGTGCAATGCCTTGGTGGATGGTACCTTTGGGTGATTTTGCTGGCTTCCGCCTACCGGCCACCATGATTGACTGTAGTAGGTGGAGATGGCCAATCAGGGCACGAGCACATGGCCAAGTCTCACCTAGCATAGGTGTCAGAAAACGGTGGCCATTTTAAAATGGCGATTCGGATGTCGGATTTTAAGGAAATCAGCCGAAATATGTAGTTTTGCTTCTTGTAGGAAGCTGATCAGGCATTTGAAAACTTATTAATGTGATGCCTCGAAAATATGGGTACATATCATGTTGCGGTTCTCGTCAGTGCAGATCTCGAGTATCTCACCGTGCTCCTGCATCAGAATGCAGTCGGTGACCATAGCCAGGTGCAGGCTGTCTCTCAGGGAGGATAGGGCTCCAGCCCTTCCTTTGTCGCTGGGGTCAGATGAAGACAGACACAGACAGTGCAATGCCTTGGTGGATGGTACCTTTGGGTGATTGTGCTGGCTTCCGCCTACCGGCCACCATGATTGACTGTAGTAGGTGGAGATGGCCAATCAGGGCACGAGCACATGGCCAAGTCTCACCTAGCATAGGTGTCAGAAAACGGTGGCCATTTTAAAATGCCGATTCGGATGTCGGATTTTAAGGAAATCAGCCGAAATATGTAGTTTTTCTTCTTGTAGGTAGCTATTCAGGCGTTTGAAGACATATTAATGTGATACCTCGTAAATATGGGTTCAGATCATGTCCCGGTTCTCGTCAATGCAGATCTCGCATATCTCACTGTGCCCCTGCATCGGAATGGAGTCGGTGACCACAGTAAGGTGCAGGCAGTCTCTCAGTGAGGATAGGGCTCCAGCCCTTCCTTCGTCGCTGTTTTCAGATGAAGACAACCACAGACAGCGCAATGCCTTGGTGGATGGTGCCTTTGGGTGATTGTGCCAGCCTCCACCTACCGACCACCATGATTCACTGTAGTAGGGGGAGCTGGCCAATCAGAGCACGAGCAAATGGCCAAGTCTCACCTAGCAAAGGTGTCACAAAACGGTGGCCATTTTGAAATGGCGATTCGGATGTCAGATTTTAAGGTAATCAGCCGAAATATGTAGTTTTGCTTCAAGTGGGAAGCTGATCAGGCGTTTGAAGACATGTTAATGTGATGCCTCGTAAATATGGGTTCAGATCATGTTAGGTTCTTGTCAGTGCAGATCTCGCGTTACTCACCGTGCTCCTGCATCGGAATGGAGTCGGTGACCACAGCCAGATGCAGGCTGTCTCTCAGTGATGATAGGACTCCATCCCTTCCTTCGTCATTGCAGTCGGATGAAGACAGACACAGACAGTGCAATGCCTTGGTGGATGGTGCCTTTAGGTGATTTTGCTGGCTTCCGCCTACCGGCCACCACGATTGGTTGTAGTAGGGGGAGCTGGCCAATCAGGGCACAAGCAAATGGCCAAGTCTCACCTAGCAGAGGTGTCAGAAAACGGTGGCCATTTTGAAATGGCGATTCAGATGTCGGATTTTAAGGTAATCAGCCGAAATATGTAGTTTTGCTTCAAGTAGGAAGCTGATCAGGCGTTTGAAAACATATTAATGTGATGCCTCGTAAATATGGGTTCAAATCATGTCACGGTTCTCGTCAGTGCAGATCTTGCATATCTCACCGTGCTCCTGCATCGGAATGGAGTCGGTCACCACAGCGAAGAGCAGGCTGTCTCTCAGGGAGAATAGGGCTCCAGCCCTTCCTTTGTCGCTGAGGTCGGATGAAGACAGGCTCAGACAGTGCAATGCCTTGGTGGATGATGCCTTTGGAAGATTGTGCCGGCTTCCGCCTACCGGCCACGATGAGTGGCTGTAGTAGGGGGAGGTTGTCAATCAGGGCCTGAGTAAATGGCCAAGTGTCACCTAGCAGAGGTGTCAGAAAATGGTGGCCATTTTGAAATGGCGATTCGGATGTCGGATTTTAAGAAAATCAGCCGAAATATGTACTTTTGATTCTTGTAGGAAGCTGATCAGGCGTTTGAAGACATATTAATGTGATGACTCGTAAATATGGGTTCAGTTCATGTTACGGTTCTCGTCAGTGCAGATCTTCCGTATCTCACTGTGCTCCTGCATCAGAATGGAGTCGGTGACCACAGCAGGTGCAGTGGCTGTCTCTCAGTGAGGATAGGACTCCAGCCCTTCCATCGTCGCTGGGGTCGGATGAAGACAGACACAGACAGTGCAATGCCTTGGTAGATGGTGCCTTTGGGTGATTATGCCGGCTTCCGCCTACCGGCCAACACGATTGGCTACAATAGGGGGAGCTGGCCAATCAGGGCACGAGCAAATGGCCAAGTCTCACCTAGCATAGGTGTCAGAAAACGGTGGCCATTTTGAAATGGCGATTCGGATGTCAGATTTTAAGGAACTTAGCCGAAATATGTAGTTTTTCTTCTTGTAGGAAGCTATTCAGGCGTTTGAAAACATATTAATGTGATGCCTCGTAAATATGGGTTCAGATCATGTTGCGGTTCTCGTCAGTGCAGATCTCGCATATCTCACCGTGCTCCTGCATCGGAATGGAGTCGGTGACCACAGCCAGGTGCAGGCTGTCTCTCAGTGAGGATAGGGCTCCAGCCCTTCCTTCGTAGTTGGCGTCAGATGAAGACAAGCACAGACAGTGCAATGCCTTAGTGGATTGTGCCTTTGGGTGATTGTGCCAGCTTCCGCCGTCCGGCCACCACGATTGGCTGTTGTAGGGTGAGATGGCCAATCAGTGCACAGGCAAATGGCCAAGTCTCACCTAGCAGAGGTGTCAGAAAACGGCAGCCATTTTGAAATGGTAATTCGGATGTCGGATTTTAAGGAAATCAGGCGAAATATGTACTTTTGCTTCTTGTAGGAAGCTGATCAGGCGTTTGAAGACATATTAATGTGATACCTCGTAAATATGGGTTCAGATCATGTTGCGGTTCTCGTCAGTGCAGATTTCGCGTATCTCACCGTGCTCCTGCATCGGAATAGAGTCGGTGACCACAGCCAGGTGCAGGCTGTCTCTCAGTGAGGATAGGGATCAAGCCTTTCCTTTGTCGCTGGGGTCGGATGAAGACAGGCACAGACAGCGCAATGCCTTGGTGGATGGTGCATTGGGCGATTGTGCTGGCTTCCGCCTACCGGCCACCACGATTGGCTGCAGTAGGGGGAGCTGGCCAATCAGGGCACGAGCAAATGGCCAAGTCTCATTAGCAGAGGTGTCAGAAAACAGTGGCCATTTTGAAATGGCGATTCGGATGTCGGATTTTAAGGAAATCAGCAGAAATATGTAGGTTTGCTTCTTGTAGGAAGCTGATCAAGCATTTGAAAACATATTAGTGTCATGCCTCGTAAATATGGGTTCAGATCATGTTGCGGTTCTCGTCAGTGCAGATTTCGCGTATCTCACCGTGCTCCTGCATCGGAATAGAGTCGGTGACCACAGCCAGGTGCAGGCTGTCTCTCAGTGAGGATAGGGATCAAGCCTGTCCTTTGTCGCTGGGGTCGGATGAAGACAGGCACAGACAGTGCAATGCCTTGGTGGATGGTGCATTGGGCGATTGTGCTGGCTTCCGCCTACCGGCCACCACGATTGGCTGCAGTAGGGGGAGCTGGCCAATCAGGGCACGAGCAAATGGCCAAGTCTCATTAGCAGAGGTGTCAGAAAACAGTGGCCATTTTGAAATGGCGATTCGGATGTCGGATTTTAAGGAAATCAGCCGAAATATGTAGGTTTGCTTCTTGTAGGAAGCTGATCAAGCATTTCAAAACATATTAATGTCATGCCTCGTAAATATGGGTTCAGATCATGTTGCGGTTCTCGTCAGTGCAGATCTCGCATATCTCACCGTGCTCCTGCATCGGAATGGAGTCGGTGACCACAGACAGGTGCAGGCTGTCTCTCAGTGAGGATAGGGCTCCAGCCCTTCCTTCTTAGCTGGCGTCAGATGAAGACAAGTACAGACAGTGCAATGCCTTGGTGGATGGTGCCTTTGGGTGATTGTGCCAGCTTCCGCCTTCCAGCCACCACGATTGGCTGTTGTAGGGTGAGATGGCGAATCAGTGCACGAGCAAATGGCCAAGTCTCACCTAGCAGAGGTGTCAGAAAATGGTGGCCATTTTGAAATGGCGATTCGGATGTCGGGTTTTAAGCAAATCATCCAAAATATGTAGTTTTGCTTCTGGTAGGAAGCTGATCAGGCGTTTGAAAACATATTAATGTGATGCCTCGTAAATATGGGTTCAGATCATGTTGCGGTTCTCGTCAGTGCAGATCTTGCGTCTCTCACTGTGCTCGTGCATCATAATGGAGTCGGTGACCACTGCCAGGTGCAGTCTGTCTCTCATGGAGGATAGGGCTCCAGCCCTTCCTTCGTCGCTGGGGTCAGATGAAGACAGGCACAGACAGTGCAATGCCTTGGTGGATGGTGCCTTTGGGTGATTGTGCTGGTTTCCGCCTACCGGCCACCACGATTGGCTGTAGTAGGGGGAGCTGGCCAATCAGGGCACAAGCAAATGGCCAAGTCTCACTTAGCAGAGGTTTCAGAAAATGGTGGACATTCTGAAATTGTGATTCGGATGTCGGATTTTAAGGATATCAGCCGAAATATGTACTTTTGCTTCTTGTAGGAAGCTGATCAGGCGTTTAAAAACATATTAATTTGAAGCCTCGGAAATATGGGTTCAGATCATGCTGGGGTTCTCGTCAGTGCAGATTTTGCTATCTCACCAGGCTCGTGCATCAGAATGGAGTCGGTGACCACTGCCAGGTGCAGTCTGTCTCTCATGGAGGATAGGGCTCCAGCACTTCCGTCGTCGCTGGGGTCGGATGAAGACAGGCGCAGACAGTGCAATGCCTTGGTGGATGATGCATCTGGGAGATTGTGCTGGCTTCCGCCTACTGGTCACCACGATTGGCCGTAGTAGGGGGAGCTGATCAATCAGGGCACGAGCAAATGGGCAAGTCTCACCTAGCAGAGGTGCCAGAAAATGGTGGCCATTTTGAAATGGCTATTCGGATGTCGGATTTTAAGGAAATCAGCCGAAATATGTGCTTTTGGTTCTCATAGAAAGCTGATCAGGCGTTTGAAAACATATTAATGTGATGCCTCGTAAATATGGGTTCAGATCATGTTGCGGTTCTCGTCAGTGCAGATCTCGCGTATCTCACTGTGCTCCTGCATCGGAATGGAGTCGGTGACCACAGCCAGGTGCAGGCTGTCTCTCAGTGAGAATAGGGCTCAAGCCTTTCCTTCGTCGCTGGGGTCGGATGAAGACAGGCACAGACAGTGCAATGCCTTGGTGGATGATGCCTTTGGAGATTGTGCCGGCTTCCGCTTACCGGCCACCACGATTGGCTGTAGTAGGGGGAGCTGGTCAATCAGGGCATGAGCAAATGGCCAAGTGTCACCTAGCATAGGTGTCAGAAAATGGTGGCCATTTTGAGATGGCGATTCGGATATCAGATTTTAAGGTAATCAGCCGAAATATGTAGTTTTGCTTGAAGTAGGAAGCTGATCCGGCGTTTGAAGACATGTTAATGTGATGCCTCGTAAATATGGGTTCAGATCATGTCGCGGTTCTCGTCAGTGCAGATCTCGCGTATCTCACTGTGCTCCTGCATCGGAATGGAGTCGGTGACCACAGCCAGGTGCAGGCTGTCTCTCAGTGAGAATAGGGCTCAAGCCCTTCCTTCGTCGCTGGGGTCGGATGAAGACAGGCACAGACAGTGCAAAGCCTTGGTGGATGATGCCTTTGGGAGATTGTGCCGGCTTCCGCTTACCGGCCACCACGATTGGCTGTAGTAGGGGGAGCTGGTCAATCAGGGCATGAGCAAATTGCCAAGTGTCCCCTAGCAGAGGTGTCAGAAAATGGTGGCCATTTTGAAATGGCGATTCGGATGTCGGATTTTAAGAAAATCAGCCGAAATATGTACTTTTGCTTCTTGTAGGAAGCTGATCAGGCATTTGAAGACATTTTAATGTGATGACTCGTAAATATGGGTTCAGATCATGTTGCGGTTGTCGTCAGTGCAGATCTCGCGTATCTCACCGTGCTCCTGCATCAGAATGGAGTCAGTGACCACAGCCAGGTGCAGGCTGTCTCTCAGGGAGGATAGGGCTCCAGCCCTTCCTTCGTCGCTGGGGTCAGATGAAGACAGACACAGACAGTGCAATGCCTTGGTGGATGATGACTTTGGGTAATTTTGCTGGCTTCCGCCTACCGGCCACAACGATTGGTTGTAGTAGGGGGAGCTGGCCAATCAGGGCAAAAGCAAATGGCCAAGTCTCACCTAGCAGAGGTGTCAGAAAACGGTGGCCATTTTGAAATGGCGATTCAGATGTCGGATTTTAAGGTAATCAGCCGAAATATGTTGTTTTGCTTCAAGTAGGAAGCTGATCAGGTGTTTCAAAACATATTAATGTGATGCCTCGTAAATATGGGTTCAAATCATGTCACGGTTCTCGTCACTGCAGATCTTGCATATCTCACCGTGCTCCTGCATGGGAATGGAGTCGGTCACCACAGCGAGGAGCAGGCTGTCTCTCAGGGAGGATAGGGCTCCAGCCCTTCCTTTGTCGCTGAGGTCGGATGAAGACAGGCTCACACAGTGCAATGCCTTGGCGGATGATGCCTTTGGAAGATTGTACCGGCTTCCGCCTACCGGCCACGACGAGCGGCTGTAGTAGGGGGAGGTTGTCAATCAGGGCATGAGTAAATGGCCAAGTGTCACCTAGCAGAGGTGTCAGAAAATGGTGGCCATTTTGAAATGGCGATTTGGATGTCGGATTTTAAGAAAATCAGCCGAATTATATACTTTTGCTTCTTTTAGGAAGCTGATCAGGCGTTTGAAGACATATTAATGTGATGACTCGTAAATATGGGTTCAGTTCATGTTGCGGTTCTCGTCAGTGCAGATCTCGTGTATCTCACCGTGCTCCTGCATCGGAATGGAGTCGGTGACCACAGCAGGTGCAGGGGCTGTCTCTCAGTGAGGATAGGACTCCAGCCCTTCCTTCGTCGCTGGGGTCAGATGAAGACAGGCACAGACAGTGCAATGCCTTGGTGGATGGTGCCTTTGGGTGATTGTGCCGGCTTCCACCTACCGGCCACCACGATTGGCCGTAGTAGGGGGAGCTGGTCAATCAGGGCACGATCAAATGGCCAAGTCTCACCTAGCAGAGGTATCAGAAAATGGTGGCCATTTTGAAATGGCTATTCGGATGTCGGATTTTAAGGAAATCAGCCGAAATATGTGCTTTTGGTTCTTATAGGAAGCTGATCAGGCGTTTGAAGACATATTAATGTGATGCCTCGTAAATATGGGTTCAGATCATGTCCCGGTTCTCGTCAGTGCAGATCTTGCATATCTCACCGAGCTCCTGCATCGGAATGGAGTCGGTGACCACAGCCAGGTGCAGGCTGTCTCTCAGTGAGGATAGGGCTCCAGCCCTTCCATCGTCGCTGGCATCAGATGAAGACAAGCAGAGACAGTGCAATGCCTTAGTGGATGGTGCCTTTGGGTGATTGTGCCAGCTTCCACCTACTGGCCACCACGATTGGCTGTAGTAGGGGGAGTTGGCCAATCCGGGCACTAGCAAATGGCCAAGTCTCACCTAGCATAGGTGTCAGAAAACGGTGGCCATTTTGAAATGGTGATTCGGATGTCGGATTTTAAGGAAATAAACTGAAATATGTAGTTTTGCTTCTTGTAGGAAGCTGATCAGGCGTTTGAAAACATAATAATGTGATGCCTCGTAAATATGGGTTCAGATCATGTCCCGTTTCTCGTCAGTGCAGATATCGCGTATCTCACCGTGCTCCTGCATCGGAATGGAGTCGGTGACCACAGCCAGGTGCAGGCTGTCTCTCAGTAAGGATAGGACGCCAGCCCTTCCTTCGTCGCTGGGGTCGGATGAAGACAGACACAGACAGTGCAATGCCTTGGTGGATTCTGCTTTTGGGTATTTGTGCCGGCTTCCGCCTACCGGCCACCATGATTGGCTGTAGTAGGGGGAGCTGGCCAATCAGGGCACGAGCAAATGGCCAAGTCTCACCTAGCATAGGTGTCAGAAAACGGTGGCCATTTTGAAATGGAGATTCGGATGTCGGATTCTAAGGAAATCAGCCGAAATATGTACTTTTACCTCTTGCAGGAAGCTGATCAGGCGTTTGAAGACATATTAATGTGATGCCTCGTAAATATGGGTTCAGATCATGTTGCGGTTCTCGTCAGTGCAGATCTCGCGTATCTCACCGTGCTCCTGCATCGGAATGGAGTCGGTGACCACAGCCAGGTGCAGGCTTTATCCCAGGTAGGATAGGGCTCCCGCCCTTCCTTCGTCGCTGGGGTCAGATGAAGACAGGCACAGACAGTGCAATGCCTTGGTGGATGATGCATTTGGGTGATTGTGCTGGCTTCCGCCTACCGGCCACCATGGTTGGCTGTAGTAGGTGGAGATGGCCAATCAGGGCACGAGCACATGGCCAAGTCTCACCTAGCATAGGTGTCAGAAAACGGTGGCCATTTTAAAATGGCGATTCGGATGTCGTATTTTAAGGAAATCACCCGAAATATGTAGTTTTTCTTCTTGTAGGTAGCTATTCAGGCGTTTGAAGACATATTAATGTGATGCCTCGTAAATATGGGTTCAGATCATGTCCCGGTTCTCGTCAATGCAGATCTCACATATCTCACTGTGCTCCTGCATCGGAATGGACTCGGTGACCTCAGTAAGGTGCAGGCAGTCTCTCAGTGAGGATAGGGCTCCAGCCCTTCCTTTGTCGCTGGGTTCAGATGAAGACAACCACAGACAGCGCAATGCCTTGGTGGATGGTGCCTTTGGGTGATTGTGCCAGCTTTCGCCTACCGGCCACCACGATTGGCTGTACTAGGGGGAGCTGGCCAATCAGAGCACAAGCAAATGGCCAACTCTCACCTAGCAAAGGTGTCAGAAAATGGTGGCCATTTTGAAATGGCGATTCGGATGTCAGATTTTAAGGTAATCAGCCGAAATATGTAGTTTTGCTTCAAGTAGGAAGCTGATCAGGCGTTTGAAGACATGTTAATGTGATGCCTCGTAAATATGGGTTCAGATCATGTCGCGGTTCTCGTCAGTGCAGATCTCGCGTATCTCACCGTGCTCCTGCATCGGAATGGAGTCGGTGACCACAGCCAGGTGCAGGCTGTCTCTCAGTGAGGATAGGCCTCCATCCCTTCCTTCGTCACTGCGGTCGGATGAACACAGACACAGACAGTGCAATGCCTTGGTGGATGGTGCCTTTAGGTGATTTTGCTGGCTTCCACCTACCGGCCACCACGATTGGTTGTAGTAGGAGGAGCTGGCCAATCAGGGCACGAGCAAATGGCCAAGTCTCACCTAGCAGAGGTGTCAGAAAACGGTGGCCATTTTGAAATGGCGATTCAGATGTCGGATTTTAAGGTAATCAGCCGAAATTGTAGTTTTGCTTCAAGTAGGAAGCTGATCAGGCGTTTGAAAACATATTAATGTGATGCCTCGTAAATATGGGTTCAGATCATGTCCTGGTTCTCCTCAGTGCAGATCTTGTGTATCTCACCGTGCTCCTGCATCGGAGTGGAGTGGGTGATCACAGCCAGGTGCAGGCTGTCTCTCAGGGAGGATAGGGCCCAAGTCTTTCCTTCTTCGCTGGGGTCGGATGAAGACAGGCACAAACAGTGCAATGCCTTGGTGGATGGTGCCTTTGGGCGATTGTGCTGGCTTCCGCCTACCGGCTACCACGATTGGCTGCAGTAGGGGGAGCTGGCCAATCAGGGCACGAGCAAATGGCCAAGTCTCATTAGCAGAGGTGTCAGAAAACAGTGGCCATTTTGAAATGGTGATTCGGATGTCGGATTTTAAGGAAATCAGCCGAAATATGTAGGTTTGCTTCTTGTAGGAAGCTGATCAAGCATTTGAAAACATATTAATGTCATGCCTCGTAAATATGGGTTCAGAGCATGACTCGGTTCTCGTCAATGCAGATCTCGCGTATCTCACCGTGCTCCTGCATCGGAATGGAGTCGGTGGCCACAGCCAGGTGCAGGCTGTCTCTCAGTGAGGATAGGGCTCCAGCCCTTCCTTCGTCGCTGGCGTCAGATGAAGACAAGCACAGACAGTGCAATGCCTTGGTGGATGGTACCTTTGGGTGATTGTGCTGGCTTCCGCCTACCGGCCACCACGATTGGCTGTAGTAGGGGGTGCTGGCCAATCAGGGCACGAGCAAATGGCAAAGTCTCACCTAGCAGAGGTGTCAGAAAAGGGTGGCCATTTTGAAATGGCGATTCGGATGTCGGATTTTAAGGAAATCAGCTGAAATATGTAGTTTTGCTTCTTGTAGGAAGCTGATCAGGCATTTGAAAACGTATTAATGTGATGCCTCGAAAATATGGGTACATATCATGTTGCGGTTCTCGTCAGTGCAGATCTCGCGTATCTCACCGTGCTCCTGCATCAGAATGGAGTCGGTGACCATAGCCAGGTGCAGGCTGTCTCTCAGGGAGGATAGGGCTCCAGCCCTTCCTTTGTCGCTGGGGTCAGATGAAGACAGACACAGACAGTGCAATGCCTTGGTGGATGATGCCTTTGGGTGATTGTGCTGGCTTCCGCCTACCGGCCACCATGATTGACTGTAGTAGGTGGAGATGGCCAATCAGGGCACGAGCACATGGCCAAGTCTCACATAGCATAGGTGTCAGAAAACGGTGGCCATTTTAAAATGGCGATTCGGATGTCGGATTTTAAGGAAATCAACCGAAATATGTAGTTTTTCTTCTTGTAGGTAGCTATTCAGGCGTTTGAAGACATATTAATGTGATGCCTCGTAAATATGGGTTCAGATCATGTCCCGGTTCTCGTCAATGCAGATCTCGCATATCTCACTGTGCCCCTGCATCGGAATGGAGTCGGTGACCACAGTAAGGTGCAGGCAGTCTCTCAGTGAGGATAGGGCTCCAGCCCTTCCTTCGTCGCTGGGTTCAGATGAAGACAACCACAGACCGTGCAATGTCTTGGTGGATGGTGCCTTTGGGTGATTGTGCCAGCCTCCACCTACCGGCCACCACGATTGGCTGTAGTAGGGGGAGCTGGCCAATCAGAGCACAAGCAAATGGCCAAGTCTCACCTAGCAAAGGTGTCAGAAAACGGTGGCCATTTTGAAATGGCGATTCGGATGTCAGATTTTAAGGCAATCAGCCGAAATATGTAGTTTTGCTTCAAGTAGGAAGCTGATCAGGCGTTTGAAGACATGTTAATGTGATGCCTCGTAAATATGGGTTCAGATCATGTTGCGGTTCTTGTCAGTGCAGATCTCGCGTAACTCACTGTGCTCCTGCATCGGAATGGAGTCGGTGACCACAGCCAGGTGCAGGCTGTCTCTCAGTGATGATAGGACTCCATCCCTTCCTTCGTCATTGCAGTCGGATGAAGACAGACACAGACAGTGCAATGCCTTGGTGGATGGTGCCTTAAGGTGATTTTGCTGGCTTCCACCTACCGGCCACCACGAATGGTTGTAGTAGGGGGAGTTGGCCAATCAGGGCACAAGCAAATGGCCAAGTCTCACCTAGCAGAGGTGTCAGAAAACGGTGGCCATTTTGAAATGGCGATTCAGATGTCAGATTTTAAGGTAATCAGCCGAAATATGTAGTTTTGCTTCAAGTAGGAAGCTGATCAGGCGTTTGAAAACATATTAATGTGATGCCTCGTAAATATGGGTTCAAATCATGTCACGGTTCTCGTCAGTGCAGATCTTGCATATCTCACCGTGATCCTGCATCGGAATGGAGTCGGTCACCACAGCGAAGAGCAGGCTGTCTCTCAGGGAGGATAGGGCTCCAGCCCTTCCTTTGTCGCTGAGGTCGGATGAAGACAGGCTCAGACAGTGCAATGCCTTGGTGGATGATGCTCTGATTACTTACCGGTAATCTTCATTACTCCTAGTCCTACTCTTCCTCGTCACAATACTTACTTCATGAGGCACCTGCCTCCGACACAGGACCTTCTTCTATTTCTTTAAATCTCTATAACTCCTCCCCCACATCCATGTCACTCAGTTTCATATTACCAAGCCGGAGCATGGGACCTTCCCCGGTGGGAGGGTGAGGAGGGTCGTCAGTACTGTGACGAGGAAGAGTAGGACTAGGAGTAATGAAGATTACTGGTAAGTAATCAGAGCATTACCTCCACGTCCACTCTTCCTCGTCCCAGTACTTACTTCATGAGGTATACCAAAGCAGCAACGGGGAAAAGGTCCCAATGAGACACAGAGCCAAAAACAGTGCAGCAAAACACACCCACAATAACTCTTAAATCACATCCCCACAGACAAAACTCCAACCACGAAGGAACCAACCCCCGAGTGGGAGAAACTCAACCCATAGCGGTTGATGAAAATGCCTAGACCAGCCAAGGCGGCAGCCATACAAATCTCTTGCAGAGAAAAACCCTCCTTGCATCGGCCCAGGAAGCTGCCAAACCCCTGGCAGACCGCCCCTGATTGTGCGCAGGCACAGGCAGGCCAGAAGCCACATAGGCCCTAGAGATCACAACCCGGAACCACCGGAAAATGGAAACCACAGATGCGTTATGCGTTATGCCCAGCCCCAGCCGGACCACAAGCAATCAGAAGACTATCAGATTGGTGGAAAAAGCAAACCAAGCCAAATACTCCAACGCGTCCCGCCGGACATCAATGTTAAGCCGAGCCACCTCCTCAGGCGTTCTTGGATCATGAAAGAAGTCAGGGAGAACCAGACCCTGAGAGGTGTGAAAACCGAGAGACAACTGAAGGGAGAAACATCGAACCACACCCCGGCACCACCGAGTCTGGCAGCACCCTCAGGAAAGGAGCGTGACATAAGAGAGCCCCATTCTCCCCAAGCCTACGGGCAGAAGTGAGGGCAATAAGAAAAGCAGATTTCAGTGTAAGAAGTTTGATATCAATCTCGGAAATGGGCTCAAAAGGAGGCCCGTGAAGGAACCGTAATACAAGAGGGAGATCCCAAGAGGAAAGCCCTTTATCAGCACAAGGACGGGAAGAAGAAAAACCCTGGATCAATTTCCCCACCAACACCTCCCCATCCAAGTGACCGTCAGAGTCCCCCAAAAGTAATTTCATGGAGGCCCACTGAGAGCGAAGCCTGGAAAAACTGCCAGGCCCCTGTCAAAACCCCTCCTCGAGGAACCGAAGGATAGCAGAGGCCAGAACGCAGGGGAGGGATCCCAGACCACCCATACCAGTCTCGGAAATGGCCCCAGTGTCTGCCTAACACCTTCAGAGTGGAGGGTCTAAGAGCATCCATTTGGACCCAACTACAGGATCTGAGAACCCCTGAGATATCAACCTCGACTGAGCAATAGCCACACCGCCCATTGCATCTGGTGGAATTCCAACCGCAGATCCCCTTGAAGGGGACACGGCCACCTCGGAACCAGCCAAGGTTCCTAGGACCGAAGCTCCAACAGAGAGGGGAGCCAACTCCGGCGGGACCAGAACGGAGCTAACAACAACACAGTCCCCCTGGACACTCTGATGCGCCAAACCACCCGGGGCAGAAGGGGAATAGGCGGAAAGGCATAAAGGAAAACCCCAAGGCCACTGTACAAAGAGGGCGTCCATCCCCCAATCCCCTCAGCCTGAAACCTAGAGCAGAAGAGGGGAACTTCTGCTGAGGCCGGGGATGCAAACAGGTCTAGAACCACGGACCCTAATCTGACACAGGTCACCGCAAAGACCTGGGCCAACAGGACCAGTTCCGCAGAGGAGTGAAAACCGGCGTCTGAGAAGATCCGCTTGAACATTGTCCACCCTTCTGATACGTGAGGCCACCAGAGACACCAGATGAGAGTCCTCCCAGGTGCCTATCAGCGCTGGCAGAGCATTCAAGGAGTGGCCGGAAGCCCTTTTGCAGTTGACATATGCCAAGGCCGTCGTATTGTCCGATTGGACCAAAAACCGCCGACCGTCCAGCAACTCCTCGAAGTACACCAGAGCTTGGACAATGGCACAACTCTGGATGATCGCCGGATCTCCCCAGATCTCACAACCCTTGAGCTGAGAGGACCCCCAATGTAGACCCTTTCTGCTGGTGTTGGTAGTAGGAGAGGCCACAGGAGGAAGGACCATGCACACCTCAGCCTGTAGACCTGAAACCCCCCGCCACCATAGCAGGGACACTCGCAGCGCTGGGGACACTGAAAACAAAACTACGAAAGCTGAGATGTCGGGAGCCAGTGGGAGAGAGTATAAGACACCAGGAGACGTAACCGAAGACGGGCTCAAGGAACTGGAAAACATGCAAGACGCCACGTGCCCCGTAACTTCAGCAACAGGCGAGCCGAGATATACTGCCTTCTGAGAACCCAGCCCAGAACAGCCAGCAAGCGCCCCCCCTGCACAACATCCAGAGTACGCTCTCCCCAGATGTCCGGACAAGCAGTGCAGGGTCTTGAGACCCATAAGCAGGTGACACATCCTAGAAGGCATAGGGACCAGGAACACCCGCAAGTAGAAAACTTGACCCTGAACAGGGAGAGGAACGGGCAAGACGGTAACCCACAACAACCGTTCGGAGAGAACGGATCCCATGGCCAACTACTTGGACCGTGAGCTGGGTACCAAAGTCCTAACCATGCAAACCTGGACAGGAGGAGACAGGAATGGCAACTGATACCCCCTCCAGAAGGAGCCCATTACCCAGGAAGCTTAACCCCACCGGTCCCATACACCTCAGAGAAGATAGAGACGAGGAGCCAGGGAAAACCGCCAGTCACTGCACTTGCACCAGAGGGAAATCACAGGACGTTGAAACAGGCCTGCGCCACAATATAACAGCATGCTTGTCAGCCCACAAAAAGATCTGACCTATCAAAAGGAAGATACTGGACAGCCCAGAAGTCCAGCAGACTATGGCCCCCTCAGCTGACAGAGGAGCCACCAGGCTGGCGTCAAAAGGGCAGAGTACTGTCACAAAGCAGGGCAAAGCAATCCATCCCGGATAGCCGACATCAAAGGCAACCCCCTACCTGAGGTATGCCTATACTGGAAAACCCACTGAAGTGACATCCCCCTCCACCGGCACCAGGGGCTCTGAGAACCCCTCTAAGCACAGACATGTGCCACCATGTGCCCTATCACTTCCCACAAGTCTGAGAGGAGGCCTGAAAGCAACACGTCGGCACCGGAGGACCTAGGCCCTAAAAGAAGAGACACTGGGAACCCCATGCATGGCCGTTACTTCCATGATGCATTTTCCATAATCCCATGCCGGACAAGGGAAAAGCAAAATCAACTCCTTCGACTTTCCCTCGCGCAGTTTAGAGGAAGAGGACAGGACAAGGAGTCTGCATCCATAGCTAGCACAGACCCAAACACACCACTAACACGCCACATGACTGAGAGGTGGCTTGAGCCCTGTATCCAGTAGCTGGTAGCCCCATGCTCTAGATCGTTCCAATGCGTCGGTCTAGGAAGGTTGAAGGACCGAGTCAGCACCGCTGAAACTCGAACCCGAAGTGTAGACTATGCCAGGCCGGTACCCTTCCGGCCGCTTGCAGACTTGTCCAAATCTGCGCCGTATTCACAGGCAGCACGCAAGGAATGCAGCCAACATCCGGTGCATCCTGGGCTGTGTGTGTCTGAGGAGCGGGTGGTATGTGACATGCCTGCGACAGAACAGAGCCCCCACACTTTCAAATACTCTGTCACAGACACCCCACGACAAGGAGCAGAGAGGCCTCACAACAAAAAGGGAAGGCTAGCCCATACTGCCAAGTGCTTGCCATCATTTCCAATAAAGATGTGTACACAGAGCACGAGGTAACGGCCTTTCGAAGGAGTCAAGATGGCCATACCAGCAAGAGAGGGGAAAACATCAAGCACAGTCCTCCCCTCTCCTTACCTTCCCCCAGATAATGCAGCTAACATCCGGTGCATCCTGGGCCGTGTGTCTCTGAGGAGAGGGTGGTATGTGACATGCCTGCGACAGAACAGAGCCCCCGCACTTTCAAATACTCTGTCACAGTCACCCCACGACAAGAAGTAGAGAGGCCTCACAACAAAAGGGAAGGCTTAGCCCATACTGCCAAGTGCTTGCCATAATTTCCAATAAAGATGTGCACACAAAGCACGAGGAAAACGGCATGTTGAAGGAGTCAAGATGGCCATACCAGCAGGAGAGGGGAAAAATATCAAGCACAGTCCTCCCCTCTCCTTACCTTCCCCCAGATAATGCAGCTAACATCCGGTGCATCCAGGGCCGTGTGTCTCTGAGGAGCAGGTGGTATGTGACATGCCTGCGACAGAACAGAGCCCCCGCACTCCCAAAGACTCTCTGCCACTGTCACCCCACGACAAGAAGCAGAGAGGCCTCACAACAAAAGGGAAGGCTAGCCCATACTGCCAAGTCGAATCAAGACGTCCAAAACAGGAGGAGAGGGGAAAAACATCAAGCCCAGTCCTCCCCTCTCCTTACCTTCCCGGGGCCGTGCAGGACCCGGGACACAATGCTCACGCTGCGGTCCGGAGCCCAGCAAAGAACCGAGCGAGGCAATCCAGCTCAACTGTGACCCCAAGCCCCGCAGGGGGCCCAGGAGCAGCGCCGCACCTGAGGGAGCCGAGGGCCCCGCCACACAGCCCCCCCAGGGGGCCAGCAATCGGTGCTCCCTGGTGCCCCGCACCGGGAAGAAAAAGTCCAACCTGCCGGAGGCAGGAAAAATTAAACTGAGTGACATGGATGTGGGGGAGGAGTTATAGAGATTTAAAGAAATAGAAGAAGGTCCTGTGTCGGAGGCAGGTGCCTCATGAAGTAAGTACTGGGACGAGGAAGAGTGGACGTGGAGGTAATGCCTTTGGAAGATTGTGCCGGCTTCCGCCTACCGGCCACGATGAGTGGCTGTAGTAGGGGGAGGTTGTCAATCAGGACCTGAGTAAATGGCCAAGTGTCACCTAGCAGAGGTGTCAGAAAATGGTGGCCATTTTGAAATGGCAATTCGGATGTGGGATTTTAAGAAAATCAGCCGAAATATGTACTTTTGATTCTTGTAGGAAGCTGATCAGGCGTTTGAAGACATATTAATGTGATGACTCGTAAATATGGGTTCAGTTCATGTTACGGTTCTCGTCAGTGCAGATCTTCCGTATCTCACCGTGCTCCTGCATCAGAATGGAGTCGGTGACCACAGCAGGTGCAGGGGCTGTCTCTCAGTGAGGCTAGGACTCCAGCCCTTCCTTCGTCGCTGGGGTGAAATGAAGACAGACACAGACAGTGCAATGCCTTGGTGGATGGTACCTTTGGGTGATTGTGCCGGCTTCCGCCTACCGGCCACCACGATTGGCTGTAGTAGGGGGAACTGGCCAATCAGGGCACGAGCAAATGGCCAAGTCTCACATAGCATAGGTGTCAGAAAACGGTGGCCATTTTGAAATGGTGATTCGGATGTCAGATTTTAAGGAAATCAGGCGAAATATGTAGTTTTTCTTCTTGTAGGAAGCTATTCAGGCGTATGAAGACATATTAATGTGATGCCTCATAAATATGGGTTCAGATAATGTCCCGGTTCTCGTCAGTGCAGATCTCGCATATCTCACCGTGCTCCTGCATCGGAATGGAGTCGGTGACCTCAGCCAGGTGCAGGCTGTCTCTCAGTGAGGATAGGACTCTAGCCTTTCCTTCGTCGCTGGGGTCGGATGAAGACAGACACAGACAGTGCAATGCCTTGGTGGATGGTGCCTTTGGGTGATTGTGCCGGCTTCCGCCTACTGTCCACCACGATTGGCTATAATAGGGGGAGCTGGCCAATCAGGGCAAGAGCAAATGGCCAAGTCTCATCTAGCATAGGTGTCAGAAAACGGTGGCCATTTTGAAATGGCGATTTGGATGTCGGATTTTAAGGAACTTAGCCGAAATATGTAGTTTTTCTTCTTGTAGGAAGCTATTCAGGCGTTTGAAAACATTAATGTGATGCCTCGTAAATATGGGCTCAGATCATGTTGCGGTTCTCGTCAGTGCAGATCTCGCATATCTCACCGTGCTCCTGCATCAGAATGGAGTCGGTAACCACAGCCAGGTGCAGGCTGTCTCTCAGTGAGGATAGGGCTCCAGCCCTTCCTTCGTAGCTGGCGTCAGTTGAAGACAAGCACAGAAAGTGCAATGCATTGGTGGATGGTGCCTTTGGGTGATTGGGCCAGCTTCCGCCTTCCGGCCACCACGATTGGCTGTTGTAGGGTGAGATGGCCAATCAGTGCACGAGCAAATGGCCAAGTCTCACCTAGCAGAGGTGTCAGAAAATGGTGGCCATTTTGAAATGGTAATTCGGATGTCGGATTTTAAGGAAATCAGCCGAAATATGTACTTTTGCTTCTTGTAGGAAGCTGATCAGGCGTTTGAAGACATATTAATGTGATACCTGGTAAATATGGGTTCAGATCATGTTGCGGTTCTCGTCAGTGCAGATTTCGCGTATCTCACCGTGCTCCTGCATCGGAATGGAGTCGGTGACCACAGCCAGGTGCAGGCTGTCTCTCAGTGAGGATAGGGATCAAGCCTTTCCTTTGTCGCTGGGGTCGGATGAAGACAGTCACAGACAGTGCAATGACTTGGTGGATGGTGCATTGGCCGATTGTGCTGGCTTCCGCCTACCGGCCACCACGATTGGCTGCAGTAGGGGGAGCTGGCCAATCAGGGCACGAGCAAATGGCCAAGTCTCATTAGCAGAGGTGTCAGAAAACAGTGGCCATTTTGAAATGGCGATTTGGATGTCGGATTTTAAGGAAATCAGCCGAAATATGTATGTTTGCTTCTTGTAGGAAGCTGATCAAGCATTTGAAAACATATTAATGTCATGCCTCGTAAATATGGGTTCAGATCATGATGCGGTTCTCGTCCGTGCAGATTTCGCGTATCTCATCGTGCTCCTGCATCGGAATGGAGTCCGTGACCACAGCCAGGTGCAGGCTATCTCTCAGTGAGGATAGGGATCAAGCCTTTCCTTTGTCGCTGGGGTCAGATGAAGACAGACACAGACAGTGCAATGCCTTGGTGGATGGTGCCTTAGGGTATTTGTGCCGGCTTCTGCCTACCGGCCGCCATGATTGGCTATAATAGGGGGAGCTGGCCAATCAGGGCACGAGCAAATGGCCAAGTCTCACCTAGCATAGGTGTCAGAAAGCGGTGGCCATTTTGAAATGGCGATTCGGATGTCAGATTTTAAGGAACTTAGCCGAAATATGTAGTTTTTCTTCTTGTAGGAAGCTATTCAGGCGTTTGAAAACATATTAATGTGATGCCTTGTAAATATGGGTTCAGATCATGTTGCGGTTCTCGTCAGTGCAGATCTCGCATATCTCACCGTGCTCCTGCATCGGAATGGAGTCGGTGACCACAGCCAGGTGCAGGCTGTCTCTCAGTGAGGATAGGGCTCCAGCCCTTCCTTCGTAGCTGGCGTCAGATGAAGACAAGCACAGACAGTGCAATGCCTTAGTGGATTGTGCCTTTGGGTGATTGTGCCAGCTTCCGCCGTCCGGCCACCACGATTGGCTGTTGTAGGGTGAGATGGCCAATCAGTGCACAAGCAAATGGCCAAGTCTCACCTAGCAGAGGTGTCAGAAAACGGCGGCCATTTTGAAATGGTAATTCGGATGTCGGATTTTAAGGAAATCAGCCGAAATATGTACTTTTGCTTCTTGTAGGAAGCTGATCAGGCGTTTGAAGACATATTAATGTGATACCTCGTAAATATGGGTTCAGATCATGTTGCGGTTCTCGTCAGTGCAGATTTCGCGTATCTCACCGTGCTCCTGCATCGGAATAGAGTCGGTGACCACAGCCAGGTGCAGGCTGTCTCTCAGTGAGGATAGGGATCAAGCCTTTCCTTTGTCGCTGGGGTCGGATGAAGACAAGCATCGACAGTGCAATGCCTAGGTGGATGGTGCATTGGGCGATTGTGCTGGCTTCCGCCTACCGGCCACCACGATTGGCTGCAGTAGGGGGAGCTGGCCAATCAGGGCACGAGCAAATGGCCAAGTCTCAATAGCAGAGGTGTCAGAAAACAGTGGCCATTTTGAAATGGCGATTCGGATGTCAGATTTTAAGGAAATCAGCCGAAATATGTAGGTTTGCTTCTTGTAGGAAGCTGATCAAGCATTTGAAAACATATTAATGTCATGCCTCGTAAATATTGGTTCAGATCATGACGCGGTTCTCGTCAGTGCAGATTTCGCGTATCTCATCGTGCTCCTGCATCGGAATGGAGTCGGTGACCACAGCCAGGTGCAGGCTGTCTCTCAGTGAGGATAGGGATCAAGCCTTTCCTTTGTCGCTGGGGTCAGATGAAGACAGACACAGACAGTGCAATGCCTTGGTGGATGGTGCCTTTGGGTATTTGTGCCGGCTTCCGCCTACCGGCCACCATTATTGGCTGTAGTAGGGGGAGTGGCCAATCAGGGCACGAGCAAATGGCCAAGTCTCACCGAGCATAGGTGTCAGAAAACGGAGGCCATTTTAAAATGGCGATTCGGATGTCGGCTTTTAAGGAACTTAGCCGAAATATGTGGTTTTTCTTCTTGTAGGAAGCTATTCAGGCGTTTGAAAACATATTAATGTGATGCCTCGTAAATATGGGTTCAGATCATGTTGCGGTTCTCGTCAGTGCAGATCTCGCATATCTCACCGTGCTCCTGCATCGGAATGGAGTCGGTGACCACAGACAGGTGCAGGCTGTCTCTCAGTGAGGATAGGGCTCCAGCCCTTCCTTCTTAGCTGGCGTCAGATGAAGACAAGCACAGACAGTGCAATGCCTTGGTGGATGGTGCCTTTGGGTGATTGTGCCAGCTTCCGCCTTCCGGCCACCACGATTGGCTGTTGTAGGGTGAGATGGCCAATCAGTGCACGAGCAAGTGGCCAAGTCTCACCTAGCAGAGGTGTCAGAAAATGGTGGCCATTTTGAAATGGCGATTCGGATGTCGTGTTTTAAGGAAATCATCCAAAATATGTAGTTTTGCTTCTGGTAGGAAGCTGATCAGGCTTTTGAAAACATATTAATGTGATGCCTCGTAAATATGGGTTCAGATCATGTTGCGGTTCTCGTCAGTGCAGATCTTGCGTATCTCACCGTGCTCGTGCATCAAAATGGATTCGGTGACCACTGCCAGGTGCAGTCTGTCTCTCATGGAGGATAGGGCTCCAGCCCTTCCTTCGTCGCTGGGGTCAGATGAAGACAGGCACAGACAGTGCAATGCCTTGGTGGATGGTGCCTTTGGGTGATTGTGCTGGTTTCCGCCTCCCGGCCACCACGATTGGCTGTAGTAGGGGGAGCTGGCCAATCAGGGCACAAGCAAATGGCCAAGTCTCACTTAGCAGAGGTTTCAGAAAATGGTGGCCATTCTGAAATGGTGATTCGGATGTCGTATTTTAAGGATATCAGCCGAAATATGTTCTTTTGCTTCTTGTAGGAAGCTGATCAGGCGTTTAAAAACATATTAATGTGAAGCCTCGGAAATATGGGTTCAGATCATGTTGCGGTACTCGTCAGTGCAGATCTTGCGTATCTCACCGGGCTCGTGCATCAGAATGGAGTCGGTGACCACTGCCAGGTGCAGTCTGTCTCTCATGGAGGATAGGGCTCCAGCACTTCCGTCGTCGCTGGGGTCGGATGAAGACAGGCGCAGACAGTGCAATGCCTTGATGGATGATGCATCTGGGAGATTGTGCTGGCTTCCGCCTACTGGTCACCACGATTGGCCGTAGTAGGGGGAGCTGGTCAATCAGGGCACGAGCAAATGGGCAAGTCTCACCTAGCAGAGGTGCCAGAAAATGGTGGCCATTTTGAAATGGCTATTCGGATGTCGGATTTTAAGGAAATCAGCCGAAATATGTGCTTTTGGTTCTTATAGGAAGCTGATTAGGCGTTTGAAGACATATTAATGTGATGCCTCGTAAATATGGGTTCAGATCATGTCCCGGTTCTCGTCAGTGCAGATCTCGCATATCTCACGTGCTCCTGCATCGGAATGGAGTCGGTGACCACAGCCAGGTGCAGGCTGTCTCTCAGTGAGGATAGGGCTCCAGCCCTTCCTTCGTAGCTGGCATCAGATGAAGACAAGCACAGACAGTGCAATGCCTTAGTGGATTGTGCCTTTGGGTGATTGTGCCAGCTTCCGCCGTCCGGCCACCACGATTGGCTGTTGTAGGGTGAGATGGCCAATCAGTGCACAAGCAAATAGCCAAGTCTCACCTAGCAGAGGTGTCAGAAAACGGCGGCCATTTTGAAATGGTAATTCGGATGTCGGATTTTAAGGAAATCAGCCGAAATATGTACTTTTGCTTCTTGTAGGAAGCTATTCAGGCGTTTGAAAACATATTAATGTGATGCCTCGTAAATATGGGTTCAGATCATGTTGCGGTTCTCGTCAGTGCAGATCTCACATATCTCACCGTGCTCCTGCATCGGAATGGAGTCGGTGACCACAGACAGGTGCAGGCTATCTCTCAGTGAGGATAGGGCTCCAGCCCTTCCTTCTTAGCTGGCGTCAGATGAAGACAAGCACAGACAGTGCAATGCCTTGGTGGATGGTGCCTTTGGGTGATTGTGCCAGCTTCCGCCTTCCGGCCACCACGATTGGCTGCTGTAGGGTGAGATGGCCAATCAGTGCACGAGCAAGTGGCCAAGTCTCACCTAGCAGAGGTGTCAGAAAATGGTGGCCATTTTGAAATGGCGATTCGGATGTCGGGTTTTAAGGAAATCATCCAAAATATGTAGTTTTGCTTCTGGTAGGAAGCTGATCAGGCGTTTGAAAACATATTAATGTGATGCCTCGTAAATATGGGTTCAGATCATGTTGCGGTTCTCGTCAGTGCAGATCTTGCATATCTCACCGTGCTCGTGCATCAGAATGGATTCGGTGACCACTGCCCGGTGCAGTCTGTCTCTCAGTAAGGATAGGACGCCAGCCCTTCCTTCGTCGCTGGGGTCGGATGAAGACAGACACAGACAGTGCAATGCCTTGGTGGATGGTGCTTTTGGGTATTTGTGCCGGCTTCCGCCTACCGGCCACCATGATTGGCTGTAGTAGGGGGAGCTGGCCAATCAGGGCACGAGCAAATGGCCAAGTCTCACCTAGCATAGGTGTCAGAAAACGGTGGCCATTTTGAAATGGAGATTCGGATGTCGGATTCTAAGGAAATCAGCCGAAATATGTACTTTTACCTCTTGCAGGAAGCTGATCAGGCGTTTGAAGACATATTAATGTGATGCCTCGTAAATATGGGTTCAGATCATATTGCGGTTCTCGTCAGTGCAGATCTCGCGTATCTCACCGTGCTCCTGCATCGGAATGGAGTCGGTGACCACAGCCAGGAGCAGGCTTTATCCCAGGTAGGATAGGGCTCCCGCCCTTCCTTCGTCGCTGGGGTCAGATGAAGACAGGCACAGACAGTGCAATGCCTTGGTGGATGATGCATTTGGGTGATTGTGCTGGCTTCCGCCTACCGGCCACCATGGTTGGCTGTAGTAGGTGGAGATGGCCAATCAGGGCACGAGCACATGGCCAAGTCTCACCTAGCATAGGTGTCAGAAAACGGTGGCCATTTTAAAATGGCGATTCGGATGTCGTATTTTAAGGAAATCAGCCGAAATATGTAGTTTTTCTTCTTGTAGGTAGCTATTCAGGCGTTTGAAGACATATTAATGTGATGCCTCGTAAATATGGGTTCAGATCATGTCCCGGTTCTCGTCAATGCAGATCTCACATATCTCACTGTGCTCCTGCATCGGAATGGACTCGGTGACCTCAGTAAGGTGCAGGCAGTCCCTCAGTGAGGATAGGGCTCCAGCCCTTCCTTTGTCGCTGGGTTCAGATGAAGACAACCACAGACAGCGCAATGCCTTGGTGGATGGTGCCTTTGGGTGATTGTGCCAGCTTTCGCCTACCGGCCACCACGATTGGCTGTACTAGGGGGAGCTGGCCAATCAGAGCACGAGCAAATGGCCAACTCTCACCTAACAAAGGTGTCAGAAAATGGTGGCCATTTTGAAATGGCGATTCGGATGTCAGATTTTAAGGTAATCAGCCGAAATATGTAGTTTTGCTTCAAGTAGGAAGCTGATCAGGCGTTTGAAGACATGTTAATGTGATGCCTCGTAAATATGGGTTCAGATCATGTCGCGGTTCTCGTCAGTGCAGATCTCGCGTATCTCACCGTGCTCCTGCATCGGAATGGAGTCGGTGACCACAGCCAGGTGCAGGCTGTCTCTCAGTGAGGATAGGCCTCCATCCCTTCCTTCGTCACTGCGGTCGGATGAACACAGACACAGACAGTGCAATGCCTTGGTGGATGGTGCCTTTAGGTGATTTTGCTGGCTTCCACCTACCGGCCACCACGATTGGTTGTAGTAGGAGGAGCTGGCCAATCAGGGCACGAGCAAATGGCCAAGTCTCACCTAGCAGAGGTGTCAGAAAACGGTGGCCATTTTGAAATGGCGATTCAGATGTCGGATTTTAAGGTAATCAGCCGAAATTGTAGTTTTGCTTCAAGTAGGAAGCTGATCAGGCGTTTGAAAACATATTAATGTGATGCCTCGTAAATATGGGTTCAGATCATGTCCTGGTTCTCCTCAGTGCAGATCTTGCGTATCTCACCGTGCTCCTGCATCGGAGTGGAGTGGGTGATCACAGCCAGGTGCAGGCTGTCTCTCAGGGAGGATAGGGCCCAAGTCTTTCCTTCTTCGCTGGGGTCGGATGAAGACAGGCACAAACAGTGCAATGCCTTGGTGGATGGTGCCTTTGGGCGATTGTGCTGGCTTCCGCCTACCGGCTACCACGATTGGCTGCAGTAGGGGGAGCTGGCCAATCAGGGCACGAGCAAATGGCCAAGTCTCATTAGCAGAGGTGTCAGAAAACAGTGGCCATTTTGAAATGGTGATTCGGATGTCGGATTTTAAGGAAATCAGCCGAAATATGTAGGTTTGCTTCTTGTAGGAAGCTGATCAAGCATTTGAAAACATATTAATGTCATGCCTCATAAATATGGGTTCAGAGCATGACTCGGTTCTCGTCAATGCAGATCTCGCGTATCTCACCGTGCTCCTGCATCGGAATGGAGTCGGTGGCCACAGCCAGGTGCAGGCTGTCTCTCAGTGAGGATAGGGCTCCAGCCCTTCCTTCGTCGCTGGCGTCAGATGAAGACAAGCACAGACAGTGCAATGCCTTGGTGGATGGTACCTTTGGGTGATTGTGCTGGCTTCCGCCTACCGGCCACCACGATTGGCTGTAGTAGGGGGTGCTGGCCAATCAGGGCACGAGCAAATGGCAAAGTCTCACCTAGCAGAGGTGTCAGAAAAGGGTGGCCATTTTGAAATGGCGATTCGGATGTCGGATTTTAAGGAAATCAGCTGAAATATGTAGTTTTGCTTCTTGTAGGAAGCTGATCAGGCATTTGAAAACGTATTAATGTGATGCCTCGAAAATATGGGTACATATCATGTTGCGGTTCTCGTCAGTGCAGATCTCGCGTATCTCACCGTGCTCCTGCATCAGAATGGAGTCGGTGACCATAGCCAGGTGCAGGCTGTCTCTCAGGGAGGATAGGGCTCCAGCCCTTCCTTTGTCGCTGGGGTCAGATGAAGACAGACACAGACAGTGCAATGCCTTGGTGGATGATGCCTTTGGGTGATTGTGCTGGCTTCCGCCTACCGGCCACCATGATTGACTGTAGTAGGTGGAGATGGCCAATCAGGGCACGAGCACATGGCCAAGTCTCACATAGCATAGGTGTCAGAAAACGGTGGCCATTTTAAAATGGCGATTCGTATGTCGGATTTTAAGGAAATCAGCCGAAATATGTAGTTTTTCTTCTTGTAGGTAGCTATTCAGGCGTTTGAAGACATATTAATGTGATGCCTCGTAAATATGGGTTCAGATCATGTCCCGGTTCTCGTCAATGCAGATCTCGCATATCTCACTGTGCCCCTGCATCGGAATGGAGTCGGTGACCACAGTAAGGTGCAGGCAGTCTCTCAGTGAGGATAGGGCTCCAGCCCTTCCTTCGTCGCTGGGTTCAGATGAAGACAACCACAGACCGTGCAATGTCTTGGTGGATGGTGCCTTTGGGTGATTGTGCCAGCCTCCACCTACCGGCCACCACGATTGGCTGTAGTAGGGGGAGCTGGCCAATCAGAGCACAAGCAAATGGCCAAGTCTCACCTAGCAAAGGTGTCAGAAAACGGTGGCCATTTTGAAATGGCGATTCGGATGTCAGATTTTAAGGTAATCAGCCGAAATATGTAGTTTTGCTTCAAGTAGGAAGCTGATCAGGCGTTTGAAGACATGTTAATGTGATGCCTCGTAAATATGGGTTCAGATCATGTTGCGGTTCTTGTCAGTGCAGATCTCGCGTAACTCACTGTGCTCCTGCATCGGAATGGAGTCGGTGACCACAGCCAGGTGCAGGCTGTCTCTCAGGGAGGATAGGGCTCCAGCCCTTCCTTCGTCGCTGGGGTCAGATGAAGACAGACACAGACAGTGCAATGCCTTGGTGGATGATGACTTTGGGTAATTTTGCTGGCTTCCGCCTACCGGCCACAACGATTGGTTGTAGTAGGGGGAGCTGGCCAATCAGGGCAAAAGCAAATGGCCAAGTCTCACCTAGCAGAGGTGTCAGAAAACGGTGGCCATTTTGAAATGGCGATTCAGATGTCGGATTTTAAGGTAATCAGCCGAAATATGTTGTTTTGCTTCAAGTAGGAAGCTGATCAGGCGTTTGAAAACATATTAATGTGATGCCTCGTAAATATGGGTTCAAATCATGTCACGGTTCTCGTCAGTGCAGATCTTGCATATCTCACCGTGATCCTGCATCGGAATGGAGTCGGTCACCACAGCGAAGAGCAGGCTGTCTCTCAGGGAGGATAGGGCTCCAGCCCTTCCTTTGTCGCTGAGGTCGGATGAAGACAGGCTCAGACAGTGCAATGCCTTGGTGGATGATGCTCTGATTACTTACCGGTAATCTTCATTACTCCTAGTCCTACTCTTCCTCGTCACAGTACTTACTTCATGAGGCACCTGCCTCCGACACAGGACCTATTCTATTTCTTTAAATCTCTATAACTCCTCCCCCACATCCATGTCACTCAGTTTCATATTACCAAGCCGGAGCATGGGACCTTCCCCGGTGGGAGGGTGAGGAGGGTCGTCAGTACTGTGACGAGGAAGAGTAGGACTAGGAGTAATGAAGATTACTGGTAAGTAATCAGAGCATTACCTCCACGTCCACTCTTCCTCGTCCCAGTACTTACTTCATGAGGTATACCAAAGCAGCAACGGGGAAAAGGTCCCAATGAGACACAGAGCCAAAAACAGTGCAGCAAAACACACCCACAATAACTCTTAAATCACATCCCCACAGACAAAACTCCAACCACGAAGGAACCAACCCCCGAGTGGGAGAAACTCAACCCATAGCGGTTGATGAAAATGCCTAGACCAGCCAAGGCGGCAGCCATACAAATCTCTTGCAGAGAAAAACCCTCCTTGCATCGGCCCAGGAAGCTGCCAAACCCCTGGCAGACCGCCCCTGATTGTGCGCAGGCACAGGCAGGCCAGAAGCCACATAGGCCCTAGAGATCATAACCCGGAACCACCGGAAAATGGAAACCACAGATGCGTTATGTGTTATGCCCAGCCCCAGCCGGACCACAAGCAATCAGAAGACTATCAGATTGGTGGAAAAAGCAAACCAAGCCAAATACTCCAACGCGTCCCGCCGGACATCAATGTTAAGCCGAGCCACCTCCTCAGGCGTTCTTGGATCATGAAAGAAGTCAGGGAGAACCAGACCCTGAGAGGTGTGAAAACCGAGAGACAACTGAAGGGAGAAACATCGAACCACACCCCGGCACCACCGAGTCTGGCAGCACCCTCAGGAAAGGAGCGTGACATAAGAGAGCCCCATTCTCCCCAAGCCTACGGGCAGAAGTGAGGGCAATAAGAAAAGCAGATTTCAGTGTAAGAAGTTTGATATCAATCTCGGAAATGGGCTCAAAAGGAGGCCCGTGAAGGAACCGTAATACAAGAGGGAGATCCCAAGAGGAAAGCCCTTTATCAGCACAAGGACGGGAAGAAGAAAAACCCTGGATCAATTTCCCCACCAACACCTCCCCATCCAAGTGACCGTCAGAGTCCCCCAAAAGTAATTTCATGGAGGCCCACTGAGAGCGAAGCCTGGAAAAACTGCCAGGCCCCTGTCAAAACCCCTCCTCGAGGAACCGAAGGATAGCAGAGGCCAGAACGCAGGGGAGGGATCCCAGACCACCCATACCAGTCTCGGAAATGGCCCCAGTGTCTGCCTAACACCTTCAGAGTGGCGGGTCTAAGAGCATCCATTTGGACCCAACTACAGGATCTGAGAACCCCTGAGATATCAACCTCGACTGAGCAATAGCCACACCGCCCATTGCATCTGGTGGAATTCCAACCGCAGATCCCCTTGAAGGGGACACGGCCACCTCGGAACCAGCCAAGGTTCCTAGGACCGAAGCTCCAACAGAGAGGGGAGCCAACTCCGGCGGGACCAGAACGGAGCTAACAACAACACAGTCACCCTGGACACTCTGATGCGCCAAACCACCCGGGGCGGAAGGGGAATAGGCGGAAAGGCATAAAGGAAAACCCCAAGGCCACTGTACAGAGAGAGGCGTCCATCCCCAAACCCCCTCAGCCTGAAACCTAGAGCAGAAGAGGGGAACTTCTGCTGAGGCCGGGGATGCAAACAGGTCTAGAACCACGGACCCTAATCTGACACAGGTCACCGCAAAGACCTGGGCCAACAGGACCAGTTCCGCAGAGGAGTGAAAACCGGCGTCTGAGAAGATCCGCTTGAACATTGTCCACCCTTCTGATACGTGAGGCCACCAGAGACACCAGATGAGAGTCCTCCCAGGTGCCTATCAGCGCTGGCAGAGCATTCAAGGAGTGGCCGGAAGCCCTTTTGCAGTTGACATATGCCAAGGCCGTCGTATTGTCCGATTGGACCAAAAACCGCCGACCGTCCAGCAACTCCTCGAAGTACACCAGAGCTTGGACAATGGCACAACTCTGGATGATCGCCGGATCTCCCCAGATCTCACAACCCTTGAGCTGAGAGGACCCCCAATGTAGACCCTTTCTGCTGGTGTTGGTAGTAGGAGAGGCCACAGGAGGAAGGACCATGCACACCTCAGCCTGTAGACCTGATACCCCCCGCCACAATAGCAGGGACACTCGCAGCGCTGGGGACACTGAAAACAAAACTACGAAAGCTGAGATGTCGGGAGCCAGTGGGAGAGAGTATAAGACACCAGGAGACGTAACCGAAGACGGGCTCAAGGAACTGGAAAACATGCAAGACGCCACGTGCCCCGTAACTTCAGCAACAGGCGAGCCGAGATATACTGCCTTCTGAGAACCCAGCCCAGAACAGCCAGCAAGCGCCCCCCCCTGCACAACATCCAGAGTACGCTCTCCCCAGATGTCCGGACAAGCAGTGCAGGGTCTTGAGACCCATAAGCAGGTGACACATCCTAGAAGGCATAGGGACCAGGAACACCCGCAAGTAGAAAACTTGACCCTGAACAGGGAGAGGAACGGGCAAGACGGTAACCCACAACAACCGTTCGGAGAGAACGGATCCCATGGCCAACTACTTGGACCGTGAGCTGGGTACCAAAGTCCTAACCATGCAAACCTGGACAGGAGGAGACAGGAATGGCAACTGATACCCCCTCCAGAAGGAGCCCATTACCCAGGAAGCTTAACCCCACCGGTCCCATACACCTCAGAGAAGATAGAGACGAGGAGCCAGGGAAAACCGCCAGTCACTGCACTTGCACCAGAGGGAAATCACAGGACGTTGAAACAGGCCTGCGCCACAATATAACAGCATGCTTGTCAGCCCACAAAAAGATCTGACCTATCAAAAGGAAGATACTGGACAGCCCAGAAGTCCAGCAGACTATGGCCCCCTCAGCTGACAGAGGAGCCACCAGGCTGGCGTCAAAAGGGCAGAGTACTGTCACAAAGCAGGGCAAAGCAATCCATCCCGGATAGCCGACATCAAAGGCAACCCCCTACCTGAGGTATGCCTATACTGGAAAACCCACTGAAGTGACATCCCCCTCCACCGGCACCAGGGGCTCTGAGAACCCCTCTAAGCACAAACATGTGCCACCATGTGCCCTATCACTTCCCACAAGTCTGAGAGGAGGCCTGAAAGCAACACGTCGGCACCGGAGGACCTAGGCCCTAAAAGAAGAGACACTGGGAACCCCATGCATGGCCGTTACTTCCATGATGCATTTTCCATAATCCCATGCCGGACAAGGGAAAAGCAAAATCAACTCCTTCGACTTTCCCTCGCGCAGTTTAGAGGAAGAGGACAGGACAAGGAGTCTGCATCCATAGCTAGCACAGACCCAAACACACCACTAACACGCCACATGACTGAGAGGTGGCTTGAGCCCTGTATCCAGTAGCTGGTAGCCCCATGCTCTAGATCGTTCCAATGCGTCGGTCTAGGAAGGTTGAAGGACCGAGTCAGCACCGCTGAAACTCGAACCCGAAGTGTAGACTATGCCAGGCCGGTACCCTTCCGGCCGCTTGCAGACTTGTCCAAATCTGCGCCGTATTCACAGGCAGCACGCAAGGAATGCAGCCAACATCCGGTGCATCCTGGGCTGTGTGTGTCTGAGGAGCGGGTGGTTTGTGACATGCCTGCGACAGAACAGAGCCCCCACACTTTCAAATACTCTGTCACAGACACCCCACGACAAGGAGCAGAGAGGCCTCACAACAAAAAGGGAAGGCTAGCCCATACTGCCAAGTGCTTGCCATCATTTCCAATAAAGATGTGTACACAGAGCACGAGGTAACGGCCTTTCGAAGGAGTCAAGATGGCCATACCAGCAAGAGAGGGGAAAACATCAAGCACAGTCCTCCCCTCTCCTTACCTTCCCCCAGATAATGCAGCTAACATCCGGTGCATCCTGGGCCGTGTGTCTCTGAGGAGCGGGTGGTATGTGACATGCCTGCGACAGAACAGAGCCCCCGCACTTTCAAATACTCTGTCACAGTCACCCCACGACAAGAAGTAGAGAGGCCTCACAACAAAAGGGAAGGCTTAGCCCATACTGCCAAGTGCTTGCCATAATTTCCAATAAAGATGTGCACACAAAGCACGAGGAAAACGGCATGTTGAAGGAGTCAAGATGGCCATACCAGCAGGAGAGGGGAAAAATATCAAGCACAGTCCTCCACTCTCCTTAACTTCCCCCAGATAATGCAGCTAACATCCGGTGCATCCAGGGCCGTGTGTCTCTGAGGAGCAGGTGGTATGTGACATGCCTGCGACAGAACAGAGCCCCCGCACTCCCAAAGACTCTCTGCCACTGTCACCCCACGACAAGAAGCAGAGAGGCCTCACAACAAAAGGGAAGGCTAGCCCATACTGCCAAGTCGAATCAAGACGGCCAAAACAGGAGGAGAGGGGAAAAACATCAAGCCCAGTCCTCCCCTCTCCTTACCTTCCCGGGGCCATGCAGGACCCGGGACACAATGCTCACGCTGCGGTCCGGAGCCCAGCAAAGAACCGAGCGAGGCAATCCAGCTCAACTGTGACCCCAAGCCCCGCAGGGGGCCCAGGAGCAGCGCCGCACCTGAGGGAGCCGAGGGCCCCGCCACACAGCCCCCCCAGGGGGCCAGCAATCGGTGCTCCCTGGTGCCCCGCACCGGGAAGAAAAAGTCCAACCTGCCGGAGGCAGGAAAAATTAAACTGAGTGACATGGATGTGGGGGAGGAGTTATAGAGATTTAAAGAAATAGAAGAAGGTCCTGTGTCGGAGGCAGGTGCCTCATGAAGTAAGTACTGGGACGAGGAAGAGTGGACGTGGAGGTAATGCCTTTGGAAGATTGTGCCGGCTTCCGCCTACCGGCCACGATGAGTGGCTGTAGTAGGGGGAGGTTGTCAATCAGGACCTGAGTAAATGGCCAAGTGTCACCTAGCAGAGGTGTCAGAAAATGGTGGCCATTTTGAAATGGCAATTCGGATGTCGGATTTTAAGAAAATCAGCCGAAATATGTACTTTTGATTCTTGTAGGAAGCTGATCAGGCGTTTGAAGACATATTAATGTGATGACTCGTAAATATGGGTTCAGTTCATGTTACGGTTCTCGTCAGTGCAGATCTTCCGTATCTCACCGTGCTCCTGCATCAGAATGGAGTCGGTGACCACAGCAGGTGCAGGGGCTGTCTCTCAGTGAGGCTAGGACTCCAGCCCTTCCTTCGTCACTGGGGTGAAATGAAGACAGACACAGACAGTGCAATGCCTTGGTGGATGGTACCTTTGGGTGATTGTGCCAGCTTCCGCCTACCGGCCACCACGATTGGCTGTAGTAGGGGGAACTGGCCAATCAGGGCACGAGCAAATGGCCAAGTCTCACATAGCATAGGTGTCAGAAAACGGTGGCCATTTTGAAATGGTGATTCGATTGTCAGATTTTAAGGAAATCAGGCGAAATATGTAGTTTTTCTTCTTGTAGGAAGCTATTCAGGCGTATGAAGACATATTAATGTGATGCCTCATAAATATGGGTTCAGATAATGTCCCGGTTCTCGTCAGTGCAGATCTCGCATATCTCACCGTGCTCCTGCATCGGAATGGAGTCGGTGACCTCAGCCAGGTGCAGGCTGTCTCTCAGTGAGGATAGGACTCTAGCCTTTCCTTCGTCGCTGGGGTCGGATGAAGACAGACACAGACAGTGCAATGCCTTGGTGGATGGTGCCTTTGGGTGATTGTGCCGGCTTCCGCCTACTGTCCACCACGATTGGCTATAATAGGGGGAGCTGGCCAATCAGGGCAAGAGCAAATGGCCAAGTCTCATCTAGCATAGGTGTCAGAAAACGGTGGCCATTTTGAAATGGCGATTCGGATGTCGGATTTTAAGGAACTTAGCCGAAATATGTAGTTTTTCTTCTTGTAGGAAGCTATTAAGGCGTTTGAAAACATTAATGTGATGCCTCGCAAATATGGGCTCAGATCATGTTGCGGTTCTCGTCAGTGCAGATCTCGCATATCTCACCGTGCTCCTGCATCAGAATGGAGTCGGTAACCACAGCCAGGTGCAGGCTGTCTGTCAGTGAGGATAGGGCTCCAGCCCTTCCTTCGTAGCTGGCGTCAGTTGAAGACAAGCACAGAAAGTGCAATGCCTTGGTGGATGGTGCCTTTGGGTGATTGGGCCAGCTTCCGCCTTCCGGCCACCACGATTGGCTGTTGTAGGGTGAGATGGCCAATCAGTGCACGAGCAAATGGCCAAGTCTCACCTAGCAGAGGTGTCAGAAAATGGTGGCCATTTTGAAATGGTAATTCGGATGTCGGATTTTAAGGAAATCAGCCGAAATATGTACTTTTGCTTCTTGTAGGAAGCTGATCAGGCGTTTGAAGACATATTAATGTAATACCTGGTAAATATGGGTTCAGATCATGTTGCGGTTCTCGTCAGTGCAGATTTCGCGTATCTCACCGTGCTCCTGCATCGGAATGGAGTCAGTGACCACAGCCAGGTGCAGGCTGTCTCTCAGTGAGGATAGGGATCAAGCCTTTCCTTTGTCGCTGGGGTCGGATGAAGACAGTCACAGACAGTGCAATGACTTGGTGGATGGTGCATTGGGCGATTGTGCTGGCTTCCGCCTACCGGTCACCACGATTGGCTGCAGTAGGGGGAGCTGGCCAATCAGGGCACGAGCAAATGGCCAAGTCTCATTAGCAGAGGTGTCAGAAAACAGTGGCCATTTTGAAATGGCGATTTGGATGTCGGATTTTAAGGAAATCAGCCGAAATATGTATGTTTGCTTCTTGTAGGAAGCTGATCAAGCATTTGAAAACATATTAATGTCATGCCTCGTAAATATGGGTTCAGATCATGATGCGGTTCTCGTCCGTGCAGATTTCGCGTATCTCATCGTGCTCCTGCATCGGAATGGAGTCCGTGACCACAGCCAGGTGCAGGCTGTCTCTCAGTGAGGATAGGGATCAAGCCTTTCCTTTGTCGCTGGGGTCAGATGAAGACAGACACAGACAGTGCAATGCCTTGGTGGATGGTGCCTTAGGGTATTTGTGCCGGCTTCTGCCTACCGGCCGCCATGATTGGCTATAATAGGGGGAGCTGGCCAATCAGGGCACGAGCAAATGGCCAAGTCTCACCTAGCATAGGTGTCAGAAAGCGGTGGCCATTTTGAAATGGCGATTCGGATGTCAGATTTTAAGGAACTTAGCCGAAATATGTAGTTTTTCTTCTTGTAGGAAGCTATTCAGGCGTTTGAAAACATATTAATGTGATGCCTCGTAAATATGGGTTCAGATCATGTTGCGGTTCTCGTCAGTGCAGATCTCGCATATCTCACCGTGCTCCTGCATCGGAATGGAGTCGGTGACCACAGCCAGGTGCAGGCTGTCTCTCAGTGAGGATAGGGCTCCAGCCCTTCCTTCGTAGCTGGCGTCAGATGAAGACAAGCACAGACAGTGCAATGCCTTAGTGGATTGTGCCTTTGGGTGATTGTGCCAGCTTCCGCCGTCCGGCCACCACGATTGGCTGTTGTAGGGTGAGATGGCCAATCAGTGCACAAGCAAATGGCCAAGTCTCACCTAGCAGAGGTGTCAGAAAACGGCGGCCATTTTGAAATGGTAATTCGGATGTCGGATTTTAAGGAAATCAGTCGAAATATGTACTTTTGCTTCTTGTAGGAAGCTGATCAGGCGTTTGAAGACATATTAATGTGATACCTCGTAAATATGGGTTCAGATCATGTTGCGGTTCTCGTCAGTGCAGATTTCGCGTATCTCACCGTGCTCCTGCATCGGAATAGAGTCGGTGACCACAGCCAGGTGCAGGCTGTCTCTCAGTGAGGATAGGGATCAAGCCTTTCCTTTGTCGCTGGGGTCGGATGAAGACAAGCATCGACAGTGCAATGCCTAGGTGGATGGTGCATTGGGCGATTGTGCTGGCTTCCGCCTACCGGCCACCACGATTGGCTGCAGTAGGGGGAGCTGGCCAATCAGGGCACGAGCAAATGGCCAATTCTCACCGAGCATAGGTGTCAGAAAACGGAGGCCATTTTAAAATGGCGATTCGGATGTCGGCTTTTAAGGAACTTAGCCGAAATATGTGGTTTTTCTTCTTGTAGGAAGCTATTCAGGCGTTTGAAAACATATTAATGTGATGCCTCGTAAATATGGGTTCAGATCATGTTGCGGTTCTCGTCAGTGCAGATCTCGCATATCTCACCGTGCTCCTGCATCGGAATGGAGTCGGTGACCACAGACAGGTGCAGGCTGTCTCTCAGTGAGGATAGGGCTCCAGCCCTTCCTTCTTAGCTGGCGTCAGATGAAGACAAGCACAGACAGTGCAATGCCTTGGTGGATGGTGCCTTTGGGTGATTGTGCCAGCTTCCGCCTTCCGGCCACCACGATTGGCTGTTGTAGGGTGAGATGGCCAATCAGTGCACGAGCAAGTGGCCAAGTCTCACCTAGCAGAGGTGTCAGAAAATGGTGGCCATTTTGAAATGGCGATTCGGATGTCGTGTTTTAAGGAAATCATCCAAAATATGTAGTTTTGCTTCTGGTAGGAAGCTGATCAGGCGTTTGAAAACATATTAATGTGATGCCTCGTAAATATGGGTTCAGATCATGTTGCGGTTCTCGTCAGTGCAGATCTTACGTATCTCACCGTGCTCGTGCATCAGAATGGATTCGGTGACCACTGCCAGGTGCAGTCTGTCTCTCATGGAGGATAGGGCTCCAGCCCTTCCTTCGTCGCTGGGGTCAGATGAAGACAGGCACAGACAGTGCAATGCCTTGGTGGATGGTGCCTTTGGGTGATTGTGCTGGTTTCCGCCTCCCGGCCACCACGATTGGCTGTAGTAGGGGGAGCTGGCCAATCAGGGCACAAGCAAATGGCCAAGTCTCACTTAGCAGAGGTTTCAGAAAATGGTGGCCATTCTGAAATGGTGATTCGGATGTCGGATTTTAAGGAAATCAGTCGAAATATGTACTTTTGCTTCTTGTAGGAAGCTGATCAGGCGTTTGAAGACATATTAATGTGATACCTCGTAAATATGGGTTCAGATCATGTTGCGGTTCTCGTCAGTGCAGATTTCGCGTATCTCACCGTGCTCCTGCATCGGAATAGAGTCGGTGACCACAGCCAGGTGCAGGCTGTCTCTCAGTGAGGATAGGGATCAAGCCTTTCCTTTGTCGCTGGGGTCGGATGAAGACAAGCATCGACAGTGCAATGCCTAGGTGGATGGTGCATTGGGCGATTGTGCTGGCTTCCGCCTACCGGCCACCACGATTGGCTGCAGTAGGGGGAGCTGGCCAATCAGGGCACGAGCAAATGGCCAATTCTCACCGAGCATAGGTGTCAGAAAACGGAGGCCATTTTAAAATGGCGATTCGGATGTCGGCTTTTAAGGAACTTAGCCGAAATATGTGGTTTTTCTTCTTGTAGGAAGCTATTCAGGCGTTTGAAAACATATTAATGTGATGCCTCGTAAATATGGGTTCAGATCATGTTGCGGTTCTCGTCAGTGCAGATCTCGCATATCTCACCGTGCTCCTGCATCGGAATGGAGTCGGTGACCACAGACAGGTGCAGGCTGTCTCTCAGTGAGGATAGGGCTCCAGCCCTTCCTTCTTAGCTGGCCTCAGATGAAGACAAGCACAGACAGTGCAATGCCTTGGTGGATGGTGCCTTTGGGTGATTGTGCCAGCTTCCGCCTTCCGGCCACCACGATTGGCTGTTGTAGGGTGAGATGGCCAATCAGTGCACGAGCAAGTGGCCAAGTCTCACCTAGCAGAGGTGTCAGAAAATGGTGGCCATTTTGAAATGGCGATTCGGATGTCGTGTTTTAAGGAAATCATCCAAAATATGTAGTTTTGCTTCTGGTAGGAAGCTGATCAGGCGTTTGAAAACATATTAATGTGATGCCTCGTAAATATGGGTTCAGATCATGTTGCGGTTCTCGTCAGTGCAGATCTTACGTATCTCACCGTGCTCGTGCATCAGAATGGATTCGGTGACCACTGCCAGGTGCAGTCTGTCTCTCATGGAGGATAGGGCTCCAGCCCTTCCTTCGTCGCTGGGGTCAGATGAAGACAGGCACAGACAGTGCAATGCCTTGGTGGATGGTGCCTTTGGGTGATTGTGCTGGTTTCCGCCTCCCGGCCACCACGATTGGCTGTAGTAGGGGGAGCTGGCCAATCAGGGCACAAGCAAATGGCCAAGTCTCACTTAGCAGAGGTTTCAGAAAATGGTGGCCATTCTGAAATGGTGATTCGGATGTCGGATTTTAAGGATATCAGCCGAAATATGTACTTTTGCTTCTTGTAGGAAGCTGATCAGGCGTTTAAAAACATATTAATGTGAAGCCTCGGAAATATGGGTTCAGATCATGTTGCGGTACTCGTCAGTGCAGATCTTGCGTATCTCACCGGGCTCGTGCATCAGAATGGAGTCGGTGACCACTGCCAGGTGCAGTCTGTCTCTCATGGAGGATAGGGCTCCAGCACTTCCGTCGTCGCTGGGGTCGGATGAAGACAGGCGCAGACAGTGCAATGCCTTGATGGATGATGCATCTGGGAGATTGTGCTGGCTTCCGCCTACTGGTCACCACGATTGGCCGTAGTAGGGGGAGCTGGTCAATCAGGGCACAAGCAAATGGGCAAGTCTCACCTAGCAGAGGTGCCAGAAAATGGTGGCCATTTTGAAATGGCTATTCGGATGTCGGATTTTAAGGAAATCAGCCGAAATATGTGCTTTTGGTTCTTATAGGAAGCTGATTAGGCGTTTGAAGACATATTAATGTGATGCCTCGTAAATATGGGTTCAGATCATGCCCCGGTTCTCGTCAGTGCAGATCTCGCATATCTCACCGTGCTCCTGCATCGGAATGGAGTCGGTGACCACAGCCAGGTGCAGGCTGTCTCTCAGTGAGGATAGGGCTCCAGCCCTTCCTTCGTAGCTGGCATCAGATGAAGACAAGCACAGACAGTGCAATGCCTTAGTGGATTGTGCCTTTGGGTGATTGTGCCAGCTTCCGCCGTCCGGCCACCACGATTGGCTGTTGTAGGGTGAGATGGCCAATCAGTGCACAAGCAAATGGCCAAGTCTCACCTAGCAGAGGTGTCAGAAAACGGCGGCCATTTTGAAATGGTAATTCGGATGTCGGATTTTAAGGAAATCAGTCGAAATATGTACTTTTGCTTCTTGTAGGAAGCTGATCAGGCGTTTGAAGACATATTAATGTGATACCTCGTAAATATGGGTTCAGATCATGTTGCGGTTCTCGTCAGTGCAGATTTCGCGTATCTCACCGTGCTCCTGCATCAGAATAGAGTCGGTGACCACAGCCAGGTGCAGGCTGTCTCTCAGTGAGGATAGGGATCAAGCCTTTCCTTTGTCGCTGGGGTCGGATGAAGACAAGCATCGACAGTGCAATGCCTAGGTGGATGGTGCATTGGGCGATTGTGCTGGCTTCCGCCTACCGGCCACCACGATTGGCTGCAGTAGGGGGAGCTGGCCAATCAGGGCACGAGCAAATGGCCAAGTCTCACCGAGCATAGGTGTCAGAAAACGGAGGCCATTTTAAAATGGCGATTCGGATGTCGGCTTTTAAGGAACTTAGCAGAAATATGTGGTTTTTCTTCTTGTAGGAAGCTATTCAGGCGTTTGAAAACATATTAATGTGATGCCTCGTAAATATGGGTTCAGATCATGTTGCGGTTCTCGTCAGTGCAGATCTCGCATATCTCACCGTGCTCCTGCATCGGAATGGAGTCGGTGACCACAGACAGGTGCAGGCTGTCTCTCAGTGAGGATAGGGCTCCAGCCCTTCCTTCTTAGCTGGCCTCAGATGAAGACAAGCACAGACAGTGCAATGCCTTGGTGGATGGTGCCTTTGGGTGATTGTGCCAGCTTCCGCCTTCCGGCCACCACGATTGGCTGTTGTAGGGTGAGATGGCCAATCAGTGCACGAGCAAGTGGCCAAGTCTCACCTAGCAGAGGTGTCAGAAAATGGTGGCCATTTTGAAATGGCGATTCGGATGTTGTGTTTTAAGGAAATCATCCAAAATATGTAGTTTTGCTTCTGGTAGGAAGCTGATCAGGCGTTTGAAAACATATTAATGTGATGCCTCGTAAATATGGGTTCAGATCATGTTGCGGTTCTCGTCAGTGCAGATCTTGCGTATCTCACCATGCTCGTGCATCAGAATGGATTCGGTGACCACTGCCAGGTGCAGTCTGTCTCTCATGGAGGATAGGGCTCCAGCCCTTCCTTCGTCGCTGGGGTCAGATGAAGACAGGCACAGACAGTGCAATGCCTTGGTGGATGGTGCCTTTGGGTGATTGTGCTGGTTTCCTCCTCCCGGCCACCACGATTGGCTGTAGTAGGGGGAGCTGGCCAATCAGGGCACAAGCAAATGGCCAAGTCTCACTTAGCAGAGGTTTCAGAAAATGGTGGCCATTCTGAAATGGTGATTCGGATGTCGGATTTTAAGGATATCAGCCGAAATATGTACTTTTGCTTCTTGTAGGAAGCTGATCAGGCGTTTAAAAACATATTAATGTGAAGCCTCGGAAATATGGGTTCAGATCATGTTGCGGTACTCGTCAGTGCAGATCTTGCGTATCTCACCGGGCTCGTGCATCAGAATGGAGTCGGTGACCACTGCAAGGTGCAGTCTGTCTCTCATGGAGGATAGGGCTCCAGCACTTCCGTCGTCGCTGGGGTCGGATGAAGACAGGCGCAGACAGTGCAATGCCTTGATGGATGATGCATCTGGGAGATTGTGCTGGCTTCCGCCTACTGGTCACCACGATTGGCCGTAGTAGGGGGAGCTGGTCAATCAGGGCACGAGCAAATGGGCAAGTCTCACCTAGCAGAGGTGCCAGAAAACGGCGGCCATTTTGAAATGATAATTCGGATGTCAGATTTTAAGGAAATCAGCCGAAATATGTACTTTTGCTTCTTATAGGAAGCTGATTAGGCGTTTGAAGACATATTAATGTGATGCCTCGTAAATATGGGTTCAGATCTTGCCCCGGTTCTCGTCAGTGCAGATCTCGCATATCTCACCGTGCTCCTGCATCGGAATGGAGTCGGTGACCACAGCCAGGTGCAGGCTGTCTCTCAGTGAGGATAGGGCTCCAGCCCTTCCTTCGTAGCTGGCATCAGATGAAGACAAGCACAGACAGTGCAATGCCTTAGTGGATTGTGCCTTTGGGTGATTGTGCCAGCTTCCGCCGTCCGGCCACCACGATTGGCTGTTGTAGGGTGAGATGGCCAATCAGTGCACAAGCAAATGGCCAAGTCTCACCTAGCAGAGGTGTCAGAAAACGGCGGCCATTTTGAAATGGTAATTCGGATGTCAGATTTTAAGGAAATCAGCCGAAATATGTACTTTTGCTTCTTGTAGGAAGCTATTCAGGCGTTTGAAAACATATTAATGTGATGCCTCGTAAATATGGGCTCAGATCATGTTGCGGTTCTCGTCAGTGCAGATCTCACATGTCTCACCGTGCTCCTGCATCGGAATGGAGTCGGTGACCACAGACAGGTGCAGGCTATCTCTCAGTGAGGATAGGGCTCCAGCCCTTCCTTCTTAGCTGGCGTCAGATGAAGACAAGCACAGACAGTGCAATGCCTTGGTGGATGGTGCCTTTGGGTGATTGTGCCAGCTTCCGCCTTCCGGCCACCACGATTGGCTGTTGTAGGGTGAGATGGCCAATCAGTGCACGAGCAAGTGGCCAAGTCTCACCTAGCAGAGGTGTCAGAAAATGGTGGCCATTTTGAAATGGCGATTCGGATGTCGGGTTTTAAGGAAATCATCCAAAATATGTAGTTTTGCTTCTGGTAGGAAGCTGATCAGGCGTTTTAAAACATATTAATGTGATGCCTCGTAAATATGGGTTCAGATCATGTTGCGGTTCTCGTCAGTGCAGATCTTGCATATCTCACCGTGCTCGTGCATCAGAATGGATTCGGTGACCACTGCCAGGTGCAGTCTGTCTCTCATGGAGGATAGGGCTCCAGCCCTTCCTTCGTCGCTGGGGTCAGACGAAGACAGGCACAGACAGTGCAATGCCTTGGTGGATGGTGCCTTTGGGTGATTGTGCTGGTTTCCGCCTACCGTCCACCACGATTGGCTGTAGTAGGGGGAGCTGGCCAATCAGGGCACAAGCAAATGGCCAAGTCTCACTTAGCAGAGGTTTCAGAAAATGGTGGCCATTCTGAAATGGTGATTCGGATGTCGGATTTTAAGGATATCAGCCGAAATATGTACTTTTGGTTCTTATAGGAAGCTGATTAGGCGTTTGAAGACATATTAATGTGATGCCTCGTAAATATGGGTTCAGATCATGTCCCGGTTCTCGTCAGTGCAGATCTCGCATATCTCACCGTGCTCCTGCATCGGAATGGAGTCGGTGACCACAGCCAGGTGCAGGCTGTCTCTCAGTGAGGATAGGGCTCCAGCCCTTCCTTCGTAGCTGGCGTCAGATGAAGACAAGCACAGACAGTGCAATGCCTTAGTGGATTGTGCCTTTGGGTGATTGTGCCATCTTCCGCCGTCCGGCCACCACGATTGGCTGTTGTAGGGTAAGATGGCCAATCAGTGCACAAGCAAATGGCCAAGTCTCACCTAGCAGAGCTGTCAGAAAACGGCGGCCATTTTGAAATGGTAATTCGGATGTCGGATTTTAAGGAAATCAGCCGAAATATGTACTTTTGCTTCTTGTAGGAAGCTGATCAGGCGTTTGAAGACATATTAATGAGATACCTCGTAAATATGGGTTCAGATCATGTTGCGGTTCTCGTCAGTGCAGATTTCGCGTATCTCACCGTGCTCCTGCATCGGAATAGAGTCGGTGACCACAGCCAGGTGCAGGCTGTCTCTCAGTGAGGATAGGGATCAAGCCTTTCCTTTGTCGCTGGGGTCGGATGAAGACAGGCACAGACAGTGCAATGCCTTGGTGGATGGTGCATTGGGCGATTGTGCTGGCTTCCGCCTACCGGCCACCACGATTGGCTGTAGTAGGGGGAGCCGGCCAATCCGGGCACTAGCAAATGGCCAAGTCTCACCTAGCAGAGGTGTCAGAAAACAGTGGCCATTTTGAAATGGCAATTCGGATGTCGGATTGTAAGGAAATCAGCTGAAATGTGTAGTTTTTCTTCTTGTAGGAACCTGATCAGGCGTTTGAAAACATATTAATGTGATGCCTCGTAAATATGGGTTCATATCATTTCGCGGTTCTCGTCAGTGCAGATCTCGCGTATCTCACTGTGCTCCTGTATCGGAATGGTGTCGGTGACCACAGCCAGGTGCAGGCTGTCTCTCAGTGAGAATAGGGATCAAGCCTTTCCTTCGTCGCTGGGGTCGGATGAAGACAGGCACAGACAGTGCAATGCCTTGGTGGATGATGCCTTTGGGAGATTGTGCCGGCTTCCGCTTACCGGCCACCACGATTGGCTGTAGTAGGGGGAGCTGGTCAATCAGGGCATGAGCAAATGGCCAAGTGTCACCTAGCAGAGGTGTCAGAAAATGGTGGCCATTTTGAGATGGCGATTCGGATGTCAGATTTTAAGGTAATCAGCCGAAATATGTAGTTTTGCTTCAAGTAGGAAGCTGATCAGGCGTTTGAAGACATGTTAATGTGATGCCTCGTAAATATGGGTTCAGATCATGTCGCGGTTCTCGTCAGTGCAGATCTCGCGTATCTCACTGTGCTCCTGCATCGGAATGGAGTCGGTGACCACAGCCAGGTGCAGGCTGTCTCTCAGTGAGAATAGGGCTCAAGCCTTTCCTTCGTCGCTGGGGTCGGCAGAAGATAGGCACAGACAATGCAAAGCCTTGGTGGATGATGCCTTTGGGAGATTGTGCCGGCTTCTGCTTACCGGCCACCACGATTGGCTGTAGTAGGGGGAGCTGGTCAATCAGGGCATGAGCAAATGGCCAAGTGTCTCTTAGCAGAGGTGTCAGAAAATGGTGGCCATTTTGAAAAGGCGATTCGTTTGTCGGATTTTAAGAAAATCAGCCGAAATATGTACTTTTGCTTCTTGTAGGAAGCTGATCAGGCATTTGAAGACATATTAATGTGATGACTCGTAAATATGGGTTCAGATCATGTTGCGGTTGTCGTCAGTGCAGATCTCGCGTATCTCACCGTGCTCCTGCATCAGAATGGAGTCAGTGACCACAGCCAGGTGCAGGCTGTCTCTCAGGGAGGATAGGGCTCCAGCCCTTCCTTCGTCGCTGGGGTCAGATGAAGACAGACACAGACAGTGCAATGCCTTGGTGGATGATGCCTTTGGGTAATTTTGCTGGCTTCTGCCTACCGGCCACCACGATTGGTTGTAGTAGGGGGAGCTGGCCAATCAGGGCAAGAGCAAATGGCCAAGTCTCACCTAGCAGAGGGGTCAGAAAACGGTGGCCATTTTGAAATGGCGATTCAGATGTCGGATTTTAAGGTAATCAGCCGAAATATGTAGTTTTGCTTCAAGTAGGAAGCTGATCAGGCGTTTCAAAACATATTAATGTGATGCCTTGTAAATATGGGTTCAAATCATGTCACGGTTCTCGTCAGTGCAGATCTTGCATTTCTCACTGTGATCCTGCATGGGAATGGAGTCGGTCACCACAGCGAGGAGCAGGCTGTCTCTCAGGGAGGATAGGGCTCCATCCCTTCCTTTGTCGCTGAGGTCGGATGAAGACAGGCTCACACAGTGCAATGCCTTGGCGGATGATGCCTTTGGAAGATTGTGCCGGCTTCCGCCTACCGGCCACGACGAGTGGCTGTAGTAGGGGGAGGTTGTCAATCAGGGCATGAGTAAATGGCCAAGTGTCACCTAGCAGAGGTGACAGAAAATGGTGGCCATTTTGAAATGGCGATTCGGATGTCGGATTGTAAGAAAATCAGCCGAAATATATACTTTTGCTTCTTTTAGGAAGCTGATCAGGCGTTTGAAGACATATTAATGAGATACCTCGTAAATATGGGTTCAGATCATGTTGCGGTTCTCGTCAGTGCAGATTTCGCGTATCTCACCGTGCTCCTGCATCGGAATAGAGTCGGTGACCACAGCCAGGTGCAGGCTGTCTCTCAGTGAGGATAGGGATCAAGCCTTTCCTTTGTCGCTGGGGTCGGATGAAGACAGGCACAGACAGTGCAATGCCTTGGTGGATGGTGCATTGGGCGATTGTGCTGGCTACCGCCTACCGGCCACCACGATTGGCTGCAGTAGGGGGAGCTGGCCAATCAGGGCACGAGCAAATGGCCAAGTCTCATTAGCAGAGGTGTCAGAAAACAGTGGCCATTTTGAAATGGCGATTCGGATGTCGGATTTTAAGGAAATCAGCCGAAATATGTAGGTTTGCTTCTTGTAGGAAGCTGATCAAGCATTTGAAAACATATTAATGGCATGCCTCGTAAATATGGGTTCAGATCATGTTGCGGTTCGCGTCAGTGCAGATTTCGCGTATCTCACCGTGCTCCTGCATCGGAATAGAGTCGGTGACCACAGCCAGGTGCAGGCTGTCTCTCAGTGAGGATAGGGATCAAGCCTTTCCTTTGTCGCTGGGGTCGGATGAAGACAGGCACAGACAGTGCAATGCCTTGGTGGATGGTGCATTGGGCGATTGTGCTGGCTTCCGCCTACCGGCCACCACGATTGGCTGTAGTAGGGGGAGCCGGCCAATCCGGGCACTAGCAAATGGCCAAGTCTCACCTAGCAGAGGTGTCAGAAAACAGTGGCCATTTTGAAATGGCAATTCGGATGTCGGATTGTAAGGAAATCAGCTGAAATGTGTAGTTTTGCTTCTTGTAGGAACCTGATCAGGCGTTTGAAAATATATTAATGTGATGCCTCGTAAATATGGGTTCATATCATGTCGCGGTTCTCGTCAGTGCAGATCTCGCGTATCTCACTGTGCTCCTGCATCGGAATGGAGTCGGTGACCACAGCCAGGTGCAGGCTGTCTCTCAGTGAGAATAGGGCTCAAGCCTTTCCTTCGTCGCTGGGGTCGGATGAAGACAGGCACAGACAGTGCAATGCCTTGGTGGATGATGCCTTTGGGAGATTGTGCCGGCTTCCGCTTACCGGCCACCACGATTGGCTGTAGTAGGGGGAGCTGGTCAATCAGGGCATGAGCAAATGGCCAACTGTCACCTAGCAGAGGTGTCAGAAAATGGTGGCCATTTTGAGATGGCGATTCGGATGTCAGATTTTAAGGTAATCAGCCGAAATATGTAGCTTTGCTTCAAGTAGGAAGCTGATCAGGCGTTTGAAGACATGTTAATGTGATGCCTCGTAAATATGGGTTCAGATCATGTCGCGGTTCTCGTCAGTGCAGATCTCGCGTATCTCACTGTGCTCCTGCATCGGAATGGAGTCGGTGACCACAGCCAGGTGCAGGCTGTCTCTCAGTGAGAATAGGGCTCAAGCCTTTCCTTCGTCGCTGGGGTCGGATGAAGATAGGCACAGACAGTGCAAAGCCTTGGTGGATGATGCCTTTGGGAGATTGTGCCGGCTTCTGCTTACCGGCCACCACGATTGGCTGTAGTAGGGGGAGCTGGTCAATCAGGGCATGAGCAAATGGCCAAGTGTCTCTTAGCAGAGGTGTCAGAGAATGGTGGCCATTTTGAAATGGCGATTCGTTTGTCGGATTTTAAGAAAATCAGCCGAAATATGTACTTTTGCTTCTTGTAGGAAGCTGATCAGGCATTTGAAGACATATTAATGTGATGACTCGTAAATATGGGTTCAGATCATGTTGCGGTTGTCGTCAGTGCAGATCTCGCGTATCTCACCGTGCTCCTGCATCAGAATGGAGTCAGTGACCACAGCCAGGTGCAGGCTGTCTCTCAGGGAGGATAGGGCTCCAGCCCTTCCTTCGTCGCTGGGGTCAGATGAAGACAGACACAGACAGTGCAATGCCTTGGTGGATGATGCCTTTGGGTAATTTTGCTGGCTTCAGCCTACCGGCCACCACAATTGGTTGTAGTTGGGGGAGCTGGCCAATCAGGGCACGAGCAAATGGCCAAGTCTCACCTAGCAGAGGTGTCAGAAAACGGTGGCCATTTTGAAATGGCGATTCAGATGTCGGATTTTAAGGTAATCAGCCGAAATATGTAGTTTTGCTTCAAGTAGGAAGCTGATCAGGCGTTTCAAAACATATTAATGTGATGCCTCGTAAATATGGGTTCAAATCATGTCACGGTTCTCGTCAGTGCAGATCTTGCATATCTCACTGTGCTCCTGCATGGGAATGGAGTCGGTCACCACAGCGAGGAGCAGGCTGTCTCTCAGGGAGGATAGGGCTCCAGCCCTTCCTTTGTCGCTGAGGTCGGATGAAGACAGGCTCACACAGTGCAATGCCTTGGCGGATGATGCCTTTGGAAGATTGTGCCGGCTTCTGCGTACCGGCTACGACGAGTGGCGGTAGTAGGGGGAGGTTGTCAATCAGGGCATGAGTAAATGGCCAAGTGTCACCTAGCAGAGGTGACAGAAAATGGTGGCCATTTTGAAATGGCGATTCGGATGTCGGATTGTAAGAAAATCAGCCGAAATATATACTTTTGCTTCTTTTAGGAAGCTGATCAGGCGTTTGAAGACATATTAATGTGATGACTCGTAAATATGGGTTCAGTTCATGTTGCGGTTCTCGTCAGTGCAGATCTCGTGTATCTCACCATGCTCCTGCATCGGAATGGAGTCGGTGACCACAGCAGGTGCAGGGGCTGTCTCTCAGTGAGGATAGGACTCCAGCCCTTCCTTCGTCGCTGGGGTCAGATGAAGACAGGCACAGACAGTGCAATGCCTTGGTGGATGGTGCCTTTGGGTGATTGTGCCGGCTTCCGCCTACCGGCCACCACGATTGGCCGTAGTAGGTGGAGCTGGTCAATCAGGACACGAGCAAATGGCCAAGTCTCACCTAGCAGAGGTATCAGAAAATGGTGGCCATTTTGAAATGGCTATTCGGATGTCGGATTTTAAGGAAATCAGCCGAAATATGTGCTTTTGGTTCTTATAGGAAGCTGATCAGGCGTTTGAAGACATATTAATGTGATGCCTCGTAAATATGGGTTCAGATCATGTCCCGGTTATCGTCAGTGCAGATCTCGCATATCTCACCGAGCTCCTGCATCGGAATGGAGTCGGTGACCACAGCCAGGTGCAGGCTGTCTCTCAGTGAGGATAGGGCTCAAGCCCTTCCATCGTCGCTGGCATCAGATGAAGACAAGCAGAGACAGTGCAATGCCTTAGTGGATGGTGCCTTTGGAAGATTGTGCCAGCTTCCGCCTAATGGCCACCACGATTGGCTGTAGTAGGGGGAGCTGGCCAATCAGGGCACTAGCAAATGGCCAAGTCTCACCTAGCATAGGTGTCAGAAAACGGTGGCCATTTTGAAATGGTGATTCGGATGTCGGATTTTAAGGAAATCAGGCGAAATATGTAGTTTTTCTTCTTGGAGGAAGCTATTCAGGCGTATGAAAACATATTAATGTGATGACTCGTAAATATGGGTTCAGTTCATGTTGCGGTTCTCGTCAGTGCAGATCGCGCATGTCTCACCGAGCTCCTGCATCGGAATGGAGTCGGTGACCACAGCCAGGTGCAGGCTGTATCTCAGTGAGGATAGGGCTCCAGCCCTTCCTTCATTGCTGGCATCAGATGAAGACAAGCACAGACAGTGCAATTCCTTGGTGGATGGTGCCTTTGGGTGATTGTGCCAGCTTCCGCCTACTGGCCACCACGATTGGCTGTAGTAGGGGGAGCTGGCCAATCAGGGCACGAGCAAATGGCCAAGTCTCACCTAGCAGAGGTGTCAGAAAATGGTGGCCATTTTGAAATGGCGATTCAGATGTCGGATTTTAAGGAAATAAACTGAAATATGTAGTTTTGCTTCTTGTAGGAAGCTGATCAGGCGTTTGAAAACATATTAATGTGATGCCTCGTAAATATGGGTTCAGATCATGTCCCGTTTCTCGTCAGTGCAGATATCGCGTATCTCACCGTGCTCCTGCATCGGAATGGAGTCGGTGACCACAGCCAGGTGCAGGCTGTCTCTCAGTAAGGATAGGACTCCAGCCCTTCCTTCGTCGCTGGGGTCGGATGAAGACAGACACAGACAGTGCAATGCCTTGGTGGATGGTGCTTTTGGGTATTTGTGCCGGCTTCCGCCTACCGGCCACCATGATTGGCTGTAGTAGGGGGAGCTGGCCAATCAGGGCACGAGCAAATGGCCAAGTCTCACCTAGCAGAGGTGTCAGAAAATGGTGGCCATTTTGAAATGGCTATTCGGATGTTGGATTTTAAGTAAATCAGCCGAAATATGTGCTTTTGCTTCTTGTAGGAAGCTGATCAGGCGTTTGAAGACATATTAATGTGATGTCTCGTAAATATGGGTTCAGGTCATGTCCCGGTTCTCGTCAGTGCAGATCTCGCATATCTCACCGAGCTCCTGCATCGGAATGGAGGTGGTGACCACAGCCAGGTGCAGGCTGTCACTCAGTGAGGATAGGGCTCCAGCCCTTCCTTCATCGCTGGCATCAGATGAAGACAAGCACAGACAGTGCAATGCCTTAGTGGATGGTGCCTTTGGGTGATTGTGCCAGCTTCCGCCTACTGGCCACCACGATTGGCTGTAGTAGGGGGAGCTGGCCAATCAGGGCACAAGCAAATGGCCAAGTCTCACCTAGCAGAGGTGTCAGAAAATGGTGGCCATTTTGAAATGGCGATTCAGATGTCGGATTTTAAGGAAATAAACCGAAATATGTAGTTTTGCTTCTTGTAGGAAGCTGATCAGGCATTTGAAAACATATTAATGTTATGCCTCGTAAATATGGGTTCAGATCATGTCCCGTTTCTCGTCAGTGCAGATATCGCGTATCTCACCGTGCTCCTGCATCGGAATGGAGTCGGTGACCACAGCCAGGTGCAGGCTGTCTCTCAGTAAGGGTAGGACTCCAGCCCTTCCTTCGTCGCTGGGGTCGGATGAAGACAGACACAGACAGTGCAATGCCTTGGTGGATGGTGCTTTTGGGTATTTGTGCCGGCTTCCGCCTACCGGCCACCATGATTGGCTGTAGTAGGGGGAGCTGGCCAATCAGGGCACGAGCAAATGGCCAAGTCTCACCTAGCATAGGTGTCAGAAAACGGTGGTCATTTTGAAATGGCGATTCGGATGTCGGATTTTAAGGAAATCAGCCGAAATAATACTTTTGCTTCTTGCAGGAAGCTGATCAGGCGTTTGAAGACATATTAATGTGATGCCTCGTAAATATGGGTTCAGATCATGTTGCGGTTCTCGTCAGTGCAGATCTCGCATATCCCGCCGTGCTCCTGTATCGGAATGGAGTCGGTGACCACAGCCAGGTGCAGGCTGTCTCTCAGTGAGGATAGGACTCCAGCCCTTCCTTCGTCGCTGGGGTCGGATGAAGACAGACACAGACACTACAATGCCTTGGTGGATGGTGCCTTTGGGTGATTGTGCCAGCTTCCGCCTTCCGGCCACCACGATTGGCTGTTGTAGGGTGAGATGGCCAATCAGTGCACGAGCAAAAGGCCAAGTTTCACCTAGCAGAGGTGTCAGAAAATGGTGGCCATTTTGAAATGGCGATTCAGATGTCGGATTTTAAGGAAATAAACCGAAATATGTAGTTTTGCTTCTTGTAGGAAGCTGATCAGGCATTTGAAAACATATTAATGTTATGCCTCGTAAATATGGGTTCAGATCATGTCCCGTTTCTCGTCAGTGCAGATATCGCGTATCTCACCGTGCTCCTGCATCGGAATGGAGTCGGTGACCACAGCCAGGTGCAGGCTGTCTCTCAGGGAGTATAGGGCTCCAGCCCTTCCTTTGTCGCTGAGGTCGGATGAAGACAGGCTCACACAGTGCAATGCCTTGGTGGATGATGCCTTTGGAAGATTGTGCCGGCTTACGCCTACCGGCCACGACGAGTGGTTGTAGTAGGGGGAGGTTGTCAATCAGGGCATGAGTAAATGGCCAAGTGTCACCTAGCAGAGGTGACAGAAAATGGTGGCCATTTTGAAATGGCGATTCGGATGTCGGATTGTAAGAAAATCAGCCGAAATATATACTTTTGCTTCTTTTAGGAAGCTGATCAGGCGTTTGAAGACATATTAATGTGATGACTCGTAAATATGAGTTCAGTTCATGTTGCGGTTCTCGTCAGTGCAGATCTCATGTATCTCACCGTGCTCCTGCATCGGAATGGAGTCGGTGACCACAGCAGGTGCAGGGGCTGTCTCTCAGTGAGGATAGGACTCCAGCCCTTCCTTCGTCGCTGGGGTCAGATGAAGACAGGCACAGACAGTGCAATGCCTTGGTGGATGGTGCCTTTGGGTGATTGTGCCGGCTTCCGCCTACCGGCCACCACGATTGGCCGTAGTAGGGGGAGCTGGTCAATCAGGACACGAGCAAATGGCCAAGTCTCACCTAGCAGAGGTATCAGAAAATGGTGGCCATTTTGAAATGGCTATTCGGATGTCGGATTTTAAGGAAATCAGCCGAAATATGTGCTTTTGGTTCTTATAGGAAGCTGATCAGGCGTTTGAAGACATATTAATGTGATGCCTCGTAAATATGGGTTCAGATCATGTCCCGGTTATCGTCAGTGCAGATCTCGCATATCTCACCGAGCTCCTGCATCGGAATGGAGTCGGTGACCACAGCCAGGTGCAGGCTGTCTCTCAGTGAGGATAGGGCTCCAGCCCTTCCATCGTCGCTGGCATCAGATGAAGACAAGCAGAGACAGTGCAATGCCTTAGTGGATGGTGCCTTTGGGTGATTGTGCCAGCTTCAGCCTACTGGCCACCACGATTGGCTGTAGTAGGGGGAGCTGGCCAATCAGGGCACTAGCAAATGGCCAAGTCTCACCTAGCATAGGTGTCAGAAAACGGTGGCCATTTTGAAATGGGGATTCGGATGTCGGATTTTAAGGAAATCAGGCGAAATATGTAGTTTTTCTTCTTGGAGGAAGCTATTCAGGCGTATGAAAACATATTAATGTGATGACTCGTAAATATGGGTTCAGTTCATGTTGCGGTTCTCGTCAGTGCAGATCTCGCATGTCTCACCGAGCTCCTGCATCGGAATGGAGTCGGTGACCACAGCCAGGTGCAGGCTGTATCTCAGTGAGGATAGGGCTCCAGCCCTTCCTTCATTGCTGGCATCAGATGAAGACAGGCACAGACAGTGCAATTCCTTGGTGGATGGTGCTTTTGGGTATTTGTGCCAGCTTCCGCCTACTGGCCACCACGATTGGCTGTAGTAGGGGGAGCTGGCCAATCAGGGCACGAGCAAATGGCCAAGTCTCACCTAGCAGAGGTGTCAGAAAATGGTGGCCATTTTGAAATGGCTATTCGGATGTTGGATTTTAAGTAAATCAGCCGAAATATGTGCTTTTGCTTCTTGTAGGAAGCTGATCAGGCGTTTGAAGACATATTAATGTGATGTCTCGTAAATATGGGTTCAGGTCATGTCCCGGTTCTCGTCAGTGCAGATCTCGCATATCTCACCGAGCTCCTGCATCGGAATGGAGTTGGTGACCACAGCCAGGTGCAGGCTGTATCTCAGTGAGGATAGGGCTCCAGCCCTTCCTTCATTGCTGGCATCAGATGAAGACAAGCACAGACAGTGCAATTCCTTGGTGGATGGTGCCATTGGGTGATTGTGCCAGCTTCCGCCTACTGGCCACCACGATTGGCTGTAGTAGGGGGAGCTGGCCAATCAGGGCACGAGCAAATGGCCAAGTCTCACCTAGCAGAGGTGTCAGAAAATGGTGGCCATTTTGAAATGGTGATTCAGATGTCGGATTTTAAGGAAATAAACTGAAATATGTAGTTTTGCTTCTTGTAGGAAGCTGATCAGGCGTTTGAAAACATATTAATGTGATGCCTCGTAAATATGGGTTCAGATCATGTCCCGTTTCTCGTCAGTGCAGATATCGCGTATCTCACCGTGCTCCTGCATCGGAATGGAGTCGGTGACCACAGCCAGGTGCAGGCTGTCTCTCAGTAAGGATAGGACTCCAGCCCTTCCTTCGTCGCTGGGGTCGGATGAAGACAGACACAGACAGTGCAATGCCTTGGTGGATGGTGCTTTTGGGTATTTGTGCCGGCTTCCGCCTACCGGCCACCATGATTGGCTGTAGTAGGGGGAGCTGGCCAATCAGGGCACGAGCAAATGGCCAAGTCTCACCTAGCAGAGGTGTCAGAAAATGGTGGCCATTTTGAAATGGCTATTCGGATGTTGGATTTTAAGTAAATCAGCCGAAATATGTGCTTTTGCTTCTTGTAGGAAGCTGATCAGGCGTTTGAAGACATATTAATGTGATGTCTCGTAAATATGGGTTCAGGTCATTTCCCGGTTCTCGTCAGTGCAGATCTCGCATATCTCACCAAGCTCCTGCATCGGAATGGAGTAGGTGACCACAGCCAGGTGCAGGCTGTCACTCAGTGAGGATAGGGCTCCAGCCCTTCCTTCATCGCTGGCATCAGATGAAGACAAGCACAGACAGTGCAATGCCTTAGTGGATGGTGCCTTTGGGTGATTGTGCCAGCTTCCGCCTACTGGCCACCACGATTGGCTGTAGTAGGGGGAGCTGGCCAATCAGGGCACAAGCAAATGGCCAAGTCTCACCTAGCAGAGGTGTCAGAAAATGGTGGCCATTTTGAAATGGCGATTCAGATATCGGATTTTAAGGAAATAAACCGAAATATGTAGTTTTGCTTCTTGTAGGAAGCTGATCAGGCATTTGAAAACATATTAATGTTATGCCTCGTAAATATGGGTTCAGATCATGTCCCGTTTCTCGTCAGTGCAGATATCGCGTATCTCACCGTGCTCCTGCATCGGAATGGAGTCGGTGACCACAGCCAGGTGCAGGCTGTCTCTCAGTAAGGGTAGGACTCCAGCCCTTCCTTCGTCGCTGGGGTCGGATGAAGACAGACACAGACAGTGCAATGCCTTGGTGGATGGTGCTTTTGGGTATTTGTGCCGGCTTCCGCCTACCGGCCACCATGATTGGCTGTAGTAGGGGGAGCTGGCCAATCAGGGCACGAGCAAATGGCCAAGTCTCACCTAGCATAGGTGTCAGAAAACGGTGGTCATTTTGAAATGGCGATTCGGATGTCGGATTTTAAGGAAATCAGCCGAAATAATACTTTTGCTTCTTGCAGGAAGCTGATCAGGCGTTTGAAGACATATTAATGTGATGCCTCGTAAATATGGGTTCAGATCATGTTGCGGTTCTCGTCAGTGCAGATCTCGCATATCCCGCCGTGCTCCTGTATCGGAATGGAGTCGGTGACCACAGCCAGGTGCAGGCTGTCTCTCAGTGAGGATAGGACTCCAGCCCTTCCTTCGTCGCTGGGGTCGGATGAAGACAGACACAGACACTACAATGCCTTGGTGGATGGTGCCTTTGGGTGATTGTGCCAGCTTCCGCCTTCCGGCCACCACGATTGGCTGTTGTAGGGTGAGATGGCCAATCAGTGCACGAGCAAAAGGCCAAGTCTCACCTAGCAGAGGTGTCAGAAAATGGTGGCCATTTTGAAATGGCGATTCAGATGTCGGATTTTAAGGAAATAAACCGAAATATGTAGTTTTGCTTCTTGTAGGAAGCTGATCAGGCATTTGAAAACATATTAATGTTATGCCTCGTAAATATGGGTTCAGATCATGTCCCGTTTCTCGTCAGTGCAGATATCGCGTATCTCACCGTGCTCCTGCATCGGAATGGAGTCGGTGACCACAGCCAGGTGCAGGCTGTCTCTCAGGGAGTATAGGGCTCCAGCCCTTCCTTTGTCGCTGAGGTCGGATGAAGACAGGCTCACACAGTGCAATGCCTTGGTGGATGATGCCTTTGGAAGATTGTGCCGGCTTACGCCTACCGGCCACGACGAGTGGTTGTAGTAGGGGGAGGTTGTCAATCAGGCCATGAGTAAATGGCCAAGTGTCACCTAGCAGAGGTGACAGAAAATGGTGGCCATTTTGAAATGGCGTTTCGGATGTCGGATTGTAAGAAAATCAGCCGAAATATATACTTTTGCTTCTTTTAGGAAGCTGATCAGGCGTTTGAAGACATATTAATGTGATGACTCGTAAATATGAGTTCAGTTCATGTTGCGGTTCTCGTCAGTGCAGATCTCATGTATCTCACCGTGCTCCTGCATCGGAATGGAGTCGGTGACCACAGCAGGTGCAGGGGCTGTCTCTCAGTGAGGATAGGACTCCAGCCCTTCCTTCGTCGCTGGGGTCAGATGAAGACAGGCACAGACAGTGCAATGCCTTGGTGGATGGTGCCTTTGGGTGATTGTGCCGGCTTCCGCCTACCGGCCACCACGATTGGCCGTAGTAGGGGGAGCTGGTCAATCAGGACACGAGCAAATGGCCAAGTCTCACCTAGCAGAGGTATCAGAAAATGGTGGCCATTTTGAAATGGCTACTCGGATGTCGGATTTTAAGGAAATCAGCCGAAATATGTGCTTTTGGTTCTTATAGGAAGCTGATCAGGCGTTTGAAAACATATTAATGTGATGCCTCGTAAATATGGGTTCAGATCATGTCCCGGTTATCGTCAGTGCAGATCTCGCATATCTCACCGAGCTCCTGCATCGGAATGGAGTCGGTGACCACAGCCAGGTGCAGGCTGTCTCTCAGTGAGGATAGGGCTCCAGCCCTTCCATCGTCGCTGGCATCAGATGAAGACAAGCACAGACAGCGCAATTCCTTGGTGGATGGTGCCTTTGGGTGATTGTGCCAGCTTCCGCCTACTGGCCACCACGATTGGCTGTAGTAGGGGGAGCTGGCCAATCAGGGCACGAGCAAATGGCCAAGTCTCACCTAGCAGAGGTGTCAGAAAATGGTGGCCATTTTGAAATGGCGATTCAGATGTCGGATTTTAAGGAAATAAACTGAAATATGTAGTTTTGCTTCTTGTAGGAAGCTGATCAGGCGTTTGAAAACATATTAATGTGATGCCTCGTAAATATGGGTTCAGATCATGTCCCGTTTCTCGTCAGTGCAGATATCGCGTATCTCACCGTGCTCCTGCATCGGAATGGAGTCGGTGACCACAGCCAGGTGCAGGCTGTCTCTCAGTAAGGATAGGACTCCAGCCCTTCCTTCGTCGCTGGGGTCGGATGAAGACAGACACAGACAGTGCAATGCCTTGGTGGATGGTGCTTTTGGGTATTTGTGCCGGCTTCCGCCTACCGGCCACCATGATTGGCTGTAGTAGGGGGAGCTGGCCAATCAGGGCACGAGCAAATGGCCAAGTCTCACCTAGCAGAGGTGTCAGAAAATGGTGGCCATTTTGAAATGGCTATTCGGATGTTGGATTTTAAGTAAATCAGCCGAAATATGTGCTTTTGCTTCTTGTAGGAAGCTGATCAGGCGTTTGAAGACATATTAATGTGATGTCTCGTAAATATGGGTTCAGGTCATGTCCCGGTTCTCGTCAGTGCATATCTCGCATATCTCACCGAGCTCCTGCATCGGAATGTAGTTGGTGACCACAGCCAGGTGCAGGCTGTCACTCAGTGAGGATAGGGCTCCAGCCCTTCCTTCATCGCTGGCATCAGATGAAGACAAGCACAGACGGTGCAATGCCTTAGTGGATGGTGCTTTTGGCTGATTGTGCCAGCTTCCGCCTACTGGCCACCACGATTGGCTGTAGTAGGGGGAGCTGGCCAATCAGGGCACAAGCAAATGGCCAAGTCTCACCTAGCAGAGGTGTCAGTAAATGGTGGCCATTTTGAAATGGCGATTCAGATGTCGGATTTTAAGGAAATAAACCGAAATATGTAGTTTTGCTTCTTGTAGGAAGCTGATCAGGCATTTGAAAACATATTAATGTTATGCCTCGTAAATATGGGTTCAGATCATGTCCCGTTTCTCGTCAGTGCAGATATCGCGTATCTCACCGTGCTCCTGCATCGGAATGGAGTCGGTGACCACAGCCAGGTGCAGGCTGTCTCTCAGTAAGGGTAGGACTCCAGCCCTTCCTTCGTCGCTGGGGTCGGATGAAGACAGACACTGACAGTGCAATGCCTTCGTGGATGGTGCTTTTGGGTATTTGTGCCGGCTTCCGCCTACCGGCCACCATGATTGGCTGTAGTAGGGGGAGCTGGCCAATCAGGGCACGAGCAAATGGCCTAGTCTCACCTAGCATAGGTGTCAGAAAACGGTGGTCATTTTGAAATGGCGATTCGGATGTCGGATTTTAAGGAAATCAGCCGAAATAATACTTTTGCTTCTTGCAGGAAGCTGATCAGGCGTTTAAAGACATATTAATGTGATGCCTCGTAAATATGGGTTCATATCATGTTGCGGTTCTCGTCATTGCAGATCTCGCATATCCCGCCGTGCTCCTGTATCGGAATGGAGTCGGTGACCACAGCCAGGTGCAGGCTGTCTCTCAGTGAGGATAGGGCTCCAGCCCTTCCTTCATTGCTGGCATCAGATGAAGAAAAGCACAGACAGTGCAATTCCTTGGTGGATGGTGCCTTTGGGTGATTGTGCCAGCTTCCGCCTACTGGCCACCACGATTGGCTGTAGTAGGGGGAGCTGGCCAATCAGGGCACGAGCAAATGGCCAAGTCTCACCTAGCAGAGGTGTCAGAAAATGGTGGCCATTTTGAAATGGCAATTCAGATGTCGGATTTTAAGGAAATAAACTGAAATATGTAGTTTTGCTTCTTGTAGGAAGCTGATCAGGCGTTTGAAAACATATTAATGTGATGCCTCGTAAATATGGGTTCAGATCATGTCCCGTTTCTCGTCAGTGCAGATATCGCGTATCTCACCGTGCTCCTGCATCGGAATGGAGTCGGTGACCACAGCCAGGTGCAGGCTGTCTCTCAGTAAGGATAGAACTCCAGCCCTTCCTTCATCGCTGGCATCAGATGAAGACAAGCACAGACAGTGCAATGCCTTAGTGGATGGTGCCTTTGGGTGATTGTGCCAGCTTCCGCCTACTCGCCACCACGATTGGCTGTAGTAGGGGGAGCTGGCCAATCAGGGCACGAGCAAATGGCCAAGTCTCACCTAGCATAGGTGTCAGAAAACGGTGATCATTTTGAAATGGCGATTCGGATGTCGGATTTTAAGGAAATCAGCCGAAATAATACTTTTGCTTCTTGCAGGAAGCTGATCAGGCGTTTGAAGACATATTAATGTGATGCCTCGTAAATATGGGTTCAGATCATGTTGCGGTTCTCGTCAGTGCAGATCTCGCATATCTCGCCGTGCTCCTGTATCGGAATGGAGTCGGTGACCACAGCCAGGTGCAGGCTGTCTCTCAGTGAGGATAGGACTTCAGCCCTTCCTTCGTCGCTGGGGTCGGATGAAGACAGACACAGACACTACAATGCCTTGGTGGATGGTGCCTTTGGGTGATTGTGCCAGCTTCCGCCTTCCGGCCACCACGATTGGCTGTTGTAGGGTGAGATGGCCAATCAGTGCACGAGCAAAAGGCCAAGTCTCACCTAGCAGAGGTGTCAGAAAACGGTGGCCATTTTGAAATGGTGATTCGGATGTCGGATTTTAAGGAAATCAGCTGAAATATGTACTTTTGCTTCTTGCAGGAAGCTGATCAGGCGTTTGAAGACATATTAATGTGATGCCTCGTAAATATGGGTTCAGATCATGCTGCGGTTCTCGTCAGTGCAGATTTCGCGTATCTCACTGTGCTCCTGCATCGGAATGGAGTCGGTGACCACAGCCAGGTGCAGGCTGTCTTTCAGTGAGGATAGGACTCCAGCCCTTCCTTCATCGCTGGGGTCGGATGAAGACAGACACAGACAGTGCAATGCCATGGTGGATGGTGCCTTTGGGTGATTGTGCCAGCTTCCGCCTACCGGCCACCACGATTGGCTGTAGTCGGGGAGCTGGCCAATCAGAGCACAAGCAAATGGCAAAGTCTCACCTAGCAGAGGTGTCAGAAAAGGGTGGCCATTTTGAAATGGCGATTCGGATGTCGGATTTTAAGGAAAATCAGCCGAAATAGGTAGTTTTGCTTCTTGTAGGAAGCTGATCAGGCATTTGAAAACATATTAATGTGATGCCTCGAAAATATGGGTACATATCATGTTGCGGTTCTCGTCAGTGCAGATCTCGCGTATCTCACCGTGCTCCTGCATCAGAATGGAGTCGGTGTCAACAGCCAGGTGCAGGCTGTCTCTCAGGGAGGATAGGGCTCCAGCCCTTCCTTCGTCACTGGGGTCAGATGAAGACAGACACAGACAGTGCAATGCCTTGGTGGATGATGCCTTTGCGTGATTGTGCTGGCTTCCGCCTACCGGCCACCATGAATGACTGTAGTAGGTGGAGATGGCCAATCAGGGCACGAGCACATGGCCAAGTCTCACCTAGCATAGGTGTCAGAAAACGGTGGCCATTTTAAAATGGCGATTCGGATGTCGTATTTTAAGGAAACCAGCCGAAATATGTAGTTTTTCTTCTGGTAGGTAGCTATTCAGGCGTTTGAAGACATATTAATGTGATGCCTCGTAAATATGGGTTCAGATCATGTCCCGGTTCTCGTCAATGCAGATCTCGCATATCTCACTATGCTCCAGCATCGGAATGGAGTCGGTGACCACAGTAACGTGCAGGCAGTCTCTCAGTGAGGATAGGGCTCCAGCCCTTCCTTCGTCGCTGGGTTCAGATGAAGACAACCACAGACAGCGCAATGCCTTGGTGGATGGTGCCTTTGGGTGATTGTGCCAGCTTCCGCCTACCGGCCACCACGATTGGCTGTAGTAGGGGGAGCTGGCCAATCAGAGCACGAGCAAATGGCCAAGTCTCACCTAGCAAATGTGTCAGAAAACGGTAGCCATTTTGAAATGGAGATTCGGATGTCAGATTTTAAGGTAATCAGCCGAAATATGTAGTTTTGCTTCAAGTAGGAACTGATCAGGCGTTTGAAGACATGTTAATGTGATGCCTCGTAAATATGGGTTCAGATCATGTCCCGGTTCACGTCAATGCAGATCTCGCATATCTCACTATGCTCCAGCATCGGAATGGAGTCGGTGACCACAGTAAGGTGCAGGCAGTCTCTCAGTGAGGATCGGGCTCCAGCCCTTCCTTCGTCGCTGGGTTCAGATGAAGACAACCACAGACAGCGCAATGCCTTGGTGGATGGTGCCTTTGAGTGATTGTGCCAGCTTCCGCCTACCGGCCACCACGATTGGCTGTAGTAGGGGGAGCTGGCCAATCAGAGCACGAGCAAATGGCCAAGTCTCACCTAGCAAATGTGTCAGAAAATGGTGGCCATTTTGAAATGGCGATTCGGGTGTCAGATTTTAAGGTAATCAGCCGAAATATGTAGTTTTGCTTCAAGTAGGAAGCTGATCAGGCGTTTGAAGACATGTTATTGTGATGCCTCGTAAATATGGGTTCTGATCATGTCCCGGTTCTCTTCAGTGCAGATCTCGCTTATCTCACCGTGCTCCTGCATCAGAATGGAGTCGGTGACCACAGCCAGGTGCAGGCTGTCTGTCAGTGAGGATAGGGCTCCAGCCCTTCCTTCGTCGCAGGCGTCAGATGAAGACAAGCACAGACAGTGCAATGCCTTGGTGGATGGTACCTTTGGGTGATTGTGCTGGCTTCCGCCTACCAGCCACCGCGATTGGCTGTAGTAGGGGGAGCTGGCCAATCAGGGCACGAGCAAATGGCCGAGTCTCACCTAGCAGAGGTGTCAGAAAAGGGTGGCCATTTTGAAATGGCGATTCGGATGTCGGATTTTAAGGAAATCAGCCGAAATATGTAGTTTTGCTTCTTGTAGGAAGCTGATCAGGCATTTGAAAACGTATTAATGTGATGCCTCAAAAATATGGGTACATATCATGTTGCGGTTCTCGTCAGTGCAGATCTTGCGTATCTCACCGTGCTCCTGCATCAGAATGGAGTCGGTGACCATAGCCAGGTGCAGGCTGTCTCTCAGGGAGGATAGGGCTCCAGCCCTTCCTTTGTCGCTGGGGTCAGATGAATACAGACACAGACAGTGCAATGCCTTGGTGGATGATGCCTTTGGGTGATTGTGCTGGCTTCCACCTACCGGCCACCACGATTGGTTGTAGTAGGGGGAGCTGGCCAATCAGGGTACGAGCAAATGGCCAAGTCTCACCTACCAGAGGTGTCAGAAAACGTTGGCCATTTTGAAATGGCGATTCAGATGTCGGATTTTAAGGTAATCAGCCGAAATATGTAGTTTTGCTTCAAGTAGGAAGCTGATCAGGCTTTTGAAAACATATTAATGTGATGCTTCGTAAATATGGGTTCAGATCATGTCCTGGTTCTCCTCAGTGCAGATCTTGCGTATCTCACCGTTCTCCTGCATCGGAATGGAGTCGGACACCACAGCCAGTCGCAGGCTTTCTTTCAGTGAGGATAGGACCCCAGCCCTTCCTTCGTCGCTGGGGTCGGATGAAGACAGACACAGACAGTGCAATGCCATGGTGGATGGTGCCTTTGGGTGATTGTGCTGGCTTCCGCCTACCGGCCACCATGATTGACTGTAGTAGGTGGAGATGGCCAATCAGGGCACGAGCAAACAGCCAAGTCTCACCTAGCAGAGTTGTCAGAAAACGGTGGCCATTTTGAAATGGCGAATCGGATGTCGGATTTTAAGGTAATCAGCCAAAATATGTAGTTTTTCTTCTTGTAGGAAGCTGATCAGGCATTTGAAAACGTATTAATGTGATGCCTCGAAAATATGGGTACATATCATGTTGCGGTTCTCGTCAGTGCAGATCTCGCTTATCTCACCGTGCTCCTGCATCGGAATGGAGTCGGTGACCACAGCCAGGTGCAGGCTGTCTCTCAGTGAGGATAGGGCTCCAGCCCTTCCTTCGTCGCTGGCGTCATATGAAGACAAGCACAGACAGTGCAATGCCTTGGTGGATGGTACCTTTGGGTGATTGTGCTGGCTTCCGCCTACCGGCCACCATGATTGGCTGTAGTAGGGGGAGCTGGCCAATCAGGGCACGAGCAAATGGCCAAGTCTCACCTAGCAGAGGTGTCAGAAAAGGGTGGCCATTTTGAAACAGCGATTCGGATGTCGGATTTTAAGGAAATCAGCCGAAATATGTAGTTTTGCTTCTTGTAGGAAGCTGATCAGGCATTTGAAAACGTATTAATGTGATGCCTCGAAAATATGGGTACATATCATGTTGCGGTTCTCGTCAGTGCAGATCTCGCATATCTCACCGTGCTCCTGCATCAGAATGGAGTCGGTGACCACAGCCAGGTGCAGGCTGTCTCTCAGGGAGGATAGGGCTCCAGCCCTTCCTTCGTCGCTGGGGTCAGATGAAGACAGACACAGACAGTGCAATGCCTTGGTGGATGATGCCTTTGGGTGATTGTGCTGGCTTCCGCCTACCGGCCACCATGATTGGCTGTAGTAGGTGGAGATGGCCAATCAGGGCACGAGCACATGGCCAAGTCTCACCTAGCATAGGTGTCAGAAAACGGTGGCCATTTTAAAATGGCGATTCGGATGTCGTATTTTAAGGAAATCAGCCGAAATATGTAGTTTTTCTTCTTGTAGGTATCTATTCAGGCGTTTGAAGATATATTAATGTGATGCCTCGTAAATATGGGTTCAGATCATGTCCTGGTTCTCGTCAATGCAGATCTCACATATCTCACTGTGCTCCTGCATCGGAATGGAGTCGGTGACCACAGTAAGGTGCAGGCAGTCTCTCAGTGAGGATAGGGCTCCAGCCCTTCCTTCGTCGCTGGGTTCAGATGAAGACAACCACAGACAGCGCAATGCCTTGGTGGATGGTGCCTTTAGGTGATTTTGCTGGCTTCCACCTACCGGCCACCACGATTGGTTGTAGTAGGGGGAGCTGGCCAATCTGGGCACGAGCAAATGGCCAAGTCTCACCTACCAGAGGTGTCAGAAAACGTTGGCCATTTTGAAATGGCGATTCAGATGTCGGATTTTAAGGTAATCAGCCGAAATATGCAGTTTTGCTTCAAGTAGGAAGCTGATCAGGCTTTTGAAAACATATTAATGTGATGCCTCGTAAATATGGGTTCAGATCTTGTCCTGGTTCTCCTCAGTGCAGATCTTGCGTATCTCACCGTTCTCCTGCATCGGAATGGAGTCGGACACCACAGCCAGGCGCAGGCTTTCTTTCAGTGAGGATAGGACCCCAGCCCTTCCTTCGTCGCTGGGGTCGGATGAAGACAGACACAGACAGTGCAATGCCATGGTGGATGGTGCCTTTGGGTGATTGTGCTGGCTTCCGCCTACCGGCCACCATGATTGACTGTAGTAGGTGGAGATGGCCAATCAGGGCACGAGCACATGGCCAAGTCTCACTTAGCATAGGTGTCAGAAAACGGTGGCCATTTTAAAATGGCGATTCGGAAGTCGGATTTTAAGGAAATCAGCCGAAATATGTAGTTTTTCTTCTTGTAGGTAGCTATTCAGGCGTTTGAAGACATATTAATGTGATGCCTCGTAAATATGGGTTCAGATCATGTCCCGGTTCTCGTCAATGCAGATCTCGCATATCTCACTGTGCCCCTGCATCAGAATGGAGTCGGTGACCACAGTAAGGTGCAGGCAGTCTCTCAGTGAGGATAGGGCTCCAGCCCTTCCTTCGTCGCTGGGTTCAGATGAAGACAACCACAGACAGCGCAATGCCTTGGTGGATGGTGCCTTTGGGTGATTGTGCCAGCTTCCGCCTACCGGCCACCACGATTGGCTGTAGTAGGGGGAGCTGGCCAATCAGAGCACGAGCAAATGGCCAAGTCTCACCTAGCAAATGTGTCAGAAAATGGTGGCCATTTTGAAATGGCGATTCGGGTGTCAGATTTTAAGGTAATCAGCCGAAATATGTAGTTTTGCTTCAAGTAGGAAGCTGATCAGGCGTTTGAAGACATTTTAATGTGATGCCTCATAAATATGGGTTCTGATCATGTCCCGGTTCTCTTCAGTGCAGATCTCGCTTATCTCACCGTGCTCCTGCATAAGAATGGAGTCGGTGACCACAGCCAGGTGCAGGCTGTCTCTCAGTGAGGATAGGGCTCCAGCCCTTCCTTCGTCGCTGGCGTCAGATGAAGACAAGCACAGACAGTGCAATGCCTTGGTGGATGGTACCTTTGGGTGATTGTGCTGGCTTCCGCCTACCAGCCACCGCGATTGGCTGTAGTAGGGGGAGCTGGCCAATCAGGGCACGAGCAAATCGCCGAGTCTCACCTAGCAGAGGTGTCAGAAAAGGGTGGCCATTTTGAAATGGCGATTCGGATGTCGGATTTTAAGGAAATCAGCCGAAATATGTAGTTTTGCTTCAAGTAGGAAGCTGATCAGGCGTTTAAAGACATGTTAATGTGATGCCTCGTAAATATGGGTTCAGATCATGTTGCTCTTCTTGTCAGTGCAGATCTCGCGTATCTCACCGTGCTCCTGCATCGGAATGGAGTCGGTGACCACAGCCAGGTGCAGGCTGTCTCTCAGTGATGATAGGACTCCATCCCTTCCTTTGTCACTGCGGTCGGATGAAGACTGACACAGACAGTGCAATGCCTTGGTGGATGGTGCCTTTAGGTGATTTTGCTGGCTTCCACCTACCGGCCACCACGATTGGTTGTAGTAGGGGGAGCTGGCCAATCAGGGCACGAGCAAATGGGCAAGTCTCACCTAGCAGAGGTGCCAGAAAACGGCGGCCATTTTGAAATGATAATTCGGATGTCAGATTTTAAGGAAATCAGCCGAAATATGTACTTTTGCTTCTTATAGGAAGCTGATTAGGCGTTTGAAGACATATTAATGTGATGCCTCGTAAATATGGGTTCAGATCATGCCCCGGTTCTCGTCAGTGCAGATCTCGCATATCTCACCGTGCTCCTGCATCGGAATGGAGTCGGTGACCACAGCCAGGTGCAGGCTGTCTCTCAGTGAGGATAGGGCTCCAGCCCTTCCTTCGTAGCTGGCATCAGATGAAGACAAGCACAGACAGTGCAATGCCTTAGTGGATTGTGCCTTTGGGTGATTGTGCCAGCTTCCGCCGTCCGGCCACCACGATTGGCTGTTGTAGGGTGAGATGGCCAATCAGTGCACAAGCAAATGGCCAAGTCTCACCTAGCAGAGGTGTCAGAAAACGGCGGCCATTTTGAAATGGTAATTCGGATGTCAGATTTTAAGGAAATCAGCCGAAATATGTACTTTTGCTTCTTGTAGGAAGCTATTCAGGCGTTTGAAAACATATTAATGTGATGCCTCGTAAATATGGGCTCAGATCATGTTGCGGTTCTCGTCAGTGCAGATCTCACATATCTCACCGTGCTCCTGCATCGGAATGGAGTCGGTGACCACAGACAGGTGCAGGCTATCTCTCAGTGAGGATAGGGCTCCAGCCCTTCCTTCTTAGCTGGCGTCAGATGAAGACAAGCACAGACAGTGCAATGCCTTGGTGGATGGTGCCTTTGGGTGATTGTGCCAGCTTCCGCCTTCCGGCCACCACGATTGGCTGTTGTAGGGTGAGATGGCCAATCAGTGCACGAGCAAGTGGCCAAGTCTCACCTAGCAGAGGTGTCAGAAAATGGTGGCCATTTTGAAATGGCGATTCGGATGTCGGGTTTTAAGGAAATCATCCAAAATATGTAGTTTTGCTTCTGGTAGGAAGCTGATCAGGCGTTTTAAAACATATTAATGTGATGCCTCGTAAATATGGGTTCAGATCATGTTGCGGTTCTCGTCAGTGCAGATCTTGCATATCTCACCGTGCTCGTGCATCAGAATGGATTCGGTGACCACTGCCAGGTGCAGTCTGTCTCTCATGGAGGATAGGGCTCCAGCCCTTCCTTCGTCGCTGGGGTCAGACGAAGACAGGCACAGACAGTGCAATGCCTTGGTGGATGGTGCCTTTGGGTGATTGTGCTGGTTTCCGCCTACCGTCCACCACGATTGGCTGTAGTAGGGGGAGCTGGCCAATCAGGGCACAAGCAAATGGCCAAGTCTCACTTAGCAGAGGTTTCAGAAAATGGTGGCCATTCTGAAATGGTGATTCGGATGTCGGATTTTAAGGATATCAGCCGAAATATGTACTTTTGGTTCTTATAGGAAGCTGATTAGGCGTTTGAAGACATATTAATGTGATGCCTCGTAAATATGGGTTCAGATCATGTCCCGGTTCTCGTCAGTGCAGATCTCGCATATCTCACCGTGCTCCTGCATCGGAATGGAGTCGGTGACCACAGCCAGGTGCAGGCTGTCTCTCAGTGAGGATAGGGCTCCAGCCCTTCCTTCGTAGCTGGCGTCAGATGAAGACAAGCACAGACAGTGCAATGCCTTAGTGGATTGTGCCTTTGGGTGATTGTGCCATCTTCCGCCGTCCGGCCACCACGATTGGCTGTTGTAGGGTAAGATGGCCAATCAGTGCACAAGCAAATGGCCAAGTCTCACCTAGCAGAGCTGTCAGAAAACGGCGGCCATTTTGAAATGGTAATTCGGATGTCGGATTTTAAGGAAATCAGCCGAAATATGTACTTTTGCTTCTTGTAGGAAGCTGATCAGGCGTTTGAAGACATATTAATGAGATACCTCGTAAATATGGGTTCAGATCATGTTGCGGTTCTCGTCAGTGCAGATTTCGCGTATCTCACCGTGCTCCTGCATCGGAATAGAGTCGGTGACCACAGCCAGGTGCAGGCTGTCTCTCAGTGAGGATAGGGATCAAGCCTTTCCTTTGTCGCTGGGGTCGGATGAAGACAGGCACAGACAGTGCAATGCCTTGGTGGATGGTGCATTGGGCGATTGTGCTGGCTTCCGCCTACCGGCCACCACGATTGGCTGTAGTAGGGGGAGCCGGCCAATCCGGGCACTAGCAAATGGCCAAGTCTCACCTAGCAGAGGTGTCAGAAAACAGTGGCCATTTTGAAATGGCAATTCGGATGTCGGATTGTAAGGAAATCAGCTGAAATGTGTAGTTTTTCTTCTTGTAGGAACCTGATCAGGCGTTTGAAAACATATTAATGTGATGCCTCGTAAATATGGGTTCATATCATTTCGCGGTTCTCGTCAGTGCAGATCTCGCGTATCTCACTGTGCTCCTGTATCGGAATGGTGTCGGTGACCACAGCCAGGTGCAGGCTGTCTCTCAGTGAGAATAGGGATCAAGCCTTTCCTTCGTCGCTGGGGTCGGATGAAGACAGGCACAGACAGTGCAATGCCTTGGTGGATGATGCCTTTGGGAGATTGTGCCGGCTTCCGCTTACCGGCCACCACGATTGGCTGTAGTAGGGGGAGCTGGTCAATCAGGGCATGAGCAAATGGCCAAGTGTCACCTAGCAGAGGTGTCAGAAAATGGTGGCCATTTTGAGATGGCGATTCGGATGTCAGATTTTAAGGTAATCAGCCGAAATATGTAGTTTTGCTTCAAGTAGGAAGCTGATCAGGCGTTTGAAGACATGTTAATGTGATGCCTCGTAAATATGGGTTCAGATCATGTCGCGGTTCTCGTCAGTGCAGATCTCGCGTATCTCACTGTGCTCCTGCATCGGAATGGAGTCGGTGACCACAGCCAGGTGCAGGCTGTCTCTCAGTGAGAATAGGGCTCAAGCCTTTCCTTCGTCGCTGGGGTCGGCAGAAGATAGGCACAGACAATGCAAAGCCTTGGTGGATGATGCCTTTGGGAGATTGTGCCGGCTTCTGCTTACCGGCCACCACGATTGGCTGTAGTAGGGGGAGCTGGTCAATCAGGGCATGAGCAAATGGCCAAGTGTCTCTTAGCAGAGGTGTCAGAAAATGGTGGCCATTTTGAAAAGGCGATTCGTTTGTCGGATTTTAAGAAAATCAGCCGAAATATGTACTTTTGCTTCTTGTAGGAAGCTGATCAGGCATTTGAAGACATATTAATGTGATGACTCGTAAATATGGGTTCAGATCATGTTGCGGTTGTCGTCAGTGCAGATCTCGCGTATCTCACCGTGCTCCTGCATCAGAATGGAGTCAGTGACCACAGCCAGGTGCAGGCTGTCTCTCAGGGAGGATAGGGCTCCAGCCCTTCCTTCGTCGCTGGGGTCAGATGAAGACAGACACAGACAGTGCAATGCCTTGGTGGATGATGCCTTTGGGTAATTTTGCTGGCTTCTGCCTACCGGCCACCACGATTGGTTGTAGTAGGGGGAGCTGGCCAATCAGGGCAAGAGCAAATGGCCAAGTCTCACCTAGCAGAGGGGTCAGAAAACGGTGGCCATTTTGAAATGGCGATTCAGATGTCGGATTTTAAGGTAATCAGCCGAAATATGTAGTTTTGCTTCAAGTAGGAAGCTGATCAGGCGTTTCAAAACATATTAATGTGATGCCTTGTAAATATGGGTTCAAATCATGTCACGGTTCTCGTCAGTGCAGATCTTGCATATCTCACTGTGATCCTGCATGGGAATGGAGTCGGTCACCACAGCGAGGAGCAGGCTGTCTCTCAGGGAGGATAGGGCTCCATCCCTTCCTTTGTCGCTGAGGTCGGATGAAGACAGGCTCACACAGTGCAATGCCTTGGCGGATGATGCCTTTGGAAGATTGTGCCGGCTTCCGCCTACCGGCCACGACGAGTGGCTGTAGTAGGGGGAGGTTGTCAATCAGGGCATGAGTAAATGGCCAAGTGTCACCTAGCAGAGGTGACAGAAAATGGTGGCCATTTTGAAATGGCGATTCGGATGTCGGATTGTAAGAAAATCAGCCGAAATATATACTTTTGCTTCTTTTAGGAAGCTGATCAGGCGTTTGAAGACATATTAATGAGATACCTCGTAAATATGGGTTCAGATCATGTTGCGGTTCTCGTCAGTGCAGATTTCGCGTATCTCACCGTGCTCCTGCATCGGAATAGAGTCGGTGACCACAGCCAGGTGCAGGCTGTCTCTCAGTGAGGATAGGGATCAAGCCTTTCCTTTGTCGCTGGGGTCGGATGAAGACAGGCACAGACAGTGCAATGCCTTGGTGGATGGTGCATTGGGCGATTGTGCTGGCTACCGCCTACCGGCCACCACGATTGGCTGCAGTAGGGGGAGCTGGCCAATCAGGGCACGAGCAAATGGCCAAGTCTCATTAGCAGAGGTGTCAGAAAACAGTGGCCATTTTGAAATGGCGATTCGGATGTCGGATTTTAAGGAAATCAGCCGAAATATGTAGGTTTGCTTCTTGTAGGAAGCTGATCAAGCATTTGAAAACATATTAATGGCATGCCTCGTAAATATGGGTTCAGATCATGTTGCGGTTCGCGTCAGTGCAGATTTCGCGTATCTCACCGTGCTCCTGCATCGGAATAGAGTCGGTGACCACAGCCAGGTGCAGGCTGTCTCTCAGTGAGGATAGGGATCAAGCCTTTCCTTTGTCGCTGGGGTCGGATGAAGACAGGCACAGACAGTGCAATGCCTTGGTGGATGGTGCATTGGGCGATTGTGCTGGCTTCCGCCTACCGGCCACCACGATTGGCTGTAGTAGGGGGAGCCGGCCAATCCGGGCACTAGCAAATGGCCAAGTCTCACCTAGCAGAGGTGTCAGAAAACAGTGGCCATTTTGAAATGGCAATTCGGATGTCGGATTGTAAGGAAATCAGCTGAAATGTGTAGTTTTGCTTCTTGTAGGAACCTGATCAGGCGTTTGAAAATATATTAATGTGATGCCTCGTAAATATGGGTTCATATCATGTCGCGGTTCTCGTCAGTGCAGATCTCGCGTATCTCACTGTGCTCCTGCATCGGAATGGAGTCGGTGACCACAGCCAGGTGCAGGCTGTCTCTCAGTGAGAATAGGGCTCAAGCCTTTCCTTCGTCGCTGGGGTCGGATGAAGACAGGCACAGACAGTGCAATGCCTTGGTGGATGATGCCTTTGGGAGATTGTGCCGGCTTCCGCTTACCGGCCACCACGATTGGCTGTAGTAGGGGGAGCTGGTCAATCAGGGCATGAGCAAATGGCCAAGTGTCACCTAGCAGAGGTGTCAGAAAATGGTGGCCATTTTGAGATGGCGATTCGGATGTCAGATTTTAAGGTAATCAGCCGAAATATGTAGCTTTGCTTCAAGTAGGAAGCTGATCAGGCGTTTGAAGACATGTTAATGTGATGCCTCGTAAATATGGGTTCAGATCATGTCGCGGTTCTCGTCAGTGCAGATCTCGCGTATCTCACTGTGCTCCTGCATCGGAATGGAGTCGGTGACCACAGCCAGGTGCAGGCTGTCTCTCAGTGAGAATAGGGCTCAAGCCTTTCCTTCGTCGCTGGGGTCGGATGAAGATAGGCACAGACAGTGCAAAGCCTTGGTGGATGATGCCTTTGGGAGATTGTGCCGGCTTCTGCTTACCGGCCACCACGATTGGCTGTAGTAGGGGGAGCTGGTCAATCAGGGCATGAGCAAATGGCCAAGTGTCTCTTAGCAGAGGTGTCAGAGAATAGTGGCCATTTTGAAATGGCGATTCGTTTGTCGGATTTTAAGAAAATCAGCCGAAATATGTACTTTTGCTTATAGTAGGAAGCTGATCAGGCATTTGAAGACATATTAATGTGATGACTCGTAAATATGGGTTCAGATCATGTTGCGGTTGTCGTCAGTGCAGATCTCGCGTATCTCACCGTGCTCCTGCATCAGAATGGAGTCAGTGACCACAGCCAGGTGCAGGCTGTCTCTCAGGGAGGATAGGGCTCCAGCCCTTCCTTCGTCGCTGGGGTCAGATGAAGACAGACACAGACAGTGCAATGCCTTGGTGGATGATGCCTTTGGGTAATTTTGCTGGCTTCAGCCTACCGGCCACCACAATTGGTTGTAGTTGGGGGAGCTGGCCAATCAGGGCACGAGCAAATGGCCAAGTCTCACCTAGCAGAGGTGTCAGAAAACGGTGGCCATTTTGAAATGGCGATTCAGATGTCGGATTTTAAGGTAATCAGCCGAAATATGTAGTTTTGCTTCAAGTAGGAAGCTGATCAGGCGTTTCAAAACATATTAATGTGATGCCTCGTAAATATGGGTTCAAATCATGTCACGGTTCTCGTCAGTGCAGATCTTGCATATCTCACTGTGCTCCTGCATGGGAATGGAGTCGGTCACCACAGCGAGGAGCAGGCTGTCTCTCAGGGAGGATAGGGCTCCAGCCCTTCCTTTGTCGCTGAGGTCGGATGAAGACAGGCTCACACAGTGCAATGCCTTGGCGGATGATGCCTTTGGAAGATTGTGCCGGCTTCTGCGTACCGGCTACGACGAGTGGCGGTAGTAGGGGGAGGTTGTCAATCAGGGCATGAGTAAATGGCCAAGTGTCACCTAGCAGAGGTGACAGAAAATGGTGGCCATTTTGAAATGGCGATTCGGATGTCGGATTGTAAGAAAATCAGCCGAAATATATACTTTTGCTTCTTTTAGGAAGCTGATCAGGCGTTTGAAGACATATTAATGTGATGACTCGTAAATATGGGTTCAGTTCATGTTGCGGTTCTCGTCAGTGCAGATCTCGTGTATCTCACCATGCTCCTGCATCGGAATGGAGTCGGTGACCACAGCAGGTGCAGGGGCTGTCTCTCAGTGAGGATAGGACTCCAGCCCTTCCTTCGTCGCTGGGGTCAGATGAAGACAGGCACAGACAGTGCAATGCCTTGGTGGATGGTGCCTTTGGGTGATTGTGCCGGCTTCCGCCTACCGGCCACCACGATTGGCCGTAGTAGGTGGAGCTGGTCAATCAGGACACGAGCAAATGGCCAAGTCTCACCTAGCAGAGGTATCAGAAAATGGTGGCCATTTTGAAATGGCTATTCGGATGTCGGATTTTAAGGAAATCAGCCGAAATATGTGCTTTTGGTTCTTATAGGAAGCTGATCAGGCGTTTGAAGACATATTAATGTGATGCCTCGTAAATATGGGTTCAGATCATGTCCCGGTTATCGTCAGTGCAGATCTCGCATATCTCACCGAGCTCCTGCATCGGAATGGAGTCGGTGACCACAGCCAGGTGCAGGCTGTCTCTCAGTGAGGATAGGGCTCAAGCCCTTCCATCGTCGCTGGCATCAGATGAAGACAAGCAGAGACAGTGCAATGCCTTAGTGGATGGTGCCTTTGGAAGATTGTGCCAGCTTCCGCCTAATGGCCACCACGATTGGCTGTAGTAGGGGGAGCTGGCCAATCAGGGCACTAGCAAATGGCCAAGTCTCACCTAGCATAGGTGTCAGAAAACGGTGGCCATTTTGAAATGGTGATTCGGATGTCGGATTTTAAGGAAATCAGGCGAAATATGTAGTTTTTCTTCTTGGAGGAAGCTATTCAGGCGTATGAAAACATATTAATGTGATGACTCGTAAATATGGGTTCAGTTCATGTTGCGGTTCTCGTCAGTGCAGATCGCGCATGTCTCACCGAGCTCCTGCATCGGAATGGAGTCGGTGACCACAGCCAGGTGCAGGCTGTATCTCAGTGAGGATAGGGCTCCAGCCCTTCCTTCATTGCTGGCATCAGATGAAGACAAGCACAGACAGTGCAATTCCTTGGTGGATGGTGCCTTTGGGTGATTGTGCCAGCTTCCGCCTACTGGCCACCACGATTGGCTGTAGTAGGGGGAGCTGGCCAATCAGGGCACGAGCAAATGGCCAAGTCTCACCTAGCAGAGGTGTCAGAAAATGGTGGCCATTTTGAAATGGCGATTCAGATGTCGGATTTTAAGGAAATAAACTGAAATATGTAGTTTTGCTTCTTGTAGGAAGCTGATCAGGCGTTTGAAAACATATTAATGTGATGCCTCGTAAATATGGGTTCAGATCATGTCCCGTTTCTCGTCAGTGCAGATATCGCGTATCTCACCGTGCTCCTGCATCGGAATGGAGTCGGTGACCACAGCCAGGTGCAGGCTGTCTCTCAGTAAGGATAGGACTCCAGCCCTTCCTTCGTCGCTGGGGTCGGATGAAGACAGACACAGACAGTGCAATGCCTTGGTGGATGGTGCTTTTGGGTATTTGTGCCGGCTTCCGCCTACCGGCCACCATGATTGGCTGTAGTAGGGGGAGCTGGCCAATCAGGGCACGAGCAAATGGCCAAGTCTCACCTAGCAGAGGTGTCAGAAAATGGTGGCCATTTTGAAATGGCTATTCGGATGTTGGATTTTAAGTAAATCAGCCGAAATATGTGCTTTTGCTTCTTGTAGGAAGCTGATCAGGCGTTTGAAGACATATTAATGTGATGTCTCGTAAATATGGGTTCAGGTCATGTCCCGGTTCTCGTCAGTGCAGATCTCGCATATCTCACCGAGCTCCTGCATCGGAATGGAGGTGGTGACCACAGCCAGGTGCAGGCTGTCACTCAGTGAGGATAGGGCTCCAGCCCTTCCTTCATCGCTGGCATCAGATGAAGACAAGCACAGACAGTGCAATGCCTTAGTGGATGGTGCCTTTGGGTGATTGTGCCAGCTTCCGCCTACTGGCCACCACGATTGGCTGTAGTAGGGGGAGCTGGCCAATCAGGGCACAAGCAAATGGCCAAGTCTCACCTAGCAGAGGTGTCAGAAAATGGTGGCCATTTTGAAATGGCGATTCAGATGTCGGATTTTAAGGAAATAAACCGAAATATGTAGTTTTGCTTCTTGTAGGAAGCTGATCAGGCATTTGAAAACATATTAATGTTATGCCTCGTAAATATGGGTTCAGATCATGTCCCGTTTCTCGTCAGTGCAGATATCGCGTATCTCACCGTGCTCCTGCATCGGAATGGAGTCGGTGACCACAGCCAGGTGCAGGCTGTCTCTCAGTAAGGGTAGGACTCCAGCCCTTCCTTCGTCGCTGGGGTCGGATGAAGACAGACACAGACAGTGCAATGCCTTGGTGGATGGTGCTTTTGGGTATTTGTGCCGGCTTCCGCCTACCGGCCACCATGATTGGCTGTAGTAGGGGGAGCTGGCCAATCAGGGCACGAGCAAATGGCCAAGTCTCACCTAGCATAGGTGTCAGAAAACGGTGGTCATTTTGAAATGGCGATTCGGATGTCGGATTTTAAGGAAATCAGCCGAAATAATACTTTTGCTTCTTGCAGGAAGCTGATCAGGCGTTTGAAGACATATTAATGTGATGCCTCGTAAATATGGGTTCAGATCATGTTGCGGTTCTCGTCAGTGCAGATCTCGCATATCCCGCCGTGCTCCTGTATCGGAATGGAGTCGGTGACCACAGCCAGGTGCAGGCTGTCTCTCAGTGAGGATAGGACTCCAGCCCTTCCTTCGTCGCTGGGGTCGGATGAAGACAGACACAGACACTACAATGCCTTGGTGGATGGTGCCTTTGGGTGATTGTGCCAGCTTCCGCCTTCCGGCCACCACGATTGGCTGTTGTAGGGTGAGATGGCCAATCAGTGCACGAGCAAAAGGCCAAGTTTCACCTAGCAGAGGTGTCAGAAAATGGTGGCCATTTTGAAATGGCGATTCAGATGTCGGATTTTAAGGAAATAAACCGAAATATGTAGTTTTGCTTCTTGTAGGAAGCTGATCAGGCATTTGAAAACATATTAATGTTATGCCTCGTAAATATGGGTTCAGATCATGTCCCGTTTCTCGTCAGTGCAGATATCGCGTATCTCACCGTGCTCCTGCATCGGAATGGAGTCGGTGACCACAGCCAGGTGCAGGCTGTCTCTCAGGGAGTATAGGGCTCCAGCCCTTCCTTTGTCGCTGAGGTCGGATGAAGACAGGCTCACACAGTGCAATGCCTTGGTGGATGATGCCTTTGGAAGATTGTGCCGGCTTACGCCTACCGGCCACGACGAGTGGTTGTAGTAGGGGGAGGTTGTCAATCAGGGCATGAGTAAATGGCCAAGTGTCACCTAGCAGAGGTGACAGAAAATGGTGGCCATTTTGAAATGGCGATTCGGATGTCGGATTGTAAGAAAATCAGCCGAAATATATACTTTTGCTTCTTTTAGGAAGCTGATCAGGCGTTTGAAGACATATTAATGTGATGACTCGTAAATATGAGTTCAGTTCATGTTGCGGTTCTCGTCAGTGCAGATCTCATGTATCTCACCGTGCTCCTGCATCGGAATGGAGTCGGTGACCACAGCAGGTGCAGGGGCTGTCTCTCAGTGAGGATAGGACTCCAGCCCTTCCTTCGTCGCTGGGGTCAGATGAAGACAGGCACAGACAGTGCAATGCCTTGGTGGATGGTGCCTTTGGGTGATTGTGCCGGCTTCCGCCTACCGGCCACCACGATTGGCCGTAGTAGGGGGAGCTGGTCAATCAGGACACGAGCAAATGGCCAAGTCTCACCTAGCAGAGGTATCAGAAAATGGTGGCCATTTTGAAATGGCTATTCGGATGTCGGATTTTAAGGAAATCAGCCGAAATATGTGCTTTTGGTTCTTATAGGAAGCTGATCAGGCGTTTGAAGACATATTAATGTGATGCCTCGTAAATATGGGTTCAGATCATGTCCCGGTTATCGTCAGTGCAGATCTCGCATATCTCACCGAGCTCCTGCATCGGAATGGAGTCGGTGACCACAGCCAGGTGCAGGCTGTCTCTCAGTGAGGATAGGGCTCCAGCCCTTCCATCGTCGCTGGCATCAGATGAAGACAAGCAGAGACAGTGCAATGCCTTAGTGGATGGTGCCTTTGGGTGATTGTGCCAGCTTCAGCCTACTGGCCACCACGATTGGCTGTAGTAGGGGGAGCTGGCCAATCAGGGCACTAGCAAATGGCCAAGTCTCACCTAGCATAGGTGTCAGAAAACGGTGGCCATTTTGAAATGGGGATTCGGATGTCGGATTTTAAGGAAATCAGGCGAAATATGTAGTTTTTCTTCTTGGAGGAAGCTATTCAGGCGTATGAAAACATATTAATGTGATGACTCGTAAATATGGGTTCAGTTCATGTTGCGGTTCTCGTCAGTGCAGATCTCGCATGTCTCACCGAGCTCCTGCATCGGAATGGAGTCGGTGACCACAGCCAGGTGCAGGCTGTATCTCAGTGAGGATAGGGCTCCAGCCCTTCCTTCATTGCTGGCATCAGATGAAGACAGGCACAGACAGTGCAATTCCTTGGTGGATGGTGCTTTTGGGTATTTGTGCCAGCTTCCGCCTACTGGCCACCACGATTGGCTGTAGTAGGGGGAGCTGGCCAATCAGGGCACGAGCAAATGGCCAAGTCTCACCTAGCAGAGGTGTCAGAAAATGGTGGCCATTTTGAAATGGCTATTCGGATGTTGGATTTTAAGTAAATCAGCCGAAATATGTGCTTTTGCTTCTTGTAGGAAGCTGATCAGGCGTTTGAAGACATATTAATGTGATGTCTCGTAAATATGGGTTCAGGTCATGTCCCGGTTCTCGTCAGTGCAGATCTCGCATATCTCACCGAGCTCCTGCATCGGAATGGAGTTGGTGACCACAGCCAGGTGCAGGCTGTATCTCAGTGAGGATAGGGCTCCAGCCCTTCCTTCATTGCTGGCATCAGATGAAGACAAGCACAGACAGTGCAATTCCTTGGTGGATGGTGCCATTGGGTGATTGTGCCAGCTTCCGCCTACTGGCCACCACGATTGGCTGTAGTAGGGGGAGCTGGCCAATCAGGGCACGAGCAAATGGCCAAGTCTCACCTAGCAGAGGTGTCAGAAAATGGTGGCCATTTTGAAATGGTGATTCAGATGTCGGATTTTAAGGAAATAAACTGAAATATGTAGTTTTGCTTCTTGTAGGAAGCTGATCAGGCGTTTGAAAACATATTAATGTGATGCCTCGTAAATATGGGTTCAGATCATGTCCCGTTTCTCGTCAGTGCAGATATCGCGTATCTCACCGTGCTCCTGCATCGGAATGGAGTCGGTGACCACAGCCAGGTGCAGGCTGTCTCTCAGTAAGGATAGGACTCCAGCCCTTCCTTCGTCGCTGGGGTCGGATGAAGACAGACACAGACAGTGCAATGCCTTGGTGGATGGTGCTTTTGGGTATTTGTGCCGGCTTCCGCCTACCGGCCACCATGATTGGCTGTAGTAGGGGGAGCTGGCCAATCAGGGCACGAGCAAATGGCCAAGTCTCACCTAGCAGAGGTGTCAGAAAATGGTGGCCATTTTGAAATGGCTATTCGGATGTTGGATTTTAAGTAAATCAGCCGAAATATGTGCTTTTGCTTCTTGTAGGAAGCTGATCAGGCGTTTGAAGACATATTAATGTGATGTCTCGTAAATATGGGTTCAGGTCATGTCCCGGTTCTCGTCAGTGCAGATCTCGCATATCTCACCAAGCTCCTGCATCGGAATGGAGTAGGTGACCACAGCCAGGTGCAGGCTGTCACTCAGTGAGGATAGGGCTCCAGCCCTTCCTTCATCGCTGGCATCAGATGAAGACAAGCACAGACAGTGCAATGCCTTAGTGGATGGTGCCTTTGGGTGATTGTGCCAGCTTCCGCCTACTGGCCACCACGATTGGCTGTAGTAGGGGGAGCTGGCCAATCAGGGCACAAGCAAATGGCCAAGTCTCACCTAGCAGAGGTGTCAGAAAATGGTGGCCATTTTGAAATGGCGATTCAGATATCGGATTTTAAGGAAATAAACCGAAATATGTAGTTTTGCTTCTTGTAGGAAGCTGATCAGGCATTTGAAAACATATTAATGTTATGCCTCGTAAATATGGGTTCAGATCATGTCCCGTTTCTCGTCAGTGCAGATATCGCGTATCTCACCGTGCTCCTGCATCGGAATGGAGTCGGTGACCACAGCCAGGTGCAGGCTGTCTCTCAGTAAGGGTAGGACTCCAGCCCTTCCTTCGTCGCTGGGGTCGGATGAAGACAGACACAGACAGTGCAATGCCTTGGTGGATGGTGCTTTTGGGTATTTGTGCCGGCTTCCGCCTACCGGCCACCATGATTGGCTGTAGTAGGGGGAGCTGGCCAATCAGGGCACGAGCAAATGGCCAAGTCTCACCTAGCATAGGTGTCAGAAAACGGTGGTCATTTTGAAATGGCGATTCGGATGTCGGATTTTAAGGAAATCAGCCGAAATAATACTTTTGCTTCTTGCAGGAAGCTGATCAGGCGTTTGAAGACATATTAATGTGATGCCTCGTAAATATGGGTTCAGATCATGTTGCGGTTCTCGTCAGTGCAGATCTCGCATATCCCGCCGTGCTCCTGTATCGGAATGGAGTCGGTGACCACAGCCAGGTGCAGGCTGTCTCTCAGTGAGGATAGGACTCCAGCCCTTCCTTCGTCGCTGGGGTCGGATGAAGACAGACACAGACACTACAATGCCTTGGTGGATGGTGCCTTTGGGTGATTGTGCCAGCTTCCGCCTTCCGGCCACCACGATTGGCTGTTGTAGGGTGAGATGGCCAATCAGTGCACGAGCAAAAGGCCAAGTCTCACCTAGCAGAGGTGTCAGAAAATGGTGGCCATTTTGAAATGGCGATTCAGATGTCGGATTTTAAGGAAATAAACCGAAATATGTAGTTTTGCTTCTTGTAGGAAGCTGATCAGGCATTTGAAAACATATTAATGTTATGCCTCGTAAATATGGGTTCAGATCATGTCCCGTTTCTCGTCAGTGCAGATATCGCGTATCTCACCGTGCTCCTGCATCGGAATGGAGTCGGTGACCACAGCCAGGTGCAGGCTGTCTCTCAGGGAGTATAGGGCTCCAGCCCTTCCTTTGTCGCTGAGGTCGGATGAAGACAGGCTCACACAGTGCAATGCCTTGGTGGATGATGCCTTTGGAAGATTGTGCCGGCTTACGCCTACCGGCCACGACGAGTGGTTGTAGTAGGGGGAGGTTGTCAATCAGGCCATGAGTAAATGGCCAAGTGTCACCTAGCAGAGGTGACAGAAAATGGTGGCCATTTTGAAATGGCGTTTCGGATGTCGGATTGTAAGAAAATCAGCCGAAATATATACTTTTGCTTCTTTTAGGAAGCTGATCAGGCGTTTGAAGACATATTAATGTGATGACTCGTAAATATGAGTTCAGTTCATGTTGCGGTTCTCGTCAGTGCAGATCTCATGTATCTCACCGTGCTCCTGCATCGGAATGGAGTCGGTGACCACAGCAGGTGCAGGGGCTGTCTCTCAGTGAGGATAGGACTCCAGCCCTTCCTTCGTCGCTGGGGTCAGATGAAGACAGGCACAGACAGTGCAATGCCTTGGTGGATGGTGCCTTTGGGTGATTGTGCCGGCTTCCGCCTACCGGCCACCACGATTGGCCGTAGTAGGGGGAGCTGGTCAATCAGGACACGAGCAAATGGCCAAGTCTCACCTAGCAGAGGTATCAGAAAATGGTGGCCATTTTGAAATGGCTATTCGGATGTCGGATTTTAAGGAAATCAGCCGAAATATGTGCTTTTGGTTCTTATAGGAAGCTGATCAGGCGTTTGAAAACATATTAATGTGATGCCTCGTAAATATGGGTTCAGATCATGTCCCGGTTATCGTCAGTGCAGATCTCGCATATCTCACCGAGCTCCTGCATCGGAATGGAGTCGGTGACCACAGCCAGGTGCAGGCTGTCTCTCAGTGAGGATAGGGCTCCAGCCCTTCCATCGTCGCTGGCATCAGATGAAGACAAGCAGAGACAGTGCAATGCCTTAGTGGATGGTGCCTTTGGGTGATTGTGCCAGCTTCAGCCTACTGGCCACCACGATTGGCTGTAGTAGGGGGAGCTGGCCAATCAGGGCACTAGCAAATGGCCAAGTCTCACCTAGCATAGGTGTCAGAAAACGGTGGCCATTTTGAAATGGGGATTCGGATGTCGGATTTTAAGGAAATCAGGCGAAATATGTAGTTTTTCTTCTTGGAGGAAGCTATTCAGGCGTATGAAAACATATTAATGTGATGACTCGTAAATATGGGTTCAGTTCATGTTGCGGTTCTCGTCAGTGCAGATCTCGCATGTCTCACCGAGCTCCTGCATCGGAATGGAGTCGGTGACCACAGCCAGGTGCAGGCTGTATCTCAGTGAGGATAGGGCTCCAGCCCTTCCTTCATTGCTGGCATCAGATGAAGACAAGCACAGACAGTGCAATTCCTTGGTGGATGGTGCCTTTGGGTGATTGTGCCAGCTTCCGCCTACTGGCCACCACGATTGGCTGTAGTAGGGGGAGCTGGCCAATCAGGGCACGAGCAAATGGCCAAGTCTCACCTAGCAGAGGTGTCAGAAAATGGTGGCCATTTTGAAATGGCGATTCAGATGTCGGATTTTAAGGAAATAAACTGAAATATGTAGTTTTGCTTCTTGTAGGAAGCTGATCAGGCGTTTGAAAACATATTAATGTGATGCCTCGTAAATATGGGTTCAGATCATGTCCCGTTTCTCGTCAGTGCAGATATCGCGTATCTCACCGTGCTCCTGCATCGGAATGGAGTCGGTGACCACAGCCAGGTGCAGGCTGTCTCTCAGTAAGGATAGGACTCCAGCCCTTCCTTCGTCGCTGGGGTCGGATGAAGACAGACACAGACAGTGCAATGCCTTGGTGGATGGTGCTTTTGGGTATTTGTGCCGGCTTCCGCCTACCGGCCACCATGATTGGCTGTAGTAGGGGGAGCTGGCCAATCAGGGCACGAGCAAATGGCCAAGTCTCACCTAGCAGAGGTGTCAGAAAATGGTGGCCATTTTGAAATGGCTATTCGGATGTTGGATTTTAAGTAAATCAGCCGAAATATGTGCTTTTGCTTCTTGTAGGAAGCTGATCAGGCGTTTGAAGACATATTAATGTGATGTCTCGTAAATATGGGTTCAGGTCATGTCCCGGTTCTCGTCAGTGCATATCTCGCATATCTCACCGAGCTCCTGCATCGGAATGTAGTTGGTGACCACAGCCAGGTGCAGGCTGTCACTCAGTGAGGATAGGGCTCCAGCCCTTCCTTCATCGCTGGCATCAGATGAAGACAAGCACAGACGGTGCAATGCCTTAGTGGATGGTGCTTTTGGCTGATTGTGCCAGCTTCCGCCTACTGGCCACCACGATTGGCTGTAGTAGGGGGAGCTGGCCAATCAGGGCACAAGCAAATGGCCAAGTCTCACCTAGCAGAGGTGTCAGTAAATGGTGGCCATTTTGAAATGGCGATTCAGATGTCGGATTTTAAGGAAATAAACCGAAATATGTAGTTTTGCTTCTTGTAGGAAGCTGATCAGGCATTTGAAAACATATTAATGTTATGCCTCGTAAATATGGGTTCAGATCATGTCCCGTTTCTCGTCAGTGCAGATATCGCGTATCTCACCGTGCTCCTGCATCGGAATGGAGTCGGTGACCACAGCCAGGTGCAGGCTGTCTCTCAGTAAGGGTAGGACTCCAGCCCTTCCTTCGTCGCTGGGGTCGGATGAAGACAGACACTGACAGTGCAATGCCTTCGTGGATGGTGCTTTTGGGTATTTGTGCCGGCTTCCGCCTACCGGCCACCATGATTGGCTGTAGTAGGGGGAGCTGGCCAATCAGGGCACGAGCAAATGGCCTAGTCTCACCTAGCATAGGTGTCAGAAAACGGTGGTCATTTTGAAATGGCGATTCGGATGTCGGATTTTAAGGAAATCAGCCGAAATAATACTTTTGCTTCTTGCAGGAAGCTGATCAGGCGTTTAAAGACATATTAATGTGATGCCTCGTAAATATGGGTTCATATCATGTTGCGGTTCTCGTCATTGCAGATCTCGCATATCCCGCCGTGCTCCTGTATCGGAATGGAGTCGGTGACCACAGCCAGGTGCAGGCTGTCTCTCAGTGAGGATAGGGCTCCAGCCCTTCCTTCGTCGCTGGGGTCAGATGAAGACAGGCACAGACAGTGCAATTCCTTGGTGGATGGTGCCTTTGGGTGATTGTGCCAGCTTCCGCCTACTGGCCACCACGATTGGCTGTAGTAGGGGGAGCTGGCCAATCAGGGCACGAGCAAATGGCCAAGTCTCACCTAGCAGAGGTGTCAGAAAATGGTGGCCATTTTGAAATGGCAATTCAGATGTCGGATTTTAAGGAAATAAACTGAAATATGTAGTTTTGCTTCTTGTAGGAAGCTGATCAGGCGTTTGAAAACATATTAATGTGATGCCTCGTAAATATGGGTTCAGATCATGTCCCGTTTCTCGTCAGTGCAGATATCGCGTATCTCACCGTGCTCCTGCATCGGAATGGAGTCGGTGACCACAGCCAGGTGCAGGCTGTCTCTCAGTAAGGATAGAACTCCAGCCCTTCCTTCATCGCTGGCATCAGATGAAGACAAGCACAGACAGTGCAATGCCTTAGTGGATGGTGCCTTTGGGTGATTGTGCCAGCTTCCGCCTACTCGCCACCACGATTGGCTGTAGTAGGGGGAGCTGGCCAATCAGGGCACGAGCAAATGGCCAAGTCTCACCTAGCATAGGTGTCAGAAAACGGTGATCATTTTGAAATGGCGATTCGGATGTCGGATTTTAAGGAAATCAGCCGAAATAATACTTTTGCTTCTTGCAGGAAGCTGATCAGGCGTTTGAAGACATATTAATGTGATGCCTCGTAAATATGGGTTCAGATCATGTTGCGGTTCTCGTCAGTGCAGATCTCGCATATCTCGCCGTGCTCCTGTATCGGAATGGAGTCGGTGACCACAGCCAGGTGCAGGCTGTCTCTCAGTGAGGATAGGACTTCAGCCCTTCCTTCGTCGCTGGGGTCGGATGAAGACAGACACAGACACTACAATGCCTTGGTGGATGGTGCCTTTGGGTGATTGTGCCAGCTTCCGCCTTCCGGCCACCACGATTGGCTGTTGTAGGGTGAGATGGCCAATCAGTGCACGAGCAAAAGGCCAAGTCTCACCTAGCAGAGGTGTCAGAAAACGGTGGCCATTTTGAAATGGTGATTCGGATGTCGGATTTTAAGGAAATCAGCTGAAATATGTACTTTTGCTTCTTGCAGGAAGCTGATCAGGCGTTTGAAGACATATTAATGTGATGCCTCGTAAATATGGGTTCAGATCATGCTGCGGTTCTCGTCAGTGCAGATTTCGCGTATCTCACTGTGCTCCTGCATCGGAATGGAGTCGGTGACCACAGCCAGGTGCAGGCTGTCTTTCAGTGAGGATAGGACTCCAGCCCTTCCTTCATCGCTGGGGTCGGATGAAGACAGACACAGACAGTGCAATGCCATGGTGGATGGTGCCTTTGGGTGATTGTGCCAGCTTCCGCCTACCGGCCACCACGATTGGCTGTAGTCGGGGAGCTGGCCAATCAGAGCACAAGCAAATGGCAAAGTCTCACCTAGCAGAGGTGTCAGAAAAGGGTGGCCATTTTGAAATGGCGATTCGGATGTCGGATTTTAAGGAAAATCAGCCGAAATAGGTAGTTTTGCTTCTTGTAGGAAGCTGATCAGGCATTTGAAAACATATTAATGTGATGCCTCGAAAATATGGGTACATATCATGTTGCGGTTCTCGTCAGTGCAGATCTCGCGTATCTCACCGTGCTCCTGCATCAGAATGGAGTCGGTGTCAACAGCCAGGTGCAGGCTGTCTCTCAGGGAGGATAGGGCTCCAGCCCTTCCTTCGTCACTGGGGTCAGATGAAGACAGACACAGACAGTGCAATGCCTTGGTGGATGATGCCTTTGCGTGATTGTGCTGGCTTCCGCCTACCGGCCACCATGAATGACTGTAGTAGGTGGAGATGGCCAATCAGGGCACGAGCACATGGCCAAGTCTCACCTAGCATAGGTGTCAGAAAACGGTGGCCATTTTAAAATGGCGATTCGGATGTCGTATTTTAAGGAAACCAGCCGAAATATGTAGTTTTTCTTCTGGTAGGTAGCTATTCAGGCGTTTGAAGACATATTAATGTGATGCCTCGTAAATATGGGTTCAGATCATGTCCCGGTTCTCGTCAATGCAGATCTCGCATATCTCACTATGCTCCAGCATCGGAATGGAGTCGGTGACCACAGTAACGTGCAGGCAGTCTCTCAGTGAGGATAGGGCTCCAGCCCTTCCTTCGTCGCTGGGTTCAGATGAAGACAACCACAGACAGCGCAATGCCTTGGTGGATGGTGCCTTTGGGTGATTGTGCCAGCTTCCGCCTACCGGCCACCACGATTGGCTGTAGTAGGGGGAGCTGGCCAATCAGAGCACGAGCAAATGGCCAAGTCTCACCTAGCAAATGTGTCAGAAAACGGTAGCCATTTTGAAATGGAGATTCGGATGTCAGATTTTAAGGTAATCAGCCGAAATATGTAGTTTTGCTTCAAGTAGGAACTGATCAGGCGTTTGAAGACATGTTAATGTGATGCCTCGTAAATATGGGTTCAGATCATGTCCCGGTTCACGTCAATGCAGATCTCGCATATCTCACTATGCTCCAGCATCGGAATGGAGTCGGTGACCACAGTAAGGTGCAGGCAGTCTCTCAGTGAGGATCGGGCTCCAGCCCTTCCTTCGTCGCTGGGTTCAGATGAAGACAACCACAGACAGCGCAATGCCTTGGTGGATGGTGCCTTTGAGTGATTGTGCCAGCTTCCGCCTACCGGCCACCACGATTGGCTGTAGTAGGGGGAGCTGGCCAATCAGAGCACGAGCAAATGGCCAAGTCTCACCTAGCAAATGTGTCAGAAAATGGTGGCCATTTTGAAATGGCGATTCGGGTGTCAGATTTTAAGGTAATCAGCCGAAATATGTAGTTTTGCTTCAAGTAGGAAGCTGATCAGGCGTTTGAAGACATGTTATTGTGATGCCTCGTAAATATGGGTTCTGATCATGTCCCGGTTCTCTTCAGTGCAGATCTCGCTTATCTCACCGTGCTCCTGCATCAGAATGGAGTCGGTGACCACAGCCAGGTGCAGGCTGTCTGTCAGTGAGGATAGGGCTCCAGCCCTTCCTTCGTCGCAGGCGTCAGATGAAGACAAGCACAGACAGTGCAATGCCTTGGTGGATGGTACCTTTGGGTGATTGTGCTGGCTTCCGCCTACCAGCCACCGCGATTGGCTGTAGTAGGGGGAGCTGGCCAATCAGGGCACGAGCAAATGGCCGAGTCTCACCTAGCAGAGGTGTCAGAAAAGGGTGGCCATTTTGAAATGGCGATTCGGATGTCGGATTTTAAGGAAATCAGCCGAAATATGTAGTTTTGCTTCTTGTAGGAAGCTGATCAGGCATTTGAAAACGTATTAATGTGATGCCTCAAAAATATGGGTACATATCATGTTGCGGTTCTCGTCAGTGCAGATCTTGCGTATCTCACCGTGCTCCTGCATCAGAATGGAGTCGGTGACCATAGCCAGGTGCAGGCTGTCTCTCAGGGAGGATAGGGCTCCAGCCCTTCCTTTGTCGCTGGGGTCAGATGAATACAGACACAGACAGTGCAATGCCTTGGTGGATGATGCCTTTGGGTGATTGTGCTGGCTTCCACCTACCGGCCACCACGATTGGTTGTAGTAGGGGGAGCTGGCCAATCAGGGTACGAGCAAATGGCCAAGTCTCACCTACCAGAGGTGTCAGAAAACGTTGGCCATTTTGAAATGGCGATTCAGATGTCGGATTTTAAGGTAATCAGCCGAAATATGTAGTTTTGCTTCAAGTAGGAAGCTGATCAGGCTTTTGAAAACATATTAATGTGATGCTTCGTAAATATGGGTTCAGATCATGTCCTGGTTCTCCTCAGTGCAGATCTTGCGTATCTCACCGTTCTCCTGCATCGGAATGGAGTCGGACACCACAGCCAGTCGCAGGCTTTCTTTCAGTGAGGATAGGACCCCAGCCCTTCCTTCGTCGCTGGGGTCGGATGAAGACAGACACAGACAGTGCAATGCCATGGTGGATGGTGCCTTTGGGTGATTGTGCTGGCTTCCGCCTACCGGCCACCATGATTGACTGTAGTAGGTGGAGATGGCCAATCAGGGCACGAGCAAACAGCCAAGTCTCACCTAGCAGAGTTGTCAGAAAACGGTGGCCATTTTGAAATGGCGAATCGGATGTCGGATTTTAAGGTAATCAGCCAAAATATGTAGTTTTTCTTCTTGTAGGAAGCTGATCAGGCATTTGAAAACGTATTAATGTGATGCCTCGAAAATATGGGTACATATCATGTTGCGGTTCTCGTCAGTGCAGATCTCGCTTATCTCACCGTGCTCCTGCATCGGAATGGAGTCGGTGACCACAGCCAGGTGCAGGCTGTCTCTCAGTGAGGATAGGGCTCCAGCCCTTCCTTCGTCGCTGGCGTCATATGAAGACAAGCACAGACAGTGCAATGCCTTGGTGGATGGTACCTTTGGGTGATTGTGCTGGCTTCCGCCTACCGGCCACCATGATTGGCTGTAGTAGGGGGAGCTGGCCAATCAGGGCACGAGCAAATGGCCAAGTCTCACCTAGCAGAGGTGTCAGAAAAGGGTGGCCATTTTGAAACAGCGATTCGGATGTCGGATTTTAAGGAAATCAGCCGAAATATGTAGTTTTGCTTCTTGTAGGAAGCTGATCAGGCATTTGAAAACGTATTAATGTGATGCCTCGAAAATATGGGTACATATCATGTTGCGGTTCTCGTCAGTGCAGATCTCGCATATCTCACCGTGCTCCTGCATCAGAATGGAGTCGGTGACCACAGCCAGGTGCAGGCTGTCTCTCAGGGAGGATAGGGCTCCAGCCCTTCCTTCGTCGCTGGGGTCAGATGAAGACAGACACAGACAGTGCAATGCCTTGGTGGATGATGCCTTTGGGTGATTGTGCTGGCTTCCGCCTACCGGCCACCATGATTGGCTGTAGTAGGTGGAGATGGCCAATCAGGGCACGAGCACATGGCCAAGTCTCACCTAGCATAGGTGTCAGAAAACGGTGGCCATTTTAAAATGGCGATTCGGATGTCGTATTTTAAGGAAATCAGCCGAAATATGTAGTTTTTCTTCTTGTAGGTATCTATTCAGGCGTTTGAAGATATATTAATGTGATGCCTCGTAAATATGGGTTCAGATCATGTCCTGGTTCTCGTCAATGCAGATCTCACATATCTCACTGTGCTCCTGCATCGGAATGGAGTCGGTGACCACAGTAAGGTGCAGGCAGTCTCTCAGTGAGGATAGGGCTCCAGCCCTTCCTTCGTCGCTGGGTTCAGATGAAGACAACCACAGACAGCGCAATGCCTTGGTGGATGGTGCCTTTAGGTGATTTTGCTGGCTTCCACCTACCGGCCACCACGATTGGTTGTAGTAGGGGGAGCTGGCCAATCTGGGCACGAGCAAATGGCCAAGTCTCACCTACCAGAGGTGTCAGAAAACGTTGGCCATTTTGAAATGGCGATTCAGATGTCGGATTTTAAGGTAATCAGCCGAAATATGCAGTTTTGCTTCAAGTAGGAAGCTGATCAGGCTTTTGAAAACATATTAATGTGATGCCTCGTAAATATGGGTTCAGATCTTGTCCTGGTTCTCCTCAGTGCAGATCTTGCGTATCTCACCGTTCTCCTGCATCGGAATGGAGTCGGACACCACAGCCAGGCGCAGGCTTTCTTTCAGTGAGGATAGGACCCCAGCCCTTCCTTCGTCGCTGGGGTCGGATGAAGACAGACACAGACAGTGCAATGCCATGGTGGATGGTGCCTTTGGGTGATTGTGCTGGCTTCCGCCTACCGGCCACCATGATTGACTGTAGTAGGTGGAGATGGCCAATCAGGGCACGAGCACATGGCCAAGTCTCACTTAGCATAGGTGTCAGAAAACGGTGGCCATTTTAAAATGGCGATTCGGAAGTCGGATTTTAAGGAAATCAGCCGAAATATGTAGTTTTTCTTCTTGTAGGTAGCTATTCAGGCGTTTGAAGACATATTAATGTGATGCCTCGTAAATATGGGTTCAGATCATGTCCCGGTTCTCGTCAATGCAGATCTCGCATATCTCACTGTGCCCCTGCATCAGAATGGAGTCGGTGACCACAGTAAGGTGCAGGCAGTCTCTCAGTGAGGATAGGGCTCCAGCCCTTCCTTCGTCGCTGGGTTCAGATGAAGACAACCACAGACAGCGCAATGCCTTGGTGGATGGTGCCTTTGGATGATTGTGCCAGCTTCCGCCTACCGGCCACCACGATTGGCTGTAGTAGGGGGAGCTGGCCAATCAGAGCACGAGCAAATGGCCAAGTCTCACCTAGCAAATGTGTCAGAAAATGGTGGCCATTTTGAAATGGCGATTCGGGTGTCAGATTTTAAGGTAATCAGCCGAAATATGTAGTTTTGCTTCAAGTAGGAAGCTGATCAGGCGTTTGAAGACATTTTAATGTGATGCCTCATAAATATGGGTTCTGATCATGTCCCGGTTCTCTTCAGTGCAGATCTCGCTTATCTCACCGTGCTCCTGCATAAGAATGGAGTCGGTGACCACAGCCAGGTGCAGGCTGTCTCTCAGTGAGGATAGGGCTCCAGCCCTTCCTTCGTCGCTGGCGTCAGATGAAGACAAGCACAGACAGTGCAATGCCTTGGTGGATGGTACCTTTGGGTGATTGTGCTGGCTTCCGCCTACCAGCCACCGCGATTGGCTGTAGTAGGGGGAGCTGGCCAATCAGGGCACGAGCAAATCGCCGAGTCTCACCTAGCAGAGGTGTCAGAAAAGGGTGGCCATTTTGAAATGGCGATTCGGATGTCGGATTTTAAGGAAATCAGCCGAAATATGTAGTTTTGCTTCTTGTAGTGCAGTAGGGGGAGCTGGCCTCGAAAATATGGGTACATATCATGTTGCGGTTCTCGTCAGCGCAGATCTCGCGTATCTCACCGTGCTCCTGCATCAGAATGGAGTCGGTGACCATAGCCAGGTGAAGGCTATCTCTCAGAGAGGATAGGGCTCCAGCCCTTCCTTTGTCGCTGGGGTCAGATGAAGACAGACACAGACAGTGCAATGCCTTGGTGGATGATGCCTTTGGGTGATTGTGCTGGCTATCGCCTACCGGCCACCATGATTGGCTGTAGTAGGTGGAGATGGCCAATCAGGGCACGAGCACATGGCCAAGTCTCACCTAGCATAGGTGTCAGAAAACGGTGGCCATTTTAAAATGGCGATTCGGATGTCGTATTTTAAGGAAATCAGCCGAAATATTTAGTTTTTCTTCTTGTAGGTAGCTATTCAGGCGTTTGAAGACATATTAATGTTATGCCTCGTAAATATGGGTTCAGATCATGTCCCGGTTCTCGTCAATGCAGATCTAGCATATCTCACTGAGCTCCTGCATCGGAATGGAGTCGGTGACCACAGTAAGGTGCAGGCAGTCTCTCAGTGAGGATAGGGCTCCAGCCCTTCCTTCATCGCTGGGTTCAGATGAAGACAACCACAGACAGCGCAATGCCTTGGTGGATGGTGCCTTTGGGTGATTGTGCCAGCTTCCGCCTACCGGCCACCACGATTGGCTGTAGGAGGGGGAGCTGGCCAATCGGAGCACGAGCAAATGGCCAAGTCTCACCTAGCAAAGGTGTAAGAAAACGGTGGCCATTTTGAAATGGCGATTCGGATGTCAGATTTTAAGGTAATCAGCCGAAATATGTAGTTTTGCTTCAAGTAGGAAGCTGATCAGGCGTTTAAAGACATGTTAATGTGATGCCTCGTAAATATGGGTTCAGATCATGTTGCTCTTCTTGTCAGTGCAGATCTCGCGTATCTCACCGTGCTCCTGCATCGGAATGGAGTCGGTGACCACAGCCAGGTGCAGGCTGTCTCTCAGTGATGATAGGACTCCATCCCTTCCTTTGTCACTGCGGTCGGATGAAGACTGACACAGACAGTGCAATGCCTTGGTGGATGGTGCCTTCAGGTGATTTTGCTGGCTTCCACCTACCGGCCACCACGATTGGTTGTAGTAGGGGGAGCTGGCCAATCAGGGCACGAGCAAATGGGCAAGTCTCACCTAGCAGAGGTGCCAGAAAACGGCGGCCATTTTGAAATGATAATTCGGATGTCAGATTTTAAGGAAATCAGCCGAAATATGTACTTTTGCTTCTTATAGGAAGCTGATTAGGCGTTTGAAGACATATTAATGTGATGCCTCGTAAATATGGGTTCAGATCATGCCCCGGTTCTCGTCAGTGCAGATCTCGCATATCTCACCGTGCTCCTGCATCGGAATGGAGTCGGTGACCACAGCCAGGTGCAGGCTGTCTCTCAGTGAGGATAGGGCTCCAGCCCTTCCTTCGTAGCTGGCATCAGATGAAGACAAGCACAGACAGTGCAATGCCTTAGTGGATTGTGCCTTTGGGTGATTGTGCCAGCTTCCGCCGTCCGGCCACCACGATTGGCTGTTGTAGGGTGAGATGGCCAATCAGTGCACAAGCAAATGGCCAAGTCTCACCTAGCAGAGGTGTCAGAAAACGGCGGCCATTTTGAAATGGTAATTCGGATGTCAGATTTTAAGGAAATCAGCCGAAATATGTACTTTTGCTTCTTGTAGGAAGCTATTCAGGCGTTTGAAAACATATTAATGTGATGCCTCGTAAATATGGGCTCAGATCATGTTGCGGTTCTCGTCAGTGCAGATCTCACATATCTCACCGTGCTCCTGCATCGGAATGGAGTCGGTGACCACAGACAGGTGCAGGCTATCTCTCAGTGAGGATAGGGCTCCAGCCCTTCCTTCTTAGCTGGCGTCAGATGAAGACAAGCACAGACAGTGCAATGCCTTGGTGGATGGTGCCTTTGGGTGATTGTGCCAGCTTCCGCCTTCCGGCCACCACGATTGGCTGTTGTAGGGTGAGATGGCCAATCAGTGCACGAGCAAGTGGCCAAGTCTCACCTAGCAGAGGTGTCAGAAAATGGTGGCCATTTTGAAATGGCGATTCGGATGTCGGGTTTTAAGGAAATCATCCAAAATATGTAGTTTTGCTTCTGGTAGGAAGCTGATCAGGCGTTTTAAAACATATTAATGTGATGCCTCGTAAATATGGGTTCAGATCATGTTGCGGTTCTCGTCAGTGCAGATCTTGCATATCTCACCGTGCTCGTGCATCAGAATGGATTCGGTGACCACTGCCAGGTGCAGTCTGTCTCTCATGGAGGATAGGGCTCCAGCCCTTCCTTCGTCGCTGGGGTCAGACGAAGACAGGCACAGACAGTGCAATGCCTTGGTGGATGGTGCCTTTGGGTGATTGTGCTGGTTTCCGCCTACCGTCCACCACGATTGGCTGTAGTAGGGGGAGCTGGCCAATCAGGGCACAAGCAAATGGCCAAGTCTCACTTAGCAGAGGTTTCAGAAAATGGTGGCCATTCTGAAATGGTGATTCGGATGTCGGATTTTAAGGATATCAGCCGAAATATGTACTTTTGGTTCTTATAGGAAGCTGATTAGGCGTTTGAAGACATATTAATGTGATGCCTCGTAAATATGGGTTCAGATCATGTCCCGGTTCTCGTCAGTGCAGATCTCGCATATCTCACCGTGCTCCTGCATCGGAATGGAGTCGGTGACCACAGCCAGGTGCAGGCTGTCTCTCAGTGAGGATAGGGCTCCAGCCCTTCCTTCGTAGCTGGCGTCAGATGAAGACAAGCACAGACAGTGCAATGCCTTAGTGGATTGTGCCTTTGGGTGATTGTGCCATCTTCCGCCGTCCGGCCACCACGATTGGCTGTTGTAGGGTAAGATGGCCAATCAGTGCACAAGCAAATGGCCAAGTCTCACCTAGCAGAGCTGTCAGAAAACGGCGGCCATTTTGAAATGGTAATTCGGATGTCGGATTTTAAGGAAATCAGCCGAAATATGTACTTTTGCTTCTTGTAGGAAGCTGATCAGGCGTTTGAAGACATATTAATGAGATACCTCGTAAATATGGGTTCAGATCATGTTGCGGTTCTCGTCAGTGCAGATTTCGCGTATCTCACCGTGCTCCTGCATCGGAATAGAGTCGGTGACCACAGCCAGGTGCAGGCTGTCTCTCAGTGAGGATAGGGATCAAGCCTTTCCTTTGTCGCTGGGGTCGGATGAAGACAGGCACAGACAGTGCAATGCCTTGGTGGATGGTGCATTGGGCGATTGTGCTGGCTTCCGCCTACCGGCCACCACGATTGGCTGTAGTAGGGGGAGCCGGCCAATCCGGGCACTAGCAAATGGCCAAGTCTCACCTAGCAGAGGTGTCAGAAAACAGTGGCCATTTTGAAATGGCAATTCGGATGTCGGATTGTAAGGAAATCAGCTGAAATGTGTAGTTTTTCTTCTTGTAGGAACCTGATCAGGCGTTTGAAAACATATTAATGTGATGCCTCGTAAATATGGGTTCATATCATTTCGCGGTTCTCGTCAGTGCAGATCTCGCGTATCTCACTGTGCTCCTGTATCGGAATGGTGTCGGTGACCACAGCCAGGTGCAGGCTGTCTCTCAGTGAGAATAGGGATCAAGCCTTTCCTTCGTCGCTGGGGTCGGATGAAGACAGGCACAGACAGTGCAATGCCTTGGTGGATGATGCCTTTGGGAGATTGTGCCGGCTTCCGCTTACCGGCCACCACGATTGGCTGTAGTAGGGGGAGCTGGTCAATCAGGGCATGAGCAAATGGCCAAGTGTCACCTAGCAGAGGTGTCAGAAAATGGTGGCCATTTTGAGATGGCGATTCGGATGTCAGATTTTAAGGTAATCAGCCGAAATATGTAGTTTTGCTTCAAGTAGGAAGCTGATCAGGCGTTTGAAGACATGTTAATGTGATGCCTCGTAAATATGGGTTCAGATCATGTCGCGGTTCTCGTCAGTGCAGATCTCGCGTATCTCACTGTGCTCCTGCATCGGAATGGAGTCGGTGACCACAGCCAGGTGCAGGCTGTCTCTCAGTGAGAATAGGGCTCAAGCCTTTCCTTCGTCGCTGGGGTCGGCAGAAGATAGGCACAGACAATGCAAAGCCTTGGTGGATGATGCCTTTGGGAGATTGTGCCGGCTTCTGCTTACCGGCCACCACGATTGGCTGTAGTAGGGGGAGCTGGTCAATCAGGGCATGAGCAAATGGCCAAGTGTCTCTTAGCAGAGGTGTCAGAAAATGGTGGCCATTTTGAAAAGGCGATTCGTTTGTCGGATTTTAAGAAAATCAGCCGAAATATGTACTTTTGCTTCTTGTAGGAAGCTGATCAGGCATTTGAAGACATATTAATGTGATGACTCGTAAATATGGGTTCAGATCATGTTGCGGTTGTCGTCAGTGCAGATCTCGCGTATCTCACCGTGCTCCTGCATCAGAATGGAGTCAGTGACCACAGCCAGGTGCAGGCTGTCTCTCAGGGAGGATAGGGCTCCAGCCCTTCCTTCGTCGCTGGGGTCAGATGAAGACAGACACAGACAGTGCAATGCCTTGGTGGATGATGCCTTTGGGTAATTTTGCTGGCTTCTGCCTACCGGCCACCACGATTGGTTGTAGTAGGGGGAGCTGGCCAATCAGGGCAAGAGCAAATGGCCAAGTCTCACCTAGCAGAGGGGTCAGAAAACGGTGGCCATTTTGAAATGGCGATTCAGATGTCGGATTTTAAGGTAATCAGCCGAAATATGTAGTTTTGCTTCAAGTAGGAAGCTGATCAGGCGTTTCAAAACATATTAATGTGATGCCTTGTAAATATGGGTTCAAATCATGTCACGGTTCTCGTCAGTGCAGATCTTGCATATCTCACTGTGATCCTGCATGGGAATGGAGTCGGTCACCACAGCGAGGAGCAGGCTGTCTCTCAGGGAGGATAGGGCTCCATCCCTTCCTTTGTCGCTGAGGTCGGATGAAGACAGGCTCACACAGTGCAATGCCTTGGCGGATGATGCCTTTGGAAGATTGTGCCGGCTTCCGCCTACCGGCCACGACGAGTGGCTGTAGTAGGGGGAGGTTGTCAATCAGGGCATGAGTAAATGGCCAAGTGTCACCTAGCAGAGGTGACAGAAAATGGTGGCCATTTTGAAATGGCGATTCGGATGTCGGATTGTAAGAAAATCAGCCGAAATATATACTTTTGCTTCTTTTAGGAAGCTGATCAGGCGTTTGAAGACATATTAATGAGATACCTCGTAAATATGGGTTCAGATCATGTTGCGGTTCTCGTCAGTGCAGATTTCGCGTATCTCACCGTGCTCCTGCATCGGAATAGAGTCGGTGACCACAGCCAGGTGCAGGCTGTCTCTCAGTGAGGATAGGGATCAAGCCTTTCCTTTGTCGCTGGGGTCGGATGAAGACAGGCACAGACAGTGCAATGCCTTGGTGGATGGTGCATTGGGCGATTGTGCTGGCTACCGCCTACCGGCCACCACGATTGGCTGCAGTAGGGGGAGCTGGCCAATCAGGGCACGAGCAAATGGCCAAGTCTCATTAGCAGAGGTGTCAGAAAACAGTGGCCATTTTGAAATGGCGATTCGGATGTCGGATTTTAAGGAAATCAGCCGAAATATGTAGGTTTGCTTCTTGTAGGAAGCTATTCAGGCGTTTGAAAACATATTAATGTGATGCCTCGTAAATATGGGCTCAGATCATGTTGCGGTTCTCGTCAGTGCAGATCTCACATATCTCACCGTGCTCCTGCATCGGAATGGAGTCGGTGACCACAGACAGGTGCAGGCTATCTCTCAGTGAGGATAGGGCTCCAGCCCTTCCTTCTTAGCTGGCGTCAGATGAAGACAAGCACAGACAGTGCAATGCCTTGGTGGATGGTGCCTTTGGGTGATTGTGCCAGCTTCCGCCTTCCGGCCACCACGATTGGCTGTTGTAGGGTGAGATGGCCAATCAGTGCACGAGCAAGTGGCCAAGTCTCACCTAGCAGAGGTGTCAGAAAATGGTGGCCATTTTGAAATGGCGATTCGGATGTCGGGTTTTAAGGAAATCATCCAAAATATGTAGTTTTGCTTCTGGTAGGAAGCTGATCAGGCGTTTTAAAACATATTAATGTGATGCCTCGTAAATATGGGTTCAGATCATGTTGCGGTTCTCGTCAGTGCAGATCTTGCATATCTCACCGTGCTCGTGCATCAGAATGGATTCGGTGACCACTGCCAGGTGCAGTCTGTCTCTCATGGAGGATAGGGCTCCAGCCCTTCCTTCGTCGCTGGGGTCAGACGAAGACAGGCACAGACAGTGCAATGCCTTGGTGGATGGTGCCTTTGGGTGATTGTGCTGGTTTCCGCCTACCGTCCACCACGATTGGCTGTAGTAGGGGGAGCTGGCCAATCAGGGCACAAGCAAATGGCCAAGTCTCACTTAGCAGAGGTTTCAGAAAATGGTGGCCATTCTGAAATGGTGATTCGGATGTCGGATTTTAAGGATATCAGCCGAAATATGTACTTTTGGTTCTTATAGGAAGCTGATTAGGCGTTTGAAGACATATTAATGTGATGCCTCGTAAATATGGGTTCAGATCATGTCCCGGTTCTCGTCAGTGCAGATCTCGCATATCTCACCGTGCTCCTGCATCGGAATGGAGTCGGTGACCACAGCCAGGTGCAGGCTGTCTCTCAGTGAGGATAGGGCTCCAGCCCTTCCTTCGTAGCTGGCGTCAGATGAAGACAAGCACAGACAGTGCAATGCCTTAGTGGATTGTGCCTTTGGGTGATTGTGCCATCTTCCGCCGTCCGGCCACCACGATTGGCTGTTGTAGGGTAAGATGGCCAATCAGTGCACAAGCAAATGGCCAAGTCTCACCTAGCAGAGCTGTCAGAAAACGGCGGCCATTTTGAAATGGTAATTCGGATGTCGGATTTTAAGGAAATCAGCCGAAATATGTACTTTTGCTTCTTGTAGGAAGCTGATCAGGCGTTTGAAGACATATTAATGAGATACCTCGTAAATATGGGTTCAGATCATGTTGCGGTTCTCGTCAGTGCAGATTTCGCGTATCTCACCGTGCTCCTGCATCGGAATAGAGTCGGTGACCACAGCCAGGTGCAGGCTGTCTCTCAGTGAGGATAGGGATCAAGCCTTTCCTTTGTCGCTGGGGTCGGATGAAGACAGGCACAGACAGTGCAATGCCTTGGTGGATGGTGCATTGGGCGATTGTGCTGGCTTCCGCCTACCGGCCACCACGATTGGCTGTAGTAGGGGGAGCCGGCCAATCCGGGCACTAGCAAATGGCCAAGTCTCACCTAGCAGAGGTGTCAGAAAACAGTGGCCATTTTGAAATGGCAATTCGGATGTCGGATTGTAAGGAAATCAGCTGAAATGTGTAGTTTTTCTTCTTGTAGGAACCTGATCAGGCGTTTGAAAACATATTAATGTGATGCCTCGTAAATATGGGTTCATATCATTTCGCGGTTCTCGTCAGTGCAGATCTCGCGTATCTCACTGTGCTCCTGTATCGGAATGGTGTCGGTGACCACAGCCAGGTGCAGGCTGTCTCTCAGTGAGAATAGGGATCAAGCCTTTCCTTCGTCGCTGGGGTCGGATGAAGACAGGCACAGACAGTGCAATGCCTTGGTGGATGATGCCTTTGGGAGATTGTGCCGGCTTCCGCTTACCGGCCACCACGATTGGCTGTAGTAGGGGGAGCTGGTCAATCAGGGCATGAGCAAATGGCCAAGTGTCACCTAGCAGAGGTGTCAGAAAATGGTGGCCATTTTGAGATGGCGATTCGGATGTCAGATTTTAAGGTAATCAGCCGAAATATGTAGTTTTGCTTCAAGTAGGAAGCTGATCAGGCGTTTGAAGACATGTTAATGTGATGCCTCGTAAATATGGGTTCAGATCATGTCGCGGTTCTCGTCAGTGCAGATCTCGCGTATCTCACTGTGCTCCTGCATCGGAATGGAGTCGGTGACCACAGCCAGGTGCAGGCTGTCTCTCAGTGAGAATAGGGCTCAAGCCTTTCCTTCGTCGCTGGGGTCGGCAGAAGATAGGCACAGACAATGCAAAGCCTTGGTGGATGATGCCTTTGGGAGATTGTGCCGGCTTCTGCTTACCGGCCACCACGATTGGCTGTAGTAGGGGGAGCTGGTCAATCAGGGCATGAGCAAATGGCCAAGTGTCTCTTAGCAGAGGTGTCAGAAAATGGTGGCCATTTTGAAAAGGCGATTCGTTTGTCGGATTTTAAGAAAATCAGCCGAAATATGTACTTTTGCTTCTTGTAGGAAGCTGATCAGGCATTTGAAGACATATTAATGTGATGACTCGTAAATATGGGTTCAGATCATGTTGCGGTTGTCGTCAGTGCAGATCTCGCGTATCTCACCGTGCTCCTGCATCAGAATGGAGTCAGTGACCACAGCCAGGTGCAGGCTGTCTCTCAGGGAGGATAGGGCTCCAGCCCTTCCTTCGTCGCTGGGGTCAGATGAAGACAGACACAGACAGTGCAATGCCTTGGTGGATGATGCCTTTGGGTAATTTTGCTGGCTTCTGCCTACCGGCCACCACGATTGGTTGTAGTAGGGGGAGCTGGCCAATCAGGGCAAGAGCAAATGGCCAAGTCTCACCTAGCAGAGGGGTCAGAAAACGGTGGCCATTTTGAAATGGCGATTCAGATGTCGGATTTTAAGGTAATCAGCCGAAATATGTAGTTTTGCTTCAAGTAGGAAGCTGATCAGGCGTTTCAAAACATATTAATGTGATGCCTTGTAAATATGGGTTCAAATCATGTCACGGTTCTCGTCAGTGCAGATCTTGCATATCTCACTGTGATCCTGCATGGGAATGGAGTCGGTCACCACAGCGAGGAGCAGGCTGTCTCTCAGGGAGGATAGGGCTCCATCCCTTCCTTTGTCGCTGAGGTCGGATGAAGACAGGCTCACACAGTGCAATGCCTTGGCGGATGATGCCTTTGGAAGATTGTGCCGGCTTCCGCCTACCGGCCACGACGAGTGGCTGTAGTAGGGGGAGGTTGTCAATCAGGGCATGAGTAAATGGCCAAGTGTCACCTAGCAGAGGTGACAGAAAATGGTGGCCATTTTGAAATGGCGATTCGGATGTCGGATTGTAAGAAAATCAGCCGAAATATATACTTTTGCTTCTTTTAGGAAGCTGATCAGGCGTTTGAAGACATATTAATGAGATACCTCGTAAATATGGGTTCAGATCATGTTGCGGTTCTCGTCAGTGCAGATTTCGCGTATCTCACCGTGCTCCTGCATCGGAATAGAGTCGGTGACCACAGCCAGGTGCAGGCTGTCTCTCAGTGAGGATAGGGATCAAGCCTTTCCTTTGTCGCTGGGGTCGGATGAAGACAGGCACAGACAGTGCAATGCCTTGGTGGATGGTGCATTGGGCGATTGTGCTGGCTACCGCCTACCGGCCACCACGATTGGCTGCAGTAGGGGGAGCTGGCCAATCAGGGCACGAGCAAATGGCCAAGTCTCATTAGCAGAGGTGTCAGAAAACAGTGGCCATTTTGAAATGGCGATTCGGATGTCGGATTTTAAGGAAATCAGCCGAAATATGTAGGTTTGCTTCTTGTAGGAAGCTGATCAAGCATTTGAAAACATATTAATGGCATGCCTCGTAAATATGGGTTCAGATCATGTTGCGGTTCGCGTCAGTGCAGATTTCGCGTATCTCACCGTGCTCCTGCATCGGAATAGAGTCGGTGACCACAGCCAGGTGCAGGCTGTCTCTCAGTGAGGATAGGGATCAAGCCTTTCCTTTGTCGCTGGGGTCGGATGAAGACAGGCACAGACAGTGCAATGCCTTGGTGGATGGTGCATTGGGCGATTGTGCTGGCTTCCGCCTACCGGCCACCACGATTGGCTGTAGTAGGGGGAGCCGGCCAATCCGGGCACTAGCAAATGGCCAAGTCTCACCTAGCAGAGGTGTCAGAAAACAGTGGCCATTTTGAAATGGCAATTCGGATGTCGGATTGTAAGGAAATCAGCTGAAATGTGTAGTTTTGCTTCTTGTAGGAACCTGATCAGGCGTTTGAAAATATATTAATGTGATGCCTCGTAAATATGGGTTCATATCATGTCGCGGTTCTCGTCAGTGCAGATCTCGCGTATCTCACTGTGCTCCTGCATCGGAATGGAGTCGGTGACCACAGCCAGGTGCAGGCTGTCTCTCAGTGAGAATAGGGCTCAAGCCTTTCCTTCGTCGCTGGGGTCGGATGAAGACAGGCACAGACAGTGCAATGCCTTGGTGGATGATGCCTTTGGGAGATTGTGCCGGCTTCCGCTTACCGGCCACCACGATTGGCTGTAGTAGGGGGAGCTGGTCAATCAGGGCATGAGCAAATGGCCAAGTGTCACCTAGCAGAGGTGTCAGAAAATGGTGGCCATTTTGAGATGGCGATTCGGATGTCAGATTTTAAGGTAATCAGCCGAAATATGTAGCTTTGCTTCAAGTAGGAAGCTGATCAGGCGTTTGAAGACATGTTAATGTGATGCCTCGTAAATATGGGTTCAGATCATGTCGCGGTTCTCGTCAGTGCAGATCTCGCGTATCTCACTGTGCTCCTGCATCGGAATGGAGTCGGTGACCACAGCCAGGTGCAGGCTGTCTCTCAGTGAGAATAGGGCTCAAGCCTTTCCTTCGTCGCTGGGGTCGGATGAAGATAGGCACAGACAGTGCAAAGCCTTGGTGGATGATGCCTTTGGGAGATTGTGCCGGCTTCTGCTTACCGGCCACCACGATTGGCTGTAGTAGGGGGAGCTGGTCAATCAGGGCATGAGCAAATGGCCAAGTGTCTCTTAGCAGAGGTGTCAGAGAATGGTGGCCATTTTGAAATGGCGATTCGTTTGTCGGATTTTAAGAAAATCAGCCGAAATATGTACTTTTGCTTCTTGTAGGAAGCTGATCAGGCATTTGAAGACATATTAATGTGATGACTCGTAAATATGGGTTCCGATCATGTTGCGGTTGTCGTCAGTGCAGATCTCGCGTATCTCACCGTGCTCCTGCATCAGAATGGAGTCAGTGACCACAGCCAGGTGCAGGCTGTCTCTCAGGGAGGATAGGGCTCCAGCCCTTCCTTCGTCGCTGGGGTCAGATGAAGACAGACACAGACAGTGCAATGCCTTGGTGGATGATGCCTTTGGGTAATTTTGCTGGCTTCAGCCTACCGGCCACCACAATTGGTTGTAGTTGGGGGAGCTGGCCAATCAGGGCACGAGCAAATGGCCAAGTCTCACCTAGCAGAGGTGTCAGAAAACGGTGGCCATTTTGAAATGGCGATTCAGATGTCGGATTTTAAGGTAATCAGCCGAAATATGTAGTTTTGCTTCAAGTAGGAAGCTGATCAGGCGTTTCAAAACATATTAATGTGATGCCTCGTAAATATGGGTTCAAATCATGTCACGGTTCTCGTCAGTGCAGATCTTGCATATCTCACTGTGCTCCTGCATGGGAATGGAGTCGGTCACCACAGCGAGGAGCAGGCTGTCTCTCAGGGAGGATAGGGCTCCAGCCCTTCCTTTGTCGCTGAGGTCGGATGAAGACAGGCTCACACAGTGCAATGCCTTGGCGGATGATGCCTTTGGAAGATTGTGCCGGCTTCTGCGTACCGGCTACGACGAGTGGCGGTAGTAGGGGGAGGTTGTCAATCAGGGCATGAGTAAATGGCCAAGTGTCACCTAGCAGAGGTGACAGAAAATGGTGGCCATTTTGAAATGGCGATTCGGATGTCGGATTGTAAGAAAATCAGCCGAAATATATACTTTTGCTTCTTTTAGGAAGCTGATCAGGCGTTTGAAGACATATTAATGTGATGACTCGTAAATATGGGTTCAGTTCATGTTGCGGTTCTCGTCAGTGCAGATCTCGTGTATCTCACCATGCTCCTGCATCGGAATGGAGTCGGTGACCACAGCAGGTGCAGGGGCTGTCTCTCAGTGAGGATAGGACTCCAGCCCTTCCTTCGTCGCTGGGGTCAGATGAAGACAGGCACAGACAGTGCAATGCCTTGGTGGATGGTGCCTTTGGGTGATTGTGCCGGCTTCCGCCTACCGGCCACCACGATTGGCCGTAGTAGGGGGAGCTGGTCAATCAGGACACGAGCAAATGGCCAAGTCTCACCTAGCAGAGGTATCAGAAAATGGTGGCCATTTTGAAATGGCTATTCGGATGTCGGATTTTAAGGAAATCAGCCGAAATATGTGCTTTTGGTTCTTATAGGAAGCTGATCAGGCGTTTGAAGACATATTAATGTGATGCCTCGTAAATATGGGTTCAGATCATGTCCCGGTTATCGTCAGTGCAGATCTCGCATATCTCACCGAGCTCCTGCATCGGAATGGAGTCGGTGACCACAGCCAGGTGCAGGCTGTCTCTCAGTGAGGATAGGGCTCAAGCCCTTCCATCGTCGCTGGCATCAGATGAAGACAAGCAGAGACAGTGCAATGCCTTAGTGGATGGTGCCTTTGGAAGATTGTGCCAGCTTCCGCCTAATGGCCACCACGATTGGCTGTAGTAGGGGGAGCTGGCCAATCAGGGCACTAGCAAATGGCCAAGTCTCACCTAGCATAGGTGTCAGAAAACGGTGGCCATTTTGAAATGGTGATTCGGATGTCGGATTTTAAGGAAATCAGGCGAAATATGTAGTTTTTCTTCTTGGAGGAAGCTATTCAGGCGTATGAAAACATATTAATGTGATGACTCGTAAATATGGGTTCAGTTCATGTTGCGGTTCTCGTCAGTGCAGATCGCGCATGTCTCACCGAGCTCCTGCATCGGAATGGAGTCGGTGACCACAGCCAGGTGCAGGCTGTATCTCAGTGAGGATAGGGCTCCAGCCCTTCCTTCATTGCTGGCATCAGATGAAGACAAGCACAGACAGTGCAATTCCTTGGTGGATGGTGCCTTTGGGTGATTGTGCCAGCTTCCGCCTACTGGCCACCACGATTGGCTGTAGTAGGGGGAGCTGGCCAATCAGGGCACGAGCAAATGGCCAAGTCTCACCTAGCAGAGGTGTCAGAAAATGGTGGCCATTTTGAAATGGCGATTCAGATGTCGGATTTTAAGGAAATAAACTGAAATATGTAGTTTTGCTTCTTGTAGGAAGCTGATCAGGCGTTTGAAAACATATTAATGTGATGCCTCGTAAATATGGGTTCAGATCATGTCCCGTTTCTCGTCAGTGCAGATATCGCGTATCTCACCGTGCTCCTGCATCGGAATGGAGTCGGTGACCACAGCCAGGTGCAGGCTGTCTCTCAGTAAGGATAGGACTCCAGCCCTTCCTTCGTCGCTGGGGTCGGATGAAGACAGACACAGACAGTGCAATGCCTTGGTGGATGGTGCTTTTGGGTATTTGTGCCGGCTTCCGCCTACCGGCCACCATGATTGGCTGTAGTAGGGGGAGCTGGCCAATCAGGGCACGAGCAAATGGCCAAGTCTCACCTAGCAGAGGTGTCAGAAAATGGTGGCCATTTTGAAATGGCTATTCGGATGTTGGATTTTAAGTAAATCAGCCGAAATATGTGCTTTTGCTTCTTGTAGGAAGCTGATCAGGCGTTTGAAGACATATTAATGTGATGTCTCGTAAATATGGGTTCAGGTCATGTCCCGGTTCTCGTCAGTGCAGATCTCGCATATCTCACCGAGCTCCTGCATCGGAATGGAGGTGGTGACCACAGCCAGGTGCAGGCTGTCACTCAGTGAGGATAGGGCTCCAGCCCTTCCTTCATCGCTGGCATCAGATGAAGACAAGCACAGACAGTGCAATGCCTTAGTGGATGGTGCCTTTGGGTGATTGTGCCAGCTTCCGCCTACTGGCCACCACGATTGGCTGTAGTAGGGGGAGCTGGCCAATCAGGGCACAAGCAAATGGCCAAGTCTCACCTAGCAGAGGTGTCAGAAAATGGTGGCCATTTTGAAATGGCGATTCAGATGTCGGATTTTAAGGAAATAAACCGAAATATGTAGTTTTGCTTCTTGTAGGAAGCTGATCAGGCATTTGAAAACATATTAATGTTATGCCTCGTAAATATGGGTTCAGATCATGTCCCGTTTCTCGTCAGTGCAGATATCACGTATCTCACCGTGCTCCTGCATCGGAATGGAGTCGGTGACCACAGCCAGGTGCAGGCTGTCTCTCAGTAAGGGTAGGACTCCAGCCCTTCCTTCGTCGCTGGGGTCGGATGAAGACAGACACAGACAGTGCAATGCCTTGGTGGATGGTGCTTTTGGGTATTTGTGCCGGCTTCCGCCTACCGGCCACCATGATTGGCTGTAGTAGGGGGAGCTGGCCAATCAGGGCACGAGCAAATGGCCAAGTCTCACCTAGCATAGGTGTCAGAAAACGGTGGTCATTTTGAAATGGCGATTCGGATGTCGGATTTTAAGGAAATCAGCCGAAATAATACTTTTGCTTCTTGCAGGAAGCTGATCAGGCGTTTGAAGACATATTAATGTGATGCCTCGTAAATATGGGTTCAGATCATGTTGCGGTTCTCGTCAGTGCAGATCTCGCATATCCCGCCGTGCTCCTGTATCGGAATGGAGTCGGTGACCACAGCCAGGTGCAGGCTGTCTCTCAGTGAGGATAGGACTCCAGCCCTTCCTTCGTCGCTGGGGTCGGATGAAGACAGACACAGACACTACAATGCCTTGGTGGATGGTGCCTTTGGGTGATTGTGCCAGCTTCCGCCTTCCGGCCACCACGATTGGCTGTTGTAGGGTGAGATGGCCAATCAGTGCACGAGCAAAAGGCCAAGTTTCACCTAGCAGAGGTGTCAGAAAATGGTGGCCATTTTGAAATGGCGATTCAGATGTCGGATTTTAAGGAAATAAACCGAAATATGTAGTTTTGCTTCTTGTAGGAAGCTGATCAGGCATTTGAAAACATATTAATGTTATGCCTCGTAAATATGGGTTCAGATCATATCCCGTTTCTCGTCAGTGCAGATATCGCGTATCTCACCGTGCTCCTGCATCGGAATGGAGTCGGTGACCACAGCCAGGTGCAGGCTGTCTCTCAGGGAGTATAGGGCTCCAGCCCTTCCTTTGTCGCTGAGGTCGGATGAAGACAGGCTCACACAGTGCAATGCCTTGGTGGATGATGCCTTTGGAAGATTGTGCCGGCTTACGCCTACCGGCCACGACGAGTGGTTGTAGTAGGGGGAGGTTGTCAATCAGGGCATGAGTAAATGGCCAAGTGTCACCTAGCAGAGGTGACAGAAAATGGTGGCCATTTTGAAATGGCGATTCGGATGTCGGATTGTAAGAAAATCAGCCGAAATATATACTTTTGCTTCTTTTAGGAAGCTGATCAGGCGTTTGAAGACATATTAATGTGATGACTCGTAAATATGAGTTCAGTTCATGTTGCGGTTCTCGTCAGTGCAGATCTCATGTATCTCACCGTGCTCCTGCATCGGAATGGAGTCGGTGACCACAGCAGGTGCAGGGGCTGTCTCTCAGTGAGGATAGGACTCCAGCCCTTCCTTCGTCGCTGGGGTCAGATGAAGACAGGCACAGACAGTGCAATGCCTTGGTGGATGGTGCCTTTGGGTGATTGTGCCGGCTTCCGCCTACCGGCCACCACGATTGGCCGTAGTAGGGGGAGCTGGTCAATCAGGACACGAGCAAATGGCCAAGTCTCACCTAGCAGAGGTATCAGAAAATGGTGGCCATTTTGAAATGGCTATTCGGATGTCGGATTTTAAGGAAATCAGCCGAAATATGTGCTTTTGGTTCTTATAGGAAGCTGATCAGGCGTTTGAAGACATATTAATGTGATGCCTCGTAAATATGGGTTCAGATCATGTCCCGGTTATCGTCAGTGCAGATCTCGCATATCTCACCGAGCTCCTGCATCGGAATGGAGTCGGTGACCACAGCCAGGTGCAGGCTGTCTCTCAGTGAGGATAGGGCTCCAGCCCTTCCATCGTCGCTGGCATCAGATGAAGACAAGCAGAGACAGTGCAATGCCTTAGTGGATGGTGCCTTTGGGTGATTGTGCCAGCTTCAGCCTACTGGCCACCACGATTGGCTGTAGTAGGGGGAGCTGGCCAATCAGGGCACTAGCAAATGGCCAAGTCTCACCTAGCATAGGTGTCAGAAAACGGTGGCCATTTTGAAATGGGGATTCGGATGTCGGATTTTAAGGAAATCAGGCGAAATATGTAGTTTTTCTTCTTGGAGGAAGCTATTCAGGCGTATGAAAACATATTAATGTGATGACTCGTAAATATGGGTTCAGTTCATGTTGCGGTTCTCGTCAGTGCAGATCTCGCATGTCTCACCGAGCTCCTGCATCGGAATGGAGTCGGTGACCACAGCCAGGTGCAGGCTGTATCTCAGTGAGGATAGGGCTCCAGCCCTTCCTTCATTGCTGGCATCAGATGAAGACAGGCACAGACAGTGCAATTCCTTGGTGGATGGTGCTTTTGGGTATTTGTGCCAGCTTCCGCCTACTGGCCACCACGATTGGCTGTAGTAGGGGGAGCTGGCCAATCAGGGCACGAGCAAATGGCCAAGTCTCACCTAGCAGAGGTGTCAGAAAATGGTGGCCATTTTGAAATGGCTATTCGGATGTTGGATTTTAAGTAAATCAGCCGAAATATGTGCTTTTGCTTCTTGTAGGAAGCTGATCAGGCGTTTGAAGACATATTAATGTGATGTCTCGTAAATATGGGTTCAGGTCATGTCCCGGTTCTCGTCAGTGCAGATCTCGCATATCTCACCGAGCTCCTGCATCGGAATGGAGTTGGTGACCACAGCCAGGTGCAGGCTGTATCTCAGTGAGGATAGGGCTCCAGCCCTTCCTTCATTGCTGGCATCAGATGAAGACAAGCACAGACAGTGCAATTCCTTGGTGGATGGTGCCATTGGGTGATTGTGCCAGCTTCCGCCTACTGGCCACCACGATTGGCTGTAGTAGGGGGAGCTGGCCAATCAGGGCACGAGCAAATGGCCAAGTCTCACCTAGCAGAGGTGTCAGAAAATGGTGGCCATTTTGAAATGGTGATTCAGATGTCGGATTTTAAGGAAATAAACTGAAATATGTAGTTTTGCTTCTTGTAGGAAGCTGATCAGGCGTTTGAAAACATATTAATGTGATGCCTCGTAAATATGGGTTCAGATCATGTCCCGTTTCTCGTCAGTGCAGATATCGCGTATCTCACCGTGCTCCTGCATCGGAATGGAGTCGGTGACCACAGCCAGGTGCAGGCTGTCTCTCAGTAAGGATAGGACTCCAGCCCTTCCTTCGTCGCTGGGGTCGGATGAAGACAGACACAGACAGTGCAATGCCTTGGTGGATGGTGCTTTTGGGTATTTGTGCCGGCTTCCGCCTACCGGCCACCATGATTGGCTGTAGTAGGGGGAGCTGGCCAATCAGGGCACGAGCAAATGGCCAAGTCTCACCTAGCAGAGGTGTCAGAAAATGGTGGCCATTTTGAAATGGCTATTCGGATGTTGGATTTTAAGTAAATCAGCCGAAATATGTGCTTTTGCTTCTTGTAGGAAGCTGATCAGGCGTTTGAAGACATATTAATGTGATGTCTCGTAAATATGGGTTCAGGTCATGTCCCGGTTCTCGTCAGTGCAGATCTCGCATATCTCACCAAGCTCCTGCATCGGAATGGAGTAGGTGACCACAGCCAGGTGCAGGCTGTCACTCAGTGAGGATAGGGCTCCAGCCCTTCCTTCATCGCTGGCATCAGATGAAGACAAGCACAGACAGTGCAATGCCTTAGTGGATGGTGCCTTTGGGTGATTGTGCCAGCTTCCGCCTACTGGCCACCACGATTGGCTGTAGTAGGGGGAGCTGGCCAATCAGGGCACAAGCAAATGGCCAAGTCTCACCTAGCAGAGGTGTCAGAAAATGGTGGCCATTTTGAAATGGCGATTCAGATATCGGATTTTAAGGAAATAAACCGAAATATGTAGTTTTGCTTCTTGTAGGAAGCTGATCAGGCATTTGAAAACATATTAATGTTATGCCTCGTAAATATGGGTTCAGATCATGTCCCGTTTCTCGTCAGTGCAGATATCGCGTATCTCACCGTGCTCCTGCATCGGAATGGAGTCGGTGACCACAGCCAGGTGCAGGCTGTCTCTCAGTAAGGGTAGGACTCCAGCCCTTCCTTCGTCGCTGGGGTCGGATGAAGACAGACACAGACAGTGCAATGCCTTGGTGGATGGTGCTTTTGGGTATTTGTGCCGGCTTCCGCCTACCGGCCACCATGATTGGCTGTAGTAGGGGGAGCTGGCCAATCAGGGCACGAGCAAATGGCCAAGTCTCACCTAGCATAGGTGTCAGAAAACGGTGGTCATTTTGAAATGGCGATTCGGATGTCGGATTTTAAGGAAATCAGCCGAAATAATACTTTTGCTTCTTGCAGGAAGCTGATCAGGCGTTTGAAGACATATTAATGTGATGCCTCGTAAATATGGGTTCAGATCATGTTGCGGTTCTCGTCAGTGCAGATCTCGCATATCCCGCCGTGCTCCTGTATCGGAATGGAGTCGGTGACCACAGCCAGGTGCAGGCTGTCTCTCAGTGAGGATAGGACTCCAGCCCTTCCTTCGTCGCTGGGGTCGGATGAAGACAGACACAGACACTACAATGCCTTGGTGGATGGTGCCTTTGGGTGATTGTGCCAGCTTCCGCCTTCCGGCCACCACGATTGGCTGTTGTAGGGTGAGATGGCCAATCAGTGCACGAGCAAAAGGCCAAGTCTCACCTAGCAGAGGTGTCAGAAAATGGTGGCCATTTTGAAATGGCGATTCAGATGTCGGATTTTAAGGAAATAAACCGAAATATGTAGTTTTGCTTCTTGTAGGAAGCTGATCAGGCATTTGAAAACATATTAATGTTATGCCTCGTAAATATGGGTTCAGATCATGTCCCGTTTCTCGTCAGTGCAGATATCGCGTATCTCACCGTGCTCCTGCATCGGAATGGAGTCGGTGACCACAGCCAGGTGCAGGCTGTCTCTCAGGGAGTATAGGGCTCCAGCCCTTCCTTTGTCGCTGAGGTCGGATGAAGACAGGCTCACACAGTGCAATGCCTTGGTGGATGATGCCTTTGGAAGATTGTGCCGGCTTACGCCTACCGGCCACGACGAGTGGTTGTAGTAGGGGGAGGTTGTCAATCAGGCCATGAGTAAATGGCCAAGTGTCACCTAGCAGAGGTGACAGAAAATGGTGGCCATTTTGAAATGGCGTTTCGGATGTCGGATTGTAAGAAAATCAGCCGAAATATATACTTTTGCTTCTTTTAGGAAGCTGATCAGGCGTTTGAAGACATATTAATGTGATGACTCGTAAATATGAGTTCAGTTCATGTTGCGGTTCTCGTCAGTGCAGATCTCATGTATCTCACCGTGCTCCTGCATCGGAATGGAGTCGGTGACCACAGCAGGTGCAGGGGCTGTCTCTCAGTGAGGATAGGACTCCAGCCCTTCCTTCGTCGCTGGGGTCAGATGAAGACAGGCACAGACAGTGCAATGCCTTGGTGGATGGTGCCTTTGGGTGATTGTGCCGGCTTCCGCCTACCGGCCACCACGATTGGCCGTAGTAGGGGGAGCTGGTCAATCAGGACACGAGCAAATGGCCAAGTCTCACCTAGCAGAGGTATCAGAAAATGGTGGCCATTTTGAAATGGCTATTCGGATGTCGGATTTTAAGGAAATCAGCCGAAATATGTGCTTTTGGTTCTTATAGGAAGCTGATCAGGCGTTTGAAAACATATTAATGTGATGCCTCGTAAATATGGGTTCAGATCATGTCCCGGTTATCGTCAGTGCAGATCTCGCATATCTCACCGAGCTCCTGCATCGGAATGGAGTCGGTGACCACAGCCAGGTGCAGGCTGTCTCTCAGTGAGGATAGGGCTCCAGCCCTTCCATCGTCGCTGGCATCAGATGAAGACAAGCAGAGACAGTGCAATGCCTTAGTGGATGGTGCCTTTGGGTGATTGTGCCAGCTTCAGCCTACTGGCCACCACGATTGGCTGTAGTAGGGGGAGCTGGCCAATCAGGGCACTAGCAAATGGCCAAGTCTCACCTAGCATAGGTGTCAGAAAACGGTGGCCATTTTGAAATGGGGATTCGGATGTCGGATTTTAAGGAAATCAGGCGAAATATGTAGTTTTTCTTCTTGGAGGAAGCTATTCAGGCGTATGAAAACATATTAATGTGATGACTCGTAAATATGGGTTCAGTTCATGTTGCGGTTCTCGTCAGTGCAGATCTCGCATGTCTCACCGAGCTCCTGCATCGGAATGGAGTCGGTGACCACAGCCAGGTGCAGGCTGTATCTCAGTGAGGATAGGGCTCCAGCCCTTCCTTCATTGCTGGCATCAGATGAAGACAAGCACAGACAGTGCAATTCCTTGGTGGATGGTGCCTTTGGGTGATTGTGCCAGCTTCCGCCTACTGGCCACCACGATTGGCTGTAGTAGGGGGAGCTGGCCAATCAGGGCACGAGCAAATGGCCAAGTCTCACCTAGCAGAGGTGTCAGAAAATGGTGGCCATTTTGAAATGGCGATTCAGATGTCGGATTTTAAGGAAATAAACTGAAATATGTAGTTTTGCTTCTTGTAGGAAGCTGATCAGGCGTTTGAAAACATATTAATGTGATGCCTCGTAAATATGGGTTCAGATCATGTCCCGTTTCTCGTCAGTGCAGATATCGCGTATCTCACCGTGCTCCTGCATCGGAATGGAGTCGGTGACCACAGCCAGGTGCAGGCTGTCTCTCAGTAAGGATAGGACTCCAGCCCTTCCTTCGTCGCTGGGGTCGGATGAAGACAGACACAGACAGTGCAATGCCTTGGTGGATGGTGCTTTTGGGTATTTGTGCCGGCTTCCGCCTACCGGCCACCATGATTGGCTGTAGTAGGGGGAGCTGGCCAATCAGGGCACGAGCAAATGGCCAAGTCTCACCTAGCAGAGGTGTCAGAAAATGGTGGCCATTTTGAAATGGCTATTCGGATGTTGGATTTTAAGTAAATCAGCCGAAATATGTGCTTTTGCTTCTTGTAGGAAGCTGATCAGGCGTTTGAAGACATATTAATGTGATGTCTCGTAAATATGGGTTCAGGTCATGTCCCGGTTCTCGTCAGTGCATATCTCGCATATCTCACCGAGCTCCTGCATCGGAATGTAGTTGGTGACCACAGCCAGGTGCAGGCTGTCACTCAGTGAGGATAGGGCTCCAGCCCTTCCTTCATCGCTGGCATCAGATGAAGACAAGCACAGACGGTGCAATGCCTTAGTGGATGGTGCTTTTGGCTGATTGTGCCAGCTTCCGCCTACTGGCCACCACGATTGGCTGTAGTAGGGGGAGCTGGCCAATCAGGGCACAAGCAAATGGCCAAGTCTCACCTAGCAGAGGTGTCAGTAAATGGTGGCCATTTTGAAATGGCGATTCAGATGTCGGATTTTAAGGAAATAAACCGAAATATGTAGTTTTGCTTCTTGTAGGAAGCTGATCAGGCATTTGAAAACATATTAATGTTATGCCTCGTAAATATGGGTTCAGATCATGTCCCGTTTCTCGTCAGTGCAGATATCGCGTATCTCACCGTGCTCCTGCATCGGAATGGAGTCGGTGACCACAGCCAGGTGCAGGCTGTCTCTCAGTAAGGGTAGGACTCCAGCCCTTCCTTCGTCGCTGGGGTCGGATGAAGACAGACACTGACAGTGCAATGCCTTCGTGGATGGTGCTTTTGGGTATTTGTGCCGGCTTCCGCCTACCGGCCACCATGATTGGCTGTAGTAGGGGGAGCTGGCCAATCAGGGTGCGAGCAAATGGCCTAGTCTCACCTAGCATAGGTGTCAGAAAACGGTGGTGATTTTGAAATGGCGATTCGGATGTCGGATTTTAAGGAAATCAGCCGAAATAATACTTTTGCTTCTTGCAGGAAGCTGATCAGGCGTTTAAAGACATATTAATGTGATGCCTCGTAAATATGGGTTCATATCATGTTGCGGTTCTCGTCATTGCAGATCTCGCATATCCCGCCGTGCTCCTGTATCGGAATGGAGTCGGTGACCACAGCCAGGTGCAGGCTGTCTCTCAGTGAGGATAGGGCTCCAGCCCTTCCTTCATTGCTGGCATCAGATGAAGAAAAGCACAGACAGTGCAATTCCTTGGTGGATGGTGCCTTTGGGTGATTGTGCCAGCTTCCGCCTACTGGCCACCACGATTGGCTGTAGTAGGGGGAGCTGGCCAATCAGGGCACGAGCAAATGGCCAAGTCTCACCTAGCAGAGGTGTCAGAAAATGGTGGCCATTTTGAAATGGCAATTCAGATGTCGGATTTTAAGGAAATAAACTGAAATATGTAGTTTTGCTTCTTGTAGGAAGCTGATCAGGCGTTTGAAAACATATTAATGTGATGCCTCGTAAATATGGGTTCAGATCATGTCCCGTTTCTCGTCAGTGCAGATATCGCGTATCTCACCGTGCTCCTGCATCGGAATGGAGTCGGTGACCACAGCCAGGTGCAGGCTGTCTCTCAGTAAGGATAGAACTCCAGCCCTTCCTTCATCGCTGGCATCAGATGAAGACAAGCACAGACAGTGCAATGCCTTAGTGGATGGTGCCTTTGGGTGATTGTGCCAGCTTCCGCCTACTCGCCACCACGATTGGCTGTAGTAGGGGGAGCTGGCCAATCAGGGCACGAGCAAATGGCCAAGTCTCACCTAGCATAGGTGTCAGAAAACGGTGATCATTTTGAAATGGCGATTCGGATGTCGGATTTTAAGGAAATCAGCCGAAATAATACTTTTGCTTCTTGCAGGAAGCTGATCAGGCGTTTGAAGACATATTAATGTGATGCCTCGTAAATATGGGTTCAGATCATGTTGCGGTTCTCGTCAGTGCAGATCTCGCATATCTCGCCGTGCTCCTGTATCGGAATGGAGTCGGTGACCACAGCCAGGTGCAGGCTGTCTCTCAGTGAGGATAGGACTTCAGCCCTTCCTTCGTCGCTGGGGTCGGATGAAGACAGACACAGACACTACAATGCCTTGGTGGATGGTGCCTTTGGGTGATTGTGCCAGCTTCCGCCTTCCGGCCACCACGATTGGCTGTTGTAGGGTGAGATGGCCAATCAGTGCACGAGCAAAAGGCCAAGTCTCACCTAGCAGAGGTGTCAGAAAACGGTGGCCATTTTGAAATGGTGATTCGGATGTCGGATTTTAAGGAAATCAGCTGAAATATGTACTTTTGCTTCTTGCAGGAAGCTGATCAGGCGTTTGAAGACATATTAATGTGATGCCTCGTAAATATGGGTTCAGATCATGCTGCGGTTCTCGTCAGTGCAGATTTCGCGTATCTCACTGTGCTCCTGCATCGGAATGGAGTCGGTGACCACAGCCAGGTGCAGGCTGTCTTTCAGTGAGGATAGGACTCCAGCCCTTCCTTCATCGCTGGGGTCGGATGAAGACAGACACAGACAGTGCAATGCCATGGTGGATGGTGCCTTTGGGTGATTGTGCCAGCTTCCGCCTACCGGCCACCACGATTGGCTGTAGTCGGGGAGCTGGCCAATCAGAGCACAAGCAAATGGCAAAGTCTCACCTAGCAGAGGTGTCAGAAAAGGGTGGCCATTTTGAAATGGCGATTCGGATGTCGGATTTTAAGGAAAATCAGCCGAAATAGGTAGTTTTGCTTCTTGTAGGAAGCTGATCAGGCATTTGAAAACATATTAATGTGATGCCTCGAAAATATGGGTACATATCATGTTGCGGTTCTCGTCAGTGCAGATCTCGCGTATCTCACCGTGCTCCTGCATCAGAATGGAGTCGGTGTCAACAGCCAGGTGCAGGCTGTCTCTCAGGGAGGATAGGGCTCCAGCCCTTCCTTCGTCACTGGGGTCAGATGAAGACAGACACAGACAGTGCAATGCCTTGGTGGATGATGCCTTTGCGTGATTGTGCTGGCTTCCGCCTACCGGCCACCATGAATGACTGTAGTAGGTGGAGATGGCCAATCAGGGCACGAGCACATGGCCAAGTCTCACCTAGCATAGGTGTCAGAAAACGGTGGCCATTTTAAAATGGCGATTCGGATGTCGTATTTTAAGGAAACCAGCCGAAATATGTAGTTTTTCTTCTGGTAGGTAGCTATTCAGGCGTTTGAAGACATATTAATGTGATGCCTCGTAAATATGGGTTCAGATCATGTCCCGGTTCTCGTCAATGCAGATCTCGCATATCTCACTATGCTCCAGCATCGGAATGGAGTCGGTGACCACAGTAACGTGCAGGCAGTCTCTCAGTGAGGATAGGGCTCCAGCCCTTCCTTCGTCGCTGGGTTCAGATGAAGACAACCACAGACAGCGCAATGCCTTGGTGGATGGTGCCTTTGGGTGATTGTGCCAGCTTCCGCCTACCGGCCACCACGATTGGCTGTAGTAGGGGGAGCTGGCCAATCAGAGCACGAGCAAATGGCCAAGTCTCACCTAGCAAATGTGTCAGAAAACGGTAGCCATTTTGAAATGGAGATTCGGATGTCAGATTTTAAGGTAATCAGCCGAAATATGTAGTTTTGCTTCAAGTAGGAACTGATCAGGCGTTTGAAGACATGTTAATGTGATGCCTCGTAAATATGGGTTCAGATCATGTCCCGGTTCTCGTCAATGCAGATCTCGCATATCTCACTATGCTCCAGCATCGGAATGGAGTCGGTGACCACAGTAAGGTGCAGGCAGTCTCTCAGTGAGGATCGGGCTCCAGCCCTTCCTTCGTCGCTGGGTTCAGATGAAGACAACCACAGACAGCGCAATGCCTTGGTGGATGGTGCCTTTGAGTGATTGTGCCAGCTTCCGCCTACCGGCCACCACGATTGGCTGTAGTAGGGGGAGCTGGCCAATCAGAGCACGAGCAAATGGCCAAGTCTCACCTAGCAAATGTGTCAGAAAATGGTGGCCATTTTGAAATGGCGATTCGGGTGTCAGATTTTAAGGTAATCAGCCGAAATATGTAGTTTTGCTTCAAGTAGGAAGCTGATCAGGCGTTTGAAGACATGTTATTGTGATGCCTCGTAAATATGGGTTCTGATCATGTCCCGGTTCTCTTCAGTGCAGATCTCGCTTATCTCACCGTGCTCCTGCATCAGAATGGAGTCGGTGACCACAGCCAGGTGCAGGCTGTCTGTCAGTGAGGATAGGGCTCCAGCCCTTCCTTCGTCGCAGGCGTCAGATGAAGACAAGCACAGACAGTGCAATGCCTTGGTGGATGGTACCTTTGGGTGATTGTGCTGGCTTCCGCCTACCAGCCACCGCGATTGGCTGTAGTAGGGGGAGCTGGCCAATCAGGGCACGAGCAAATGGCCGAGTCTCACCTAGCAGAGGTGTCAGAAAAGGGTGGCCATTTTGAAATGGCGATTCGGATGTCGGATTTTAAGGAAATCAGCCGAAATATGTAGTTTTGCTTCTTGTAGGAAGCTGATCAGGCATTTGAAAACGTATTAATGTGATGCCTCAAAAATATGGGTACATATCATGTTGCGGTTCTCGTCAGTGCAGATCTTGCGTATCTCACCGTGCTCCTGCATCAGAATGGAGTCGGTGACCATAGCCAGGTGCAGGCTGTCTCTCAGGGAGGATAGGGCTCCAGCCCTTCCTTTGTCGCTGGGGTCAGATGAATACAGACACAGACAGTGCAATGCCTTGGTGGATGATGCCTTTGGGTGATTGTGCTGGCTTCCACCTACCGGCCACCACGATTGGTTGTAGTAGGGGGAGCTGGCCAATCAGGGTACGAGCAAATGGCCAAGTCTCACCTACCAGAGGTGTCAGAAAACGTTGGCCATTTTGAAATGGCGATTCAGATGTCGGATTTTAAGGTAATCAGCCGAAATATGTAGTTTTGCTTCAAGTAGGAAGCTGATCAGGCTTTTGAAAACATATTAATGTGATGCTTCGTAAATATGGGTTCAGATCATGTCCTGGTTCTCCTCAGTGCAGATCTTGCGTATCTCACCGTTCTCCTGCATCGGAATGGAGTCGGACACCACAGCCAGTCGCAGGCTTTCTTTCAGTGAGGATAGGACCCCAGCCCTTCCTTCGTCGCTGGGGTCGGATGAAGACAGACACAGACAGTGCAATGCCATGGTGGATGGTGCCTTTGGGTGATTGTGCTGGCTTCCGCCTACCGGCCACCATGATTGACTGTAGTAGGTGGAGATGGCCAATCAGGGCACGAGCAAACAGCCAAGTCTCACCTAGCAGAGTTGTCAGAAAACGGTGGCCATTTTGAAATGGCGAATCGGATGTCGGATTTTAAGGTAATCAGCCAAAATATGTAGTTTTTCTTCTTGTAGGAAGCTGATCAGGCATTTGAAAACGTATTAATGTGATGCCTCGAAAATATGGGTACATATCATGTTGCGGTTCTCGTCAGTGCAGATCTCGCTTATCTCACCGTGCTCCTGCATCGGAATGGAGTCGGTGACCACAGCCAGGTGCAGGCTGTCTCTCAGTGAGGATAGGGCTCCAGCCCTTCCTTCGTCGCTGGCGTCATATGAAGACAAGCACAGACAGTGCAATGCCTTGGTGGATGGTACCTTTGGGTGATTGTGCTGGCTTCCGCCTACCGGCCACCATGATTGGCTGTAGTAGGGGGAGCTGGCCAATCAGGGCACGAGCAAATGGCCAAGTCTCACCTAGCAGAGGTGTCAGAAAAGGGTGGCCATTTTGAAACAGCGATTCGGATGTCGGATTTTAAGGAAATCAGCCGAAATATGTAGTTTTGCTTCTTGTAGGAAGCTGATCAGGCATTTGAAAACGTATTAATGTGATGCCTCGAAAATATGGGTACATATCATGTTGCGGTTCTCGTCAGTGCAGATCTCGCATATCTCACCGTGCTCCTGCATCAGAATGGAGTCGGTGACCACAGCCAGGTGCAGGCTGTCTCTCAGGGAGGATAGGGCTCCAGCCCTTCCTTCGTCGCTGGGGTCAGATGAAGACAGACACAGACAGTGCAATGCCTTGGTGGATGATGCCTTTGGGTGATTGTGCTGGCTTCCGCCTACCGGCCACCATGATTGGCTGTAGTAGGTGGAGATGGCCAATCAGGGCACGAGCACATGGCCAAGTCTCACCTAGCATAGGTGTCAGAAAACGGTGGCCATTTTAAAATGGCGATTCGGATGTCGTATTTTAAGGAAATCAGCCGAAATATGTAGTTTTTCTTCTTGTAGGTATCTATTCAGGCGTTTGAAGATATATTAATGTGATGCCTCGTAAATATGGGTTCAGATCATGTCCTGGTTCTCGTCAATGCAGATCTCACATATCTCACTGTGCTCCTGCATCGGAATGGAGTCGGTGACCACAGTAAGGTGCAGGCAGTCTCTCAGTGAGGATAGGGCTCCAGCCCTTCCTTCGTCGCTGGGTTCAGATGAAGACAACCACAGACAGCGCAATGCCTTGGTGGATGGTGCCTTTAGGTGATTTTGCTGGCTTCCACCTACCGGCCACCACGATTGGTTGTAGTAGGGGGAGCTGGCCAATCTGGGCACGAGCAAATGGCCAAGTCTCACCTACCAGAGGTGTCAGAAAACGTTGGCCATTTTGAAATGGCGATTCAGATGTCGGATTTTAAGGTAATCAGCCGAAATATGCAGTTTTGCTTCAAGTAGGAAGCTGATCAGGCTTTTGAAAACATATTAATGTGATGCCTCGTAAATATGGGTTCAGATCTTGTCCTGGTTCTCCTCAGTGCAGATCTTGCGTATCTCACCGTTCTCCTGCATCGGAATGGAGTCGGACACCACAGCCAGGCGCAGGCTTTCTTTCAGTGAGGATAGGACCCCAGCCCTTCCTTCGTCGCTGGGGTCGGATGAAGACAGACACAGACAGTGCAATGCCATGGTGGATGGTGCCTTTGGGTGATTGTGCTGGCTTCCGCCTACCGGCCACCATGATTGACTGTAGTAGGTGGAGATGGCCAATCAGGGCACGAGCACATGGCCAAGTCTCACTTAGCATAGGTGTCAGAAAACGGTGGCCATTTTAAAATGGCGATTCGGAAGTCGGATTTTAAGGAAATCAGCCGAAATATGTAGTTTTTCTTCTTGTAGGTAGCTATTCAGGCGTTTGAAGACATATTAATGTGATGCCTCGTAAATATGGGTTCAGATCATGTCCCGGTTCTCGTCAATGCAGATCTCGCATATCTCACTGTGCCCCTGCATCAGAATGGAGTCGGTGACCACAGTAAGGTGCAGGCAGTCTCTCAGTGAGGATAGGGCTCCAGCCCTTCCTTCGTCGCTGGGTTCAGATGAAGACAACCACAGACAGCGCAATGCCTTGGTGGATGGTGCCTTTGGGTGATTGTGCCAGCTTCCGCCTACCGGCCACCACTATTGGCTGTAGTAGGGGGAGCTGGCCAATCAGAGCACGAGCAAATGGCCAAGTCTCACCTAGCAAATGTGTCAGAAAATGGTGGCCATTTTGAAATGGCGATTCGGGTGTCAGATTTTAAGGTAATCAGCCGAAATATGTAGTTTTGCTTCAAGTAGGAAGCTGATCAGGCGTTTGAAGACATTTTAATGTGATGCCTCATAAATATGGGTTCTGATCATGTCCCGGTTCTCTTCAGTGCAGATCTCGCTTATCTCACCGTGCTCCTGCATAAGAATGGAGTCGGTGACCACAGCCAGGTGCAGGCTGTCTCTCAGTGAGGATAGGGCTCCAGCCCTTCCTTCGTCGCTGGCGTCAGATGAAGACAAGCACAGACAGTGCAATGCCTTGGTGGATGGTACCTTTGGGTGATTGTGCTGGCTTCCGCCTACCAGCCACCGCGATTGGCTGTAGTAGGGGGAGCTGGCCAATCAGGGCACGAGCAAATCGCCGAGTCTCACCTAGCAGAGGTGTCAGAAAAGGGTGGCCATTTTGAAATGGCGATTCGGATGTCGGATTTTAAGGAAATCAGCCGAAATATGTAGTTTTGCTTCTTGTAGTGCAGTAGGGGGAGCTGGCCTCGAAAATATGGGTACATATCATGTTGCGGTTCTCGTCAGCGCAGATCTCGCGTATCTCACCGTGCTCCTGCATCAGAATGGAGTCGGTGACCATAGCCAGGTGAAGGCTATCTCTCAGAGAGGATAGGGCTCCAGCCCTTCCTTTGTCGCTGGGGTCAGATGAAGACAGACACAGACAGTGCAATGCCTTGGTGGATGATGCCTTTGGGTGATTGTGCTGGCTATCGCCTACCGGCCACCATGATTGGCTGTAGTAGGTGGAGATGGCCAATCAGGGCACGAGCACATGGCCAAGTCTCACCTAGCATAGGTGTCAGAAAACGGTGGCCATTTTAAAATGGCGATTCGGATGTCGTATTTTAAGGAAATCAGCCGAAATATTTAGTTTTTCTTCTTGTAGGTAGCTATTCAGGCGTTTGAAGACATATTAATGTTATGCCTCGTAAATATGGGTTCAGATCATGTCCCGGTTCTCGTCAATGCAGATCTAGCATATCTCACTGTGCTCCTGCATCGGAATGGAGTCGGTGACCACAGTAAGGTGCAGGCAGTCTCTCAGTGAGGATAGGGCTCCAGCCCTTCCTTCATCGCTGGGTTCAGATGAAGACAACCACAGACAGCGCAATGCCTTGGTGGATGGTGCCTTTGGGTGATTGTGCCAGCTTCCGCCTACCGGCCACCACGATTGGCTGTAGGAGGGGGAGCTGGCCAATCGGAGCACGAGCAAATGGCCAAGTCTCACCTAGCAAAGGTGTAAGAAAACGGTGGCCATTTTGAAATGGCGATTCGGATGTCAGATTTTAAGGTAATCAGCCGAAATATGTAGTTTTGCTTCAAGTAGGAAGCTGATCAGGCGTTTAAAGACATGTTAATGTGATGCCTCGTAAATATGGGTTCAGATCATGTTGCTCTTCTTGTCAGTGCAGATCTCGCGTATCTCACCGTGCTCCTGCATCGGAATGGAGTCGGTGACCACAGCCAGGTGCAGGCTGTCTCTCAGTGATGATAGGACTCCATCCCTTCCTTTGTCACTGCGGTCGGATGAAGACTGACACAGACAGTGCAATGCCTTGGTGGATGGTGCCTTTAGGTGATTTTGCTGGCTTCCACCTACCGGCCACCACGATTGGTTGTAGTAGGGGGAGCTGGCCAATCAGGGCACGAGCAAATGGCCAAGTCTCACCTAGCAGAGGTGTCAGAAAACGGTGGCCATTTTGAAATGGCGATTCAGATGTCGGATTTTAAGGTAATCAGCCGAAATATGTAGTTTTGCTTCAAGTAGGAAGCTGATCAGGCGTTTGAAAACATATTAATGTGATGCCTCGTAAATATGGGTTCAAATCATGTCACGGTTCTCGTCAGTGCAGATCTTGCATATCTCACCGTGCTCCTGCATCGGAATGGAGTCGGTCACCACAGCGAAGAGCAGGCTGTCTCTCAGGGAGGATAGGGCTCCAGCCCTTCCTTTGTCGCTGAGGTTGGATGAAGACAGGCTCAGACAGTGCAATGCCTTGGTGGATGATGCCTTTGGAAGATTGTGCCGGCTTGCGCCTACCGTCCACGATGAGTGGTGTAGTAGGGGGAGGTTGTCAATCAGGGCCTGAGTAAATGGCCAAGTGTCACCTAGCAGAGGTGTCAGAAAATGGTGGCCATTTTGAAATGGCGATTCAGATGTCGGATTTTAAGAAAATCAGCCGAAATATGTACTTTTGATTCTTGTAGGAAGATGATCAGGCGTTTGAAGACATATTAATGTGATGACTCGTAAATATGGGTTCAGTTCATGTTACGGTTCTCGTCAGTGCAGATCTTCCGTATCTCATCATGCTCCTGCATCGGAATGGAGTCGGTGACCACAGCAGGTGCAGGGGCTGTCTCTCAGTGAGGATATGACTCCAGCCCTTCCTTCGTCGCTGGGGTCAAATGAAGACAGACACAGACAGTGCAATGCCTTGGTGGATGGTGCCTTTGGGTGATTGTGCCGGCTTCCGCCTACTGGCCACCACGATTGGCTGTAGTAGGGGGAACTGGCCAACCAGGGCACGAGCAAATGGCCAAGTCTCACATAGCATAGGTGTCAGAAAACGGTGGCCATTTTGAAATGGTGATTCGGATGTCAGATTTTAAGGAAATCAGGCGAAATATGTAGTTTTTCTTCTTGTAGGAAGCTATTCAGGCGTATGAAGACATATTAATGTGATGCCTCGTAAATATGGGTTCAGATCATGTCCCGGTTCTCGTCAGTGCAGATCTCGCATATCTCACCGTGCTCCTGCATCGGAATGGAGTCAGGGACCTCAGCCAGGTGCAGGCTGTCTCTCAGTGAGGATAGGACTCTAGCCTTTCCTTCATCGCTGGGGTCGGATGAAGACAGACACAGACAGTGCAATGCCTTGGTGGACGGTGCCTTTGGGTGATTGTGCCGACTTCCGCCTACTGGCCACCACGATTGGCTATAATAGGGGGAGCTGGCCAATCAGGGCACGAGCAAATGGCCAAGTCTCACCTAGCATAGGTGTCAGAAAACGGTGGCCATTTTGAAATGGTGATTCGGATGTCAGATTTTAAGGAACTTAGCCGAAATATGTAGTTTTTCTTCTTGTAGGAAGCTATTCAGGCGTTTGAAAACATATTAATGTGATGCCTCGTAAATATGGGTTCAGATCATGTTGCGGTTCTCATCAGTGCAGATCTCGCATATCTCAACGTGCTCCTGCATCAGAATGGAGTCGGTAACCACAGCCAGGTGCAGGCTGTCTCTCAGTGAGGATAGGGCTCCAGCCCTTCCTTCGTAGCTGGCGTCAGATGAAGACAAGCACAGACAGTGCAATGCCTTGGTGGATGGTGCCTTTGGGTGATTGGGCCAGCTTCCACCTTCCGGCCACCACGATTGGCTATTGTAGGGTGAGATGGCCAATCAGTGCACAAGCAAATGGCCAAGTCTCACCTAGCAGAGGTGTCAGAAAACGGTGGCCATTTTGAAATGGTAATTCGGATGTCGGATTTTAAGGAAATCAGCTGAAATATGTACTTTTGCTTCTTGTAGGAAGCTGATCAGGCGTTTGAAGACATATTAATGTGATACCTGGTAAATATGGGTTCAGATCATGTTGCGGTTCTCGTCAGTGCAGATTTCGCGTATCTCACCGTGCTCCTGCATCGGAATGGAGTCGGTGACCACAGCCAGGTGCAGGCTGTCTCTCAGTGAGGATAGGGATCAAGCCTTTCCTTTGTCGCTGGGGTCGGATGAAGACAGGCACAGACAGTGCAATGCCTTGGTGGATGGTGCATTGGGTGATTGTGCTGGCTTCCGCCTACCGGCCACCACGATTGGCTGCAGTAGGGGGAGCTGGCCAATCAGGGCACGAGCAAATGGCCAAGTCTCATTAGCAGAGGTGTCAGAAAACAGTGGCCATTTTGAAATGGCGATTTGGATGTCGGATTTTAAGGAAATCAGCCGAAATATGTAGGTTTGCTTCTTGTAGGAAGCTGATCAAGCATTTCAAAACATATTAAGGTCATGCCTCGTAAATGTGGGTTCAGATCATGATGCAGTTCTCGTCAGTGCAGATTTCGCGTATCTCATCGTGCTCCTGCATCGGAATGGAGTCCGTGACCACAGCCAGGTGCAGGCTGTCTCTCAGTGAGGATAGGGATCAAGCCTTTCCTTTGTCGCTGGGGTCAGATGAAGACAGACACAGACAGTGCAATGCCTTGGTGGATGGTGCCTTTGGGTATTTGTGCCGGCTTCCGCCTACCGGCCGCCATGATTGGCTATAATAGGGGGAGCTGGCCAATCAGGGCACAAGCAAATGGCCAAGTCTCACCTAGCATAGGTGTCAGAAAACAGTGGCCATTTTGAAATGGCGATTTGGATGTCGGATTTTAAGGAACTTAGCCGAAATATGTAGTTTTTCTTCTTGTAGGAAGCTATTCAGGCGTTTGAAAATATATTAATGTGATGCCTCGTAAATATGGGTTCAGATCATTTTGCGGTTCTCGTCAGTGCAGATCTCGCATTTCTCACCGTGCTCCTGCATCGGAATGGAGTCGGTGACCACAGCCAGGTGCAGGCTGTCTCTCAGTGAGGATAGGGCTCCAGCCCTTCCTTCGTAGCTGGCGTCAGATGAATACAAGCACAGACAGTGCAATGCCTTAGTGGATTGTGCCTTTGGGTGATTGTGCCAGCTTCCGCCGTCCTGCCACCACGATTGGCTGTTTTAGGGTGAGATGGCCAATCAGTGCACAAGCAAATGGCCAAGTCTCACCTAGCAGAGGTGTCAGAAAACAGCGGCCATTTTGAAATGGTAATTCGGATGTTGGATTTTAAGGAACTCAGCCGAAATATGTACTTTTGCTTCTTGTAGGAAGCTGATCAGGCGTTTGAAGACATATTAATGTGATACCTCGTAAATATGGGTTCAGATCATGTTGCGGTTCTCGTCAGTGCAGATTTCGCGTATCTCACCGTGCTCCTGCATCGGAATAGAGTCGGTGACCACAGCCAGGTGCAGGCTGTCTCTCAGTGAGGATAGGGATCAAGCCTTTCCTTTGTCGCTGGGGTCGGATGAAGACAGGCACAGACAGTGCAATGCCTTGGTGGATGGTGCATTGGGCGATTGTGCTGGTTTCCGCCTACCGGCCACCACGATTGGCTGCAGTAGGGGGAGCTGGCCAATCAGGGCACGAGCAAATGGCCAAGTCTCATTGGCAGAGGTGTCAGAAAACAGTGGCCATTTTGAAATGGCGATTCGGATGTCGGCTGTTAAGGAACTTACCCGAAATATGTGGTTTTTCTTCTGGTAGGAAGCTATTCAGGTGTTTGAAAACATATTAATGTGATGCCTCGTAAATATGGGTTCAGATCATGTTGCGGTTCTCGTCAGTGCAGATCTCGCATATCTCACCGTGCTCCTGCATCGGAATGGAGTCGGTGACCACAGGCAGGTGCAGGCTGTCTCTCAGTGAGGATAGGGCTCCAGCCCTTCCTTCTTAGCTGGTGTCAGATGAAGACAAGCACAGACAGTGCAATGCCTTGGTGGATGGTGCCTTTGGGTGATTGTGCCAGCTTCCGCCTTCCGGCCACCACGATTGGCTGTTGTAGGGTGAGATGGCCAATCAGTGCACGAGCAAATGGCCAAGTCTCACCTAGCAGAGGTGTCAGAAAATGGTGGCCATTTTGAAATGGCGATTCGGATGTCGGGTTTTAAGGAAATCATCCAAAATATGTAGTTTCGCTTCTGGTAGGAAGCTGATCAGGCGTTTGAAAACATATTAATGTGATGCCTCGTAAATATGGGTTCAGATCATGTTGCGGTTCTCGTCAGTGCAGATCTTGCTTATCTCACTGTGCTCGTGCATCAGAATGGAGTCAGTGACCACTGCCAGGTGCAGTCTGTCTCTCATGGAGGATAGGGCCCCAGCCCTTCCTTCGTCGCTGGGGTCAGATGAAGACAGGCACAGACAGTGCAATGCCTTAGTGGATGGTGCCTTTGGGTGATTGTGCTGGCTTCCGCCTACCGGCCACCACGATTGGCTGTAGTAGGGGGAGCTGGCCAATCAGGGCACAAGCAAATGGCCAAGTCTCACTTAGCAGAGGTGTCAGAAAATAGTGGCCATTCTGAAATGGTGATTCGGATGTCAGATTTTAAGGATATCAGCCGAAATATGTGCTTTTGGTTCTTATAGGAAGCTGATCAGACGTTTAAAACATATTAATGTGAAGCCTCGGAAATATGGGTTCAGATCATGTTGCGGTTCTCGTCAGTGCAGATCTTGCGTATCTCACCGGGCTCGTGCATCAGAATGGAGTCGGTGACCACTGCCAAGTGCAGTCTGTCTCTCATGGAGGATAGGGCTCCAGCACTTCCGTCGTCGCTGGGGTCGGATGAAGACAGGCGCAGACAGTGCAATGCCTTGGTGGATGGTGCCTTTGGGTGATTGTGCCGGCTTCCGCCTACCGGCCACCACGATTTGCTGTAGTAGAGGGAGCTGGCCCATCAGGGCACGAGCAAATGGCCAAGTCTCACCTAGCATAGGTGTCAGAAAACGGTGGCCATTTTGAAATGGTGATTCGGATGTCGGATTTTAAGGAAATCAGGCGAAATATGTAGTTTTTCTTCTTGTAGGAAGCTATTCAGGCGTATGAAGACATATTAATGTGATGCCTCGTAAATATGGGTTCAGATCATGTCCCGGTTCTCGTCAGTGCAGATCTCGCCTATCTCACTGTGCTCCTGCATCGGAATGGAGTCGGTGACCACAGCCAGGTGCAGGCTGTCTCTCAGTGAGGATAGGACTCCAGCCCTTCCTTCGTCGCTGCGGTCGGATGAAGACAGACACAGACAGTGCAATGTCTTGGTGGATGGTGCCTTTGGGTGATTGTGCCGGCTTCCGCCTACCGGCCACCACGATTGGCTATAGTAGGGGGAGCTGGCCAATCAGGGCACGAGCAAATGGCCAAGTCTCACCTAGCATAGGTGTCAGAAAATGGTGGCCATTTTGAAATGGCGATTCGGATGTCGGATTTTAAGGAAATCAGGCGAAATATGTAGTTTCGCTTCTGGTAGGAAGCTGATCAGGCGTTTGAAAACATATTAATGTGATGCCTCGTAAATATGGGTTCAGATCATGTTGCGGTTCTCGTCAGTGCAGATCTTGCTTATCTCACTGTGCTCGTGCATCAGAATGGAGTCAGTGACCACTGCCAGGTGCAGTCTGTCTCTCATGGAGGATAGGGCCCCAGCCCTTCCTTCGTCGCTGGGGTCAGATGAAGACAGGCACAGACAGTGCAATGCCTTAGTGGATGGTGCCTTTGGGTGATTGTGCTGGCTTCCGCCTACCGGCCACCACGATTGGCTGTAGTAGGGGGAGCTGGCCAATCAGGGCACAAGCAAATGGCCAAGTCTCAGCTAGCATAGGTGTCAGAAAACGGTGGCCATTTTGAAATTCGGATGTCGGATTTTAAGGAAATCAGCCAAAATATGTAGTTTTTCTTCTTGTAGGAAGCTATTCAGGTTTTTGAAGACATATTAATGTTATGCCTCGTAAATATGGGTTCAGATCATGTCGCGGTTCTCGTCAGTGCAGATCTCGCGTATCTCACCGTGCTCCTGCATAGGAATGGAGTCGGTGACCACAGCCAGGTGAAGTCTGTCTCTCAGTGAGAATAGTGCTCAAGCCTTTCCTTCGTCGCTGGGGTCGGATGAAGACAAGCACAGACAGTGCAATGCCTTGGTGGATGGTGCCTTTGGGTGATTTTGTTGGCTTCCGCCTACCGGCCACCACGATTGGTTGTAGTAGGGGGAGCTGGCCAATCAGGGCACGGGCAAATGGCCTGTCTCACCTAGCAGAGGTGTCAGAAAACGGTGGCCATTTTGAAATGGCTATTCGGATGTCGGATTTTAAGGAAATCAGCCAAAATATGTAGTTTTGCTTCTTGTAGGAAGCTAATCAGGCGTTGGAAAGCATATTAATGTGATGCCTCGTAAATATGGGTTCAGATCATGTCGCGGTTCTCGTCAGTGCAGATCTCGCGTATCTCACCGTGCTCCTGCATCGGAATGGAGTCGGTCACCACAGCCAGGTGCAGGCTGTCTCTCAGGGAGGATAGGGCTCCAGCCGTTCCTTCGTCGCAGAGGTCGGATGAAGACAGGCACAGACAGTGCAATGCCGTGGTGGATGATGCCTTTGGGAGATTGTTCCGGCTTCCGCCTACCGGCCACGACGATTGACTGTAGTAGGGGGAGGTTGTCAATCAGGGCACGAGGAAATGGCCAAGTCTCACCCAGCATAGGTGTCAGAAAACGGTGGCCATTTTGAAATGGCGATTCGGATGTCGGATTTTAAGGAAATCAGCTGAAATATGTAGTTTTTCTTCTTGTAGGAAGCTGATCAGGCGTTTGAAGACATATTAATGTGATGCCTCGTAAATATGGGTTCAGATCATGTCGCGGTTCTCATCAATGCAGATCTCGCGTACTCACCGTGCTCCTGCTTCGGAATGGAGTCGGTGACCACAGCCAGGTGCAGGCTGTCTCTCAGTGAGGATAGGACTCCAGCCCTTCCTTCGTCGCTGGGGTCGGATGAAGACAGACACAGACAGTGCAATGCCTTGGTGGATGGTGCCTTTGGGTGATTGTGCCGGCTTCCGCCTATCGGCCACCACGATTGTCTATAGTAGGGGGAGCTTGACAATCAGGGCACGAGCAAATGGCCAAGTCTCACCTAGCACAGGTGTCAGAAAACAGTGGCCATTTTGAAATGGCGATTCGGATGTCGGATTTTAAGGAAATCAGCCGAAATATGTAGTTGTTCTTCTTGTAGGAAGCTATTCAAGCGTTTGAAGACATATTAATGTGATGCCTCGTAAATATGGGTTCAGATCATGTCCCGGTTCTCGTCAGTGCAGATCTCGCATATCTCACCGTGCTCCTGCATCAGAATGGAGTCGGTGACCACAGCCAGGTGCAGGCTGTCTCTCAGTGAGGATAGGGCTCCAGCCCTTCCTTCGTCGCTGGGGTCGGATGAAGACAAGCACAGACAGTGCAATGCCTTGGTGGATGGTGCCTTTGGGTGATTGTGCCAGCTTCCGCCTTCCGGCCACCACGATTGGCTGTTGTAGGGTGAGATGGCCAATCAGTGCACGAGCAAATGGCCAAGTCTCACCTAGCAGAGGTGTCAGAAAATGGTGGCCATTTTGAAATGGCGATTCGGATGTCGGGTTTTAAGGAAATCATCCAAAATATGTAGTTTCGCTTCTGGTAGGAAGCTGATCAGGCGTTTGAAAACATATTAATGTGATGCCTCGTAAATATGGGTTCAGATCATGTTGCGGTTCTCGTCAGTGCAGATCTTGCTTATCTCACTGTGCTCGTGCATCAGAATGGAGTCAGTGACCACTGCCAGGTGCAGTCTGTCTCTCATGGAGGATAGGGCCCCAGCCCTTCCTTCGTCGCTGGGGTCAGATGAAGACAGGCACAGACAGTGCAATGCCTTAGTGGATGGTGCCTTTGGGTGATTGTGCTGGCTTCCGCCTACCGGCCACCACGATTGGCTGTAGTAGGGGGAGCTGGCCAATCAGGGCACAAGCAAATGGCCAAGTCTCACTTAGCAGAGGTGTCAGAAAATGGTGGCCATTCTGAAATGGTGATTCGGATGTCAGATTTTAAGGATATCAGCCGAAATATGTGCTTTTGGTTCTTATAGGAAGCTGATCAGGCGTTTAAAACATATTAATGTGAAGCCTCTGAAATATGGGTTCAGATCATGTTGCGGTTCTCGTCAGTGCAGATCTTGCGTATCTCACCGGGCTCGTGCATCAGAATGGAGTCGGTGACCACTGCCAAGTGCAGTCTGTCTCTCATGGAGGATAGGGCTCCAGCACCTCCGTCGTCGCTGGGGTCGGATGAAGACAGGCGCTGACAGTGCAATGCCTTGGTGGATGGTGCCTTTGGGTGATTGTGCCGGCTTCCGCCTACCGGCCACCACGATTTGCTGTAGTAGAGGGAGCTGGCCCATCAGGGCACGAGCAAATGGCCAAGTCTCACCTAGCATAGGTGTCAGAAAACGGTGGCCATTTTGAAATGGTGATTCGGATGTCGGATATTAAGGAAATCAGGTGAAATATGTAGTTTTTCTTCTTGTAGGAAGCTATTCAGGAGTATGAAGACATATTAATGTGATGCCTCGTAAATATGGGTTCAGATCATGTCCCGGTTCTCGTCAGTGCAGATCTCGCCTATCTCACCGTGCTCCTGCATCGGAATGGAGTCGGTGACCACAGCCAGGTGCAGGCTGTCTCTCAGTGAGGATAGGACTCCAGCCCTTCCTTCGTCGCTGCGGTCGGATGAAGACAGACACAGACAGTGCAATGTCTTGGTGGATGGTGCCTTTGGGTGATTGTGCCGGCTTCCGCCTACCGGCCACCACGATTGGCTATAGTAGGGGGAGCTGGCCAATCAGGGCACGAGCAAATGGCCAAGTCTCACCTAGCATAGGTGTCAGAAAATGGTGGCCATTTTGAAATGGCGATTCGGATGTCGGATTTTAAGGAAATCAGGCGAAATATGTAGTTTTTCTTCTTGTAGGAAGCTATTCAGGCGTATGAAGACATATTAATGTGATGCCTCGTAAATATGGGTTCAGATCATGTCGCGGTTCTCGTCAGTGCAGATCTCACGTATCTCACCGTGCTCCTGCATAGGAATGGAGTCGGTGACCACAGCCAGGTGAAGTCTGTCTCTCAGTGAGAATAGTGCTCAAGCCTTTCCTTCGTCGCTGGGGTCGGATGAAGACAAGCACAGACAGTGCAATGCCTTGGTGGATGGTGCCTTTGGGTGATTTTGTTGGCTTCCGCCTACCGGCCACCACGATTGGTTGTAGTAGGGGGAGCTGGCCAATCAGGGCACGGGCAAATGGCCTGTCTCACCTAGCAGAGGTGTCAGAAAACGGTGGCCATTTTGAAATGGCTATTCGGATGTCGGATTTTAAGGAAATCAGCCAAAATATGTAGTTTTGCTTCTTGTAGGAAGCTAATCAGGCGTTGGAAAGCATATTAATGTGATGCCTCGTAAATATGGGTTCAGATCATGTTGCGGTTCTCGTCAGTGCAGATCTCGCATATCTCACCGTGCTCCTGCATCGGAATGGAGTCGGTCACCACAGCCAGGTGCAGGCTGTCTCTCAGGGAGGATAGGGCTCCAGCCGTTCCTTCGTCGCAGAGGTCGGATGAAGACAGGCACAGACAGTGCAATGCCGTGGTGGATGATGCCTTTTGGAGATTGTTCCGGCTTCCGCCTACCGGCCACGACGATTGACTGTAGTAGGGGGAGGTTGTCAACCAGGGCACGAGGAAATGGCCAAGTCTCACCCAGCATAGGTGTCAGAAAACGGTGGCCATTTTGAAATGGCGATTCGGATGTCGGATTTTAAGGAAATCAGCTGAAATATGTAGTTTTTCTTCTTGTAGGAAGCTGATCAGGCGTTTGAAGACATATTAATGTGATGCCTCGTAAATATGGGTTCAGATCATGTCGCGGTTCTCGTCAGTGCAGATCTCGCGTACTCACCGTGCTCCTGCTTCGGAATGGAGTCGGTGACCACAGCCAGGTGCAGGCTGTCTCTCAGTGAGGATAGGACTCCAGCCCTTCCTTCGTCGCTGGGGTCGGATGAAGACAGACACAGACAGTGCAATGCCTTGGTGGATGGTGCCTTTGGGTGATTGTGCCGGCTTCCGCCTATCGGCCACCACGATTGTCTATAGTAGGGGGAGCTTGACAATCAGGGCACGAGCAAATGGCCAAGTCTCACCTAGCACAGGTGTCAGAAAACGGTGGCCATTTTGAAATGGCGATTCGGATGTCGGATTTTAAGGAAATCAGCCGAAATATGTAGTTGTTCTTCTTGTAGGAAGCTATTCAAGCGTTTGAAGACATATTAATGTGATGCCTCGTAAATATGGGTTCAGATCATGTCCCGGTTCTCGTCAGTGCAGATCTCGCATATCTCACCGTGCTCCTGCATCAGAATGGAGTCGGTGACCACAGCCAGGTGCAGGCTGTCTCTCAGTGAGGATAGGGCTCCAGCCCTTCCTTCGTCGCTGGGGTCGGATGAAGACAAGCACAGACAGTGCAATGCCTTGGTGGATGGTGCCTTTGGGTGATTGTGCCAGCTTCCGCCTTCCGGCCACCACGATTGGCTGTTGTAGGGTGAGATGGCCAATCAGTGCACGAGCAAATGGCCAAGTCTCACCTAGCAGAGGTGTCAGAAAATGGTGGCCATTTTGAAATGGCGATTCGGATGTCGGGTTTTAAGGAAATCATCCAAAATATGTAGTTTCGCTTCTGGTAGGAAGCTGATCAGGTGTTTGAAAACATATTAATGTGATGCCTCGTAAATATGGGTTCAGATCATGTTGCGGTTCTCGTCAGTGCAGATCTTGCTTATCTCACTGTGCTCGTGCATCAGAATGGAGTCAGTGACCACTGCCAGGTGCAGTCTGTCTCTCATGGAGGATAGGGCCCCAGCCCTTCCTTCGTCGCTGGGGTCAAATGAAGACAGGCACAGACAGTGCAATGCCTTAGTGGATGGTGCCTTTGGGTGATTGTGCTGGCTTCCGCCTACCGGCCACCACGATTGGCTGTAGTAGGGGGAGCTGGCCAATCAGGGCACAAGCAAATGGCCAAGTCTCACTTAGCAGAGGTGTCAGAAAATGGTGGCCATTCTGAAATGGTGATTCGGATGTCAGATTTTAAGGATATCAGCCGAAATATGTGCTTTTGGTTCTTATAGGAAGCTGATCAGGCGTTTAAAACATATTAATGTGAAGCCTCGGAAATATGGGTTCAGATCATGTTGCGGTTCTCGTCAGTGCAGATCTTGCGTATCTCACCGGGCTCGTGCATCAGAATGGAGTCGGTGACCACTGCCAAGTGCAGTCTGTCTCTCATGGAGGATAGGGCTCCAGCACTTCCGTCGTCGCTGGGGTCGGATGAAGACAGGCGCTGACAGTGCAATGCCTTGGTGGATGGTGCCTTTGGGTGATTGTGCCGGTTTCCGCCTACCGGCCACCACGATTTGCTGTAGTAGAGGGAGCTGGCCCATCAGGGCACGAGCAAATGGCCAAGTCTCACCTAGCATAGGTGTCAGAAAACGGTGGCCATTTTGAAATGGTGATTCGGATGTCGGATTTTAAGGAAATCAGGCGAAATATGTAGTTTTTCTTCTTGTAGGAAGCTATTCAGGAGTATGAAGACATATTAATGTGATGCCTCGTAAATATGGGTTCAGATCATGTCCCGGTTCTCGTCAGTGCAGATCTCGCCTATCTCACCGTGCTCCTGCATCGGAATGGAGTCGGTGACCACAGCCAGGTGCAGGCTGTCTCTCAGTGAGGATAGGACTCCAGCCCTTCCTTCGTCGCTGCGGTCGGATGAAGACAGACACAGACAGTGCAATGTCTTGGTGGATGGTGCCTTTGGGTGATTGTGCCGGCTTCCGCCTACCGGCCACCACGATTGGCTATAGTAGGGGGAGCTGGCCAATCAGGGCACGAGCAAATGGCCAAGTCTCACCTAGCATAGGTGTCAGAAAATGGTGGCCATTTTGAAATGGCGATTCGGATGTCGGATTTTAAGGAAATCAGGCGAAATATGTAGTTTTTCTTCTTGTAGGAAGCTATTCAGGCGTATGAAGACATATTAATGTGATGCCTCGTAAATATGGGTTCAGATCATGTCCCGGTTCTCGTCAGTGCAGATCTCGCATATCTCACCGTGCTCCTGCATCAGAATGGAGTCGGTGACCACAGCCAGGTGCAGGCTGTCTCTCAGTGAGGATAGGGCTCCAGCCCTTCCTTCGTCGCTGGGGTCGGATGAAGACAAGCACAGACAGTGCAATGCCTTGGTGGATGGTGCCTTTGGGTGATTGTGCCAGCTTCCGCCTTCCGGCCACCACGATTGGCTGTTGTAGGGTGAGATGGCCAATCAGTGCACGAGCAAATGGCCAAGTCTCACCTAGCAGAGGTGTCAGAAAATGGTGGCCATTTTGAAATGGCGATTCGGATGTCGGGTTTTAAGGAAATCATCCAAAATATGTAGTTTCGCTTCTGGTAGGAAGCTGATCAGGTGTTTGAAAACATATTAATGTGATGCCTCGTAAATATGGGTTCAGATCATGTTGCGGTTCTCGTCAGTGCAGATCTTGCTTATCTCACTGTGCTCGTGCATCAGAATGGAGTCAGTGACCACTGCCAGGTGCAGTCTGTCTCTCATGGAGGATAGGGCCCCAGCCCTTCCTTCGTCGCTGGGGTCAGATGAAGACAGGCACAGACAGTGCAATGCCTTAGTGGATGGTGCCTTTGGGTGATTGTGCTGGCTTCCGCCTACCGGCCACCACGATTGGCTGTAGTAGGGGGAGCTGGCCAATCAGGGCACAAGCAAATGGCCAAGTCTCACTTAGCAGAGGTGTCAGAAAATGGTGGCCATTCTGAAATGGTGATTCGGATGTCAGATTTTAAGGATATCAGCCGAAATATGTGCTTTTGGTTCTTATAGGAAGCTGATCAGGCATTTAAAACATATTAATGTGAAGCCTCGGAAATATGGGTTCAGATCATGTTGCGGTTCTCGTCAGTGCAGATCTTGCGTATCTCACCGGGCTCGTGCATCAGAATGGAGTCGGTGACCACTGCCAAGTGCAGTCTGTCTCTCATGGAGGATAGGGCTCCAGCACTTCCGTCGTCGCTGGGGTCGGATGAAGACAGGCGCTGACAGTGCAATGCCTTGGTGGATGGTGCCTTTGGGTGATTGTGCCGGTTTCCGCCTACCGGCCACCACGATTTGCTGTAGTAGAGGGAGCTGGCCCATCAGGGCACGAGCAAATGGCCAAGTCTCACCTAGCATAGGTGTCAGAAAACGGTGGCCATTTTGAAATGGTGATTCGGATGTCGGATTTTAAGGAAATCAGGCGAAATATGTAGTTTTTCTTCTTGTAGGAAGCTATTCAGGAGTATGAAGACATATTAATGTGATGCCTCGTAAATATGGGTTCAGATCATGTCCCGGTTCTCGTCAGTGCAGATCTCGCCTATCTCACCGTGCTCCTGCATCGGAATGGAGTCGGTGACCACAGCCAGGTGCAGGCTGTCTCTCAGTGAGGATAGGACTCCAGCCCTTCCTTCGTCGCTGCGGTCGGATGAAGACAGACACAGACAGTGCAATGTCTTGGTGGATGGTGCCTTTGGGTGATTGTGCCGGCTTCCGCCTACCGGCCACCACGATTGGCTATAGTAGGGGGAGCTGGCCAATCAGGGCACGAGCAAATGGCCAAGTCTCACCTAGCATAGGTGTCAGAAAATGGTGGCCATTTTGAAATGGCGATTCGGATGTCGGATTTTAAGGAAATCAGGCGAAATATGTAGTTTTTCTTCTTGTAGGAAGCTATTCAGGCGTATGAAGACATATTAATGTGATGCCTCGTAAATATGGGTTCAGATCATGTCCCGGTTCTCGTCAGTGCAGATCTCGCATATCTCTCCGTGCTCCTGCATCGGAATGGAGTCGGTGACCACAGCCAGGTGCTGGCTGTCTCTCAGTGAGTATAGGACTCCAGCCCTTCCTTCGTCGCTGGGGTCGGATAAAGACAGACACAGACAGTGCAATGCCTTGGTGGATGGTGCCTTTGGGTGATTGGGCCGGCTTCCGCCTACCGGCCACCACGATTGGCTGTAGTAGGGGGAGATGGCCAATCAGGGCACGAGCAAATGGCCAAGTCTCAGCTAGCATAGGTGTCAGAAAACGGTGGCCATTTTGAAATGGCGATTCGGATGTCGGATTTTAAGGAAATCAGCCAAAATATGTAGTTTTTCTTCTTGTAGGAAGCTATTCAGGTTTTTGAAGACATATTAATGTTATGCCTCGTAAATATGGGTTCAGATCATGTCGCGGTTCTCGTCAGTGCAGATCTCGCGTATCTCACCGTGCTCCTGCATAGGAATGGAGTCGGTGACCACAGCCAGGTGAAGTCTGTCTCTCAGTGAGAATAGTGCTCAAGCCTTCCCTTCGTCGCTGGGGTCGGATGAAGACAAGCACAGACAGTGCAATGCCTTGGTGGATGGTGCCTTTGGGTGATTTTGTTGGCTTCCGCCTACCGGCCACCACGATTGGTTGTAGTAGGGGGAGCTGGCCAATCAGGGCACGGGCAAATGGCCTGTCTCACCTAGCAGAGGTGTCAGAAAACGGTGGCCATTTTGAAATGGCTATTCGGATGTCGGATTTTAAGGAAATCAGCCAAAATATGTAGTTTTGCTTCTTGTAGGAAGCTAATCAGGCGTTGGAAAGCATATTAATGTGATGCCTCGTAAATATGGGTTCAGATCATGTTGCGGTTCTCGTCAGTGCAGATCTCGCGTATCTCACCGTGCTCCTGCATCGGAATGGAGTCGGTCACCACAGCCAGGTGCAGGCTGTCTCTCAGGGAGGATAGGGCTCCAGCCGTTCCTTCGTCGCAGAGGTCGGATGAAGACAGGCACAGACAGTGCAATGCCGTGGTGGATGATGCCTTTGGGAGATTTTTCCGGCTTCCGCCTACCGGCCACGACGATTGACTGTAGTAGGGGGAGGTTGTCAATCAGGGCACGAGGAAATGGCCAAGTCTCACCCAGCATAGGTGTCAGAAAACGGTGGCCATTTTGAAATGGCGATTCGGATGTCGGATTTTAAGGAAATCAGCTGAAATATGTAGTTTTTCTTCTTGTAGGAAGCTGATCAGGCGTTTGAAGACATATTAATGTGATGCCTCGTAAATATGGGTTCAGATCATGTCGCGGTTCTCGTCAGTGCAGATCTCGCGTACTCACCGTGCTCCTGCTTCGGAATGGAGTCGGTGACCACAGCCAGGTGCAGGCTGTCTCTCAGTGAGGATAGGACTCCAGCCCTTCCTTCGTCGCTGGGGTCGGATGAAGACAGACACAGACAGTGCAATGCCTTGGTGGATGGTGCCTTTGGGTGATTGTGCCGGCTTCCGCCTACCGGCCACCACGATTGTCTATAGTAGGGGGAGCTTGACAATCAGGGCACGAGCAAATGGCCAAGTCTCACCTAGCACAGGTGTCAGAAAACGGTGGCCATTTTGAAATGGCGATTCGGATGTCGGATTTTAAGGAAATCAGCCGAAATATGTAGTTTTTCTTCTTGTAGGAAGCTATTCAAGCGTTTGAAGACATATTAATGTGATGCCTCGTAAATATGGGTTCAGATCATGTCCCAGTTCTCGTCAGTGCAGATCTCGCATATCTCACCGTGCTCCTGCATCAGAATGGAGTCGGTGACCACAGCCAGGTGCAGGCTGTCTCTCAGTGAGGATAGGGCTCCAGCCCTTCCTTCGTCGCTGGGGTCGGATGAAGACAGGCACAGACAGTATTAAAATTGTGATTTTCTGCTTCTTAACTTAGCGAACTGCTTTACAAATGATGGTGTAAATAAATGTATATTCTTTTACTCATAAACCTTGAGTCAGTGTTTGTTAGAACCATAGCAATTGCTGTCCTTTGTGTAACTTCTGATACTGCTCACTTTACTCTTGAGATAAGTCTGGCTGCTCAGCCATCGCTACCACTTTACTTTGTAGTACAGGCTTGTACCAAAGGTGAATTTGTACTTGCACTTATAGTCTTAATTGTGTGTGGTGTTCCCAAAGGGTGCTGCACATGATTCTGCCTAACACTGGTGTACAGTGGTGAGGATAAAGTATAGTGATTACACTTAGAGTGCTGCTATTACCTTGGCTCAACTAACCAAGAGGCTAAACACCACTAAAAGCAAATTTGTATCATGTCTGATATGGAAAGCTGCATTCAGGAGACCCTCCTTAGTTACACTGTTGATTATCTGAAAAATCAGTGTAGAGAAAGGAATCTCTCTGTTAAAGGCAAAAAGTCAGAATTAATTGAAAGGTTGTTATAGAAACAAAGTCTGGAGGGTGGGTCTGAAATACCTAACCCTCCAGCAAATGTGGAAAATAATGAGGATGATAATGTGTCAGATATTATTGATGAGTTAGATGAGGCAGATGTGTCTCACAATGTAGGCCCTATTGCTCCTCTGCTTGCTCAGCAACCTCAACCTTTGTCCACTGGGACCCCTACAGGTCCTACACTCTGAATTCATTGCTCTAGAAAAGGTGAGGCGCTTGAATTGGAATTCAAACGTTTTAATGCTCAAACTGAACAAAAGCATCAAGAACTTAAGCTCTTAGAGCTGAACCATACACTAGAAATGAAAAAGATGTCTATTGAAAATGCTTCTCTCCCAGAGTCTTCTAGGTTTTCCAGCCCTAAGAGACCCTGTATGCCTAAAGAAATTGTTGGTACGTATGAGGCTAAGCTTTATATTTTGGATTGGTTGGCAATGTTTGAGTATAACCATAGGATTCAAGACATTACAGGGAATCGGTTGCTTCCTTGGCTCTTCTCTAGGCCAACCACTGTTGCATCTGATGTTGTGATGGAGTTGGGGGAGGTGGATAGGATGGATTATGAGTGTGTGAAGCTAGCTTTAAATGCTAGATTTGGGAAGACCCTTTCCTAGTACCTTAAGTGGTTTAGGACCCTCAAAAAGCATGATGGTACCCCTTGGGGTATGTGAATGTTTGAAAAACGTAGATGTTTGGGTTAAGGGTTACAGAGTTAACACTTATGAAGGTATGAGAAATGTTGTTATATTGGAGTCAATTTATGATGCCTGCTCTCCTGAGCTCCGACAGCACTTGGCTGATTCTAAGGAGATAGATCCAAAGAAGTTAGCTAAAGCTGCTGACATGTGGGTTGCCAACAGGGCTGCTCACACGGATTCTGGGGCAACTCAGAAGAAGGATGAGGGAAAGCAGCCAAAAAAAGACAACAATGAAAATTCTAATACCTCCAATCCAAAAGAGGGCCCCAAACAGAATAAGGGTAAGCCACAATGGAAACCAAATCAGGCTAGTGTACCTTCTGGACCCAAACCAGAAGGAGGTCAGAACAAGCCCCCATTCATCACAACATTTGGGAAATGGAATGTTTGTGGGTCAACTGACCATGTGAAAGGGGATCCCAGGTGTAAGGGTAAACCTTCAGGGGTCCACCCTGTCTCCTTAGCCTTCTCCCCAGAGGAAGAAGTACCTATGGCAAGTGGAAACTTTCACCTAGGCTGAGGAACCCATGAGAGTCTCAGTTAGTGTTTCTTTAGTGTCCCTGGGTTTGTGTGAACAACAGAATTTAGATGTCTATAATTCCATCCAAGATAATACTAAAGGGTATTATAAAGATAGTGTTCTTGTAAATAGCCAGCAGACCCCTGCCATCAGAGACACTGAAGCCAGCATAACTGTGGTTGATGAATCATTTTTCAAGGTAGAGAATGTTGCTAAGGCACCCAAACACCTTACCAAGTTAGCTGGAGGCCCCGTGCAGATGCTTCCCCAGTTACAAGCTCTCATCCAGTGCAATGATTTGTCTGTCAAGATACCTGTTAGTGTGCAGAGTGAAGTGCCTGGGAGAGTCCTGTTGGGTAATGGCCTGAAAACTCTTTCAGTTGTGTCCAGTACCCCCAGTAAAAGGAGACAGGAGCTCACCAGACCTGCAAAGGAGAGGGCCTTAAGAGGCTCTCCAGGGAACTTGATAGAGGAAACTATCACCCAAACCACAGGACTTGCTCACTGCTATTTCCAAAAAGAAAGAGGCAAAGGGGAAACCTAAGACCTCCAAAAAGAAAGCAGATAGCACCCCTGTGCTACCAAAGGTAGTGTATTAAGATTGTGATTTTCTGCTGTTTTATAATTGTGACTTGTTTTATAACTGATGGTGTAAATACATTTATATTCTTTTACTCAGAAACCTTGAGTCAGTGTTTGCTTGAACCATAGTCATTGCTGTCATTTGAGTAACTTCTGATACTGCTCACTTTACTCTTCAAATAGGTCTGGCTGCTCAGCCGTCGCTACCGCTTTACTGTGTAGTACAGGCTTGTACCAAAGGTGAATTTGTACTTACACTTTTAGTCTTAATTGTGTGTGGTGTTCCCAAAGGGTACTGCACATGATTCTGCCTAACAAACATGATGTTTGTTTGAAGTTTTCTATTTTTGGGGGTTTTATATTTGTACACTGTGTCCAGCGACAATTATGAACTAACTATTTATATGACATTGTAATTGATAAGAATATGGATATTTGTTTCAGGAAATATTTTTCTTTCATTGATTGTCTTGTTGTGAACGGCATGATGTATACCTAAAACACAAATAAAAAGAAAAAGTGGAGGAAAGCAGTCTGCAGTCAGTTACTCGCCTGGACTGCGATTAAACTCTTTCTGCTAGATTCAACGTTGGTGAAGAATCACCGTGCAATAAACAGGCACTTGTGCCTTTAAGCTCAGAGGGACGCTGTGTTAGAGCGAGAAGTGTTCCACCCCCTCATAAGCCTTAAATATCTTGCAGGACCGCAAGGCGGCCGCGAAGTGGACGGAAAGTGGAGAAAAGTAGTCTGCAGTCCGTGGCCCGCTATCGCATTGCCTCCTCTAAACTATGGTGACTACATCCATGGACCGAGGCTGCCAATTCCAAGACCGTGAGTAGAAACTTGTGTAGTACTATATTGATACACTTGATCTGTGCCCAAGTACAGTTCGAGTTGAAGCGCGCTTTACACCGCTCTACTTTGCTGACAAAAACAAAAACGGAGGCCAACATGTCCGATTCCCCATTGAAACTTGTAAGCACAGTGGGGGTCTTTTGAGGTGGATATTAACAGCAGGGTTTACAAGCATGTTCCTCCCTGGTGATTACGCTGTGGTCCAGGAGGACGTCTGCATTGATTACACTGTGCGTGTCGAGCACTTGTGTTAAGACACCAGGTGACACAACATACAACATACAAAAATAAAAATAGGGAGGAGCTCTGGGCAGGCAATGACCCCGGATTGATTACAAAGAGATGCGGCTGAGAGTATGACTCTCATCCAGGACTCGGAGGGAGATTATTAAAGGACTCTGAAACAAGCCACTCTGTTGATCAGAGTGTACGGTCATTTCCGATCGACATTAGAGTCCAAACGGACACCACCACGATTTCCTCATTTAACATCCTGGAAAAAGAGAGGCTTGGTACAGAAACTACAGCCTTACCGACGCCAAATAACCTAGCTGCCACTTTTCAGGAAAATGAGGCTGCGGTCAGCCTTGTTGATGTAGATAAAATTTCAACAGTGTCATCCTCCCCACTGAGAAACCATGAGGTGCCGGATGAGGTTCTCCTACTGAAGGGAGAGGAAATAATTGAAACTCCCAAGTCCCAGGGGTGTTCTCCAGTGGTAGGTTTATCTACTGCACCAAGGCTGGCAGCCCCAGCCTTGTAAAGTGTCTATATGTTTGGGAGACCCGACTCAGGAGCAGAACAAAAAAAGGGCTAGCAAAACTAAAAAATAGTTTGGAAGCCAAGAAGTACATCCAAACTTGAAAGTATTTGATGTATCTGTTATGCTCACCTGGATTCCACAGGGGCGTCGAACGAAGCTGGACTGCTGCGGTCTCCACCAGTGTGACTCGTAGCGAAGTGATGATCAACTGCACTTTCCCACTCAGTTTCGTCTGCCTGGCCCGCAAGAATATTTTCCTAAAAGCAGTAAAGGGGATTAGCCACCCGTGGTAGAGAGGTTACACTAACACTATTTTCCCTGAAAACTTCCAGTATTCCCCTTCATTAAGTCTCACCTTATTGTTTGGAAGGATGAACTCTCCATCCTGCGTGGAGTGCAGGGGTGCGTAGAAGTTCAGTTACTTCACTGATCTGAAGGTATTTGGCAGAGTTCCAGACAGCAATGACTCCGAGGTAAGTAGTGTGTAAACCGAATGTATAGTTCATTTAGAATTCAAATGTCTGTTAATTCACTCTTGCTCCTTTCATACCTTTTCCCTTGCAGCGTGATCCAAGGAGTGAGTTTGCCTCGATGGATGAAGGTAGCGCTTAGGTAAGAGTTTGTTTGTACCAAGCACTGTCTAGCAAGTAATATTGTTCTAAATGTAATTAACCAATAGTTCTCTATCTTCTTTGCAGGTGCAGCGCCTTGCCGAAAATGTCTAATGTAGGATGGTGACCAGCGCTGCCTCGAGCGGTAAAATTCTGAGTAAGTATCTTGCGGTAAGTAAAAGAATGTCTTTGGCGGAACCCCGATCACCTTTTGTTTGTTCTTGTCTTTTCAGATGCTGATGTTTCGGGCGGCGATTCAACGGGTGCTGCGCCGGGTCATGGAGATGCTCCGAAGACAGGTGAGTATGGTGCGGCGCTGCAGCTGGCAATGCTATGCGGTTTATTTTAATGTCTTTTTCCTTTATCCACAGGTGCGGCTGTTCCTGGAAAAGATGATGACCAAATGGAAATCTCCTTGTTCTAACCTTCTCTTCTTCTTTCCTTTTCTCTAGGATCAGCTCCGGACACAAGACGGGTGTGGCTGTAGACTGGATGCTGGACTGCAGACATGGTGAGCGTTACGCTGATAAGATGCAGAATAACGCAAAGCGTGTGCTGCTCTTTGGGCGTGGTTTAAATAGCATCAAAAATGTAGTTCCCAGGTAAGAAGTTCCAGTACCACACCCAAGCAGCAAAGAAGTTCCTAAAGGAAAGTAGTCCCTTCATGGCCTGTACATGAGTTCTTTGCAGGATGACCTGCATAGTTCAAAGTTGGCAATATGAGCCTGGCACCTACGGCGCCAGGACTGAACCCATATAGCCCCTAGGCGGGGTTTTGGGAATTCCTGTGTCTTCTTGGGTGCCTGTTCCCTGGACAGATGGACCTGTTCCGGATGTCTGGGGGCAGGTATCGTGACAGCACTCCCCCCCAAGGCCCCTCCTAAGGCTGTTCTCCTCCCTGGTCCCGGTTTGTCTGTGAAATTCTGATGGAACGTTTTTACCAATCAAGGTGCATGAATATTGTCACTTGGTTCCCATGACCTTTCTTGTGAACCATAACCTTTCCAGTCAACCAGGTAAAAAAGTCTTAATTTGACTATTTTTGAGTCCAAAATATTCTTTACTTCAAATTCTGGTTCCCCGTCTATTAGGATGGGGTTAGGTGGTTTAGTTAGCCTTGTCCCTGGTTGTACTGGCTTTAGAAGTGAAACATGAAAGGCTGGGTGAATTTGCATATCTGATGGTAACTCCAATTTGACGGCCACGTGATTAATAATGGCTTTTATAGTGTAAGGTCCCAAATACTTGGGGTTAAAGGTTCGAGTCCCCTTTAAAGGTATGTGTCTTGAAGCCAGCCAAACTTGGTCTCCTATCTGATATTTTGGAGCTTCGCTTCTATGTTGATCTGCGGTTTTCTTGTATCTCTCTTTAGCCTGTTTCAAATGTTCGGTTGCCTTTTTAAAAGCTTGTGTAATAGTGGCATGTAGATGGTTCATGGCGGGCACCTCTAAGAATTGGGGCAAATCGAGTTCAGAGGTTCGAGGATGTCACCCATATATAGTATAAAATGGGCTTTGTCCTGTTCCTGAGTGCAATGAGTTGTATGCATATTCGGATATCCACAAAATTTCTTTTCAATTGCCTTCGGTTTGGTGTAACATGCACCGTAGGTATTGCTCTAGTGTCTGATTGGTCCTCTCAGTTTGACCATCCGTTTGAGGATGGTAGCTAGTTGATAATCTAATGTTGATTTGGGCCAAATGACAGCATTTCCTCCAAAACTGAGAAATGAACTGACTTCCCCGGTCGGAAACCAATACGGAGGGGAATCCATGTATTCGGACGATATGTTCTAGAAATTCCTTGGCCAAGGTCGAGGCTGAAGGTAGACCCTTTAATGGAATTAAATTAGCCATTTTGGAAAAAAGATCCACTATAACTAGGATGGTGTTATACCCATTACATGGGGGAAGGTCAGTAATAAAGTCAAGGCAGAAGGTATGCCAAGGCGTGGGCGGAATGTCCAAAGGTTGTAATGGGCCTGCTGGTTTCCTTTTCTGGGCCTTATTTTGGGTGCAAATACCGCAAGACAGTACAAATGACTTAATGTCTTTCCGCCAAGTAGGCCACCAGAATGGTCTTTTGATCTTGGCCTCGGTTTTAGCGATCCCAGGATGCACTTCTTTCGAAGACTCATAGTAATTGGAGATAACATGTTCTTGTAATTCTTTATTTGGTAGGTAAAGACGTCCTTGATAGTATGGTAGGTGATCGGTGACTGAATAATCTTTGCCTTTGTTCAACCAGCTTTGTAAGGCTGCAGGGTCGAAAAGCTGTTGAATCTTTTTATGGATGTCGTACATAGTCTGTATAGTGGTTATACCAAGAATTCTTCTCTCCGAAATTATCGGTACTGGTTCTGGATTTGAATATGCTTCTCCCATTCCAATACAAGATAAGACATCTGCTTTGCCATTTCGACAACCTGGTTGGTAAGTAATCAAAAAATCATATTCCGCAAAGAATAAGGCCCATCTAAGTTGGAGTGACAATTGAGCCTTGGCTGTCTTTAAATATTGTAAATTCCTGTGATCCGTGATTACGGTGATGGTGTGTCGAGCTCCGAGAAGATAATGCCGCCAGGTTTTGAACGCCGTCTTGATGGCCAGTAGTTCCTTGTCGGTAACTGCATAGTTTAACTCTGGTGCTGAAAATTTCCGTGACCAGAATGCGACCAGGTGAAGTTGACCAGTTTCAGGATCCTTTTGGGAAAGGACAGCTCCCATGGCTAAGATGGATGCATCAGTTTCAACCAGGTATGGAAGTTCTGGACGGGGGTGCTTTAAAACAGGAGCTGAAGTAAATTTCTGTTTTAGGTCTTGGAAGGCCTTTTCAGCTTCTTCTGTCCACTGGAAGCGTTTATTTTTCCGCAAAAGAGCCGTGATGGGGTGTACAAGATGTGAAAAATCAGGAATGAATCTGCGGTAAAATTTCGCAAATCCAAGCATACTCTGTACCCCTTTAATCGAGGTAGGTGAAGGCCACTTGAGGATTACATCCACCTTTCGTGAATCCATTCAAACTCCATTTGGGGTCAGGATAAATCCAAGGAATTCAACTTCCGAAGTATGAAAAACACAATTTTCCAATTTCGCATATAAATTGTGTTGGCATAGTTTTTCTAGTACAGCACAAACATGCTTCACATGGTCTGATTCAGATGAAGAGTATACTAAGATGTCGTCTATGTATAAAACAACACAGACGTCTATGAGTTCGCGAAGGACATCGTTCATAAAATACTGGAAGGCTGCCGGTGCGTTGCAAAGCCCGAAAGGCATCACCTGGTATTCGAACAATCCATATTTGTTATGGAAGGCAGTCTTCCATTCGTCGCTTTTTTCACTCGTACCAGATGATACGCCCCTCGGAACTCCAACTTAGTGTAGATACGAGCATCCTTTACTTGGTCCAGTAGTTCTGGGATCAGGGACAACAGGTATCGTTTTTTTACCGTTATTTGGTTTAGTGCACTATAGTCAATACACATCCTAAGGTCACCTTCCTTTTTAGGGACGAAGAATAAAGATGATGCTGCCAGAGACTTGGACGGGCGAATGAAGCCATTAGCGAGGTATTGATCCAAATATTGCCGTAAATTAAGATTTTTGGGTTCAGTAAGGGCGTAGATTCTGCTGCATGGAATTTGAGTTCCGGGTAGGAGGTCGATCTGGCAATCATATGATCTGTTGGGTGGTACTGTGTTTGCTTGTTCTGTCTGGAAAACATCCTGAAATTGCTGGTATTCCTGGGGTAACTGAGTTATCGGATTTGTGACCGTAGCCAGTCTTTTGATCAAAGTTCTTTCAGGGTAACAAGAGTGTGCACAATCCGAGAAGGTCACTCTTTTTCTCGCCAGTCAATACAAGGATTATGAGTTTTAAACCATGGCATTCCCAGAATTATTTGGAACTGTGGGGCCTTGATTAAGTCAAACACAATGCTCTCTCAATGCCCATCTTGACCCAACAGTGTCATCTCCATAGTTGAATGAGTTACTGGACCGGAAGCTATTTCGTTCCCATCGACGGTGGTGATTACATCAGTTGTGGGGTTTTTGCAAAAAGGCAGGTTCATCCTTGTAGCCAATTCTTGATCCATGTAGTTTCCTATGGCTCCGCTATCTATGTATGCTCTCACTGCATGCATACGAGATATTTGCCTTTGATCTATAAGGACCATTGGTATAATTAGGTGCAAGGTCTGGGTGTCCTTCTTCATGCTTGGCAAGCGGACCTCTACGCTTGTTGGGCATGGTCGTTTCCCGGATCTGATTCCATATTGACTTTGTCGGCGACTCCTACCACCTTCTTAGGTGGTTTCACTGGGCAATCCCGTAAAAATGCCCCAAGGTTCCACAATACAAACACAATTGTAACTGCTGCCTCTTGTCCCTTTCTTTTTGAGTCAAAGGTCCTTTAACCCCCCCAATTTGCATGGGTTCAGATACATCAGTTCCTTTGGGGGTGACGTTGTCCTTAGGTCTTCCCAATACTCGATACTCAAATCTAGCCCGATCAGCCTTCCGATTCTGAAGTCTGTTATCCAACTGGACAACCAGGTCTATGTATTCAGCACAATCTTGAGGTGGGTTCACTACTTGTGCCAAAACGTCTTTTAGTTCACCTCGTAGCCCACGATGAAATTGCGTAATCCACTTGAACTCTGGCCATCTGGTTTATACCACCAACCTATTGAAGGTTTCGATGTAGGTCAGCAGATCCTGGTTACCCTGACGCAAGGACAAAAGTTCATTATCCAAACCTTGGCCTTGGGAATGTCGGGCCAATAGTCTTTCCATGCTTAGTTGAAAACCCTGAAAATCCCGAAGAAGAGGGTCATCCTGGTGGACCAGTGGATTAGACCAATCGGCTGCACTGCCGCTGAGATACGATAGTACAAAGGCTACCTTTGCTTGATCATTCGGAAAGGTTCCAGGTCTACATGAAAAATGCAGACGGCCAACCTTTTGGGGTCCCCCGCAAAGCGTTCTGGCGGTGCTAAAGGAACTATCCCTGGTAAAATTACTTGCACTGGATTACTTGATTGAGCTTGGGCAGAAGCTCCCCCGAGTCCAGGTAAAGGTGTGTGCCCAGCTTGAGCTTGAAGTAATTGCCTGGCGAGATCATCCGTACGTTCTTTTGCCACAATCAGTTCTCTCCTGAGAGTATTAGTCTCTTGACGGGCGGAATGCACTTCAGCCCTTAGTTCTCCCAGTAGTTGGGCTAATTGGTCAGTCTCTGAGGTCTCCATAACGCCCGGGTGGAGATTTGTAGTAGGTCTTCGTGTTCTGTTACGCTCACCTGGATTCCACAGGGGTGTCGAACGAAGCTGGACTGCTGCGGTCTCCACCAGTGTGACTCGTAGGGCAGTGATGATCGACTGCACTTGCCCACTCAGTTTCGCCTGCCTGCCCTGCAAGAATATTTTCCTAAAAGCAGTAAAGGGGATTACCCACCCGTGGTAGAGAGGTTACAATAACACTATTTTCCCTGAAAACTTCCAGTATTCCCCTTCATTAAGTCTCACCTTATTGTTTGGAAGGATGAACTCTCCATCCTGCGTGGAGTGCAGGGGCACGCAGAAATTCAGTTACTTCACTGATCCGAAGGTATTTGGCAGGGTTCCAGACAACAATGACTCCGAGGTAAGTGGTGTGTAAACCGAATGTATAGTTCTTTTAGAGTTCAAATGTCTGTTAATTCACTCTTGCTCCTTTCATACCTTTTCCCTTGCAGCGTGATCCAAGGAGTGAGTTTGCCTCGATGGATGAAGGTAGCGCTTAGGTAAGAGTCAGTTTGTACCAAGCACTGTCTAGCAAGTAATATTGTTCCAAATGTAATAAACCAATAGTTCTCTATCTTCTTTGCAGGTGCTGCGCCTTGCTGAAAATGTCTAACGTAGGATGGTGACCAGCGCTGCCCCGAGCGGTAAAATTCGGAGTAAATATCTTGCGGTAAGTAAAAGAATGTCTTTGGCGGAACCCCGCTCACCTTTTGTTTGTTCTTGTCTTTTCAGATGCTGATGTTTCAGGCGGCGATTCAACGGGTGCTGCGCCGGGTCGTGGTGATGCTCCGAAGACAAGTGAGTATGGCACGGCGCTGCAGCTGGCAATGCGACGCGGTTTATTTTAATGTCGTTTTCCTTTATCCACAGGTGCGGCTACTCCAGGAAAAGATGATGACCAAATGGAAATCTCCTTGTTCTAACCTTCTCTTCTTCTTTCCTTTTCTCTAGGAATGGCTCCGGACACAAGACGGGTGTGGCTGTAGACTGGATGCCGGACTGCAGGCACGATGAGCGTTACGCTGCTATGATGCAGAATAACGCGAAGCGTGTGCTGCTCTTCGGGCGTGGTTTAAATAGCATCAAAAAAGTATTCCCAGGTAAGAAGTTCCAGTACCACACCCAAGCAGCAAAGTAGTTCCTAAAGGATAGTCCCTTCATGGCCTGTACATGAGTTCTTTGCAGGATGACCTGCATAGTTTAAAGTTGGCAATATGAGCCTGGCGCCTATGGCTGAACCCATATAGCCCTTAGGCAGGGTTTTGGGAATTCCTGTTTCTTCTTGGGTGCCCGTTCCCTGGACAGATGGACCTGTTCCGGATGTCTGGGGGCAGGTATTGTGACAGCATCTCAAATTTCAAGTCATATACCTGGTTTTAAATCACGCCATACCTTCTATGGGGTAGTGGCTCAGAGGAAAAAAGCCTTAAATAAATCTGTGAGAGCCAATCGATTAACAAACACAGAGCTGTCAAGGGAATCTTCAAGGAAATTAAAGCAGGGTTTCAAAAATTGGCTAAAAATTCACAGATGCTGGAATCTCCAATTAGACGCAGAGAAAAAAATGCACACCCTTGCCTCAAAGAGCACGGCTGAAAGATGGAGATGGATGAATAATCCTATGCACCTTGACCTTAGATCCAGTATCTGCCGAATCCTGGGAAAGTCATTTCAGTCTACTGTATTCTCTACCTGCGAAGAGTCAAATCTTTGAGGAGGAGAGGACCGAAAGCCCATGGAACATTTCCACAGAGAAGAGTGAGATCCTAGCTCGGATCCAGAAAGCGAGCAACACTAGGGCTGCAGTAACCAATGGAGTGACACATCTAATATTCAAGAAAGATCCAGAGAAATGGATCAGGAAAATGTATGATTGGTTTACACAGATTAAGAGGGGAAAAATAATTCCAGGATCCTGGATGACCTCCATAATTGTGACAATTTTTAAGAAGGGTGATAGGTCTAATCCAGGTAACTATACGGCTATCGCCCTTTTGGATGTAATGGGCAAGATATTTGGATCTCTGCTTCTGAAGGCCATGGACTCCTGGACGAAAACCTCACAGCATTATGTCCCGTGGCAAGCAGGCTTTGTGAAAAGCACAGGAATGGCCCTCAATCTTTTTGGCATTACAATTTTACAGTCAAGAGCAAAGAGAAAAACAGGTCTGAACTGTATCTTCCCTCAATTGATTTAGCTCAGGCATTCGATACTATAGATAGACAAAAGCTCTGGGCTAAGTTGACATTATGGGGTTGCCTGGACGACATAAGGGAGGCACTGAGGCTGCTAGATGAAGACTCTTCTTTGCAAATAAGGCTGGACTGGAAGGGGAACTTGACTGATCAACTCCAAACTTTTAATGGCTTAAAACAAGGCTGTTCACTGGCACCCGCTATATTTAATCTATTCATTTCCGATGTAAAGCTAGCTCTGGAGCCAGTAAGGTGCTTCCCCCCTGTCTAGCAGGGCGTGCGAGGGGGGCGATCGGCCGCCTGTTGTATACAAGAATTTGGTCATTTTGGATCAAACCAAAGTGGGCCTCAAAAGACAACCGGAAGCATTGGAAAACTACGTCAATGATAACTCCTTGAAAATCAATGTCCAGAAATGAGGAATTCTTATATTCGGATGGAAAAAGGGAGCTGCAGCGAACAAAGTCAAAGCATGGTTTCTAAAAGGGGAAAACATCTTGGAAGTTGTATCTTTAACATGATGAGCATGTGCCAGAATGACAGCACAGTGGATGCACAAAGGGGATTTATGGTTCAAAGTAATGCCAAGAGCCTAGCTGCCCAAGCCAGAGTGATGCTGGCTCGGTGCTGTAAATTCTCTCTAATAACAGTCATCAAATTCTATCACCTGAAAGTCTCTCCCATCCTGATTTACGGGGTGGAAGCATCTTTCACCTTATCCAATGGCATTCAGATGAAATTGGAAGGACTTTTTTGGAAAAGAGTTTTGCCACTGCTGACCTGTGTTCCTGTTCAAGTCATAAGGGCCGAGTTGGGCCTGACCTCACTGTATGCATGCACAGTTTGGAAGACTATTGTTTTTCAGAAAATGTTGTGAAGAAAACACTGAGGGTGTCCTGGCATGTATAGAAAAAGCAATGCTTTGTGACACAGATCCACTGTTCAAGGATTGGAGGGCAGTATGTATATCCATTCTGAAAGACCTGCATGAGACTGAAATGACACTTCTGAATAACCTGGTAAAGGTCAAGTGTAAGCTTTACGACTTAGATTGGATCCAGACCTTAGAGGCGCGGCAGAGCTCGAAACTTTATGGAAGTAAATTCCCAGACATAAGGGCGAGTGTCTCATTGCCCAAATAGAAGAGCAAGTTCCATTATAGACATCGGGACAGTCAATTTATGCGTTTCAGGCTAAACCTGTTCCCTACCAAAGAAATTACTGAAGTCAGAAAAGTGAAACCACAGAGGAACTTCCAATGCTGACTATAAGATTGTAAAAATTAGACTTTGGACCACCTAACTTTGACCTGGCCTGGAACCAAAAATCTGAGAACAAAGTGGCTGTACGGTTTTCTAACTCAATATACAACATTGACAGCCGAGGACTGGTTGTCAAAATTGATGTTGGGGGAACGTGTCTCAACAACCTTGGCTCTGCTGGCCTTCTTGAAATGTTATAGGAATACGAAGGCAGGACAGATAAGCCATTAAAGCGCACAAGTTGCATTGTTGATGAAATTTAACTGTGCTGCCTCAAGAACCTCTTGACTTAAGGGGCTTGTCAGCTCAGTTTAAAAATTCATTTTTTCCCTATTTTCCATGATAAACTCATATCGATCCTAAAAGGAAGATTACTAATTTTGTTAACCTGTATTGCTTTTTATATTTTATTCTCAGTACTTTAGCAGACTTTTTTTGTGAATAGAGTACTGTGATGATTGCAATTTTTTTTTTATATTAATGTGGCTAAATTAAAAGGTTTGCTTTTTTGAAAAAACAAAATAAAAAATAAATAAATAAATAAATAAATAAAAATAAACAAATTCAAAGTGTCAAAATCAGAATGGAAATTAGGTCATCCATTATCGAACAAACCATCATAAGCCTTTAACTCACGAGTCCTGGGTACCTCCAATATTAATCAATATTCAATAACAATAATAATGTCTTTGGTAATGTCTCATATACCTCAAGTACATATATCAACAATCTTTGGGCATATGTGTCAACAATTCTTGGGAATATTGTGCCACTTATTGTTCCTTTTCCAAGGTCATCTGAACACTTCCGCAAATCATGCACCGGCCATTGAACAGGATTCTAGATGCTAAATAAAATAGAAGGTCCGAGGCCTAGGCTGCTGGCATACTGACTATCTCCAGACTTTATACTATATGGGGGGGTTGTCTAAAATACACACACACCCTTAGCCCAGCTAAACTACATATCTGTGGATATATATGTTGCAGGATGAACTATTTAGCTCCTCATTATCTCCTCATTATCTTCAATCTTCTATGCACTTACTCTATCGGAATTGTCCCAGGTCCTAATATGATACAACTTCGTCTGTCTCATCCCCCTTGACCCCCAGCACTATCTGAAATGTCGTCAAGCCTAGTATGATAATGGCTTGTTTTGTTCCTCCCCTCCCTTTTTGCACCACTCTCCCTCACATTTTGTGTTTCTCCATCTCTACAAGAAATGTCGTCAGGCCTAGTACGGTAGTCACCTCTCTGTTCCATTTCCTTCCCACTCTCTGCCTCCCTTCCTTATCTGTGTCTTAGCTCTTGCACTATCTGAAAAGTCGTCAGGCCGAGTACGATAGTTAATTTCACATCCTTACTGTTCATAGCCTGTAAGAATGTCATTGTATTTTCCACAGTTTCCTCCTTTGCCTTGAAGCGCTTTGAAACACACTTTGTATAGGCGCAATATAAATAAACTATCATATCAAAATGAGCTACATGGTTAAATGAGTGCAAATCTGTCTGTATGGAAGTTGGTTTCCGCTACAAAAATAATATTCCTATAGGAACCTCTTTTGTTCACTAACACACTTTAAGTGCATAGTTGCATTTTTAAGCACTGCAGTCTAAACAGATTTCAGGTATATGTATTGCAATGATCACAATCATTTCTCTACTACCTACTCTAACAAACATAGTAGGATATATCTTTTGAACACCATACCCCAATCATCTTGCACAATTCTAACTGGGCCTTTAGAGCCAAAACTATGATGGTCTAATATGCGTGCACAGGATGAATGAGTCAGTGGCTTTTCCACCCTCTTTACCCCCGCAGGGCAGAATGGGTAAATACCAATACAATATTATGTGTAAGTGAGATTAGTCCTCGGCAGCCATTACAGAACTCAGGGCAGCCAATCAGAATTATTGGTATGTGCTCTATAATCTCTGGCGTAGACTGTATCCTACACATTATAACTCCCCAAAACTGATGGTGTATACCTCCATTTCTCCCTGCTGATACCCGCAACCATAAGACGCCTGCTCTTACCATAATAAGCATGCCAGTGCCCTACAATCAATGAATGCTCTTACATGTCACAGCTACTGAGCAATCCTTGCAGAGCAGCCCTCCTATAATGGGCTCTAAATATTACCGTTGGATTCTTGATGGACATTTTGGATTCGTTTTTAAGGGGTTTTCTTTGAACCTTCATTTCAATCCTTTGTGTAGATTGTAAATCCAAGATTCCAAGCCAGGAGCAGATAATCTTATTGGCTCTCAGCAGCAGTCATCATGTTCACTGAATCATGATCCTTCCCCAATGCACGTCCCTCAGCAAAAAATGTGAAGGCTGAGCCATTATTATTTTAAAATGAGCCCTCCATCGGTCTATAGGTTCTAATTATACCCCTTAAAGGATTGGCAGTTTTTGAATCCTCGTAGTTCCTCTAGTACTTTAAAGGTAAATAATACAAGTACCATTGAATTTTGTAATAAGTTATTTATATGTGTAACAACAATTCAGGAAAAATGATTAGTATTAGATATGAGCTCTGCATAGACTGTGGGCCTGATTTATGGAATGGGGCACATAAATGGCGCAAGAGCAGCATGTCAAGAAGGCCCCGGCGCCAACCTTGGCACAGAAGAAATATTGTCCGGCATGTGTATTCATGGATTCCAAGACGTATTACTATCCGTCGCACAAGTCACAAGAAGCTGTGCAAGGAATGCCTAATACAGGCCTCAACACACACACCAAAAAGCAAGCCAAAGGACTAACATGGTGCAAGCCTCAGTGCCACCCCTGGCCCAGCATCCAGTACCCAAGCAAAATCCCACTCCTCACCTTGCAATCCCAGGCCGCAAACCCAGAGAAAACACACGCCCTCCTAAGCAAGCCACGGCCACACCGCAGCGAAATCACATGCCTCACCTCACAATCCCCGGCCGCACCCCAGAGAATACGCGTGTCCTCCCAAGCAAGCTCAGCACATACCCCAGCAAAATCGCGCACCTCACCTCGCAATGCCAGGGCGCACCCCAGACAAAACAGTTGCCCTCCCAAGAAAGATCAGGCCACACCCCAGCAAAATCACATGCCTTACCTCACAATCTAGGCCGCACACCAGAGAAAACGTGTGCCCTCCCAAGCAAGCTCAGCACGTACCCCAGCGAAATTGCGTGCTTCACCTCGCAACCTCAGGCCAAAACACGGATAAAATGCGTGCCCTCCCAAGCGAACCCAGGCCACACCCCAGCAAAATCGCGTGCCTCCCCTCACAATCCCAGGCCGCACTCCAGAGAAAACGCATGCCCTGCCTACAAGCCCAGCCAGTACCCCAGCAAAATCACACGCCAAAACCTCACAATCCCAGACCGCACCACAGTGAGAACATGTGCCCTCCTTTCACAAGCCCAGTTTGTACCGCAGCAAAATTGTGCACAAAAACCTTTCAGTCCCAGGCTGAACTGCAGAAAAAATGCATCCCCTCCCAAGTGAGCCCACTTCGTACCCCAGCGAAATCAGGCACATCCTCATAAATGTGGGGGACACCCCTTATAAAAACGTGAGTTCGCTCATACACCCTAAGCACCCATCCTCTCCACATACCCCCCTACTGCACATGAACCACTGTAGTACACACACCACTCCCCAGTGCCCCTCACCTGTGACAACCCCCACATCTAGCCTCCTCCAGACTGGACACACCCCACAGGCAGCACACTGACAGTCTGACACATTACCACTGCAATGCATGTCTGTTGCTCACCTGAACCTTCGTGGTGTGGCAGCACCATGAATTGCAACATGAACATGTATCCTGCAAATCCAAGCAACTGGAATCACCAGAAGTCCATCCATGAGTGGAGCATCTGCCAACATATCAAAGCACAGTGACAGAATGTGTGCCTGTGACAGAAGAAAACATATCAAAAGTTGTTGAAAGATCCACAAAAAATGGCCAGGCATGTCACAGCCTGAGCATGAGTAAGCTGCATGTCAAAATACCTGTCAGGTAACTACCACATGACCGATCGATGCATGGGTGATGCTAGGGCAGTGACTCACAGACACTAGTGAATTGTGCAGCTACTCAGGATGAACAAATGTGTGCCACTACTGCATTCCAGTGGTAAAGATTGACATGATAGAAGGGATTGTGTGACTGCACATGCTGGTGAAGGTGTATGCACAACATGTGTTTTACACAGCAATAACAATGTAATGTCCTATGAATATGAGCATGGAATACTCCCACAGTGAGCCCACCTCCCTCCACTCCAACCACACTGATGCCAAACACAGAGTGATGCAGCACAGGTCAATGCAAATCCAAATATACAGTGCAAACCCATTTGTCTGATGGACACACCACCACATGTCAGGCACATGTGCATCCGGCCATCCACAATCATCCCAGCAACAACAATACACAAGCATACACGCAACAAGACACATGACGCAATGGAGAGATGTATTGGCTCAAACTAGCAAACAGGCAGACACACAAATTAATTGCATGAAGCGTGGAATTTAACAAAAAGAATTATATATATTGACGAAATATGTACTGAAAAAATCTTCAGATGGAGGTAAAAGTTATCCATGTAAAATATGTACTAAAATTAAATCCTTAAGCCTAAAGAACTATATACAGTAAAAACGGTGAACGAATGTCTGAAATGTATGGGTAAAATAATACATAAAGAAAGGAAACCTATACCTAAATAACTATTTATACCTGTAGCGGGCTAGTCCATCTCCTTCTAGCCAATCTCACTCAGGCTCTCTACCAGGGCTGAGACCAGTGCCACGTCCTCACTCCTCAGGTGGGCCTCTGTTCTTGCCTGGAGGGCTTGCAGGGTCTCCAGCATCTGCGTCTCTATCACCTCAGCTACCCTGCAAGTGGCCTCCAGGATGTCAGCCCGCCTCCTCGCCCGACGCAGCGGAATCCCAGTCCTGGCCAACACAATCCTCACTTCCCAAGCCTGCTGCCTCTCTGCTCCAATCTGCTGCCCATATCTCCAGAACATGGAAGACATCCTGTCCCCCAGGCCTGCATGTTCCTCCCGCCACACATTGAGCACCTGCCACCTTTTGGATATTGTGCCCTGAGAATTGTAGCCTCCTCCTGATTGTCAGCTGCTGCCAAAATGCCCAGTGCCTACTTTGTTTGTATGCCCTCCGGCTGATAATGATACCCAGGGGCTTTTGGCCCGTGCCCTGCGTGTGGGTGCCTGCTGTCCCTCCATTGCCTGTGGCCCTATAGGTGTCTGAGTAGGCACAGTGACCACCTCAGCTGATTGACCTTGGACTCCCAACTCGGTCAGGGATGTAGGCACCACCATACTAGGCAACGTGGGTGGAACTGGTGCACAGGGGGCCCTGGTGGTATCTGTGCTGGAAGGCACACCAGAGCACGACTGGCACACAGAGGAGGAAGACGAGGAGGGGGTTGCATTAGTGAACAGCCCATTCAGCACAACCCAGAACAGGCATGTTGCAAGCCAGGTGATGAGGCAGCATACCTCACTGTGATGATGTGCAAGCATACTATGTGTAGCCTGCACATCATCACAGATGAAGGCTGTACGTCTCACCACCCCGGCCTGCAGGGGTAGCACATAGTCCTGGATGGCAACAGCAGATAGTAAGGGGGTATCGGTCTGGGTGGACACTGCCGACACCAGGGGCTGGGTTTGGCTGGAGGCATCCAGGCAGGCGCATACATCTGCATCCAATGGACCAGGGACAAGAATTTGCACGCCACCTCCACAGTGACCTGAACAGCCTCATGCCCCAGGGACAGGACTGCAGTAGGTATGCCCACCTAAACACACCCACCTGACCCCATGGGCTGTGCTTCAACAGTCATGTCCTCCCCCTCCACCCCCGCCACCTCTGATGATTCTGGGGAATCTTACAACATGGATGGCCCCTGTGTTGCATCACCTGTCCCCCCCGCTGCTGAGGAGTCCACTCACACCTCCGACCTCTTGAACTTACCCCAGAAGCGTTGCCTGATGGTACCAGCGCAGCCACAGCCCCAACGCTCCCGAAGAAGTGCTTTCATGGGGGCGTGACTGGTTCCGCCCTCTTCATCAGATGCAACTGTGGAACAGGAGACACAGAACAGAAACATAAGTGTACTGCACCAATTTGTGCTTGGCAATAACAACATTCACATGAACATGACTAAAGGAACAACCATCAACCTCCACCCCCACACACATGGACATCATACAATCCACATCCATGATGATACAAGCCTGCCCATCATTCCAGACATTCACATCAGGCTACTTGCCACTGTCACGGCCATCAATAGCGTATGCTCCACACAAATGCATCATTTGCATATGCACATGTCAGCATGCCACAGCAACAAGCACATACACATGTCATGCACACACATCAACAGAGAGGCCACAAGCAGAGTGATGAGCAAGCACATCAGAGTCTCGTTAACTGACAGACATTCAAATGCATGTGTTGCACCCAGGCGTGAGTGATGGCCAGTCACACATTCCAATCTTTGGCAAATACCCATGAACATCATGCATGCACATGACGCAAGCAACACTACCTCAACTGTCACACTTGTCACACAGGCACGTCGCAGACACATGTAACAAAACATGTGCACGGTCTGAAAGGAAGCAGTACAACACACAATGCAAGTGATATCTAATTCTTAATACATAGGGTCCAATGCACACATGGAGAGCAATCTCTGGGGCATGCACACAGACATCCATCTCCAAGGGATACTTGTTGCAAGCCTAATGGGCTCACTGCCAACACGCAGCAACATGCACATGCCCAGTAGAGCATAGCAACACATGGATACTCACCAGTCGAATCCAGACATTGACGCAACTCGCAGACCCGGGTGTGCATCGCCAGGTAAAACTTATCCAGGACCTGCATGTTGGTATTGGTCAGCTGGCACCTGCGCGCAGGTGCCTGTCAGTGGTTTCACTGGCCTGGATGTAGCACAGGGCCTTGCTGTGGGCCCTGGATTTGGATTTCAGGTCCTCCCAGCGCTTGTGCACGGTCTTGAAGGTCCGTGTGCCACCTCCTCCACATTGATGGCATCCCTTATCCCATCCCAGATCTGCTGACATCCTTCCTTGCCACGTTGCATTACTGGGTCGAAGAGGGCATCATCATTCTCCAGGACCTTCTTTACCAGGATGTTAACTTCCCTGCCAGGGAAGTTGACAGCCCTCTGCCTCGCTGCCATGGGTTTGCCGCTCTGGTCTGAAGATGACGGTGCAGACATGCCAACCCCCGAGGCAAGTGTGGGTGGGCAAGGTGGTCCTGGAGCTGGGCTGTGGAGTGATGGTGGTGCTATGGCACATTGGGAGTCCGGTGAAGCAGCTTGGTTGGTCACAGGGCCAAGGACAGGAGCACTGGCAATGGCGGTACAGCAGGCACTCCAAACACAGTGCAGGTGGGCAGCAGGCACACACATTGGACAGGCAACATCAGATGGCTAGGTAGTAGGCAGCTCATGGCAGTAGGAGGCAGGTAAAGAGCCTCGGAGGCAGGAACATGGGTCTTCCGTGTATTAATCTGTGGGCAGCCGGAAACAGAGTAACAGGACTTTGCACGTAAAAAATGAGTGTGGACATGTGTAAACCAAGGAAAGGTCCTCAGTGCGTAAATTACATGACATGCGCTGTCATTTAGCATGCCATATTCGGGGATACATAAGTACGCATAGAAGCAACTCTGACCGTACGTGCGAAGGGGAGTAGACGGACCAGTGGAATACTGTGAATTTTGGGGTGCCACGTAATTCTTTCACTTAGAGGCCGTACAAACTTATTTTGGTGGGGGAATGGCCTCCACCCATATGCCTGTCTACTTTTGGTGAGCCGCGTACCCATTTTTCCTACTCAGTGCCCCTGTGTATCACGTATCTCTATTCTTACCTTTACTGTACTTTTCAGGGGTTCCCCTATGCATTTTTATTGTTGCTGGATGCCACTGTGCATCGTGTAACACTTTTTAATTTACGGAAGCTATCCAGGTCTCACATACGCAATTTCTCATTTTGTGGGGTGCCTGTGCATTATGCATCCCTTATTCTTGTCACCTGGGGTACTTTTGATCTTTGCTGGACCACAGAAGTACGTTTTCCATCATGTAAACTGCCCCCTAACTCTAATTTCCCAGGACAATTGCTTGGTATGACTTCCATTGTTCACTCACACCTGGAACATGAGTGGAAAGGCATCAGAAGGGAAAGGTGGCAGAGGTGGCCGGGGTCAGGGACATCCTGCAGATGCAGCTTTCCCAGCCCCAAAGGTGCAGGGACATGCAGCAGTAGCAGCTATCACAGCCCCAAAGGTCCCGGGATGTGCAGCGGTAGCAGCTATCCCAGCCCCAAGGGTCCAGGGACATGCAGCGGTAGCAGCTGTCCCAGCCCCAAAGGTCCAGGGACGTGCAGCGGAAGCAGCTGTCCCAGCCCCAAGGGTCGGGGGACATGCAGCGGAAGCAGCTTTCCCATCCCCAAGGGTCAAGGGATGTGCAGCTAAATCAGCTGTCCCAGCCCCAAAGGGTAAGGCATGTGCAGCTAAAGCAGCTGTCCAGCACCGAAGGGTAAGGGACATGCAGTGGAAGCAGCTGTCCCAGCCCCAGTGTGTAATGCCATGCTCAGGACACAAGTTGTCCGGCATCTGGAGCCCAGAGTGGTCCCAGCCACACAAGGTCAACACCAACACCATGTGCCAAGAAGGCAAAGCCTGCACAGCAAGAACAGGCTCAACCGCATGGCAGGGTCAGGGGCACTGGCACGTTGAGGAAGAGGAACTTCCATGATGAAGAACTCCAGATCCTCATGGACTATATGACCATGCACCACCATGACATGTGCCTGCAACCGGGGAGCACACGTACACATGCTCAGCGTATGCTGCATTTGCACCATGTCACGGATGAGATAAATGCCTTAAGATTTGAGAAGCACACTGCTGCTCAGGAAGTGAAGAATGACCTCGCCCATTGCACCAAGTCCAATCGCCAATCTCGCCTCTGCTATGGCAAATGGAGGGAGGTCACCAGAGGAGGAGGAGCTCTCCCATCATGAAGATGATATGAGCCAATTCTTTCTACTGCATCAGGTGCAAGGCGTGGGAGGCCTTCAAAATTACGAGGGCACGTCCGGTGAGTGACTAAGATTGTGCATCCTGTGTACGTGTAGTGAAGGATCAGCAATATGCATGATTGTGTTGCGCATCTGGGCAGATTTTAATGACTGCCCTGGGTAAAGCATGTCATGGTGTACTGACTCCTGTCCAGTGTACTCAAGAATGGATACAACCCATGTGTTGTACATCAGTTGAACATTGCCATGTGACAGTACGCGTCCCCCACTAGCATACCCACCCAACATCTGCAACATGCTAACACAACGTGCCTACTTGTCAGTTGGATCCATGATGTCAGTGACTCTGCTCTGCTCGACATGTGCTTGTGTCTGAAGCACGAGTTACAGTTCATGCACTGCAGGGTGTGGCTTCTCTATTCACACATATACGTAGGTGCTTCCATGCTACATAGAACATACAAGAAGACTACCAACATGCTTCACAGCGTGCCATGAGTGAGTGAGCATATTTCTAGACTGTACACATCCCTTCTACCGCTATGGCAATGACGCCAGAGTCAAAACCGTTGTGAGGACTGATCCCTGTTACCCTCCCACACTCACCACGCGCTCCATGGGTCCATGCCCTTGTCCCTCTTGTATGTCACTGTACCTTCTTCCTATCTCCATCTGCATTTACTTACTTTCTCCACTTCACAGACCTTGGCTAGGTGTTACTCTTACAGTCATACTTCATCTGGGACTGTTTCCTTTTTTCCACACTTCCATTGTGTGCAGTCCCTGTGCCAGGTCAACACTGGTTTAGCATGCAATCGATGTGAATATCTGTGTCTGCCTGTTGACATGTCATGTAATAGCATGACACGGAGCCACACGACCATGCCCATTTCACTGGTATTAGTCAATAGTTTGCTGTGCCATGTGCCATAATGTGCTTGCTAACGACCATGTTTGTTGGCATTGTGTCCACTGGCTGCATGGCTCTGATCAGGGAATGTTGTTGCCTGTCTGCATATTCCATGATCAAATGGCTTCTTGTACATAGTGTGTGGATGGTGTTTCTCTCATGGCGACATTGCATGACAGCAATGTGATACACATGTTTACTGTAGACACGTTTCACATGACTCCTCATGTCTTTTTCTGTCCTTGTGCAGGTGAGTAGGCAACAGCTGCAAAGGAGGAGGAAGAGGAGGAAGAAAAGTCTGTGGCCGTCCAGACCACCCGTGAAGGACGTGGTGTGGCAGGCTGTGAGAATTCACAGGTGCTACATACCACCTTGGGCCCTTCTGCATACGATTCTGACTCTTGGGGCTCCAGTAGCTCTGGTGCTGAACCAGATGTGCAGTCCTCAATGCTGTTGGAGGTGAATGCAGCAATTGTTGGAGCAGTTGGGTCCCATAGGTCTGCAGGGTGCCTTCGCAAAGCCAGTCAGTGGTGTCAGGGGCATCTGTGGTGGTTACGGATGCAAGGCCACACTCCCGTGTATTTCTTTCTGGCCCTGGGTCAGATGTCCAAGGGAGGTTTGCAGTCCTGCGGCCAGAGACAGTGGCATCACATCAAGGGCCATGCTGCCTTGGGTCAGGCAGGCGTGTGCTCCGCACACATGGGGGACGTGTGCAGCCTGGGCAGACCGTTTGGGAGCAGCAGATGTTGTATTCCCCACACCGACAGAGTGCTGCCTATGAGAGTTTGGCTGAGGGCATGGATAGGGAGGCCAGTTCCATGATCCCACCAGCAACACAACAACTGCAAATAATGCGGTGCACATGCCGCTCCCACAGGGTGCGTATGGAGGCCAACAACAGGAGCCGACGGACAGATCTGAGGTATCTGCAGGCATCCCTGCTAGCAAAAGGTATGGGCACACAGGGAAGCCCTGAGGCAAAAGTTGTTGGCCCACAGAGCTGCAATCCATGAGGAAGAGGCAACCACCAGGACACTGTTCCAACAGCAAATGCTAACATTGAGGCAGAATATCTTGGAGGAACTCTGTGCATACCGTTAGGTTGCGCATGGTGACCTCCAAGCCCTCAGTGTGCTTCTGCATTCATCATTGTCATGCATGACTGCTACCTCTGAGGACCATGCCAGGGCACTGCATCGCCAGCCTCAAGCACTACTACCACCTTCTGATTCAACCCATGATGGTGGTGCCAGCAGAGACATGCCTCCTGTCCACCATAGCCGTGTGGTCTGTGCGCCCATGAGGGTTTTCTTTTTTCATTTTTTTGTACATCCACCCATGTGGAAATTGACATGCAAGCTGCCCCTTCCCCCTGCTGGGTGGACCACCCATCCCCGGGCCACGATGGACATTTCTGATTTTTGTATTTTTATTTTTATTTCTTTTTGTTGGATATTTTGTTCACCCATAGCCCGGATGTTGGCATTTTATTTTTGAGTTGCCCTTTCCTGGTTTATTTTTTTTATTATTGTTCTTATATTTTCCTTAAGGTGTGCTGTTAACATCTCAAGGCCATGAGGTTTGCCGTGGTGGACATGCAGGCATGCATAGTTAGGTCAACTTGGATATTTGCATGGTAGTGCACAGGATGGCATGTGCAGGTAAATATGGTTTCTGTGTTAAATCACACATGTGTGCTGTGTAAATGGGACTTCACTGTGCCTCCACCAGGTACTGTCCCTCCTGTATCTGATTAGGAGACATAGTTCCGGGTGAAGGTGTTCTGGAATTCACAACATGCCGGCGCAGTCAGCGGGTAAGCATGAGTATTGTCTTGCATATTGAGCATGCGTCATTCATGTACATGTTTGCTGGATGTCTTACTTAACTTATGTGTGCTTTGCATGCTATCATGCCTGTATAGTTATTTAAGTGGTGCTCATGTCACTGTGTTACCTACATTGGTGAATTTCTCTATGGCTGCACCTAACCAATCCAGGCTTTGTACTCCTTGATGTGGCATTTCCTTGGGCTTCCCCCTCAGTGTCACTCTCTCTCCCTCTCTCTGTTGTGGTACACTGCACTTCTGGGCTGATCACAATCTATTTCCTCTCACCCTCTGGCACCCTGTGTTGCCCCTGCAGTGGGTGGTCTCTGCATATTTTCTGTAGCAAATCATGTGTTGTCATGGATGTGTATGTTGTTTCTTTTGTTACTATGCATGTGCTTGCAATTAGGTGAAGCGTGTCCCAATGGTGTGCATCGTATGCAAGGCAGGTGGGTACCCTGTACAGGTAAGTGAAGGGCATTAGCAGACACGTGTGTGGTGGTTTCATGGAAGTCTAGCACTCTGTGTGTTCACTTGGAATTGACTTGTCTTGTTGGCCAATGGTACATCTTGATGGGTGCATGTTTCACAGGGTGTGTTTCTGATGATGGGTCTGGGCATGGTGTAGTTTCAATGGTTGGTGGGGCCACTGTTTTCAGATTCTAAATTGTGGGCATTCTAACTGTGTGGGCCTTTCATTGGTGATTGGGAGTGGCTAACATGGCCGGCTGTTTGTGGCCTGTGACAGGTGTTGCTGGTTGTGCAGATGTGTTTCTCAATGATTGACATTTCACATCCCTTGCTATGTTTGTGGGTTTATGAATCGACGACACATTTGGCCTGTCTTGATTATGGATCACCCATTACTCTGTGCAGCACCAGTTGAAAGCCACAAACATGTGAGTATTTATGTACCATTTTAGGGATGCTATGTTGTTTACCGGCAAATTAGGGTTAGTGGTGTTAGTGCTTTTTCATGCATGTACCATGCATGCTGCACCACGGTGTTTGCCGCTTCAAGTTCACAGCAGCTGGGTGCATGGTACTGCTGCAATCGATTGAATTCAGTATTTGACTGATTGTATGCTGTAACAATGAAGTCTGCATTGACAATGCTCTTTTGGTTTGCATCCTACATTTTGCATGCATTTATCCTTGCTTGCTGTATCACATTGCCTTGTGTTGTCTGCTTATGTCTTCTATAACAGTTTCCTCGGATGGCAGCATTCCATTCTGACATCGGCATCTGTGCATTTATGTGTCAAGAATGATCCTGCCCGGAGTGCAAGAGGTGTGTATTTGTATACCTACATTCTAGGGGTTTGCATCACGGCTGCACCCTACAAAATACGCTGCAAACTTGCCAACCCATCCACTGTATCCTCGGCACCTACTACTTCACAGTCCCTTTGTAATGCACTTGCATCTCATTTATTTACATGGAGCCAGGACTTACTAAACCTCCTTGTGACATGCTCTTCCAACACAACCCTCTTCCCTCTGCCACCCCTACCACTCACCCTCCTCATTCCTCCTTCTCCTCATTTGCCCCTGACTCCCCTGAAGAAGTCACCAGAGGTGTCAACTCCATGAAGGTCTCATCCAAACAGGTGGTCCCGTGATCTTCCAGAACCATCAAGGGCAACATCTCCTCTCTGCCCCTGCTCTTGCTGATCTCTGCAACCACTCCTTTGCTGCTGTATCATTTCCATCCTACCTCAAGCACGCCCTTGTGCCCTCCATATACAATACCATCTGCAGAGCCTTCCTGCCCAGAATACTACTGCCCCATTTCTATTACCACCTTCCTGGGGAAACTGCTTGAGAAGTTTGTCCTTCCCCAAATGCACGCCAATGACATACTTCTTGGCTGTGTACATGTACACCAGTATGGATTCCAACCTTCCTGAGCCATGGACACTGCTCTCCGGAACACCCATGAAGAACTGTTAGCATCCCTCAATTCATAATCCCCTGCTGTCCTCATCCTCCTTAATATCTCATCTGCATTTGACACAGTGAAGCATTCCATCCTCATTAAAATGCTCCATGAGCGGCCAGTGGACTGGCTTAGCTCATTCCTAACCAACCATTCCTACAAAACCATTCTGTGCCCTTTCTCCTCCCCTACTTCTTCCTCCACCTGCAGTGTCATGCAGGTCTCCATTCTTTTGTCTTGCGTCTTCTCAAAGTAAGTGTACTCTTCCACACCTTCCCCCAGAGACTTAATGTTACTTGTGTTCTGGTTCTCTCCAGGCTACTCTACTGCAACAGCCTCCTCCTTATTGTTCCTTGGTCCACCCTGTGACCCCTCGAGTTTACCCAAATTAGGGCAGCAAGACTTATCATTGGCCTCAGGCCCAGGGAGCGCATCTCTCCTGCACTACAACGCTTTCAGTGACTCACAGACTCAGCACGGATTACATTGTAATCTCTGTGTATCATCCACAGGGCTTTCTGGGGTCGGATACCACTCTATCTTCAACACTTCCTGATCAAATACTCCAATTCTAGACTCCTGCGTTCCTCTGGTAACAACTCCCTGCGTGTGAAGCATTTTGGTATAGAAAGGGTTGTTGGTGGATCTATTTCCTCTGTGTGCTGCCTTCTGTGTAATAGCCTTGCTCTCCCTCTGCGTCTGGAGCAGGACCACCTTAAATTCCCAATAATCCTCAACTCCTTTCTCTTCTTCTCTCCTTCTCCCCCTCTATTCCATGCTAATCGTACAGTAGCGTGCTTAACTGCAGGGCCTTTATGTGTCCTTGGGGCTCTGACCCCCCACATGTATCACCGAAGCAACTGTGTATATATTGCACTTGCTCATGCTGTGCCTCATCCCAGGAGGTTGCACTTAGGTTTATCTTTTATTTTCTTAGCACTTCACCCTGAGCTGTTCTCCATGAACTAATCCAAACCTTTTCCCTTACCACCCACCCCTGCACACTTGCACGTTGGGAACACTCACAAGGCATAGTGGGTTTGTCTCCCCTCTCAGTTAGTAATTAATTGGCTACCTTCCCCTGTCCCCACCCTGTTGCCCTGTGTGCAATTGGAAACCTTTGGGGTAATTATATAAGTGCCTAGACAATGACCAATACATAGGTGTATTAATAATGTGCTCCCATGACTGTGTTCAGGGCACTGTCCCAATGCTACATAGGGGATGGCATGCTTTAACATGTCATTGTTAGTCTTCCAGGGCTGTACCAGCTTTTTTGTGGGATCAATTATCTGCATATGTGATGTCTTCACATTTTCATGCAGGATGTTGACTGATGCGTGCATTGTGTATATACCATGGTCTAGTGAATGGGGATATGTGAAATGCACATTTGCTGCATGTCATTGAGGGGGACAGGCAGTGTGGGGGATGTTGTTGTTTGTCAGTGTGTGTGTTGTGTATGTTTGATTTGCATGTGGTGTGCAGGTGTTTGTGCATGTGTACTCGGACACATGTTGATGGTTGTCTTGTGAGTTTCTGTTTGCATGTGTTGTATGTCACTGAGGGGTGCCCATGTCTCTTCAGTTTTTTTGGGCATGTATGTGTGAGCTGCACTATGTTTCATTTTGTTCTTTGTCTGCAGATCCTTCCATCAGGGAATGATGGCAATTTCATGGAATTAAATTTGACTGTCAAATGCATGCCAAGGGGACAGGTAAGATGTTCATTTATCTTGAACGTTATGGAATGTTGAAGTACTTGTGGGTGAATACTGCACTTCTTTTCGACACCCACAATAGGGAGTTGTTTGTGCGCACCATGCACAATCTGGGACATGTGCATATATTTGTAATTGTGCTTGTTGAAGTTTGTGCACATGTGAATAGCTGAGTCCATGTATGGCTTGCCGCTCAGACATGTTGTTTCTGGATTTATCGATGCTTACACATTTGACCGGTATGTTAGTCAGGTCCACCACAGCAGAAGGGGACCACTACAGTGGGTATGGTGCACAGCATAATTATCCTTTTACATTACATATGGGATGTTTTGGTGACACAGATGTGATTTAATTGAATGGTTGGCATGGTGGTAGTGGTGTACTCCTTCTTCAATGTGTTTCTTTTGGAAACCCAAGATGAAATGTGTTTTAGTTCTAAGGGATGCACACAATTTAGCACTTCCAAGGGCACTTTCTCAGGTTGGTTTTGTGGGCACAGTGGATTGGCCCATTGTCATCATTGATTGGCAACTGAGATGTAGCGGGATTGTGTACACTCCACAGGGGAGGGATTTTAGATGAAATACGATTGCACGAGCTGGGTAGGTGCAGCCTCCCCACGTGCCCTTTGCGCAGCCATACACAAGCGGTGGGCCTTTAGGTGTGGATGGGGTGCCACCACCATGACCACCGGGAGGTCATGCTGTGTTGCAACATTGTGCAGGACACATGCTGCCACAATGATCCTGCAGACTACTGGCGGTGCATATAGCAACACAGCACCAGAGTGATCAAGGGATCGGAAACATGACTTGAGCACTCCAAATGTGTGCTCCACTATGCCCTGAGCTGCAACATGGGCAGTGTTGTACCTTACCTGGGCAGGTGTGTTGGGGTTGCATATTGACGTCATCATGTATGTGCCCAGAGGGTAGGCACTGTCCCCTGTAGAGGTGAGCATGGTTGTCATTGTCATTAGTTGACAGTGTCTATTTATTTGTCTGTGTGCAACATGCATGCATGTGTATGGCCATTCCTACTCACCAATGAGCCATGTGTTGCCATGCTTCAGAGCTTCCAGGGCCGGTATAGGGGGGACATCCTAAAGATGTAACTATCATGGGTGCTGCCAGGATAGTTGTCATAGACTTCAGTAATGATGCCCTTTGCATCATACACAACCTGAACATTGATGGCGTGACAGTGTTTCCAGTTGCGGTAGATGTGCTCTGTTGTGCTCTGTTGCTCGAGGTGGACATAGACCAACATGCAATCAATGGCACATAGCACTTTTGGGAAGTGCACCAACCCATAAAATCCTGGACCAATGCTTGCCTTTCTGCAAGTGTTATGGGCATATAGATATGCTGTTCGACAGAAGGACGTGCAGTTATTAATGCCAACACCTGGTGTAGGCAGCATGACTGCGTGGTGGTCTGCTGGAATGAGCCAGTGGCCAAAAAATGCAGTACAGTGAGCACCTTTTGCAAGGGGCTCTGTGCTTGGGAGCACAGGGTGGGTGATGTGAGGTCATCTTCCCACTCCGTGACCAGGTCTAGGATGATATTGGGGGGACCTATACCCGACATAGACCTGGTCATCAGGCATCCCAAAAAGGCTGAATTCACAGTAGCTGTATACGTGTGATTGTTGATCGCGCCTGCTTTTTATGCATTTGTTTGTTGTGTGCGCGTTGGCGTTTACACCTGCTATTGCGTGGCGTAGAAGTTTCAGGATTTACGCACACATTTTCGCACGCCAGCGATCCCTGTTCAATTCCATTAATACAGTTGTTTTGCGCACGTATGGGTGGAGCGATTGTTTGACGGTGGAACATCCCTCATAATGCCCACATTTTTACTTGTTCTTCATCATTCCACGTGTTCCGCCCCCTTTTTAGGAGGCTGCGCAGGCCCGGACGGCCCTTCACTTGGAGTCCCATGCAAGGCGTTCGTGGTGTCGCACAGGCGTGTTGGACCGGAGCAGAATCTTCGAAAGTCCCAGGTAAGCCCAGCGCATTATGTTTCATGAATCCACGAATGGGGATTGCGAGCAATTTCGCATTCAAGTCCCCGATTTTCAGCACAAATTATTCCATGAATCAGGAAGTGAGAGTCTCCTATTCAAAGGAGTATATTAAGCAATAAATATGCTTAGATTTCTTTCAGTATTTGAAGTCACAATAAAGGCTCTCTATTTCCTTCAGTAAAAGCGTTCTGTTTATTAGTTATTTCGTTTTGACTGTTGCCTGGTTAGTTATCTGAGGTAGTTTTTTTTTCAGCTCTTTTGGAAGAAATCTAGCAATCTTTGTATCGTGGGCCAGAGTATGTAACATTTCCACTTGTTCTAAAAATAGAGCAATTGCTTAAATAATACAAAATGGAGCAAACAGATTTGGTCTCAAAACATATCAACACAAGTTTGCACTGTTTTTGTATTATATTTGTTACATAACATAAAACTAAAAAGTGTTTACTACATTTGTGTTCATGTTACGCGACAAACAGAGCATAACACAGTCTGCTTCAATTTTCCCTTGGAAATAACTTTTTGGGATAAAACGGATTGGGGTTAAACCTGCTTGTTCCATGCTGTATTATCTAAGCAGCAAAAGTGGTGCTAAATTATATTTTTTTCTGTTTTATTGCACACGGCCAAACCTTTGATAATCTGGTCCCCATGTGCTCTTTGTTGTGCAAAACATTTCTTATCTGAAACTCTGCAGTGAATTCATAGAAGTGAGTCAGTCCCTGCTGCACCTGCCTGCAGGGAGCTGCGAGTCTGGTGTACTTGCGCAGGCCCTTAGCAGGTGCAGTAACTTTCTCATCCCAGGGGGTCCCAGGCAGTACTTTATAAGCTCGAGCTGACCGCAGCATTGCCACATGCAATCCAGGGTCTCCTGATCTTCAGGTAGGTGATGGATTCTGGAAAAATTGATCCAGGGGTGGGGAGCGTGGCCAATCATTGCCTTTAAACATTACTGTGCAGTGAGGCCAGGCTTCTGATAGGAGGGTTTTCAGTGCAGCAGTAGGTGATGTATTACATGTGTGCTTCAAGGGGAGCACCTAGGCATATTACACCAACAGGAGACTATGGGTTAAATCCCCTCAGAGTATCCAGTTTATAGCAATTTTACGCTCACAACAAAACATCACAACTTTTAAATATTTTTAAATGTGCAGCAACATTTTTGAAATGCAGTTGAAAAGGCACACAATATATTTGACAAATCTGCCATTTATTATATAAATCGTCTGATCTGCAAATCCATGTGCATGTCTGCTCTCCTCTGCCACGGCAGCAGTGTCTCCATGAGCATGTCTGCTCTCCTCTGCCACAGCATCAGTGTCTCCATGTGCATGTCTGCTCTCCTCTGCCACAGCAGCAGTGTCTCCATGTGCATGTCTGCTCTCCTCCGCCACAGCAGCAGTGGCTCCATGTGCATGTCTGCTCGCCTTGCCACAGCAGCAGTGGCTCCATGTGCATGTTTGCTCTCCTCTGCCACAGCAGCAATGGCTCCATGTGCATGTCTGCTCTGCTTGCCACAGCAGAAGTGGCTCCATGTGCATGTCTGCTCTCCTTGCCCCAGCAGCAGTGGCTCCATGTGCATGTCTGCTCGCCTTGCCACAGCAGCAGTGGCTCCATGTGCATGTTTGCTCTCCTCTGCCACAGCAGAATTGGCTCCATGCCACACAGATCACTTACATCAAGGCACAGCCTTTGCCAGAAAATGTTCTCAATCTGCTGCAGGCACAATAAGGACAAGGGACATGGAATTCTTTAAGTTGTAAAGCTAGCTATAACTATTTTAATTAAGTCTAAATGTCACAAAATGTGAATATTTGTGACACAATATATTCCTTCCCTTGCTACAAAATGCCAGTGCCGCAAAATCCTGGAAGTGGAGGGTTTCTTTAATTAGGTGCAGCCAGGCGCAACGTAGTAATTCTTGCAGAACTTGCAAGGCGGTTCAGAATCTGTCATGTGTATATTCCAGAGTTATGCAGGCTCTCTGCATGTGCTTTGCATGGAGACAGGAGAGGTCCATGATTTCTCAAAGCAGTGTGGCGATATCTCCAGAGATATGCGTGTGCACGTGCACTGAATTACGGTGCATGTAGCACTATAGTAGTGCAGGCGCAAATAGGAATTGCACCACTGCTATGTGTCCCATGCCAGGGAAATCGATTCTGATATGTTCACTCATATTATAAAACAGAAATCACTGTAATGCAGAGACCTCTTAATGAGTGGTGTGAGAAGGGGGGGCAAACGTGGTTGTGTGTCCCAGGCCGCTATCTTTTTTGGATGTCTGATGAAAAGACATGAATGCACATTTTTAACAAAACATAAATAATGCATGATGTTGATCTATACCGCACACCACTACCAGTTTCATGTCTCCAGGAACTCACGTCGCTCTGTAAGAATGTGGGTGGGGTAGGTTAGTGAGTGAAGAGGGATAAGGTAGAGGTTGTGCTCTTCTGTTGGTGCTTGCAGAAGCAGGAGATACTGGCATCTGTGAGTGTCGGCTATTTGAGTGCGTTTGGATTGTGCGCTCTGGGGTTATTGTGTCTGAATGTGCAACGTCCAGTGTCTGGGTTATTTGTTTGTCGCAGTTTGTTCTTTTGTTGGATCTGTGCTTTGTGTGTGTTAGGGCTGTCCCGTTGGGTCGTGTGTGTATGTGTGGGGTATGCATTGAGTGGAGCGAGGAGTACGGTGGTTAGTGGTTAGTACAGTGTGCTAGTTTTCTTGTTGGTTCCAAGATCTGTACTGTCCCTTGATTGCCTCGGGTCTGCGGTGGTAGTTGTGGGACATTGTACAGTGTGTTGTTTCCAGCCACTTTTTTACAACTTTGTTTGCATATCTGTGTTCACTGTGCAACATTTCATTTGTGTGTGTTCACTACAGCAAAACCTGTGTAGGATGTTCAAACTTTTTTGGGGAATAGTTTGATTGTATACAAAAACCAGTTAGAAAGCCTAATGATATGTGCTAGAGTGCCTTTTTGGTTCAGAAGTTAGCTCAGAGTATTTAGCACATGTTGCATCTGTGTTGACTTGCTTGATCACATTAACCCAAATCCCGGCATGGCAGACTCAGCCTTTCCCCTTTCTGAGGTTGAAAAACCTGAATATCTAAAGTTTGGTGATGGCAACATTGACTGCCTGGATCTGCCAGATTAGGCTTCGCAAGATCCACCTGTATGTTGCAACCCTTAGGTGTGGTCTTGCATCTTGTAGATTATCAATTCACACTTACTGTAACTAGCGCCTAGATGCCTGAGGGCTGTGTGTGCTGATATAAATGCAAAAATAAATAAATAAATAAACTGTGCTCATCAAACAATCCTGCATCAAAAATCCCTATTAATAAAAGGCAACATAGCACCAGTGTGTTACAGGTCTAGAACTCCACACAATGGTTGGAAAAGCCAGGCAGCCCCCACCCAAAGTAGAGCATAAGGCATTCATCAGGACATGTGATTAAGTAGCCAGCGGAACCAAAGTGACCCGGCTCATATCCCGGCTTGAAAACCGTGTCCCTCTTCCAGTCTCAGAACCTGGTCAGATATGGGCACTTCCCTGGTAAGTTCTAAACCCTGTCGACTTTCTCTGCTGTTGCATGTGTGCCTTCAAATGGCTTCTAATCTGTTCCCTGTATCCATGGTTCAGCACATGGATATTACCTGAGGCTGCACATGTAAGCTCTGTGTATATGCTGGGGTATGTGTAACCTTCCTTATCACATGGCTAAATGTCTGTGTCCTGCATCAGCACTACAGCCTGTACACTTCCCTAGGGGCTGCAATTATTAACATGGGTCCTGTACCTCCATGCTAAATGCCTGCACCATGGGCTGCCAATGCTGTCCCTAACATGGGACGTGCTTATTATTCTGATTCCAGCACAGAGGGGGCTCACATGACTTCAAGTGTGTTTCAAAGCGTCCTTGGGTTGCTGGCAGGGCAGCATATGCATCTATGGGTTACAATCATAACGAGTGTCTGTGTGGGGGGCAACCGGAGCTCCTTACCTCCCTAAATGTATTTGGGCAAGGGTATCTATATTTCACTTCTGCCCCAGGCCCCAAAATCCCTTAAGATGGCCCATACTGTAGTGTACTTCAAAAGCCCCTTGCCAGTGATTTGCTGCAGTATTCCTTTACACCATGTCGTATCCTACCTGCCTCCTGTGCTTGAGATCCCCACAGAGGCAGTGCTGAACCTAGCACTGAGTGTGCATGCAGCTTTACTCATGTAACATTCACCCCTTTATGAACGAGGAATCGTTTGCACTATCTTCCTTTAACACTATGGGCCTCATTAGGACCCAGGCGGAGTGGGTTTCCGCCAGCGCTAATCGCGGCGGACCCGTCCGCCGTACTACGAGTTCCCTTAGCGCCATGGAGGTTTTCTCCGCCTGGTTTTACCAGGCGGAGAAAACCATGGCGCTACGGGACCTCGTTGTTAATTACGCCACCGTATTTTACGGTGGCGTAATTAACTCCTTCCCCACTCCCATTATACCCTATGGGGCAAGAATGGGAATGGGGAAGGGCAGAATGGGGATTGGGGATTTACCGCTCCGCCGAGGTCGGAATGGGGCGGTAAATCCGCCAACCCCCATGGCGCTATCGACGGCTTTCCGCCGTGCTTCGCGGTGCATTTAGCACCGCGAAATCCGCCTGGGTCCTAATGAGGCCCTATGTCCACTCTTTGTATGTGTGTGTGTTTGTCTATGTCCACTCTGCATGTGTGTGTGTGTCTCTAGGTCCACTCTGTGTATGTATGTGTGTGTGTGTCTCTATGCCCACTCTGTGCCTGTATGTGTGTGTCTCTATGTCCACTCTGTGTATGTATGTGTGTATCTCTAGGTCCACTCTGTGTATGTATGTATGTGTGTGTCTCTAGGTCCACTCTGTGCCTGATTGTGTGTGTCTCTATGTCCACTATGTGCCTGTATGTGTGTGTCTCTATGTCCACTCTGTATATGTATGTGTGTGTCTCTATGTCCACTCTGTGCCTGTATGTGTGTGCCTCTATGTCCACTCTGTGCCTGTATGTGTGTGTCTCTATGTCTACTCTGTGCCTGTATGTGTGTGTCTCTATGTCCACTCTGTGTATGTATGTGTGTGTCTCTATGTCCACTCTGTGCCTGTATGTGTGTGCCTCGATGTCCACTCTGCCTGTATGTGTGTGTCTCTATGTACACTCTGTGCCTGTATATGTGTGTGTGTGCGTGTGTTTATTTTTTGGGGCAGCATACACCTACCAGTGATGCAATAGAGCCCTGCACATCAAAGGGATACAGTAGTATGGACTCATTCAGAAGTGTAGCATATCCGGGGTACACTTGGAAGAGCATGGAGACAGGGTGGGTTCATTCAGAAGGGTGGCATATCCAGGGTACACTTGGAAGAGCATGGAGAGAGGGGTACAAAGGTTTACATGCAGGCTATGAAGTCAGACCCAGTCTATTAATCTGTTGACAGATCTGTAGTTCTGCTCCCCTTCAATCTGTCTTCCTTACTGTGATTTTTACACAATCTGTTCTCCCTGACTTCATAAACTTTCATAAACCCTTCTGTGGCTCTTCTGCCATGTATATGTTTATTTGGAAAACCTGATGCATTTTTACAGTATTCATACATTGTTTGCTAACTTTATGTTGGTTTACTGGTGGCGATGATTTAACACAATATAAATCCTAGTGACAAGGATTAAAACATTCAAAATAAAAGTGAAACAATGTTTATATTGCAATGTCCTTCCACATATTGGGCCTCATTACGAGGTATGCCGGTAAGTCAAAAACGATGCCGGTATGGTACCGGCATCGTTTACCGTCCCGTCGCATTCCGACACGCAAACCCGGTATTAGCGGCACACTAAACAATAGCGTACACGCGCCCCTTCATGGAGCAAATACTGGCATGCCTGTAATAGGGGGTAATTCCAACCCACGCATACATGCAAATACCAGCATAGCAAAGCCAGTAATCACAGGCTGCACGATGCCGGCCATACAGGCATCGCCGACCACCCACAAACAGCAAGCAGGATACAAGGCAGCTGCCACAGGTGCACACAATCCCCACAGGTGGAGTCAAAGGAGGCTGTGCCAGTATAAACTGAGCACACCCACACACCACAACCCCCCCCACAGGTGTAGGCAATGTTGAGTGGTCCAGTACAAAAGGAGCACACCTACACACCACCCCCCTTCCTCCACTAGCAGTTGCAATCATGGCGCTGGAGGACATGCCTATACTGCTACAACTACAGCAACAACAGCAACAACAACAACAACTACAGCAGCAACAACAGACAGCACAGATGAGACGCAGGAGGAGAAGGAGGGTGAGACAGGCCCAGCAATTACCACCAGCTCAGCCACCAGTGCCTCGTAGGCAGCCAACAATCCCTTGCACCAGACCCAGCCCATTCAACCTAACCCCTGAGCAGATCCACACCCTGTACCGGTTGGACCGTGACACCATCACCACCATAGTGGACATGATACAGAATGACATTGCAAGCCACATAGAAATACGCACTGCCATACCCCCACTACTAAAGGTGGTGTATGTGCCACACTTCTTGGCCACAGGCACCTACCAACATACAGTGGGCCAGCTGCATGGCATTTCACAACCACTATTCTCACGCATGCTGGACTACGTGCCTGGCTGCTCTGTGAGTTGCACAACAGGCCCATGGCCATGCTGTGGGGTACTGATGTGTGCGGATGCAGAAGGGGGGGGCTACTGTACCCGGGTGGGAAAAGGGGGGGGATAGTGCACCTGGGTGGCACTAGCCAGTGATTGGAGAATGCATGCAGATCTAAACACACCTCACCTGAACCAGCCAAACGGAACATGACACATTACTGGGCCACATATCACAAATAATGCATATGGATGACAGCAAGTAAGTGGCACAACCAGGGCACCATGGTGATGGCAAGCAATGCATGACTGAATAGGATGGCAACTGTGGCAATGCGGCTAGTGTGACCATGCATAGTAAAGGATGTACAGCATGAATTGGAGGCTAAACATTGTTGCACTACCACAGCACATCTGCCTCAGCATGCATGATTACACCTTGCATCATCTATTGAACCCCATCCAGTGTACCGCAACTCTTTACAGTATACATTGCATGTAGGTGACTATTTTGTACACGTACTGGGACATGTGCATGCCCACACCAAATAGCTGCTGCCTTGACTGTGCTCCCTGAAGGTGGCAGTTCAGTGTGACACACTCCTATTTGTATCTTCTTGCAGGTGATGGAGGATATCCCTTGAGGCCGTGGCTACTTACCCTTGTGTGGAACCCGCAGAACAGCCATGAAGAGGAGTATAATCGTGTGCACACTCATACCCGTGTTATGAATGAGCAGACCTTTGGCCTGTTGAAGGCGCGGTTCCGCTGCCTAAGCAGGTCTGGTGGGGCACTCCTATATAGGCCTGAGAAGAAGGCGAAGATCACCATGGCCTGTGTCATGCTGCACAACATGTGCGTCCAAAGAATGTACCACTGCCAACTGACATTGACATGCATGGGCCGGGTGAGGATGAAGGGGATGGAGACGGAGGCGAAGGAGCCCCCCCTGCCAGTATGTGATGCATGGGATGGCCATGCTGTACGCCAAGTACTAATTGACGAATACTTTTGAAACGCAGGGACCATGAAAGTAATGTGCCTGTGACACACTGGCTGCATGTGGACATGCACACTTGTTTTGTCAGAAGTGCCCCACTGTACACCATCACACATCAAATGTACATGCACAAAAAGAAGCATTTCCAGCCAATGATTTTCTTGCACACAACGGGTGTATTTTCCAGACACGTGATAATGTGAACATAATCCCCTCACAACCCCCAGTGAACTCCCTCACCCACCCTACAAACCCCAAAAATACTCAAGAAAACTCCCTCACCCGCCCTACAAACCCCAAAAATACTCAAGTAAACTCCCTCACCCACCCTACAAACCCCAAATGTCCCCATATGTACAACAAACACTGGTCCCTTGACCAACATACATTTTCCAAATGTCATTGGCCCTCATTACGACCCTGGCGGATTTTTTCCGCCAGCGACGGACTTTCCGGCCATGGCGCAAAGTCCCTTTACGCCATGGCGGATGGCGGACTTACCGCCCCATTCCGAGGTCGGCGGGGCGGTAAGTCCCCATTGACCCATTTACCCTTCCCCATTCCCATTTCGGCCCCATAGGGCTCAATGGGAGTGGGGAAGGAGTTAATTACGCCACCGTAAAATACGGTGGCGTAATTAACACCAAGGTCCCAGAGCGCCATGGATTTTTCCGCCCGCAAAAAGCGGGCGGAAAAATGACCATGGCGCTCCAGGAACTCGTAGTTGGCGGTAAGGGGTCCGCGCAGCTAACGCTGGCGCAGACCCCTTAGCGCCAGGGTCGTAATGAGGCCCATTGTCTGCCCACTCTATTTCATTGCTATTTTGGGATCCGGGGGTGCCATGGTCAAGCGCCGTGCACTCCTCCGCGTCAACTGCACGGGGCTCGATTGGGCCCAGGTAGAAAGGGTTGTGGCAGTGGAGGTGTCGATGGCCAGTCCCATGCCTGCCCCAAGGTGTGGGCGCTGCATATGAGGCAGGTTTGTAAGCAGGGCCTGCGTAAGTGCCCCCAGTCACTCCCTCATGGCACTTGTGGATGCCTCAACAGCAGCAGTGTTGGCTGCGATGGCTGTGGCAATAGCCCTCATGGAGTCATTTCAATCTAGTATTTGTTGCCGCATCAGTTCAAGCATCGACTCCTGTCATGCCTCAACCCTTGACAGACGAGCCTCGAAGGAGTCGTTGGCTGCAGGAGTGCTGGTGACCGGGGTGGTGGTAGGCAGGGTGGTGCTAGGCAGGGTGGTGGTAGGCAGGGTGGTGGTAGGCAGGGTAGTGGTCATCAGGGTGGTGGTAGGAAGGGTGGTGGTCTTCAGGCTGGTGGTCGGCAGGCTGGTGGATGGCACTTGTGTGGTGCCCACGTCCAGGGCACACTCCTCCTCAAAGAGGCATAGGTCTGACTCATCAAGGTCCGAGTCGTGGAGGCTGGGATCGTAGATGCTCTCTGCCTCTGTAGGGGTAGGGATGCTGGTAATGGGGCTTGGGGTGGGTGTGCCGGACATGATGGCACCCTCATTCAACAACCTCTGCATCCACAACGTCTGCGGTGGTTGGTGGAGCAGGAATAGAAACGCCTCCCACTGTTGTGGGTAGCTGCTGCTGGATAGTGGGTGCAGGTGTCTCCTCCATGGTTACTGCCCGGTGTGGCACACTGCCTGTTGCTCTGGGCAGTTTCTTGGGCTTGGGGGTGGCGGTGGCCCTGGTCCCTTGCCATGCAGTGGATGAACTTGCACCCCTGTCCTGCATGCCATCTTCCTCATCGGTGCCTGGGGGATAGAAGAGATGCAGGTCATCAGTGATGGTGTCACATGGCAGCGATAATACATTGCGCTGTGATATGTTCATACATTCATGCATCTAATTATTGTAGGGGTGTGGCAGCTGGTGTTATGAGGGGGCATGTGGACAATCAATGCATGGCTGGTGGCATGGCATTGGTATGGTGGATGTGTGGCGAGTTTCATGGGCACGGTTGGGTCATGTTGCACTTGTGTTGGAATTGGGATTGGCATTCAGCATGCGTGTGTAGCAGGGTGTGGCACACATTCTTTACTGGATATGTTGATGTGGGCCTGGGACATGCATTGCCTTGGCTAGTCTCACTTCCACGTCACTTGTGCCACGTCATGGTTTAGCCTACACGGATGTGATGGGACCTTCTTCTGTGAATATTGCGGCGCCCACCTCCTGGTCTACGATTCCCTCTATGGATTTAGGATCTATAAAGGTACTTGCTGTCTCCTCCCATGCCATCAACTTCACAGGAGAGTGTGTGCCCCTGCCTGTCGCCATTGTGGCCCTCCTGTTGTCCGCCAGGATCTTCCTCACCCTGAGGCGGAGGTCATCCCACCGCTTCCGACAGTCGCGCCCACTCCTTGGGGTGGTTCCCACTGCCGACACCCTCTGTGCGACCTCCTGCCAGATTTCCTTTTTTTTGGTTTTGGCCGCATGCTTCATGTCGGTGCTCCTGATCATGTCTGCATGCTGGGCTAGGGTGTCAGCGAGCATACTTAGTTCAGCGTCTGAAAAACTCTGTTTTCGCTTCCTGGGGGTCGCCTTCCTGGTAGCCTTGGACATCCTGCTTCTATTCTGCCACAGAATAACACAAAAGAACTGGTGGTTGTGGAGGGTGGCAATGGATTGTGTTTTTAAAGATGGCCGCCGGCCCATTTCCCGTTCCTGTTCGATGACGTAATTTCCGGGTCCGTTTTTTGCGAACACGGTAATACCGTGCCGGTATTACCGTGCCGGTATTTAGGGGTTGGTATGAGGCGGTAACACTATGGGCGGGCCCCGCAATGCCGGTATAGGGGGGTTGGTGGCCCTTTACCGGCATGGTGGTATTGCCACTACCGGCATGGGGGAAAGCGCGTGCTCGCGCACTCGTAATCACCCACTGTTAGCGGGTTCATACGAGCATGGACCCGCTCATTCCGGCATGCCGGTAATGAACCCGCTTTTACCGGGCAACTCGTAATGAGGGCCATTGTCTTTTCATGCAAATAGAAGAAGCCATGTACCTACAAATAAATTCAAGGGCCCTCATTACAAGTTAGGCCAAATCTGTAAAAATGGTACTTGGGGACAGTGTCATTAAGTAGTGCAAGTAAGAATAGTGCATAGTATCAGCTTGTTTTACTTCCACCACTTTTAGAAATGCACAGATTACTTTATTCACAAAGGTGTCCACTTGTGCATTTATTGAGGGCTGCCCCTTAGCAGGAAAGATGAGCTGTCCAGCCCCCTTTTATACATTAGATCCGTGAGCGCACCCCTGACACTTATATCTGATAGGATCCTAGCACCCACGTGTTCCGCAGAGTTCATTTCACAGTGATGGGCACTTAAAGGGCCCATTACTGTAAAATGTAAACAAACACATGTCTATCCCTGTTTGGGGGATAGGTATGCAAGGGTGACATCAGTGGTTCAAACCGCAGCTTTCACACTTGAGGAAAAATGCATGACAGGGTCAGAAATGGCCCTGTAATTTGTGCACATCCCCCTGCGCCTGCTGCCAACAAGTTCAGGGGAATGTGATTCATTTATTCACATTTCAAAGCACATTCCATATGTGAATTTGGGATGTGCATTGAAATGCACTCCTTTTTTGCGCAAATGTGCAAAGGCAGTGGAAAGGGCATCTAAATATATTTAATATGACCTAGGGTTAAATGGTTGTTTCAAGTACAAAGTGCAAATACTTATATGTTACCAGTCACATGAGCTCTTCATACCAAACCTGTAAACAAGATCTGCAAATGTTCCACCCTGTATGTGAGAGAGCAGAGCAAAAGGCTGTCTGAGAAACTCATGTTCCCCTTTAAGGTGCAGGGCCAGGAGCAGTATTAACATTTCATGTTACCACTGATTCAGAAGGGGGCTACATTAATTCCGGGAATGTTCATATACACCAACTGTGGAATGTCCATCACCCAGAGAATGCTCAGAACATGTGGAATTCTCAGCACTCATGAAATGCTCAGCACATGTGGAATGTTCAGCATGTGCCGATTGTCAGCACCTCTGGAATGCTGGCTGGAATGCTGGCAATGAGCGAAATGCTCTGCACATGTTGAATGATCAGCACATGTGGAATTTTCAGCATGTGCAGACTGTCAGCACCTCTGGAATGCTCAGCATGTGTGGAATGCTCTGCACATGTGGAATGCTTCTAACATGTGGAATGCTCTGCACATGAGGAATGCTCAGCACATGTGGAATGTTCAGTATGTGCAGATTGTCAGCACCTCTGGACTGCTGGCAATGTGTGGAATGCTCTGCACTTATGGAATGCTCAGCATGTGTGGAATGCTCTGCACGTGTGGAATGCTCAGCATGTGCGGAAACCTCATTGTCTGTGGCATGTTCACTAGGTGGGTGTGTTGGTGCCTCTTGAGTCATTGTTCCTTTCCAGTGATGGTTGGATTTGCCAATAGGGCCCATTCATTGCTTGCACGGTTAAATATGGTGTCCTCCAAATGATTGCTTGGAACTGATTTTAGAATAGCCTGTGACCCATCAGATAACAATATCTCTTTTAAAGTGTTATACATGAAGTATCCAGGGACACATATTTTACGGTAGAATGCATCAACAATGAAAATAGCACCCACACTTGGGAGCTCAAGGTCAATCTGCAAAGACCAGGAACAGATAGAAAACAACCTTTTGGAAATATGGAAGAGGATCTGAACATATCACTCTGGTGCCCCTTGAAATTGATTTCAATATTGTAGCTTGGGCACATTCCTGAGTAAACTTGAATATATATATATTTTATTTATGGGAGGATGTGGCTTTCTACATGAGACCAGGCAGACTAGTTTCCTGAAATGTAGTGCAGGACACTCAGCATTTCGGAGGGTGTATCGTCCTCGTCTTTTCTTTACTTCGAACACATGCTCTTCAGAGAAATCTCCCTCGCAGGTAATTCTACCTGCGAAGGAGTCTCTATTGGGCAGGTGGGTCTCTCTTAATGGGCTGAAGGGGAGTGTTGTGGGCTGGCATGTTTGGATTAGGGGTGGGACAGAAAGAAATTGATTAGGAGTCACATGTGTTGGGATGGTCGATATTGGTCTCAATGTAGAAAAAGGTTTACATTGAACACACCGTATTGATGACTGGGGTAGACGCGATGTTGACGCAATGTTGCAATCTGGTATGTATCTAGTGTCGTTCATTAGAATGGGATGAGTGTTGCTATTAGGGTTATTTTGAGTGCAGGTTGATACATTGTAGATGTGCATACCGGTTTATAGTGAAAAAACCGAATCACAAAATCTCGAAAACAAAAATATCGATTTTGTTTTCGGTTTTTTGACCGACTACCGTGCATACCGTGAAGACATCATGAAGTAAGACACAGACAACAGACTTCAAATTCAAATAAAATATATTTATTAACTTAAATGTCAGGATGGTTGAAGACCTAGTTTGCCCTATTCTAAGGTGGGACTTCCATACCTGAACGAAACTAAGGAAAGTCGCAGTCAAAGAGTTCAACTTTAAAGTCTGTCTGTGTCCAAAACCTATCCTTGACCTCACAACTAAAGTTAACAAGTGTGTAGGGATTTCAAAGTCAAAGAAAACATTTTTCAACTCAATGTTCTGAGCCTCTTCCAGCTCACAGCTTTCTCTCTGCTCCCCTTCCCCAAGCATAAGAAACTTTCATGAAAAAGTCTCAAAGTTTACCTTTCTTCTGCTCAAGGTGGCACTGTTCAGCACCAATCCTTGGGGTTCCCTTCCCCAAGTTTCAAGTAACAAAATCCAAAACCAAAAGGTTCTTGAGACTCCGGTCCCAAGACAACAAGTGCAGTCTTTTACATCTCAGGGCTCCCTTCCTCAAGACTTCAATGTCATTGTTTACACTTCCTTCAGTCTTCTCAAAAAAGTCTTAACACAAAAACACTGTGTCGACCTGACCCTACTTCTGGCTTACCTCGCCAGTTCCTTTGCAGTGATTTTATTGAGCTGTTTCACCTTTCACCATTCAGGGCTCTCTGGTCTAGGCGCACTTGACAAACCACATGGTCCACCCATCACAGGACACGCAGCCAGGATACCCGGCCTCTTCAGCCCACATAGGTTCCTTGGCACATGCTCCTGTGCACCAAGTCACCCTTACTTAGTTTGTTGTATTGGTCTCTTGGCTTAATGTGTAATCTTCTCTATGCCCATCCGCCACTCACCAGCCTTCTATGTTTCTCCCCAGTGGCTCCCGCGACTTCCTCCCAGCCTCCAAAGCAGGAAAGAATACACTGGCACATGCCCCGTTTACTCGCCGTGTCTTTTCTTCCACACTCTGGCACCGCCAATGTTTCTTCCTGGACGTTGACAGCATCCTCTGAGCTCCCAGGATCCTCAGCAGCTCCTGCTACTCGCACTGAATAACGGAAGCTCGCAGGTTTGTAGGAAGTACACAGCCTATTCACATCGTGTCTCACAAGTCCTCTAGGGTTGCTGCCGGCATCCTGGTTTGGGAGGATAGCTCAGGGGCAACGTGCTCGCCTTGGAAGCAAGGTGACACGGAGCACCACAGGTTTGATCCCCGGATCCGTGCTTAGAAACCTCTGGGTATTAAGCGTGTTATAAATATCCTATCATATCATAGGTTGCACTCCTCAGGCTTCTCCTTGATTGCTTTGTGGCTCTGCCACCACAAGTCACACACCTCTTATCAAACCTTGGCCTTGCCACACTGCATTCACTCATAAATGTTCACTGTTTGGTTTTCTTCAGCCCTCAATGTACATGACGTCAGGATTTGAGTTAAATTGTTGTGCAACATATATTCAATATTGTTTACTTTCAGTTCGGTGATCAATTAGCACTTATGTTGCTTAATTATGTTCAGTAATCCACTTATTTGCTTCTATGTTAAAGTTTCATTTAGTTCAGTATACATTATGCAATTGTTTGCTTCAATGATAAACTTCCATTTAGTTCGGTATTCAATATGCATTTGTTGGCTCCCTTTTACTGACCGTTACTCACCCGCAGTCCTTTTAGTGCATCCCAGTGTTTAAGCGCCCATGCGCCACTCACCATCTTTCTAGTTTTCTCTCCTGTGGCTCCCTTGAATTCCTCCCAGCCTCCGAAACTGGGAAAACCATTGGCACGTGCCCCGTTCGCTCGCCGAGTCTTTTCTTCCACACTCTGGCACAGCCAATGTTTCTTCCTGGATGTGGACAGCATCCTCTGGGCTCCTGGGATCCTCAGCAGCTCCTGCTGCTCACGCTGAATAATGGCGGCTCCCAGGCTTATGGGAAGTACACAGCCCATTCACATTGTGTCTCACAAGTCCTCTGGGGTTGCTGCCGGTGTCCTGGCTCAATCTCCGGTCCCACCATGGCTGCCTCCTCTCAAAGGCCCCCTGACGTCCTCCCTGTTGTGCTCTTTCCTACTGGGCTGGACTCCTTTTATACACCTGCAGCCTCTTGACATGCTGCAGGTGTGGATGTCCAATTAGCCATGCTTTAGCAAGAAACAAAGGGACATGCCTGACTCTCACTACTCTTAGCATGCATCTTCCTTGTCCCATTACCAGAGTGGTGAAAGAGTGTAGCCTCCATTACTCTTAGTTGCTTCTACTTAGTCCCAGTACTGTCAAAGTTTACATGTGGGAACATGAGGGGTACTGGCTTATAATAGCCCATAAAGGATTGGGGAGGGTTAGGTTGGTCATCAATAGGGAAAAGGGCATACCGTGTCACGCCCATCTTACCTTAATCCTTTTCCTTTTCCTTCCTCCTTCTGGTCCTTCTGGACTGTTCATATCTGCTGTCCCTTTCTTGGTCAATGGGACAGGGAGAACAATAACCCATAAATACCTCTGGGATAGGGCCTTGTTCCTGGAAGGGAAATGTAAAATACTGCATCTTGCCTGAGAGCATCTCATTCCCAATCGCCAGAGGCTACTTCACCCAGGTAATCCTCCCTTGCTTCTACACCCCCAGAGTCAGGATCCAACAGCAATAGACTTTCCCTGGCCACCTGTGAAGAGGATCCCAGGGGAGTAGATGTGAGAATGCCCTCAGTTTTCTCACAATACATGTGGCAACATAATTACAATGATGCGGGTACAGTGTGAATACAAAGTAGTTGTGCAACGTAGTGCCTATAGATGGGAAGCAAGGAGTTTTATATGCACACACAAGAGGAGAAATCTGAGGATGGGGAAGCCACTCTGATGGGTTTGCAGTAGTCCTGAACACAAGTACACAAATATATATATATATACATGGGGTTTTTCAAGGGAGATGTGTTTGGGACATTTGGGGAACAGGGGGAGCATGTTCAATACATGGGAAGGTCGTATACCGCAGGTCTCTTATAGCTGGGGTTAGTTTAGGTAACATAAGTCTGGGTTGGTGAGATTAACTTTGTGTGACCTGGAGAGTTGGTTGACCGAGGTCAAAGGAAGGAGGAAGTCAGCTAATTGCATTTGGCCTACTGTGATAGTATCAAATGATCATTCGGGGCCAGGACAAAATGAAGTGCAAGTGGGTCATAGGTTTATGACTTGGGACCGTTGTGGATAATGGATGTTATGTTCCTGAGAACATGGGCACGTGTTATTCAGTGACCAGGGATGCCACGCCACATTTCAGGGTCAATTTGGGGCCAGTTAATAAACCAGGTGCAAGAGGTGCTTAACGGCAGAGGTGGCAAATAGTTTATGGGTTTCAATTAAGTTCTCAGGAAGATGACGAGGATGTAGGTCAAAGGTCATGCGGGCTGAAATGGCAGTCACAACAAATTAGCATGAAACAAGAAATACCAAGGACACCAGCAAGTCTGGGTGGATAAGATATTTGTCACTGGTTCAAAGGAAATTTGTTTATTTTTCTCCCTCCTCATATTGATGAAGTGTTCTTGTAAAAGCCATGCGCATCATGCCCGGGGTTGGAGGTCCTAGACCAGATGGAACTTGTAATACATCAGGATTGTTGAAGGTGAATAATTAATGAAGGGATTGTACTTGTAAATATGATCTAATGTAAATGTAAGTTGATGGGTTTGGTGTTTAGGTGAATGTGTCCAATAAGAACGTGGGAACTTTGGGCGATTAGATTTCCTTGTATAGGGTTAGCCAATCATATATGGGGGGATGACTTTGTTACGAAATATGCGGGAGTGTGTTAAATGTTGCAACAATGTGTATATATTTCATGACTCACAGGCGCAGATGGTCCGTGTGGCACAGATGCAATCAGATTGGCTCAGTCTGTTGTAGTTCCCCCAAGATGGCGACTCAGAGACTTTGCAGCTTTTCAGGCTTTCCCTTTGCTCCCATGCTGTCAGATGGAGGTTATCAGGCGTCCCGAACGAACCAATGTCGTGTTGCTATTCTTTCTACAGCAAATGCTCTGTAAATCAGTGCACAAGAGATCTATTTTGTTTAAACCCTTCCCAGCATTCTATCTGTAAACATTTAGCTCATTTCTTTCCACACTTAGAAGGTCCGCCCTCCTTCCGCTGCATTTCTGTTCACAGTGGCAGAATCTCCCTGACTCTGCATTCGCTGGTACGTTTCCCCAAGTGTTTTCATCCCAGTTCCCTACGGCATTATTCCCTGCTGATCTCTCCTTTGTTTTCACACAGGTGTTTGTAGCCTCGCTCTTCTCTCTCACCAGCGGAGCATGCCGCGCGCCCTCAGAGAGCATGTTCCGGTAGGTGCATTTTAGATTTACTTTCCCCTCCCTTTGTTCTTTGCCATTCTCTTACCATCTTCCCTTTCGGTTACAGCCCACTCAGATATACGGCAGAAAGTCTTCTCGATCGCTCTTCCTTTCTCCACAGAGCCAGTGGAAATGTTTCTTTCCTTCCAACACAGCATCACAAGGGGTATTACTGACATTCCCACTTCAGGCTTTTTTCCTTTGCTCTCGGTGCAACTATCTCCATCAACTCTCCCCTTTGTGTATTACAGTGCTTTTAAGAAGATATACCGCGGTAACCACCACAAGAAGCCCTCCTAGACATCCAGCATACAGATGGGCCTAGAACCAGTGAAAACAAGGACACCAGGGGTTTCTTCCCCAGAGGGTTTCCTTGGGAACTCTGTCTTCCCCTAACTTTTGCTTTGGGGAGAATAGGTTGACTATGCAGATTCTCCATTCCACCGAACTGCTGCCTCAGATCCAGGTTAGTGCATTCCGCATATTTGTATTCTTGTTTGGTGCCTAGCTACTACATATCACAATATAAAGCGTAACTTTTGTGTGGTTCGAGGAGAATCAAGTTAGTTCTGTCTCTAAGGAGTCGTCTAGCACTTCCCGGCCGTTTGAATACAATAAACTTGCTTTACTGACAAACGTGCACTCACTTCTTGAGAGGTGTGATTTTTTTTAGAGAGATCTGAGGTCTGCCCCAACACATAGTACAGGCAAGATCATTTTTCGATTAAAGGTTGGGAGCTCTTTTGCAATGTTTGACCTATCAGTAAATTGAACATTTTGTGTTGGAATCTCAATGGATTAAACTCTGCACAGAATAGGTGACTGATATTTCGGTCCATACACGATACGAATCATGACATTGCATGTCTCCAAGAGAACCACATTTGACTTGGAGATCAAAGGCTTTGGGTACAACCAGAGGTATCTCAGATGTTGACCTCAGTTGAATAGAAGGGTTTTCCACTATTCAGCCGTGTATCAGTACTGATGAAGCTATCATGTACTCTAGGGCCATCAGATAGTTCTATGTGTATACTACTTGGGGCACACTTGTGATTATCTATGAACCTAGAATCTTTGACTCAATCGTTGTGTATAAAGCTGGGCTGTAGCTGTTTGGGTTGGCTGAACCAATGCCTGTGTGCTGGGACTTTAATCAGGGATGTGCAATCTGCGGCTCGCCAGATGTTCTGAACTTTGACACCCATCAACTCTTACAATTGATTATTCTGGCTAGTGACAATGGTTATTATTATTATTGTATTTATTGAGCATGGACCGAGCAACAAGAAGAAAGGATGTGCTTTACAGAGGTATAAACCAATACACATACATAACTGAGCACTTTACAGACATGTACAACATTACAGATGCATTACGGAGCACTTTTCAGTGGTAACAACAGAACAGATATACAGCGGGGGGTAGGATACAGAGGGGGACATTGGAGAGGTACCGCTGTACTGGGTGGCTGGGGGAAGAGGGGTGGGTGGCATCTAGCGAGTCTGGTGGCGTGACGTGATGACCTAGGTGTTGAGGAGGAGAGACTTCTTGAAGAGGTCAGTCTTGAGGTCTTATCTGAATTTTAGAGTATCTGGGGGCGAGTCTGATGCCAGCAGGGAGGAGGTTCCATAGTCTTGAGGCATAGGCAGAGAAGGCATGTTTTCTAGTCCTTTCTTTTTTGCAGTGTTGGATTGTAAGTCTGCACGTGTCCTAGCTTCTGGTGGTGCGCAGTCTGCCGGAGATGCAGAGTATCTGCACAAGCTAGCTGGGTGATTTCAGGGTGACTGCCTTATAGATGAGGCAGTAAGACTTGAAGGTTATTCGTGCATGCAGTGGGAGCCAGTAAAGGTTGATGAGGGCCAGGGTGATGTGGTATATCTGCGTAGACCTTTGATGAGACATGCGGCCGCATGAAGGACACTTCTCAGGGGCATAAGGGAGAATGACAGGAGGCCTTCGAGGAGGGCATTTCCCCCATCCAGGTTGGATAGGAGCAGTGCTTGAATGGTGGATCTAAAGCTGTCCGGAGGGAGGAAGAGCTTGACTTTTCGCAGGAGGGAAAGCTGATACCAAGCTGTCTTAGTTTTCTTAGCTATGTGTGTCTTGAAGAGAGGTGTTTGTCGATGTGGAACCCGAGGGACTTGGTGCAGGAGGTGAGCTCTGGTATGAAGCCCTCAGAGTTCATGGTTGATAGCCAGGTCAGTATGTCTTGGTGTTCACTGGAGTTGTTGAGGGGTAGGAATTCGGTCTTGGAGGGTTTGAGCTTCAAGGATGCACTGGACATCCAAGACCGGATCAGCGATAGGCAGGTTTTGATCCAATGGATGTCTTTGATGGAGACGTTCTTGTGGTATAGGTGTGTGACTTCAGTGTATTGGTGGATGTGGATCTTGTGTGTGGCTAGGCGTGCTCCCAGCCGATCCATGTATTTATTGAAGATCACTGGGGAGACAAAGAAAACCCTGCGGGACTCCACAGGTGATGTGTAGAATTGGCAATCTAGAGGAGTCCATCTGAACAAACTGTTTGCGGTTTGACCGAGGTAGGACTTGAACCAGCGTAGGACAAGGTTGCTGATACCCATGTGCCAATGTGGGGTTTCTGTAAGTTCTTGGTGGTCTACTGTGTTGAGAGAGGTTGAATGGAACCAGTAGGCAGGGGTGGCCGTCGTCCAGGATGATGGGGGTGTCGTTGACCACCTTTATGGTTGCTGTCACCGTGCTGCATCTGGGTATGAATCTGGATTGGTAGGTTTGGAGGAGATTGTTGGTGTTGATGGGTTGCTGCAGTTGTGTGGCTACCACTTTCTCAATGATCTTACCTAGGACTGGAAGATGGATGATGGGGCGATAGTTAATTCGATTGTTGGAATCCAGAGTGTGATATGATATGATAAGGCATTTATAACGCACCTATACACAAGTCTTTCAAGGCGCGACAAGGCAATGTGTTTTTTTAGTAGAGGGAGGATTTGTCCTGTTTTTAGGGTCAATGGGAAGGTGCCTTGAGTTATTGAGCTGTTGATCATCTCCAAGTAAGGAAGGAGAGCTTCTGCATGGAGGGTCTTGAGGATGGATGCTGGGAGGATATCATCTGTATATGATGTGGCTTTAAGGGCAGCCAGGGTTTCTATCAGATCCTCTGTCGATGGTAATTGTAGTCCAAAGCATTAGGAGGGCCAAAGCTTGCAGACCCCTAGAATGTGACCTATGCTTAAAGGTAGAAAACATAGCTCACAGTAAAAGACATGCAGATTGATATTAGATAGTGGCTTCATCTAGGGGATCAGATATGCTCATTCCACTGTGCATGGGCCCGATTGCCAATCAAGGCACATTGATCTTGCTTGGTGTTAGTGTGGGTGGAGCCTGAGATGCTGACTGTAAGTTGCTTGTGGTCTGAGTGTCAGGACACACAGTAGGTAAACACTTACTGATGTTTGGTCTAAGCCCTAATTAAATAAGGCCTTTGATAGAAATTCATATTGCCAAGAAATTCAGATTTTAATTTTTGAATACTGCAGATTACTATGTCATCTTGCATTCCTCAGGAAATACAACTACGGGTGATATCAAAAAGAAAGCTCAGAAAGATAAGAGGACCTTTGTTCCATACTTTAATACGCTTGGATAGTCAACTCTCGCCTTGCATGTAGAAGGGGCTGATGGATGAAATAGACAAAGGGTGTCCTTTCTGTAAAGAATCAATCCATAGAATCTATCTAAACTTCTAGCTTGTAAGTCTTTTTACAGATAACTATTCCTGAAATGAGACCTTTCACCATGGAAGAAGAGGCAGGTTGTTTATAATCTGAATATTATGCAACTTAAAGAGATAGCCATCATAAGTGAGCTGCCCACTAGCCTTTGGAAAGAGAGGTTGGCTTTTGGAATGATTTTGCAGATTCATCTGCGTAATAGGTGACTGTTTCCAGCTTCCAGGCTCTATATGTATTATGAATAAAAGGTGTGCAAGAGCCACCCCCTTTCAGAACACTTGATGAGATGGCACATACACTAGAAACGGTTCCGTCTATAGAACAGGACTTTTGGATATGAAAAGGAATTTGCTTATATGAGAACTGTTTTGGAGTGATGGATTTGGTATCTTATTTTCTACAAAGTTATTTCTATTCCGTGACATCCAGGATGTTTCAAGGGTTGGCACATGTAGGAGCATCAGGATTGCTCTCCACATGAAACCAGGAATGGTTTGCTCCCGAATGTATAGCCATAGCCCAAGGTTACTAAAGGGGAATTGCCATGTGTCTGCAGAACACTGCTGGGAAGGTATTGATCTCCAAGTGGATTGAATACAGGTTCCCTGATGGAATCATCGATAGCACATGCTTGGAGTTTTGGATACCTTCTCCAACTGGATGGAGAATTACCCATTCCGAAGAATACCATCATTGTAGAAACAAATATTCATACCCAGGTTTGGAGTATCAGTCAATATAAACAGTGACAGTGGTACATTTTGTCAATCATCTTATAAAGGAGGTGTACTGCAGTGAACCACTTGGTTGTCTGCTGGTCACTCTTCATGATTTTCTTCTTTGAAAACAGTATATACCTGTACCAACTACACATGGAACTGGTAGGAAAGTGAACCTTTCATGTGTGGTTAATAATTCTGATGTGCAAACCTGCCCCTGGTATACGTGCAGGTGTATTGTGGCCTGGAACGCAGGGACCTATAAGTTGGATGGAGACTGGAATCATGGAGTGGATTTACTTTTTGGATTTCTTCCTAAAAAACAGAGTGTCAGCCAGTTCAGATTCCTAATGTTTTTTAAGCTCTCCCGAACTGGATTTCTGATGAGGATTATGTCAGGGCACTGGCAGCGGATGCACAGCCAGGGCCCCAGTTTCTGCAGTTGGAACTAAGGCTTTGTTAACTCCTTCCCCTGCACCCTTAAATGAAGGAGTATGGCAACATGGAGAGGGAAATGTCATGGTCTAATGAGGGTAGAGTAACACTCTCAGAGTGCAATGTTACAGAGCGCAAAGAAGATGATGGAATTGCTAGGCACCTATACCTTCTAGGCATCCATACACGCTATGCACCCATACGCTCTATGCACCCATACATTCTACACACCCATCTGCTCTACATACCATGCGCTCTACGCACCATACGCACTACGCACTCATCCGATCATAGGCACTCATCCGCTCATAGGCACTCATCCCCTCATAGGCACTCATCCGCTCTACACACTCATCCGCTCTACACATTAATCTGCTCTACACACACATGTGCTCCACACACTCCTCCGCTCTATACATTCATCCACTCTATACATTCATACGCTCTGCATTCTCATACGCTCTACGGACCCATACGCTTTACGCACCCATCTGCTCTACTTACCTATACGCTCTACGTACCCATACGCTCTATGCACCCATACGATCTATGCACCCATACGCTCTACGTACTCATCCGCTCTAGGCACCTATCCGCTCTACACAACTCATCCGCTCTACACAACTCATCCGCTCTACACAACTCATCCGCTCTACACAACACATCATCTCTGCGCACACATCCGCTCAACGCACTCATCCGCTCAACGCACTCATCTACTCCACGCAGTCATCCGCTCAATGCACTCATCGGTTCAACGTACTTAACTGTAATTACTCGTTTTATCCACGCTACCGACTTCATCCGCTCCATTCACTTCGTTTATTCATCATGCATGCATTATGTGTGTGTCTCTATGTCCACTGTGTGCATGTATGTGTATGCCTCTATGTCCACTCTGTGTATGTATGTGTGTGTCTCTATGTCCACTTTTTGCCTGTGTGTGTCACTATCTCCACTGTCTGTGTGCCTGTGCATGTGTGTGTATGTTTGTATGTGTTTATTTTCTGGGACGGCATACACCTAGAATTGAAGCAATAGAGCCCTGCACATCAAGGGGATACAGCAGTATGTGTTCATTCAGAAGGGTAGCATGTCTGGGGTAAACATGGAAGAGCATGGAGAGAGGGGGGACAGTAGTATGGGTGCATTCAGAAGGGTAGAATGTCTGTGGTACACTTGGAAGAGCATGGAGAGAGGGTGACAGTAGTATGGGTGCATTCAGAGGGGTAGCATATCCGAGGTACACTTGGAAGAGCATGGAGAGATGGGGGACAGTAGTATGGGCGCATTCAGAAGGGTAGCATATCCGGGGTACACTTGGAAGAGCATGGAGAGAGGGGGGACAGTAGTATGGGTGCATTCAGAAGGGTAGCATATCCGGGGTACACTTGGAAGAGCACGGAGAGAGGGCGGGACAGTAGTATGGGTGCATTCAGAAGGGGAGCATATCTGGGGTACACTTGGAAGAGCATGGAGAGAGGGGGGACAATAGTATAGGTGCATTCAGAGGGGTAGCATGTCCGGGGTACATTTGGAAGAGCGTGGAGAGAGGGGGGACAGTAATGTGGGTGCATTCAGAAGGGTAGCATATCCAGGGTACACTTGGAAGCACATGGAGAGAGGGGTGACTGTAGTATGGTTTCATTCAGAAGGGTAGCATATCCGGGGTACACTTGGAAGAGCATGGAGAGAGGGGGGACAGTAGTATGGGTGCATTCAGAAGGGGAGCATATCTGGGGTACACTTGGAAGAGCATGGAGAGAGGGGGGACAGTAGTATCAGTGCATTCAGAAGGGTAGCATGTCCGGAGTACACTTGGAAGAGCGTGGAGAGAGGGGGGACATTAGTATGGGTGCATTCAGAAGGGTAGCATGTCTGGGGGAAACTTGGAAGAGCGTGGAGAGAGGGGGCAACAGTAGTATGGGTGCATTCAGAAGGGTAGCATGTCCAGGGTACATTATGGTACACTTGGAAGAGCATGGAGAGAGAGGAGACAGTAGTATGGGTGCATTCAGAGGAGTAGCATGTCTGGGGTACACTTGGAAGAGCATGGAGCTAGGGGAGACAGTAGTATGGTTGCATTGAGAGGGGTAACATGTCCGGGGTGCACTTGGAAGAGCATGGAGAGAGAGGGGACAGTAGTTTGGGTGCATTCAGAAGTGTAGCATGTCTGGGGTACACTTGGAAGAGAATGGAGAGAGGGGGGACAGAAGTATGGGTGCATTCAGAAGGGTAGCATGTCTGGGGTACACTTGGAAGAGCATGGAGAGAGGGGGGACAGTAGTGTGGGTGCATTCAGAGGGGTAGCATGTCTGGGGTACACTTGGAAGAGCATGGAGAGAGGGGCGACAGTAGTATGGGTGTATTCAGAAGGGCAGCATGTCCGGGGAGAGGTGGGACAGTAGTTTGGGTGCATTCAGAATGGTAGCATGTCCGGGGTACACTTGGAAGAGCATGGAGCGAGGGGAGACAGTAGTATAGATGCATTCAGAGGGGCAGCATGTCCGGGGTACACTTTGAAGAGCATGAGGGAGGGACAGTAGTTTGGGTGCATTCAGAGGGGTAGCATGTCCGAGGTACACTTGGAAGAGCATGGAGATAGGGGGGCAGTATTATGGGTGCATTCAGAAGGATAGCATATCCGGGGTACACTTGGAAGAGCATGGCGAGAGGGGGGACAATAATATGGGTTCATTCAGAAGTGTAGCATGTCCGGGGTACACTTGGAAGAGCATGGAGAGAGGGGAGACAGTAGTATGGGCTCATTCAGAAGTGTAGCATATCCAGGGTACACTTGGAAGAGCATGGAGAGAGGGGGACAGTAGTATGGGTGCATTCAGAAGTGTATCATATCCGAGGTACACTTAGAAGGGCATGGAGAGAGGGGTACAGAGGTTTGCAGGCAGGCTATGAAGTCAGACCTAGTCTTTATTAATCTGATAACAGCTCTGTAGCTCTGCTCCCCTCCTAGCTGTCTTCCTTACTGTGACTTGTGCACAATCTGTTCTACCTGATTGTATAAGAAATTCCCTTCTGTGGCTCGTCTTCCATTAATATGTTTATTTGGAAAACCTGATGCATTTCTACAGTATTCATCCATTGTTGCTAACTTTATGATGGTTTACTGATGATGAAGATTTAACAAAAATATAAATCCTAGTGAAAAGGATTCAAAAACTCTAAATAAAAGTGAAACAATATATACATTGCAATGTCCTTCCACATATTTTCTTTGCATGCAAATAGAAGAAGCCATGTACCTACAAATAAATGCAAGGGCCCTCATTACAAGTCAGGCCAAATCTGTAAAAATGGCAGTTAAGAGGCAGTAATTCCGTTGTCACCACTTTTCCACACTGCTTAATTCTGCCTTCGGAGCACATACCTTGAGGTATATCCTCCACTTTACCTCCATAAATCATTAGATTTACCACATTTAAGGTAAATCTGGAGCAATTCCCATGGAGTTGCATGGACTCCAGTATGGGAACTAACACTGCTGCCCCCAACCCCCAAAATCCCGCAGTGAATCTGCAGGACTCGTAATGAGGCCCAAAGGCTTTGAAACTGAAACAGGGAGATTTTTCATTTGAGAAAAAGGCATTCGAAAATGTGACATTCGAAAATGTCACTATAAACCATTCAAGATCACACAGATTATCAGTATGGAGCAATGCATCCTTTTTTGCAAGCAAGTGGCTGACGTGGAGGAAGCAGTGCTGTGGAGGAAGCAGTGCTGAGAGGCAGCCAGGTGACACTTCTGTTTTCCACAATGGAAGGCAGTTCAGCTTCTAAGGTGAGCGCCGCAAAGCAAACATGAGCATTTGTGAATTATGGATGCGTATTGAAATGCACTCCTTTTTGCACAAATGTGCAAAGGCAGCGGGAAAAGGCATCTAAACATATTTAATGTGACCTAGGGATTCACGGTTCTTTCAAGTACAAAGTACAAATACCTATTCATTGCCGGGTCACCTAAGCTCTTCATACTAAACCTGTAAACAATATCTGCACCCTGTATCTAAGAGACCAGAGCAAAGCAGAAGGCCGTCAGAGAAACTCATGTTCCACTTTAAGGTGCAAGGCCAGGAGCAGTAGTCACATTTTATGTTACCACTGGTTTTGAAGGGGGTAATTCACCCAATGTCACCATACACCAGCTGTGGAATGTCCATCACCCATGGAATGCTCAGCACATGTGGACGGTTCAGCATGTGCAGAATTGTCAGCACCTCTGGAATGCTCAGCATGCGTGGGATGCTAAGCACATGTGGAATGCTAATCAGATGTGGAATGTTCAACATGTGCAGAATTGTCAGCACCTGTGAAACGCACAGCACATGTGGAATGCTCAGGACCTGTGGAATGCTCAGCACGTGTGAATGCTCAGAGTCTGTGGAATGCTCAGCATGTGCAGAATTCTGATTAGCTGTGGCATGTTCACTAGATGGGTGTTTTGGTGCCTTTTGAGTCGTCGTTCCTTTCCAGGGATGATTGGATAGGCCAGTAGTGCTGTTTCAGTGTTTGAACGTTTACACATGGGGCTTCATTAGGAGTTTGGAGGTAACCATGGTGCTATTAGCGCCATGGCTGCCTCCAAATCCTTACCGACTCTGCCCTGGTGAATGGAGCTATTACCGCCCCATTCCAAGGTTGGCGGGCGGTAATTCCCCATTCACCAGGGCCCTTCCCCATTCCCATTTGAGCCCTGATAGGGCTCAATGGGAATGGGGAAGGCGCTAATAACGGTACCGCAAATTGCGGTACCGTTATTAGCATCAAAGTCCCTTTGCGGTCCCGTCCTTAATGCCTGGTAAAACCAGGCGTTAAGGGAGGACCCGCAAAGGGAACTCGAAATGAGGCGGTAAGGGCACCGGTACCGGTAATCCCTTACCGCCCACCTCGTAATGAGGCCCATGGTGTCCTGGAAATTATTGATTGGTGTTTGATTTTAGAATAGCCTGCAGTCATGTTTATGAAATAGTTTTTCTCAGCTCCATTAGAATAAATTATCTCTTTCTTAGTGTTATACATGAAATATCCAGGTGCACAGGGTCAGAACACGTAGAAAACATCCTTTTGGAAACATGGGCGAGGATCTGAAAGTATCACTCTGGTGCCCCTGGAAATTGTGTTCAGTATTGTAGTTTTTCCCACAATCCCGAGAACGCCTACATGCGTATCATTTAATTATGGGAGGGAGTGGATTTGTAATTGAGACAAGGCAGACTAGTTTCCTGAAATGTAATAGGAGAACCTCAGCATTTCTAAGGGTGTTACATCCTCGCCTTCTGTGTAAATGGAAGACAGCTTCTTCAGTGAAATCTCCCTCGCAGGTCATTGGGCAGGTGGGTCTCTCTTAATGGGCTGAAGGGGAGTGTTGTGGAGCTGGTTGGTATGCTTGGTATAGGGGTGTGACAGAAAGAAGTTGCTCAGGAGTCACTTGGCAAAGGCAAGGTCCTTTTTCAATTAAAGGTTAGGCGCTCTGTTGCAATGTTTGACCTATCAGTAAGTTGAATGTTTTGTGTTGGAATCTCAATGGACTAAACTCTGCACAGAATGGGTGACAGGTCTTTCAGTCATACGTGATACGAGTCATGACACTGCATGTCTCCAAGAGAACTGCATTTGTCTTGGACACCAAACGCCTGAGGTTAGCTCAGGCGTTGACCTCAGTTGAAGGGAATGGATTTTCCACTATTCAGTGCAGTATTAGTACTGATGGAGCTATCATGCACCCTAGGGCCATCAGATAGTTCTATATGTATACTGCTTGGGTCACACTTGTGACTATCTATGAACCCAACATGTATCAACCAAACATTGTGAAGAAATCTGCGCTGGAGCTGTGGGATGGCTGAACCAACGCCTGTGTGCTGGGACTTTAATCACGGGTCTGCAATTTGCGACTCACCAGCTGTTCTGGGCTATGACATACATGTTACAAAATTAAAATACACTTTTATAAAACAATAAAATTGCACAATATACAACACTAGCAATGTTAAGGATGAAGTATAAAAAGAAATACACACACTTCATATGAGCACAATGCCTTACAGTTACCTTTTTTCCTATAAAGCAGCAGCTTTAAGTAGTACACACTCCCAAACATGAAAGGCCACAGCCACAATCGCCAATGAGTCAGCAGAGTATATAATGGACCAAAACTGATCAGAACCTATTCTATCAGTTTCCATGTCATTTCATCGCGGGATGTTTTTTCGCAGGGGTTTTTACTGCGATTGTTTTAATGATAAAAAACATTGAATTGTTTTTACATTATTTGGGTTCCCCCAATCCCCCCCATTTTCTTTAATTTGTATTTATTCCCAAACACCCACACACCATATATATAATTTACTAACCCCCCTAAAAAAGATGATGTTTTTTTTCAACAAAAAAATATGCGGTAAAAAAACCAGCGAAGAAACATCCCGCGATGAAAGGACATTGTACCTTCTATCAATCGTGCAAACATTGGTATAACCCTTTATGTAAAGGTTGTTGAAATGTACACAACTGGTCAATATGTGTCGGTTTGTTTCAATATTAGTTTTACACAAACAGCACAATCTCTGCTCATGTTCAACCTACCAGCGCTTTGAGATCATACCAATGATACATAATGCGCTATATAAATGCCAAGTAACATAACATAACATAACATAACATAACAAAAAAGGTAGCAGGCACCCCCCTCTAGAAAGAACATGGCATGATAACCTGTCCTGTGTTTTTGTTCCCACTTTGAGAGTCCACAGCCATCACCTTTTGCTCACTATACTTTCCACAAAGGAGGATTATCAGTTTGCATATCAGCCTTTGTCCTGCCCACAAGGACAGTCCAGCACCAAAATGCCTGGCAAACCTACTTTGAACAAGAGTACCAACAGCAACCTCAGACACGTGTTTCAGCCTTGTTGGGCCTCATCAGTGAGGTGGAGCTGTGCCTCTCTCCACGTCTGAGTTCCCAAAGATAACTTTGTTTTTTCCCACCTTGAGAGTCTGCAGCCATCGCTTTTTGCTCACTGTACTTATCACAAAGGAGGATTATCCATTTGCAGACAGAGAGGAAGCACATGATAAGGTTGTATTTTGACTCGTGATGAGGCCTGTGTCTTTCGGCAGACAGAAAGGAGGTTGGAGCAGAGTCGGGAGCAGTTGTTTGTGAGGAGGCTGTGTTCACTCTCTAATACGCTGCAGGAGGAGCCTATTGCAACCAAAGACTCTCGCGGAGCAAAGCAGAGTCGGAGCAGAGTCGGGAGCAGCTGTTTGTGAGGAGGCGGTGAGGAGGCTGTTCTCACTCTCTATTACGCTGCAGGAGGAGCCTATTTCAACCTAAGACTCTCACGGAGCGAAGTTGTTTGCAGTTAGTTGCATTAGCTCTCCAAGCTCCTTTACGTCTATTACTAACTGCTGCTCCGCATTAACTTGCTCCCACGGCAGAATTGAACTCTGCTGGGCATTGATCACTGGGGCTGAGGGCTTCTGAGGTGCCGGGCTCCTTTATTGACTTGTACTTCAGGACGTTCTTTGTGAAGGACCTGTGTTGCTATATTTCACCTTGCTGGAACTCCCGCTGCCCAGTGCGTGGTAAACCTTGCCCTTGCCTTACCCCTGGGGACTGCGGGGCATGACCATTAATCTCACCCTTTGACCCAGGAATTGGCTTTTGGCTAGAGTTCCATCTTCCATTATCCAGGCTGCGCAGCCGGACATGTTGCTGAACAATTTAAGAAATCCTCATGAGATCAGGCCTGAGGAGCGGGGCTGGCCTGGTAACTTCTTCCCAGGAGCTGATGGCGGAATCTGAATCAGCCAGGGGGTTACAGTTGGGGGGGTCCCAAATCATGGACCGCTAATAAAGGAAGCCCCTACCTCCTGTTGCACTTACCCCTTCCCCTTGAAACAGGGGTCACATTCATCGCAGATGGAGAGGCAGGAACCTCCGGTGTTCTACATTCGTGCACTAAACCAGTGTTCAAATGGTTGGCACATGAGAAAAGTCACTCAAATGCACCAGCTTTATCACAATTGATGTCGCCAAGGTTGAGCTTAGGTTGGCTTACAAATGGGAGTTTTCTAAACCAGTGTTCACACCAGGGAATCCACCTCCCACCCCTTGAACCAGTGGTGATCTTCCACTATGGGGTGAAGGGCAAAATCCTGGGGTTGAGATCATTCCAATCAATATCGATGTACCTCATGTTAATCCACGGAAGAGGGCTAGCCCAGCGCTATCCACTCAGTCACTATTATCTCGGACACCAAAACGAACCCTGTCCTCGAGACCAATCTCTGGGCAAAGGGTTATGGAATATTACTTTGTAAAACCTGCTACTACTAGTACAGAGATTAAATCTCTCCCTGCTATGACGGGCACAGCAATGCTTGACCATTCAGTGATGGCTTCACAACGTAACTTTGGGGAGCCTGAAGATTTGACTGATATCAGCAGTATTGAACTGGCCGACCAAGCGGAGGAAGAATTGGCGGCTTTGAACCTAGAACTTACGCAAAATCACACCATAACCTATGTGAGGCACCCACATTTGACTCACCAACCCCTTTGGTCGACATGATGAATGAAGATATGTCTCGACATGACCAAGGGGACTTATTGCCACCCTCCTTGGGGGGGTCTCAGGAGGGCAGGATGATTATTCAGCCCTCCACCATACGCTAAGCGAGATCGATGAGCGTATACGCCTGACTCACCCTACTGAATCAGCCTTAAATATGGTGCTTAGTTCATTTGTTGACCTATATGATAATATATGGGCTGAAATGACATCTACCAATGCCACTTTGGCCGATGTTACCCATAAACATGAGGAGATTGGGTCAGACATTTGCTTCGGCCATTTTGGGATGAGGGTGTCATGGCCATGAAGTCAGCTGCACAAGCATGCAGGGGTCGCATGCACAGGAGACCTGGGTGGACACTGTCCTGGCGTCTTTGGCGCCAGGCTCATGAACAAAAGTAAACAAGAACATCCATTTAACACCAAAAAACTTTTATTATGGACATAGCACTTCATATGCATTAACCTTGAACATTCCATCCATTAAGCAGGATGCATTAACCTTGAACATACCATCCATTAAGCAGCCCCAAATGTATTCTTGGGTGTGGATGCTAATGGATTGCCTTTGCACGTGCTCACTCTCTAGGAGTGGCAGGGTGTGGCTGGTAAGCCAGACCCAATGGGCGTGCCCACGATCTCAGCTATATTAGCTGCCCCGATCCTCAAGACAGACGCTTCGTGTTATTCTGCACTTGCAAGCAGCTTAACGCTCACCGTCACCTGAGGTCAGACTTACATTTGAAGATCCTGCTTCCTGGACCACTGCTTCCTGCCAGCATACTTACCAACTGGGGGAAGCTGTTCTTACCTGTACATCTCTTCGGCGAACCAAGTATTCATCTTTACACTTTCCAGAACGCCGGAACCTTCATCTTGGCACCGCAGGACGACATGCTCCATCGTCGACAGCAGCATCTGCATGGAAAAACAGAAGACAAGGTTAGACATTGAAAAAACAGTCAGTTTAAGGTTGCGCTTTGCCATACTTTGCGCATTTCCTTAAACCATCACTTACCTGCTGTCGAACATTGTGGTAGCATCCATCTTGCATCCGGCCACGTCTCGCGTCTCACAGCTGCATTGGGGCGCGATCTCCATCTAAGGGAAGAAAACAGAAGAGAGACATTATTGCTGGCATAAATAGGAGCAACATATAAAGACATTAAACAGAACGAACAGCATCACAAGTGCTCAAGAAAGACTTACCAATCATAAGGAGAAGCATAGTCGCAGCTGGACTAGACTAATCCTTATCAGGGATCAGTGAAGGAACTATATCCCATTCGACGCGCCCCTGCCAGAAGTAGCAGGACGGAGAGCTGATCTTCCATAATTCACAGGTGAGCTTTATGGGCCGGCATATGCTCACAGAAACCATACTTTTGGGTGAAGGGTTTGAGAGGTACAACAATCACAGATTGGCGCACTCACACACTGTTATCTCCACGCAAGAGAAGTTTCACCACGTACCACCGCTCACAGCTTTTCTACTGAGGGAGAGGCCTGAAGGGGGTGATTCAAGTTCAGGGAGGGCTGCAACTGTGCCCCAACGCCTCTGCAGATACAAGGTGAGCTTAACAGAGAGAGGCGAAGGCAGTACTGAGGGAGCTGCAGTCTAATGTAAATTTGGCCAATGATCCAGGGTCTGTTATTGAAATTTCGGATGTTGTATGTGTAAATGACCACCCGACCATTCAGGAATCGGTTGATGATTTGGCTGGGGATAACTTGCCAATTATACATCCAGTTCATGGTTCAATTGGCATTGCCCCCACAGTTATTGACCTCACGAATGAACAACCTATTATGGGTGAAGTTGCAAAAGGGGAGATGGGAGGTGAGGTGGATCCACCTAATGCTCAAGCCAGTTCCCCGCTTTTGAATAAACCTACCAATGCCTTGAAAGGAAAATTGATGAAACGCAGAATGGGGGCTAGGAAAAATTGAATTTTGTCACTTAGAACGGGCCACCATAACCTCTTTGCACTAGATTGTCTCCTGTGCCGGAGCATGTGACTCCAAACCCAGAGCCTTTGCTAAATGTTCAGGTGGGTGGCACCATGGTACCGACTGACACTGGAGGGCAAGACTGTGTACCTAGCCCTCCGACCTCTACTACTGATACTTTGGGGAAAAGCGAAGCCCTCGTAGCAGGTAGGGTCTTACCCGATACTAGTTATGGTTTGGAGGCAAATGGTTTCGCTGTTACCCTTTTTCCTACCCCTATTCCTTCTGTGCTATGGGGCGAGCAAAGAGGGGGCATCTATCGACCCGGGCCATTTGTTAACCATTTTCAGTCCATCTGGGGACCAACCGAAGGAGCGTCCAATTCTGCCATGATTCCTTTAAAGGATATGGCAGGTAAGACCGGGTCTCCAGGCATAATGGAAAGGCCACCTCTGCCCCGAAAGGTTTAAACATAGAGGGACTATGTGGTATAAATTGCCCATTCTCTGCTATTAAGGATAGAGTGGGCATCCCCAAACCTCTATCTTCTGGTCCTAAACTTGTTATTAACTTGGATAAGGTGGAGGTTGGGTCTGGAATGGGTAAATCAACGTTCCTGAAAGACCTGGTTGATATTCCACCTGAATTTAACTATCCTCGGGTGTTAGCGGGGATGAAGGATCTGCTTCAGCGACTCAATTATCCCACTAGATCTGTTGCAGGAGACTGTACTAAGGCCCGAGTACCTAACAATGTTGGGACCTGAGGGCCCAATAGTGCTCTCTTGAGTGGATGCTCCTATTCTGATGCCCTCCAGGGGGCAGCCGGCCCTTGGCAAATAGTGAAAGGACCCAGCAATGGAACTCACCAAATTAAAATTCGCTGCATTCTTGGGCCCGACTACCGGATATGTTTGAATCGGCATAATATTCTAGCTATTTTTGCCGCTATTCCCCGCCTGGCTCTGGTGGCTTTGGCCGGCATTGGGAGGGTTTCCTTCCCAGAGAGAGATGACTTGAGCACTAGTATCATTTATCTGTTCTCTCCCTTGGTAAGGGAACTTATCTTTACACAAAGTAAAGCGCTACTTGGATTGGGCTTTGAAATTACACAGATGAATGGGTTCAGCGCTGGGACGCCTCCTAGTAGGGAAGTCTTACCCACCGCTAATCAACCTAGAGCTGTAGCCAATTCTAACCAGATAGATCGTAAGGGTGTGATGACGGATATAGATTGGGTATTAATCATCTCTTCCCTATGGCAAGAACTGGTTCTGTGAGAATGATTTCGCTTTGGGTGATGTTTGGAAGGATGTTTGTTTAACAGCCTGGAATACCCAAGGCAATTCCCATCGTTTTTCTAACATTTCCTGTATGAACAATTTAAGATTGGCACATTGCATTTGTCGGAAGGAGACCTGACTGACACCAGCCCCTAGTTTAGATGGGTATAGTGTCTTTATTCAGCCTGCCAGGGATTGCACGGGGGGAGACCTTCAGGAGGACTCTTGATTGCAGTGGAAATGTCCTTGGGGCTCAGTGGGTAGAAATTGTAGGTCTTCCGTTTGGTGCCTTGGGAGTAGGCTGCAGGTCTGCAGATGGATTGATTAATCTTTTATTGCTCAATATTTATTGGCATAAGGGCATGGAACTTGTGGATCTCTTTGTAGACAGTGTTTGTCGGGCAGTAGATGAGTGGATGGTGTCCCTATCAGATGGGAATGCAATAGTCATGGGAGACCTTAATGCAGACTGCGACCATTTCCACCAATTGTGGGAGCTTGTCGAGATTCTTAATGTGAACTCAGGGAAGAAATCTGTGGGACAGAGTGTGGGATTGGGTAGTAGGGGATTACTCCCTCTTATCGGAAGAACTGTTGATTCCCGCAACAGATTCTGATTGGTTGGCATACTATCCCAAAACTTTGGACTTTCGGCCCTTTAGCAGCACATACGTGAAACGAAACTTAGGTGTTTGAATCCCATCAGACTACTCCCCATTTTCCCAATTGGTCCATCATCTCTCATCGGTATGCCACCAGCCAAAGTCTGTTTTTTGTAGTTGACCTTGTTGCTGCTCACTGTCCTGGAACATTCAAGGAAGTGTGAGCACACCACTATCTTAACTTGAGGCTCTAATGAATACTCTTTGTTTTTGACTTCTGGATCACGTGTGAGTGGACCACACATTTTTCCATTTCAACCTTCCATTTAATGCTATTTGATTTAATTATGCAAGGAGCTGTTGCTCCTTTTGGCCTCCAGAGACTTGCTCTCTCTATTGCATATGAACCTTTTCTACTTTTAATTGACCAGCAGTTTGGCTCTCAGAGATGTTTTCGTCTTCCTTTATCTATGAAGAATGTCTCACATTTAGAGCTTTAATTTTCTTTACTTTAGCTTATTTGTAAGGCACAACCAAAGTGGCCTGGATTTATATGGTCGCCGACAAAGCAGAGGGTCTTAAAGGATAGAGCAGAGGGAGCCTAGCCCAGCAATATTATCTGAAAAGATACGTTTTAAGCTGTTTCTTAAAACACTCCATGGAGGGACAATTTCTCCCAAGTACTCCCTTTGCGCTCTGTGCTTATCGTTTGAAAATAGCATCTTCGCTATTGGCCAACCTTGACTCATCGTCGGGTCTGCTCATGGTGCTGTTTTTCCACTTCTCCTGATTCTTACAGCCTCAGCCTGTTTCTGAGGTAGCTTGGTTGAATGCAATGTGAGCTGTCATCCATGATCCTAATATGGCCGTCCTTGCCACGTTATATATTCCTCTATCACAATCATTTATACATTGGGCCTCATCAGAAGGTTGGCGCTAAAAATCTTGCCGAACCGGCATGGCGGTAATAACATGTCTGGCTTGGCACCAACCTGCACATAGCGGACGATCAAGAGTGCGTGGGCGCGCGCATCCCTGCATGCCGGGTACGGCCGTACAGGCATGCCGGTAACAACCCCCAAACCCCCACACAGCGGCATCGACCAATACGCACAGAACGGCTCCGCCCTCGGCAACCCCTAAATACCGTTACCATTATTAACATAGTGCAAATAACGAGTGCGTCAATACCGGACACGGAAGTAACGTCGTCGCGCCGAAACGGGAAATGCCATGGCGGCTATCTTTAAAAACACAATCCATTGCCATCCTCCACCTACAGGACTCTCTACACCCCAACTCCCAGGCCACCACTGACAACATGTCGAAGACCACCCGGAGAGGCACGGCCCGCCTGTGCAAACCACGTTTTACAGACGATGAGCTGAACATGTTGGCCGACACCCTTGTGGCAAATGCAGAAGTGGTGTTCTGCAACGACCTCAGGCATCCAGCCCAGCTCAGGAAAAAGGCCATTGGGAAGAAGTTGCCCAGAAAGTAAGTGCAGTCGGCACCACCGCACGCACAGTGCGTGATTGCAAAAATCATTGGGACGACCTCAGGCTGAGAGTCTGGCACATATTGTCAGCTAATCGGAGCCAGGGGCTGGCAACAGGAAGAGGACCACACTCCCCACTGAAATTGGCCAGATGGGAGGAGACCTGCAGCTCCATCATAGACGTGGAGTCCATCGAAGGAGTCGGTGAAGCAGAGTTTGGCGTGCCAACATCGGCAGATGAAGGTGAGTGTCCCTACTGAAACAGTAAAAATAATCAGAATCACCCTCCCCCAATTGTGGCTGCTACACCAGCCAACAAATGGGCCATCATGCACACCTACACATATCCATGTACGCATTCTGGGTCTACCACCATCCCATCCCAATGCATGTTGCGGTCATACACAAATACACCCGCAAGACACATATCATGGGCATGTGCCACCCAGGACGACCCTCCCAAAACACATCAATGTGCAACTGCACCCAACAATGTGTACATGTGGACACGACTACGCTATCAGAATCCACTCTTCAACATTGCATGTACACAGTCCCCTACAAATGCACGAATGCAACTGATCAGATGGCACCACATGTCCAATGACTAATGCATGCACAATGCAAGCAGAACAATCACTGATATCCTGCCACTCTCTGTCCCCCACAGGTACAGATGATGACAGTGATGAAGCGCAAGGGAGTGCACAATGTACAACACCAGTCAAAATGCCTAGGAGGCAATCTGATGGCACAGGTCCATCAACCTCAAGTGGACCAAGGATGGGGCATGCGGGAAGTGGGCCAAGAACCGGTGCAAAAAAAGTACCACAGACAAGTACACAGGAAGAGCTGACACCTGCACCTGCATCCGTGGTCACACCATCCACACTGGCTGAGGACACAGCAGGCATGGAGGATGGCACACATTCTGCTGCTGCCAGCACAATTGGGGAGATGGCTGTATCGGCTGATCATAGTGTTGATAAGGTAGCTGGGCCGGACGATGAGGGTGATGCAGGACTTGTCCACTCAGAGCCTGTAGTGCACACACCAAGCCCGCAGGCCACCCCAAAGGACACACCTCAGCGGGACACATCCGCACAGCCCCATGATCCATGCTGTGCCACCACATCACCCACCAACCACAAGCCACACTGCCATACGGGACCTTGAGGGACGTCTCTCCAGGATGGAGGCCCGGCAGGAGGTGATGCAAGGCTATGTGCAGCAGTACCTTGCTAAAGGAGAGACAACACGCCGTATTATACAGGACAGCACCGCGTCTGTTATCCAGACCATTAACTCAAATGCACAGCAAGTGCGTGATGGCTTCAATGCCTTGGCTCAGATCCTCACCAGGATTGCTGACCGCATGGACCAACGGGAAACCCGGCCCCTTGGATCACAGCCATCCGGGTTTGTCCGCATCATCCATGCCATCGGGCTCGAGGCAGACCAGCCCTGTGCCCATGTCCCTGCGGAGTTCGCACCGCACAGAGATCCAACCCCCAACTCCCAAGGGGGCTCAACAGTAGCAGGGCCACCCTGCATAATCCCTTTGGGCATACATGCAGACACATGTCGTGCCATAGTTGACTTTGGGTGTTAGGGGGTGGGTGGAGGGGTGGTGGTGGGTGTAGTGTGTAGTACTGGGGTGTTTGGGGGAATGGGAGTAGGTTGGGGGTGGGTGGAGGGGTGGTGGTGGGTGTAGTGTGTAGTTCTGGGGTGTTTGGGGGAATGGGAGTAGGTTGGGGGTGGGTGGAGGGGTGGTGGTGGGTGTAGTGTGTAGTACTGGGGTGTTTGGGGGAATGGGAGTAGGTTGGGGGTGGGTGGAGGGGTGGTGGTGGGTGTAGTGTGTAGTACTGGGGTGTTTGGGGGAATGGGAGTAGGTTGGGGGTGGGTGGAGGGGTGGTGGGGGCATGGATTGTTGTATCATGTACTTAATTCCTCACAAATACACCAGTTGTGTAACAAACATCACATGAGTGGACATTGCTGATTTATTGCATGTCAATTTATTGCTTCATGGTGATTGACGCACATGTGCCCACACACCCAGTGCCCACAGTTCACAACACATGGCACCCTCTGCATCAAAGTACATCAGAATGATTGGTCTATGACCATTTGGCGCACTGCGCGACCCTCACGAGTTTCACGTCCTGGCCTATGTCCTACTTCTACTCCTTCCTCTCCTTCTACTTCACCAGGTGGTGGCAGCTCCACGTCAGGTGGCAGGGGTATGTTCCGCCGGATGTTATGTAGCATTACACATGCCGTGATGATCTTGCCCACCTTCTCAGGGCCGTATATGAGTGCCCCTCCCGACCTGCTGATGCAGCAAAACCGTGCCTTAAAAAGGCCAAACGTCTGCTCAATGACCACACGTGTACGTGTATGTGCTCGATTGAAGTCCTCCTCGTGCCCGTTCTGCGGGTTCCTGACAGGGGTGAGTAGCCACGGCCTCAGGGGTTATCCAGCATCACCTACATGGGAGCAGAAGGAGGTATGTGTGAGGATGAGGCTCAGTTGACAGGTGTGCTCAGCCTGTACATCATTCAAGGTCATATGCACTATCTCGTCATTGGCAGCCACATCCACATGACTGTCAGCCCTGTACAGTGCATGCCAATCCATAGAGAGAGCCTTGTGTGACATAGGGTCCTAGGATTTTAAAGCACCAGGCAATGTATTTCTTGGCTAGGGGCATTTTGCATGCATATGTGAGGGCTGTGTGTCTGCGGATGACTCAAGAAACTACCATTCCCCCCAATCCATCTGCCCCCATGGCCGAGAGGGCATTCCCCTAGCATATGCATGTACCTCCCCCCCAATCCATCTGCCCCCATGGCCCAGAGGGCAGACTCACCCAACAGCCAGCCACTTCGTACAACGTCTCCTTCCATGTAGCGGGGTAGTGAGGAGTTCCGCAGCACCATGGCATCATGCGTGGATCCTGGGTATCTGGCACATCAGTGTGTTATTATCTGGCTGGCATCACACACCATCTGCACATTGATGGAATGGTATAGCTTCCGATTGCGGTAGACCGCCTCCACGGCATGTGGGACTACCAACTCTACATGGGTACAGTCGAGGGCACCAATTACATTGGGCATGCCTGCCAGTGCATGGAATGCTATTTTGGTGGCATGTGCCTCCTGTGGTGTCCTTGGTAAGGATATGTAGGCATTTTCATGCTTCAGTAGTGCATCCAGCACTTGCTTTAACACAACAGAGAAGCATGATTGGGACATGCCATGCATTTGGCCCACTGTGTGTTGATAAGTGCCTGTGGCCAGGAAGTGGAGCACAGATGCCACCTTCAGCAAAGGGGGGATGGCTGTGCGGATGTTGATCAGGCTGACCAAGTCGTCCTGCATTAATTCCACTATGCTGGTCATGGTGTCTCTGTCCAGACGGTACAGGGTGTGGATCTGTGCTGGGGTTAAGTCAAATGGATTGGACCTTATACATTGGATTGTTGGCTGTCTGCGGGGAGCGACTGCCTGCACTGGTGGTATTTGCTGGGCATGTCTCACCCTCCTTCTCCTCCGGCGTCTCCTCTGTGTTTCCTGTTGTACTGCCTGCTCAAGGAGTAGCAGTGCAGGCATGCCCTCCAGGCCCAGTATGGCAAGTACAAGTGGTAGCATTTTGCCTTGGAGGGGGGTGTGGTGTGTGGGTGTGCTCCTTTTGTGCTGACCCTGACTCCATTGCCTCCACATGTGCAGATTGAGTGCACCTGTGGCACTTGGTTACACAGCAGTTTGCTGTTTACGGGTGGTCCGCAATGCCGGTATTGCCGGCATCATGGTGGCCCTTCTTACAGGCATCTCGATGCCGGTATGTACTTGTACGTGTGACTCGTGGTCTCCCTTTCTTTGCGGCATGCCGGTATTAAGGCCTCCCCATATGCGCGTGTGCCCGCGTGCCGGTACGGTGGTGCACGGCCACAGCGGGTCCTTGACGATGCCGGTAGCAACGGCATCTAGGGTCATGATACACCGGTCCGGTAATGGATGCCGGTATTGCCTTACCGGTGCCGTTCTTACCGGAGCGCCAACCTTGTGATGAGGCCACCTTGCGTTACTGAGTATTTACAGTTATTGGTCAGTAAGTTACTTCATCTTCTTTTAGACTCATGATTACTTTAGCTTCAGGTTCATGTTACTCTTAGTGCTTTATTTACTTTGTTACTTAGTATTTTCATATTGTTTTTGCATAGGTTCACATATATGCTTCCTTGTCTGATTTCACTTTAACGTCCATTTATGACATTCATCGTTGAATTCAGACATCTTGGCAGGTGACACCCTTCCATGTAATGTTCTTCCATGCAATGTCCTTGCCACTTTGAGTGCAAGGGTACATTGTGTATGGCTGTCTGAGTGCATAACATCTCTCATACACTTGATGTGGTATAAGAAGAATGCAGGGGTCCCATCTATAGTTTTTCTCTGACTGTTCCAATATGATGGTGGTAAGGGGGCGGGGACTGGCAGGATGGCGTCTACCTGATCCTCTACATTCCCACCTCTGGTCAATTTTTCAACCAGATTCTCTTGTTCCTTGGTCTTGATCTCGTCTTCATCAGTTGCCAGCATCTTCTCTTCATCCTGCATCTTTTTTGGGATCCAAATCTTGGTCACCCCCTCAGGTGACCTGCATTCTTTATGTGTTAATCCACACTCCAGGTCATGTGCCAGCACTCTCCAGATGGTGAACAGAATATTCAACATTCTACTTATCTTTTCCAATCCTTAGGGTAATGGAACTTGCTTCCTGGAGGTGCAAGGGTATTTTTCTTCATATTCTTGAAGAGAAGGTCCCAGGAATGGCCTGTATAACCCCTATGTGAATGTCAGCCCACAGAATGAGAAATGCAAGGTATTGCAGCTGTTTTTGGCCTGTCACCGACTACACCTCTACCTCACAGATATTAAAAGCGCTACTCACTTAGTTATTAGTGACATTACGACAGAGTTACGTTTAGACATGAAGCAAATACGAATGCAAGGAGATGGCAAGGAGATGGCCAATCCTGCTGCAGTCTCTACCTCTCCTATTCCCTCCGAGGCCCTCTGCACGGTCTTGTCTCTCATTGTATTACTAAAATTCAGGACATCCTGTCCACCCTATCTTCCTCTACCTCTTCTTCCTCCTCCTCTACCACTCCTGTCCCATCTGAAGCCACCTCTCCTCCTTGAAACACGTGTGTATAGGTGTGTTTTACATTCCATATCATATCATATCCTCCTTTCTCCTCCTTTTCCCTGTTCACCCCTGACAATGTTTCTAGACAAGTCTGATCTACAAAAGTCTTGTCAAACCAGGTTCTCCCCTGCTCATCCAGAACCATCAAGGACTACATCAGCACCCTTGCTGAAGCCTTAGCTGATTTCTGCAATCACTCCATTGCCTCTGGAATGTTCCCTTCCACCCTCAAGCACTCTCTTGTGCACCCCCTTCTAAAGAAGCCCTTGGCCGATCCTTCCTATCTGGCTAACTATCTCCCGATCTCCATCACTCCTTTCCTTTGCAAACTAATGGAAAATTTGGCCATCTCCCAGCTTAATCTACAAACTGAATCTGTTTGTTGCCTCCATGACCACCAGTCTGGCTTTAGAGATGCCAGAAGCACGGAAACTGCTATCCTGAACACCTGAGAAGACTTGCACTCCAATCTTGACTCTAACCTCCCTTCTGTCCTCATTCTCTTCGATCTATCCTCAGCTTTTAACACAGTCAACCATGTCATCCTGCTCAATCGTATTACTGATCAGGCCTGGCTTACCTCCTTTCTCACCAACTGACCCTCTTAGGTCCAACTGGGGTCTTTCCTCTCTTCTATCTCTCTCTCTCTACTTGTGGTGTTCCTCAGGGGTCAAGACTCTCTCCCTGGCTCTTCAAGCAATACCTGGCACCTCTTGCCCACTGCATCGCTACTTTCTGCTCCAATTTTCAATGTAATGCGGATGACACTCAGCTCTCTTTCTGGATCCCCTCAACCACCTCTGCTTCTTCTCTCATACCAGACTGTCTGGCCGCAATTCAGGAATGGTGTGCTGCCAACGATCTCTGCCTTAATTTCAGTAAGACTGATATCCTCCTCATTGGGACACCCGCTCCCTCCTTTCCTCTCTCTCTCTGGCCGCCTACTCTGGGTCCTCTTCCTGTGAACCTAAGAACCTGTGTGTCATCTTCGACTCCACCCTCTCCTTCTCTCCTCACTTCTCTGACGTCTCTAAGAAGTCAAACTATCAGCTGCACCTCCTCAGAGGTATTCTTCCTTTTCTCACTTTCCTCCAGTAGCTGACTGTCTCCAGACCTCTGGTCCTCTATAGGTTGGACGATTGCAACAGCCTCATTCTAAATTGTCCTGTCTCTACTCTTCGACCTTTACAACTTGCCAGAACAGGACTGCAAGACTTGTCATTGGCCTGAAGCCCAGGTATCGTATCTCTTCAGCTCTGAAATATCTTCACTGGCTCCAAGTGGCTGCAAGGATCAAGTTCAAGACCTTCTGCATCGTCCACAAGGCTTTCTGGGGCCTGGCACCACTCTACCTCCAGCCTTTTCTTCCAAAACATCTTCCTTCTCAAGCTCTCCGCTCATCCAGCTCCAACTCTCTGAGGGTCAGACGCTTCTCCAGCAGAGAGTTGGGGGCAGATCTATCTCCTCGGCTGGGTCCTCCCTCTGGCACAGCATCCCTGCTTCTCTCAAACTTGAGCAGAACCACCTCCGGTTCTGGAAGCACCTTGAGACCTTTATTTTCACTTCTGCTTTCTCTCTTCCTCGCCCCTGATGATGCACCTGACTGCTCAGCAAACTGGTCACCTGGTCAACCTCTGAACTCGGGCGCAGGCTCCTGCATGTCCAGATGCCCTCACACTGCCTCCATGCTCCTCAGCACTTAAGGGTCTGTGGGCCTCATTACCCGGTAGGCGGTGAGCCATGGCGCTATTAGCGCCATGGCTCATGCCGGTAAAATACCGGCACCGCCTTGGCGGAAAGGGGATTTACTGCCCCATTCCAAGGTTGGAGGGGCGGTAAATCCCCTTTCCGCCATTGCCCTTCCCCATTCCCATTTCTGCCCCATAGGGCTCTATGGGAATGGGGAAGGCGCTAATTACGGCACCGAAATTTTGCGGTGCCGTAATTAGCTCCGAGGTCCCTTAGCGGGTTGGATTTTAACGCCTGCAAAAAGCAGGCGTTAAATCCCCCAATCCGCAAAGGGACCTCGTAGTAAGGCGGTAGGGATTTACCGGTATTTTACCGGTACCGGTAAATCCCTACCGCCATCCGTGTAATGAGGCCCTGTATCTGCAACCCTACAGTTCCTTCTCTCTGTACTTATGAGCCACCCGCTGGCTGACCTTTGTGAGTTACTGCACTTCCCTCTTCCCCTCTCCCCTTCCCCCTGGCACTTCTCCCCTTCCATCTTCCTCACACTTGTGCGATCTGAATGACACAGGGCCTAGTAAGATAATTATTTTAAATAGGGAGACTATAGGCCACTAAATTAAATTGGGACAAGGAGCAAGCTGCAAGTGACATGGAAAGGAGAAATGATCCATGCAGCCAGAGCTTTGGAGAACAGGGCGCCAGCCAAGAACACAGGCAGATGGAAAGTTCCCGATTGTCAGGGCGGCGAGTTACCTGCAAGAATTCAGACTGTAAACCTTTTAATTACACATAGAAGAGCTCTGTTTTGCAACCTTCCATTTGACTCAGCTGAGTAGGACAATGCCCATTCACTCGTGGTTAGAAGAGGAGCCGTTCTCAACCCAATCAAGATGGACTGTTACAAGTGTTGCCCATGAAACTGCAACATGCTCACACTCTCACAGGCTTAGGTGATCTGACAAGTGGCAACAATATGGAACACACAGCCCTCTATGTTCTTTCTCATTACCTTGAAAAGGTACACCGAGCTATGTGACCAGACAGGGTCCCAATCCTGGGAGGACTCACCCTAGCCAATCCAGAAGATCAATATGTGAAATAGAATGAAATGTTGCATAGGCCAATTGTAATCCTGCAATCCTGCAACAGTGTAGTTAGCAACATTTAGAGGTGGTCCCAGGAGGAGCCACCTGATATCACTGGCCAATGAGTGTGCTAACCCTTATAGATTGTGTATATGGCCAGCATAGACTGACCAATTGTAGTACCCCATAGGTTTTGGGTGTGGGATTGATTTTGTGACATCACACTTGCATAAAACCTTGTGATACACGTTCTGAGATTAAGAATGCTGGAGATTTTGTTGTGCTTTGTGGTCACTGTCTACTGGTGATATTAAAGACAGTGAACTTTGCCCCATTGCTGAGTCTTCTGTTCTTGTGGTTGGGAGTCTTTAATGGGCCCAGGAGTCTCTTCTATGGTTGGGAGGCAACTACTGTTAGTTCCCACTCCTCTGGCCTTTGGCATTCTCACAGGTACTGGCTTCATTTTGTATCTGCTCACCCCTTCCATCGCCAATGGCAATAATTATCTTCATCTCAATAGTTTTCTTGGCTGCCTTCTTGCATTGTCCCACAATGATTCTTATGAGACAGAATCCTTGCAACACGAACCTGAGTATTGCTGCAAGCATTTTCAAAGCATTGGCTAACCAGGTTGGTATGCATGAGAACAAAGATGTAGATTTTGTCTACTTCCTCCACCATCTTTGTGTGCAAATTTGACAACATGGTTATTGCTTCTGTCAGGGTTATTTTCTATTCATCATGGGATGGTGTAATTGTACAGCAAGAAGGCCCAATCTCGGCACACACGCCTCTTTCCATTGCTGTAATTAAGTTCAGGACATACCTGTTCTGGAGGGTCATCAGCCTGATCGCCCTCATTTCTTATCGAATTGCATTACATCCTTTTATTGTTATGTTTATTGTTTGTAGCAGCTCCCATCTAGTGATTTGTAACCACTTGGCATTCGATGCAGCCCGAAGTCCTGCCAGGAATATAGATGTAAATATCACTGCTGTTCTGCTAAATAGTTTATGTTCATCTGGAATGTCATAATATGCATCTTCTGATTTTTTGAAAAGTAATTTTCTCTCTTCTTGCGATAGAGGTTGAGCAACCACTTGTTCCTCAGGTTGGATCCATTTTTGGAAATTCATTGATATGGAGGTCACTTCGGGGAATCACTAATGCTGGAACTTGTATGACCACAATTGAGTATATTCCTCCCCAATTTTTAGGCAGCTGCATGTCACCTCTGGATCCACAAGCCCAAAATCTATCTATCAGCACAGCAGTTCCTCCACTCATTCCTGGGACCTCATTTATCTGTTTGCATTTCTTGTTTTCTGCCACTTTAATCAATCTCGTATTTCCGAAGCACAACATGGCATTCTTAATTGGTAATATGGAACAAGTCCTGATTTCAGACATTCGTCTTTCACCACTGGTACTAGCTGTACTGGTGCACTCATAAGTAAGTGTGCACTAGAGGCCAGCATTCTTTCTTCCCATCCAGTGCTGGTTGTGTTATTCCTCTTTTGTGTTAATAACTGTTTGATGGGGCTAACCATCCTTAATTAGTTAGTTGGCTGTGATTTCTGGTTGCTACTTGCCCCTATACGAATAGCTGAAGTCTTTCCCAGCATCCTGGCAATCCAGGTGTCTGCCATGTCTTTCTTCTTCAAAGTCCGGACTATTCTCCCATGGACTCTTGAAACCTGTTTAAAAGGAGTGTTCCAAAGTTGCTGCAAGTCTATTTTCTCCTTGTTAAATTTGAAAACGAACAATCTTGGATGGATCTGCACATCCTAGTCTCTTCTTCTCAACAATCCATATTTTGTCTCCAGTCATGCCACCAAGGGAATACAGAAGCATCCTATTCTTCCAGCATGGATCTTTTTCCATTTGCTGCATATGTATATATATATATATATATATATATATATATATATATATATATATATATATATATATATATATATATATATTCATCTACATATGGAAATGTGTTTCTTGACCTCCATATTAAGGTTGCCCATTTTCCTTCAAATTGTCCTCTTGTTGTAAATGCTGCTAAGTGACTGAGGCATCTTGCATCTTGTTAAGGTATTTATTTTATAATAAGTGTCCTGGCTGTATTCATGGCATACGGTATTAAAGAACAGGCATAGCAGCATTCATCTCACATTCTCTCACACACCTCCTTCATGTGCTAGTACCATAGGTTATTTTTTAAATGAGCCAAATAATCAAGATATTTATTTATATGTTTATAATCTTCCTCAACATCTATTTTAACTCAATATAACCCCCAAGTTATATTGGAAAACAGGCTGTCTGTGCAGGGACAATAATAGATGTTTCATTAATGCCCTCCGTATCAATACTACTTGTACCAATATTTTGAATTACCATAATAATAAGGAGACACATACAAATCAATGGAAATCATCATTACTATCCCATGAAAACCTATTGACTTTCCGGATGGCAATGAACCTCTAAAATGTTGAAGTCTCTCGATTTTTTTTACGTTCACTTTTAATATGTAAATGTATTATCTGCTTTTCAAAAACTGAAGTATTACTGCAATTATCACTTTCCAGACAATACAATTGAAGTTGGGTTCCGCCAGGAAGGTGATGATATTTATTTCTCTACGTATTAATGATGGATAGGTCTGCAATATGTAGGAAAAAAGAACAGATAAGAATGTGTATAATAGTGTGATTATGGATATGATATGATAAAATATTTATAACGTGCCTGTGCACAAGTTTTTCTAAGCGTGACAAGACAAGGAAGAAAAGACAGAAAGAGGACAAATCAAACGATCTTCCTAGGCCTTATGCCATTCAGATCATGCAAGTGCAAGGGGGAGGGAAGAGGAGATGTGCTAGGGAAAGGGAGAGAGTGGCAAAAAGTGCTATAGTGCTGCCAGGTTGGTGCCTCAAGTTAGTGCAGGGAGGCAGAAAACGATGGTGGACCCTCTTCTTTCTTCTTCAAAGTCCGGACTATTCTCCCATGGACTCTTGAAACCTGTTTAAAAGGAGTGTTCCAAAGTTACTGCAAGTCTATTTTCTCCATGTTAAATTTGAAAACGAACAATCTTGGATGGATTAAAACAAATGTTAAATGCTAATCTATAATAGTGCTTGTGTGCACTTCATTCTCCTTGTTCTCATTCCTATCTATTTGACAGGTCTGCATGCATGGAACTACTGAATTGTAATATCAGTATTACAGATATTGCTCCTCAAACATGGACTGATCATTATCTAATAACTTTCTCCCCCACACTAGATCTCCTGAGCCCCAAAATCAACTACACGGTTCCTCCTCTCCCAACTAGAAGCAAGAAGGATATGACTGCTGAAAATATTATCCCTCTCCTCCTTCCAGCCATATCGGGACTGGAAAGTAACAACCCTGATGCCTTAGTAAATACTTTCAATGATGCTGTGATTAAAGTCCTAGACGCTACTGCCCCATTCAAACTGTGCAAAGCAAAACAGGAAGCCCACCTAAATGCCTGGTTTACGCCCCACCTCAAATCTCTAAGACTACAAAAAAGAAAACTCCAATCTATCTGGCGCCACTCACCCACTGAAAGTAACAAAAATACTCTAACTGAATTTGCCAAAGCCTACAAAAAAGAAATAATCAAAATTAAGAAGAACACCTTCAACGATAGGATTGAGAAAGCTAACTCTAATACTAAAGAGCTATTCGCCATCCTCCGCGAATTGAAATCCCCCATTCAACCCACAGACAATGCCCCCAAAAACAAAATCTGGTGTACCAACATCCAAACTGCCCTCTCTAACAAAATTTCCTTGCTCCAAAGCAAAATTGCAAAAAAAAGGCCACACTGTTACCCTCTGACCATCAAATACCCCAACCTCAGCAGAAGAAGTCTACCGCACCCTTCAGATTCAAGACTATCTCCATAATTGACACAGAAAAAATAATATTGTCCCTCAAACCATCCAACTGCAAGGGCGACTCCTGCCCTGCACAAATAATAAAGGACGCAGCTAGGGACTTAGCCCCCTTCATCACCAAGCGCATAAACTCCTCCTTTAAATCCAACACGGTACCTACCAACCTCCAAGAATCATGGGTCCTCCCACTACTGAAAAAACAAACCTTAGACCCCACTATCCCTACCAACTACAGACCCATCACCACTGTGCCGTTTCTACTTAAGATCTTAGACAGAGCCTCTTACATACAAATCCAGGACTACCTGGAAGCCAACCACCTGCTTGGTTCATGGCAATCTGGCTTCCGCCTACTCCATGGGACGGAAACAGCTCTATTAGACCTCAAGACACAAATTGAGGAACTAAAGGATATTGGAAAAACAGCCCTGCTCCTCTTACTGGACTTGTCGGCAGTGTTTGACTTGGTAGACCATGCAGTCCTATGCAACCACCTCGAATCTGCCGCCAACTTCACTGGAGATGCCATTGCTTGGGTCCAATCCTTCTCAGCTAATCGCACTATGCAAGTCTTCTCCACCTCCGACTTGGCTGACCCTATCAAAATAACTTGTGGTGTCCCACAAGGATCTTGTGTCTCCCCCACCATGTATAACATCTTCACCAAGCCTTTGTTTGACAAGTTGGACAGACTGGGTGTCACCTACACGAACTACGCAGATGACACCCAGATCCTCATACCCCTTTCGGGCAACCACGAGACAGACTCAGTCTTGGTGAACAAGATATACACCCTCATTCAGGCATGGATGGCCTCACATGGCCTCTGCCTGAATGACGATAAAACCGAGATACTAATCCTAGGCTCCGAAGCTAATATCCAAAAACTAGGCCCAAACTACACTTCAGCATTGGTAACAACCCTTTCAAAGTGATTCCTGTGGTTAAAACCCTTGGATTCTATCTGGGCTCCTCCCCCACTCTCAAGAAGCAGGTCAACTCCCTCGCCTCCTCTACCACCTACACCTGCAAACTCATCCGCGCAGCCAGACCGTACCTCTCCAGCTCTAGCTGCATCACTCTAGCTAATGCTCTCATCATGTCTAGGTTAGACTACTGTAATGCCCTGTACTCAGGAGCTAACAAATACATCACAGTCAAAATTCAAAGACTGCAGAACAATGCCTTGAGAGCAGCACTAAACATCCCCCAGAGAGAGCATGTCACCAAATTCAGGAAAGAGGTTAATTGGCTAAAAATAACGGACAGAATCTTACTCAAAACAGCTTCCATCACCTCTAAATGTCTGAACAACCTAGCCCCCCCGTATCTTATGGAAAAAATTACGAGGAAAACCTCCACGCGACCCATGAGATCGGCCAATACCTTAAACTAGAAACTCCCCGGTTTAAGCGATCAACCGCGGGAGGAACTAGCTTCCCAGTCAAAGCTGCTCACTGTTGGAACAAGTTACCTCTCGACCTTAGAACTGAACCGTACCCTAAATTTAGACACAAAATAATTAACTGGCTGCGGGCCAATGACACATAACCTGAGTAACACCCACCTACAAGTATATGATACCTAGCTTTATAGTTTGACCCATAAACTTAATCATATATTCAGCTACTAGACAATCTTGCTAGAATGCTTCCTACTCCTTTAAACCAAGTCTTGTATGTGCACACATGTGTCATGATCTCTGCTTCCAAAACATCAAGACTTGCCCGACTCCCTTGGAAGCAGACCCATAACCCTGGTTCCGAGTGCCAGCCAGTCCCAATTGGGACCTTTTGGACACTGTCCTGGCGCCAGTGGCACCAGGCTCATAAAGATGCCCAGTCCCAGCGCTGGAAGCGCCGGGCTCATAATGCTTGGGTGGACTTACCTGCAGCAGACCATGCTGCTTACTTACCTGCCAGTTGAACCCCTGATCCTCTTCTGTTTGGGACTACTTTTCCTGTTGGGTGGGGCAGGAGCCACTCCCTAGGTTCAGAACACTAGAACTCTTCTGGAAAGCAGGAACTCTTTTCTTACCTAGGCGTGGCTGTGGAAGGAGACTATTTAAACCACACCCGATGGATGAATCTTGCTTTGCGTTATTCTGCATTCTCTGCAGCAGAACGCTCATCGTGTCTTCTGCTTCTGATCCTGGGCCTAAGGGAACAAAGGCTTACCATCCTGGAATCCAGTCTTCAGCAGCACCTGTAAAGACAAAGAAAGAACAGGTTAGCACTACGGTCTTCAGTGGCAGCGCATCTCTTACCTGGTCTATCGGCTGTCACCAACGCCTCGCGCTGCATTCCGGCATCTGAAAGACAAAGGCTTACCTACTCTTCGCATGCTCCGGAGGTCTTCGCACTGCATTCCGGCATCTGAAAGACAAAAGCTTACCAGCTCTTCGCACGCTCCGGAGGCCTTCGGCGCTGCATCCCGCATCTGAAAGACAAAAGAAGGTGCGTTTAAAGACATTGGGCAACTTTATTACTCACGTGCCATTACTCCTTCCCACGCCGAATCCAGTGGGTATTCCAGCACCCTTCAGCTTCTCTAAAGCTCCGAACTTGTACCTGCAAGATAAAAGGGACAGTTAGTGCGCATCGTGAAGCAGGCTACAAGCGCTTACTTACGTGCTTCCAGGCGCTTCTATTCCTCACGCGGGTTCGATCCTCAACTCTCATCAGCCCGCCATCCGCCATCGCCGGAACCCTGCAAAACAAGAGATATCATTACAAAAGACTTTTAAGACATTTGAAGTGCCCAGAACTTACCATTCGTGCAGTTAACGACGGACAGCAGTCCTCTGAGGTCAAGAGGCCTGCACCCTTATCCAGTGAAGAAACTGGTTACGGCACCCTGCCCCGAGGCAGATGGCGAGCTCGGCGTTCACTTACCTAAGACATCTTACTCTTCGAGTCAGACATAGAGTGCACAGAGGTCCAGCCCAAAGAGCCAACCGTGTGTTACACATCCACTTTGAAGATACGGCATTCACCCAGTCAAGACCGGCGCCTCTGCGGGAATCAGGTGAGCGTTACAGAACGCAAAGCCTACCGCAAAACTCCCACCCAGGCGCTATGGAAACCTCGGATACCGACCAGCTAGCCCAGTTACTTGGGGAACTAAGAGCAGAAGTGCATGCAGCCCGTCAGGAAACGAATGCTCTAAAAAGGGAACTGATTATTTCCAAGGAGCGAACAGACGATCTCGCTAGACAATTGCTACAGTCACAAGCCGGACAAACTCCGTTACCCGCATCAGGGGCAAATCTTCCTTCAACATCCTCTACGAACCCAGTGCAGATCAACCTACCTGGGAATGTACCTCTGGCTCCGCCCGAATGATTTTCTGGTGACCTAAAGAGCTTTGCAGTATTTATTAATCAGTGCCGGTTGCACTTCTTATGCCGGCCAGCAGCCTTTCCAACTGATCAAGCTAAGGTAGCTTTCATGCTTTCGTACCTTAGTGGCAATGCGGCAGACTGGTCGATCCCTCTAGTTAATCAAGATGATCCGGTTCTATGGAAAAACTGTTTGCAAGACATTCACAGGGGCAGGCCTTGGACAATGAGCTCCTTTCATTGTGACAGGGTAATCAAGACCTTTTGGCTTATATTGCGTCTTTCAACAGACTGATAGTGGAAACTCGATGGCCTGAGGACAAAAGGATTACGCTGTTTTATAGAGGTCTACGTGGAGAGCTCAAAGATGTGTTAGCCCAAGTAGTGAATCCCCCGCAAGAATGTTCGGACTATATTGACTTAGTCATTCAAATTGACCACAGACTGCAGAACAGGAAGGCCGATCGTTCCAAGTTTGATGCTCGAGTATTTTCCAAACCACCAACTCCGAAACAAAGGAGTAGACTCCGGGGAACCCATGCAAATAGGGGGCCTGAAAGGACCACTAACACAAAAGGAGCGGGAAAGGAGAAAACAGCTGCAATTATGCCTCTATTGCGGAAACTCGGGGCACTTTCTTCGAGACTGTCCGGTGAAACCAGCCAAGAAGGCAGTAGGAGCAGCAGTTACCAGGGTCACAAACTCTGAGCAGGGAAACGACCTCGCCCGACAAGAATAGAGGTCCTCTTGCCGAGCGTTAAAACCAGTTCCGTGACCTTGCATTTCGTGATACCTATGGTCCTCATTAGCCCTGAACATCCGGATCGATTACATGCAATTGAAGCTTACGTCGACAGCGGTGCCATCGGCAATTATGTGGATCATGAAATGGTTTTGAGGATGAATCTGACTCTTTGTCCAAAGGCTGTAAAGGACGTCATTACTACGGTGGATGGTACGAGATAGCCTCCGGACCAGTAACGCATACCACCCAAGAAGTGACGCTAGTAAGTCAAGATGGACACCATGAGAAGATCGTGTTCGATGTGATCAAGGCCCCTCAGTTCCAGATTATTCTAGGAATTCCTTGGTTAGAGAAGCACAATCCTCAGATCGATTGGCGAGCAAGAACGGTTCAGTTTCCAGAATGTGTCTCTACTTGTCACCCTCGACCTGGTGTTGCACTGGCAGCAATTTCCTCGGAGGCTCCCCAGTTACCTCCTGAATACCTAGAATTCCAAGATGTTTTCCGGAAGGAACTCTCTACCTCCTCATAGGTCTTATGACTGCCAGATAGACCTGATACCTGGATCTACTCCTCCTTGTAGTAGAATTTATGCCCTCACCGAGCCTGAGAATCTTCACCTCCGACAATACCTGGATCAATACCTAGCGAATGGGTTTATTCGTCCTTCCAAGTCCCCTGCTTCCTCAGCTTTGTCCTTCGTTCCAAAAAAAGAAGGGGACCTTAGAACTTGTATAGATTATCGCGCCCTGAACCAGATCACCGTTAAGAATAGATATCCGTTACCTTTGATCCCTGAACTCCTGGACCAAGTCAGAAAAGCATGCATATATACAAAGCTGGATCTTAGAGGAGCCTACCACTTGGTACGAGTAAAAGAGGGCGATGAATGGAAGACGGCCTTCTGCACCAAGTATGGGCTATTTGAATATCAGAAAAGAACTATGGGGTGGGAATGCACAGCTCATGTAAATCAGGATAATTGATGTGGAGTAGAAGCACACCAAAGGTGTTAGTTCACACTATTAAATAAAGAAATAATGTCAATGAATTTTATGGTGAAATTTCGGGTGCAGGCGGGCTAACGTCACAAGACCACTTGGGACAAAGTATCTAAACAACCTAAACTACCTATTGCTAGGCAGTAAGCCCAAATGCACTCCTACCGAATCTTCGTTCGGGAGTTAAATGTTGACTCTTAGTTGATCAATTAATACTCTCATGTGGAGAGAGTGTTAATTGAGTCTTGACTTTAACAAATTACAAAATAGAAAATAAATAACATCAATAAAGGATAGATCAGGCATGTAAGATCACTTATGTAACCAATTATACAGATCTGGTACTGACCAATACTTTTTGATACTTTTTAATAGACCTCTCAAGGTCTGTTTTTTCAAACAAATATACAATGTACAAAAGAATTATTCAGACAATGGTGAAGCATCCAGGAATTCTCATTCCAATTAACAAACAGAGTATAACCTGGTTTGTAAAGGTACATAAATGTAACAAAAGCAGAAAGCAAGTAGCTCAAAGCTTAACCTTATTATTCACATCCTGTAAATGTTCAAAGGGACATGTATACATTTCAATAACCAATTGTAAACCAGCGATATAAATTTAACAAACAGCAATAAGTTCACTCTTAGGGTTTTTGTATTGTGAAATAACACCATTCAGGGAAGCCCCTTTTAATAGGTGACATAGGTAACCAACGCGTTTCGGATCGAATGATCCATCTTCAGGGTGGGGACTTCACTGTTCCTGTATGTAGTAGAGTAGTGATTGTTAAATGCGTTCTAAAAGCCTTTCCTGCGGGAAATTCAAAAGAATAAACATTACCATTTAAGCTAATCAGTGAGGTTAACTGATATAATTTTAAACCGAAATAAGTAGAGAGATAATGGGTACTAACCTCAATCTGAGGCTGATAAAGTTCCAATTCAGACCCAGTCATGCCCTTCGGACTTTGCAATGCCCCGGCCACCTTTCAATATTTTATGAACAATGTCCTCAGAGAGCTCATAGATGTGTGTGTTATTGTTTACATTGACGACATCCTCGTTTATTCTTCATCGGAAACTGAACATCGGAAACACGTGAAAATGGTCCTCGAGAGATTGCGTCAACACAAACTTTTCGCTAAGTTGGAAAAATGTGTTTTCAACGTGACTGAAGTTGAATTCTTGGGATTCATATTATCACCTAGCGGAGTGCGTATGGATTCCAAGAAGGTTGATGCAATTCTCAAATGGCCATCGCCATCCTCCGTAAAAGGTGTTCAAAGCATGTTAGGCTTCGCTAACTTTTACCGCAGGTTTATCCCCGAATTCTCTCGAATAGTCCAGCCCATCACCGCCTTGTTAAAGAAAAACAAACGTTTTGAATGGTCTACCGAGGCGGAACAAGCTTTCCAGAATTTGAAGACTAGATTTATCTCTGCACCGATCTTAAAACATCCTCGCCCAGAACTCCCCTACATCGTTGAAACTGATGCTTCGAGCCTTGCCATGGGGGCAGTTCTATCACAAAAGCACCCAGTAACCAATCAGTTGCATCCCGTGGCATTTTGGTCCCGCAAATTCTCGCCTCCTGAAATCAATTACACTAAAGGAACTTCTAGCTATCAAGTCCGCGCCTTTAAGGCTTGGCGGCATTATCTTCTGGGGGCCCGACACACCGTTACTGTGATTACAGATCACCGAAACCTGCAATATTTGAAAACCGCAAAAGCTCAATCCTCTAGGCAACTCCGTTGGGCACTATTCTTTGCCGAGTTTGACTTCATAATTACCTATCGACCTGGTACAAAAAACGGTAAAGCTGATGCCCTTTCTCGGATCGGAGTGGAAGAACATTTGATCAATCCTAAACCTGTACCTATCATTCCCGAACAAAGAATTCTAGGTGTAATCGCCACACAATCCATAAAGGAAGTTAAGGATAAAGCCAGGCTACTGGTAACTTCAGCAGACATACAGAATTGGCATCTGCAGGGAAAGGACTTTACGGTGAAGGACAACCTATTATATTTCCAAGAACGGTTATACCTGCCCAGCATAGATTTACAGAAAAAGGTAATCTCTTGTTATCACGATTCTTTAATGGAAGGACATCCCGGTATGACCAAGACCTCGGAAAAGATCAAGCGCTACTTATGGTGGCCGCCTTGGAACAAAGATATCAGAGACTTTATAATGTCCTGTGGAGTACGCGCCCAAAACAAGAGTCAAAAGGAAAAACCAGCCGGCCTCTTACGCCCTATTGACATCCCGCCTCGCCCTTGGCATACGCTTTCTATGGACTTCATCACCGATCTACCTCCATGCTCCGGATACAATACGATCCTAGTAATCGTGGACCTATTCTCCAAGATGGCGCATTTAATTCCACTCAAAGGCTTACCAACAGCAGCAACTCTGGCCCGAGAATTTCTCGAAAACATCGTCCGACTGCACGGTTTTCCTTCAGTTCTAATTTCGGATCGAGGTAGTCAATTTATTTCTCATTTTTGGCGAAGTTGCTGTCGGTCGGCTCAAATTGATGTGAGACTTTCGACCAGCCACCACCCTCAAACCAACGGACAAACCGAGAGGACCAATCAAACTCTCGAACAGTATTTGTGCTGCATGCTACAACAAACTGAAAAAACTTGGAAAGATATCCTTTGGATAGCTGAATATGCCTACAATAACTCTGTCCACTCGGGAACTGGGAAGACCCCGTTTTTTCTTTTATACGGTAGTCACCCTCGAACCTCGGAGTTGGATCCACTCCAAGATCTTGGAACACCAGCAGTAGACCACCTGCATTCTACAATCACCCAAGCCTTTAAGGAAGCCGTTTCTCACCTTCAAAGGGCTAAAGAACAATACAAGAAAGGAGCAGACCAACATCGGAAGGAAGCCCCCCAATATCAAGTAGGAGATCAAGTCTGGTTATCCACCAAATATCTACCTCTAAAAGGACCACGCACATTCAACCCAAGATACCTTGGTCCCTATTCCATCACTACCATAGTAAATCCAGTAGCGGTCAAGTTGGACTTGCCCCCTCACATGAAGATACATCCGGTCTTCCACGTCTCTCTATTAAAACTCGTGCAACCTCAAACCCGACTAACTACATCTCCAAAACCTATTCTAGTTGTTGGAGAACTCGAGTTTGAAGTCAAAAGCATCCTGGATTCCAGGATCTCCAAATCTAAACTATTTTACCTGATTGACTGGAAAGGCTACGGTCCCCAAGAAAGATCCTGGGAACCTGCAGAATATGTCCACGCACCTCGTCTAATCAAAAGATTTCATCGAACATTTCCTAACAAGCCCAAACCCCCGGAGAAGCCCGGTTTGGGAGGGGCCTTGAGGGGGGGTGCTGTCATGATCTCTGCTTCCAAAAGATCAGGACTTGCCCGACTCCCCTGGAAGCAGACCCATAACCCCGGTTCCGAGTGCCAGCCAGTCCCAATTGGGACCTTTTGGACCCTGTCCTGGCACCAGTGGCACCAGGCTCATAAAGATGCCCAGTCCCAGCGCTGGAAGCGCCGGGCTCATAATGCTTGGGTGGACTTACCTGCAGCAGACCATGCTGCTTACTTACCTGCCAGTTGAACCCCTGATCCTCTTCTGTTTGGGACTACTTTTCCTGTTGGGTGGGGCAGGAGCCAGATAGACCTGATACCTGGATCTACTCCTCCTTGTAGTAGAATGTATGCCCTCACCGAGCCTGAGAATCTTCACCTCCGACAATACCTGGATCAATACCTAGCGAATGGGTTTATTCGTCCTTCCAAGTCCCCTGCTTCCTCAGCTTTGTCCTTCGTTCCAAAAAAAGAAAGGGACCTTAGAACTTGTATAGATTATCGCGCCCTGAACCAGATCACCGTTAAGAATAGATATCCGTTACCTTTGATCCCTGAACTCCTGGACCAAGTCAGAAAAGCATGCATATATACAAAGCTGGATCTTAGAGGAGCCTACCACTTGGTACGAGTAAAAGAGGGCGATGAATGGAAGACGGCCTTCTGCACCAAGTATGGGCTATTTGAATATCAGGTCATGCCCTTCGGACTTTGCAATGCCCCGGCCGCATTTCAATATTTTATGAACAATGTCCTCATGGAGCTCATAGATGTGTGTGTTGTTGTTTACATTGACGACATCCTCGTTTATTCTTCATCGGAAACTGAACATCGGAAACACGTGAAAATGGTCCTCGAGAGATTGCGTCAACACAAACTTTTCGCTAAGTTGGAAAAATGTGTTTTCAACGTGACTGAAGTTGAATTCTTGGGATTCATATTATCACCTAGCGGAGTGCGTATGGATTCCAAGAAGGTTGATGCAATTCTCAAATGGCCATCGCCATCCTCCGTAAAAGGTGTTCAAAGCATGTTAGGCTTCGCTAACTTTTACCGCAGGTTTATCCCCGAATTCTCTCGAATAGTCCAGCCCATCACCGCCTTGTTAAAGAAAAACAAACGTTTTGAATGGTCTACCGAGGCGGAACAAGCTTTCCAGAATTTGAAGACTAGATTTATCTCTGCACCGATCTTAAAACATCCTCGCCCAGAACTCCCCTACATCGTTGAAACTGATGCTTCGAGCCTTGCCATGGGGGCAGTTCTATCACAAAAGCACCCAGTAACCAATCAGTTGCATCCCGTGGCATTTTGGTCCCGCAAATTCTCGCCTCCTGAAATCAATTACACTAAAGGAACTTCTAGCTATCAAGTCCGCGCCTTTAAGGCTTGGCGGCATTATCTTCTGGGGGCCCGACACACCGTTACTGTGATTACAGATCACCGAAACCTGCAATATTTGAAAACCGCAAAAGCTCAATCCTCTAGGCAACTCCGTTGGGCACTATTCTTTGCCGAGTTTGACTTCATAATTACCTATCGACCTGGTACAAAAAACGGTAAAGCTGATGCCCTTTCTCGGATCGGAGTGGAAGAACATTTGATCAATCCTAAACCTGTACCTATCATTCCCGAACAAAGAATTCTAGGTGTAATCGCCACACAATCCATAAAGGAAGTTAAGGATAAAGCCAGGCTACTGGTAACTTCAGCAGACATACAGAATTGGCATCTGCAGGGAAAGGACTTTACGGTGAAGGACAACCTATTATATTTCCAAGAACGGTTATACCTGCCCAGCACAGATTTACAGAAAAAGGTAATCTCTTGTTATCACGATTCTTTAATGGAAGGACATCCCGGTATGACCAAGACCTCGGAAAAGATCAAGCGCTACTTATGGTGGCCGCCTTGGAAAAAAGATATCAGAGACTTTATAATGTCCTGTGGAGTACGCGCCCAAAACAAGAGTCAAAAGGAAAAACCAGCCGGCCTCTTACGCCCTATTGACATCCCGCCTCGCCCTTGGCATACGCTTTCTATGGACTTCATCACCGATCTACCTCCATGCTCCGGATACAATACGATCCTAGTAATCGTGGACCTATTCTCCAAGATGGCGCATTTAATTCCACTCAAAGGCTTACCAACAGCAGCAACTCTGGCCCGAGAATTTCTCGAAAACATCGTCCGACTGCACGGTTTTCCTTCAGTTCTAATTTCGGATCGAGGTAGTCAATTTATTTCTCATTTTTGGCGAAGTTGCTGTCGGTCGGCTCAAATTGATGTGAGACTTTCGATCAGCCACCACCCTCAAACCAACGGACAAACCGAGAGGACCAATCAAACTCTCGAACAGTATTTGTGCTGCATGCTACAACAAACTGAAAAAACTTGGAAATATATCCTTTGGATAGCTGAATATGCCTACAATAACTCTGTCCACTCGGGAACTGGGAAGACCCCGTTTTTTCTTTTATACGGTAGTCACCCTCGAACCTCGGAGTTGGATCCACTCCAAGATCTTGGAACACCAGCAGTAGACCACCTGCATTCTACAATCACCCAAGCCTTTAAGGAAGCCGTTTCTCACCTTCAAAGGGCTAAAGAACAATACAAGAAAGGAGCAGACCAACATCGGAAGGAAGCCCCCCAATATCAAGTAGGAGATCAAGTCTGGTTATCCACCAAATATCTACCTCTAAAAGGACCACGCACATTCAACCCAAGATACCTTGGTCCCTATTCCATCACTACCATAGTAAATCCAGTAGCGGTCAAGTTGGACTTGCCCCCTCACATGAAGATACATCCGGTCTTCCACGTCTCTCTATTAAAACTCGTGCAACCTCAAACCCGACTAACTACATCTCCAAAACCTATTCTAGTTGTTGGAGAACTCGAGTTTGAAGTCAAAAGCATCCTGGATTCCAGGATCTCCAAATCTAAACTATTTTACCTGATTGACTGGAAAGGCTACGGTCCCCAAGAAAGATCCTGGGAACCTGCAGAATATGTCCACGCACCTCGTCTAATCAAAAGATTTCATCGAACATTTCCTAACAAGCCCAAACCCCCGGAGAAGCCCGGTTTGGGAGGGGCCTTGAGGGGGGGTGCTGTCATGATCTCTGCTTCCAAAAGATCAGGACTTGCCCGACTCCCCTGGAAGCAGACCCATAACCCCGGTTCCGAGTGCCAGCCAGTCCCAATTGGGACCTTTTGGACCCTGTCCTGGCGCCAGTGGCACCAGGCTCATAAAGATGCCCAGTCCCAGCGCTGGAAGCGCCGGGCTCATAATGCTTGGGTGGACTTACCTGCAGCAGACCATGCTGCTTACTTACCTGCCAGTTGAACCCCTGATCCTCTTCTGTTTGGGACTACTTTTCCTGTTGGGTGGGGCAGGAGCCAGATAGACCTGATACCTGGATCTACTCCTCCTTGTAGTAGAATGTATGCCCTCACCGAGCCTGAGAATCTTCACCTCCGACAATACCTGGATCAATACCTAGCGAATGGGTTTATTCGTCCTTCCAAGTCCCCTGCTTCCTCAGCTTTGTCCTTCGTTCCAAAAAAAGAAGGGGACCTTAGAACTTGTATAGATTATCGCGCCCTGAACCAGATCACCGTTAAGAATAGATATCCGTTACCTTTGATCCCTGAACTCCTGGACCAAGTCAGAAAAGCATGCATATATACAAAGCTGGATCTTAGAGGAGCCTACCACTTGGTACGAGTAAAAGAGGGCGATGAATGGAAGACGGCCTTCTGCACCAAGTATGGGCTATTTGAATATCAGGTCATGCCCTTCGGACTTTGCAATGCCCCGGCCGCATTTCAATATTTTATGAACAATGTCCTCAGAGAGCTCATAGATGTGTGTGTTGTTGTTTACATTGACGACATCCTCGTTTATTCTTCATCGGAAACTGAACATCGGAAACACGTGAAAATGGTCCTCGAGAGATTGCGTCAACACAAACTTTTCGCTAAGTTGGAAAAATGTGTTTTCAACGTGACTGAAGTTGAATTCTTGGGATTCATATTATCACCTAGCGGAGTGCGTATGGATTCCAAGAAGGTTGATGCAATTCTCAAATGGCCATCGCCATCCTCCGTAAAAGGTGTTCAAAGCATGTTAGGCTTCACTAACTTTTACCGCAGGTTTATCCCCGAATTCTCTCGAATAGTCCAGCCCATCACCGCCTTGTTAAAGAAAAACAAACGTTTTGAATGGTCTACCGAGGCGGAACAAGCTTTCCAGAATTTGAAGACTAGATTTATGTCTGCACCGATCTTAAAACATCCTCGCCCAGAACTCCCCTACATCGTTGAAACTGATGCTTCGAGCCTTGCCATGGGGGCAGTTCTATCACAAAAGGACCCAGTAACCAATCAGTTGCATCCCGTGGCATTTTGGTCCCGCAAATTCTCGCCTCCTGAAATCAATTACACTAAAGGAACTTCTAGCTATCAAGTCTGCGCCTTTAAGGCTTGGCGGCATTATCTTCTGGGGGCCCGACACACCGTTACTGTGATTACAGATCACCGAAACCTGCAATATTTGAAAACCGCAAAAGCTCAATCCTCTAGGCAACTCCGTTGGGCACTATTCTTTGCCGAGTTTGACTTCATAATTACCTATCGACCTGGTACAAAAAACGGTAAAGCTGATGCCCTTTCTCGGATGGGAGTGGAAGAACATTTGATCAATCCTAAACCTGTACCTATCATTCCCGAACAAAGAATTCTAGGTGTAATCGCCACACAATCCATAAAGGAAGTTAAGGATAAAGCCAGGCTACTGGTAACTCCAGCAGACATACAGAATTGGCATCTGTAGGGAAAGGACTTTACGGTGAAGGACAACCTATTATATTTCCAAGAACGCTTATACCTGCCCAGCACAGATTTACAGAAAAAGGTAATCTCTTGTTATCACGATTCTTTAATGGAAGGACATCCCGGTATGACCAAGACCTCGGAAAAGATCAAGCGCTACTTATGGTGGCCGCCTTGGAAAAAAGATATCAGAGACTTTATAATGTCCTGTGGAGTACGCGCCCAAAACAAGAGTCAAAAGGAAAAACCAGCCGGCCTCTTACGCCCTATTGACATCCCGCCTCGCCCTTGGCATACGCTTTCTATGGACTTCATCACCGATCTACCTCCATGCTCCGGATACAATACGATCCTAGTAATCGTGGACCTATTCTCCAAGATGGCGCATTTCATTCCACTCAAAGGCTTACCAACAGCAGCAACTCTGGCCCGAGAATTTCTCGAAAACATCGTCCGACTGCACGGTTTTCCTTCAGTTCTAATTTCGGATCGAGGTAGTCAATTTATTTCTCATTTTTGGCGAAGTTGCTGTCGGTCGGCTCAAATTGATGTGAGACTTTCGACCAGCCACCACCCTCAAACCGACGGACAAACCGAGAGGACCAATCAAACTCTGGAACAGTATTTGCGCTGCATGCTACAACAAACTGAAAAAACTTGGAAAGATATCCTTTGGATAGCTGAATATGCCTACAATAACTCTGTCCACTCGGGAACTGGGAAGACCCAGTTTTTTCTTTTATACGGTAGTCACCCTCGAACCTGGGAGTTGGATCCACTCCAAGATCTTGGAACACCAGCAGTAGACCACCTGCATTCTACAATCACCCAAGCCTTTAAGGAAGCCGTTTCTCACCTTCAAAGGGCTAAAGAACAATACAAGAAAGGAGCAGACCAACATCGGAAGGAAGCCCCCCAATATCAAGTAGGAGATCAAGTCTGGTTATCCACCAAATATCTACCTCTAAAAGGACCACGCACATTCAACCCAAGATACCTTGGTCCCTATTCCATCACTACCATAGTACATCCAGTAGCGGTCAAGTTGGACTTGCCCCCTCACATGAAGATACATCCGGTCTTCCACGTCTCTCTATTAAAACCCATGCAACCTCAAACCCGACTAACTACATCTCCAAAACCTATTCTAGTTGATGGAGAACTCGAGTTTGAAGTCAAAAGCATCCTGGATTCCAGGATCTCCAAATCTAAACTATTTTACCTGATTGACTGGAAAGGCTACGGTCCCCAAGAAAGATCCTGGGAACCTGCAGAATATGTCCACGCACCTCGTCTAATCAAAAGATTTCATCGAACATTTCCTAACAAGCCCAAACCCCCGGAGAAGCCCGGTTTGGGAGGGGCCTTGAGGGGGGGTGCTGTCATGATCTCTGCTTCCAAAAGATCAGGACTTGCCCGACTCCCCTGGAAGCAGACCCATAACCCCGGTTCCGAGTGCCAGCCAGTCCCAATTGGGACCTTTTGGACCCTGTCCTGGCGCCAGTGGCACCAGGCTCATAAAGATGCCCAGCCCCAGCGCTGGAAGCGCCGGGCTCATAATGCTTGGGTGGACTTACCTCCAGCAGACCATGCTGCTTACTTACCTGCCAGTTGAACCCCTGATCCTCTTCTGTTTGGGACTACTTTTCCTGTTGGGTGGGGCAGGAGCAAGATAGACCTGATACCTGGATCTACTCCTCCTTGTAGTAGAATTTATGCCCTCACCGAGCCTGAGAATCTTCACCTCCGACAATACCTGGATCAATACCTAGCGAATGGGTTTATTCGTCCTTCCAAGTCCCCTGCTTCCTCAGCTTTGTCCTTCGTTCCAAAAAAAGAAGGGGACCTTAGAACTTGTATAGATTATCGCGCCCTGAACCAGATCACCGTTAAGAATAGATATCCGTTACCTTTGATCCCTGAACTCCTGGACCAAGTCAGAAAAGCATGCATATATACAAAACTGGATCTTAGAGGAGCCTACCACTTGGTACGAGTAAAAGAGGGCGATGAATGGAAGACGGCCTTCTGCACCAAGTATGGGCTATTTGAATATCAGGTCATGCCCTTCGGACTTTGCAATGCCCCTGCCGCCTTTCAATATTTTATGAACAATGTCCTCAGAGAGCTCATAGATGTGTGTGTTGTTGTTTACATTGATGACATCCTCGTTTATTCTTCATCGGAAACTGAACATCGGAAACACGTGAAAATGGTCCTCGAGAGATTGCGTCAACACAAACTTTTCGCTAAGTTGGAAAAATGTGTTTTCAACGTGACTGAAGTTGAATTCCTGGGATTCATATTATCACCTAGCGGAGTGCGTATGGATTCCAAGAAGGTTGATGCAATTCTCAAATGGCCATCGCCATCCTCCGTAAAAGGTGTTCAAAGCATGTTAGGCTTCGCTAACTTTTACCGCAGGTTTATCCCCGAATTCTCTCGAATAGTCCAGCCCATCACCGCCTTGTTAAAGAAAAACACACGTTTTGAATGGTCTACCGAGGCGGAACAAGCTTTCCAGAATTTGAAGACTAGATTTATCTCTGCACCGATCTTAAAACATCCTCGCCCAGAACTCCCCTACATCGTTGAAACTGATGCTTCGAGCCTTGCCATGGGGGCAGTTCTATCACAAAAGGACCCAGTAACCAATCAGTTGCATCCCGTGGCATTTTGGTCCCGCAAATTCTCGCCTCCTGAAATCAATTACACTAAAGGAACTTCTAGCTATCAAGTCCGCGCCTTTAAGGCTTGGCGGCATTATCTTCTGGGGGCCCGACACACCGTTACTGTGATTACAGATCACCGAAACCTGCAATATTTGAAAACCGCAAAAGCTCAATCCTCTAGGCAACTCCGTTGGGCACTATTCTTTGCCGAGTTTGACTTCATAATTACCTATCGACCTGGTACAAAAAACAGTAAAGCTGATGCCCTTTCTCGGATGGGAGTGGAAGAACATTTGATCAATCCTAAACCTGTACCTATCATTCCCGAACAAAGAATTCTAGGTGTAATCGCCACACAATCCATAAAGGAAGTTAAGGATAAAGCCAGGCTACTGGTAACTCCAGCAGACATACAGAATTGGCATCTGCAGGCAAAGGACTTTACGGTGAAGGACAACCTATTATATTTCCAAGAACGGTTATACCTGCCCAGCACAGATTTACAGAAAAAGGTAATCTCTTGTTATCACGATTCTTTAATGGAAGGACATCCCGGTATGACCAAGACCTCGGAAAAGATCAAGCGCTACTTATGGTGGCTGCCTTGGAAAAAAGATATCAGAGACTTTATTATGTCCTGTGGAGTACGCGCCCAAAACAAGAGTCAAAAGGAAAAACCAGCCGGCCTCTTACACCCTATTGACATCCCGCCTCGCCCTTGGCATACGCTTTCTATGGACTTCATCACCGATCTACCTCCATGCTCCGGATACAATACGATCCTAGTAATCGTGGACCTATTCTCCAAGATGGCGCATTTCATTCCACTTAAAGGCTTACCAACAGCAGCAACTCTGGCCCGAGAATTTCTCAAAAACATCGTCCGACTGCACGGTTTTCCTTTAGTTCTAATTTCGGATCGAGGTAGTCAATTTATTTCTCATTTTTGGCGAAGTTGCTGTCCGTCGGCTCAAATTGATGTGAGAATTTCGACCAGCCACCACCCTCAAACCGACGGGCAAACCGAGAGGACCAATCAAACTCTGGAACAGTATTTGCGCTGTATGCTACAACAAACTGAAAAAACTTGGAAAGATATCCTTTGGATAGCTGAATATGCCTACAATAACTCTGTCCACTCGGGAACTGGGAAGACCCCGTTTTTTCTTTTATACGGTAGTCACCCTCGAACCTCGGAGTTGGATCCACTCCAAGATCTTGGAACACCAGCAGTAGACCACCTGCATTCTACAATCACCCAAGCCTTTAAGGAAGCCGTTTCTCACCTTCAAAGGGCTAAAGAACAATACAAGAAAGGAGCAGACCAACATCGGAAGGAAGCCCCCCAATATCAAGTAGGAGATCAAGTCTGGTTATCCACCAAATATCTATCTTTAAAAGGACCACGCACATTCAACCCAAGATACCTTGGTCCCTATTCCATCACTACCATAGTAAATCCAGTAGCGGTCAAGTTGGACTTGCCCCCTCACATGAAGATACATCCGGTCTTCCACGTCTCTCTATTAAAACCCGTGCAACCTCAAACCCGACTAACTACATCTCCAAAACCTATTCTAGTTGATGGAGAACTCGAGTTTGAAGTCAAAAGCATCCTGGATTCCAGGATCTCCAAATCTAAACTATTTTACCTGATTGACTGGAAAGGCTACGGTCCCCAAGAAAGATCCTGGGAACCTGCAGAATATGTCCACGCACCTCGTCTAATCAAAAGATTTCATCGAACATTTCCTAACAAGCCCAAACCCCCGGAGAAGCCCGGTTTGGGAGGGGCCTTGAGGGGGGGTGCTGTCATGATCTCTGCTTCCAAAAGATCAGGACCTGCCCGACTCCCCTGGAAGCAGACCCATAACCCCGGTTCCGAGTGCCAGCCAGTCCCAATTGGGACCTTTTGGACCCTGTCCTAGCGCCAGTGGCACCAGGCTCATAAAGATGCCCAGTCCCAGCGCTGGAAGCGCCGGGCTCATAATGCTTGGGTGGACTTACCTGCAGCAGACCATGCTGCTTACTTACCTGCCAGTTGAACCCCTGATCCTCTTCTGTTTGGGACTACTTTTCCTGTTGGGTGGGGCAGGAGCCACTCCCTAGGTTCAGAACACTGGAACTCTTCTGGAAAGCAGGAACTCTTTTCTTACCTAGGCATGGCTGTGGAAGGAGACACCTAAGCACTACAGGAGGCTATTTAAACCACACCCGATGGATGAATCTTGCTTTGCGTTATTCTGCATTCTCTGCAGCAGAACGCTCATCGTGTCTTCTGCTTCTGATCCTGGGCCTAAGGGAACAAAGGCTTACCATCCTGGAATCCAGTCTTCAGCAGCACCTGTAAAGACAAAGAAAGAACAGGTTAGCACTACGGTCTTCAGTGGCAGCGCATCTCTTACCTGGTCCATCGGCTGTCACCAACGCCTCGCGCTGCATTCCGGCATCTGAAAGACAAAGGCTTACCTACTCTTCGCACGCTCCGGAGGCCTTCGGCGCTGCATCCTGCATCTGAAAGACAAAAGAAGGTGTGTTTAAAGACATTGGGCAACTTTATTACTCACGTGCCATTACTCATTCCCAAGCCGAATCCAGTGGGTATTCCAGCACGCTTCAGCTTCTCTAAAGCTCTGAACTTGTACCTGCAAGATAAAAGGGACAGTTAGTGCGCATCGTGAAGCAGGCTACAAGCGCTTACTTACATGCTTCCTGGCGCTTCTACTCCTCACGCGGGTTCGATCCTCAACTCTCATCAGCCCGCCATCCGCCATCGCCGGAACCCTGCAAAACAAGAGATATCATTACAAAAGACTTTTAAGACATGTGAAGTGCCCAGAACTTACCGTTCGTGCAGTTAACGACGGACAGCAGTCCTCTGAGGTCAAGAGGCCTGCACCCTTATCCAGTGAAGAAACTGGTTACGGCACTCTGCCCCGAGGCAGATGGAGAGCTCGGCGTTCACTTACCTAAGACATCTTACTCTTCCAGTCAGACATGCAGTGCACAGAGGTCCAGCCCAAAGAGCCAACGGTGTGTTACACATCACCTTTGAAGATACGGCATTCACCCAGTCAAGACCGGCGCCTCTGCGGGAATCAGGTGAGCGTTACAACATGTTTGTATACTTTACTGTATATATTTCTTTTTACCTTGTGTTAGGTATACTCATGCCAAATATTGTATTACTGTATATATTTCTTTTTGCCTTGTGTTCGCCATATTCATGGCAAATATTGTAACAAGCTTAAGTCTTCATGTACATTGCTGCGCCCGGTTACCCAAGGGTTTGGTGCGCATTACCAAATAAATAAACAAACAAACAAACAAACTTGTTTTGCTTAGTTTGGATGCATCAGCACACGCAGTACTACTTCTCTTGCTTCTTTGGGATGTCTTCGGGACAGGCCGATGTTTCGCCTTTGTAAGGTTTGACGTTGTATAGACGTAACCACGTCTATACAACCACTTCACCCCTTCAGTTTCACCGCAGTGGGGCTATCTTCCTCTACTTCATGAGGACCCTCAAAACAGGTGCGTATGAATTTTCGCACTAACACTTTGTCTCCTAGATACAGTTTTGAAGGCTTCAACACATCTTCTATTTCATGAGATTGATTGACTTTGTTGGTTCTTTTTGATCCCTCCCTTCTGTTTTTGATCTGTTGAGACAAGAAAGAAACACTTGCAATCTTGTTGTTGTTTAATTATCATGTATTTTGTCACCTAATGCCCTTGCTACACTGTCGGCATCAGTTCCTACCCTGGTTCGAGGAGTCATTGGGGTTCTCATACAGTGTCCAGTCACCAGCTCACTAGAAATTTGATATTGATCTGAACCATGCTGATTTCTCAGGGCATACAATGCAAGAGACAGACAATGCAGCCACCCCTTTTTAAAGTAATCTTGATTTTGGCTTCGTCTCTTTGAGGAGTCTGTTTAGTCTCTCACAGTTACCATTATCCTGTGGGTGATAAGCAGATGAAAATGTGCGGTCCATTGTCAGACCACAAGACTTTGCACCCCCTCCCCAACTAGGGAACACCTTGCATACACAAAACTTGGCAGTGCACAAGGCATCAGGCTGTGTGCATGGACCTGCCTCTATCCATCTAGAAAAAAGACATTACAGGACCAGCATGATTCTTTAGCTGTTGCCTATCTGTAGTACATCTACATAATCTATATGCAGATGCTGAAATGGCCCATTGGTCTAGGGATTGCCCGTCTCACTATTCACAAAGTATGCCCTGCAGTACATTTCTGGCACACCATGCAATTTACAGTGAAATGTGCAACATCTTCTTGTAGATTGGGTGAGAACCATTCTTCTGCAATTGTTGCAGTTGGACTCTCTCGAGTTTTGTGTGCTGGGTAGTGAAGCTGCTCCAGTGCTACTCTCAATAATGCTAGAGGTATAACTGCCTTTCCAGTGCTATCCTGCCTCCAAATTGCCTCAGTGGGGGATAGAGAACACCCCTGCTTTCTCCATAAATCCTGTTCTTCTTGTGTAGATCCACCCTGTGTTTCAATTAACTGAACAATAGACAGCATGGTAACACCTTCCTTCACCAACAAGTATTGTCCGTTCATTTGTTTAACATGTTCTTTCTCTAAACTGGATGTGGGTGGATAATGGTATGCATTTTTGGTCTCTACATCTGCAGCATTGTTTCCACAGGAAATTAAATCTGCGTGTTTGGAATGCGCTTCGCATTTTACGACTGCTAGGGTTAATGGGAGGCTCAATACGTCAATAAGCCTATTTAATAGGGCTGCATGTTGCACTGCAGTAGCTTCTGCGTGAAGGAAGCCCCTCCTTTTCCAGTTTGACAGACCTGCGTGCACGGTTGACATCTGTCGGGGGGAAATTCTGCCGGGGTCGGCCGGACCGTCCGCGGACCTCCAGGCAGGGAGGCCCCAACTCCTCCCGTGTATATCCCAGATAAGATGAGATAGAGTATGAGGCGCACACAAGGAGCAAGGTGACTCTGCTGTTTATTAGGCAAACGGCAGGGATGGGTCAAGGAGCGCACGCGTTCGTCCTGACACACACACAATCGTGGGGCTCGCAGGCCCTTTTTACTGTATTATGACGCGCTACTTGCGTCACTTCAGAAAGTTAACAAAAAACCTATCGCCACTCTTAATTGGGCGTTCGAGTGGTAGGGTTAGTATAGCACACATATAGAGAAAGATATTAGTGGACAAGGTGTAGTCAGGTGGTATATCTGGGTTGTCCCTACAATTAGATACATGAGAATTGTTACATGAAGACTCCTGAGGATTGGCTAAATGTGCTGGCGTCAGTGATAAGAGCCCCATGTTCTGATTGGTGCACCCGTGAGCTTCCCAGCCTGGGACCACCGTCGTTCCCAGCTCTCGGTGTACCTGTAAGTTGCAACAATGTTTCACTATGGGTACATACAGACAATGTGAGGACTTATTCATAGCTAGAAGGGGTACCGTTCCCACTGTTGCAGATGTCCATTGAGCCTTTCAAGTGTATCTGCCAGTGTCTCGTGGCGAGGGATCCAGACGCCTCTGTTCTCCCGGGTTTGGCATCTCGTCAGGTTCGGCTTGGTCACGTGGGGAGGGACCGTGAAAGAGGCATAATTCTGCACAATTAATATTGTTTTTCTACTGCGCGTCTGGTTTAATTTGTCGGTGTGACTTTAACGTTGGTGCGCGGAGTGCGAGGTTGAAACATCGTGCCTTTGATGATTTGCTCTTGGAACGTGGGTTTGCAACATTGCGACCTTGGCTGGTTGCTTCGCCAAGCTCATTCTGCAGGATCAGCAACTGACTCTTGCATTGTTGATGTCCACGGGAGCTCTTGTTTGAGGCCTACTTGGGCCTGGTGCATAAGTTGTCTGTTTGGTGCACAGGTGCTTTAGGTTATAGGAGCATATAATTCCATAACCAGTATTGTCTTCATTATACTTTTCATGGCGGTAACTGGTTTCAAAGAGAAGCGTGAGCAAGCTAGTAAAAAGTTCATGACGCGTCTTGCGTTTCTGCATTCTGAAAGCCTATATAAAAATAATAAAGATGCACGTCCGTGAATATGCCTGTCGCCTACGTCATAGCACTGAGTATATTCTTCGTGTAGGTTGGTGTGGGAATGTCCAGTGTGTATATTCGTACAGATGTGCTTCCCGTTGTCTAGGTCGTCATGGCATCTCTAACGACGTGTAGATTTTAGTCTAATTGATCCGTGCCGCAGGTGTCGGCATGGCCAGTGCGGGCTGCTGGGCAAGCAGATGGACACATCCGTATGTTCCTGTACCAAGGTATCTGGTCGTCTGGTAAATGGACAAACTCTTCTCGTGGCGGGTGTTTGGGTCGTGACCCTCTAGGCCAAGCGCGAGAGGCGAAGGACGGGAGCCTGGTTTTCCATTCTCCCACTTCAGTCCCCCCTCTGGTCGACTTGTCGACCACAAACATATCCTTCTCGTTATCTCCTCTTACTCGCCATATCTTAGTTATTCCTCCGAGATGTCCATAGTGGTTTACATGATCTTCAAAGGACCAATACATATATTCGCAGGTACCCCCAGGAGTACAGTATACCCATCTTCCTATGTAACTCCTGGGGTTTCTTGGGTTCTCGGTCTTTACTGATGGTGGGTCTAGATGGTTGGTAATTATTTGGGTGCACAGCTTCTCCCTTTCCTGTATTATTACACCTGTATGCTGGCCGTCATCTGCTGGCATCAAGGGGTGCATTCCCACCATTTCCAGCAACTCGTCAGTAGTGCGTGCCTTTCGTGCCTTCCAAAATCTAATTATGATCAGGGTAGCTCCAGCCAATATAGTACAGCCCACTATTATTTTCAGTCCATCTGACAGCCAAGATGGCATCCACGACCATAATAGTGAAAACCAGCTCTTATCCTTATTCACACCGTTGCTTTCATCCATCATTTTGGAGTGCATCTGGGCCAATTGCGAAACTGCTTCTGTCAGTGTACCATTGTCAGCATCATTGGCAGGTATGAACGTGCAGCATGATTGTCCTATCTTTGCACAAACTCCTCCTTCCATTGCTGTGAGAAGGTCCAATACATATCTGTTCTGGAGTGCTACCATCCTTACAGCTCGCAGCTCCTCTTTTATTGCGTTGAACCCATTTACTGTAGAATTGATGGTCATCATTAGTTCCCATCTAGTTATTTGGAGCCATTTTGCGTTTGCGTAAGCCTGTAATCCCGGGTGTATTATTGAGGAGAAGAACATTGCTGCTCTGCTGAATAGTCTGTGTTCTGGCGGTATTGATGTTAGTGCCGTTTCCGACCTTCCCCACAGGTAATTTCCTGTCAGCGGCTCTCCTTGTCTTTTTCTTCTATTTAGGACAGTGTCATTGCTGTTGGTCCTGTTCCCTTGCTCCTCCTGAAGTAGTGCAGATCTCTTTCTTCTCTTATCCCCTTCATTCATTCTAGGAAATTTCGCCACATCGACGTGCTTCTTAGGTACCACTAGTGATGGTACATTGACGTGTACCATTGTGCACACACCATTCCACAGGGGAGGCAGTGTATGGTATGCCTTTTCTCCACAGGCCCAATAATGGTCCATTATTAATGCTGTTCCTGCTCCCCCCTCAGGTAACTCCGTCACACTTGCGCAATTGGTGTTATATCCTACGTCCACCTCTCCTTTATGCTGGTAACATACCTTGGGCGCAGTCAACGGTAGTATCGTTATTGGGTCTTCATCTTCTTCTACCCACGTGAGCATTGGTACATACTTGATCCACGTCGTCCAACATCGGTGATTGTGTGTCTCGATGGTTGAGATAGTTTCTTTTGTTACCATGTTGCTGCCAATCACTCCTATCTCCCAGCTGTTATCCAGATACACCTTTCCTGTTATCGTCAGTAGCGGCCTCTCCCAGCATCCTTGTTTACCCGGAACTTCAGTGGCGTACCAATCGCATGGTAGATACTGCAGTGTTACTTTCTGTGTTTCTCCTTTTGCAGGGCCACTTGTTATATATTTGAATGCTTCAGCATGTAAACTGGTCTTGTGATAACTCAAGTAGGTCTTGAGGAAGTTGTTTTCATATGGGTATGAGTCTCGTGTTTTCCATGTCATGTGCACTACAGTTCCTTGGAATCTTCCTTTCGTCTGGAACAGTGCCAAGTATATTATGCACTGCGCTATCTTCTCATTTATTTCTGTGGCAACAAATGTTCGTGAAGCACTCATGGCGTATGGTATTAATGAGCAGACGTAGCAGCTATCCTCAGTTGTCTGCTTACCAATGCGGGTCATGTGTTGGTACCATATGTTGTTTGTGACGTGTGCTGAATCTTGTACATAATTATCAATACCTTTATTGTCTAAGTATGTGCTGCGTTTAACTCTATTTTTCTTGGGTGCAATGTTACTACTACCACCTGACGTAACACCTGTTGCAGCAAGGAACGGGGGTATATTACGTTTGGGTGCAGCAACAAAATTGATAGCACAGCTATACTGCCATACAGAAGCAGCCAAAAATCCGGTGATCATCAAAATCCCTATTAATTTTATTACAATTGCTAATCTCACCGGCATTTTTCTCTTACCTTGCTGCAGTCCTGGCAGCTTATTCTTGCGACGTTAAAGTTGCCCGCCTAAAAATTCTCAGAAATGCTCGTTTTTAAATGTTAGTTTTGTTTTGTTTAAGCTCTCCCTATCAAATAGTCATTCAGTGCCCAGGCGAAGAGCTGCTCCCACGCTACTCTAAGTGATTGGTCTCTTAAGACCGGCAAGTATGGACGGAGGTGGGGCATGTAATATTCTATGGCCAGGAGGAAGGCTGTGTAGTAAACACGTACCCTTCTTCTTTTCAGGTATGTTGGCCTTTTTATTTCGTATACAAATTGGTGTGACAATTCTTCTGGGTAGTTATCGTCTGGGGGTACCATCTACGCCTGGACAGTGGACTTTGTTAGTTAGCTTTCTACTTAACAATACAATAATACGCAGTTCCTGTATGTGCGAAAGAAAAAAGAGAACATTCACGTGTTTACATGTGTATTTGTGCGAGAGAACATTCAATTTAAGTTGCCTTTATATAATAATACGCAGTTCCTGTATGTGCGAGAGAAAAAAGAACATTCACGTGTTTACATGTGTTTTTGTGCGGCCAGTGTCTTTCAGTTTAAGTTACAACTGTCCTTTGCAGTCAATGGGCGGGGGGGGGGTTGGCGTAATTATTTTTACTCTTTGAACGTGTGACCATGGGGTGGGCAGTGTAGTGATCACCCCTTTCTTCGTCAGTTGTTGTCTCTGGGGTGGCTGGGTAGTGAGAAGGTAAGGGAACAATTGGGTCGTTGTCTGTGATAGAACTTCCTTCCGCTGTCGGGGGTGTTGTTGCTGTTGTTCCAATGGACCTGTCGTTTGCGCTGGGGCGGGTCTGCAGTTTGTATATCTTTACATCATGTAGATGGTTCCAGGCACGCTTGTCCTTTAGTTTTACTGCTCTTGTTGATACGTCTTCTACCAGATGTGGGCCGGTGAACCTTTTGTCGTTCCAACTTCTATTGAAATTGCGAAGTAGCACGTGGTCGCCTTTGGCTAGTTTGCACAAGTTCTCTTTTTCTAATTCTGTACTGGCGCCTTCTTCTTTATCTCTGGTGGACCCGCCCCGCGTGCGTTCGAGCTGTTGAGACACAAACACAACACTAGTAATCAAAGACGACACATATTGATACATTTCATCACCTAGTATACTCGCTGAACTTTCGTGGTCAGTGAATGCCCTTGACGTTGGCGTTAGGGGAAGGCGCATTTGACGTCCAGTAACCACCTCGTGTGGGGTGAGGTGGTGGTCGGACCCTGGCCTGTTCCTCAGTTCAAACAAGGCTAACGGAAGGCAATACAACCAACTTTTCTTTGTTGTTTGTTGTATCTTTGCAATTGCCTCCTTCAATAAGCCATTTAGGCGTTCACATACACCGTTAGCCTGTGGGTGATATGCACATGCAAATTTGTGCTTTATGCTCAGCAGGGCTGTGATATGTTGGAACATTTCGTTTGCGAAATGTGGGCCGTTATCTGATCTTAATACCTCGCACACTCCCCACCTGGGGAAGACCTCCCTTACTATGAATTTGGCTGCTCTAAATGCATCTGGGTGTGAACAGGGCCCTGCTTCAATCCACCTAGAAAATGGGCATACTACTACAATCATGTATCTATTACCTTGACATATGTTGATCATATCAACATAGTCAATGTGGAGGTGCCGAAAAGGTCCTTCTGGCCGGGGTATGGTACCTCTTATCACTTTTAAGGTATGACCGGCCGTAAACTGTTGGCATGTGAGACAATTGCTGATAAAATTTGACACATGAGAATTTAACTCGGGACAGAACCAATCATCTCTAATTCGTGCTGCAATTATTTCCTTGCCTGTATGGGCTGGGTGATGTAATTGGCTCAGGGCGGTATTTAAAAGTGCCAACGGTATTACAACTTTCCCAGTACCACTCTGGCGCCATAGTGCGTCGGTTGGTGACATTGTACATCCTCTTTTTACCCATATTTCCTTTCCGGCCATTGGTGCTGCTGCTTGTAATTCCATAATCTGTGTGGCTGGGAGATGGGTATACCCTTCTCTTATTAACATCTCCCTAGCTATTCCCCTCCCTCTCCCTCTCTGTGAGTCTGTGGGGTCCCATATCTCACCAAAGTATGCAGCATATTTCGCATGTGCGTCTGCTGCTGCATTCCCTTTTGAGACGTGGTCTTCACCATTGGTGTGTGCGGTGCATTTTACTAGGGCTAGCTCTTGGGGGTCGTTTATTACTTCAATTAATTCAGCCAACAGGAGGGCATGTTGCACTGAAGTGCCATCAGCTCTCCTAAACCCTCTTCTCCTCCATTTTGTTAGCCCTGAGTGGACAGTTGATGTAACATATGCACTGTCGGAATATATTGTTACACGTTTGTTAAAACTTTCTTTCAATGCCAATATCAGTGCAACTAGTTCAGCGGCTTGAGCAGAGTAATGCTGTGGTAGCTGTACACATTTCATAGCCACACACACCGGAGCCTCCATCATTTTTACCACTGCTGCCCCAGTTCTCCGTATCCCATCTCCTTGATCAATAGTTGATGACCCATCAATAAACAAAAGCTCACCTCCCTCTAGTGCATTCTCTTCAACTTTTCTAGTACATGAATATATTTCATTTAGTTGGGTGCAGTCATGGGCGTAATCTCCCTCCTCAATTATTTCTGCTAAAAATCTTGCAGGGTTAACAGTGCTACATCTAACAATCGCTAGTTCAGCCCTAGACAAAATGATCTCATAACCTGATGCCCTTTGTGTCGTTAGTGTGGACTTGGGTTTATTCAATATTGCAAATAGTGCATGTTCCACAAACAGTGTAGTTGGACACACCATGGTTATTGCTGATGCCTTTTCTACTGCAAAAGCAGCTGCAGCGAGGCCTTGTTCGCAAGGGAAGTGGCCTAACATCACGGGGTCTAAGTGACCGCTATAAAATGCTACTGGTTTATAGCCCATGCTTGTTTTTTGGGCCAATACTGCTTTCATTACTGCTGAGTCGCAATGTGAAAATATAAAAAAGCGTCGCTCATAGTCTGGGGATGCCAGTACTGGAGCTGTTGATATCGCGTCCTTCAATTCGTCAAATGCCTCCCTCATTTCCATAGTCCACCCCAACTTTTTCTCCCCTTTATTTGCTTCCTTCAAACCCTCAAGCAGGGGTCCTATGTATGAGCTGTAATCAAATACCCATGCTCTACAGTAGTTGCATAACCCCAGAAATTGCTGTAGTTCTCTCACAGTCTGTGGCATGGGAGTGCTTGAGATGGCCTGTGCTCTTTGTGGTGCAATCTTTCTTCCATGTTGGGATATCAGTTGGCCAATGTAGAGTACCTGTTCCTGACAGTATTGTATTTTTTCCATGTCTACCTTATACCCCTTTTCAGCCAATATAGTCAACATTTTTAACGAGTCCTCTCTGCATTTACTTTCGTTTATACTGCAAATTATTATGTCATCCACATATTGTAACACTGTGCTTTCCACCTCAACGTTACCCAAATCCATCTGTATTACTCTATTGAAAATTGAGGGTGATTCACAATACCCCTGTGGTAGCCTGGTATGTTTCCATTTTGTATTTCGGTAAGTGAAACTTGTTAAATCTTGTGAGTCAGGGTGTAATGGTATTGAGAAAAAAGCATTTTTAAGACCTATTATTGTAAATCGTGATGCCTCTGCTGGAATGCCACACAATATTGTAGCCGGGTTTGCTGTTACTGGATATTCTGCTTCCACTATGTTGTTCAAGGGCCTTAGGTCCTGTATGAAGCGCCAAGACCCCCCTTTAGCCTTGCGCACTGGGTACACAGCCGTGTTACATGGTGATTCTGAGGGGACCAATATGCCATTGTTTATAAGGGCCGTTATAGTTTCATATATGCCCTCATCTGCCTCTTTTGACAATGGGTACTGTTTTACTCTTGGTAGTATTGCACCTTTTTTCAATTTTATCCGTACACCCCCTATGCTTTTAATGCATCCTACGTCATAAGGGCTAATGGTCCATAATGATTTGGGCACCTTTGACATATCCTCCTTAAAAAAGGGGACTGGGGTGCATGCAGGTGCCTCAAGTGCCATAGCAATTTTCTGCGCTATTTGTTTGTGAGCCACTCGTAACCATATTTCTACACTCATCATAAACACCATTTCCCCCTCCTCCTTTTCTTCTGAAAACAGTTCCTCATCTGACACCTGGGTCAACCTACATCCTTCTGCTAGTGCTAACACTGCCCTCCATGCTCTTCCTTCTTTGTCTTGGGCGTGCACAGCAATATACTCAGCTGTTGCAATAATGCTTTCAATGTCTACTGCAAACACCTTTTCTTCTTGTTCATTAACAGGTGTTTCTGGTCGGAACAGATAAGCTGCTGGCCTCCTCCATATTTTCCCTTCTATCCCTGGCATCCATGCAAATGCCATGTCTGTTCCATACTGGAATATTTCGCCATCTACTGGTTCCGCCCTAATTGCTGTCTGCCCACAGTATGCTTGCATAATCTGTCGTGCTGCTAGCATGTTAATCCCTGGAGTAGAGCAAATTATACCATCCTCTGTAAAGGAGATTGTCATGTTTAACCTATTCATTATGTCCCTCCCCAGTATATTTACTGGTGAGGCACTATAATACAAGAGTGGAACTGACAGATCGTAATCTCCGATAGATAAGGGGACGTTATCAGTAAAAGGAACCAATCCTTTAGCCCCAGAAAATCCTTGGGTGTTCATGGCTTCGCCTGACATCTTAAATTTACCTTCCCTTATGCAAGACCGGGTTGCCCCGGTGTCAACAAGAAATGATAATTTTTTGTCACCTATCGTTACCTCTATGCGTGGCTCCTCCGCACTATTAGGTGTTACTGACAGGATGGGACACACCAAGGCCGTCTGTGGGCTGTCCTATTGGGGGTACAATGATTGGCCATTTCCTGTGTAAGGGTTGTGTCCCAATACCGTCACCCTACCCAATTGCGTTTGTTCAGTTTGGGGTTGTTGTGTTATCACTACTTGTTGTTGTGGCAGTGGCTGTTGTTGTGTTAATTGCTGTTGTTGCGGTGGCTGTTGTTGTGTTAATTGCTGTTGTTGTATGCCCTGCTGATCTTGTGGTGGCCTAAATTGTGTCTGCTCATTCCATGCTGGTGTTCCTGGCCTGACCCTACACGTGCGTGACATGTGTCCTAGTAGTCCACAACTCCAACACACGGGTGGTTCTCTGTTTTGCCATGGGAAGCTCCCTGTGTTGTCCTGGTATACCGGTTGCCCTGTGGGGTATGAACTTCCAACTCCCCCCACTTGTTGTTGGGTATTGTATCCGTATCCTCTCCCTCTCATAAATCCTCCTCTCCCCCTGTTATAACCATAATACCCAGCTCCTTGCATTGGGTACCCTCCTCCCACGTTTGGTGCGTGTGATTGTAGTTGCGGCACTTGCTGTATTATACTTTGTGGAGGTGCTATTGGAGCTGGATCTTGTGCAGCCACTACTTGTGTGGGGCTTTGGGCCATTGGTGTGGGCGCAGTTATTAGTGCCCCTTCCATTGTGTATTTAGTTAGTTTTTTCTGTACTAGTTTGGCCTCTTCTGTTTTCCTGTCCTCTTCCTTTTGTTTCATTTTTCCTTGCCATATCCTGCAGTGATGTACTATTGTCAGCTGTATTTCAGGCCAAGGTTTTGCTTCCATTCCTACTACTTTCTTTAGTTGTTTCTGAACTCCTTCTGGGAGCCCTTGTACTAGTATATGATAAAATATGGCTGGTGTTTTATCCCATTGTTCTCCAGTTTCCATGCGCCACTTCTCTTGAATATCCTGGATATAATCAACAGGATCCTCATTCTCACGCATCTTACGGGAAGTAATTGCTCCTATGTCTGATGTGTCTGGGTACTGTACTCTCAGTGCCTGCCATAGCGCATGTCTGCAGTTTGCAAATGGCGCCCCATCATGCGATGTGTTCGTTATTGTTATCCCATGGAATCCCGCTCTCTTCCAGATGTCGTCCGCTCTATCCCCTAATATTGATATTAACAGGCCTTTCACATCTCCCACTGCTAGTTTCTGCCCAGCGGTGTGTTTTTCCATTTCATATATCCACTTCCCCGCACCTCCACTTAGTGATGGGAGCCTACATTTTATATTTTCTTTATCCGTATGCTTCCATGGTACATACTGTGGTCTAACCCCTCCTCTCTCCAATAGTGGCATTAAGTTGTGTCTTGTGTCACCCTTTATGTTCCATAATATTGAGTCCTCACACCCCTCCTCTTCCCCGTTTCCTTTACCACTTCAAATTCTTCCTTACTACCCCTCCTCCTACCTACCTCTCCATCCCGTCCCCTTGTTTCGTCATCTCCTGTGTTTAATATGGGTATGTTTATTAGTCTGTCTTGCCTGCGGCTAGGGAGGTCTCTAAGCCGGCATGCATAGGGAGTCACTTCGTCCATGAAGGGCGCAAGCTTTATTGTGCGCAGCGTGCGTGTGGTAGTTGAGCATGTAGGGTGCGATGGGGGAGGGCGTGATGGAGATGGCGATGGTGTGGCTTCATCGGTTTGTTTTTCCACTAGTTGTTGCACCCTCTCCTCACTTTGTTCCAGCTCCTCCCTTCTCTTACGGATCCATGGCGAGTCTATGTTTGTTCTAGTGAGGTACAGCTTATCTAAGCTTTCCCTTTCACTCTTTCTTCCTACCCTCTCTACTCCTTCTTCCTCCTCACTGCAAAAATCAGTCATAAATGGTATCCCCCACTCTGTTTTTTTCCCTTTTACTGTTACTGTTTCTAAGTCTATTAGCTCCATTTCTCCTCTTCCTTTGTTACCAACTGTTCCCCCTGGTGTTGATGTTGTTGCTACTTCTCTACTTCTATATACATCCCCCCATTTTTCACTCTCCTTATTTCTCCCTCCTCTTTCCCCTTCACTCCTCTCTTCCATTTCCCTACTATTTTCCTCCCTTTTTCTTTTTAGTTCCTCCATCACTTCGTTGCTCATTTGTTCCAATATTCTTTCATCTTCTTTCTTTCTTTCCCATTTCACCCTTTCTCTTTCTATTGCTTTCTCTTCTTCATATTTCTTAGCTGCCTCTGATACTACCCTCCTCCTCCATATTTCCAATTCCCTTTCATTCTCCTCTTCTTCCTTCTTTTTTTCTCTCAACACTACTCTTGACACCCTTTCTGCTGCTGCTCTTACCCTTCCATCTTCTATCCTTTGCTCCTCATTTCGTTCCCTTAATTTCTCCAATTCATCTTTACCCTCTTTCCTTTTCCTCACTCTCTCTTTTTCCCCCTTCTCAAGCTGTGTTAGTAATTCATTCTGCTCATCCCTTAATTTTGCCAATTTTTCCTCCAAAATCTCTTCTCTTTGTCGTAATAGCTCCTCCCCCTTCATCTCACTCTCCCTTTTACTATCCTCGCCAGTTCTCTTTACTGCTTCCCTTTCTTCTCCCGTTAGTGAACCCCGTAATTTTAATAATATCTGTGCAGCTACCCACTCATCATGTCCTATCTCTACAATCTGCTCTTCTCCAATCCTCCCCTCCCCCACTATCTTCCTGTGAGCCACATATGGTGGAGGGCTGTATGCCGGGTTCGAGTATCCTTCAGCCGCCCTTAACTGTCCTTCTATTTCTCCTAATTCTCTTAAAGGGTACAACCCTTCTCCCTCTGTTTTCACTCCCGGTGTTATGGGTATCTCGTTGCTCGGTTCCTTTTTTATGTTTTCTAATTTATCAATCCTTTCTCCTCCCTCTCCTTCATTCTTATCATTCTTTGTCCTTTCACACCCCTTTTCCCCATCCGTTCCCTCTTTCTTAATCTCCTTTACTTCTGGTGTTTCTCCCATAGAGAACATTCCATTTTGTCCTGGTCGGGATCCCTGGAACATCCTCCATAAGTTAAACACCTCCATATGGCTCGCCAACTTCTTCCCCTTGTATGTATTGTGCAGATGGTTTAGCAATGAATGTTGGGCATATGGATCGAAACTGCCATTAGGCGGCCATGGTGTTAACATTTTGTTATCCGTCCCCTGGGTCCATTCTATGCTGTACTTAATTAATTTCTCTCTATGGGGTGGCAGTGTGGTGCATATGTGTTGTAGTGGGGTAGTGAGGGTGTTCCCCCACCCTCCCAACCCTGTCCCATATGACATAGTTGTGCCCCACTTGGTACTCCTCCCTTCACTATCAGTTTGCAATTTACAACCTTATATTGTTTACCTGGCCCCGTAAGTGTGGGGACTTACGACAATCCTTAACAAATTATACAATAATAATAATTAATAAACACAAACAAACAAAAAATAAAAATAACAATACACAAATATATATATATGTATAATTTTGTATTTTACATTCCTTCCTCTACGGCCCCCTGCGGCCGATGCGCACGCAGCCCCCTCTGGCTGCGTACCCTCTATGACGATCTTATACAGTCGTCTTTATTGCCGTGGCCGGCGTTCTCCGTGCTCAGCCACGCCCCTCTCCCCTTCTCCTCTTCCGATCCACTCGTTTATCGTTTATCTTCGTATCCGCTCCCTCATTATTTTTCTCTTCCCCACCACCTTCAAAACTCAATGTTCCTTGTGCTCGTGATATCCTATAAAATCCCTACTGGTGACGTCACCGATGTCTTTACGCTACTAGTACATTCTCATTATTAATTTCAAAATACACTTGCAATTTACCCCCGCTAACCCTACAGCTGTCTTCCTGTCTCTCCTGGAACAAGGTAATCTCATCAATAATATAATCGGACTGCACACGCTGCGTCGCCTCGCGTGTGATACGCCCCTCAACAGGAGGGCTTAACCAGCCAATTATCTTCCGTATTTGGCAACTATGTAACTAGCTACCCCCTACAGGGAAACGTCATCTACCTATCGAGTTTCTTGCTCGAACAATAGGGAACCTCATCTACCTATCGAGTTTCTTGCTCGAACAATAGGGAACCTCATCTACCTATCGAGTTTCTTGCTCGAACAATAGGGAACCTCATCTACTCATTGATCAATAAATGCCAAATCGTAGGAAACCACACACGCCCACCCCTACACGTTAGTCGCGATTTAGGCCAATCAGTGTCTACGAGCGGCCACACGTGATGTTTTCGTGCTCCGCCCCCCTCTTTCGCGTGACGTAACCGTCTGTTCTCTCACTCCTTTCACTCCCTTTCATTCCATAATCAACACTATATTGTCAAACCTTCGCCGCGCACCTGTGCAACACCTCCCTCCTCCCTTATTTAAATCCTCCCCCCTCCCTCACAATTTCGCATTGCTCGTTGTGTGTGTCATGCTCACCAAGTTCTCTCCATGCAGGGCCGCCCGACTGCGTGCACCCCTCCAAGCGGCTCGCCACCTCCCCTCGTCTGGACCACGTCTGGACACTCGCCAACCGCGGGCGGGATACTTCTCAACCGGCTCCCGAGGGCCAATATCCGGATTGCGCTGTCCGGTCTTCTCGCAGCTCCGCGATGGTCCTGTAGTCCTCAGAAGGGGGCAACGGCAGAGGGGGCCGCGCCGCCGGGCCTCCTCGCACCGGGAGTGCCTGGAAAAAGTAAAAAAAAATAAAAGTCGATCTTAAACAGATCTCAGCAGTGCCTCCAACTTGTCGGGGGGAAATTCTGCCGGGGTCGGCCGGACCGTCCGCGGACCTCCAGGCAGGGAGGCCCCAACTCCTCCCGTGTATATCCCAGATAAGATGAGATAGAGTATGAGGCGCACACAAGGAGCAAGGTGACTCTGCTGTTTATTAGGCAAACGGCAGGGATGGGTCAAGGAGCGCACGCGTTCGTCCTGACACACACACAATCGTGGGGCTCGCAGGCCCTTTTTACTGTATTATGACGCGCTACTTGCGTCACTTCAGAAAGTTAACAAAAAACCTATCGCCACTCTTAATTGGGCGTTCGAGTGGTAGGGTTAGTATAGCACACATATAGAGAAAGATATTAGTGGACAAGGTGTAGTCAGGTGGTATATCTGGGTTGTCCCTACAATTAGATACATGAGAATTGTTACATGAAGACTCCTGAGGATTGGCTAAATGTGCTGGCGTCAGTGATAAGAGCCCCATGTTCTGATTGGTGCACCCGTGAGCTTCCCAGCCTGGGACCACCGTCGTTCCCAGCTCTCGGTGTACCTGTAAGTTGCAACAATGTTTCACTATGGGTACATACAGACAATGTGAGGACTTATTCATAGCTAGACGGGGTACCGTTCCCACTGTTGCAGATGTCCATTGAGCCTTTCAAGTGTATCTGCCAGTGTCTCGTGGCGAGGGATCCAGACGCCTCTGTTCCCCCGGGTTTGGCATCTCGTCAGGTTCGGCTTGGTCACGTGGGGAGGGACCGTGAAAGAGACATAATTCTGCACAATTAATATTGTTTTTCTACTGCGCGTCTGGTTTAATTTGTCGGTGTGACTTTAACGTTGGTGCGCGGAGTGCGAGGTTGCAACATCGTGCCTTTGATGATTTGCTCTTGGAACGTGGGTTTGCAACATTGCGACCTTGGCTGGTTGCTTCGCCAAGCTCATTCTGCAGGATCAGCAACTGACTCTTGCCTTGTTGATGTCCACGGGAGCTCTTGTTTGAGGCCTACTTGGGCCTGGTGCATAAGTTGTCTGTTTGGTGCACAGGTGCTTTAGGTTATAGGAGCATATAATTCCATAACCAGTATTGTCTTCATTATACTTTTCATGGCGGTAACTGGTTTCAAAGAGAAGCGTGAGCAAGCTAGTAAAAAGTTCATGACGCGTCTTGCGTTTCTGCATTCTGAAAGCCTATATAAAAATAATAAAGATGCACGTCCGTGAATATGCCTGTCGCCTACGTCATAGCACTGAGTATATTCTTCGTGTAGGTTGGTGTGGGAATGTCCAGTGTGTATATTCGTACAGATGTGCTTCCCGTTGTCTAGGTCGTCATGGCATCTCTAACGACGTGTAGATTTTAGTCTAATTGATCCGTGCCGCAGGTGTCGGCATGGCCAGTGCGGGCTGCTGGGCAAGCAGATGGACACATCCGTATGTTCCTGTACCAAGGTATCTGGTCGTCTGGTAAATGGACAAACTCTTCTCGTGGCGGGTGTTTGGGTCGTGACCCTCTAGGCCAAGCGCGAGAGGCGAAGGACGGGAGCCTGGTTTTTCATTCTCCCACTTCACATCACATAGTGCCATGATCACCACAAAAGCCCATGGGTTGGGACCTTTACCATAGGGTAGCAAATTTACTTTGAGTAACGAGGTGGGGGCTGGATGGGTATTGGCCTGGCGTGCAAGGCATTCCTCATGCTTATCAGCACATGAACCTTAGTGGGGTTCATAGGAGATACAGGGGGTCGGTGTTCCCCTAAGATGGCGGCATTGTGAACCGCAGGCTGATCTACATGTGAAAACCAGTAGTTGGGCGTGGTGGACTATTTAAGCCCCTCCCGCAACTTGCACATGCTTCGCGTTGTTTACCAGCGCTCCGTTTCATTGACCTGAAAAGCAAGGAGAAACTTCATGTTAGAAGACGTACAAGTTACCAGAGAAAACCACAGACAACAGAACCAAAGTACCTGACCTGATTCTGCAGCAGTTCCTTTTAGCGGAGCTTCTTCCAAGTTCCGCACCTCAGATCAGCCGCATTGCTTCAGCGCCCGTTTCCAGCAACCGCAGAGTTTTTCAGAACTCTGATACACTGACAAACTGAAAGACAAGGTACAGACTTTTAGGAATTACCAAACCAGAGACCGCACAATGACAAATGTCTATGCGCGCATACTTACCGAAGTCGTCTATGAACCTTTTCTGTTTTCCAAGAGTTTCCCAATGCTCAGCCTTCTAGAAAAAGAACGACTGAATGCAAAAGGCATGTTAGTCATTTTGGCTACACTGCATGCTTTTCTAGGTACGCGCTCAGGCTTACCTCTATGACCAAGACGTCACAGGTGTTCCGTAATGCCCGTATTACCTCAATGTGGCGTTTCTTCATCCTGCAAGAAGGAGAGAACGGAAAAGCAGATAATTATACACTATAGAGTCACTCTAGCACCAAAGACTTAACTCTTGACCACAGCAAGGCACAAGACAAAGTATCACATCAAAAACAAATTGCAAAATACTTACCAAATCGAGGCCTCTCCATTTTCCACAGCAAGAAAGTCCAATTCTACAGTGCCACGAATTACAGCTTCACCAATACTAGACAGCAGAATGGAGAGCTTCCTCACTAAAACCCACAGATGAGAAGGGGGTGAATCAGAGCACAAGGAAAAAACATAGCAGTGTGTGTAGGGGTAAGAGGTTCTGACCCACAGGTGATTCACCCCTTGTTCTTATCACTTTACTGTAGGGGGGTTTACCATTGCAGCATGATAGTAGCAGTACCCATAGAACCAGGGCAACCCTACGCCCTTCAGCGATAAGGTAAGCATTACACATAGGTGGAGTCAGAGTACACCATCACTTTCACATTCTCAAAGCTCTGCAGCGCTTTGATGAGCACCACTAATTCTGCAGCCTATGTTGAATAATTCAAAGACAAACTCATGCTTGTTACAACCTCAAATTCATCTTCTCTATTCAATTTTTCTACTGCTGATCCCATACTCCTTTCTCCTGTCGTTTGGTATATTTTTGAAGAACCATCAATAAAAACAACTACCCCCCTCCCAATGTCATTCTCTCTAACTTGGGGGATTTCATTATAATTCTCAACATACGTTGTCCAACCATGTACATAGTCATCCTCTCCTACTGGGTCTGCTATAAATGTTGCTGTATTAACTGTTTTATATCTAACAATTTTAACCATGTGGTTAGAGATAATCACCTCGTCCCCTGATGCTCTTTGTGCGGTCAATGTACTTTTGGGATTCTCTAAAATCGCAAATAGTGTAAGCTGTACACTAACGTTATTGGGCATCTCAATATTATACTTGAAGCTTTTTCAATTGCAAATGCAGCAGCAGCTAACCATTAGTCACACGGGTAAGTGTCCCTTCATTAATGGATCTAAAATCCCACTATAATATGCCAATGGTTTATATCAATGCCCTAATATCATCTTCTGTGTAAGAACTGCTGTCATGACTTCTCCTGTTGAATGGGAGAATAAATTAAACTCTTCATTGTAATCTGTGATTCTGAGCACAAGGGCTGTACTGATTTTTTCTTTTCAATTATTTGAAAACTTCAGTCATTTCATCTGTTCATGCTATTGTGTTCTTGTCTACCTGTGCTTCTTTAAGCCATTTTAAAAGTGGTTGAATGTATGTACTGTAGCCAAGAACCCAGGCCCTGCAATAATTGCATAAGCTTTAAACTGCTACATTTCCCTCACTGTCTTTGGTGCTACAGTTTTCATGATCACCTATGCTCTTTCAGGTGTCACTTTTCTCTGCTTGTGAGAGAACAATTCTCCTATATACAAGACTTCTTCCTGATAATATTGTAGTTTCTCATTGTCTACCTTATATCCTTTCTCTGAGAGTATAGTCATGAGTTTAACTGAGTCTTCTCTGCACCTTTCTTCTGTATCACTACACACCAAAATGTAATCTACGTATTGAATTATTGCACTTTCGGGTTGGACAGTTACCCAATTTCATCTGGAGGACTCTGTTAAAGATCGAAGAGGATTCACTGTACCTTTGAGACAGCCTAGTATGTTTCTGGCACGTATTTCTATACAAAAACGAGGTAACATCTCGTGAGTCTTCATGAAGGGGAATCAAGAAAAAATAATTTTTCAAGTTGACAACTGTAAAATAATTGACAGTGGATGGAATGTTGCATAATATCATTGCAGGGTTTGGAAACATGGAAACTTAGCTTCAAATATTTTGATTAGAGGGTGATGGTCCTGGATAAATATCCACGACCTTCCCGTGTTACATGATGAGTTTAATGGCACCAATATGCCTTGTTTAATTAAAGCAGAGATGGTCTCAAATATGCCTTCATCCACCTCTCTGGACATGGGTATTACCTTGCTTGTGGTAAACAAGCTCCTGGTATTCCTTTAATTTTAAATTCACCTATCCCTTTTAATAGCCCCACATCATGGCTGTTAGTCCATAAAATATCTGACACTTTCTCTAAGTCTTCCTGAAGAAATTGTGGTTTCTGTTTATCATTGCCATTCTCTGTGTTATCTATATTTTTAACTTTAATCCAATAAGTGATACTTATTAAAAAAAAGTGAATCATCAGTATAGTCATCCCGAAACAGTTCTCCGGCTGCAAATCGGTCAACCTATTTCCTTCCTTGCATGCAGCATCACCCTTTCTTCTCTGACCACTACTGCTGCTAGTTATAAGGGAATTACCTGCCCTTCCTCATCGTGCATGTGGATTTCTGGTCTGAACAAGAATTACAAGCGGTGGTAGACAACATTGTGCTCAGAATGATAGGGACAAGATCAATTTCATGTGAATATTTTGAGCCATGTGACAGTAAAATTTAACTTATACAATAATGATTAGGAAACTATGTAGAAGTCCTAGAATGTATTAGTCTAACAAACTATGTGAGTATACATATTTTATAATACAGACAGCGTGTCAAGGTCTGAATTCTGAGATTTAATCAAATGGTCAACAACTGATTATGATCTACTTTAAATGAGTACTGAATAGTGATTATAATATTTGCTGTTTACATCTGCAATAGACTCCATAAAATGGAACATTGAGTTCAATAAATGCATCATAACTATTTGCACATTGGCATTAATTAAAAACATTCTGAGATTGAATGTGCACCGCATCGGCTTTGATGATTGCAATATTCTTGAATGTCAGATGTATTATTGAACTACAGAAGAGCCTTGTAAGTACACATGATAATGGCACGTGATACCCCACGGGTCGCGCTCACGTGCGCAGGGGTCATGTGAACACAATAACATCAGGCAATTGCGCGACAGGAGGCTGCTTGTCTTGTCCGCCTGCAATTCGCTGCTTGAATCTAATTGTAACTGACGATTTATTCCACCGCAGAGTAGGCACTCCGCTAAACGCTCATAACCGGGCAAGCTTTTAATACGAATATTAACTAAATACTTTGAGACAGACCAAGTGACCTGCAATAGTCTCAATTTACGGGTTACAAACTCTGCTTTTTTCACATGAGTGCCGTAGATAGCAGCACAGCAGCACAGTTAAATCCTTGTTTGTTTGTTTGTTTATTGATTTGTATAGCGCTCCGGACCCAGGGGTATATGGGTGCTCAAAGATATGGTTACAGGCAATATATTAGGGCAGTTGTGCAACATATATACACTTACAGAAATAATGTGCAGAAATGTATACAGTTTACCAAATAATAGTGTATATAGCAAGCAGACAGTATGATAATGGCGTTAAGCCAATCAAAATGACAAGTACACAGAGAAACAGGAGCTATATTAGCTGGTGGCGTCAAATGCAAGATGGTGGTGAGTGAGTGCTAGTGTAGGATCCCTGAATTATTTATTTAGTAGCCAGGTGATGACCTGGGTTCTGAATGGTTGAAAGGTTGGGATGGATTTGATGTTCAGTGGAATAGTGTTCCAGAGTTGGGCGGCTAGAACCGGGAAACTAGTTTCCGCCGGCTCTTTTCAGGCTGTATTTGGGCACCATCAGGTGTAGTTTGTTGGAGGATCTAGTGATTCTGGTAGCAGGTTTTAAGGTGAATTTGTTGGTTAGGTAAGGTGGGGCAAGCTGATTAAGGGATTTGTAGGTAAGGCAGATAGTTTTTAGATCAATTTTTTGTTGGATGGAAAGCCATTTGCATGATATTCTAGTGGCCGAGATATGTTCTCTCCTAGGAATATTAAGAGCAGCTTGGAGTGCATTGTTTTGGAGGGCCTGCAGTTTGTTGATTGTAAGTGCATTTTTTTTTAAATTAACCATTACCTACTCTCACGTTCACACTGAGAACAATTATGAGGATTCTAAAATCCATACATTATCTTTTATGTCCTCTAGGAAATTACTGTAAAAGTCATGACCACTGATGCTTGATACATCAAAGAAGTTTTCCCAATTATTAGAATGAACATATCAAGGAAGTTAAGATTGGTGTCTTTACTCCAGTTGACCAATTAATGCTAAGTCTATCACCACATGATTATGTGGTCTTTTACAACATGAATTAAACCAATAAACAAAAGAATTTTGTTCTTTAAATTTGCAGAATATCACAGAGTCTGCTGCACCTGAATAAGAGTTTATAACTTGAAAACACATAGTGTCAGTTCTCGCTCAACTAAACCATTCAACAGAATGACATAGAGTTGACCAGAGATGAAAACAGTAGATTGAACTCATATGAATTGAATTAACTCCCTCTGCAAATGTCTCATTGATAGACATTATGAAAAATGTCCATTTTTTGAACTATGAATAACCAATATATTTTGAATTACTGTTGAAACTGGTCCTCGGTACAAAAATCATATTTAAAGTGTTAATTAAGTGGTCATCTAAATTAATGTAAAATGTGAATGGGAATATGAAAGTCATTTGTTTATAAAAAAAAGTATATTGGGAGTATTCAAGAAATAAGTTTTTTAAAATATTGTTCAATGTGCTCGAACTATTCATTGAGAGATTGTTTCTCCTTTATGAGTGCACTGTTATTCATCAGATTGACTTCCGACGACACCACACATGTTCCTGAACAAAAATCCATCAGGTATTCTCAATATTTTAACTTTCAACCTTGGTAACCAGGATAAACGAATGGTCACTCCGTACAAAAATAGTTCTGGTGCTAAAGGTATTCCTCGTAATGCCTTCTGGTCTATAAAGAATATTATACATATTCCCAAATCCATATAATGTATCCCTGGAGTGGAGCACACTATTCCTTCATCAGTAAAAGATATCATCATGTTAAATTTTGTCTTTAAGTCACGTCCCAATATGTTGACTGGCGTCTGCCTAGAATTTAATGATGCATTGAGATGTCATGTTCTCCTATATGAATTGGTAATTCGTCTGTAAAAGGAACTACATGTGTTGCCCCGGCAAACCCTTGAGCATTCATGGCACTACCTGGCATTGGGGATATTCCCTCACAGACACAAGAATGAATATCTCCTGTGTCTACTAGAAATGAAAACGCCTTGCCTCCTATCATCAGCTTGACCCTTGGTTCCTCTTGGGAGGCTGGTGTCACTGATAGTACTAAACACATCAGGTCACTCTGTGGGCTTTCCTATTGTGGATATAAATTCATACCTGTACCTATGAAAGGATTTACTGACATCACAGTCACATCCCCATTTTGGGTGCAGGTGCATGTTATGTTCCCAGGGTCATGCTCCATTGTGGCACCATAGCCTGCTGTATCTGTGCTTGCTGCAGTTGGGTTTGTTGCATTTGCATGGGTGCCTGCTGTGGTTGACCTTGCAGTGATTGCACTTGCACTTGCAGCGGTGCTGGCTGCATTTGTTGAGGTTGCAGCACATATGTCTGAGCATACATGTGATCTTGGGCATAATATTTCTGTGGTTCTGCATTATATTGTGGAGCATACCCATGCCCCCATTGGAGCTTGCCAATTCTGTTGCATGCCTCCTCTGTTTCTGCATGTCCTAGCTGTATGTCCCATTTTCCCACCATTCCAACATTTTTTGTGGTTGTCCACCATTAAATCCTCCTCTTCATGACATTTTTTAAATCAACCTCGTCCTCCTCCTCTAGGCCCATTCCCCCCTCTAGGCCAATAATTACACCCATTCTGATCTGTTGTATATCCTGCTTTATTCTGCTGCCCGGGCTGTGTCTCCTGTGTCATCCCTCCTTCATTACTTTTCAATACTGCTCCCTCCAGTGCTATTTTAGACACCTTCTTCTGAGCTAACTTTGCTTCCTCCTGCTTTCTAGTCTCAGCTTTCTTCTTAATATTTTCCTGCATTAATCGGCAGTGATACACGATTGTCAATTGTATTTTTGGCAATGGCTTTGCTTTCATTCCCACCTGTTTTTTCAATTGCTGTTGCACTGGCTCGGGCAACCCGTGACACAAAATGTGGTAAAATAATGCTACCATTTTATCCCACGGCTCGCAAATCTCCTGCCTCTATCTGTCTTAAATGTCTTGAATATAAAAAATAGGAACTTCATCCTCTCCCTTTTTCCTAGTCATAATCGCAACCATGTCTGATGTATTGGGATATTGTACCTTGAGCACTCGCCATATATCTGCTCTGTAATTATTAAATGGCGCTCCATCGTGTCGTGTTCTATGCAGTCACACCTGCATATCCTGCCCGCTTCCAAATGTCTTCAGCTCTTTCCCCTAGAATAGCAGCTAGCAACCCTTTTATGTCACCTATAGCTAACGTCATTCCTGATGTCATCCTCTCTAATTCATGAATCCATTTCCCCCCACCGGAAGTTGAACTCGACTATGTACACCTTAAATTATCTTTGTCCATCTGTGGCCATGATATGTATTGTGGTTGTCCTCCACCTTTCTCCAATAAGAGGAATTGTGAAAACCCTGATTCAAAATCATATTTACCTACGCTCCTTGTCTTCAACGCAGAGTTAGCCTTGCCCGTTTTATTCCTTCCTGGTATTGGTCTTAACCTACTTGTATGGTGGGGATTGATCCCCTGTACTACACAATCGTGCTAGTGCTCGCTCAGTATTTGGTGTTGGTACTGGTGTCCTTTCTTTAGGGTCCTCTATATCTGAACATTTTACCACTTTCTCTATGCTCGATTCTTTTGAAAACCTGCATGCGCCCTCTCTCTTTGCCCCCTATATTCTCCTCCCTTTCCTCGTCTCGCATCATTATACCCCAGCTGATGTTACTATTATCTTGTTCTGTGTCATTGAGACAATGCTCCATGCTCGTCTGTTATAACGTCACCTGATCTACCTTCAGTTCCCTTTAATAGGGAACTTCCTATATTCTCTTGAGCTCCGTACCTTCCGCTGTCCCTCATTTGCCTGTATAACTTCCCAAGCCTCTGCTCTATGTCTTCTGTATCCTGCCCACCCGCCATGCTGATAACATGAAGGCACAGTTTACTTTTTTTTCTCGAACAACTCAGAACATGTGAAGGGTTACACTCCTATGGCATAAATATTCTATTTCATCATCTTTTAATCCCATACTTTTGATAATTTCTTCTCTTTTCCTCGACTTCCTCAATTCATCTTCCTCTTGCATTCTTTGCAATCTATTTACTTTCATTCTTTGGGCTCCCATCCCTTCTCGTTTTTCTCTTCTAGTCTCTCCTTTCCTTTCCTCGCCTCATGTCTCCTCCATTCTTCCCTTTGCTTGCACTCTCCATCCGTCTCTTCCTTGTATGCTCTCTTCTTCCTTCTCTTCCTTTTCCCGCTCTTCTCTCTCCTCTCTTTCTCAAACCCCTTAATTGCCCTTATCGTCTAGCTTAATCAATATTTGTCCTCCCATCCACCCATTCTGTACTATTGTTATATCCAAAGCTTTGTCCTTTACTTATTTCTATTTCCCTGCTTCTTCCTCTATCTCTATTTGTCTATCTTGTCTTTCCTTCCTTTCATCACGTTGTTTACTTTCATCGCTTGCTGATATATCTTTGCATTCTCTGCTCTTGCTTTGTTCCCCCTCCTGCTGTAAGCGGGGGCGCATACTTTGGATTAACCTACCCCCCCGCTGCTTTTAATTCCTTTAAGGGATAAAATCCCTTTGCCTCTGTATCTGTACTCTTCTCTTCCGGAGAGGAAAGGGGAGCCAAAGGCGTTTTATCCTCCCCTTCATGCTGATTGAGCATCCACTGCCTATAGGCTGGATCTTCTTTCTCACTCTGGTACATTTTCCAAATTTCTAAAATGGGCACCCTTTTCTATAGCTTTTTTCCATTTATATGTGGCATGCAAATATGTCGTCATATGTCGCAATACATTTTTTGACAGAGAACCCTCCTGAGGCCACGGCATGAGTGTTTTATCAATTGTGCCACAAAGCCATTCCGAATGATATTTCCTTATTTTCGCTGTACATCTCGGTAGTGTCCTACATAAAGATAATAGAGGTGTATCCCCCGTGATGACAGATCGATTTCGATCATCGATACTTAATCGTTGTTTAATCGATTCTTTATTTTATGAAATATACTGCGCTGATCAATTTGCGCAGGCACCATCAATCGCTGTTTATTATACCGATCAGAATATATTTGACATTTTTTTATCTAATGAAAAATCTATGCAATATTTTTATTTCTTCCTTCGTTTACACTTTTAATCAATTTTTATTATATTATTCCTGCATTATTAGTATGTTAAGAATCTCATCTTGACTTATATATTACTTTCCTTTGATTTCTCCATTCCTGATTGACCTCAATCTCTCGGTCAAGTTTCTCACTAATCTCTTACATTTTTTACTATAATTTTATATTCATCATTCTAGACACAACAAAAGACTTATTTTAACAGTTTTATAACCCTACAAATGTGCACTTTAATTGTTTTTTTTACTGCGTACACCTTCCTTTACTATGTTAGTAAATGTATATTGTCTCCATTTCACTCTGTTTCAGAGTTTGATACGCACTCTTCTGTAGGACTTGCCTCAGGAATCTTTAATAAGTTAGTAAATAACCTTCTGTCACTTTGGGATCAGGAATCGAGGTATCTTTTTCTCTTCATAATATTCCCAAAAGATCAAGTTACTTTTTACACTTATTATTTACAACACAATCCCTCCCCCTTTTTTTGCCATGCTCATTTCTACTTACATCCTTGACTCAGTTTGAGTCGACTCTGGCATCGACTCACCCCTCAACTGACAAGTTAGCCTTCTGTCCATGGGTCACCTGAGGGGAGAGGACAGGAATTTCATCAAAATGGGACCTGTCTGCCAAATCTTCTTCACACGTGACTGCACGTTGACCTCCACAGGAAACAATAAAGTCTTCTGGCTAATGGCAGAAAGGACTTGAGCGTCCGGGGATTGCTCTGGCCTAGGTCTACTAGACCATAACCATCTGCACTGCTACCAAATTGTGCTGTAGCACCATGAAGCATCTTTTGTGCTAGATCGAATTACAATAATGGTCACAAACCAAAATACCGTACAGACTCAAGGAATATGGCAAAGTACTACTTTATTCTGAGTTTAATAAAGCAGGGTCAACTGGCAGACATCGGATTGAAAAACACAGAGAGCAAATTACTGCAAGGGGACTCACATTCCCAACAACATTATCCAACTGTTAATGTAAATACTTCATATCACTATGGAACGGTCAATGGAGAAAAGCAGTTTAGAAGAAAAGGTAATCATCCATATGTTATCCAAGTACCACTTGCACATTCACACTGGACTGCTCTCCCTATAGGAAGAACACCCTGTCCCTGCCTCTAAAGTGCCTACTATCCCTAGGTTATGTGTGCTGTAACACCTGTCTAACAGAGGATAGGGAAGAGGCTGACTCTATCTAAACTTATTTCATACCTTCTTTCATACCAGTCTGGTTAATACACAAAATCAGCTATTACACCATTCAGTAAATTAATGTTAAAAGATAATGTACCGGTATGGGCTATGAACAGCTAGTACTCTAGAGACAAAATGTGCATTATATGTGTCTCTACTCAAATGGAGGTGTGCTGTCCTCACTTCAGGATTTAGATGTTGTATTTTAATTTACCAATTGTGGTGAGGCAGGCACTACCATTATGAGCACTTCCGGTGTAGTCAGCGCTATAAAAATGCCCCTGCTAAATGGCATGCCTAAACAAGCTGTGGTCTGTTTGTAAGGTGAAAAAGATAACATTTAGTTATAAGACACATCCATATCCAATCTGTTGAATATTGTCTGAAGCATGAGGTCGCTCATGCCCAGTGTGGTCGACCTGTTTCGATGATAGTCATGATTTGGATCATCTTCTTCAGGACCTGTTGCTTAAAGTGGATGGATTCCTTCAAGAGACGCTGGTCTCTGGGGCACTTCTGTGAGCAGCAGGTAAAGGCACAGAGACAGGGTTTCAGACGTGGGTACTTTCCCTCTGAACAACAACCCAAAACCGAGAATGGTATAGGGTATAGCAATGTGATCCATTTGTTGTGCTGTTTATATCTAAACAGGAGACGTACTATGAACCCCGAAACCCTCCTGTGGGCACAACATTCATGCACTACAAGAAAGACAAAGAGACACCAGGGAGGGACGGGAAGGGGGACACTGAGGTGTGTGTGGGGGGGGAGGAGCAAACGTGTGCATATCACACTAGAGCTAAAGGCTTAGTTGTGTACTGAGGGCCCTGTGGCTACACTGGGCTCTAATGGTGTGATAGTATTACTACCAGAAAATGTGCCATACTCCCCAAAGTTAGTCAAAAGCTTAGGAGATAGTTGTATCTGGCGGCCAAGGAAGCCGCAACACTGAGGCGCTTGATGCAGGATACCCTAAGGGTTGTATGGTTACGGCAGTGTAGTCTCCTAGGGCCGGAGAACAATGTTAGGAGGGAGCTAGAATGGCTAAAAAAGCTTATAACAAAAGCCCTCTTAAAAGATTGTGTTACCTTGAGTATAGGAGCCTAGAGCTGTGATGGAAATCTCCTCGCCTTTTCTTCTAAACTGCTTTTCTCCATTGACCGTTCCTTAGTGAGACATCAGACTGATACATGCACACTCACACCCAAGTTTGATTGTGTGGATGTTTTATACCTCAATATGTGTCATTTATGACGTCATGCTATGGTGCAAAATACAAAAACCAATTAAGGGATGGGATTGGTTAAGGGAACATATCTACTTATAGATAATCTAAGGGTTAGTGCTTCATTGACTGTAGGGAAAACCTGGAACTACCTCTGAATGCATACAGTACAGATTATAGTGGAAAATAATGAGTGGATTGGCTCCTGAAACATTGTGTGTTAGGTTGTCCCCCAACCCTACCAATTGGTTGGTCCATCATCTCTAATCAGTAGGCCACAAACCAAAGTCTTTCGTTTGTGGTTGACCTTGTTGCTGCTTACTTCCTGGAACATTCAAGGGAGTATGAGCAGACCACTATCTTAACTTGAGGCTCTAATGAATACTCTCTGTTTTCAACTTCTGGTCACAAGTGAGTGGACCACGAATGTGTCAATTTCAACCTTCCATTCACTGCTATTTGATTTAATTATGCAAGCTGCTGTTTCTCCTTTTGACCTCTAGAGACGTGCTCACTCTATCCCATGTGAACTTTGTGTACTTTTAATTGACCAGCAGTTTGGCTCTCACAGATGTTTTCGTCTTCCTTCATCATCTCACATTCAGAGTTTATCCAAGTACTCCCTTTGTGCTCAGGGTTTATACTTTCAAAATAGCATCTTCGATCTGGGCCAACCTTGACTCATCGTTGGGTCTGCTCACAGTGCTCTTTTTCCATGTCTCCTGACCCTTATAGCCTTGGCTTCTTTCTGCGGTAGCTTGGTTACATTCAATGTGAGCCGTCATCCATTTTCCTGATATGGCCCTCCTTGCCAATTTATATATTCCTCTATAGCTAGCTTCTATACGCTGTCTTTCTACCTTGCGTTACTACGGATTTACAGTTAATGGTCAGTGGCTTATTTAATCTTATTTTAGATCCATGTTTACTTTAGCTTCAGGTTACATGTCACCCTTAGTGCTTTAGCTTCTTCGTTACTTAGTATTTTCATATTGTTTCAGCATAGACTCATATATCTTCTTCATGACATCAATATGTCCTTGTCAGATTTCACTTTTACCTCCATTTATGACATTCATCGATGCATTCTGACATCTTGGCAGGCGACATCCTTCCATGTAACTATCTTCCATGCAATATCCTTCCACACTTTCAGTGTGAGGGTACATTGTGTATGGTTGTCTGAGTGCATAATGATTTTTAAAAACTCTATGTGGTATAGGAACAATGCAGGGGGTCCCATCTATAGCTTTTCTCCAGCTGTTCCAATTTGACGGTGGTTTGGGGCAGGGACTGGTAGGATGGCGTCCACCTACTCCTTTACATGCTGACCACTGGAACTTTATTATCCTGCCAGTGGCATGAGACATACAAGACATACAAGACAACCTGAGCTTGTTAATGGGAGGCAGTCACACAGCATCCAATCAATGAGGTGCTGACATCAGCAAGGACACAAAACACTGTTGCACCCTAGGGACCTTGAAAGTATCAGCAAGACCCATTTCCCAGAGACTACAGTCTCCTGGGAATGGTCAGCTTGCAACATTTCTCCAGCCCGCTGCTGTGGCAGAGCACTCGAGAAATTAATGTCTGGCCAAAACACAGAGCCTGTGAGTGTGAAAAGACAAGTGGTTTACTTACCTGTGGCGTATGTCCCAAAATGGCTGTTCTATGGTTCACATTGTACTGTACTATCCCTTCTTCCCCCTGCCCCTGCCCTGGATCCACATCTCCTGAGTGGCCCCCTGGGTGACCCCATCCCTGCTCTTCCCCATGGACCGCTCTAACTGCACCTGTGCACACGGCACATATGTCACACTTTGCAGCTGCCAATGATGCCCCCCTCTAGGGACACCCCTTCTCATTCAATATCACTGCCGCAACAGCTAGGTGCAACCCGGTTGGCAACAATGAATCTGCACACACCTTTACAGCAGGTCAATGCTCCACATGGGGGAGGGTGTGGATATAGGGAACACATCCTGGGACATGGTATTAAAGTCCCTTCTTGTTTCCCCAGACCCACTACTGCTCTGCAGCCCTGCTGACTGCCCTGAACCTGCCCTGAACCTGGTGATATGTGGAATATGTAAAGCCCAGCCCCAGAAGGTTCCTGAAGGCAGTTCTGAGCCATGGGGAGACTATCACTCCAGTTTGGAGAGACGTGGTACTGCTCAGGGGCCTGTCTCATCCTATCTTAGTTGCACATGGCGCATCTGGGAAAGTCTGTAACAGCTACGATGTTATTTGTCACCTTGTATTTCAATCAGCTTATGAAGTGCAGGTGGGGCTTTGAACCTGCATATTAGAAACCTCACAGTTGTAATAACCACCACAAATGGGTATTCTGGACAGGAATTCTTTTGAGGACAGGAGCATTTGGGCTTCGTGTCATTGGTTGTGTTGGGAGTTTTGGCCTTCCTGATGTTTCTTCCTAAAGTTGTGTTATGGTTGAAGCAGTTTAAAAAAGAGGATGAACTTCAGGGGAGATAAGGATGGGATTGGTTGCCTGGGGCATCAAACAAAGGGACTTGCGAGATCCTCATATAATCATTAACTGAAAGAAAGCATTAAGATGAGGTGTTCACATGAACAGCTCAACAAAATAAATTCTGATAATTTGAATGCCATTATCAGGTGCTATATCTATCGCTTTACACTATATGTTTTTTTTTTAAAGGACTAGTGTTCTGACATTGTGGGAGTCTCTTCTACAAAATGGACAATGCACGATATATTGATATGTTTTAATAATTGATAAACGATATAAAACATAATAACATCATCAAATGTAATTGTATACATTCTTGCCACCTATGTATGAATTTTTCGCTTGATCCTGAGAAATGGACAATTACAAATCTGCATTACATTTATGTGAGAAAACCCTCCTGGAAGATACAGAAGAAAATATGATTATGAGTCCAAATTGTTGAGTCCAAATTGTTCAGCATTAACCCCTGTCACATATCCAAAATTTGACCAGTTTAAGAATGTAAGGGGTGTATTCTCTGGGAGTGTCAACCTCTTAAGAAAACACATGGGACGATTTCAACAATCAGCAATTGCTTTGTAAAATGGCATACTGTGGGGAGAGTAGAGAATATTTGCGTCGAAACCTGCATTATCTTAAATATCCATGGTATTGTTTTAGGCTATCTTGGTAGCTTCAAACTTAAATCCGCTTGACCATATACGTTTGTATAGTGCTCCGGCTGGGTTTATTCCCCATTTCTTTTTGTAAAAGTCTTTCTCGTGTTTTACTCTGCGTGCCAAACCAGGTTTGGTCCCTTTGGTCACCGTCTTTTCGAGGGCTTCTGCATAGAAGCCCTCCTTAAGGCACCTGAAAGTCTGGGCAGGCAGGATGTGAGGGAGGGGTCTTAGGAACCCTGCCATGGGTTCCCTTGGTAACCCAAGTCGCGCTCCTGTTTGATTGGCTAGGTGACTGTCCGGTCAGGACAGCCACCCTGCTGTGTGATTAACAGCCAGGCTGTGTGAATGGGGGACAACTGCATAAAAAGCAGGTCTCTGGGAGTGGAAAGGCAGAGGCACCACTGGAACGAAAGAACCGACGAGGAGCTGACAGAAGAGGACCCCTACCACGACTGAACCACCCGGTGAAGCCCTGCTGCAGGTCCAAATCTTCAAACTCCAATGGCAGAGAGGATCCTGCAGGAATCTTCTTCTCTTGACCAACCAGTTCGCCCAAACTTCAAGCCAGGACCCCTCCTCTGGTTGAATTCACTGTACAGAGCTACAGTGGGCCGGATAACCAGGAAGGTCGGACCCTGCTTGGGTTTTAAGGAGCGCACGTTTTATTCGTTGTATTGCTCTGCTGCTGGTTTCTTCCCTGGGTAGTGCAGGACCCTCCACTCTTCCTATTTCTCATCAGTCCGATAGTCGCTTAAGGAACCGTGAGCCTGCAGGAGCTACCAGGAACGTCCGCCTCAGCTACAGCTCCCTCTCCATTTTAAGGTACTGTGCAAATCCGGTTGTTCATTTCGTTCAGTCATGTTGAAAGTGTGTGAAATCTGTCTCCAATCCGAGGGCTTGTCCTTCTCTTCTCTTAACACTAACTTTTCTGCCGACCAACTTCGTCCGGAATTCGTGGCACAAACTTTACCACGAACTACCCTGCACCGTGTGATCCGGAGCAAAAGACTTTTGTCCTTTTGACTTTGGCCCTAAGCCTTTTTTTACCTGATTCTATCACTCTAGTTCCTCTTGCTCAATTGCCCTGAGTACGTACCTGTTGGTGTGGTTCAATTTCTACTTAACTTTGTCTTTACATCCCTTTTAAATAGCTGGAGTGCCATTTTGATCTCACTTCATTTTGTGAGCTTACCTTGTCTGGAACTTATTGGGAGTTGTGTGGTGTATTAAGAGTGTGATTTTTAAACTGATTTACTTTAGTGAAATGCTATACAACTGATGTGTAAATAAATGTATATTCTTTTACTCAGAAACCTTGAGTCAGTGCTTGTTTTAATCATAGTAATTGCTATCTTTTCCGTAACTATTTGATACTGCTCACTTACTCTTGAGATAAGTCTGGCTGCTCAGCCATTGCTACCACTTTACTGTGTAGAACAGGCTTGTACCAAAGGTGAATTTGTACTGTCACTTGTAGTCTTAATTGTGTGTGGTGTTCCCAAAGGGTACTGCATATAATTCTGCCTAACACTGGTGTAGAGTGGTGAGTTCCAAAGTATAGTAATTACACTTAGAGTGCTGCTATTACCTTGGATCAACTAACCACAAGGCTAAAATCACTAAAAAGCAATATTAATCATGTCTGATATGGAATGCTACAGTCAGGAGACCCACCTTAGTTATAGTGTTGAGTGTCTGAAAACTCTGTGTCGAGCTAGGAATCTCGCTGGTAAAAACAAAAGTCTGAATTGATTGAAAAGTTGTTAAAGAACCAAAGTCTGGGGAGTGGGTCTGAAATGCCTGACTCACCAGCAAATTTGGAAAATAATAAGGATGATAATGTGTCTGTTATTGATGGGTTAGAGGACGAAGATGTGTCTCCTAATGTAGGCCTCACTACTCCGCTGTCTGCTCAACAACCTCAACCTTTGCCCACTGGGACCCCATCAGGTCCTACACTCAGTCCTGAATTCATTGCTCTAGAGAAAATGAGGCTTGAATTAGAATTCAAATGTTTAAATTCTCAAACTGAACACAAACACCAAGAACTTAAGCTCAATGAAATGGAGTTGAATAATGAACTAGAAGTGAAAAGGTTATCTCTTGAAAATGCTTCTCTCCCAGAGTCTTCCAAGTCTTCCAGTCCTAAGAGACCCTGTATGCCTAAAGAAATTGTGGGTATGTTTGAGGTTAAGCTTGATATTTTGGATTGGTTGGCAATGTTTGAATATAACCATGGGATTCAAGGTTTTACAGGGAATCAGTTGCTTCCTTGGCTCTTCTCTAGGCTACCCAATGTTGCATCTGATGTTGTAATGGAGTTGGGGGAGGTGGAAATGATGGAGTATGAGTGTGTGAAGCTAGCTTTAATTGCTAGATTTGGGAAGACCCCTTCCCAGTACCTTAAGAGGTTTAGGACCCTCAAAAAGCAGGATGGTGCCCCTTGGGCTACCTGGGTATGTGAATGTTTGAAAAACGTTGATGGTTGGGTTAAGGGTTTCAGAGTAAACACTTATGAAGGTATGAGGAATCTTGTTATGTTGGAGTCAATTTAAGATGCCTTCTCTCTTGAGCTCACACAGCACTTGGCTGATTCTAAGGAGATAGATCCGAAGAAGTTAGCTAAGGCTGCTGACTTGTGTGTTGCCAACAGGTCTACTCACAAGGATTCTGGGGCTACTCAGAAGAAGGATGAGAGAAAGCAGCCAAAGAAAGATAACAAGGAGACTTCTAATAGCTCCCATCCAAAAGAGGGCCACAAACAGCAACATAAGGGTAAACCACAGGGAAAACCTAATCAGGCTAGTGCACCATCTGGACCCAAACCAGATGGAGGTCAGAACAAACCCCCAATCATCAAGACATTTGGGAAATGTTATGTTTGTGGGTCAACTGACCATGTGAAAGGGGATCCCAGATATAAGGGTAAACCTTCAGGGGTCCACACTGTCTCCTTAGCCTTCTCCCCAGAGGAAGAAGTACCAGTGGCAAGTGGAAACTTTCACCTCTGGCTGATGAACCCATGAGAGTCTCAGCTAGTGTTTCTTTAGTGTCCCTGGGCTTGTGGGAACAACAGAATTTAGATGTCTATAATTCCATCCCAGATAATTCTAAAGATTATTATAAAGATAGTGTTCTTGTGAATGGCCAGGAGACCCCTGCCATCAGAGACACTGGAGCCAGCATAACTGTGGTGGATTCATCATTTTTCAAGGTGGAGGATGTTGCTAAGGCACCCAAACGCCTCACCGAGTTAGCTGGAGGCCCTGTGCAAATGCTTCCCCAGTTACCAGCTCTCATCCAGTGTAATGATATGACTGTCAAAATACCTGTTAGTGTGCAGAGTGAAGTACCTGGGAGAGTCCCTTTGGGTAATGACCTGAAAACTCCTGGAGTTGTGTCAAGCACCCCCAGGCCTCCCAGTAAGAGGAGACAGGAGCTCACTAGGCCTGCAAGGGAGAGAACCTCGAGAGGCTCTCCAGAGGAGTTGATAGAGGAAACTATCACTCCCACTCCACAGGAGTTGCTCACTGCTATTTCTAGGAAGAAAGAGGCGAAGGCGAAACCCAAGGCCTCAAAGAAAAAGACAGACAGCACCCCTGTGCTACCAACAAGGACATCCCCAAGATTGTCCAAGATCACACCTGTGATCCCTCCACCTGCTGAGGCAGAGTGTGAGGGGCAACCTTGTGTGGTTGAGCCAGTTTCTGAAGAATCAGATCTGGAAGAAGACACTGTCTTAGTTCTAGATCTTGACCCTGTTGACCATCCTGAGCTGCAGTCTTTACTGGCAGAAGGTGATCCCAACAGGGCAGACTTCAGCAGAGGACAAAGAGAGTGTCCTACATTCAAAGGTCTTCGACAACAGGCTGCCAACCAACTTGATGGGCAAGAAGTTGGAAAGCACAGGTTATGCTGGGAAGATGGCCTCTTCTACAGTGAACCGACTGAGTCAATCCCTGTGGACTGCAAAGAATTGTAGTGCCCCTTGCTAACAGACTCCAGTTTCTTAGGTTAGCCCATGATATACCTTTGGCTGGTCATTTGAGTTTCAAAAAGACCAAGGAAAGGCTCTCCTTATACTTCTACTGGCCTAAGATGGGTTCAGAAGTTGACAAATTCTGTAGGCGCTGTCACACTTGTCAAACTTCTGGCAAGAGTGGAGCCAAGAATGTGGCAACCCTGGTGCCTCTCCCAGTGGTGGGTGTTCCTTTTGAGAGGGTGGGCATTTACATTGTAGGTCCCCTTGACCCTCCTACATCTTCAGGGAACAGGTTTATCCTGGTTGTAGTAGACCATGCTGTGGCTAAGGCTCCACCTGGTATTTTTACCAGAGTAGTGTTTCCTAAGTAAATGATATCTGACAGGGGATCCAACTTTATGTCCCACTACATGCAAGCCATGTGGAAAAATTGTGGTGACACTTACAAGTTCTCTACAGCCTACCATTCATAGACAAATGGACTGGTAGAGAGGTTTAATCGTACTATGACGAGCATGATAGGTGCTTTAGAAGAACCCCTTAAAGAAAGTGGGACCTTCTACTGTCATGCCTTCTCTTTGCATATAGAGAAGTCCCTCAGGAGGGAGTTGGTTACAGTCCCTTTGAACTTCTCTATGGCCATCCAGTCATAGGACCCTTGGCCCTGATCAAGGAGGGGTTGGAGAGTGCTCATTTCCCCAAGCCAGTCAGAGTGATTGCCTATGTGATAGGTCTCCGGAGAAGAATGTCACAAATGATGGCAGATGCAAGTGATAACTTGAAATCAGGTCAGGCTCTGGTCAAACATTGGCATGACCAGAAGGCCAGCATGGTTGAGTTTGCTAGTATTAGTTATGGTGCCAACAAGGCAGAGGGCCTTGCAGGACACATGGATAGGACCCTTCAAGGTTGTGGGCAAACTTGGAGAGGTGAACTATTTGGTGAACTTAGACAGACCTAAGGAAGCTCCCAGAGTCTTTCACACCAACCGTTTGGTGTGGTCTGGTCTCGAGACCAGAAGTGGGAGCTTTGCTTCTAGCTTCAGCTCAAGAGAAGGAGGAGAGTGAACCTCTACCTGACCTCCTCAGAGGCCAACCTTTGGATGAGCCGATAGAAGGAGTTAATCTTTCTTCTCAGCTGACTATTGAACAACAAGAGGAGTGCAAAGTTCTGCTAAACCAGTTTGCCTCCCTGTTTTCACTATCACCAGGCTTGACCCCTTGGGGCCAGCATGATATTCTCACTGGTGACTGTTTACCTGTGAAAAGCAGAGGTTACAGAATGCCAGAACATGTGAGATCCCACATCAAAGGAGAGGTCAACAAAATGATTGATCTCTGGGTTATTGAGCCATCTACAAGTCCATGGTCTAGTACAGTTGTTCCAGTACCAAAGTCAAGATCCAAGGAGTTGAGATTCTGTGTGGACTATAGAGCTCTAAATGCAGTCACTAAGACTGATGCCCATCCTTTGCCAAGAACAGATGAACTGGTGGATAGACTTGGTTCAGCCAAGTTCCTCAGCACATTTGATCTCACGTCAGGCTATTGGCAAATAGCCCTGACAGACCATGCCAAGGAGAAAACTGCATTCTCAACCCCAGCAGGCCTCCACCAGTTTAAGGTTATGCCTTTAAGGCTAACAAATGAATGTACCTGCTACATTCCAAAGGATGGTCAATCAAGTTCTGCATCGGATGGAGGACTTCTGCATGGCATACTTGGATGACATTGCAGTGTTCAGCCCTACATGGAAAGAACATATTGATCACTTAAGATATGTTTTGCAGGCTCTTGAGCAGGCCCATCTGAACATAAAGGCAAGCAAATGTCAAATTGGTCAGAGCAAAGTGGTCTACCTTGGTCATGAGATAGGAGGAGGTGAAATAAGGCAATTGCACTGCATGAAAACGATAGTTTACCAATGTCCTCAGATATGTAAACCATTGCATAACCTCAACTTTGCAACAGTTTACAAAGGTGGTTTAAACACTTTGCAAACATAATGTTTACTTGGAGTTAACACAACATTTGAATCTGTGCACACTAAGTTTACAAATGTTTTCCAGGAATGTAAACCACTTGCAAAACCTTGCTTTTACAATGGTTTGTTTGTTTGCAATATGACCCTTTAAACATGATTTATAGCAGTTTACAACAATTTTGCAGACCATTTGTTTTAATGGTTCACAAACATGTGTAAACCTTTGAAACCATACTTGTGGTAAGGTTTACAAACAATAAAACATTTGTAAATACAAGGTATTGCAAGTAGTTTACATTTATGTAAAATGTTTCAAAACATTGACTACACTCATTAAAATGTTGTGTAAACACAAATAAACATTACATTTGTGAAACGTTTAAAAGAGCTTTGTTTTTTGTTCCAATAAGTAGCTTTGTAAGAAGCAAGTTGGTCATGCTTTCCATTTACCAGCCACATAGTGATTTGCCTACTTAGGCTATTTTGTCCTATTTTGTGCATAAATTGGCTATTTCTGGACTACTTTGTGTGGCAATCTTTGTGCCCTTTAAATATTGTCTTATAAATGTGTGTACGGTGAGAAACCTGAGGAAATCTTCACACCTACTCCCCTTGGATCCTCTTCTCAGGTGGCCAGGGAAAGGCCATTGCTTTTGGATCCTGACCCTGGGGGTGGAGATGCGAGGGTCCATGGGGAGTGGGGTGAGAATGTCTTTATGCGAGGCATGGTATTCCACTTTCCCTTGTGATAATAAACACTCCCCCTACCTTCATAGGTTGTTGCCATTTTTTTTTTTTTATTATTTATTTGTGTTTGACGCTCCTAACAAGTAGGAGAGTCTTTACAAAATGGAGAGAAATACAGTCCAATATATTGAGACAGACAAAACATAAGGTACCTTCGGACATCGAGCATTACAGTATGTAAACATAGAAAAGGGATAAAAAAGAGACCATCCTTCAAGTAAAATTACAGACCAAGAATTCCTATGACATATTGCTAGACGAAGAAAAGAAAAGAAAAGGGGAAGCAAAGGAAATAGACGATAGAAATATCTACTCATTAAAATGGGCATGGAACATCGATCATATACAGCTTTGCAAAGGGTAGGGAAAAGCGAATGCATGATTCAAGAAATATTCATATAGCAATCTTTTTCCAATTCTCTTATAATTACATTACATAATTTCGTTAAAGCATATATGAGCGGTTTGTGGTTGCCTTGCATCAATCTAGCCCAAAGGAAAGGCAGGCAATCAGTAAAATTAATATTTACAAATTCAGTGAATAAAATCGTTCTTTGATTCTTAAAATGGGGACAATATAAAATCAAATGTTTTAATGTTTCAATAGTTGCAGTGCACATAGGAAATCTGCAATGAGGGCTCGACGCATACAACTTATGCCCAATCCATTTTACTACTCTTTCTTTGGTATGGAACAAATTAAATTTAAACCAGAGTAACATCTTCCGGGTAGAATTACAGGGAAAGAGCTCAATATAATTGTATCTGGGGATACGTTTGCGTGTGAATAAGTGATATTCCTTGTAAAGTTTGTATGATCTCATGCTGTCGAGAGAGGTACACCAATCGAGTTCAAACAGTTTTTTTTTTGGCATATCCTGGTCTGTAGTGAACGTCATCCACAGTGATGTTGGCCATCTTAAGTATAGCAGCCATTTTTGTCACATAAAGAGCCATAGAGAATGTGGGCAGCAGGTTAATGGTACGATTCAACTCAACATATAAGGAGTTCGCTATAGGATGTCCAATCTTAGCAAAATTGGTTAGAAGTCGCCATTTCCATCGAGTGGAAAGAGCGACTAAACCTAATTCATGCCTCAAGATTACGTTGGGTAGGGACAGCGGAAGCGACATGGCACGTTTCAGGGCAGTTCTTGCAATTGATCCAGAATTGGGCCCATCTCGCCCATACATATGTCGAGAGAGTACAGAATTACACTTTCAATTTTTAAAGTTAAAAATTCGATGAGGGGAGTTAGTGAAAACTTACAGTATTTTGCGTAAATTACCTTCAATTGTGATATCAGGGGTCTGATCTTTTTTTTTAAGTAGGTCAGTCCACATTAGGGTAGAATTTTTCTCTGTTAAGTAATAGCCCAGATAAATCGTTTCCGTAATGAGAGGGATAGGAGTCTGCATGATGTGCCATTGCGACTTGCCAGTTCGCTTCCGAACACCAAATTGCATTACTGCTGTTTTGGCAGGGTTGGGGGTCAAATTGTGTGCTAATGCAAATTCCTCAAATAGCCGTAATTTGAGTTGAAGGCCTGACGGAGTGGGGTCAAATAAGATAATATCATCTGCAAAGGCAAGCCATTTGAGCCGGATCAAGCCGATTTTAACAGAAAAGAGATTTTTTGCATCCCAACCTTTATCGAGATCTGCGAGGTATAGATTAAAGAGGGTGGCAGCGGGGTTACAACCTTGCTTTAAGCCTACCTCTGTACTGATAGCTTTAGTAATATGTCCCTCTGAAGTGAGCTTAATTCTGTAAGAGGTATTAGTATGTAAGGCTTTGAGCCAATAGATAAAGACAGATGGAATGCCCATATGGATAAGTTTGGCCCATAATAAATCCTGAATCACTGTGTCGAAGGCTGAGGACATGTCGATGAGAGCAATGTAAACAGGATTGGATATAAGTTTCTTAGCTTCTGCGATGGAAAATGCCATCATCATGGCATTAAGCGAGGTAGACATACCTTTCCTAAAGCCAGTTTGGTATTTGGAATATAGTCCAAGTACTTCGATGTGATTCTCCAAGTCATGAAGAAGGAGGGAGGCGAATAGTTTGGCCGCAGTGTCGATTAAGGCAATAGGTCGATAGTTCTGCGGTAACGTTGCATCTCCTTTTTTAAAGATCGGAATGATATTGGCAGTTAGCCATGAGACAGGAATAACTCCTGTATTAAGGATAGATTGAAACTTAGTGTGTAAGATACATGCCCACATATCCGGGTCATCTTTGTATAGACAAGGAGGCAAGCCATCAGGGCCGGATGATTTAGAATAATTAAGATTAGATATCGCCCACTTAATGTCAGCGATAGTCCAAGCCAACCGTGGCAGGTCATAATATCTTAAAGCAGGCGACGTTATGTTCAAAAATTGCACGGGAATCTTGAATTTGTGACTGATATATTCATACCAGGTAGATTCCGATATAACATTCGGCATAGTAAACGATACTTGCGAGGTATGGGTCTTGATCGTTCGCCATATAGTTTGGGTATCATGAGATACAATGGCTCTAACAAGTTTGCAATTTATTTCATTGTGTCTTATTAATCTTATCTGCTTCAAACTACGTTTGTATGCTGACACAATCGAATTACGCCGCGCGAGATATCGTTCCCGCGAAAGACCAGTCGATTTTTTCCAAACTCTAAGAGCCCTGTTTTTCTCCCGCTTCTGTACTTTGCATAGAGGGTCAAAAAAGTGACGATTTTTAGTATCGGTTTTTTTCTTTTTGCTAAAATGTGTTAGTGCTGCATGCGTTATTTCGACATATCGCTGCTCAAGTACAGTCGTGGGTATTCGTTCCGAGGTGTTCCAGCGTGCTATAGTTGACTTTACAAATTGAGTAAATTGCTTGCACAGATTCATAGACCATCTGATAGAAGTCGTAGGACGATCTACTTCGCACAATGTCGTAGCATGATCAACTCCAGTAATGGGAATGTCGAATTTCAAGTTGCCTGATAGTACAGCGTGGTCACCAAAAGGCAACATGGAGATTCTTAGTGGAGATGATTGTAGAAGCAAATTGTGGCTAACAAATACGAAGTCAATTGTAGACCTTTTTCCATCCCTTGACCAAGTGGTCCAATTTGACGGGTCAGCTGGTGGAATAAGATCTAGATCCCAATCTTTTAAGAAGGTCCTCCATGTATTACCTCTAGTTTTCGAAAGTAGGTTTCTAGGAGATCTACCAGATTCATTGGGGGTTCTACAATCGCAGTTAAAATCACCACCGAGGATGATTTCAATATTATCGTATTCGTGAGTTACAAATTCTAAGCAGTTCTCAACTGCCTCAATCATCTCATCAATTGGGGTAGTAGACAGATTCCAATAAATGGTCATGACAATTAAATGGCGATAATTGTAGCTGTTAGTTTCCAGTAATATTGCAAGAAGATTATTATCACGCCAGACAATTTTTGAGTTAAATATGAGAGCATTATCTATAGCTATCATAATACCTCCAGATGGACGACCGGCCGGAGCTCGCGTAGCAGGAATATAATACGTTGAGTAATCTGGCAAAGAAAGAAAGGGAAGTGGTTCGCATAGTCTCCTGAAACATGAGTATTGATGGACGACTAAGGCAATCAAGGGTTGAGTGCCATTTCATAAGGTTAAGGTAGCCACAAGAATTCCACGATTGAAAAGAGAGTCGAGTTTTGGAGGACGGCTATGAAATGGGGGAGCAGTCCGTAGTTTTTAAAAGAGAATTAAGCATGGGGAAAAGCCATGGTAGGTGGTGAGAGATGCCTACTTTAAGCAGAAGTTCGGTGATTACGCCGTTGGCTGCACCATGATTTTGAGATTGCGATGGAGCATGTGATTGGGGGCTCAAAGCTTGAGGACATTTAAATTGAATAAATTTGGTAGCCTCTTGTTCATTTTCCAATAAGTTCAAAGTGAGGCCTTCTTCATAGATACCCTCCTTATTGGACCATAGATATTTCTTTAGTGCCTCTGAAGCTAGTTGGATTACAGCACGATAATTGTTATCTGTGGCTAATGACACTCTCAGAATGTCTGCCGATTTAAACATCCGTAGTTGTGGGATGCGATTGAATAGTGCCAAGATAAAGGCACGATTAATCCGGTTCTTACCAAGTAAATCGCTTTTCCCCTCAAATCCTAATAAATGGTGCTTTTCTAGGATGATTTGTTCATTAGAGACAGTTGACTGGACACGAGATTTTGGGAGGGGATCAAAGGCGATTTCTCTGTAGGGGCCATGGTGAGAGATCATAGATCGATCTTGATGAGAAATTACATTGGAAGAATTAGGTTGCGATGATCTTTCATGGAGTTCTTTCCTAAGAATGTCTAAAATTTCATGATGGGATAACAAGGTATTAGCTCGAGAATCAGAGTTGCAGTTATCTATTAGAAAGTCCTGTTTCAAGGTGCGGGTAGGGGCAAGAGATGGAGGAATAGTGCGTTGTGGCTGATCGTTAGAAGACAGCATAGAAGGTTCCATAACAGGTTGAGGAGCCAACGATGTTGCCTTTCCTAGTCCGTTACCAAACATCCCAGGGCTAGATCTACTGGGGAGATCAACATTGTCGTGCAAGATAGGATAGTGATTAGAATCATTGCTCGATTGATTAAGTGCAGGTAATATCACCTTAACGCTGCTAGATTGTAAGTCAGTAGAGCGTGCAGGTATTAATTGCACAGGTGGTGAACTGGAGGTGTTTGGGGCATTATCCCGAGCCTCGACATCGTTCATTGGATTACTAGTGATGAAAGATGATGAACTGGAGGTGTTTGGTGAAATGTCCCGAGCCTTGACATCGTTCCTAGGATTACTAGTGGTGACATTTCCCTTAGTTCCAGAGAATGATGCACATACTTCACTATATGTTCTGGGAATGGAACTAGATGGACGATCAGCAAGTACGATTTCATCATGTCGAGTGGTACGATTCCTCCCGCAGACCGGGAAGTAGGTAGCCAGGTTAGATTTAGATCCTACTAGTGGTGATGATACTTGACCTTCGAGCACTGAATTAATTGGTTTTGCGTTATTATTTTTCGTTTTACGTTTTAGGGTAGATGTTTCAATGGAGTCAATTTGCTGTTTTTCGACTCGATTAAGATCAGGAGTGGTTACTCTAGCGTCAACAGTTGAAGGAATTCTAGCGGGTAGCCCATTCATCTCACAAGAATGAACAGCCACAGGACTTGCAGACGTATCTGATGTTATGGGTGGGAATAGGGCAGCTTGACTTTCTTTCGAAAGTTGATTCAGGTCAATATGATCCTCAACAATTAGTGGTTCGACGGAGATCTTAATGTTCGAATCAATTGCAGGATTGGATTCTTTTATGTAAGTGTTCTTCTTTCTTTTAGCATTTCTTTTGACAGCTCTTTGATGAAGTTTCTTAGCTCTCCACGACATGAAACCAGCATCAATACCACTGGAAGCAGGAACCGGAGGTTCAGATTGCATATCTTCAAGAGCTGTCAGAAGAGCAGAGGGGCTGTCAGAGCCATTCAAAGAAGTTGGAACTTCATATGAAAATAGAGCTATTAGCGTATTCATTTTCTCTATGGCAGATTTCATGTCGCAGGAAGAATTGTGACATTTGCACGAGGCAGAATCTAGTGGTGTTTGCAAGGGTGTAGCAGACGGAACGGGAGTCTCGTCTAGGCAGCACTGAATGCTTTTATTTTTCATAAGTGAATTAATAACAGGTGGATGGGTCGTAGGACATACATTGTGGAAATTTTTAAGCGTTTCGGCTGCAACAATGAAGCCTTCGATCCGATCCATCTTTGAAGATATCAGTGATTGCGTTGACTTGATCTCCCTCAGTGCAAGATGGGTCAAATCATGACCTTTATCCAAAAGATCTAAGATACGAATGATCACTGGAAACGAGTAGGGAGAGTATTGGGATTGGTTCTCCTCGCAGGAGTGCCGGGTTTGATAATCAGCAGGCGGTACTAAGGAAGGGTCCGCTTTGTTATCTGAGACAGTGGATTCAGGTGTAAGCAATATGTGCGGAAAAGAGAGTTTTTTATTAATAACATTGGCCGAACCAGCACTCATATCCAAGCAAGTTTTGGGATCGTGAGGCGCATGCGATTGGAGAGCCATGCGATTTTTTACGCAATTAGAGACTATCGGTGTTAGGGAGCCAATCGAACGACAAACAGCCTTGTCCAAAGCCTCCATTTTCGCCAAGGTAAGATCGAATTGGCATTGCTCAGTCCCGGAAACCAGGGGGGACTCAGAGCAGCTTTTAAAGTCATCGATAGCTTTTCATACTTCAGGACTGATTGAGGGAGAGGAGATAGAAGGCACCGGAGGAACCGGAGGCGAAGAAAGTAGTGGAAGTGGTGAATTATTGTGAGCGTTTATTTGCACAACATGCAGAGCGGAGAGTGCACGGCACCTTTTGGATGGGTGTAGTCTCTAGAGCTTGCAGGGCTGGTAATTCAATGTAAGAGGTCGTTCCCGGGCATACCAGTGCATCAATGGAGGTTACTGAGAGCGGAAGGGGAGCTGTGAGTTTGCCCTTGATGCTTCCTAATCCATTTGCCATTTTTACGGCAATAGCCTTACAGGATGTAGAAATCAGGGTAGTCCAAGATAATCAAATAACTTTCTCTTTTGGTATTTGATGCGAGCAATCGTATGAGGAGCAAGGCCAGCCAAAAATAGGTTAGCACATTACATAGAGCAAAAGATGTTAGACTACACATGCATCGCAAAGCAGGTGGAAAACCTAAAGAGTGATGTGGACCATTAGGGGTAGCCTCACCTCGCTACGAAGCATCGAACAGCAAACAGCGCTACTTAGAGCGCGTACTTAATGCGCGCGCGCAAATGCGCGCAGGAAGTGGATTAAGTACACTTCCAGTGGCGGGGGCGGGACCAACTAGAATAATAAGAAAAATGAACATATATAAGTAGAATATACTTGAGGTAAAAGGTATAATGTCAATGGAGAGGGCAGGTTGAGTATGTACCAAAGTCCAGGCAAGGACAGGCAATCCAGGCGAATCTTGAGCACGTAGAGCAGCAAGGATGGCCAGCAAACAGCGCTACTTAGAGCGCATACTTAATGCGCGCGCGCAAATGCGCGCAGGAAGTGGATTAAGTACACTTCCGGTGGCGGGGGGCGGGACCAACAAAGTCCAGGCAAGGTCAGGCAATCCAGGCGAATCTTGAGCACGTAGAGCAGCAAGGATGGCCAGCAAACAGCGCTACTTAGAGCGCGTACTTAATGCGCTGTAATGCGTTGCCATTAATTTCCTCTTGTTTCCCCTCAGTCACACCACTCTAGTACTGAGAACCCAAAGTGAGGGGTGTTTTAACACCATGAGCAAACGGTGAACTATGCGTAAAGGAACTTGAATATAAAGCAAGCATTGTTGAATACCAAACTAAAGGAAATATTTTATAAGCCTACAAATGAAGTTAAAGCATGTGTGAAACAAACATAATGAACACTTAAAGACAAAGAATGAATCACTCATGAAGATTGTGAAAGCAAGGTGGTGGAAGAGAGTGAGCACCACAGAGTGAGTTGTGTGGAAGAACACACTGTTACAAAGTCAAGAGACTGTCAAGGAGAAGCCAAAGTGAATGAAAACCAGAACACTGGTGCAGTGAAAGAGAAACCTGTGTGGGTGGGAAAGCCTACAGTTATCGGTTGCGTGACCTGTAATGTGTGGACCGTGTCATCTGACAACTGCGCCTAGACCGAGGATACCATGTCTGGAAAAGCCAGGGAAAGTTAAGAAAAACCATCTCCACTTGTGAATTAGATTGCTGAAGTGAATTTGAAAGATAGCTATCTTTATAAAACATTGAAGAGCCTGAAGGAGTGTAAAGTCTAACTGGAACTTGTTTTGAGACTTAAGAGACTTGAACGGATTGTGAGTTGGCAAGCTAGAAGAGCTGACGTCTTGGGGAAGGGAACCCGGAGGCCCTTTTGTGAACTGTGTTGTTGCCTTAAGGAAGGGAACCCAGAGGCATTTTGGAACTGCTTTGAACTTGAGGAAGGGGAGCTGAAAAGTAAGCCAAGAGCTGGAAGAAGCTCATAACTTTATTTAGAACACTATTTCTTTTGTTGTTGACATCCCTACACATTGTTTACCTTTAGTTGTGAGGTCAAGTATAGGTTTTGGACACAGACAGACTTTTTAGTTGAACTTACTGACTCAGACTATCTTCAGTTTCTTTAGGTAGGGAAATCCCACCTTAGCATAGGGCAAGTTAGACCTTACACCATCCTGACATTTAAGAAAATAAAGGTGCTTTGTTTGAACCTTGAATCTGTTATATGTGTCATGCTTCAGGATGCGTTCACAGTACAATGAATTAAAATAAGGCACTTTAATAAAATGCTGCAGAAATATGTTTCTGGCAGTGACAAATGATTCACTAGTACATTTGTTACGAAGAATATTTTCATTGTTAGCATGTGTATATTATGTAAACCTATATAGGGCTTTTCATAAATGCTTTATAGATACACTACAACTATCACTATTCTAATGTTGACTCTGTTATATTTGGAGTAGCCAAATTAAATGCTGAATGATGGTAGCTGCATGGTAGCGACTACTTAAACGAATCATAAAGTGAAGTCAACATCCTTCACCTTTTTTTGTGCATATATGTTCTTGTCTTCCCTTTCCACTGTTGGACAATGAATTCACAGGGCCGTAGACGTCAGATGCCCTGCAGGTTCTAAAGTAATGGTGTCATGCAGAGTGAATGGTGGAATGTGGGTAGGGTGGGCGGGCTATCTGGCCCTGGGCCCTTCTCCAGCTTTCTCACCATTATTCTGATGTGAGGCTGGTGCCAGCCTGCATGAATGTAGCACAAGAGACCAAGACAAGGTAGGGGCCAATCTTCTGACAGGGGAGGAGCTTTTAAAGTTGTGCCTTGGTTACCTCTGGTTCTCCGAGGAGGGTTTAGCACATGTGGGTTAAGTCTAAGAGAAAATGATGGGAGCATTGTTCCCCTGGTGGCACTTAGTTTTCGTCATTGGTCTGAAGTGTATCCATGCACTTCAGATGGTCAGCACCCCTGACGGGGCATAGAAGTGCACACGCAGTCTTCTGCTATAGGATGGATGCCCATAGAGCTTGCTAAAGAAAATGAAAGTACAAAGCAACACATAATATATGCCTTATAAGCAACAACGGCATCACGCAACTTTCAAATGCAAAACTTTCCAGCAATAAAAGTTGCATCACACAGTGTCCTCCGGTGTACCAGAAGCACCGCTCTATGAACATTGCATAACAAATGCACAAATCATATGCACAGTGGGCGTTCCCAGGCACGCACCAGACATCTCTTTTAGGTAGAAACATTGAGGCATTATAATCACATATCCGAGCTCGCCTCCTGGAGCACTTGCCTAAGAAGGGTCCATCAGAAAGTGTAGGGGTGAAAACATTCCCCATCAGTAGCCTCTGTGACTGTTGGCCTGGCCCTTCACACACAGCAGTAGCAGCCCTCTTCCCTTGTTAGCCACTCTCTTGCGTCCTGATGTTGACAGCTCGGAATCCATCTGCTCTTACTTCCTCTCTTCTGCTGATTCACTGCACTGGAGGCTCCCAGTTAAAGCCTATGCATATCACAATAAGGGGAGAAGTTCAGCTGGGAAGAGTGAGAGGCAGACAGCAAGACCAGTCTGTGACTAGTGCAGCCATGCAAAGGAAGGCTGCTGCTGCATTCTCTCCTGATGGAACCTTTATAATCACTGTCGAAATTACCCCTGCCACACCAGATCCTTTCATTATCATTACCCTACTGATAAACATGGGTGCCATACCATTGGGATAATTGGGCTCCAGCACCCCATACAATTCTGAGCCGGATTTGAAGGGATCTACTGACAGGACAAAATGCAGATGATGAACGAAGTCTGGGTCTTCACAACTGTTGGTTTTGGTGAATTTACTCTACCCTGCTCTATCTACCCTTACCCAGTATTTCTCCACTCTCTACCCCCACCCACCCACCCTACCTCCACTCTCTGCCAACACCCACCCACCCTACCTCCACCCACCCACCCTACCTCCACTCTCTACCCCCACCCACCCTACCTCCACTCTCTACCCCCACCCACCCAACCTGCACCCTCTATCATCAGCCACCCACCCTACCTCTACTCTCTACCCCCACCCACCCTACCTCCACTCTCTACCCCCACCCACCCACCCTACCTCCACTCTCTATCCCAACCCACCCACCCTACCTCCACTCTCTATCCCCACCCACCCACACTACCTCCACTCTCTATCCCCACCCACCCTACCTCCACTCTCTACCCCCACCCACCCACTCTACCTCCACACTCTACCCACACCCACCCACTCTACCTCCACACTCTACCCACACCCACCCACTCTACCTCCACAATCTACCCACATCCACCCTACCTCCACTCTCTACCAAAATCCACCCATCCACCCTACCTCCACTCTCTACCCCCACCCACCCACCCTACCTCCACTCTCTACCCACACCCACCCACCCTACCTCCACTCTCTACCCCCACCCACCCTACCTCCACTCTCTACCCCCACCCACCAACCCTACCTCCACTCTCTACCCCCACCCATCCTACCTCCACTCTCTACCCCCACCCACCCAACCTGCACCCTCTATCATCAGCCACCCACCCTACCTCCACTCTCTACCCCCACCCACCCTACCTCCACTCTCTACCCCCACCCACCCACCCTACCTCCACTCTCTATCCCAACCCACCCACCCTACCTCCACTCTCTATCCCCACCCACCCACACTACCTCCACTCTCTATCCCCACCCACCCTACCTCCACTCTCTACCCCCACCCACCCACTCTACCTCCACACTCTACCCACACCCACCCACTCTACCTCCACACTCTACCCACACCCACCCACTCTACCTCCACACTCTACCCACATCCACCCTACCTCCACTCTCTACCAAAATCCACCCATCCACCCTACCTCCACTCTCTACCCACACCCACCCACCCTACCTCCACCCACCCACCTTACCTCCACCCACCCACCTTACCTCCACTCTCTACCCCCACCCACCCTACCTCCACACTCTATCCACACCCACCCACTCTACCTCCACACTCTACCCACACACACCCACCCTACCTCCACTCTCTACCAAAACCCACCCATCCACCCTACCTCCACTCTCTACCCCCACCCACCCACCCTACCTCCACTCTCTACACCCACCAACCCACCCTACCTCCACTCTCTACCCCTCCCACCCACCCTACCTCCATTCTCTACCAACCTCCACTCTCTACCCCAACCCACCAACCCTACCTCCACTCTCTACCCCCACCCACCAACCCTACCTCTGCTCTCTACCCCCACCCACCAACCCTACCTCCGCTCTCTACCCCCACCCACCCTACCTCCACTCTCTACCCCCACCCACCCTACCTCCACTCTCTACCCCCGCCCACCAACCCCACCTCCACTCTCTACCCCCACCCACCAACCCTACCTCCACTCTCTACCGACACCCACCCACCCTGCCTCCACTCTCTACCCCCACCCACCCACCCTACCTCCACTCTCTACCCCCACCCACCCACCCTACCTCCACTCTCTACCCCCACCCACCCACCCTACCTCCACTCTCTACCCCCACCCACCCACCCTACCTCCACTCTCTACCCCCACCCACCTTACCTCCACTCTCTACCCCCACTAACCCTACCTCCACTCTCTACCCCCACCCACCAACCCTACCCCCACCCACCCACCCTACCTCCACACTTTACCCCCACCCACCATCCCTACCTCCACTCTCTACCCCCACCCACTCAACCTCCACTCTCTCACCCCCACCCACCCACCATACCTCCACCACCCACCCTAACTCCACTCTCTACCCCCACCCACCCATCCTACCTCCACTCTCTACCCCCACCCGACCAACCCTACCTCCACTCTCTACCCCCACCCACCCACCCTACCTCCACTCTCTACCCCCACCCACCCACCCTACCTCCACTCTCTACCCCCACCCACCCACCCTACCTCCACTCTCTACCCCCACCCACCCACCCTACCTCCACTCTCTACATCCACCCACCCACCCTACCTCCACTCTCTACCCCCACCCACCCACCCTACCTCCACTCTCTACCCCCACCCACCCACCCTACCTCCACCCACCCACCCTACCTCCACTCTCTACCCCCACCCACCCTACCTCCACTCTCTACCCCCACCCACCAACCCTACCTCCACTCTCTACCCCCACCCACCCTACCTCCACTCTCTACCCCCACCCACCAACCCTACCTCCACTCTATACCCCCACCCACCCTACCTCCACTCTCTACCCCCACCCACCAACCCTACCTCCACTCTCTACCCCCACCCATCCTACCTCCACTCTCTACCCCCACCCACCCTACCTCCACTCTCTACCCCCACCCACCATACTTCCACTCTCTACCCCCACCCACCTACCCTACCTCCACTCTCTACCCCACCCACCCACCCTACCTCTACTCTCTACCCCCACCCACCCACTCTACCTCCACTCTCTACCCCACCCACCCACCCTACCTCCACACTCTACCCCAACCCACCCACCCTACCTCCACTCTCTACCCCCACCCACCCACCCTACCTCCACTCTCTACCCCAACTTACCCACCCTACCTCCACTCTCTACCCCCATCCACCCACCCTACCTCCACCCACCCACCCTACCTCCACTCTCTACCCCCACCCACCCTACCTCCACTCTCTACCCCCACCCACCAACCCTACCTCCACTCTCTACCCCCACCCGCCCTACCTCCACTCTCTACCCCACCCACCAACCCTACCTCCACTCTCTACCCCCACCCATCCTACCTCCACTCTCTACCCCCACCCACCAACCCTACCTCCACTCTCTACCCCCACCCACCATACTCCCACTCTCTAAAAACCTCCCACCCACCCTACCTCCACTCTCTACCACCACCCACCCTACCTCCACTCTCTACCCCCACCTATCCTACCTCCACTCTCTACCCCACCCACCCACCCTACCTCCACTCTCTACCCCACCCACCCACCCACCCTACCTCCACTCTCTACCCCACCCACCCACCCTACCTCCACACTCTACCCCACCCACCCACCCTAGCTCCACACTCTACCCCAACCCACCCACCCTACCTCCACTCTCTACCCCAATCCACCCACCCACCCTACCTCCACTCTCTACCCCCACCCACCCTACCTCTACTCTCTACCCCATCCACCCACTCTACCTCCAGACTCTACCCACACCCACCCACTCTACCTCCACACTCTACCCACACCCACCCACTCTACCTCCACACTCTACCCACATCCACCCTACCTCCACTCTCTACCAAAATCCACCCATCCACCCTACCTCCACTCTCTACCCCCACCCACCCACCCACCCTACCTCCACCCACCCACCTTACCTCCACCCACCCACCTTACCTCCACTCTCTACCCCCACCCACCCTACCTCCACACTCTATCCACACCCACCCACTCTACCTCCACACTCTACCCACACACACCCACCCTACCTCCACTCTCTACCAAAACCCACCCATCCACCCTACTTCTACTTTCTACCCCCAACCACCCACCCTACCTCCACTCTCTACCCCCACCCACCCACCCTACCTCCACTCTCTACACCCACCCAACCTACCTCCACTCTCTACACCCACCCACCCACCCTACCTCCACTCTCTACACCCACCAACCCACCCTACCTCCACTCTCTACCCCACCCACCCACCCTACCTCCATTCTCTACCCCACCCACCCACCCTACCTCCATTCTCTACCAACCTCCACTCTCTACCCCAACCCACCAACCCTACCTCCACTCTCTACCCCCACCCACCAACCCTACCTCCACTCTCTACCCCCACCCACCAACCCTACCTCCACTCTCTTCCCCCACCCACCCTACCTCCACTCTCTACCCGCACCCACCCTACCTCCACTCTCTACCCCCACCCACCAACCCTACCTCCACTCTCTACCCCCGCCCACCAACCCTAACTCCACTCTCTACACCCACCCACCCACCCTACCTCCACTCTCTACCGACACCCACCCACCCTACCTCCACTCTCTACCCCCACCCACCCACCCTACCTCCACTCTCTACCCCCACCCACCCACCCTACCTCCACTCTCTACCCCCCCACCCACCCTACCTCCACTCTCTACCCCCACCCACCTTACCTCCACTCTCTACCCCCACTAACCCTACCTCCACTCTCTACCCCCACCCACCAACCCTACCCCCACCCACCCACCCTACCTCCACACTTTACCCCCACCCACCATCCCTACCTCCACTCTCTACCCCCACCCACTCAACCTCCACTCTCTCACCCCCACCCACCCACCATACCTCCACCACCCACCCTAACTCCACTCTCTACCTCCACCCACCCATCCTACCTCCACTCTCTACCCCCACCCGACCAACCCTACCTCCACTCTCTACCCCCACCCACCCACTCTACCTCCACTCTCTACATCCACCCACCCACCCTACCTCCACTATCTACCCCCACCCACCCACCCTACCTCCACTCTCTACCCCCACCCACCCACCCTACCTCCACTCTCTACCCCCACCCACCCACCCTACCTCCACCCACCCACCCTACCTCCACTCTCTACCCCCACCCACCCTACCTCCACTCTCTACCCCCACCCACCAACCCTACCTCCACTCTCTACCCCCACCCACCAACCCTACCTCCACTCTCTACCCACACCCACCCTACCTCCACTCTCTACCCCCACCCACCAACCCTACCTCCACTCTCTACCCCCACCCATCCTACCTCCACTCTCTACCCCCACCCACCAACCCTACCTCCACTCTCTACCCCCACCCACCATACTCCCACTCTCTAAAAACCTCCCACCCACCCTACCTCCACTCTCTACCGCCACCCACCCTACCTCCACTCTCTACCCCCACCTACCCTACCTCCACTCTCTACCCCACCCACCCACCCTACCTCCACTCTCTACCCCACCCTACCTCCACTCTCTACCCCACCCACCCACCCTACCTCCACACTCTACCCCAACCCACCCACCCTACCTCCACTCTCTACCCCCACCCACCCACCCTACCTCCACTCTCTACCCCCACCCACCCTACCTCTACTCTCTACCCCCATCCACCCACTCTACCTCCAGACTCTACCCACACCCACCCACTCTACCTCCACACTCTACCCACACCCACCCACTCTACCTCCACACTCTACCCACATCCACCCTACCTCCACTCTCTACCAAAATCCACCCATCCACCCTACCTCCACTCTCTACCCCCACCCACCCACCCTACCTCCACCCACCCACCTTACCTCCACCCACCCACCTTACCTCCACTCTCTACCCCCACCCACCCTACCTCCACACTCTATCCACACCCACCCACTCTACCTCCACACTCTACCCACACACCCACCCTACCTCCACTCTCTACCAAAACCCACCCATCCACCCTACTTCTACTCTCTACCCCCACCCACCCACCCTACCTCCACTCTCTACCCTCACCCACCCACCCTACCTCCACTCTCTACACCCACCCACCCTACCTCCACTCTCTACACCCACCCACCCACCCTACCTCCACTCTCTACACCCACCCACCCACCCTACCTCCACTCTCTACACCCACCAACCCACCCTGCCTCCACTCTCTACCCCACCCACCCACCCTACCTCCATTCTCTACCAACCTCCACTCTCTACCCCAACCCACCAACCCTACCTCCACTCTCTACCCCCACCCACCAACCCTACCTCCACTCTCTACCCCCACCCACCAACCCTACCTCCACTCTCTACCCCCACCCACCCTACCTCCACTCTCTACCCCCACCCACCCTACCTCCACTCTCTACCCCCACCCACCAACCCTACCTCCACTCTCTACCCCCGCCCACCAACCCTAACTCCACTCTCTACCCCCACCCACCCACCCTACCTCCACTCTCTACCAACACCCACCCACCCTACCTCCACTCTCTACCCCCACCCACCCACCCTACCTCCACTCTCTACCCCCACCCACCCACCCACCCTACCTCCATTCTCTACCCCCACCCACCCACCCTACCTCCACTCTCTACCCCCACCCACCCACCCTACCTCCACTCTCTACCCCCACCCACCTTACCTCCACTCTCTACCCCCACTAACCCTACCTCCACTCTCTACCCCCACCCACCAACCCTACCCCCACCCACCTACCCTACCTCCACACTTTACCCCCACCCACCATCCCTACCTCCACTCTCTACCCCCACCCACTCAACCTCCACTCTCTCACCCCCACCCACCCACCATACCTCCACCACCCACCCTAACTCCACTCTCTACCTCCACCCACCCATCCTACCTCCACTCTCTACCCCCACCCGACCAACCCTACCTCCACTCTCTACCCCCACCCACCCACCCTACCTCCACTCTCTACATCCACCCACCCACCCTACCTCCACTCTCTACCCCCACCCACCCACCCTACCTCCACTCTCTACCCCCACCCACCCACCCTACCTCCACTCTCTACCCCCACCCACCCACCCACCCTACCTCCACTCTCTACCCCCACCCACCCTACCTCCACTCTCTACCCCCACCCACCAACCCTACCTCCACTCTCTACCCCCACCCACCCACCCTACCTCCACTCTCTACCCCCACCCACCCACCCTACCTCCACTCTCTACCCCCACCCACCCTACCTCTACTCTCTACCCCCACCCACCCACCCTACCTCCACTCTCTACCCCCACCCACCCACCCTACCTCCACTCTCTACCCCCACCCACCCACCCTACCTCCACTCTTTACCCCCACCCACCCACCCTACCTCCACTCTTTACCCCCACCCACCCACCCTACCTCCACTCTTTACCCCCACCCACCCACCCTACCTCCACTCTTTACCAATACCCACCCACCCTACCTCCACTCTTTACCCACACCCACCCACCCTACCTCCACTCTCTACCCCCACCCACCCACCCTACCTCCACTCTCTACCCCCACCCACCCACCCTACCTCCACTCTCTACCCCCACCCACCCACCCTACCTCCACTCTCTACCCCCACCCACCCACCCTACCTCCACTCTCTACCCCCACCCACCCACCCTACCTCCACTCTCTACCCCCACCCACCCACCCTACCTCCACTCTCTACCCCCACCCACCCACCCTACCTCCACTCTCTACCCCCACCCACCCACCCTACCTCCACTCTCTACCAACACCCACCCACCCTACCTCCACTCTCTACCACCACCCACCCACCCTACCTCCATTCTCTACCCCCACCCACCCACCCTGCCTCCACTGTCTACCCCCACCCACCCACCCTACCTCCACTCTCTACCCCCACCCACCCTCCACTCTCTACCCCCACCCACCCACCCTACCTCCACTCTCTACTAGGGATGTAACGGTATAACGGTATACCGTTAAAGATACCGTGAACCACTTAATTGAATAATAATAACCGTCACATTGTTTATACCGGTATACCGTTTATACCGTTAAGTGTGCTTTTCAATCTGATTTGGAAAGGCTGCAGTAAGCAAGTGCTGCACAGTCTTGGTCTTGCACTATTGGATGTGCCATCTGCCAAGTAGTTACAGTTGGAGCAGTTTTTAATGCCATTCCATAAATCACACGTGCCTGACATAAAATCAATATGTTAGCAATAGGAAGAATAAATACAGTGCTAAGAAGGAAAAGGGTTTACTTTGGGATGGCGGCTTTGGGGTTTATATATTTATAATGGATAATGTTTGCTAAACATATGACAATGGGGGATTTCCCTGGTTCTATCATTGAATTTACATATAATAAGTTACACTGTAAAATGTACTCATCTCTGTGGGTATTCCCTGCTGCCATACCAAAGGGTAACATGTCCGTGATTACTGAACACCTTTTGGCCCGCAAGTAAACTGAAGGCTGTAACGTAAAGAGAGAGAGTGTGTGTGTGTGTGTGTGTGTGTGTGTGTGCGTGTGGGTGTGTATGCGCACAAGCGTATACTACCATCAGACTCCATTGATCTGTGGCATGCAGGTTATCAAGATGGCAACATGTTCATCTTCACCAGTAGCCAGTGGGGGAGCTAAAAGCCAAAATGACCACTTAAGAAAAGCGATTCAGTTTGCTTTTCCAGTCGCAGCAGGGCTCCCCCGCTCCTCCTCTCCACACGTGCGTTTGTGTTTGGGGGAAGCAAGGGGTGGCATTTCAGTGGAAAGTATGTTGAAAAGCCCAATTCTGGCCCTGGGTGCCTGGTTTTGTTTGTGATGATAAATCTGACAATTTATGACCTTTTAGAAAATATTTGTTAAGATTAGTTAACTCCACCTGCTATACCGCGAAAACCATGATATACCGTCATTTGGCAAGAAGGTTATCATACCGTTATAAAACTAATACCGTGACACCCCTAGCATGCATGGCTCTTTAATGTCTGCAAATGGTTATGCATTTAGATCTAGATGTAGTGATGTAATCTACACATATCTCTCGTGAACATTTTCAGACCAGCTCACTATTCAAAGCTCAGTCTTAGGGTTGCCCTCCATGCACATCTGTCTTCCCCCGTCCAGCTAATGATTTTATGTTCTGCCCTTCCCTACCTTGGTCTCCCTCTGTCTCTGAGCAGTCTGCCATGTTATTTTAATAGCGGTCTTCTTCCTTTCTTCTAATCAGAGGCACTGTGGAGGCGCTCGCTGCAAGCGGTCTGCCACACATTGCTAATGGTTTCCCCAATTTTTTTACAATCGGGCATAGGGGAGGCGCTCGCTTTAAGTGGTCTGCCACTCTGTGCTAATGGTTGTTTTCTCTCTTTCTCCCTAGTTAAGTAATAGTTCTTGTGTTAGAATAAGTTTGATAGATGCTGTTTGTGTTAGCGACAATGTGCAATTTTAAAATCCACACGCACAAGGTGGATACAGTGCTTCACTAAGTGGTTAGGGAACCATAGTTAGGGCACAAACAAGAAACACTTTTGCAATGGGCAAACCCAATCTTTACAAAGTGGGGATAGAGAAGACAAAGCTGCTATGGACACCAGTTTTGAAAGAACAAAAAGTGACATATTCATAATCTGGAGAATATGCAGACTTCATTTTTAATTCTGCCCTCCTCACTTGATAAAACTCTGATTATGGCCGAATCACTAACATTCTTGGTCTGCACTGACTTTTATGCCACAATCGTTGCTGCTTTCCAACTGGAAATATTCTGCCAGTAACCTTTCTAATAAACTGAACAATTTAAAACTTAAGATGCAATATTTATTCATGTTTGCTTTATAAATGGTGAATCTTGCTATTTTATGAACTAGGTAAATTAATCAATAGAAGATGAGATGACTAAATTGTTGTTAATAAGCACAATCTGTATAAATTCTTACCCATGGACTCCCACTTTTCCATTGGCATTGCTCTGTTTTGGACTCAAGGACCTTCTGAATTGCCTGTAAATTAGTTCTATTTCACTGCTCCAAACCAAGGATATAAAATCATGTTGTATACTTTCTAGGATAAGAATATTGCGATTGATGCAACATCAGGGACGTGATCTGCAATGAAGCACGGTTGAGGTGCAAACAAAAACCTATTCAAAAGGTCCCTGACTCGGAGATGCATATGCTGGGCATGTCCAAATATAGGACCTTCTATTTCAGAATGCTTTTATTATGGTTTTCTCATGTAGTGTGCATTCGCTGCACTCCTCTATGGTTGCTATACTAAAGGACCTCTCCTGGCTTCATCAGTGCTTTTTGGTTGAATGTGCCTTTGCTAATGGCTGCTACATGCCTATTGTTGAGCACACACATTCCTTTAACCTTCAAACAAGCATACTACGTTATTCAGATATTGCTTACACAAATCTGCTCTGTGAAAGCTACATTTTTGTGCTACAGCACACTAGAAATTAAAGACATATTGAGAGACTGCTGAATGTGAGACACAAATTAAAGAGCCATCAATGGAGGATGAACCGGCAATGCATAAGAAGTATAGGCTAAAGGGGGAACAGTGTACATCAAGCAAGTGTCTAGCTTCCTACAGAGAAGCAATGGTTAGGATTTGTTTGAATGTGTGTGTTTTATTTTCTATGGATGACCATTTTATGTGAAATGGGCAGTGAAATCTTGGCATGTAATCTGATGACCGAAAGGCTTTAAATATTTTCCTAACCTTTTTTTTTTTTTTTTAGGTGGGCTGTCAGTAATGTACCATCAATCTTGTTTCTACAACATTTATATGCCCTTTTGAGTTAATCTGTGCGAGGGGGAAAAATAACTACTGCAGTAGATTCAAGTGCTGCACCTACTTGGATTCAGCAGGTAACCCCTCCAAAACCAACTGTCCCACAGTTGGTTTTGCAGTAAAATGTTTATTTAAAGCCTTAATTAGTGCTTTATAATACACATCCTTTGGAGCATTTCGTCATCTGGAGGGTTTTACAACTATTTAATAAACTCAACATTTGCTCGAAAGACTGATCTTAGCATTTTTTGCAAGGTTTACATCTCATCACAAATGCTGCAAACAAAATGTTTACTCAATGACAAACTTGAAGTGTACACTATGTTTACGAATAATTGTAAATGCTGTAAACCTCATGTTTACGTATAATGACGAATTTTACACATAAACTAGGTTTGCAAAGGTTTACAAGCAACAGTAAATGATGTAAACTCAATGTTTACATAAAGCAACAAATTTGACATGTGCACTAGGTTTGCAAAGGTTTACAAATACAGCGTTTTTGGTAAATGAAAGGTTCAATTGTGTCTGAAACCTTTAGTGTACATTAGATTTACAAAGTATTCCTGTTTTGTAAACCATGGAAAACTTAGGGTTTGCAAATATCTGGAATATTAAGTCCAAATGGACTTGCATAACTACATGGTTTTCTTGTGTGTAAACACAATGTAAAACCAAAGGTTTACAAAAAAGGTTTCAAGCACTCGTAAACCTTTGTGAACTCATAGTTTGCATAGGTGTGCATGCAGTTTACCAAATTTGTAAACCATGATTTTCATGCAGTGTTGCCCTACAAAACTGGGCTACCCCTACTACTCAAACCCAAGTGAGAGCTTTCCTATGTCTCCCTGGGTATTACAGGAATTTCATAGAGAACTATGGGACCAGAGCTTCTCCCTTGAATGTGATCTTCTCTCCAAAATTCCCTAAAAAGGTTAGATGGAATGAGGAGTGCATTCAAGCCTTTGAAAACCTGAAGAAAGCCCTTTGTCAAGCTCCAGTCCTAAGAGCTCCTGATTATCACCAACCCTTCATTGTGCAGACAGATGCCTCTAATACAGGTATAGGTGCAGTTCTTAGTCAACTGGATGAGAAAGGTAGGGAGCACCCCATTTGCTTCATCAGTAGGAAACTGAAGGAACCAGAGTCAAGGTGGACAACCTTAGAGCGTGAATGTTTTGCCATTGTGTGGTCTTTGAAGAAGTTTAGACCATACTTGTATGGATCTACTTTTGTGATTCAAACTGACCACCAACCCTGGAGATGTTTAATGCAAATGAAAGGGGAGAACCCAAAACTTCTAAGATGGTCAATCTGCCTGCAAGGGTTTGATTTCACCATTGAGCACAGAGCAGGATGTCACCACCAAAATGCTGATGGTCTCTCTAGGATGTTTGTAACTGACTAGAGGTAGAGATTCATCCAGGAGTGGATTAAATCCTCCTGTCCCTTAGTCTGGGGGCGGGGGAGTCGAGTGTTAGGGAGAATTCTCCAGAATGGATAATTTCTTCCCTTACCTACTGGGTACCTCAGCAGCTTTGCTGGATTTTGTCGCCGTCTTTTCACTGGCTTCTGCACAGAAGCCCTCCTTAAGGCGCCTGAAATTCTGGGTAGGCAGGATGTGAGGGAGGGGTCTTAGGACCCCATGCCATGGGTTACCTTGGTAACCCAAGACACACTCCTGTTTGATTGGCTAGGTGACTGTCCGGCCATGACAGCCACCCTGCTGTGTGATTAACAGCCAGGCTGTGTGAATGGGGGAAAACTGCATAAAAAGCAGGTCTCTGGGATTGGAAAGGCAGAGTCGCCATGGCCGTGGACGCGCTCGCTTCGGGCGCATTTACTGAAACCATGAGATGCCCTTGGAAGGTGTTGACAAGTAAGTGCTGGGGAACCGCTGTCATTCGGAACACTAAACATCGCCTTACCCTGGTTTTCACGGGTAAGTGTCCCCTTTCAATATCGAGCACTTGCCTCCTAAAGGAATACGCCATGCTTTGTCTCCCTTCTTGTGCTTTTTGCCAAAATCTGCCCAATTTAAACAGAATTACCAACCCATCAGTAGCACTAAAATCAGTGGATTATATACACTGGCCCATTTTAGAATTCAGCGCCTCGCTTCTGATTATAATTCTGTATTTACCTACAGATTAACATCACGTGGACTGGTCAGCTAAACTGTACCACATTTTGAGGCATACTCTGCTTTCAACCTGAAGGGAAGGAAATTTGGTGTGAGTGTTTCTCAGATAACTGCAAATGAGTAATCTGCATTGATGTAAGACTATTTCTAATTAACATCTAACTTCTAACATACAGTACTGTAGATATTGGATACAGGTGCTATGTTATTTAGCAAGGAGATGAGAGCTACATACTAAGATTAAAAGATGAAGTGGTGTTTTGGGACAGCCTCTGACCGTATTAGATGGATGACACGTACTGTAGTGGCAATTCATAATCCAATACGTGGAATTGAGCAGCCGCCTAGTGACTGTGGTTTACTTTGTTTTGATGCCACATGCTCCTTCCCAGACTGGTCCAGTCCTATGACACCAACGGCAAGGTGGTAACGTACTACTCCATCTACCGTTTTTTGTTTCTCACAAAAAGTCTCCGACTTACAAAATATACCAGCTTTTTGAGGAAGCATAGACTGTCCTGATGAATGTGGCTTTATCAAAGTTAGGCTACTGAAACCGGTCGACAGTGTTTGTTACATCTAAAAAGGCACCAATTTGCCTATTTTTTAGCTTGAGCAAACCGTTTTATATTGTCCCACTTCCTGTTAGTAAAAATAAGTTCTGGATGGGAAGTGGTGACTGTATTGTCTTTGTGTTGCTGGAATAGGAATTTATCCTCTTCCTTTATGTTTGTGTCATTTTAACCCTAGCAACCCAGGGTCAGTGTGGCAATCAATGGGTTATTAAAGGATTGTCTATCCCATTAGATGCCACACAAGTTTCTAAAAAGGAAGAATATATCATTTTTACCCTCCCTGGTGTGCTTCTTCTTTTACTTGCAGTCTCTTTCGATCTAAACTAATCTGCAGGAGAGTGGTACTAGACTTAAAAGGCTGAATGTATTACACATCATAGAAGTTGGTAATTTCATTCTTATCCTGTCACTATTAGACAGGCGTTGTAACACCGCAACCTAGTTGAGAGTGCACAGTAGGCAGGGATAGTATCTCTTTTTCGTTCTATCCTTCTGTCTTCCGTCACAGCCTTGTTCTCTACTCTATTAATAACCAGAGTCCATACCACAGTTACGTTTGGGTTTGGTTTTACCAACTGGACCTCTTTTGGGTCTCCTTTCGGCTGCTAATAGCCTATAACACAGATGTGTGTTGCCTACTCTTTTTGTGTGAACGACTGTCCGGCCAGGACAGCCATCGTGCTGTGTGATTGACAGCCAGGCTGTGCGAATGGGGGAAAACTGCATAAAAAGCAGGTCTCTGAGATTGGAAAGGCAGAGTCGCCACTGGAATGAAAGAACCGACAAGGAGCTGACAGAAGAGGACCCCTACCACTACTGAACCGCCCGGTGAAGCCCTGCTGCAGGTCCGAATCTTCAAACTCCAACGACAGAGAGGATCCTCCAGGAATCTTCTTCCCTTGAGCTGGTGGGACCAACCAGTTCGCCCATACTTCAAGCCAGGACCCCTCCTGTGGTCGAATTTTCTAAACAGAGCTACAGTGGGCCGGATAGCCAGGAAGGTCTGACCCTGCTTAGGTTTTAAAGAGCGCACCTTTTATTCGTTGTTTTGCTCTGCTGCTGGTTTCTTCCCTGGGTAGTGCAGGACCCTCCAGTCTTCCTACTTCTTGTCAGTCCGACAGTCGCTTCAGGAACCGTGAGCCTGCAGGAACTACCAGGAACGTCCGACTCAGCTACAGCTCCCTCTCTGTTTTAAGGTACTGTGCAAATCCGGTTGTTAGTTTCGTTCAGTCACGGTGAAAGTGTCTGAAATCTTTCTCCAATCCGAGGGCTTGTCCTTCTCTTCCCTTAACACTAACTTTTCTGCCGACCAACTTCATCCGGAACCCGTGGCCCAAACTTTACCGCGAACTACCCTGAACTGTGTGATCTTGAGCAAAAGACTTTTGTCCTATTGACTTTGACCCTAAGCCTTTTATACCTGATTCTATCACTGTAGTTCCTCTTGCTCAGTTGCCCTGAGTACTTACCTGTTGGTGTGGTTCAATTTCTACTTAACTCTGTCTTTCCCTCCCTTTTAAATTGCTGGAGTGCCATTTTGCTCCCACTTCATTTTGTGAGCTTAATTTGTCTGGAACTTATTGGGAGTTGTGTGGTGTATTAAGAGTGTGATTTTTTAACTGCTTTACTTTAGTGAAATGTTATACAACTGATGTGCAAATAAATGTATATTCTTTTACTCAGAAACCTCGAGTCAGTGTTTGTTTGAACCATAGTAATTACTGTCCTTTGTGTAAATATTTGATACTGCTCACTTACTCTTGAGATAAGTCTGGCTGCTCAGCCATCGCTATCACTTTACTGTGTAGTACAGGCTTGTACCAAAGGTGAATTTGTACTGTCACTTGTAGTCTTAAAATAGTGTGTGGTGTTGCCAAAGGGTACTGCAAATAATTCTGCCTAACAAATGCTTTAGCATTGTAGTGTGAAATGCTGCTTGATTTTTCCTCATTTTCAAGCTCCGTTGAGTTCTGATTTAGTGTAGAACAAGTAGCATTTTCCTGTGCAGAACACTCAGTGTCAGACAAACTATAACCAATCTAAAACAAATTAGAATTTTGTAGCATGTTTGTGTGAAATGTATCCTGCTTTGTGAGCATATTGAAAGTGAAGTGAAGAAATAAATTAAAATTGAAACTGAAATCTGCAATGCATTTAAGAAGTAAACTCTGAGCTGCAGAGCCTTTACTGCATCAGGTAATGCCTTGTGGCCTTAGTTACAGGTCCAAGCAAAGCATTGTGTCAGTATACTAATAGTGTTTAAGTTGTGAAATGATGGATTTGTGATTACACCACTTAAAAAAACAAAAAGATGGGCACCATGGATTGAGGGAAGTACAGTTTCCTCTTTTATGGTGGCCATTCGGACATCGAAGCTGCCCGGCACCAGCAACCAACAAGGAAGCTGAAGGAAAGTGGTGAGGGAGTGGGGCAGGTTTGGGGGATGGGATTCATATTAATCAAGGTAAAGTGATGTATGCTGTAAATAAGAAGCAAAAGTGTAACATACATTATTAAAAGATGCCGTGTATAAAGATGGCATTATTTTGCACTGGAAGATGGATGTATTATATGGAATTCATGTTTACTATATAAGTAGTCGACTTAAGGCATTGAAAGTGTGTGCTACAAAGTTAGTGAGATTTTGCAGACAGGTTGATTTCTTATGTAGCCAAGCTGTCTATATTTGTATTAAACAGTGGTGACTTCCGTAGCATAATATAGTTTTAAGTCTAAGTACAGCTTTCTCTTGTCCCAGAATCGTGGGGTAGGATTGTGTACTAGGTGGTGTTAAATCAGAGTGTGTACCTTAGTGAAATGAATACTTAAATCCACAATAATTCAGACAAGAGGCAACAAAAAGGGACAACAAACGTATGTACAATCCTCCTAAATTATCATAACACACTGACTGACTGATATTTTAAATGTGATCCAGCAATTATGATAATTAGTAGCAAATATGAATGATATCAAAGAGAACATTCAAGCGAAATCTCTGGCACAGGACTCTTCCCAAACCATGGCATTTTATTGGTTAGGGCAATCCTGTTTTGCTCAGTGATGTTTATTGGCTACAGCAAGATATCATCGAAATGCTGGCATTTGGAGTATCAGCAGTTGCTGAGTTACTGAATGCATTGTTTTAATTACATAATGACGATATAGTCTTCAGTTTCTCAATGTATTTGTATTGCCTGATGAAAGGTCCAAAACATGGCAAAAGGGCTTATAACTGCAGAGTGCAGGGCATAGGTATTTTACCTATGTATACATTATTCCCATATACTTTTTTCTCATGTGTTTCTATTTTATTCCAGGGATTCATCTCAGAAATGACACGTGAATGGAGAATCGAACATCTGCAACTGAATTCATTTTGTTAGGCTTCTCCATTCTCCCTAAATGGAGACCTCCACTTTTTTTGTTTTTTCTGTTGGTTTATCTGGTAACAATCGTTGGAAACATCACCATCATTGTGGCAGTGTCGTTTGACTCTCGGCTGAAGTCCCCCATGTATTTCTTCCTCAGGAACCTGTCCTTCTTAGACATATGTGAATCGTCAGTTGCTTTCCCAAATGTGGCCGCCTTCTTCTTAGGTGGGAGCAGGTGGATCTCTTTCTCTGACTGCCTAGCCCAAATGTGTGCCTATCTGTCTTTCACCTGCACTGAATTCTATCTTCTTTCTGTGATGGCTTACGATCGTTATGTGGCCATCTGTCACCCTTTACGGTACACCAGTATCATGAATATGAGACTTTGCTTTCTGCTGGCGGCTCTTTCGTGGCTGCCTGCTCCTCTAGCAATGGTCCCAATATTGTTCTTGATATCCCAGATGTCCTTCTGTGGAGCCAATATCATCAATCACTTCTTCTGTGATCTAATGGCTGTCCTAAGGCTCTCCTGTAGTGACCTCTACATGCTTGAAATGGTGATATTTACTTTTGGAATGTCAATAGCTCTTTTACCCTTTGTGCTCACTATCACCTCTTACACCTACATTATCTTAGTCATCATGAGAATTAACTCCACTGAAGGCAAATACAAAGCCTTTTCCACCTGCTCCTCACACCTTATTGTCGTCAGTATGTTCTATGGGACAGCGATTTGCCTTCACCTGCGGCCAGTATCCATGTATTCACCAGCCACAGACAAGCTGTTTGCTCTTCTATACACCACATTTATTCCAATGTTGAATCCATTGATCTACAGCCTAAGAAACAGAGTTATGCTTTGTGCCCTGAAGAAGGTGGCAGGGAGAGAACAGAGCAACACTGGATAAAATCTCAAAAACAAAATTTAACCCAATGGAGAATATCTCAACATTGCCGAGGCATATCAAAAGTGGACACTTCGTGTCTGAAATAAGTTAACAAATGTAGTCAATCTTTTCAACGCCGGACATTAAAGAAACCTTAATCACACTTGCAGTAATTTAGATCCACTTATCTAAAGAAGTTATGATTGCTAACTACCTGATACATTCAGCATCTAATTAAGTTTAAAAAAAATTGCCCATCACCCTGGTTCACTTCAGCAAATGGCATACATGCTCTGGAGAGCATTGAAGTTTCATGACCATACCCACCATTTTATGTTGGCTACATCTAACTGATCATGGAATATTGTACATTTTGAGGAAATTTAATAAAGCAAAGTAATGTTTTTCACTTGAAGGTTCTACAGGGATGGAAATTGATGTCTTGTTTCCTCATTTGTAGTACCTTGGAAGAATTACTTGAATTAATGGACATGTGGTTGTGTGATGGAATGCTAGGAAACAGTCAAAAGGGATAGAGCAAAGGATTGGCTTCACAAAAATGGACAGTGCAAAACCACTATGTACAAAAGAGAATAGGGTAAAAGACAGTGATCGAAGTGGGCGGGGGCGGTGGGGAGCAGTGCTCCTCTACTTCTTTTAATTAAGTTTTAAAGGGCCTATACTTTTATTTTAAAAAGAAACCGTTCCGGAATGGTTTCGTTTTAAAATAAAAGTGTAGGAAGAAGTTGAAACTTTCACTTTCAGTGCACTATACAGAGCGTTCCCCTACACAGCAGGAGCATGTGTTTGGGGATTTGTATTGTGTGTGGTGCGTGGTGATGGGCTTTAAGGGGAACGGTGCAAGCCATTAGGGAACATAGTTTCACTACCTCTTTTCGTATCCTTTGACCACTGGTAAAAGGAAATGAAAACCACCCCACAAGAGATATGCCTTATTTGCATAGCCTCTCAAAGAGGGTGAATTCACTAATTCTAGCAGTGGGAGATGTGGAGCTGATAAATTGGTATAATTTTACCACTATGCAAATTGAACTGCACTATATTATCATATGCTGAATGCCTCACGTTAGCGCGTCTGTCACTTATAAATTAAGTGATACTAACAGAAATCCAAGGGCGAAGATTGAACTTAGAGTAGGAATATGTCACAGAACATGAAACTATGCAAGAGCATATGCAGTACTAAAAAAGATACCCACTGTCAATACAAAAACACACAGCTGCCAGAGAATCATTGGTCCCCCAAATCTTGCTTAGCTGGTACCGATGAAGTTAGTGTTTCACCATTAACATAATAGGCCTTAGAACTTTTAAAGCTGTGCGATAGTAAACATTAAAGGTCCATGCAATAGTGTGCATTTAGTAAATTTATCAGTCAGTAGTACATCCATGTGATTTGTGATATTTATGTGACTTAACTCTACCCCTGACATGAGAGCTAAATATGGATTGCATTTTTGAAACTTGTGTACAATTCCATGTAAGGATATAGTTTCTCTTAACAATATGGAGGATGTTTTTTTACCCATTCCTAACCTGTATATTTTGCAGAAAGTGACAGTACTTTTGGTCCTCTAGAATGTCATGTTATAGAGTTGTATGCTCTTTTTATGTTATGTTGTCATATGTTACTCACACACACTGAGAAAATACCCTTTAGCAATGATCAATGGACCAATTCATGCAAACTGTATTAATGCTTTTTTTATTTTTATGTGATTTCTGTTCATTCATAGATATTTTATACTTGAAAATTAATTATCAATATAACATAATCATAGCCCGTAATCATAAATCACTATGTGTTACCTGGAGCAGAAGCTGCTCCCACACATTCGTGGGGGTCAATAGAACCCCTTCTATATTTCTATCAACCACATATTTACCCCAGGCATGCCATGCAGACATAAGAATTTATAAGGAAAACCAAAGAGATGCAAACATAGGCCCAATGTGCATATTGTAATCGTTTTGGTTCTTTGCCAAAACCAGGGGTCTCACAAAATGAAGGACATTACTCCACCTCTTCTTTCAATCTTGAACCTTAGCAAATAATTCAACTAGACTAGAGGTAGGCAGTGATATCATCAGTTATCACAATACAGGGCTTGATTGTCAACATGTTTGTATCTGATGTCGACGACTCAGGTTTCGGCTTGAATCGTCCTCAAGATGACAATTGGACCAGCCTCGTCAGGACAAGATGGATTAAGGTGTAGACAGAGAAGAGTCGTAGCAACTACAATAAACACAAAATATAAACTCACTAACAATGTAGCCAAACAATGTATCAAAATTGATGTTGTTAAAAAAGCTTTGAAAGACAACACTCCCTATCTATATACATAATATGAAAACCAGACGTACCCAATGCAGTGCCCACAGTTGTGCCCACGACAGGCATGGCAGCCCAAATCTGGCCAACCCCCCTGTTACTCTAGCTTGCCAATGGCAGAGGCGTCCAACTAGTGGAAATCAAAGGAATAATGTTGCAAATCATTCATATGTCGTGCCGTCCTAATACTAGGAATTCAAAACAAGTGACTGAGAGTGAAAGAACCCTTTATTGGCTGATGGCTTCCTGAGCGAGCAAGCAAGCTGGAAGGGACCTATTCAATGCCAACGAAGTGTGATGGAGACAAGAAAGGGGAACCTCCAGGTAATATGGGCCACCTGTGCCAGTGATACAGAACACTGGTAAAAGCATGCATGGTACGGAAAACCAACTATATTATTTAACTGTGAAGGCGTGTCTGAGAAGGAAACGGTTGTTGAATCGTATACTGTTCAACAGGGCTGTAATCAAAGAATCAAGTTTGAATGTGTGAAGCGAGGGTGCGCCCAGTCCATAACATAGGAAGTGTCTACCCAAGTGTAGTTGGTGAACTAGTACCTGGGTGATGATTCCTGAGCAACGCACGTCGTCCCAGCGTTGCCAGTACAATGTTGCGTGTTGACGGGCCGCTTTTAACTCGAATGTATAACTCACATGTTTACGGTGCCCTCCCTTATAAATATACTTCACTGTTAGTGGGGGCTCATTTTCGGCCCTATAAAATGTAATCCTACAGAGTGTTGTGATCTATTTATGTTACGTTCCTCAGCTGTGAACGCTAGTGTTGTCCTTCACTGAATAATACTTTTGTGGTGGCCTTCCCCATTGGTATACTTTGCTGCTAGTGAAGGACTACCTTTGAAACTCTGAAATGGTATTTTACTGATGGTCACATGCTATTTAGGTTATGTTATTCAGTCATCAATGTGCATTTTGCAGTTCATTGATTCTGAATTTTTCAGGTTTCATTCCAGATCCGTACACTTTGCTGACAGAGCAAAGTGTACGCTAAAGCTACTTTGGGATCACTCAAACATCATGTTTGTGGACTATTTCTGTACTCTTGTGTTATGTTACTCAGCTTTTAATGCGCATTTCAAATGTACCCAAATCACAGTTGTAGTGGTCCTTTTCCATTGGTATTCTTCCCTGATAGGGAGGGGATACTTTTAGATATCTAAAATGTCATCTTATAGAGCATTAAGCGCTATGATAGATACATTACTTTTGGCAGCTTTTAAATCAAATTTCAAACCTAAACTTATAAGGTGTAATTCCACATTAGTATCAATCATTGAAACGAGGGGCAACTTTATGGGCCTTTTAAGTCCCATACTATAAGGCTTCATGCCCTTTTCTTGTTAGCTCATCGTATGTTATGCACATTTTATATGCTATATTAGTTGTACCTTACAAATGTGTCAATCACTCCGTCCACCTGCCTCTGATGACAGCTGCTTGCTAATTAAATTGCTCACTCTCTCTTTCTCTCTCTCTCTCTCTCGTTCTCTCTCTCTCTATGTCTCTCTATCTCTATAACTTTCTCTCCTATCTATATCTCTCTGCCTCTCTCATTCTCTTATCTATCTCTCTCACTCTCTGTTTCTCTCTGCCTCCCTTTCTATATCTTTATCTTTCTCTCCAATCTCTCTCGTTCTGTCTTTCTCTCTCTCTCTGTCTCTCTCTACCTGTATCTCTTGTATGTCTCTCTCTCTCTCTCTCTCTCTCTCTCTCTCTCTCTCCTCTCTCTCTTTCTCTCTAGGTCTCTCTTTCTCTCTATCTCTCCCACTCTCTCTTTGTCTTTCTTTCTCTCCTATCCCTCTATTTCTCTCTCTCTGCCTCTCTATATACGTGCGTGTCATTGTTTTTTTAACGTGCTATTGGTTAATTAAAACCTTATGCACGAAGTAAACAATTAACATGACATATAAAATGCATACACAATAAATAGAATAAAAAATTCATTAAACATACAAGTACATCATCATATAAACATCATCATATAAAACCTAATACAAAATAATTAAATCAACCTTTTCAAAGCTTCTTATTACCCTTAATAATAGCCACATCATTTAAAAATACTCTTTTCCAACTACTATTCAGCACAAACATACATTAATGAAGCAGCAACACCAATAGCAGCCCAACATTGATCCAAATTAATCACCATCAGATCACTGACCAAGTTACTATAACCCCTGCAATGATAATACAACAAGCAATGACACGTTGTAAGTATATGCCTGGCTGTTTCTATTTCAGACTTGCAGAAACTACATTTTCTGTCTTCACATGGTATTAAGGACCATGCCCCTGTATACTCATAGCAAGGAAGAACATTAAAACAAAGACACATTATATATCTTTTATACTCCTGACTACAACATTGTAACACATATGCCCAAGGTTTACCCATCTTAAACCCTGCCTAGTGTAGAATGCATAGCATTTCTTAGTATATGACATCCCTTAGGTATTAGTCACATCCCATTCCAAGGCTTTCCTTTTCAGCTGTATATAGAAACTAGGAATGTCCTGCAAAATGCAATGCAAAGTAGATTGTAAATTGAGCATCAGAGATTTGTTGATGTCCACCTCTAGTAGAATTGACTATAATGCCAAATAAACTTTCCTGATTTTTGGGAATATGCATAATATTAATGCTCACTTTAGTACCTGGTATCGTCCACAAAGTGGCAAGAGAAACAAGGCCCAAATGTTATGGCTTCCATAGGCACAACCTTTAGTAATCTTAAAACAGATCTCCATAATTTCCCTTCTAATTTGCCAAGCATGGCCACGTATTTCCCCCCTAAGGTTTCCAAAGCATATTAAACACCCTGTGCATCAAAGAGCTGGGAATTGGCAGATGAGTGGCGTGCACAGTCTGGCTAGTGCTCACGGGATGCATGAACATTGGTACTGGGCAAGGGCAGACTGAGCTACAAAGACCCTGTGGTACCCATTTCACCTTCTGTAGTATGTCGGCTGTCAGGCTGAAAGACACCTAAAACCTTGCTCCAACATGCTCAGGTGCTGCCCTGAGTGGGCCTGTGGGACTTCTGCTGATCAGGTCAATGTCCATCAAGGCAATGCAAGTTATTTGCTGGGCATGTGTTAGACAACTGGGGCAGCGCCCAGAGTCCTGTGAAGTTTCGCCCAGACATATGCCCCAGAGTCTCCCTCCAAGAACCCTGAAATCAGATCTCAAACAGCCACATTGCCATAATGCATTCCTCCGCCCAGCCCAACCTGCCCCTCCCACATGGTGTTGAGGCAGCACCCTAACCTCGGTTTCCTAATGATGCTGAAACGCTGCCACGCATTCTTCACAGGAAGGATAATGTGATGAGGAGCTGGGAAGATAAAAGGTGGAGTGTGGATTCTTTGAAAGGATCCATGAAGCTGGGGTGCCATAATTCATTCCTCCACCCATATAGTACCAAACCAGGCCATGCTTTAAAAACCAAATATCAACACATCTCTGAAACACATACCACCATCCGCACATCTGCAGGGAGACAGGAAACCAACCTCGGTTTGTATGAAAATAAGCCAAACTGTAACCACAACTCAGATCCTCACATTAAAGGAGTCACAAAACACTTCTATCACAAAATGTTTGGCAGCTCCAATAGCCAGACCTTAAAGTGAACATAATTTACTGGCTTCCCAACACATCTGTAGGGAGAGTCATTTCTCTTCTAAAGGCTATGAGGTCATTCCATAGCAATGCAGAAATTCAAAGAAAGGATCTCAATAAGTGGGCAGAAATAACACAAAGATATAGCCCCTTTCAGATGGGATATAGGAAAGGTATTAGGACGGCTATGAGTGGTATGGTACTCTCCTCTTGCATGGCCTTGGCAGGGGGAGCAACGGGTAGGATGTTTTAAGTGGCAAGCCAGGATCTCTCCTCTGCATTCAACAATGTAGACTTGGCCCAAAGGGGATGCCACAGCTTTTTATTTAAAGAGCTTCCAGCAAGAGCCAGGAGGTGCAGGAGCACTCGGGGTCATTTACAGAGGGAGAAAGCAGACACAGATTTAAATGTCCCCCTCTCTCTGCTCTCAACCTACAACGACAGATGTACCCAGACCTCACATGTAACATGTGTCTCAAAACAAGTAGTAGAGGCCGCCTTCTCATGTCAAGGTCCTATGTCCTGTCTTTAAAGAAGAGAATGTGAAGGTTAATTAGCTTTCACATGATGTGTGAAGGTTTCCTGAATTTGGCCAGGTCAGCATGCTGAGAAGAAAGGGAAGGAAGTGAGTAAAGGGGTAGGAAAGGGTGCGCAGAAACAGAGGATCCAGGAGCCGACTCCAGTGTAGGGTGTTTGTGTTAGGGTGGGTCAATAGTTCTTTTTAAACTGTGCACAATCACCATCATTACGTCTCAGAACACCTATGCTTGTCTGGAGTTCAGTGCATTGTGCCCTAGTCTGGGATATGCATTGTGCCCTAGTCTGGGATATGCAGACCCAGGCCCTATATTTACGTCACACGCTCTTTACATTGCAATCTAAACTTCTCATTCTTTGTGCTATCTTTTTTTTTCTCCTACTTACCTACAGATTGTTTTATGTATTAATGCATGTTCCACGATGGTCCTTTTGTCTCTGGTGAAGCCATAACCTTAAATGAATCCTCTGTGACATGGGACTCACCCACGACCACTAGACTATCAGGTCCAAGACCACATGATTAGTCAATAGACAGACACCACCCAATGCTATTAGCGTTACCGCTATTCAGTACTGTGCAATTTGCGCCGGATCATGAGTAGCGGTATAGCTGTAAGTCCCCAATCCACATTGGGTCCATTGGGCAAATAGTGCCCAAAATGGGCAGAAAGCTGAGAATGTTACCTTCAGCAAGAAGCTGGAGGTAAACCGCCAACTCATGATATGCCCAAACCGTAAATGCATTGGTAACTGAAAGCAGCACCCGCAAACCCCGAGAAAAAGTGCCTCAATACCCTACCTCAAAGCACCAACCGGAAACCCTGGCAAAACTGTGCCTCGTCCACCTAACTCAAAGCAGCACCGAGGAACACAGAGAAACTGCACCTTATCCACCTAACTCAAAGCAGCACTCAGGAACCCCAGTAAAACTGCTCCTCGTATCCCTAAACCGAAGGCAGGACACACAAACCCAAGGGAAAATGGGGACTTATCGCCCTAAACCCAAAGAAGCACCAGCTTACCCCGAAGAAACAGTGCCTCGCCCCCCTAAATCCAAGACAGCACCCGCATACTCTGGAGAAACTGCACCTTCTCCTAAACTCAAGACAGTACCCTAGTCCCTAGTCTCTAATCCCACTGCCCACTACCTCAGCACAAGGCAGCACCCACCACTCCACCCCATCCCAAGACCCCAATGCCCCAACCCAAGGCAGCACACCCCACTCTGCCCTCCTCCCACTACCCCACTGATCATTGACCCAACCCAATGCTGCACCTGCTACTCCACCCTGCTCCCACTACCCCACTGCCACAACCCAAGGAAGCAACCGCCACTCTGCCCTCCTCCCATTAACACAATGACACTGACTCAACCCAAGGCAGAACCCTCCACTCTGCCCTTATCCCACCACCCCACTGCCCCAACCGAAGGCAGCACCCACCGCTCTGCTCTCCTCCCACTATCCCACTTCCCCAATCCAAGGCAGCACCCACTACTCTGCCATCCTTCCACTACCTGAGTACCCCAACCCAAGGCAGCACCTGCCACTCTGTCTTCCTCCCACTGCCCCACCGCCCCAACCCAAGGCAGCACCTGCCACTCTGTCTTCCTCCCACTACCCCACCGCCCCAACCCAAGGCAGCACCTGCCACTCTGTCCTTCTCCCACTACCCCACCGCCCCAACCCAAGGCAGCACCTGCCACTCTGTCATCCTCCCACTACCCCACCGCCCCAACCCAAGGCAGCACCTGCCACTCTGTCCTCCTCCCACTACCCCACTGCCCAAACCCAAGGCAACACCTGCCACTCCACCCTTTTCCAACTACACACTGCCCCAAGCCAAGGCAGCAGCCACTGCTCTGCCCTCCTCCCACTACCCCACTGCCCTAATCCAAGGCAGCACTCGCAACTCTGCCCTCCTCCCACTCCCCAAGTGCCCCAAACCAAGGCAGCACTTTCCACTTTGTCCTCCTCCCACTACCCAAAACCAAGTCAGCACTCACCACTCCACCATCCTACCACTACCCCAATCCAAGGCAGCACCGGCCACTCTGCCCTCCTCCCACTAGCTCTATTGCTCAACCAAAGGTGGCACCTGCCACTCTGCCTTCCTCCCACTACCCCACTGACCACTGTCACAACCCAAGGAAGCATCCACCACTCCACCCTCCTCCCACTAAACCATTGCCCAAACCAATCTCCCATCCCATTTTCTGCAAAACCGCATCCTCAACAACCTCTGTCTGAGGCTCCATCTCGCATCCAGTACCCGACCGTTATGACCAGATAAGGGCGAAAGGTAGAATACTAAGTGTGGGCCGCTCCTGTCACCACAGAAGGATGCCCCCTTATGATACCACCCGATGTCTGCATTTGCCCCCATCCTGTCCTACCCTCACAATACTGTAAAGCCCATTACTTCTGCATCTTCATCTTGCCGCACAACCCCCATTATCCCCATTCTCCACAACATCTAATTGTGACCACCTCCCCCTCCTGATAGTACTGACAAAACACCAACACTCTCAAAGGTTGCCCCAGATCTGCCACAGATGGGTCTGATCAGCCAAGTCCGAACAAGCCCATCAACCAGTGTTCTCCTGTCCTATAATGACTGAATTACCAAGTTCAGCAGAATTCTCCAAAATGTCTCCACAAGTCTCCCGAAGCTGAAACTCCTTCCTCATGTTTAACCTGCGGTCCCCATTCACGTGGATTCTTCCCTCAGGTACCTTCATTGATGGATTTCCCTCTTGGTGGAGAGATACCCCCGGTGTCCGACCCATTCCACGCCCGCCCACTGGCCAGAAGGCTCCAGGACCCACGTGCACTCTGAGGATAGAGAGGTGAGCCTGCTATGCAACATTCCCCCTAGCGGTGGCAGAAAGTGGAAAATCACAGGGCAAGACTCCACTCATGGGGACAAGGACTCTCGTTCTGTGATGGAACTCCCTAACCCTCTTGCACTTGAATCTATGAAATCCATAAAGTCTGATGAAAAACAATCTGAAAGCACTACTGTAGGGTATTGTAATACTGCTTCCTTTCTTCATGTAAATATTGATACCACCAAGATCAGGAAGACTAATGTGTGGGAGCGAGGGGCCAATGGGCCCCTCTCTACCATTAATTCTCAGTACAAAACTTGGACCAAGTGCCTCTAGTGGTGGGTACGCCCCTCGCCCTTATGCAATACTAACTTTTGGTTACATTCGTGTAGATGGGACCACCGAGCAGGACACAGGGCATCCATTTTTTGTACCCCCTTTCGACTCCATCTTGGTAACCATGCCTCACTGCAATAGTACAAAATGCATCTCTCCCTTTTGCCTGCCGCAGTAGCTCAGAGCACATGGCCCCCACCCTCGTCCCCACTCCAACTGGAAAACTCTGCAGCTCCATTCTCACGCTGAGGCCGGAGCTGCTTGCAACAAATAATAAATGTAACACATCCCTTTTCCTCTGAGATCACTGTCCTGCATGTGAACCAACATGAGCCAAGCACAGGGCTCGTCCATCTCCACAAAAGTGTCCTTGCCCTCTTACCCTCGCCAGTTGAAAGTTATTGCCATTCTAACCCTGTGTCCTTGCAAGGCATCCCTTTCATGTGCCAGACTGCCAACCATACTATGAAACCCACCCAGCAGACCCCCAACTAACATTAGACCCCTGCTGCAGTATATCGTGCCCAATACTAACAAGTGCCACATACCTGAGATTCTTGTGAATACTAACCCTATAGTTCAATGACAGTATTATAGTGGTCAAGGCCCTTAAACCTGTGACCTGTATAACCCAAATGTGTAGATGATATAAACTCTTGAGTGATTTGTATAACGACATGATACACTGCTGAGAGTCTTTTTGATCAACTATTATTTAGTGCATCCATTACTCAGAATGTATTTTCCTAGCTTAGATAGTGACCACCGTGTTTCACAGCGACCTGACCTTCACCCATCCGGAGCACAAATGTCTGACGTCAATCCTCCCACCAACCAAGCAACCAACCCGGAGGAAGAGATGATGCCCACACCTAAGACACCACCACGGCTGACCAATCCAGGTCCAACGTAGCATCATATGTTAAAGATGTAGATGTACTATATAAATGTGTTGTAACCTTGATGTGGTCAGAGCGCTCTCAGAGATCTAGATAAACTTTTCCTTGAACTCTCGCAGCCTGCTCTTTTGTGCCTTATTCCCTGCCCAGGGAGTGTCTGTTTTATTCATTTCACACTTGTGAGTCAGGGAGGGCACAAACATTTGGTGACCCCCTGCGACGTGATCGGAGAGGTTCCTCAAGGCCGGCGCCGAGCGGCGAGCGCCGGGACGCCCCCCAGCAAAACCATTGCCTCTGTGGCCGACCAGCCTGTGCGCACTACGAAGAAGGGTCAAGGGTTCCCGGTTGACGAATACCCGACTGAAAAGCTGCTCGCCGAGGTGGGCCACGGCTTGGTTAGGGTGCGAGCCTGACTGGGGTCGGACTGCGAGCGGTGACCCTTGGGTCACCTGACTGAACACGTGAGTGCCGGTTGCGAAGGTTACGAAGGAAAGGTAAGGGGAAAATAGGGGAGGCAGGTGGTAAAAGCTAATAGGGAAGAGTAGGGCTTGTGTGAGTGACGATGAGGCTTTTCTGATCTATCCTTTATATGGCCATTAGGTTTTTGTAAGAAGTGAAGAGAGAAAGAGAAGTGGTATCCTAGCCCGAACGTGGTAGAAGGCAGCGCTGCGTAGAATTGTCTCGTCCTGTGCAGAATAAATAAGTGAAGATACAGAGAAAATAGTAGGAGTCTCGTATATTGAGTAGACTCTGAGTAGTCATTTAGAATATTCTTTTTCTGTGTACGGAAGAATTCTTGGAAAAGAGTAAAAGGGTGCAAGGGGGGGAGTGAATGAGAAGAGTAGGCGAAATGGGAAAAACAAAAGAGCAAAACGGGGAGAAAACGCACGCAGGTAGTGGATGTGCATGATAAGTGTTGTATGTGCTTTTTGTTCTGTTCGTTGTTTCCTCAAGGATATCCAAGTATTGTGATTAATTTGTGGTTAAAGTGGCAAAACATGCAATAATGAACTGTTGAAATTGAACATGCAACAACTATAAGGTTAACGTTGGCAAGTGATTCATATATATATCTTGATACATATATGTGCATACCAATTACAAATAACTGAGAAGACCTGTGATATATTATCCAACTAGAAGGGAAAAAAAGACTAGTGGAGAAGCAGTTAAGGGAAAAGGGAGGTCAAAAGGTAAGTACAGACAAGAGAGGGAAGGACATACATCGTCATGGGAGGAATAACGCCACCAGCACATATTTGTCAGCACCTTCCGTTATACAGTGAGAAAATATAAAAATACCACGATCAATGGTTGACGGAGATAAAAGGGGACAGTGTGACGCAAATTTGGCCAGAGGGTGGGTCATTCGACAAGAGAGTATTGGATTTAGTATCTACACACTTGTTAGCAAGGTACAAGGGGAAACAACTGCAAAACAGAAGGGAAGTACTAGACCTGTGGCGAATGTTTGAAGAAGTTACGCCTACAGCAGAGGTAAATAAAGAAAGAGTGAATGAAACACAGAAAACGCAGGAAGAGGTAAGCGGAGCGCTAAAGGGCGAGTGCACAACCACTACAGCTGAAGGCGATACAACTAAAATATATCCTTTAATGTCCAGACCAGCAGTAGGATATAGTGAGCCCCTGTACGTACCAGCATGTCCCACTCCCACACCCACAACCGGAGCAGTTGCCACAGCACCACCCCCCTATGATAAAGGAGGTTTGTATGGCCCAAAAAGTGCACCCCCCGTGAATTTGGCACATCTCACTGGAGAATTAGACCGACAGCTAGCGCATGCACAGATGGAAATAACGCGGCTACGAGCATTGTGCGACAGGAGCCAAATGCTGCCAGGGGGAGGAGAGGTGCCACCATTATCCATAGCGGATCTAACGCCAACATTGAGCACAGCAGGGGAAGTGGCGCAAACGTTCTCAGAGCCAGCGCGGTCAGTATCATCACAAGGAACACGCATACCACAAGGGCAAGAGAAAGAGTGGCGGTTAGGGGAGTTCCTATTCCATCTAAATGACAAACCCGTGAGGAGTATACGTCCACCCACCCCAGAAAGTGAGAGAGGGGAAGGATGTGAAGGGAACAATGAGCAAGAATCAGAAATAGAAGAGGTGTGGAGTGACTTAGACAAATATGAAGAGGCCGCTGCCGAGACCGGGTCCCCACTGCCAAACCGCTGGTACCCAGAAACACCATTGCCACCACTGTGGCAGGGTAGACTAAGACAGCGAGGGGGAAATATGAAGGTAAGTAAAATAAAGAAAGGTGCAGTAAGTAAGGTAGGGAAGAAACACAAGTTACAAATGCCATTGATACATAAAGGAGCAGGTAGGCCACATTACATTCCATGGGCTCAAATGGATAAAATCAACTTGCTAAAGGTCATCCCCCCGCTGTCGGGAGGGGCTGGGAAATGGATACACGCCTTTGAGAAAAACACAGCAGGAGTGCCACTAGCGATAGGGGATGTGAAGAGCTTATTAGTGTCAGCTATCGGTGACCAGGCAGACGCAGTGTGGGAAAAGGCCGGATTCCCTGGAGTAACGATGAGTTGTGACCGCCGCGATGGATCAGCATTCAATAACGTTCGAGCACAAGTATGGGATGCATTGAGGTGCACGTTTCCAGATGTTCTAGATTTACATTTAGTGATGCAGTGCACAATGGAGGAGAATGAGGATCCCACGCAATTCATACTGCGGGTGCAGGATTTATGGAGAAGCGAAACTGGCACGGCGTGGAACCAGTCAACCGCCTTGTTTTATTTTATCATCAAAAAGGGGCTCCCGAAAGAGGTGCAGAAGGCCTTGGATAAAATAGCTGGGATAAAAGCCAAGGGCTGGCCTGAAATACAGAGCATAATTGTGCACCACTGCAGGAGGATCAAAGAGAGAGAAAATGAGATAGCACAAAAAAGGCTGGCAGACGAGGCGAAGCTGGTACAGAACAAATTAGTGAAGGTCGCCGCCGTCAATGCCAGCGCAACCACAGACCGAGAAAACGAGGGCGACGAAGGAGCGGGAAACAAACCAGCAACAATAGCAGCGCTGCGGGCCAAAGGAGGGCAAGGGCAGTGGAACGGAGAAGAGCAATACAGTGGGCAACAGTGGCAAGAAAGAACAGCAAGAGGAAGAGGTGGGTACCGTGGCCAGAGAGGGAGGTTTGGAGGTATGGGAAATAGGGGATTTGGCGGCCAAGGAATGAGAGGCGGACCACAAGGGTCATGCTGGAACTGTGGGAGTTGGGGACACTACTCTAGAGATTGTAGAATGCGGCCTTCAGGGTATTTCCAGGGGCAACAGCCCATGGAGAACGAACAAGGTTGGGGGTGTCCACACCCAGGTAGCCCCTATGGACTACCAATGGGAAGTGGGAGACAGCAAGACCAATGCTATAACGAACCTCAGGTACAGCAAGGACAGCAACCACCACCACAACCAATGGCAAGACAAAATGCAGTGGGAAGTGCAACCAATAATTGTTATGCAACATCTGCAAAAGGTGCACCCGCACCGTACTGTGGCATGACCGTGATTGGAAACAATGTCTTCTCAGTACCAGGGCAAGAAAGACATTCAGATAAGGACAGCCCACAGGGAACACTTGCGTGTCCAGTCCTATCCACCACCCTATGTGCAGAAGAGGAACCACTAGTGGGGGCAGAAATAGGAAATAAGCAGTTTATCTTTATGGTAGACTCTAGAGCGGAGAAATCATGTCTTATGGAAGGGCGGTTTCCGCTCTCAGGCAGGAATTTAGAGACGCAGCGGTTTTCTGGGGCTATTTTAAAAGTTCCTTACACTAAAGATCTTGATATAACGGTGGGGGAAAAAAACGTGTGCGCACCCTTACTGTACCACGAAGACGCGCCAATCAATTTGCTGGGGAGAGATTTGTTAAGCAAGTTGAATATGCCAATCTCGTTTACAGAACGAGGAATAGTGTGCTCGACACCAGGAGTATGCCCAGTACGAGCCATGTTGTTGATCAGCACAGTAATGAACAAAGTTGTGGAGCGAGGAATTCCCATTGATATAAGCATGTTTATATATGGTATCAAGGTGTTAGCACGAGTGGTGCCAGAGATAACGAGAAAAGAATGGAGAACATAATCAGATTTCATATTCCGCCCAATTGCACACACAGACATTGTGCCAGGCACGATAATGTCCATAGACATTGAGGCAGTTCAAGTATCCAGCAAACATATTGTGGTCATAGGACTGGACATGCATGGGTATGAGTGGAGGACTATGTTATGTATAGACCCAAACATAATGCTACGAGATATAAAAGATGAGGAATTATTCACTGATGGTGAGGATGATGGAGAAATAATAATGGAGATAAGAATACCATGCGACATCATGGTCCAGTACAGAGAGGTACATAACCCACTGATGGCTAGCATTAAGGCCCCACTGACTATATTTGAGGAAGACATGACAAAAGTAGCACCTGAAATTTGGACCACCGGGCCCCACGATGTAGGGCTGCTGCATGAGGTGACACCAATAAAATTAAAACTCAAGCCAGGTGCAATACTGCTGAGGGTAAAACAATATCCCATATCAAGAGAAGCAGAGGATGGAATTAGGGAAACCATAAATGCACTCCTGAACCAAGGCATCATAGTGCCATCAAATTCCCCATGTAATACAGCGATTTTCCCGATCAAAAAAGCAAAGTGAGGGGCGTGGAGGATGATCCAAGATCTCCGCCCACTCAATGATGTCATTCAAAAAGTCTTCCCATTAGTGCCTAACCCGGCATCAATATTGTGCAGTGTGCCAAAAGAATCAACATGTTTGACTGTAATTGACTTGAAGAATGCTTTCTTCTCCATACCACTCGACCCAGGATCCCAGTACCTGACAGCGTTCACATTAGGGAACAACAGGTATGAACATCGCCGACTCCCGCAAGGGTATTGTGAAAGCCCCAACATTTTTAACAGGGTGTTACGGGAAGACATTGGAAACATAGATGTAGAGAGCACCATCATTCAATACGTAGACGATTTACTCGTCTGTAGCCATACAGAAGAAAAATGCAGAGAAGACTCAATAGCACTACTGAATGTGCTAGCTACCAAGGGATACAAGGTAGACAAAGGGAAATTGCAATACTGTCTCGCCGAGGTTGTATACCTCGGACAGTTAATATCAAAAGATGGGAAGCGAATACTCCCAGACAGAAGAGCTGCTATACGCAACATAATAATACCAAAAACTGTGAAAGACATGCAAACATTTCTTGGCATTTGTAATTATTGCCGAGCATGGATCCTTGATTATGCAGCATACACACGCCTCTTACTACAAGCGTTAAAAGAGGCACCGAAAAATAGAGTGACAATAAAATGGACGCAGGAAATGATAACACAGTATTTGAAATTAAAAGACCTCATTGCTGACGCCCCAGTCCTCGCAAACCCAGTTTATGAGAGGGAATTTTTCTTGTTTTCACACTGCAATGGGACACTGATGATAGCAGTACTGACACAGAAAACATCACTAGGTCACAAACCATTGGCTTACTACAGTGGGATACTAGATCCAGTAATCCAAGGTCATTTCGCGTGTGAACAGGCTCTCGCAGCTGCAGCTTTGTGATTGAAAAAAGCACCACCATTGTCATGGGATGTTCGGTAACGCTATATGCGGAGCATTCCCTGTTCGCCATCCTTGAGCGATCAAAATCAACACTAATGACACAAAGAGCAACAGCATATGAAGTGATAATTTCAAGCCCCAAAGTACACGTTGTGAGGTGCAAGACAGTGAACCCAGCAACATTTATTACAGAGCCCTGCACGACAGAGGACATACAGGAACACGATTGTGCCATATATGAGGGGGAAGGTGATGACATCCCGAAAGCAAGCGAGAATGCCCTACAGGAGGGAGAAATATATTTCATAGATGGGTCAGCATCAATAAACCCTGAGACAGGGGAAAAACATGTTGGAATGGCAGAAGTACGCATGGAAGAAGATGAATATGAGACAATTGTGCAAAAGCGCCTCCCATCCCATTATTCAGCACAGGCAGCAGAATGAACTGCCCTGATTGAAGCCCTGTGCACAGCCAAAGGCTGTGGGATGACAATATACTCAGACTCAGCCTATGCAACTAGCATGGTGCACTCAGCATTGTCACTGTGGCGTAGACAAGGATTCAGGAGGGCAGACAGTTCTCCAGTACAGCATGCAACATTGTTGAATGAACTGATAGATGCATTAGCAGTACCATCGGTAGTGGCAGTGATGAAATGCCAAGCCCATACCAACAACACGGATGCAATCTCATTGGGAAACGCGGCAGCCAACGCGGCAGTGAAGGAGGTCTTGTATTTCAATGTGACACCAACACTGGAATGCATCACAAAAGCAACCACCACAGATCCACAAGAGGAGGCATACAATAATACCCCAATAGCGCAAATAATAGAGTTGCAAAGAAGAGCGTCCCAAGAGGAGCAAGAACTGTGGAGCAAACGGGGATGTAAACAATCAGCCACAGATCTCATTTGGAGACAAGAGACAACAGGAAAGGTTGTAATGCCCATAGAATTACTAGAAATAGCATTCCAACAGCTGCATTTCCCCGGCTATGTAGCAAAGCAACACATTGCCGCAGACATGCAGGAACACTGGTTCATCCCCAATTTGCAAGAGCACCTGTCAAAATTCATTGTAGAATGTATAACATGCCAAACATATAATTCAGGAATGACATTAAGAACACTGCGTGGTACCTTGCCCCGACCAACAGGACCATTTAGAGAGCTCCACATAGACTATGCTGATATGGGAGAGCGGTGTAATGGAGCAAGATATTTGATTGTGGTGGTGTGCCCCTTTTCAAGATGGGTGGAAGCAGGCCCATGTCCCCACCCAGACGCGAAATGTGCAGCCGAATTCCTCGTGCGGGAGGTGTTTTCAGGATTGGGGATATACAATGTGATTAGATCAGACAACGGTACGCACTTTGTAAATGACCTCTTTAAGGAAGTGACATCACTTCCTTAAAACACAAATTATGCTCAATTTATCATCCAATTGCGAATTGGGTAGTAGAAAAGATCAACAGATTATTAAAGAGTAAGTTGTCTAAGTTGTGTAACACATTAAAGAAAAATTGGGTGTATTGCTTGCCCCTAGCACTGTTCCAACTCAGGACGCAACCATGTAAAGACCACCATCTAAGCCCCCACGAAATTGTAACTGGGAGGAGAATACACACGCCAGTATCCCCGATTAGAAGAGCATCGGATGCACACAGGGTTGCCACAGTGCCGGGGGAAGAGTTCAAGGAATACCTAACCCAGCTAACACGCGCAGTACGCAGCATAGCGCGACAAATAGCACCGCCTTTTACTGAAAATGTGATGACTGATACTACCACACCGGCCACAGACAGTTCAAGAGGGCCACTGATGCCGGGGGCGCAAGTGTATGTCCGCAGCTTTGTGAGAAGGTGAAATTCACCCAGGTTTCATGGCCCCTACGAGGTCATTTATAGTACACCCACCACGGTGAAGGTAAAGGGATTGAAGTATTGGGTGCACTTATCCGATGTGAGGAGGGCACACAATAGTACAATCCCCCAGGAGGAGCAAGACAACGCCACTGGGACAACAAATGAGGTTGAAAGCAAATAACAAAATAGTCAGTAAAAAAAAGAATATGCAGAGATAAAAGTGATGATATGTATTTTGTTCTGCACAGCTTATATCCTCCTTCCTTATTTTCTGTCTCTTCCCCCTCTCCTCTTTAATTGGCCAACATATTGTCTATACACCTCACCTATCTCTCCCTCTCTATCTCCCACCTTCATCCGATTATTTGCTCTATCGCAAAAGTACATGAGCAACAGAGTAAAAGAACAAGCCTGACAGAAAATGATGATTAAACGTGAAGTTGAACAAGAATGTAAATATATGTAGATATTGTGGTGACTTAACGAATTTATATCGCCCCTCCAGGTGAACAATGGCCCAACGACCTATGATCGGAGAGAGCGAATTAATGCTAGATAGTGATAGGGTCGGCATTAGGGCTAAAAGGTTCAGTGATGTTGAATGTGTTTTGAAATGTGCTGCAATTTTGATGTCAGTAATGTTGTTTTTTGCAGCTTGGTACTATACCCTTTTATCTCTTGTTAATGACATGCAAAGGGGGGGAAGCGGGGCTAACATGATAAGAGAAGTTTCGCAAATGATATGGACTGGGGTGAAGACTATCTGGCAGGAGTCACATGAAATTAATGTCAACAAAACAGATGGAATGCAACCCTCAGAATACATCACTGTAGGATCAAAAAGTGTGTCAGTGTTAGATTTTGATGTAAATATGAGTAATGCTTATGGATATAACGAATATGATGGAGATTATTATTGGACAAATGATTTCATTAACACTAGTATTAATGCACAGACAACCGTACACCCTACCTCACACCATATTGCTGCTACTGATGATGATGCATATGCCATATAGAATAGTAATGACACAACCTGGGCCGGGATGTTTCCAATACATTACAAAAGGGTGAAAAACAATAACCAGGAAGGGAGGAGGAGGAGAAAAAGGGGGGCGGGAGAGAAAAGATACGACATCTATCACGACCTGGGGTTAGATGAAATAGAAGATCCCCGCCACCCTGATCAATCAAATAAATGGTATTCTGACATGAGTGCCACGGCGAAGCAAGCAACAAATGAAAGCTGCTCCATCTGTTCACTCATTCCGCACGCATCAGGAACACCGAAAATGTTAGTACCACAGGAAGTGCCCTTGTCGGAGGCCCAATGTTTAATTCATCTGGTTTTATGCAGAATAAAGAGCACGTTCCAGGCGCACACCGTCACATTGGAAAAGCTGGAGAATGAGAAAACATGCACAAGCCGACGCCAAGGAGTAAGTTGCCTCGAGGAACCATTTCTTATCATCTAGGGGACATGATATGCAGAAAATAAATGGCATGAAGAAACAATCCAATGCAAAGCCGGAGCACTTTGAGGCCTACCAAATGACACTTTCCAATGGATAAAAGAGGTATGTGACCCCATCTGGTCGCAACATGTCGCAAAGCTAAGGTGGGTCACAGCATTAGAAAAACCTATCAAAATACAAAAAGAAGTGCCACATGAACTGTGTTTCCGTGGGGAAAGAAAAGTGAACATGGGGGAGACAAAGAGATGTAACAAAACGGTAATCATACCCGACATGAAAAAAGGCACAGCTGCACTAATGGATATGTATTGGGTTTGCAGCAAACAAGCTTACCTGCACCTCCCCGCATCGTGGAAAGGAACTTGTGCTCTAGCCACCCTCCACACAGCCCTGATGGTAATACCAGAAAGCCATATCCAAGGGTCAGCAGAGCAATCGGTTGGCATATCGGCGGCAGAGCAATCGGCTGGCATAACGGCAGCAGGGCAATCGGCTGAACAATCGACAACGCCCCAACTATTAAAAACAGAAGCTCCAGCATATGAACTATTGTCAGAATATGAACTAAAGAAAAGATTGACACGAAGTAAAAGGTCCTCCAATTACATCTCATCCGAATCTTCGAAACTCCTCGCTGAGATCCCGCAAAAATACAAACTCTTTTCATCAGCAGAGACATTTTTCACCTCACTTCTTGCCCCGGGACTGTAAGCACGAGCGAACGCCAAATGGTTGCGCCTGGAGCTCATTGAACTGGCCAATGACACTGAAAAAGGGTTCAACGTGATAAAAATAGAGCTCCGCGCGCTGCGCCTAATGACAATGCAAAACAGATATGTTCTAGATCTCCTCACGGCGATGGATGGCGGTGTTTGCCGAAAAATTGGGGGGGGCGTGTTGCACATTCATTCCAACTGAAGATGCTGATAACGGGACACTCTCCCATGTGATAAACGCAGTGCACAACTTAGGGGAAAGAATGAGAGCGGAAGGAGGGGCAGAAGAAAGCACATGGTTACCATCATGGGTAAATGTGGCAATGAAAATACTGATCCCCATCATCGTTTTTGTGCTCCTGTTCTTTTGTGTGTGCCAACTGGGACTACGGTGTTGTGAGAAAAGCATGCCAACCTCGGCTATGATGATGGTAACAATGGGCCGACCAACAACGGTAGCCACCATGATAGATGCACAAATGCAAACAGGAGAATACACTACACCACAATACAGAATGACAGCAGTTTACAGGCAATATGGGGATATAGTGGATAATTTGCATCATACAACGATGAAAGAACCAAGAGAGTTGCAATGGTACCAAGAAGTATGGGTAGATCTAGATGGGGATGGAGGTATTTACTTAATGTGTACACCAGATGAATACGCCAGAAGAGGAAACAGCCTTAGAAGCGTTTGTAGAGCATGGATGCCCATAAAAGGCACCCCCGCATGGGACGTGGCGGTGGCAGAGGCTGAGTACTACCGAAGGGAGAATGAAAAGAATAAAAAGTAGAAGTATTTGTTACTTTAGATGTAATGAAAGGGGGGAATGTGTGGGAGCGAGGGACCAATAGGCCCCTCTCCACCATCACTTCTCAGTACAAAACTTGGACCAAGTGCCTCTAGTGGTGGGTACGCCCCTCGCCCTTATGCGATACTAACTTTTCGTTACATTCGCGTAGATGGGACCACCGACAGGACACAGGGCAATGCATCTCTCCCTTTTGCCCGCCGCAGTAGCTCGGAGCACATGGCCCCAACCCTCGTCCCCACTCCAACTGGAAAACTCTGCAGCTCCATTCCCACACTGAGGCCGGAGCTGCTTGCAACAAATAATAAATGTAACACATCCCTTTTCCTCTGAGATCACTGTCCTGCATGTGAACCAACATGAGCCAAGCACATAGCTCGTTCATCTCCACAAAGGTGTCCTTCCCCTCTTACCCTCGCCAGTTGAGACTTATTGCCATTCTAACCCTGTGTCCTTGCAAGGCATCCCTTTCATGTGCCAGACTACCAACCATACTATGAAGCCCACCCAACAGACCCCCAACTAACATTAGACCCCTGCTGCAGTATATCGTGCTCAATACTAACAAGAGCCACATACCTGAGATTCTTGTGAAGACTAACCCTATAGTTCAATGACAGTATTATAGTGGTCAAGGCCCTTAAACCTGTGACCTGTATAACCCAAATGTGTAGATGATATAAACTCTTGAGTGATTTGTATAACAACATGATACACTGCTGAGAGTCTTTTTGATAAACTATTATTTAGTGCATGCATTACTCAGAATGTATTTTCTTAGCTTAGATAGTGACCACTGTGTTTCACAGTGACCTGACCTTCACTCACCCGGAGCACAAATGTCTGACGTCAATCCTCCCGCCAACCAGGCAACCAGCCCGGAGGAAGAGATGATGCCCACACCTAAGACACCACCACGGCTGACCAATCCAGGTCCAATGTAGCATCATATGTTAAAGATGTAGATGTACTATATAAATGTGTTGTAACCTTGATGTGGTCAGAGCGCTCTCAGAGATCTAGATAAACTTTTCCTTGAACTCTCGCAGCCTGCTCTTTTGTGCCTTATTCCCTGCCGAGGGAGTGTCTGTTTTATTCATTTCACACGTGTGAGTCAGGGAGGGCACAAACACTAACATGGACATACAGTCTGCTCTCAAGACATTTTACAGGGCTATTGTGAAGAAGAAGATTGATGGAGTAGTATAAATATTTTTTTTGGCAAGTACAGAAGGTACTGGGAAGAGGTGGACTCAAGGAGGCATGATTAATACCCAATGGAAACTAACAAAAGACTGTGACACTCCGCTAGGGAGGAATCAGGCAAATAGAATACAAATAGAGAAAGGACCCAATAAGAGGAGTGGCAAGCAAAGAATATGAAGCAAGAGAAGCACACAAAGCTGGTGAAGCAGGTGTGAAGCCTGGCAGACCCGGGAGGTTCAAACCTGGGAGCAAGACGCTACTTCATGGAAGCAAACCTCCAGTCCGAAGGACGCAGACAGCAGGTTACACAAGTCTTTGGCCGGCCAACCCAGAACAGGGCTGACTGTAAACTGGAGGATGACCGACGGTGATATGACCTCGAGGAGGTAGACTGAGTGGGCCATTAACGGCACCAATACTGTCTGGCCAGGGACTCCGTTGAGCCAAAGCACGGCAACGGGGTGCAGAAAGAGAAGCAGAGAGAATATTCCATTTGAACGCATTGATCCAACACCCCAGGAAAAACCGGCATCTTGGCTCCTACAAAGAAGAGGTAGTGAGAGTCACGGGAGATCTGGTAAGTGATTGGGGAAGGGTGCTGCAGCTAACAAAGACATTGAGAGTAATTTCCCTCATCTCAGCAACTGTATCAAGAATATTGAATGGGAAGAAGAACTCTGGAGTAATCTCCCTCATCTCTGTAATTGTTTCAAAAGTTCTGAATGGGAATAAGACATCGGGAGTGATCTCCCTCATCTCCTGAGAGTGTGAAGGTTACACCATTACTGATCTTCCTAATCTCAATCGTGCCAAAGAGACTGACAGAGAAGAACATATTGGGAGTAATCTCCCTCAGCACTCTATCATCAGGCTGGAGAGCGCCACAGGAACACTCTCTTGGGTCAGAGTGTTAGGAGAAATCAAGGACACCACAGGATCAGTTCACCAACAAGAAGAGGGGAATGAAGGACAAAAAATAACTATGTGTTATAAACAACAGGAGAAATTGATTTTTAAACAAAGCCTAAGAGAAGCCTTGAAAGCAGTGCAAGGGTTTATAAAAACTGATGCAGGAACCTGCTCAAAGTTAGTGAACGGCTGAACCAGCTGGACCAGGAGAAGGGAGTCATTCTCCTGGTTCTGTCACCTAAATGGTTGAATCAGAAACTAAGAAACTAAGGCAAATGGTTTATAAACAGCATCTTGCTGATTGCATCAGTTGAACTGTGGGACCAGGAGAAGGGAGTCATTCTCCTGCTATTGTCTACAAGTGTGAAGCTTGAACATTTATCAGAGGAAAAAGAAATACAGTCCTATGACTGACCACATTACACCAGGAGAAGGGAGTCATTCTCCTGGAACTGTTTATGTTAATGCCTTTTGGTAGGGCTAGAGTAGGTTTGTTTGGACAGAAGATGTATGTTTTAAGTTTGACAACCACTCTGAAGACAAGTACTGAAGTTCTTCTTTGGTTAGGTAGGGAAAAACCTTCTGGGATAGATGTATTTATATCCATGTTCCCTTAATCATCTTCTCACCACATTGTAAGAATTACGCTGCCTTTTCACATCCTGCGTGAAGTCGGGGTAGACCATGATCTTCATCCCTCCAACCTTGCACACCAGTGAACACCTCTCATCTTGAAGGTTTACACCTCGATCGCACAAATTCAACAACTTTGCCACTATGGTCCGCGGTGGTGCACCAACTGGAGGTCTTCTCCCTGGGACAGCGTGTGACCTCTCAATGGTGAACCACATGGAAAGACCCTCGACCTTCAGAGTATACACGAAGAGCTGTTCCAGATATAGCTCCATGCTAGAGTATTCCTCCCCCTCTGCAACACAGAGTATCTGCAATATACTCCTGCAGCATCACCCCTCAGCATCTTGCACCCTGGCTTCAAGTGCACTCATGGCCACTGTGAGAGCATTAATCCTGGATTGTAATACATTCCCGTGTCCTCCACATCACCCACTCCTTTTTCCACCTCAGTCACCCAAACTCCCACCTTGAGATCCATTCCCACCAATGAAAGCTCCACACTTCACTCTCCTACGATGCCCTAGAGTCCTGAAACACCTCAATCAGCTGACCTTTAGTCACCAGGTCCCTGCTATCTTCCACTGAGTGCAACTTCTGCTGAGGCTGCCTGCCTTAGGCCCCAATGCACTGCTCTAGTTTCTGCTGTTGGCCCTCAAACATTGTGCAGCCGATCCGCCTGCTGGTCTTCCGAAAAACACTCCCAAGTCAAGGCACATATGAATTGCCCTCAAGTGTGTCACTGTTGTCTCATATACCTTTTGTATTACGACTGATCTCCAATTTTTTCACCTGGCAGGGGGTGTCCCCAACTCCTAGGGCACCTTAACCCAGTCTTACCATGGCGCCATTCCTCTGGCCCATTCATTTGCCGTTGCTCCAAGCTATATGTCAGTCCTCGGCTGCTCTCATAATGGACCAGCCGCTCCTCTGCCTCCAGCCAGGCTGTCCTTTTACACCCACACAGCTCACAGCAGCGTCCCAATATCACTCCTCCTTGGCCACCAACAGAGGCCTCCTGCTGACGCCACTCACAAAGCCAGTGCAGGCCCGATAGGCTGCCCAGTCAATCATCTAAAGGCCCGTGCAGCATGAGGCTAACTTCTGCAGAAAACCCGCTATGGGCACCCCTCCATGGTGCAGCAAATTCAGATCCTCCTCCACAGCCGCACTGCATCCATGTTGATGCAGCTAAGAGTCTCCCCAGAAAGGGTGTGGGCCGGCTTCAGCCCTACTGCATCTTGCCGCTTTTGCCCCTCCGTCAACACACCGAGTCGCACACCGAGGGTCCCCAGTCGCCAATGTGGCTCATGGGACTTGATTCACTGCTATCTGAGCCATGGGGAAGATCGCTCCAGCTGTTCACCTCTTTTCGGGCATCTGCCGCCCCTTTCTTGCAGTCGTTGCGACCAACTAGTCTTCAGGGATTATTCCATGCTCCGGCACATCAGGCGATCAAAGGATCTGTCAGGATTTTATGGGTGAGATCCGACCGAGTAGCAGAGCCCAACAGAGCATGGCCAAACTCCTCCATACGGTCTTTGAGGCAGATGAGGACAGTGCACACTTGACCATGCCAGAGGCACCTCGCTGGAGCAATTCCCAAGTAGTCCTGGGTCCGAGACCAGCCACCAGTCAGCTCCCTGACTACAGCATCAGATCAGACGTGGCGACCCACTAAATGTAAGCATCTCACTAAGCAGAGGTTAATTAACTGACCAAAATTACTGTAGAAACGGCGAGTGAAGAGTCCAGCACTGAATCCCTGTCCAGTGTGTTGTACAGAAGACTGTCTCCCCAGCATCATTTAATGGGGTCCAAGTCATTCTTTTCAGGGCCCACCACATGGATGGTGTTAGGCTTATAGCGGCCCCTGGCACACCGGGATCAGGTCTTCTCTGAGTCGGTTGCTCGGGAATGCAGACCAAAGTTGATGGTAGACTCCATCTAAGGCTAATTATGGGTGCAATACCATAATCAAAAGTTGAAAAGTACTATGAAGTGAGATTTGAAGAGGGTGTGAAATCATCGTGAGTTAAACGGGTGGGGATTCAACACAGTGGACAGGTTGGTCACCTTGCACAAGAGAGGGAGTATGGGGGGCACAACAGATTCAATATTGTATTTCGAATGGGGGTAGTTAGAATACTCTTAAAGTCAGTTCTTAAATTAAATAATATATGTACAGTACAGTGTACATGTATTTCAGGTGCAAATGGGCAAAAACAGTCTCTAGGCCACTAAAGACTATAAAACAGAGAACACAAATAAAACTCGTTATATGCTAACATGTGGCCCAATGATGCACACCCTGGGGATGAGAAAATCCCAAAGTTTCAACTAAACGTGAAATGCAACAGTCCCGAATGTTCGGGCTATCATATCTAGTGTTTTAGTTATGCTGTTTCAAAATTTGACCTGATTCAAAAAGCTAATGATCAATATAACATTAATAAGATAAACATTCAATCGATATCCCTGTACTCAGTTCTGGAAATATTACAATAAATCATAATTCGTACAACAATGTGTTTCTTTTGTATTTGTAATTTCGAAGACAACATTTCACAAAGGAAAAACATAACTCATCAAGTACAATGGTGCAAAAAAGTCCATATGTATGTATGTATGTATGTATGTAAATACATTAAGCAAGTACAAGGAAATGTTTACATGGGTTGGTCACATCAAAAGCCTCAGTTGTGTTATAAGTGCCACACAACTATTTGGTAAACATCACCATAATTCCATTGTGTGTGCACTTTTCATTTGCATCTAATAGGCTCCTCTGATGATGTATCAGTTGCCTACACGTTTCGGATTTCACAAGAATCCTTTTTCAAGGCTTTGGTGCCTACTATTCCTAAAGGTGTGTGTCCTTGCTTGTCTGTATGTCTACCTTAATAAGTCTTCTTTATCAAAAATATATTCCCAGTTCTCTGTATTCGTTCCTCATACAGGTTGGGAGGTGTGCCCACTTGTGCTGCTGTGGGACCGTCAGTAAAGATGATGAGAGTGCCTTCGTACAGCACCCACTGAATTTCCAGCCGTGAAGTATCACGTTGGGCTGCCTGCATGAGTCGAAGGGGAGATGAGTGACATTGGCGCGCCATAGTCTTTGTTATCAAGAATATGAAGGACAGGCGGTGCTCGCTGGAAGCGTCCTTCTGCTTTGCCGAATGTTGCTGTGGTTGCCATGCAACGCCACCCATTGACATGTGAGCTTCCTAAAACGATAATTAACTGAATGTATGGTTTGCCCCCATAAACAAACCCTGCAACCAGTAGCTTGTCATTTACAAACTCCTTCTCCTGCTTGCACCTCTAAATACCCCATCAGAAGCCAATTAGGAGCCAGACTTCCATTCTCATGTGCCTTTTGATATGCAGACCGACACGGGATGTGACGCTTGTGAACAAAGCTTGCTTTATCAATGAATGTAGGATTGGGTTCAATGCTAGTCAGCCTTGTTCTGATGAGGTGTATCCCCACTTCCTCTCTCTACACACCCACACACTCATTCAGTACAGAGGATGAAGTGTAATATAAATTATTGGTACGCCATACCACTAGTTCTCTTAATTTTCACTGAGAGTACCTTTACTTCATAGGTTCAAGAAACACTTCCTGGACTCTTTTTCCTTCTCCTGAGCCAAATATAGAATAGAGCAGCAAAAGATGTTACAGGGTGCTGTTGGAAGTGGCCTCTGTGATTTGCGTGAGTTCGTGAGAGGTGCGGCTTGACAGTCTCGTCAGCGTAGGGTCGTTTCCTCTGATTCCTTGGAGCCGACTGTGTACACGGATGCGACGTGGGAGCCGCGGAGCCGGGGAGCTGGGGGCTGGAGCAGAAAGCTGTGGACCGAGCGAGCGAGATTTAAGAAGTACTCCAGAGCTCCAGAGCTCCTCCAGAAGTCACCCCGATAGGGCTCCAGGTCTCCAGGTCGCTCAGTCCCCCGTGTGTGCATGTGCAGCGAGTAACGGGTGAGTGACCTGTGAGTGACCTGTAAACTGTGGGGGTCCTGCTGTTTTCCTCAATCTTATTCTTATGCTCATTCATAACGCTGTATGCCACGGGCAACGGCTGAGCAGTGTGCTCCCTCGGTGGCCGATTGGAGCCGATTGGTGCCCATTGGTGCCGTGCTGTGGGGCAATTTTGTCTGTAGCACGAGAGTAGCCAGTGAGCTGCCAGGCTTTGGGGACTGCGGGCTGATAGTCTTTGACTCAAAAGCTATTGTGATTAGTGCATGACAAACAAGACCTCGTTTCCCTCTTCACCTCCCGCATTGTTCTTGGTGATCAGCTTTATTTTGAGGTAGATTGAATCCTTGCGGAAGTTCCCGCCAGAAGTGCCTGCCTGTTACACCTGGACTGCGCTGGATCTGCATTGCCCCAACTTCGAACAGACTTTTGTGGACTGAGAAGGCGTTTTTCTCTGTGGTGGGTTGTGTGGTATAAGCACCCCCTGAACCCTTCTCCTGTGCAGCTGTGTATCTCGTTTACATTTTAGAGCCAAGCCCCATCTGCAGAGGCCAATTGGGATAAATCTATAGCGCACGCGCCTTAGTGCACGTGCCCTGCGAAAGTGCCTGCCAGAAGTGCCTGCCTGTTACGCCTGTTGGGCTGGGGGGAAGGCGGGTGGCGGTACCGCTGATTCATTTCGCTGTTACCGGCGGTACTTCAAATGGGAGTCCAAGCTGGTGGCCTTTGGGTTTCTTGTGCATTTCGCTGGCAGAGATGAAGGCATAGTTGTATTGTGCTGCCTGATAGAATAGACGTAGTTAGTGAATTAAAGGCCTTTGCCTGTGGTGTAGTGCGGTGGAGGGTTACTGTGTATTATATTGCATTTTATACTACGTTTTGCGATGTCTAGAAAGTGTAACCGTTTGAATATGTCTATAATCGCACATATCCTTCCGCCCCCAATATGAGGGGCTCTGAAGGACAGGGGCTCAGAATGTACGATAACATACTATCAGCTCCTTTAATCTTTACTCCGGTCAAACATACCCTCCGCATGGCAATGAATATGCCACTGCCGCCCTCAACTCCAGAACCAAGTGATTCCTTGCTGTTGGAGGGGGTCGCTATGGCACACTCTTCTATGCTATCCATCGGGGTTCTGTTGATTGTAAAGAGGACAAAGCTTTCAGTTTTTGCTTGTTCGGCAGTGCCGCGGAAACAAATGTAAATAATGTACCTATATCTTCTTTTCTGAATACCCCACCCGATTTCTTTTCAGCGGATACTGATCTGCAAAATCTTTCCCAACACCTTCAGGAAAATTCCTCTATTCAAGAGTTGGCAACTGGTGGAGAGTCTATGTCTCAGAATCAGGCGGTGCCAGATCTCCTGAGACAAATACTAGAAGTACTAAAAATACACTCACTGGGCTTTACAGAATTGAGGATTCTTTCAGAGCGCCAATTAACTGAGTAAAAAAAAACATCGGAAATCATGGCTTCCCTCTCCTTAAAGCTCTCCTCGCATGTGCATGTACCTTTCATTGATAATCTTGACTACAAAACCGATAGTACGGTTCATCCACCTACCTGACCTCCTCTGACGTTGAAAGTACCAGAGACGGATCCGTCTCATCCAACAAAGATGTTTTCGGGTGGAAAAAGGGACTTATCTGCACAGCAAAAGAACATTTCCCCAAAAAATAAGAAAAAATTAAAAAACCTTCTCGTTGCTCGCAAAAACACAGTGCAACAAATTTGCAAAAGCATACTTGTAGAAACTTTATCAGGGATGAAGTGGATCAGGCAAAACCAGCAATGCTGGAAGGAAATGAGCCATTCACCGGTAACGCTGCCTACTCCACTCCATCTAATCTTCTTTCGGAAGAAATGACCCACAAATAACAAGTAAGTCCCAAGGGGGGGGAAGCAAGAAACCATTAGATAGGTCTCTGCCATGTCTGCCCCAGATTGAAACATATGGACTCTTCTCTAAGCTAAGAGCAAATCCACCCAATTCTAATATAATTACATCAGTAGAAGTAATTGATCTTGAAATAGGGGGAGGTGGGTCAGAACCTGTGCTACAAATAGATAAGGGCGCAGAACTGCCGATGGCGGGAAGGACCAAAGTGCCCGACTCTCTGTCAGTGCCCCGGAAGTTGTCAGCAGAGGTAGAAAAAAGGGAGAATATCCCTCCACTTCCCATCCTACCTCAGAAACCAGTGGTAGTGACCACTCAGAAAGAAATAAGGGGCACTGCAAGTAAATCACATACCGATCTGACCCAAATGATTTGTAGTGCTGTGGAAGAAGCCCTTAGGAACCAATGGAGTAGTGTAAAGACTAATACATCTCTAAAACCAATGCATTTGGTAGACATGGAAGTGGAGAAGGAGGGACAGAGTTTAGAGGCGATAGAGAAATTATTGGAGAAGCTGTCCATCACCCCTCCAAAAACGAGTTTTCCAGTCGAATCCTTTGAGTTAGGGGAAGAGTCTCATGGACCCAGATCCATGGTTCCTCCTCCCCCCAGAGAGACTCTGGGGATTCCTGATTTAAACCCCTCCCCCGAGTATTGGCGGCCCCCCTCCAAATCAGTCCCCAATGATGGGTGTTGCTGATTCAAGGCAACCGAAAAACTTTTTGGATACTGATTTGAGGGATGTAATGTGGAGGAAGCCATGTCACCTGGATTTCCCTAGCATTCTCTTTTATCCACTTTTTGATTGTGGCAGGCAACGAGCATTGAATAGAAATAGAATTTTCACCCTCATAAACGATATACCATCTCTGGCGGGAATGGCCTGCTCTGATATCAAGAGGGTGGATTTCATTTATCCCCAATGTTTTGACCATGTGATGGTTGTTTTTCATTCACACCTGGTGTTTCAGAAACTATTAACTGAATTAGACCAATTTAATAGAAGAGGCTTTGATGTACTAATTTTTGGTGACGGCTCACAACAACTGAACGATTGCACCATAAATGACGCTTCCAGGCCCCTCTATCCAGGGGGGTCATTCCAAATAAAGACCACAGAAAATGTATCAGAGCAAGGAACAAGTTGGCGATGGCTGGCACAGAGTCATCGAGACTCGATTTCAAAATTACAAACACTCAATCAGCACTTTTAGGTTCTGAGAACACAATTTCTTTAATAAGTCCGAATTTGAGGGGGCATTCATATCTGTCCTCCTCCTCTGAGTTATGCTGCAAACTTAAGTCGAAACATATAATTTGCATACAGGAATCCTGAATGTCCAGTGCAGCACATTTAGACGGATATGAGTGTGTTGACTTGCTCGCTACAAAGGGCCCTGTAGGTCGTCCATCTGGGGGCATTTTTACAGCCATTAAGATCAATTGTGGCCTTCAGGTAATAGAAATCTATAGAGAACCCCCTTTTGCACTGGGCATTTTGTTGGGGATGAAAGATATTCTGAATTTGTTGTATATCCTATTATGGAATGTATACTGGACTCCAGGGCATGATTTGCACACTCTTCTGGTAAAAATGGAATTAATCACAGTAAATTGTGTTTTACTCTATCCTGGGGTGCAATTAATTGTGCTTGGTGACCTCAACACTAATATGAAATCCCTAATAAATGACACAGAAGATCCCCATGTAGTGCCTGCAAACATAATCCTGGATAGGCCCTGTAGAAATGAACTTTACTTTCATTTACCCGACAAGAAACTTGATGCAAAACTCCGGAATTTGGTTTTTTAAATCTTGGGGTTTAAGATCTGTGCATCTGCAGTCAAGGGTTGAGTTAGACTCTATAACCTGGTATTCTGGTGATAGGGTATCTGCTATTGATTATATTTTTGTTTCTGAAGTGGTATTCCATCTAGTCAAAAAAATTGAAATTTGTAGAACTTGGATGAGTGATCATGGAATGTTGGAGCTTGAATTGCAGACAGTGAGAGATTTTAGGATTCCCGACTATTTGCTGATAGATTTGGCTATTAATCAGGGCAGGAACAGGATCATTTGGCATGAGGACCATGTGGTCGCTTGTAATCTGCTTTTTCGAAATGATTATTTTTTAACTGCACAGGAGGAAAAACAGGAGAGATTCTCCCAAGTAAATGTAGGTTGCTATTTCAAAAAACTCCTTGATAAATCTGTGATTATGCCACGCAAGACAAACGTTCCTAAAGTACATGCACATAATTATGATTCCCTTGTGAGGCAAGTTAAGAACACTCTTCGCAGACTGTTAAGAGTTTTGAAAACGCTTCAAATTTCTGTAACAGCTAAGAATGACGGGGCGAGATATTTGAAACAACTGTATAAACATTGGTTGACGGGCCATAGAGGTAAGATGTATCAGGCAGATAATGAGGAAATGCTGCAATCATAATTCAGCACGCCAATTTTGGCGATTGGTCAACAGAACGCCTACCGCTAACATCGATTATGGTCTTAATCCAATTAGTGAACAGATGTGGGCAAAACACATTTCTAATCTTTATTCCAAAAGTGTATTAGGTCCATTTCCATCAAAATCTTTAGGCAATGTTAAATGGAATTGTGACTTCTCGTTTGCAGAAATAAGGGAGAGAATTGTACTTGCTATTTCTTCGAGGGCAGCGGGACCTAATGGTCTATCGAACATTTTAATGAAAGGTGATCCGGATACTTGGGCCAAAGTGCTAGCAATCTTATTTAAAGACATTGATTGTACAAATTCGATTCCTCAGACCTGGAATTTGTGCTTTATTGTACCTATATATAAGAAAGGTGATCGAACTCCACCATCTAACTATAGGCCGATCGCGCTTTTAGATTCTGATTCTAAAATTTTTGCGAGTCTTGTTCTCCTTCAAATTGAAAAATGGTCATCTGATAACTCCATCTTGTCCTCGGCACAGTTTGGTTTCAGAAAAAAAGTTGGCACAATGGCGGGAGGTTTGCTGATAACTCTTTTACAAGAGATTGGCTGGAAAAAGGGTGTGGTGCCGGTTTACCTTGCAAGCATGGATCTTTCTCTGGCATTTGATCTTGTTATTCATGACAATCGTTGGGCTAAATTAGCCAGAATGGGTATGCCATTAGAGTTGCTGGCGGTCCTTATACATCTCCACGAAGGTTCTAGTGTACAGATTTGCCTAAATAAAGATGGTTTGCTTTCTTCACTGATTAAAACCTACAACGGTCTAAGACAGGGTTGTATTTTTGCCCCAACCCTTTACAATCTGTATACGGTAGACATTGGTCCATGCTTGCAAAAATCCGCCTTTGTTCAGCCATCCCCGGAAGGCAAAAAAATGAGTTGGTGCTCTTATGCCGACGGCTACCTTCTTTTCGATCAAACACCATTGGGGCTACAGCGCTTGCTAAATGCTTTCCTTGTGTACATGACAGAAAATGGTCTAGCTGTTAATGCCCTTAAATCAAATGTTCTTTGCTTTACACAGAAGAAAAAGCATTGTAAGAAAAATTGGTTTATTGATAAGACGAAGTTGGACATTAGACATAGCATGATCTATCTTGGTCTGCTTGTTAGTGATACTCCAAACTGTAGCTTAACTATTAACCCTCATAGGATGAAAATTAAAACATGCATTACCCAAATGCGAATAGTGGACCGTAAGTTTGGGGCCTTTTCTTGTATTCCGCTGTTGAGATATTACAAGTTAAAAATTATTCCCAAAATCGCTTATGGCATGGAATTTCCCTTCATTCATGGCAAAATTGATTTAACTAAATTGGAAGCGCAGATCCTGGGGAAAATGTTTTATTGTCTAACGAAATGCATTCCTTTAGTGGCCATTCGTTACAAATTAGGCTTGCAGTCACTAAATAGCATTATTGAATGGAAATGGCTGTTGCTTCTGCGGAACATTGTCAGTAATAATGGAAATACTCTGTACAATGATTTTTCTACTTTGCTTTCTCTAGGTACGTCTAAATCAGTATTTATGAGAAAACTGGTGGATATATGTAAGAATTCAATGGGCAGCGTAGGGGCACACGTCAGTACTCTCATACTCAACCCCAAAAAAGTAAAGTTATTGTTGCAGAATAGGGATTGGGATAGAAAAATGCAGAAACTCACACAATACAAGTTGTATGGTCATATGGTTTCTTATTATAAGTGTTTGGGTACTCCAGAACCATATCTCAATTAATTTCGTCAGAAAGGGTGGAGGAATTAATTTATGTGATTCTGCTTTAATGTACTTCTTACTGGAGAGATTTTGTCAGCTAGAGCTATTCCGAATGAAGCAGCACCAATGTGCAGACATTGTAAGAGTAGTCAGACTATTGAGAACCTAAGACATCTTTTAATTGATTGTCCTGCACTGGTCCAGGGGAGATATTGTAGTTTTAAACGATTTGTGCCCGACCCTTCAAATGTAGATTTGGAACTGTTGTGGAAACGTATGCTTTTTGACAACAAAATTCCACTGCAATTGGTGGTGGTTCGCTTCCTGAAACTCAATTGTATATTGACTTGATGAATTGATAAAAAGGTTTTGTTCTTAAAAAATAAGATTTTAAATCACACCTGTATATGAACTAATGTAAAATATCTGGTGACAAGGTAGATACAGTGTATTTAAAAAAAATTGGAACTGAAAACTGGGATTTAACATTTTAATGTGTGTTGTTATTGTTGTCTTTTGTTCTTACCTTTGTAAAAGTTCATTAATTGTAATGTTTTATGAAATATTTGGTATCATTGTATGGATTTTGTAAAGGTTTCTTTGAAACCATATACAAATAAATAAAATTAAAAAAAGAATCGGCTCAGGCCGGATATTCCAGCACTGCCAGTTTACCAAGTCACAGCTAGGCAGACACACACACAGCATCCATGGCTCTGCAGGTCGTTAAGGTGCTCAGCTTGCAAACACATTTCTTTAATCACTGGCAGAGCCTTTCATATGCATGATGTAACATTGCCAACTCCAAACCCCACAAAGCACTAGCTACCTTGCAAATCTGTGATAGTTAAAGTGAGCAACACAAAGCGCCTATTTAAAGATTTTCTTGACATGCAGAAAAAATAAAGAGGCCGATTCATGGAATAATTAGCGCGGCGCAAGTGGGCAAAAACGTGCGATTCGCAGTGGAATAGCGAAAATCGCAGTGCAATTGCGAAAATCGCACGAAAAGCAGCGCACGTCGATTCATGGAAGGCCGTGCGCGAGAAAACCAGCGGATGTGCGATAAAAAGTGCGCGGCGCACGTTGGCGCACAGGCCATCTAACAGCGTGCGCCAGGTCACTGCGAAAATCGCACAGGCCACAGCGAAAATCGCACATAGCGCGGCGCACGCAACAAAAGTAGGCGGAACACGGGCGTAACACTCGGAATGGGGAACAACTTGCCAAAACGTGGGCGTCACGGGGGAAGTACAGGGCACAAGTGCGCGGAACGCCCACACGCTCGCCTACAACACGTATTCATGGAATAGAATAGGGGAAAAAAGCGCACGCTCAAACCAGCGCACAGGCACAAACACGACCGCGGCGGTAGCGTCTCTGCGGCTGTAAGAAATGTGCGCCAAAAGGTGCGCCAACAAATCGCACCTATATACTGCCATGATGAATGTCCCATACTGTGGCCCTCCAGGAAAAAAGACGTGCAAAGGGGTACCCACAAACACGGACACCCGCTGACAAAAAATACGTGTGCGTGTATACCGGGGTGCGCGGGAAGTCTAACACGCGATTTCAGCAGGGTACGTGCATCACAGGGGTTCGCGTGAAGTTTCACACGCGATCGGGTCTGGGGGAGCGGGCTACGTGTATTTCAGGGGTGCGCGGGAAGTTCCACACGCGAATAGCCTGGGCGCGTGTATTCCAGGGGTGCGCGGGAAGTTCCACACGCGAATAGCCTGGGCGCGTGTATTTCAGGGGTGCGCGGGAAGTTCCACACGCGAATAGCCTGGGCGCGTGTATTTCAGGGGTGCGCGGGAAGTTCCACACGCGAATAGCCTAGGCGCGTGCATTCCAGGGGTGCGCGGGAAGTTCCACACGCGAATAGCCTGGGCGCGTGTATTTCAGGGGTGCGCGGGAAGTTCCACACGCGAATAGCCTGGGCGCGTGTATTTCAGGGGTGCGCGGGAAGTTCCACACGCGAATAGCCTGGGCGCGTGTATTTCAGGGGTGCGCGGGAAGTTCCACACGCGAATAGCCTGGGCGCGTGTATTCCAGGGGTGCGCGGGAAGTTCCACACGCGAATAGCCTGGGCGCGTGTATTCCAGGGGTGCGCGGGAAGTTCCACACGCGAATAGCCTGGGCGCGTGTATTTCAGGGGTGCGCGGGAAGTTCCACACGCGAACAGCCTGGGCGCGTGTATTTCAGGGGTGCGCGGGAAGTTCCACACGCGAACAGCCTGGGCGCGTGTATTTCAGGGGTGCGCGGGAAGTTCCACACGCGAACAGCCTGGGCGCGTGTATTTCAGGGGTGCGCGGGAAGTTCCACACGCGAACAGCCTGGGCGCGTGTATTCCAGGGGTGCGCGGGAAGTTCCACACGCGAACAGCCTGGGCGCGTGTATTTCAGGGGTGCGCAGGAATTTCCACACGCGAACAGCCTGGGCGCGTGTATTTCAGGGGTGCGCGGGAAGTTCCACACGCGAACAGCCTGGGCGCGTGTATTTCAGGGGTGCGCGGGAAGTTCCACACGCGAACAGCCTAGGCGCGTGTATTTCAGGGGTGCGGGGGAAGTTCCACACGCGAACAGCCTGGGCGCGTGTATTTCAGGGGTGCGCGGGAAGTTCCACATGTGATTTGACAGTGTGGGTCCTCCCAGGTGTACCCTGTACACCCTCCACGGCCCCTGCAGGCAGCCCACACCACAGGGGACTACCCTGCATCCCTGGTCATGTCCCGCAGGCAGCCCACCCACCATGGGCATGCCCCCCAGCAAAGGCACATGTCTCCTTGAACTAATGAACACCAACTCATGTCCCCTTGCACCCCCACCCCCCAGCACTGTGGGGCACCTGCCAGCAGGCCCCCACCCATGTCCAACTCATGTCCCCCACCCCCCCCACCCCCCAGCACTGTGGGGCACCTGCCAGCAGGCCCCCACCCATGTCCAACTCATGTCTCCCACCACCCCCACCCCCCAGCCACCAGGGTCACCCTCCACCAGGCCCCCACTCATGTCACCCACCACCCCCACACCCCAGCACTGTGGGGCACCTGCCAGCAGGCCCCCACCCATGTCCAACTCATGTCCCCCACCCCCCCCACCCCCCAGCACTGTGGGGCACCTGCCAGCAGGCCCCCACCCATGTCCAACTCATGTCCCCCACCACCCCCACCCCCCAGCACTGTGGGGCACCTGCCAGCAGGCCCCCACCCATGTCCAACTCATGTCTCCCACCACCCCCACCCCCCAGCCACCAGGGTCACCCTCCACCAGGCCCCCACTCATGTCTCCCACCACCCCCACCCCCCAGCCACCAGGGTCACCCTCCACCAGGCCCCCACTCATGTCACCCACCACCCCCACACCCCAGCAGTGCAGGGTCACCCTCCACCAGGCCCCCACTCATGTCACCCACCACCCCCACACCCCAGCAGTGCAGGGTCACCCTCCACCAGGCCCCCACTCATGTCACCCACCACCCCCACCCCCCAGCAGTGCAGGGTCACCCTCCACCAGGCCCCCACTCATGTCTACCACCACCCCCACCCCCCAGCCACCAGGGGCACCCTCCACCAGGCCCCCACTCATGTCACCCACCACCCCCACCCCCCAGCAGTGCAGGGTCACCCTCCACCAGGCCCCCACTCATGTCTCCCACCACCCCCACCCCCCAGCACTGTGGGGCACCTGCCAGCAGGCCCCCACCCATGTCCAACTCATGTCCCCCACCCCCCCACCCCCCAGCACTGTGGGGCACCTGCCAGCAGGCCCCCACCCATGTCCAACTCATGTCCCCCACCCCCCCCCCACCCCCCAGCACTGTGGGGCACCTGCCAGCAGGCCCCCACCCATGTCCAACTCATGTCCCCCACCACGCCCACCCCCCAGCACTGTGGGGCACCTGCCAGCAGGCCCCCACCCATGTCCAACTCATGTCCCCCACCACCCCCACCCCCCAGCACTGTGGGGCACCTGCCAGCAGGCCCCCACCCATGTCCAACTCATGTCCCCCACCACCCCCACCCCCCAGCACTGTGGGGCACCTGCCAGCAGGCCCCCACCCATGTCCAACTCATGTCCCCCACCACCCCCACCCCCCAGCACTGTGGGGCACCTGCCAGCAGGCCCCCACCCATGTCCAACTCATGTCTCCCACCACCCCCACCCCCCAGCCACCAGGGTCACCCTCCACCAGGCCCCCACTCATGTCTCCCACCACCCCCACCCCCCAGCCACCAGGGTCACCCTCCACCAGGCCCCCACTCATGTCACCCACCACCCCCACACCCCAGCAGTGCAGGGTCACCCTCCACCAGGCCCCCACTCATGTCACCCACCACCCCCACCCCCCAGCAGTGCAGGGGCACCCTCCACCAGGCCCCCACTCATGTCTCCCACCACCCCCACCCCCCAGCACTGTGTGGGACCTGCCAGCAGGCCCCCACCCATGTCCAATCCATGCCCCCCTGCACCTGGGTCCCAACATTCCCCAATCATGTCCGTAATGCCCATCCTCCCCTGCCAAAAGGCCCAACCAACTATCACACCCACCCACATATCAAAGGCAATTACATGTTACACCCCCAATGTAAATAATGCAATTTAACACATGTCTGTCACACACAATGGCTGCAAGTGAATGACAAAACACCCAACATGACATGCCTGAAAGCAATGAGATGATACGACACATTGAAGATTAAAAAAATAATATGTATTGAACAGCAAATAAGAAAAAACACAAAGCAAATCAAACAAAAGAAGATGAATGTCCAAGAAAAAATTCTGAAAAATTAAAATAAGCCAATTAAGAAGATCATCCTGGGTCCATGAGCCCTACCAAATTAAACCTAACTGACTACTAACTAAAAAGTGAACTATATACAAAAAAGTGGTGCATTGTCCAATCGCAACCAAAAAAAAATCAAAAAAACAAAGGAAACCTAACCCTAACTATACAACTATATACAAAGGCAGCGGGCTATTCGGACGGCTCACTGGTTGTTGTCATGGGCCAGGGCATCATCGAACTCCTGGTCAATGGCTTGGAGGCGGGCATGTTCCCTGGCCCCGAGGTCCCGCAGGGATAACGCAGTGTCCACCTCAAACTCCCTGCGAAGACCCTCGAGGCACTCAGCCCGCCTCAGCGCCCTCCGCATGGAGTCTTCCGCCCTGACCATCGTGAGCCGTTCCTCCTCTGCCCGCTGCCGCTCCGCACCTATCCGCTGGCACAACCTCTCCCACACGGAAGCCACTCCCATTCCAGGGTTCTCCTGCCCTCCGGCCGATGCCTGCACCCCTGATGTTGATGGCCCCGAGCCATGATGCCTCCCACGTTGAGCCTGCTGCTGCCTCCGACGCAACTGCCTGTGCCAGCACGACGGCATCCAGGCTGATGGAAACCACCGACGCCGTCGTGCACGTGCCCTGCCCGATGATGCCGTCACATCCTCCATCTGCTGGGGTCCAGTTGGTCTGGTGTCCACCCCTGCTGGATCTCTGACTCCCGACTGTGGCAGGGATGGGATCCCCACCGAGCTGGCTGCATTGGTCGGGGCAGGTCCACAGGGGGCCCTGGTGGCATCTGGGCTGGAAGACGGCAAGGAGAACGACTGGTGGATAGCCTGCACAGAGGAGGAGAGGGCCGCCACATTGGCCAACACATGCAGGAAACCCCCGAACATGGGCGATCCCAATTGGGCCACGTCGGCACGGTGCACTTCGTGATGACGTGCGTGCTCCTCCCGGGAAGCACGCACGGCATCACGAATCACAGCCGTGCGCATCGCGACCCCAATCAGGACCTTCTCCGCACGGCCAGGGGTTCCCACGTCCGCAGGTGGAGGGGAGTCAGGTGACATGGACATCCCCTCTACCTGCGGACAGGCCTGGGACGGGGCATCCCTGCTGGTGCATGGTGGTGCACTCACAGGGTCAGGGACAGCGACATGCACAGGCCCCTCCACGGTGACCTGTGCTGCCTCCTGCCCCTGGCCCTGGACTGCACCACTTGCACCAGCAGGGATGCCCCCACCAGGCCCCATGTGTGCCCCAGTGGCGGCCTCCTCCTCCTCTGTGCAAACCACCAACCTGGGTGGCTCCTCACCGTCTCCCACCGTAGCAGACCCCTGTGGGGGCTCACCCACCCCTTCCGCTGCAGCCGTGGGGGCATCCCCGCCGCCTTGCTCCACAGCGCCGTCTCCGCCCTCTTCTTCACTAGCCGCTGCGTAGAGGGAGACAAAGAACACAAGCATCAGGGCACTGTACAATGGTCCCCTAGACAGGAAGCAATAGCAGATGAGCACCACTGTCAAAGTACACTTCCATCATGTCCCTCCACAACACATGGGTCAGTCCAGGCAAAACACACACAGTAACAGGCATGGTGCATGCCATGGACATTTCCATGCATGTCCAATGGACTCTTGAAACATTCAATGATATGTAACTCACATGCATCATGCCTCATGCCCATCACATGCACACACTTCACCTCAGTCACATCCATCTGGCCCCAAACACACCAAACACAGCGGTTACAAGGGTAATTTGGCTGCTTTACTGAATCTGTGCATTGTCACACACATGTGTCATGCATCCATGGCATGCACAAGTCACAGACACGCAGGTCAGGCACACAGACATGGCTACCATATATGTACCTGGCATCAGCACCCATCCCTCACCCCCACCCATGTCCAGGTACAGAGACTGGCATGCTCTCATGTTCAAAATCTGAATAGGGCTCCCCATGCGGCATTTCAACACATGCAACAACCATGTGCATCACACATCACTGGTCGCACATGCATTACCATGATGTCCCTGCACACATACATGCATACATGGCCTATGGCACACATACAGGCAAGTATCATAGAACCAGCACACCGCAACATGCCCTGTCTCACACAGTAATGCATGGACACTTACCGCTCAACTCCAGACGGGCCTCCCTCTCAAGGATCTGGGCGTGGAGCGCTGGGCGTACGCGTTCCAGGACCCTCATCTGGATGGAACTCATGCGGCCCCGGCCCCCCTCCACGAGGCGCCGGGCCTTCACAAGGGTCCTGGACCTCAAGTCCTCCCAGCGCTTCTTGATCTTCAGGACGTCGCGGGTTGCCACCCCCTCCGCGTTGATGGCAACCACACAGTCGGCCCAGATCCTCTGCCGTCCTTCCTTGCTGGCGCGGGACGATCCAAAGAGGGCATCATACTGCCCCAGGACATGCTCCACCAGGACACCAACTTCGGTGACAGTGAAGCTGGTGCCCCTCTGCCCCTCTGGCCTGGGGTTGCCACTGGTGCCAGATGTGGAAGTGCCCGACATGGCAACCCCAGAGGCAGGTGTGGGTGGGCAACTGGGTCCTGGGGCTGGGCTGTGGAGCGATGTAATACCAGTCGGGAGTCTTCAGTTCCAGCAGGGGTGGACACAGCAACTGGACCCCTGCAGATGGCTGATGTGCAGGCACCAAATGGCAGGGCACGGTGGCAGCAGGCAGGCAGGCAGGCAGGCAGCAGCAGATGGCACGTGGGAGGCTGCTCGGGGCACTGGGGGGCAGTAACTCGGGCTTCTGGGCAGGAGCGTGGGCTTCCGTGTGTTTTCGCGTGGCCAGCTTGATACGGAGTGATTTGGCACGTGAAAATCCTGCACGTCAGCGTGAAATCCGAGGAAAGGCCCTTAGCGCGTAAGCGCGTCAGCACGCATACGCGATTCTATTGGACCAGAGTCCCTCAGCGCGTAAGCGCGTCTGTGACGTGACCCGCACGGGTGTTCCCCACTCAGCACGTGATGACGGGGCACACGTGGAGATACTGCACGTCAGAGTGTCATCGCGTGTAATTGGACAAAAGTGCGCGTACACGCGATTGGCCTATGTACGTGTATTTAATGGGTGCGCGGCCACTTACACACGCAAGTACGTCAGCGAACCTGTATCACGTGGTGCGTGTGAATTTCCGCACGCTATTGGACTGGGAACTGGATTCCAGGGGTGCGCGGGTCACACGCTGTATCCCGTGGTGCGTGTGAATTTCCACACGCTATTGGACTGGGAACTGGATTCCAGGGGTGCGCGGGTCACACGCTGTATCCCGTGGTGCGTGTGAATTTCCACACACTATTGGACTGGGAACTGGATTCCAGGGGTGCGCGGGTCACACGCTGTATCCCGTGGTGCGTGTGAATTTCCACACGCTATTGGACTGGGAACTGGATTCCAGGGGTGCGCGGGTCACACGCTGTATCCCGTGGTGCGTGTGAATTTCCACACGCTATTGGACTGGGAACTGGATTCCAGGGGTGCGCGGGTCACACGCTCGCCTAGAACACGCGCTAAGCATAAATTGCGGACTTTAACAATAACAAGCTCAGACGCCAGGATGAACATACCGTTCCTAGCAGCAGTGGCAGTGGGCTACCAAAGGAGGAGGAGGAGGATAGTCAGGGCCAGAATATTCACACCCAGAACCAGCCTTTTCGGGATGCCTGATGACCAGGTGTATGGGAGGTACAGGTTTCCACCACACATCATACTGGACCTGGTGAGTGAGTGGGAGGATGACCTCACATCACCCACCCTGTGCTCCCAAGCACTCAGCCCCCTGGAGAAGGTCCTCAATGTACTGCACTTCTTAGCCACTGGATCATTTCAGCGGACAAGTGCCATAGTGGGTGGGGTGTCACAGGCCACCCAGTCACGCTGCCTACACCAGGTCTTGAACATCATGACTGCACGCCCATCAGTCCACAGGCACATATACCTGCCCAGAACACCTGCAGAAAGGCATGCTGCCGCCCTGGATTTTTACGCAGTGGCACGATTCCCCAAAGTGCTAGGTGCCATCGACTGCACCCATGTGGCTCTACCTCCCCCCAGGGCATCTGAGCACATCTATAGGAACCGCAAGCACTGGCATTCCGTCAACGTGCAGGTAGCATGTAATGCCAAGGGAATCATCACCTCAGTATATGCAAACTATCCCGGCTCCACCCACGACAGCTTCATTTACCGAATGTCCACCCTAAGCCGGGACCTAGAAGCTGGGCGGCATGGCGATACATGGCTGCTTGGTGAGTATGTATGCCACTGCACATGCATGCATGTTGGATACTGAGCAAGGTCACAACCTCACCAATGATACCAATCCCCACCTCCACAGGGGACAGTGCCTACCCTCTCAGCCCCCACATGATGACGCCAATTCGGAACCCCACCACGCCACCCCAGGTAAGATTTAACACAGCCCACATTACAACCAGGGGCATAGTGGAGCGCACATTCGGAGTGCTGAAGTCACGCTTTCGCTCCCTTGACCGTTCTGGCGGGCAGCTGTTATACGCTCCCCCAGTAGTGTGCAGGATCATAGTGGCAGCATGTGTCCTGCACAACGTTGCAACACGCCGGGGCCTGGCCGTGGACATGGTGGTGGCCCCACATCCCCAACCACATGCATAGCCGCTGCGCATGGGAGGGGAAAGGGCACGGGGGGAGGCAGCCCGTACACAGCTAGTGGCTAATTACTTCACATAGAAATCACACCCCTGTGGAGTGCACACTGCCCTGGCACATTCCATCTGACAATCAATGATGACTCAACCTGACACTGATCCTGAATGTCTGGAGAATGAACCGTGAATACCATATCAGCCTGAGATTGTTCACCTGGAAGTGTCACAATGTGTGCATCCCTACCCACACAGACACCACCAATGCAGTTTTGTGAAGTTACACATTGAAGCAGCTAAAATGAATACCCACTTGCAAAATGCAACAAGAGGACAGTGCCATGTCAGCCAACCCAACCCCAGCACTGCCACACGACACACCGTGCCATGTCATGCTAATTGCAGGTAAACAAAGTAATCCCCACAACATGACATCACTCTCACTATGTACAGTGGCACTATTAGAAACCTGCAACACCTGAAATGCTCACAGCAATGCCGGACCAACAACATACTTGAGCACGTAGTACCATTAACATGACATCAAAAATGTTACATATTAGTAGTCTCACCACCTGGAAATGCCTGCACTCCCACCATTACCAACTGTGCAGTGTTGGCGCCATGTAGAGTTGTAGGTGCACTGCTGCCAACATGGTCCCCATCGCCAGACTAGAGGTCCTTGTGTGGACTTGAGGAAGGGACCTGCAAATTGGGAGGTAGACACAGAAGAAGAGTTACACATCAATGCAACATGCAGTGTACAACACAACAGCAATATGCACTATGAATGTATACACAGTATTGACTACAGACTGGCCACACAGCTCATGGGAGTCCAACGTCACTGTGTAATTCACTGTCACTTGGGCACACCCTTTGCAAGCCCATGGAAACGGGAAGCAGGAGGGGTGTGTGTGACTCAAACCCAAGCATCTGAACCAAATACATTACAAGCCTGCATGTGCCCAGCCACAATGCAGCGTATGCCCACAGGAACCACGGAAGCCAACACATCGAAGCCAACACATCGGAGCCAACAGATCAGAGCCAACAGATCGGAGCCAACAGATCGGAGCCAACAGATCGGAGCCAACAGATCGGAGCCAACAGATTGTCCCAAAAAAATTGGGAATAAAAGAAATCAAAATAAAAATATAAAAAAGAAACAATCAAAAATGGCCATTGATGGGCCCGGGGGGGTTGGGGAGGCCACCCAGGAGGTCCAAGGACAGGATGCACACCAGAACCCACCTGCGTGGATCCTGGGAAGATAAAACACCTCCATGGGCTCATGGCCCACACGGCTACCCTATTGTGGGAGTATCACTGCTGTCGCTATTATCACCCTGTGCAGCTGCATCCGGAGGTGGTTGCACTATGGGAGGCAGCCCACGCAAGGCCCTAGTCTGCTCCTCCATGGCTGCAAGCATGCGGGTGTGGTAGGTCTGGTTCTGGAGGATGAGTGTGCGGAGGTCCCCATGCAACAACTCACGGGATGCCCGGACCTCCGCCCTCGTTGCCTGCATCTCAGCTGAGAGTGTACGGGTGAGACGCTCCAGCTGCTGTTCTGTCCTTTGGTGTGTTGAAGCCTCAAGCTCAACAAGAGTCGTCCTGAGGTGTAGGAGCTCCTGCCTCAGGGCTTCCCTGTGGCCCTGGGGCTCAATGGAGATGGCCTCCTGCAGAGTCGCCAGTGCCGCCCGCCTGTCCCTGTTGGACCCCAACATGTCCTCCCTGTGTGACTGGCAGATGGAGTCGGTTGCCTGCTCTAGTCGCTCCATCAGCCTTTCTGGGGGGACAATGGAAGTGGCCACCCTATCCATGGCCTGAGCCATCATCTCGGATGATGCAGCCTGTTGGGTAGCCATACCGTAAATGGATTGCTCCCATGCGGTATTGCCGGGTGGCGTACGGCCACCACGTCGGCGGGCACCACACCTGTCTGGGGCAAGGCGAACTGCGCCTTGCTGTGCCGGCACTGCCTGAGGCTGCAGGACTGCATTCCCCCTCTGATCTGCTGGCCCAGGAACAGGATCAGATGTCGCGGAGTGTGACCCTGCATCCGTAACCACCGAAGGCGTAGCTGCCAACACTGACATCCCCATGGAGGGTACTGACCCTGGTGCAGGTGGGTGAGACAGAACAGAATCCCTCCCTGGAACACTCACCAGCGACGGCACGTAGGTCTCATCCGAATCAACACCTGAGTACAGCTCGGGGGAGGTGCAGCCAGAGACACCCCTTGAGAGCACGACCTGCAGCACTTGTGGGTTCTCCCCCACCACCACACCACGTCCCTCACTGGTGGTTGGTCGGCCCTGGGACACCTCCTGGGTCTGCACCATCTCCACAACCCCAGCAGTATCAGGTGCGTCTTCCCCTGCAAAGACATGAAAACAAAGTAATGGAAACAGGCATTAGCACCATGGCACACATTGAGGGCTGAGAAGCAAGAGAACCAGTACTTGATTGACACATGTCCCACATGACTAAAACCCTCCCATGCATGCACCCTCACTGCGTATGAAGTGCAGGCAAATGGCACACACTGATGACACCAAGATGGAAGATGAACAAATTTTCTGCATGCTGCCTGGCAGTGGCATCACACATTGGCCTGTGATTGGCAGGTGAAACACACATGCCATCACACAGATGGCATGTACCATTGCTATTGAGTGAAGATGGAGAGGAGGGCAGCACCTATTCATTCAGTCCAGTTCCCGCATGTAATGGCTTTTCTGATTCTAACAGGTCAGATTTTTCACCTGGAGCTGCCAGTCTGAAATGGTCAAATTGCACAGGGACATGTGTGTACAAATGATATCCAGGTAACAAAGTCACTCCACTTTACCATACCCATGTCAGACATGTGACTAGTGGACAGCAACATGCCTAGTGAAAGTGGTGGAATGCAAACAAACTGACTGAATGAACAGTGAAAAATAAGCAAATATGTTGTGTCAAGGTGACACTTCAAGGGCAACTGGCGTGCAGTTGTGCTAGATGTCTACTGTTGGCAGAAGGGATACTGCTATGGCCAAATGCAGCTGCGCAGGAAGTATTGCATGAAGCACATGGCTGACCCATACGACTGAGGCGCACACACTCTCACCTGGCACCCAAACAGAAGCCCTCACACACACACCATGCACATGGATGACACACACATGCATGTGCACTCACCGGACAATGCCTCGTAATCAGCCAGATCTCCCACGCCTTGGATCTGTTCCTCCGTGACGTAGGTCCCAGTGACTGACTCATGTGGAGTGAGTTCCATGTCTACTACTGGAGACCCACCTCCAGTCACTAGAGTTGCGGCATGACTTGAGGCCAGCTTACTCTTTGCCCTGCGCTTTAGGTCATTCCAGCGCTTATAGCAATCATTGGCTGTGCGCCTCACAATTCCAAGGGCACTTACGATGTCCGCAACGGTCTGCCAGTGTGCCTGGCGTTGTGCAGGTGTGGTCTTGGATCCTGCAACAATGACCATCTCGTTGTCATGTCCGGACACATACTCGACAAGTGCATTCAGTTCGTCATCCGTGAAGCTGGGCTTCCTGGACGGGCCGGACTGTGTAGCCGTGTCTGGGGCATCAGCCTGTGCCGGACGAGCACTCTTCCTCTTCCGCTTGGAAGGTGGTGGTGATCCTGAGTGTCCTGCGCCTCTCTGGACACTAGGGGCAGGAGCCCTGGTGGACTCTGTATCAGGAGTGTGGGATTGCACACTCAGCATGGGAGTTGGTGCAGGCATTGGCTCTAGTGTGATGGTGTCAGGGGGAATGTCAGCAGCATGGACTAGGACCGACACTGTCCTGGCTGGGTGTGTGAGGGCTGGGGTGGATGGAGCCGCAGCTGCCCCTGCAGCCACTCCGCCCTGCCTCCTTGGTGCAGCAGATGACCTTGCTGCCCCAGATCCACGTGGCATGATGGCATCAACGTGCACCAGCGCACGTGTCGTAGCCCTGCTGACCTGGAAGTCAGCCATGGAGTCAGCCAGGTCTGGTGCCACAATGGGCTGGTCCAACAAGGGCTGAGCATGGATGGTGTCAGCCACTTCAGCCTCAACGGGAGTGGGGGAGGGGGGGGAGGGGGGGGATGATGGGTGCCCTTGACTGGTCCTCCACACATGGGGGGACAGGCTCACCCTGCAAGTTACGACCACGTCCCCTACCGGATCCACCACGGCCACCACTTGTGGCTCTTCCACCTTTGCCACCCTTACGGAATCCTCGCCTCCCAGCCATGGCACTGATATTAATGTGCGTATGGGAGTGGCTGTAGACAATTGTCCTGGGCAATTGGGGGTCAAAGGGGTTGGGTACCAGATGGTAATTGTACCCTAGTGCTCTAGCACGGCTGATTGTAACCCCTGGGGAAAGATGACGGGTCACGCAACGCACAGGAGGCCCAAAAAAGGGAGATGACGTGCACGCAACCCCTCCTAGACCACGTGTGCAGAAAGAAAAACCTGCACTACGCTGTGGCACCCAGTAACACAAGAATGAACGTATGCGTGTCACACGCAGCCTAGAATGACCTCTGAAGGGGTAGGCTACACACGGGGCAAGCACAGAAGTTGGATACGTGCGTGACTCACCGTCTGCCAGGTAAAAGAGCGTGAAGAATGAGCGCGTTTGGCTGGCTAAACCCCCGCCAAAAGAAGATGTGTACGCTGTCTGAGAAGACAGGACAACAGTAGAAGGGGACACTGTTTGAGGGAACAGGCCCAGGTAAACCAGTAAAAGAGAAAAAAGAGAAAAAGCTGTCAGAGGTAACAGGGAATACGAACTGGAAACGCCGTGAAGTAAATCGCGTGTGAAGCGACAAGAAGTACAGAATTCACCCACTCGCTCTCCACGAAAAGCACGTACAAGGAAATGGTGTTCTACATGTACCTTATATACAGGCCCACACGTACAGCGTCACTTACGCGGCGTGTACGTTCACCAATCACACGCTTTGTCACTCCTGCGTGTAGATCCATTTTCACCAATCACACGCTTTGTCACTTCTGCGTGTAGATCCATTTTCACCATTCACACGCTTTGTCACTTCTGCGTGTAGATCCATTTTCACCAATCACACGCTTTGTCACTTCTACGTGTACATCCATTTTCACCAATCACACGCTTTGACACTGGGACGTGTCACGCAACAATTTCCTGCACGTGCAGGTGACTATAGGCGCGCATATGCTGTTGACGGGTTTACGCGCTAAGGGCCTTTGCTGACGTGTGGGATTTCACTCCCTATCAGGCTGTCCACGCGTTCACACACGAGAGACCACGCTCCTGGCCAGGAGGCCAAATTACTGCCCCCCAGAGCCCTGAGCACGCTCCCACCTGCCATCTGCTGCTGCCTGACTGCCTGCTGGCCACGTGCCCCACAGTGCTGGTGGGTGGGGGTGTTGGGAGACATGGGTGGGGGCCTGGTGGAGGGTGCCCCTGCACTGGTGGGGGTGGTGGGAGACATGGGTGGGGGCTTGGTGGAGAGTGCCCCTGGTGGTGGGGGGGTGGGGGTGGTGGGAGACATGGGTGGGGGCCTGGTGGAGGCTGCCCCTGGTGGCGGGAGGGTGGGGGTGGTGGGAGACATGAGTGGGGGCCTGGTGGAGGCTGCCCCTGCACTGCTGGGGGGTGGGGGTGCAGGGGGACATGAGCAGGTGTGCAGGGTAGTCCCCTGTTTTGTAGGCTGCCTGCAGGGGCCGTGGAGGGTGTACAGAGAACACCTGTGAGGACCCACCCAGCCTAATCGAGTGTGATGATTCCCACGCACCCCTGTAATACACGTACCCTGGCCAATCGCGTGTTGAACTTCCCGCGTACCCCTGTAATACACGTACCCTGGCTAATCGCGTGTATAACTTCACGCGTACCCCTGTAATACACGTACCCTGGCCAATCGCGTGTTGAACTTCCCGCGTACCCCTGTAATACACGTACCCTGGCCAATCGCGTATTAAACTTCCCGCGTACCCCTGTAATACACGTACCCTGGCTAATCGCGTGTTAAACTTCCCGCGTACCCCTGTAATACACTTACCCTGGCTAATCGCGTGTTAAACTTCCCGCGTACCCCTGTAATACACGTACCCTGGCCAATCGCGTGTTAAACTTCCCGCGTACCCCTGTAATACACGTACCCTGGCTAATCGCGTGTTAAACTTCCCGCGTACCCCTGTAATACACTTACCCTGGCTAATCGCGTGTTAAACTTCCCGCGTACCCCTGTAATACACGTACCCTGGCCAATCGCGTGTTAAACTTCCCGCGTACCCCTGTAATACACGTACCCTGCCTAATCGCGTGTTAAACTTCCCGCGAACCCCTGTAATACACGTACCCTGGCCAATCGTGTGTTAAACTTCCCGCGTACCCCTGTAATACACGTACCCTGGCTAATCGCGTGTATAACTTCCCGCGTACCCCTGTAATACACGTACCCTGGCCAATCGCGTGTTAAACTTCCCGCGTACCCCTGTAATACACGTACCCTGGCTAATCGCGTGTTAAACTTCCCGCGTACCCCTGTAATACACTTACCCTGGCTAATCGCGTGTTAAACTTCCCGCGTACCCCTGTAATACACGTACCCTGGCCAATCGCGTGTTGAACCTCCGCTTACCCCTGTAATACACGTACCCTGGCTAATCGCGTGTATGACTTCACGCGTACCCTTGATATGCACGTTACCCGCTTTGCGTTCCTTGTTTGGCAGCCCTGTAAACTGGTCCAGGGTTAGCGCAGCCCTTTGCGATGATTTAGCGATTTTGATGGCTTTTCCTTGCGCGAGGGCGTTCTTGGGGGCGTTACTGGCGCTGCTGCAGGGTCGCTGCGATACTCTGCGCCACGGCTGGTTTGGGAGCATGAAATCCATGAATACGCTGTGCGCGGAAATCGGTTTTAGCGCACGTGCCTGGCGCAGTCAATCGCACGCGGACACTCTGCGCCAGCCGCTTGCGACACTTTTCAGCGAAATTCTATGAATTACCCTGAAAGTTCCTTTAAGTCATTAATCAAATGTTTTCAACATCATAAATAACAGCGTGCTGGATGTTTGTGACAATCAATCTACATATCTATCTTTGTTTATTACACAACGAATGTTATTACGTCTTAAATCACTGAAAGTACAGTGGGGTTAACTAGATTTTCAGGTTGGCATTATCTTGCATTCAAGATGTGAAAATTATAGCCACAGTGATATTTTTATTTTTGCTTGGCATGCTGCTAGAAGGATTTACATGTGTTCATGTGGCTTTATTATGCAATTTTGTATTTGGTAAGTAAACTCTATAAGACGATATTACTGTAGACTTTAAAATCCAACTATTTGAGCCAACGCATTGATCCTGGTCACTCCCCTACCCCTAACCCCTCCATTGGGCTGCCCATCCACTCCCTCCTTTTTGGATGCAGCCTGAGTACTAGTTCTTTCACTTCCACCACCAGTTCAGTTACATGCACGCACAGAGCCAGCATACACTCACTCACATACATTGCATTAGTCACGCTTACATGCACACATACATACATACTAACATCCATCATACACATGAAAATACCCTTGCACGCATGCACAATTGCACTCACATACACTTAAAAAAAATAATGTTCTTGTTCTTACCTGTTGCTGCTGTGAGGGACTCCCCTCCCAGGTAGGCATCCGGCTAAGCTCCCTGAGCTCAACCATGCTGAAAGAAACAAGGAATCAGGGGGCTCTCCCTGCTCCCTGAGCTCCGCCATGCTGACAGGAACAAGGAAGCAGGGGTCTCTCCCTGCTCCCTGAGCTCTGCCATGCTGACAGGAACAAGGAAGCAGAGGGCTCTCCCTGCTCCCTGAGCTCCGCCATGCTGACAGGAACAAGGAAGCAGGGGGCTCTCCCTGCTCCCTGAGCTCCACCATGCTGACAGGAAGAAGGATCCGCTATGCTGACAGGAACAAGGAAGCAAGGGACTCTCCCTGCTGCATGGTTAATGAAATGTGCAGAGGGGGCACATTGATTGTAATGAAACTTTCCGGTTGCGCTGTGGAATGGTCCTTCATTACGTGTCGAGCTCCGACTTCTGAAAGGAACAATTTCTTTCAGAAGATTCTGGAGGCTGGACACTGCATGGTGGGGCCCCCTGTGTTGTGGGGGCTCTGGGGGCCGCCGGTACACAAGTGATAGATCGGACAACCTATCTATGACACTAATGGTCATTTTAAATCACATGCATGCAGACTGAAGCATTTTTTATGATTTAAAGAGGGCATTGCTGGCATAAATAGGTTGTGGCAACAGCTTCATGCATGTGATGTACTTACAGTGACCATTACTGGTGCAGATAGGTTGTGGAGGCAGCTTGCTGCTTGTGGTGTACTTACAGTGACCATTACTGGCATAGATAGGTTGTGGAGGCAGCTTCATGCATGTGATGTACTTACAGTGACCATTAATGGCATAAATAGGTTGTGGCAGCAGCGTCATGCATGTGATTTACTTACAGTGACCATTGCTGGCTTAGATCGGCTCTGGCTGCAGCTTCATGCATGCAAAGTACTTACAATGACCATTACTGGCATAGATAGGCTGTGGCAGCAGCTTCATGCATGTGATGTATGTACAGTGACCATTACTGGCATAGATAGGTTGTGGCTGCAGCTTCATGCATGTGATGTACTTACAGTGGCCATTACTGGTACAGGTAGGTTGTGGCTGCAACTTCATGCATGTGATGTACTTACATTGACCATTACTGGCATAGATAGGTTGTGGCAGCAGCTTCATGCATGTGATGTACTTACAGTGACCATTACTGGCTAGAAGTAAAGCTCCCACTTCTGGTCTCGAGATAAAGGCCTTCAAACGGTTGGTTTGAAAGACTCTGAGAGCCTCCTTAGGATTGCCTAAGTCCACCATATAGTTCACCTCTCTGGGTGTTCCCACAACCTTGAAGATTCCTATCCACCTGTCCTACTAGTGCCTCTGCCTTGTTGGCACCATAACTAGCACAAGCTGGTCTTGAGCGCACTCAAACATGTTGGCCTTCTGGTCATGCTTATGTTTGACCTGAGCCTGACCTGCTTTCAAGTTATCACTAGCGTCTGCCATCATGTGTGACATTCTCCTTCGGAGACCTATCACATTGTAAGTCACCCTGACTGGCTTGGGGGAAGGAGCACTCTCCAACCCTCCTGCATCAGGGCAAAAGGACCTCTGACTGGATGGCCATAAAGAAGTTCAAAGGGACTATATCCAACTCCCTCCAGAGGGACTTTGGCATGACAGTAAAAGGTTCCACTTTCTTTTAAGGGGTTCTTTTAAAGCATCTATCATGATCTTCATAGTATGATTAAACTTTTCAACCAGTCCATTGGTTTGTGGATGGTAGGCTGTAGAGAACTTGTAAGTGACACCACAGTTTTTCCACATGGCTTGCATGTAGAGGGACATACAATTTGACCCCCTGTCGGATATCACTTCCTTAGGAAACCCTACTCTGGTAAAAATACCAAGTAGAGCCTTGGCCACAGCCTGAACCGTTACAGTTCCCATAGGTATCGCCTCTGGATATCTAGTAGCATGGTATACTACAACCAGGATAAACCTGTTTCCTGAAGATGTGGGAGGCTCAAGGGAACCAACTATGTCGATACCCACCCTCACAAAAAGGAACTCCCACCAATGGGAGAGGCACCAATGGTGCCACATTCTTGGCTCCACTCTTGCCAGAGGTTTGGCAAGTGTGACAGCTCCTACAGAATTTGTCAACTTCTGAACCCATCTTAGGCCAGTAGAAGTATAAAGAGAACCTTTCATTGGTCTTTTTGAAACTCAAGTGACCAGCCAAATGTATCTCATGGGCCAACTGTAGGAACTGGAGTCTGTTTTTTAGGGGCAGTACAAGTCTTTTGCAGTCCTCAGGGATAGACTCAGTTGGTTCACTGTAGAAGAGGCCATCTTCCCAATGCAACCTGTGCTTACCAGGTGTAACGCTCACCTGATTCCCGCAGAGGCGCCAGTCTTGACTGGGTGAATGCCGTATCTTCAAAGGTGATGTGTAACACACGGTTGGCTCTTTGGGCTGGACCTCTGTGCACTGTATGTCTGACTCGAAGAGTAAGATGTCTGCAGATATAAAATATGGGATTAATGAACTGGGTTTATTGGGTGCCTCTCTCCTCTTCCCTTTCTCTTCTCCTGTAGAACCCCAAAGGTTAACACTCTCACCTTAGGTAAGTGAACGCCGAGCTCTCCATCTGCCTCGGGGCAGGGTGCCGTAACCAGTTTCTTCACTGGATAAGGGTGCAGGCCTCTTGACCTCAGAGGACTGCTGTCTGTCGTTAACTGCACGAACGGTAAGTTCTGGGCACTTCAAATGTCTTAAAAGTCTTTTGTAATGATATCTCTTGTTTTGCAGGGTTCCGGCGATGGCGGATGGCGGGCTGATGAGAGTTGAGGATCGAACCCGCGTGAGGAATAGCAGCGCCTGGAAGCACGTAAGTAAGCGCTTGTAGCATGCTTCACGATGCGCACTAACTGTCCCTTTTATCTTGCAGGTACAAGTTCGGAGCTTTAGAGAAGCTGAAGGGTGCTGGAATACCCACTGGATTCGGCGTGGGAAGGAGTAATGGCACGCGAGTAATAAAGTTGCCCAATGTCTTTAAACGCACCTTCTTTTGTCTTTCAGGTGCTGCTGAAGACTGGATTCCAGGATGGTAAGCCTTTGTTCCCTTAGGCCCAGGATCAGAAGCAGAAGACACGATGAGCGTTCTGCTGCAGAGAATGCAGAATAACGCAAAGCACGATTCATCCATCGGGTGTGGTTTAAATAGCCTCCTGTAGTGCTTAGGTGTCTCCTTCCACAGCCATGCCTAGGTAAGAAAAGAGTTCCTGCTTTCCAGAAGAGTTCCAGTGTTCTGAACCTAGGGAGTGGCTCCTGCCCCACCCAACAGGAAAAGTAGTCCCAAACAGAAGAGGATCAGGGGTTCAACTGGCAGGTAAGTAAGCAGCATGGTCTGCTGCAGGTAAGTCCACCCAAGCATTATGAGCCCAGCGCTTCCAGCGCTGGGACTGGGCATCTTTATGAGCCTGGTGCCACTGGCGCCAGGACAGGGTCCAAAAGGTCCCAATTGGGACTGGCTGGCACTCGGAACCGGGGTTATGAGTCTGCTTCCAAGGGAGTCGGGCAAGTCCGGATCTTTTGGAAGCAGAGATCATGACAGCACCCCCCCTCAAGGCCCCTCCCAAACCGGGCTTCTCCGGGGTTTGGGCTTGTTAGGAAATGTTCGATGAAATCTTTTGATTAGACGAGGCGCGTGAACATATTCTGCAGGTTCCCAGGATCTTTCTTGGGGACCGTAGCCTTTCCAGTCAATCAGGTAAAATAGTTTAGATTTGGAGATCTTGGAATCCAGGATGCTTTTGACTTCAAACTCGAGTTCTCCATCAACTAGAATAGGTTTTGGAGATGTAGTTAGTCGGGTTTGAGGTTGCACGGGTTTTAATAGAGAGACGTGGAAGACCGGATGTATCTTCATGTGAGGGGGCAAGTCCAACTTGACCGCTACTGGATTTACTATGGTAGTGATGGAATAGGGACCAAGGTATCTTGGGTTGAATGTGCGTGGTCCTTTTAGAGGTAGATATTTGGTGGATAACCAGACTTGATCTCCTACTTGATATTGGGGGGCTTCCTTCCGATGTTGGTCTGCTCCTTTCTTGTATTGTTCTTTAGCCCTTTGAAGGTGAGAAACGGCTTCCTTAAAGGCTTGGGTGATTGTAGAATGCAGGTGGTCTACTGCTGGTGTTCCAAGATCTTGGAGTGGATCCAACTCCGAGGTTCGAGGGTGACTACCGTATAAAAGAAAAAACGGGGTCTTCCCAGTTCCCGAGTGGACAGAGTTATTGTAGGCATATTCGGCTATCCAAAGGATATCTTTCCAAGTTTTTTCAGTTTGTTGTAGCATGCAGCGCAAATACTGTTCCAGAGTTTGATTGGTCCTCTCGGTTTGTCCGTCGGTTTGAAGGTGGTGGCTGGTCGAAAGTCTCACATCAATTTGAGCCGACCGACCGCAACTTCACCAAAAATGAGAAATAAATTGACTACCTCGATCCGAAATTAGAATTGAAGGAAAACCGTGCAGTCGGATGATGTTTTCGAGACATTCTCGGGCCAGAGTTGCTGCTGTTGGTAAGCCTTTGAGTGGAATGAAATGCGCCATCTTGGAGAATAGGTCCACGATTACTAGGATCGTATTGTATCCGGAGCATGGAGGTAGATCGGTGATGAAGTCCATAGAAAGCGTATGCCAAGGGCGAGGCGGGATGTCAATAGGGCGTAAGAGGCCGGCTGGTTTTTCCTTTTGACTCTTGTTTTGGGCGCATACTCCACAGGACATTATAAAGTCTCTGATATCTTTTTTCCAAGACGGCCACCAGAAGTAGCGCTTGATCTTTTTCGAGGTCTTGGTCATACCGGGATGTCCTTCCATTAAAGAATCGTGATAACAAGAGATTACCTTTTTCTGTAAATCTGTGCTGGGCAGGTATAACCGTTCTTGGAAATATAATAGGTTGTCCTTCACCGTAAAGTCCTTTCCCTGCAGATGCCAATTCTGTATGTCTGCTGGAGTTACCAGTAGCCTGGCTTTATCCTTAACTTCCTCTATGGATTGTGTGGCGATTACACCTAGAATTCTTTGTTCGGGAATGATAGGTACAGGTTTAGGATTGATCAAATGTTCTTCCACTCCCATCCGAGAAAGGGCATCAGCTTTACCGTTTTTTGTACCAGGTCGATAGGTAATTATGAAGTCAAACTCGGCAAAGAATAGTGCCCAACGGAGTTGCCTAGAGGATTGAGCTTTTGCGGTTTTCAAATATTGCAGGTTTCGGTGATCTGTAATCACAGTAACGGTGTGTCGGGCCCCTAGAAGATAATGCCGCCAAGCCTTAAAGGCGGACTTGATAGCTAGAAGTTCCTTATCAGTAATAGTGTAATTGATTTCAGGAGGCGAGAATTTGCGGGACCAAAATGCCACAGGATGCAACTGATTGGTTACTGGGTCCTTTTGTGATAGAACTGCCCCCATGGCAAGGCTCGAAGCATCATTTTCAACGATGTAGGGGAGTTCTGGGCGAGGATGTTTTAAGATCGGTGCAGAGATAAATCTAGTCTTCAAATTCTGGAAAGCTTGTTCCGCCTCGGTAGACCATTCAAAACGTTTGTTTTTCTTTAACAAGGCGGTGATGGGCTGGACTATTCGAGAGAATTCGGGGATAAACCTGCGGTAAAAGTTAGCGAAGCCTAACATGCTTTGAACACCTTTTACGGAGGATGGCGATGGCCATTTGAGAATTGCATCGACCTTCTTTGAATCCATACGCACTCCGCTAGGTGATAATATGAATCCCAAGAATTCAACTTCAGTCAAGTTGAAAACACATTTTTCCAACTTAGCGAAAAGTTTGTGTTGACGTAATCTCTTGAGGACCATTTTCACGTGTTTCCGATGTTCAGTTTCCGATGAAGAATAAACGAGGATGTTGTCAATGTAAACAACAACACACACATCTATGAGCTCTCTGAGGTCATCGTTCATAAAATATTGAAAGGCGGCCGGGGCATTGCAAAGTCCGAAGGGCATGACCTGGTATTCAAATAGCCCATACTTGGTGCGGAAGGCTGTCTTCCATTCATCGCCCTCTTTTACTCGTACCAAGTGGTAGGCTCCTCTAAGATCCAGCTTTGTATATATGCATGATTTTCTGACTTGGTCCAGGAGTTCAGGGATCAAAGGTAACGGATATCTATTCTTAACGGTGATCTGGTTCAGGGCGCGATAATCTATACAAGTTCTAAGGTCCCCTTCTTTTTTTGGAACGAAGAACAAAGCTGAGGAAGCAGGGGACTTGGAAGGACGAATAAACCTATTCGCTAGGTATTGATCCAGGTATTGTCGGAGGTGAAGATTCTCAGGCTCGGTGAGGGCATAAATTCTACTACAAGGAGGAGTAGATCCAGGTATCAGGTCTATCTGGCAGTCATAAGACCTATGAGGAGGTAGAGAGTTAGCCTGATCCTTCCGGAAAACATCTTGGAATTCTAGGTATTCAGGAGGTAACTGGGGAGCATCCGAGGAAATTGCTGCCAGTGCAACACCAGGTCGAGGGTGACAAGTAGAGACACATTCTGGAAACTGAACCGTTCTTGCTCGCCAATCAATCTGAGGATTGTGCTTCTCTAACCAAGGAATTCCTAGAATAACCTGGAAATGAGGGGCCTTGATCACATCGAACACAATCTTCTCATGGTGTCCATCTTGACTTACTAGCGTCACTTCTTGGGTGGTATGCGTTACTGGTCTGGAGGCTATCTCCGTACCATCCACCGTAGTAATGACGTCCTTTACAGCCTTTGGACAAAGAGTCAAATTCATCCTCAAAACCATTTCATGATCCACATAATTGCCGATGGCACCGCTGTCGACGTAAGCTTCAATCGCATGTAATCGATCCGGATGTTCAGGGCTAATGAGGACCATAGGTATCACGAAATGCGAGGTCACGGAACTGGTTTTAACGCTCGGCAAGAGGACCTCTATTCTTGTCGGGCGAGGTCGTTTCCCTGCTCAGAGTTTGTGACCCTGGTAACTGCAGCTCCTACTGCCTTCTTGGCTGGTTTCACCGGACAGTCTCGAAGAAAGTGCCCCGAGTTTCCGCAATAGAGGCATAATTGCAGCTGTTTTCTCCTTTCCCGCTCCTTTTGTGTTAGTGGTCCTTTCAGGCCCCCTATTTGCATGGGTTCCCCGGAGTCTACTCCTTTGGTAGGAGTTGGTGGTTTGGAAAATACTCGAGCATCAAACTTGGAACGATCGGCCTTCCTGTTCTGCAGTCTGTGGTCAATTTGAACGACTAAGTCAATATAGTCCGAACAGTCTTGCGGGGGATTCACTACTTGGGCTAACACATCTTTGAGCTCTCCACGTAGACCTCTATAAAAAAGCGTAATCCTTTTGTCCTCAGGCCATCGAGTTTCCACTATCAGTCTGTTGAAAGACGCAATATAAGCCAAAAGGTCTTGATTACCCTGTCGCAATGAAAGGAGCTCATTGTCCAAGGCCTGCCCCTGTGAATGTCTTGCAAACAGTTTTTCCATACTGAGCTGAAAAGCTTGAAAATCATGGAGAACTGGATCATCTTGATTAACTAGAGGGATCGACCAGTCTGCCGCATTGCCACTAAGGTACGAAAGCACGAAAGCTACCTTTGCTTGATCAGTTGAAAAGGCTGCTGGCCGGCATAAGAAGTGCAACCGGCACTGATTAATAAATACTGCAAACCTCTTTGGGTCACCAGAAAATCGTTCGGGCGGAGCCAGAGGTACATTCCCAGGTAGGTTGATCTGCACTGGGTTCGTAGAGGATGTTGAAGGAAGATTTGCCCCTGATGCGGGGAACGGAGTTTGTCCTGCTTGTGACTGTAGCAATTGTCTAGCGAGATCGTCTGTTCGCTCCTTGGAAATAATCAGTTCCCTTCTTAGAGCATTCGTTTCCTGACGGGCTGCATGCACTTCTGCTCTTAGTTCCCCAAGTAACTGGGCTAGCTGGTCGGTATCCGAGGTTTCCATAGCGCCTGGGTGGGAGTTTTGCGATAGGCTTTGCGTTCTGTAACGCTCACCTGATTCCCGCAGAGGCGCCGGTCTTGACTGGGTGAATGCCGTATCTTCAAAGGTGATGTGTAACACACGGTTGGCTCTTTGGGCTGGACCTCTGTGCACTGTATGTCTGACTCGAAGAGTAAGATGTCTGCAGATAGAAAATATGGGATTAATGAACTGGGGTTATTGGGTGCCTCTCTCCTCTTCCCTTTCTCTTCTCCTGTAGAACCCCAAAGGTTAACACCCTCACCTTAGGTAAGTGAACGCCGAGCTCTCCATCTACCTCGGGGCAGGGTGCCGTAACCAGTTTCTTCACTGGATAAGGGTGCAGGCCTCTTGACCTCAGAGGACTGCTGTCCGTCGTTAACTGCACGAACGGTAAGTTCTGGGCACTTCAAATGTCTTCAAAGTCTTTTGTAATGATATCTCTTGTTTTGCAGCGTTCCGGCGATGGCGGATGGCGGGCTGATGAGAGTTGAGGATCAAACCCGCGTGAGGAATAGCAGCGCCTGGAAGCACGTAAGTAAGCGCTTGTAGCCTGCTTCACGATGCACACTAACTGTCCCTTTTATCTTGCAGGTACCAGTTCGGAGCTTTAGAGAAGCTGAAGGGTGCTGGAATACCCACTGGATTCGGCGTGGGAAGGAGTAATGGCACGTGCGTAATAAAGTTGCCCAATGTCTTTAAACGCACCTTCTTTTGTCAGATGCGGGTTGCAGCGCCGAAGGCCTCCGGAGCGTGCGAAGAGCTGGTAAGCTTTTGTCTTTCAGATGCCGGAATGCAGTGCGAAGACCTCCGGAGCATGCGAAGAGTAGGTAAGCCTTTGTCTTTTAGATGCCGGAATGCAGCGCGAGGCGTTGGTGACAGCCGATGGACCAGGTAAGAGATGCGCTGCCACTGAAGACCGTAGTGCTAACCTGTTCTTTCTTTGTCTTTACAGGTGCTGCTGAAGACTGGATTCCAGGATGGTAAGCCTTTGTTCCCTTAGGCCCAGGATCAGAAGCAGAAGACACGATGAGCGTTCTGCTGCAGAGAATGCAGAATAACGCAAAGCAAGATTCATCCATCGGGTGTGGTTTAAATAGCCTCCTGTAGTGCTTAGGTGTCTCCTCCCACAGCCACGCCTAGGTAAGAAAAGAGTTCCTGCTTTCCAGAAGAGTTCCAGTGTTCTGAACCTAGGGAGTGGCTCCTGCCCCACCCAACAGGAAAAGTAGTCCAAAACAGAAGAGGATCAGGGGTTCAACTGGCAGGTAAGTAAGCAGCATGGTCTGCTGCAGGTAAGTCCACCCAAGCATTATGAGCCCGGCGCTTCCAGCGCTGGGACTGGGCATCTTTATGAGCCTGGTGCCACTGGCTCCAGGACAGGGTCCAAAAGGTCCCAATTGGGACTGGCTGGCACTCGGAACCGGGGTTATGGGTCTGCTTCCAAGGGAGTCGGGCAAGTCCTGATCTTTTGGAAGCAGAGATCATGACACCAGGCTCTTGCCCATCAAGCCGAGAAGCTGCCTGTAGTTGAAGACCTTCAAGAGTAGGACACTCTCTTTGTACTCTGCTGAAGTCTGCCCTTTGGGGTCCACCTTCTGCCAGAAAAGACTGCAGCTCAGGATGGTCAGCAGGATCCAGATCTTCCAGTTCTGATTCTTCAGTAGCTGGACCAACCACACAGGGCTGTACCTCACACTCAGCCTCAGCTGGTGGAGAAGTCAAGGTGTGACTTTGGACAATCTTGGGGATGGGCTGGTTTGTAGTACAGGGTGCTATCTGCTTTCTTCTGGGAGGTCTTAGGCTTCCCCTTTGCCTCTTTCTTTTATTTTTAAATAGCAGTAGGTCCTGTGGACTGGGGGTGATAGTTTCCTCTATCAAGTCCCCTGGAGAGACCCTCAAGGTCCTCTCCCTGGCAGGCCTAGTGAGCTCCTGTTTCCTTTTACTGGGAGGCCTGGGGGTACTAGACAAAACTCCAAGAGTGTTCAGGTCATTACCCAACAGGACTCTCCCAGACACTTCACTCTGCACACTAAGAGGAATTTTGACAGTCATATCATTACACTGGAGAAACATTTGCACAGGGCCTCCAGCTAACTTGGTGAGGCATTTGGTTGCCTTAGCAACATCCTCTACCTTGAAAAATGATTCATCAACCACAGTTATGCTGGCTCCAGTGTCTCTGATGGCAGGAGTCTGCTGGCCATTTACAAGGACGCTATCTTTATAATACTCTTTAGTATTATCGGGGATGGAATTATAGACATCTAAATTCTGTTGTTCCCACAAATCCAGGGACACTAAAGAAACACTAGCTGAGATTCTCAAGGGTTTATCAGCCAGTAGATGAAAGTTTCCACTTGTCATACGTACTTCTTCCTCTGGGGAGAAGGCTAAGGAGACAGTGTGGACTCCAGAAGGTTTACCCTTGCATCTGGGATCCCCTTTCACATGGTCAGTTGACCCACACACATAACATTAACACATGTTTTGATAAATGGGGTTTTGTTCTGACCTACCTCTGGTTTTGCGCCAGGAGGTACACTATCCTGATTCAGTTTTCCTTGGAACTTACCCTTGTGGCCCTCTTTTGGATTGGAGGTATTCGAATTCTCCTTGTTATCTTTCCTTGGCTGCTTTCCCTCATCCTTCTTCTGAGTTGCCCCCGAATCCTTGTGAGTAGCCCTGTTGGCAACCCACAAGTCAGCAGCCTTAGCTAACTTATTTGGATCTATCGCCTTAGAATCAGCCAAGTTCTGTCTGTGCTCAGGCGAGCAGGCATCATATATTGACTCCAATAAACAAGATTTCTCATACCTTCATAAGTTTTAACTCTGCAACCCTTACCACAACCCACCAAGTTCTTCAAATATTCACAAACCAAGGAAGCCCAAAGGGTACCATCATGCTTTTTGAGGGTCCTGAACCTCTTAAGGTACTGGGAAGGGGTCTTCCCAAATCTAGCTATTAAAGTCAGCTTCACACACTCATATTCCATCCTATCCACCTCCCCCAACTCCATCACAACATCAGATGCAACAGTGGGAAGCCTACAGAAGAGCCAAGGAAGCAACTGATTCCCTGTAATATCTTGAATCCCATGGTTATACTCAAACATTTCCAACCAATCCACAATATCAAGCTTAGCCTCATACCCACAATTTCTTTAGGCATACAGGGTCTCTTAGGACTTGAAAACCTAGAAGACTCTGGGAGAGAAGCATTTTCAATAGACAACTTTTTCATTTCTAGTGCATGGTTCAACTCCATTTCTCTGAGCTTAAGTTCTTGATGCTTTTGTTCAATTTGAGCATTCATACGCTTGAATTCCAATTAAATCCTCATGTTTTCTAGAGCAATGAATTCAGGACTGAGTGTAGGACCTGAAGGAGTACCAGTCGACAAAGGTTGAGGTTTCTGAGCAGGTAGAGGAGCAATAGGGCCTACATTGTGAGACTCATCTGCCTCATCTAACTCATCCATAACATTTGAAACATTATCTTCCTCATCACTTTCCACATTTGCTGTAGGGTTAGGCATTCAAGACCCACTCCCCAGACTTTGGTTCTCCAACAACTTTTTAATTAATTCTGACTTTTTGCCTTCAACAGAGAGATTCTTATCTCTACACAGAAATGTCAGATGATCAACAGTGTAAGTAAGGAGGGTCTCCTGATTGTAGCTGTCCATATCAGACATGATTATAATTGCTTTTAGTGGTGTTTTGCCTTGTGGTTAGTTGAGCCAAGGTAATATCAACACTCTAAGTATAATCACTATACTTTATCCTCACCACTGTACATCAGACTACAAGTGCAAGTACAAATTCACTTTTGGTACAAGTCCGTACTACACAGTATTTGGTAGCAGTGGCTGAGCAGCCAAATCTCAAGAGTAAAGTGAGCAGTACAAGAGATTACACAAAGGGCAACAATTACTATGGTTCAAACAACACTGATTCAAGGTTTCTGAGTAAAAGAATACAAAATGTACACCATCATTTATAAAACAGTTCACTATCATAAAGCAGCAGAAATTCACAGTCTTAATATACTACAATAACACCCAATCAATTCTGGACACGTTAAGCTCAAAATGAAGTGTGAGCAAAATGGCACTCCAGCAATTTAAAAGGGAGAAAAGACAAGGTTATCCAAAATCAATAGCACCAATACGTTATAGGCAGGGCAATCTAGAAAAGGATACTACAACTAGGATTCAAGTCAATAGGTCTGGGCCAATGTTAATGGTTCAGAGTCTTTGCAGAGGATCACACAGTTCAAAGTAGTTCACGGTTAAGTCTTTGCCAAGAGTTCAAAATGAAGTTTGTCAGAGGAAAAGTTACTTAAAGGAGAAGAGAATGACAAGCCTTCGGAGAGGCGAAAGATTTCCTGCGCTTTCACCACGGTCGGACGAAACAAACGACCGAATTTGCACAGTACCTTTAAAGAAGAAGAATGCTATAGCTGCGGCAGTCGTTCTTGGCAGTTCCTGCAGGCTCACGGTTCCTGAAGCTTACGTCGTGGTGACAAGAAGGAGGATGGCTGGAGGGTCCTGCACTGCCCAGGGAAGAAGCCAGCAGCGGAGCAAAACGACGAATAAAAGGTGCGCTTGTTAAAACCCAAACTGGTTCTCTTCCCACTGGCTATCCGATCTACTACAGCAATGCATAGTAAATTCGACCAGGATGAAGACCGGTGTCTGGTGTTTGGCGAGCTGGTTGTTCCCACCAACGTCAATGGAAGAAGATTCCTTGCAGATCTCCTCTGTCGTTGAAGTTTCAGGCGATTCGGACCTGCAGCAGGGCTTCACTGGGTGTCCAGTAGTTGCAGCAGTCGTCTTCCTTCAGCTTCTATTTGGTTCTCTAATTCCAGTGGCGACTCTGCCTTCCAGTCCCAGAGACTGGCTTTTTATGCACCAAATCCCCCATTCACACAGCCTGGCAGTCAATCACACAGCAGGGTGGCTGTCCTGGCAGGTAAGAATTGGTGCAGTCGCACTGGGTGAGACTATGCAAGACTTATCTGCTTGGTATTAGGTAACCCACATTTTGGTATAGGTCTGTACTACAGAAGTTGGCAGTTGGTAGTGTGACTGAGCAGCCAGGGGTAAATGTGAGCTGTACAGATGAAGTCAGTCAATACAAGTAACCCTTACACTCTCAAGTTTCCAGTTATACATTATTTACACATCGGTTTTAGTTCTTAAAAAAGTTGCAATTGTTTGTAAGTAACAAGTTACTTACCCGTAACACTTGTTCTCCAGCATTGGTCTGGCATGGATTCACATGCTCTTGAATATTCCCCGTCAGAGGAATGAAGGGCAATTAACATACCAAGAGTGTGGTAGATCCAGAAGCCAGTATGCCCAGGGAAATCGTAGATCTACTTCAATGGCAAGATCTCTGGGCAGCCCCTTGTTTTTCCAAGTTTGTGGTCAGGTTGCAGATAACAATGTTCAGAGTTTGGGGTTTAGTCCCCAGCCGTTTAAATGCACTGTTGCTTTGAACATGAACCCTCCTGTCTCTGACCATCAATGGCATGAGGTCTACTTGGTTGCCCCAGTCACAAGGTACATGACATGCATGTGTTGTTGCCTATATCCCCTTTGCACTAGCAACAAAGCTCTTTGCATAGAGGATCTGTGACAATTCCAATGTTCAGATGATCACAGGTGGAGGAACTCAGCATAGAATACCACTCTTTGGACACAGTGTAACATCCTGTCCATTCCCCCACCATATTAGGTGCAGTCTATTAGCAGCATTTAAAGAAATCTTACACTTACTTTATTTTGCCGATTGGCCTGACCACTGAAAATACTACTCCCTTCTCAAACTTTATTTTCAAAACAGAGGAAAATACGTTGACATATTTGGATATATAGGTGCCCACTGACCTGGCTGATATTTTGCCCCTTACAAACGGCTTTCGCAAAGTTCCTTTTAATTTTGACTTCACGGACACAATAAAGGGTGAAGCAGCATGGCAAGCATTTGTAACCATTACAAACCCCCAATGAATAAATATCATAGATAGATTTATGTTTCAATTCACCATGCTAAAATACAAATTAGTATGAAGGAAGCTTTTTCATTGACAATGCCAAATCATTCAATATATTCGACTGGCAGGGGGACGGTCCTATCGAAACCAAGGATAGGTCATTTTTTCTAGCGCAAAAGTTGGGTATAAGCTCTTGGTCTTCTGTCCTTATTATAGTGCAGCTCAGTTCTGATTATTAGTGGTCGACTTCAATGAAATTAGATAGACATTTTAGGATATTGAGAACAATTTGGCTAATAAAAGAATATCTCTGATCCCCCATGGCAAGAGTGAAGTATTTTGGGCCACTCTTTCCTTGGCTGTTTTCTCAATGTTATATCTTGAAAGAAGCAGAGTATTTTGTGGATTTACTTTACCCGTTTGTTGTCATTGCAGACTCTGGGCACTCCAGGTCTCCTTAAGTAATTGAGGTGCAAAATGGTCTGCCTTGAACAAACCAAGAGTCATGCAATGGTGCCAGAATGACAAATGTATTGCATACTCTCCACTTACCAAGTACAGGATAGACAATTTAATATAAATCTTCACGTAACTCTGTGACAAATTGCCATCTGGCAAGGGTGTGGAAACCCTGGCTTTTTTGAATTGTATTAATAACATGATGCTGGAAATTCCATCTGTAGAGAGGCACATGTACAAGTCATCTATATAGCCCACCTCCTCACCTCCGTCATACTGAAGGAGCAACAAAAGAACACCTTGTATGACATCCCAATACCACATCAAAGGTATGAAAGATGTTATGCGCGTAGAAAAGTGAGCTGGGTGTTCCCAAACAGCCCTTTAAGATGAGTAGCAATACCCTGGAGATGGATGGGGATGCAGATTTTATTCATACATCAATAATCAAGACGACACAAATAGTTTTGCAAAGTTTGTCTGTTTTAATGTCAAGTATCTAAAACAGGGAGTGCAACGAACATCAGCAATCGCTCGATACTCTGACTCTAACATATTAAGGAAAAAAATGTATTTTTATAAGCAAAATGTGTCAATACTGATGTATAATCTACGTGTTACCAACATCATCCTACGTGGCAAACTACACAAACCTAACGGGAGGTGGGATTGGTTCTAAGTGAATAACTGAGCATAGGTTCTATATCTGTATAGAGTAATGAAGAGAGATAATTGGATTTAACAACAGGTGGGGCAACTAAGCCCTCCCTTCAAAATGGCCACGATGAACGTCACTAAATGTGCTACGTCTTATTGGCTACACATAATATAGGGGCCCCAACTACATGGTTCCCTACAATTGGTTCTCTTCTAACCCCGTCAGTACTTTTTCACCTACGTTAGCAGCACGCAGACTGAACAACCAGGTGTGGGTGGGCTCGTCGTAGCACCAGCTTCCCACCAATTAGCATATGATCTATCATCACCTCAATGGTCCAGTGTCAATTAGTGCTTTGAAGTTGGCCTTGAATTTGTACTGTTCTCTGAGAATTTTTAAGGAGTATGGGAACAATCCGGATCCCGTGTGTAGGTGTTATCATCTCACTCTTCCAACTTCCTTCTATCACGTGACTGGACAGCATGAAATTGAGCCTTTTTATGTATTTGATTTTATTCTTCATGGTCCTCTGACGTCTTTTGTTTTTGTTTGACCTCTCTGAACAGGAGCTTCTGTTCTTTCACGTTAATTGTATCCAATGTCAGCCAATTCCAGTCTGATAAGACCTTGGCTTTCTTGGCGCAGTGAACTTCTTAGTTGAACTTTAATTCTGTTTAATTAATTTGTTTTTCTTAACTGCGACACTGAAATGAGGCCTTCTTGCTTTGTTCAATACTGCTTATATGCGTAGTGGAAACATCCATCCTTTTCTTGTCCACATGTTCTATAGGGGTATATATGTATATGTTGGTACTTGCCGCAGTCTGATCTATTTAAAAGCAGGTGGCTAGCTTGATGATTTCTTTGCTGCTTTTGTTTCATTACATCTGTGCACGTTTAAACTAACTAAGCATCTTCATCAGGTCTATGGCAAAAGTCTTGTCATTTTGATCCCAAGATGTCACTTATCTTTGGCACCTCTTTGTGTTTCATAAATCGTCTGCCTCTCTGGATGTATATCCTTCTATATGGGTGTTGATTCACTGTGTATGATGTCACCATTTATCTTTGCCATTTAGTTTCTCTGCTTCTTCAGGAATCTCGTTGAAATGACCATTATATTGTCTTGGATGCAGGCATGGTTTCCTCAATGGGTACTTTACCTCCTATACTCTCTTAGGTATAGGTATTCTTATGGGTACTGCACAGAGTCCACAATCTTCTCTTTGCTGGTTTAACTGTTCAGTATATGTCACATACTTTCGTTCATACTTTTCAGGTAATATAGGTGGGGTTGCTGGAATGGGGGTACTTGTCTCCTCCTCTACACTCCCCCCACTGGGCGATTTATGGACCACTCTCACATCATCTTTTACATCTAGACATCCTGGTCTGAAAAAATGCTTCTTAGCGATCCATATTTATATGACTCCCTTCAAGCATTCAGCTGATTTCACATGCTCATCCTTGTTCCATGTCATGTGCATGCACTGTCCACGTGGACTGCAATAGATCCATCTTCCCACACACTTCTTATGGTCCTTTGGATACAGGAACTTTGTTCCCTCAGGTGCACAGATACTGGCCTTCACAAATCCCTTTATGGTAGCATTAATTGTCTGTGGCAATTCCCATCTGGTGATCTGAAGCCACTTGGTATTTGCTCCAACCTGGATTCTCAGCATGAAGATCAATGTGAACACTGACGAAGTCTGGCTGAACAGTCTGTGTTCATATGGAATAGCATCAAAGGCTTCTATTGATTTGGCAGAGAAGAAGTTCTCTCTCTTTATTCGATTTATCAGCTCCACAGATCTCTTATTCCTCAGGTGAGCATCTTCTTTTGAGAAACTATTAATGTTCAGGTCACCTTTAGGATACACCAACACAGGAACATTGGCATTCACCAATGTGCAGGTTCCTCCCTAATCTTTAGGCAGTATGATATAGGCCTTGGATCCACAAGCCCAATAATGATCCATGATTACTGCTGTTCCGATATTCATTCCTGGTGCATCGAACATTCGTCCACAGTCCTGATTCTCACCCATTTTTCTTGTACCATTGTTCCTGAATCACAATTTAGAACTCTCTAACGGTACTATCTGCAAGGGTCCTCCTCTATCTTCGACCGATGTCAGCAGTTCAGCAAGTTTTGCCCATAATGGTTTACACAACATTTGTGCATTTTCGATTGTTGGTTGGTATTGACCCATTATTACCCAGTCTATGCAGATTACTACTCCTTCCCAGCCATCTGGAGATAGAACAGTTCCCCAAATTGGCATCTGGCCTCTGTTTTTCCATTTACGGATGTGTTCTGTAGATTGTCCTGGAACTTTCAATTTTGTATTTAATTCTCTCCTTATTCCAGTTCCTTTTACTCCAGGTTTCTCATATCTGATCACAATATTCTTTGTCTTGGCATTGTTTCTTGTCTTTATATCTTGAACATAGTTGTCTTCATTTGGATCTATCCATTCAGTTGCCCATTTGAGAGAGGCTGTTCGGCCCATGAACTTGCCTCTTGTACTACAGAAAGCTAGGTGCACTATGCAGTGTGCAGGTAGGACATCTATTTCAATAGCTATGAAGATCTTTGACTTCCCCATGCTGCCTGGCAGGAGTGCACATACAAACCATTCTTCATCTGATGTCCTTACAACTTCTTTCATGTGTTGGTGCCATTTGTTGTTTTACCCCAATGTGCTGTGATGTCCAGATCATCATTCAGTTCATAATTATCTTCTTGGGTGCTTCTCTTGGTTCTCAAAGTCTTCATGTAGTTTTCTATGACCACATCTCTAAACATTTCAACATAGCTTGTTGTGGCTGGTTTGTTTGCAGGTACATCCATCCGGGTTCCCTGCGTAGACGAAAGTTCAACAAGTCTGTCTCTATCCATCTGTCTTTTTCTAGCAGCAGCTAATGACGGCCATAAAGTTTCTACTATAATCTCCACGCGTAACTTTTCTTTGGGACTTGTGCTTGGGCCTTTTTTCACTGGACCAGGTGTGTCTGCATGTATTCTCTGTGTAGGCCCAACCTTCATCAACCCCTTACCTTGCCTGATTCACCGACTCTGTCTCCGGTGTTTAAAAACATTTTCTGAAACAAATTCTGTGTATGATTGATTACTAACAACATCCATGTCAAGCAACTGCAGCTGGAACGCGCTCGCGCAGCACCACGTCTGCCCTGAACGGAATCATTCCGTCGATCATCCCATACAAAGATGGCAGCCCGCGCGGGTACACGCATGCGCGGATGTTCCCAGGGCAACGCTTTTGTGCTTGGGTAGGCTGTGCGACACGTCCTCGAGGCGGGCGGCTTCGAGCAGCGTCCCACAGGCGATCGTGCTCACAAGTAAGTCAATGGTCAATGAAAGCGGGTACGAGTATGCCTGAGCGAATAGATTATCAACAGTTAATTAAGAAATAGGGATAACTTTTTCACCCCAGATCTAACGGCATTAATAGCCATTCGGTAGGAGTACATATGCACTATGGTCGCCCCCTCTCCTCTCTCCATACTTACAGTCACTCATTTGTGAAGCCACAGCCTGATACAGCCAATACACCCGGCGAGACATCTTGGGTCTTCTGACCGGGTGAGTCACGATGAAACTATATTCACATAATTGAGATTCTGATCCCTCACCAATGATCTGATCCTGACAAACGGTTTCTGTCATGTTATTTTAACTACACAGGTGGCCATGAATCCTTTATGGGTACCAAGGAAAGCAGGTTAGTTTATTTCTACCCCTGTGAGATTCTCATTTTAGTTTCTCCCAACTCATCATGAATCTAATTAGTGTATCTTTATACCCTCAGGAATCCCCACTGAATTTTGAGTTTTGAACTTTGTTGAATCTAAAACACATCCTGCCCTGAAGATGGATTTCCTACAAATCCGAAACGCGTTGGCACTGACAACTCAATAGGAGTGTCTTTAGAAACTCTGAGCCGATTGAATGGCAAGGCTCAGAAGCAGGAAAATTGAAATTGCACAACAGATTTTGTTCTGTGTTGTATTTTGTATATGAATTACCTGTTCAGATTGTACTGCTAAAAAGTGTACCCTACCTATGTTTCCTATAATATTTGTTTTTGTCAGAGAGCATTTTGTCCAGAGCAACTGAAATGCTGTCCTTTGTTTGTGAATTATAAACTTACTTTGATATACTTTTTTTGGGGAATTGAATTTTTTGATTCTCACACTTTTTATATTTGAAAGTGTGGGAAGTTGAATTTAATTTAAATGTGAATGACATAACTTAATGTCTCCCAGGCCAGCCTGTTAACTGTGTCTGCTTCCAGCCGGATTGTTTGTTGACTGGGGGCTTACAGCAAAATAGAGCTGGTGATACCAGGTGAACCACTTTAACACTTCAATACTTTAAAAATCTGATTAAGCTGATTGCTTTTCTCTGTAATTATTGAAAATGTGCCTTACTGAACAATCACTCCCATCTGTGAGTGCTCTGCTTTCAGTAAGACTGAATCACCCATTGGGATATCATTCCCACTAGGAGTGCAGTACAGGGCTACCGACTGGCAACAGTCTGTGCATGTTTTGTTTTTCAGTATTCTGAATCTCGAGTGACCTCAAGCTTCTCCCTGCTGCACCTGAAGTATTACATACCTACATTATATACAATACGTAAGACTATTTACTTTGAGTTACTTTATTTTAGAAATTAGTAGTGCCTCCCACCTACCCTCTTTAAGCTCAAGTATCTTCTCATCTTTTCTTTGGACAGGAATTACTATGTAGGGTCTAGGCTGCCTTGTAGTTGCCATGCTCACCATTTCCTTCTGCTCAGAAACATATACAGGAGTCTTGGCCCCTTGTGCTCCTATATAAAGTGCAGTTCTCACTGTGAATGAAAGCAATATGAGTATGAATACAATGCATGTGTAAATTACACAAAGGTATGTCACTTTGCAACATCGGCTTCTTGGACAATGTGTATGTCTGTTCTCATTGGGGAACACAATGTTACTATTGAAATTCCCCATTTCGATCATTTGATGCTAAGGAAGGAAAAACAAACTTTAGTGGCTCTGCATTTTTAGATTGCTTTCTGGAAGCTGCTGTCTTCTTCAACATTTATCCTTTATCAATTATGTGCTTTCTGAATGCTAAGAAATGACTTTATCTCTATCTCTGGAACCAGTGTTTTCACCAGTCGGGATGCAAATGTTCCTTTATTGTGAAGAAAAATGACCTCTTAGTCCGGCTTCATTTATCAGCTCCCAATCGATGCCTCAAATCTTTTACAGTCCAGATGACATGTAGCTGCCCTGTCAGCATGAACAAAAAGTGTTGTCTTTTATTCACTTCCTTGATCTGTCCCTCAGAGGAAAGTTTCTACAGCACTCTGTTATTTCTTTCAGAATAGATGCTCACTTGGATGATAACACGTTCCAAGATCATGTTTAAGTTTGCAGTGTTTCTTGCATCTCTAAGGAATGTGTGCACATCAGTGTGCCTCCCAACAAGATGCAGGTATTCTTCAATTAGACACAAGAACATCACACTGACCAGTCTATGAGCTGCTTCGTCTGATAGGGGCATATGTGCTCTTCTCACTGTACTCTGGCAACTTCAAGAAGTGTTCTGCAATGACTGTGAGCAATCTTCTTCTTATTTTTTTCATTGTCAGGATCTCGAATGAAAGCTGGAATGCGGCAAGTTCTCCCCACCAGTGATGGATAAGAACATAACATTAACTCAAAATATGTAAGTACGTGCCTAGAAAGGTCATCACTGGGTAACACCATGAGTAGAACCAAACAAGAACTCAGTGTGAAAACAATCAGGGTATTGTATCCTCTTCTAATTGCTGTTTCCATGATCAGAATCTGGCATATTCATATTCTTATCAAGGTTTAAGCATGCCTCAGTCCAAAGTCAATAACCCTTTCTCACTTTTCTTGTTGTCAAGGCTTTAAGCATGCCTCAGTCCAGAGTCAATAAGCTACTGTGGCTTTAAGAATGCAGATCTTTCCATTACTCTGCAACTAGGATGCACAGAGTGTTCGAATGTGTGCTTTGACCCTTTTATTTATAACTCAAAAGGGAGTGTTAAAATCAAGACACAGTCCAACTAAAGGGTTCTTTACACTTTACACTTGTCATGTTATGCATCCTTCTTCTTCGTCATCAATCTCGTCTGCACATGCTGTGGTTCTTCCCCAATTTTTGTAGCTTCTTCGCCAAGTGGTGTAGGCAGAGGTGTTTCTCCAGTGTAGATTTTTATATCTCCATAGAAGATCAAAGCACACCTACCCTGCAATTCGACAGCAGATGGCGTTACGTCCTCAACTACAAGAGGACCGTTGAACCTAGGTTCGTCCCACCTTTTCCTTGTGTGGTTATGAACTAGGACTGCATCTCCGGGGTATAATGTGGGAAGTAGAAATTCCAGGGGGTTGGGTTGTTGAAGCATCTCCTTCTGTGTTCTATACTGCCCTACACCCGCGTCTCTGCAGCTGTCCTGAAATTACAGAAAAACTGGAAGTGATCCAGTTCAAATAGTTTTGCAATTCCAATCCTAAAACCTCTGACGTCGGCTGAGCATCACTTCTAACTCAGGATGGAGGCATTAGGGGTGTTCTCATTCGCCTTACTGTCACGATTTCATGAGGCGTAAGATGGTGGTCAGAACCTGGTTGGTTCCTTAATACATATAAGGGCAGTGAAAGGCAATGCAATCACAATTTCCTCAGAGTAAGCTTCAACTTGGCTGTTCTTTCTTTTAAAAGGTCATGGAGCTTTTCACAGATCCCATTTCCTTGCGGATGATAAGCCGAAGAAAACTTGTGCTTTATACCAAGCAACAAGCTGATCTGCTAAAAAACTGTATTAACAAAGTGACGTCCATTATCCAATCTCATTACCTCGCATACTCCCCTTCTAGGAAACACTTCTCGCACTAGAAATTTGACTTCACAGGTAGAGTCTGGGTGTGTGCATGGACAATCCTCTATCCATCTAGAGAAGGGACACACTACAACAAGCAAATATCTATATCCTTTGCATACTTGTATCATGTCGACATAGTCGATATGCAAGTGCTGAAAAGGGCCATTGGGTCTTGGAATGACTCCCCTCACTATGCGCAGTGTATGCCCAGCAGTGAAGTGTTGGTAAACAATACAATTTACCATAAAAAATGCAACATGCTACATTAGGGATGCAAACCAATCCTCAGCAATGGTTACAGCAAGATTCTCCCTAGTTGTATGCGCTGGGTAGTGTTGCTGTTCCAGCACCACCCTTAGGAAGGCTATAGACATCACTGGTTTACCAGTACTGTCTTGTCACCACAATGCTTCAGAGGGGTTTAAGGAACACGCTCTTCACTTGCACAACTTATTTTGTTTGTTTGTTTGTTTGTTTTATTCACTTTTTATGCGCGCCAGACCCAAGGGTAGCAGGGCGCAACAGTAAGAAAATGCAAAACTTACATGGTTACAACATAGAATGATGTGCAGTGTACAATATATGTCTCTAGATCACAGATAATTACAAAATATACAATGTTCAAGGTGTGGTCAATCGGAATTAAAGAAATATACATTAGACTTTGACGCAAATGATTACAGTGGGAGGTAGGTGACACAGGTCAGCTAAGGTCATTAGGGGTTAGGAGATGAATTACATTTTTCCTGAAGCGAAAGTAGGGCAAGTCCACTCTCAGGTCTTGTGGCAGTGAATTCCAAGTTTTTGCAGCCTTTACAGGGAAGCTATTTCCTCCGATCGTGGTGAGTCTGAAGTCAGGTATTATCAGACAGTTAGAACTGACAGCCCTGGTCGGTCTGAGAGATTTTCTCCTGTGGAATTTGTCAATCACGTATCTGGGGACGGAGTTATTAAGGGCTTTATGGGGCAGAGATAGCATCTTGAGTTGTATTTTGTTGTCAGTGGTCAGCCATTTGTGTTGGCGTCTAACGGAGGAGATATGGGTTCTTTTGTTTATGCCAAGGGCTGCTCTCAAGGCATTATTTTGTAATATTAGTAGTCTTTGAATTATTGTTTTATTGGCTCCGGAATATAGTGCATTACAGTAATCAATTGTGCAGAGTATTAAGGCTCTGGCTATTATTAGAAAGGAATGGTTAACCTGCTCTTATCAATTTGCAGGTGTAAGCCATAGAGGAGGCAAGGGATTTTACCTGTTTATCAAGTGATCAGGTGGAATCAAGATAGAATCCAAGGGTTTTTACATCCTTGGACACTTGGATGATATTCCCGTCTATATTGAATGAGGAGAATTCCTGGCCTAGTTTTTTAATATTGCTTCGGGTGCCCAGGATTATCAACTCAGTCTTATCATCGTTCAGACAGAGGCCATGAGTGGCCATCCATGTCTGGATGATAAGATATACCGCGTTCACAAATTCTGTGTCCTTCACGTGATCCCCAGAAAGCGGGAGGAGGATCTGTGTATCATCTGCATAGTTAGTGTAGGTGATACCTAGATGGTCCAGATCATCAAACAAGGGCTTAGTGAAGATGTTGTGTAGAGTTGGGGAGACACAAGAGCCCTGGGGGACACCACATGAGATGGGGGTAGGATCTGCCGCTGCTGAGGGAGAGAAGACTCTCATGGTTCTTTCGCTCAGGAATGACTCGATCCATCTGATGGCTTCCGGGGAGAAGTGGGCGGCGGAGTCCAGTTGACTACAGAGGACTTTATGATCCATTAAATCAAAGGCAGCTGAGAGGTCCAGGAGTAGCAGGAGTATTGTCCTCCCTTTGTCTCTCAGCTCATCAATTTGGGATTTCAAATCAATTAGGGCAGTTTCTGTTCCATGTAAAGGACCAAAGCCCGATGGTCTCTCTCCTAAAAGGTTATGTAATTCTAGATGCTTTTGAATTTGGTTATATGCAGCTTTGTCCAGTTTCTTGAGAAGAAACGGTACCATAGTGATGGGGTGGTAATTAGTAGGGATGAGGGGGTCTAAGGTCTGCTTTTTAAGGAGGGGGAGCACCCAGGACTGTTTCAGGTTGGCAGGGATGGTGCCTGAGGCAAAGAAGGCATTAATCAATTTAGTGATAAAGGGAGATCATTCTCTAGCAGCGTCTTTTATTAGTTGTGCTGGGCAGATGTCACCTTTACAATTGGAAGGTTTGAGCGAAAGGATGATTTTTTCTACTTCCAGGGTGGTCATTTCGGAGAAGTGGAAGGTATTGCTGTGCGCCAATAAATTATTGTTGTGAGGCATTTTAGGCGAGTCCTGAATTTTGAGTGTTTCTTTTTTTTGCTGAATTTTATTTTGGAGTGTGATAATTTTATTTGCCAGGGCTTGTTGGATATCTGTGCATATCCTTGGTGCAGGTGTCCTGTGTGGCGATTGGCGACTCGAGTTCTTTTAAAATGGAAAAGAGCTCTTTCATGCTGGAATTGGATTTGGCTATACGATCGTCATACGAGTTGCGTTTTGCCTGGCAAACTTCTTTTTTGTATAGCGAAGAGAGAGAGGTTAATTTAGTGTTGTTATCAACTGAAGGGCAGAGCCTCCAAGTGGTTTCACTTTTTCTTTTTAGGATACGTAGGTCTCTTAGCTGTGGTGTAAACCATTTGTTTAGATGAGCTTTAGGTTTGCTTGATCTAAGTTTGAGAGGTGCCAGTTTATCTAGAGTGGAGAGCATAATGTTGTTGAATTCTTGCACTAAGGTACTAGGATTTAGATTTTCTGATAATGCGTTGAGGGTGGGTAATATAGCTGGGATGACTTTCTCTGCAGTAATGCATTTTTTTATTTCTGGTTAAACATGGTGGCGCTAGTGGAGGGGCCATAGGGTTTGGTCTGGAGGTGGCTAAGTTAAAGGACACCAATGAGTGGTCTGTCCAAGGTAAGGGCATTATGGAAGAAATAGTGGCTGAGCAGTTGCAGTCTGCTATCCAATCTAGGGTTCTCCCCTTCAAATGCGTGGGCGTGTCAACTTTTTTGAGTTAGGCCTAGTGCGTGAATCATGTTAGCTACCACTTAGGCATTAGTATCCGTAGTGTCATGGAAACCTAAGTTAAAGTCCCCAAGAAGGATTAGTTGAGAACAAGGTTTGAGGTTGTTAGTGAGTAGGTTATGGAGATCCACTTCAAAGGTGCCTAAAGGGCCTGGAGGTCTATATAGTAGGTGAATAGTGAGTGATTGATTATTATTTATCTGGAATTTGGCAGATAAGGTTTCACAAGATTGAAACAATTGGGTAGGGATTAGTCTGAGGGAGAGGCTTGTTTTGGAAATTATGGCAATACCACCACCTCTTGCACCTTCTCGGTCTTGTCTGACTATCGTGTAACCATCAGGGATGGCTAGCATAAGCGAGGGTCCTGCGGCATTATGTAGCCATGTCTCAGTAATCGCGAGAAAATCAAGGTTGCCTTCTGTGATTAGGTCGGCTATGTCAAGGGCATGGGCGACGAGCGATCTCACATTAAGGAGTGCTCCTGCGATGGGTGGGGTCTTAGTGACATCTGTAGCTTGGAGGGATTTAGTAGTAGATGTATTGGGTGGCTTAGGCTTGTTATTATGAATTGGGCAGGCATCAGAATTGGGTGTAGGGAGTGGCAATGGTAGCATAGTATGGCTCGGTTTACTAACCTGCTGATAGTTAGTTTTGATGTTGGTAGGGGGAAGAGACCTGCAGAGAGGTTCGTGCAATTTGGTTAGTCTGGCGCGAAGTCTAAGGTTTCTGCTAAGTGTAGCACATGGTAGTGATACAAAGGTAACTGTCTCAGGGGACCCGTAACTAGGATGTAAATATTGGCCAGGAGTGTTACAGTTCAGGCGTGTTGCAAACACCAAGGGAGGCAAGGTGTGAGGTTGGTTAACATCTAACATGATGAGCAAATGTAGGATAGTCCTCAGTAGGACTGTGTAGATAGCTGGCAGATACACAGTTATATAAATGTGGACTATCTAGAATACCATACTGGCAGTAGGCGGGAACAGTTGGCGACAGGTTTATCTAGGTTCAAGGAGCGCAGTGTGTACTAAAAAGCAGGGTATGAATGGGTGGAACAATTTAGCAGCAAGGTTCACCTAAGTACAAACACAATGTATGCTAGACATGCCAGCAGGTAGGAGCGATTTAGCAACAAGGTTCACCTAAATACAAAACACAATGCCCCTCATTACGACCCTGGCGGAGGACCATGGTGCAATTTGCACCATGGTCCATGGCGCTAAGCTGCCAACTCCGCCATGGTGGTTGGCGGACTTACCGCCCCATTCCAACCTTGGCGGGGCGGTAAGTCCCCAATCCCCATTTACCCTTCCCCATTCCCATTTTTGCCCCATAGGGTATAATGGGAGTGGGGAAGGCGTTAATTACGCCACCGTAAATTACGGTGGCGTAATTAACAACAAGTCCCGTAGCGCCATGGATTTTTCCGCCTGCAAAAAGCAGGCGTAAAAATCACCATGGCGCTACGGGAACTCGTAGTCTGGCGGAAAGGTACGCCATGCTTTACGCCGGCGTAAACCCCTTTCCGCCAGGGTCGTAATGAGGCCCGATGTATACTAGAAATGTCAGCAGGTAGGAGCGATTTAGCAGCAAGGTTCACCTAAGTACAAACACAATGTATGCTAGACATGCCAGCAGGTAGGAGTGATTTATCAGCAAGGTTCACCTAAGTACAAAACACAATGGGCCTCATTACACGGTAGGCGGTAAACCATGGCGCTATTAGCGCCATGGTTCATGCCGGTAATTTACCCGTACCGCCTTGGAGGAAAGGGGAATTACCACCCTATTCCAAGGTTGGCGGGGCGGTAATTCCTCCTTCCTCCATTGCCCTTCCCCATTCCCATTTTTGCCCCATAGGGCATAATGGGAATGGGGAAGGCGCTAATTATGGTACCGCAAATTGTGGTACCGTAATTAGCACCCTGGTCCCTTTGCAGGTTGGATTTTTAACGGCTGCAAAAAGCAGGCGTTAAATTCCCCAACCTGCAAAGAGACCTCGTAGTAAGGAGGTAAGGATTTACCGGTACCGGTAAAATACCGGTACCGGTAAACCCTTACCGCCTACCGTGTAATGAGGCCCAATGTATGCTAGAAATACCAGCATGTAGGAGCGATTAGCAGCAAAGTTCACCTAAATAGAAGATGTATACAATGTATGCTACCAATGCAATCTATCGTTCCTCTGCTGTTTGGGCTGGGGTGCAGTGATATAAAGCATGTATGGCAAGGTTGGGTCTCTATGTAGAGAACCTAGCTTAGGATGACCATAAATTGGGTGCATACCAAAGAGCATAGTTTTAGGTGATGCTTCATGAAGGGCAGGTGCTATAGGGAGGTAGTTAGGAACTGATAATATGCATGTATGAGATACACCAATACAGCATAGGAACAGTAATAGAGTATGCCTTCATTTGCGGATATGCTTAGTAACGTTATGGTGCATACATTTAGTATAAACGTACTCACTTTGAGTCAGCATAACTGTAAATCAGATAGAGTCTTGGCAGTGGCGGATTGTTCAATGACTCTGAAGAAGGTTTCAGATGGCGTAGCCTAAGGAGGACTTGATGAAGTTAAAGTTATATTGTCATTTGATCAAGAATCAGTAGGCCACCACAGGTACACTTACAGCCTGATGCATTAGGTATTGGCCATGTGCACAGGAGCTTAGAGGGGTGGCCACGCCACGCTCTCATTAGCGAACAGGAGCTGAACAGGCCTTTTCTCAGTGGCCTTCGCTCCAAGTGGCCGGCTTCTGCCTGCCGGTATGGCCTTCTGGGATATGAGATGCTCCCGTTGCCTAGCAGCAATGGGAAAGCCTCGTTTCCATGCCGTGCTTTCCGTCGGCCATCTTATTTTCCTATTGTGGTGCCTCCCTTGGAGCTCCATTATCATCATTTCATTCATTCCTTAATTCACATCAATGGTCTCAATATTCATCATCCTTATATCTGTATTTGCTATGTGCTTGGCTGCTCTGTCTGCTGCTTGATTTCTGCACAAGATAAAATCTGTCCCTTTCGTGTGAGCAGTGCATTTAACAACTGCTGTGCCCACTGGGAGTTGTAGTGCCTTAATAAGCCTGTCCAATAATGCTGTGTGCTGCACTGGCGTGCCGTCCGCTCGGAGGTAGCCCCTCCTTTTCCAGCACATTAATCCTGCGTGCAGCGTCAACTTCACATAGGCAGAGTCGCTGTACACTGTTTTTTCCTGGTCTGCGTGATTCTCAATCACGAGTATGAACGCCAATAATTCTGCAGCTTGTGATGAATAATGAGATGGCAATCAAGTACTAACAAGCACTCGAAATTCTCCATTTGCCAGATGTTTTACCACAGCGGCACCTGCGTATCTTTGTCCATCATTTTGACAAATTCTCAAAGACCTGTCAATGAAAACAATCTCTGCCCCTGTGAGTGCATTCTCCTTTAATCTAAGGAGCTTATCACAGAACTCTTCATAGTTTGTGCAATCATGTATGGGCTCTCCCTCTGTGATTGGCTCAGCTATAAACATAGCTGGGTTCACTATTTTAAATCAAACTATTTTAATCACTGGATTTGATATGACTACCTCATAGGCAGAAGCTCTTTGAGAAGTCAGCGTGCCCGTCGGTTTTTCCAAAATGGCAAATAGTGCGAGTTCAACAAATAACGTCATAGAACATCCCATCACTATGCTTGTAGCCTTTTCTATGGCGAACGCGGCGGCTGCCAAACATTGTTCGCATGGAAAGTAACCTCTCATTACCAGGTCCAAAATTCCACTTTAATATGCAAGGGGCTTGTACCCCAACAGGGTTCTCTGTGTGAGTACTGCTGTCATAAAAAGTACCATCTGTATGCAAGAATAAAAATAATTCCTCTGCATAATTGGGGATCCCTAGAACTGGGGCTGTGCAGATTGCTTTTTTCAATTCATCAAACCCTTCTTCCATTGCCTCAGTCCACACTATGTTTTATTGCGTTCCCTGTGCTTTCTTGAAGGCCTGTAAGAGGGGCCTTGTGTACGAGCAGTAGTCAAAGACATGCTCTGACATAATTACTTAGTCCTAGAAAACTCTGCATCTGTTCTTTCGTGTGTAGCTTAGCCATTTTTAAAATTGCCTCAGCTCTTTCAGGGGTGTCCTTCTTTCCCTCATGTGAAATTAATTGGCCTATGTACAACACTTCTTGTTGACAATATTGTAACTTTTATTTGTCAACGTCAGATTCTTTGTCAGCAAGTATAATCATCAGCGGAACAGAATCGCGTCTGCACTCTTCCTCCGTGGTGCTGCAAACTAAAATGTCGTCTACGTATTGAAGCACAAAGCTTTCTAAAGCAGTATTGCTCAAGTCCATCTGAAGGACACTATTAAAAATTGATAGGACTCACAGTACCCCTTGGGCAGCCTTGTGCTTTTCAGGCGAACTTGCGAGTCGTTGTGCAATGGGATTGAGAAAAATGCATTTTTCAAGTCAACTGGTATATTACACAGAATTGTAGATGGATTCGGGACTAAAGGGAACTCGACCTCTACAATTTGGTTCATTCGGCGAAGGTCTCCAAGAGCCCCCTTACTTTTTTCATGGGGTACACTGACATAATAAATGGTGACTCTGATGTCACTAAGATACCTTGCTCCATCATGGCAGAAATTGTCTTAAAAATGCCTTCATCTTCCTCTTGAGACATAGGATATTGTCAGGCTCGAGGTAAAATTTCTTCCGGTTTCAATTTAATCTTCACTTCCCCAAGCCCTTTTAGTAAGCCTACGTCATAGGGGCCAGTGGTCCATAATGAAACTGCCACTTTCGCCATATCTTCATCAAAATATTCAGGATGCTTCTGTGCTAGCATCATACTCTGGGGAACTTCTCTCTTAATCGCCTTTACCCAATAAGTAATGCACATTTCAAATATCACAAAATCATCAGATAGGTAATCTCCAAACAATTTCTCATCAGTGAGATCTGTCACTCTGCAGCCTTCTTCGATGGCAATTATTGTGCTCCATCGTCGATCCTTATCATCAGTTGCATCAAGTAAAGCCAGATTTCCTCTGACTGTAGCTTCTTCTATGTCTAGTATGTCTAAAGGAAAAATGTGCCCCTCCTCTTCATCCATGGGTATCTGAGGCCTAAATAGAAATTCATCTGGTATCCTCATGGTCCTACCTACTAGACCTGGTAGCCATGTTAACAGAATGCATTTGCCATAATGGAACATCTCGGGTTGAAGCAGTATCGCTCTAGGAGCTATCTGCCCTGCAAATGCCATGATCATTTCGCACACGTTTAAATAATGCATTCCTGGTGTTGAGCATATTATGCATTTGTCTGTAAACGAAATGGTCATATTCAATTTTCTCATCAAATCTGGTCCTAATATGTTGACAGGTGTTTGCCTTGAATAAAGCAGTGGCACCTTCACATCGAATTCTCCTACGGAGACTGGTAATTCTTCTGTGAAAGGAACTCGACTTGTTGCTCCTGTAAAGCCCTGAGTATTCATGGCATTGCCAGATATTACAAATTTGCCCTCATGTATACACAAGCGTGTTGCACCCGTGTCCACTACGAACGAAAAAGCTTTGCCGCCTATATTTACCTCTATCCTCGGTTCCTCATGAGGATTCAGTGTTACAGATAGGACTGAACACATCAGGTCTCCCAGTGAGCTGTCCTATTGCGGGTACAGTCTCACTCCATCACTCGTGAATTTGTTTCCTCCATCAAAAGTGACACCTCCTATTCTACGCTTTATTGGCGATTCTGTGTTTGTGTTCTGCTGAAGTTGCATAGGAGATTGCTTTGATTCTCTTTGTGGTTGGTTACCTGCCATTTGCTGTGAAAGCAAGCCTTGCTGCACTCTCGGTGCTTGCTGCTGCACTGTTTGATTTTGCGCAAATCCATTTCCGTTCTGCTACAAATATGCAGGTGGATTTGGCACTCCCTGGGCCTCATTACAAGGTCGGCGGTAAGGGGTTAACGGCGCCGGTAAGGATGCCGGTGCAGTTAACCCCATTACCGCTGTAAAACCATCCACCCTTAGCGGGAGCCGCTAAAGGACCAGGGAGCTAACAACGGGCCTGTTATTAACAGGCTCGTTGTTGGCTCCCTCCCCATTCCCATTGAGCCCTATGGGGGCTCGAATGGGAATGGGGATGGGTTCTCTGAATGGGGAAATACCGGGTCCTCCAAGGTTGGAATGACCTGGTAAGTCCCCATTGGCATATGGGGCAACCCCCTCTGACCGTGGGGTTGCCCCATATGCAAGTCTGACTGTGTCAGTGGCTCTAATGCCTTGGACACATGTATTTTTAAATCTGACCATCTTACTCCCTTATCCATAGGTGAATATCCCTCTGGATCACATATATCATGTCTCTCTTCCCTCTGGAAGCTTTCCCTTTCTTCGTCTGATACTTCTTGTGCCCAACTCATGCGACTTCTCTCATCATCATCTCTATTTAATGTTAGTCTGTCTAAAGACAACTCCTTATGTCTCACACTACAGGAGGTTTCCTTTGTGTCATATAACTGAGTGCTCATGAGACGATCATTTTTTCCCTTCCCTTCTGATTCTTTCTGGGCTTGCATTTCGTGGTATACTTTGTCGATCGTTTCCCCAATACTCTGCGAGGAAAACTCGTCCTCTAGATTTACTCTAGACGTACTTGTTAATGACTCGGATTCGTGAAAAAATTCCTCTTTGTCTTCCCATGCTAACTGTGGATTGGGATTTCTTACTTCCCTTTCCAAATACTCAAGATCGCGCGCTCCCCTTTTGCATTCCATGTCGTCATCGACTTTGCTGCGCTTTCTTGCTTCCTCTGTCTTTGCCTTTCTTTTTCATATCTCTTTGTTCATATGCCCATCGTATCTCCTCATCCTTTCGCCTCTGTATTCTTTTCTCTCTTATCCTTTCCTGTTCATCATCTTCTATTCTTTTTCTTCCTAACCTTTCCTGTTCATCGGCAGTTCTTTGTCTATTGTTGCGTTTTTTTGTTGTTCTGCTCTCTCCTGTTTTTTAGCTTGCTCATCTTGATATAACTGTTCTTGTCTTTGTCTATCTTTTCTTTGCATTCCCTCATCTTTCAATCGTTCCTCTTTTTCTTTCTCTCTTCTATCTTGTTCGTCTTGATTTTCCCTTTGTCTTACATCCTTGATGCGTTTACCAGTTTAAGCAAATTCTGACCTCACACCCATTCATTCTGTAAGAGATCTATCTCATCAGTTTTATCCTTATCTCCTTTCCATCTCTTTATTTCTCTCCTTATATCTAGAGATGTACTTGCTCAATCACTTCTCTCCTTGTCGCGCCTCTCTTTGTCCCTCGGGACTTTGGAGGTTTTATCTTTCTCTGTATCTTTCTCTGGGCCATCGTCACTACTTTGCGTAGGTGACTCATATGACGGATTGCTATATCCCATTGCTGTTTTAAGTTCCCTTAATGGTTATAACCCTTCATCATTCATTGCCTTTTATTTCAGACGAGGCGGGCAGAGCGGAAGGCTCTTTGCCCCCCTCTTTGCATATGTTAAGTATCCAATCTAGAGGAGGCTCCTCCTCCTTTTTGTACATTTTCCAAAGGTCTAGACTCACTAGACGCTTTTCCAACTTTTTTCCTGTGTACGCCGCATGCAAATATGTCGTCATATGCTGCAGAACTGCCTTCGATAATGATCCACTTTGTGGCCATGGCATAAAACATTTTTTCTGCGGTTTCTTTAACGCACTCTGCACAGCATTGTTTAAGTGTAAGCATGTGCTTCGGTAGCTGTTTGCAGAGATGCACTAATGGAGTAACTTCTTCCATTTCTAACCTTTATTTTTCTCTTTGCTACTACTTGCTTTTGCTTTAGTTATAGTTTCCAATTTATGTCTCAATCAAAATACACTTATGAGCGAGCACCAATCGTCGCAAGCTTCAATCCCGTCAACATTTTTTAATTTAATCTTGCTAAAAAACAACCATCAAAGTTGTATTTTAAAACAATCACTTTTCGTGTCTCAACTTCATGCTTATCTTTTGCATAAAATGTCTTCTTTCAATTCTGACGTCATCACACCTTTCAATCACATAAAACAAACAGACAGACTTGACCGGCCAAATGTACTGTTCACAATCTTCCTCTTAAGACTCGTCTTTCCCTTTAAATTTCTGCGATTGGATCTTAAACCTATCTCTTTCTGGATCGTTTTTAATCGATCCCATCTCCTACGTCATACAATTTATGGGACTCTAGATAAAAGATTTCTGCTAGCACTCTTTAAAGTCTAGGAACAGGGCGTATTCTCTTATCATGGCCTCACTCACGACTATTCTTCTTTATATATTGCTCGGTCACACTCAAGTCAATATCTTCTTTCCCATATACATATGTATTATACTCTTACTGTTTTGTTATATTTTATCCCGCCTCCCTCCGTTACTCTCCTTTATTTACAATGCATGCATCCCTTTTCCACACTCTTTGGTCTATTCACTCACCGTTCGCATGTTTTTCTTCTTCGGACCCTCAAGATCACGGCCTTCGTTACCGCCTCTTGGCACCACTTTTTGATCCACTTCTCGTAGATGTGGGAGGGGTTTCTATCTGAAAATAGGGGTCCCGTCAAATCGTCCCTTGCAAGGAGTTGCCTATTATACGCACTATCTATGGGGAGCTTCACGTCCTGTCAGCCGAATGGCAAAGGTTGTGTGATATTGCCGAGACTCTAAAGTTTCTTATGCTGACAGCCGATAGTTATCTTATCTAACCATCGTATCTCTGCTACCAAGTGAGCTGGGTGTTCCCAAACAGCCCTTTAAGATGAGTAGCAATACCCTCTTTACCTGTAACCTGATGTTCAAAGCGCATATATACCCCCGGGTCAAGAGCGCTATATAAATAAATAAACAAACAAACAAACAAACCCTGGAGATGGATAGGGATGCAGATTTTATTCATACACCAATAATCAAGACGACACAAATAGTTTGGCAAAGTTTGTCTGTTTTAATGTCAAGTATCTAAAACAGGGAGTACAACGAACATTAGCAATCGCTCGATACTTGACTCTAACATATTAAGGAAAAAGTGTATTTTTATAAGCAAAATGTGTCATCACTGACGTATAACCTACGTGTTACCAACGTCAGACTACGTGACAAACTACACAAACCTAACGGGAGGTGGAATTGGTTCTAAGTGAATAACTAAGCATAGGTTCTATATCTGTATTCAGTAATTTAACAACAGGTGGGTCAACTAAGCCCTCCCTTGAAAATGGCCTCTATAAACATCACTAAATGTACAACGTCCTATTGGCTACACATACTATAGGACCCCAACTACGTGGTCTCCCACAATTGGTTGGCTTCTAATCCCTGTCAGTACTTTTCCACCTACGTTAGCAGCATGCAGACTGAACAACCAGGTACGGGCTCGTCGTAGCACCATCTTCCCACCAATTAGCATATCATCCATCATCACCTCAAAGGTCCACTGTCAATTAGTGCTTTGTCTGAAGTTGGCCTTGAGTTTGTATTGTTCTCTGAGAATTTTTAAGGAGTATGGGCACCATCCAGCTTCCGTGCATAGGTGTGATCATCTCGCTTGTCCAACTTCCTTCTATCACGTGACTGGAATTGAGCCTTTTTATGTATTTGATTTTATTCTTCATGGTCCTCTGACGTCTTTTGTTTTTGTTTGACCTCTCTGAACAGGAGCTTCTGTTCTTTCACGTTAATTATATCCAATGTCAGCCAATTCCATTCTGATAAGACCTTGGCTTTCTTGGCTCAGTGAACTCCTTAGCTGAACTTTTATTCTGTTTAATTCAATTGCTTTTCTTAACTGCGACACTGAAATGAGGCCGTCTTGCTTTGTTCAGTACTGCTTATAGGCGTAGTGGAAACATCCATCCTTTACTTGTCCATATGTTCGACAGAGGTATATATGTATATTTTGGCGCTTGCTGCGGTCTAATCTATTCAGAAGCATGTGGCTAGCTTGATGATTTCTTTGCTGCTTGCGTTTCATTGCATCTGTACACGTTTATTCTAACTAAGCATCTTCATCAGGTCTGTGGCATAAGTCTTGTCATCATGATCCCAAGATGTCATTTATCCTTGGCACCTCTTTGTGTTTCATAAATCGTCTGCCTCTCTGGTCTAGCTATCCTTCTATATGGGTGTCGATTCACTTTGTATGACGTCACCCTTCATCTTTGCCATTTAGTTTCTCTGCTTCTTCAGGAATCTCGTTCAAATGGCCATCGTATTGTCTTGGATGCAGGTATGGTTTCCTCAATGGGTAATTTACCTCCCATACTCTCTTAGGTATAGGTATTCTTATGGGTACTGCACAGAGTCCATGATCTTCTCTTTGCTGGTTTAACTGTTCTGTATATGTCACATAATTTGGTTCATACTTTTCAGGTAATGTAAGCAGGGTAGTTGGAGTGGGGGTACTTGGCTTCTTCTCTACACAACCGTACCAAATGTATCCCTGAACTGATCCGGTAGACATGAGCCTGCAGACACCACTGGACATAGAAGAATTATAAGGAAAGTTGGATAGAAGAGAATTAATGTCATGAAGAGAGAATATACATAGACACACTGAATCTGATGTATGGATGTTCAAAGACCGAAGATGTAACTGAAGCAATGAATTAAACATATATGCGAATATGAAGAAACCCACATACGCGTAGAAAACAACCGACAAGACGTGTAGTAGATACGCAGAAACTCAAGGTAGATAAGAGAACATAGAAGATTGCTAAAGTAGGTAATATAATGTGAGTAAAGCAGCCATGTTGAGAAAATGGACGTCGGCATTGTTTAATATTAATCAAGAAATCTCAAGGAGAGACACCAAGTCTGCAGAGTTGACAGGCACTGGAATCTCGTTTTTTTCAAGAACAAAGGATATTTGCTTGTCTCAGGATCAAGGATTCCCCAGCAAGAGACACAAAAGGAGTTGAATAGGATAAGCCATGAAGGTAGGACATATTTCTCTCAGGTTAAGTAAAGGAGTGAATATTTACGAGTGCCAAGTATTGAACAATCGAAGATGCAAGATTGCCAAGAGTAGTAATAGCAATCCAATATAATTAAATCAAATAGCACTAAAAAGAAGGACAGAATGAACAAAATCATAGTCTCCTCACACATGATGCAGGACTGGAAAACAAGTCATATTAAAAATGCTGCAGACAGAGATAGCAATGCACCTTCACTACCTTTAAGGTTCTGAGGAAGAGAAAAGTCAGCAAGGTCAACTACAGAGAAGAAGCCTTGGCTTATGGCCTAAATGATGAGAAGTGGTAGGCTAATTAGCTAAGAAAGACAGTTGTCCGATGTTGTTCCCTTGCACATGGGTTTCGTTGCTTAAGAGAGTGACAGCCAGTCATGAGAGCCTACTTGAAGGTGGACTATGCATTGTTGCTGAAGCCTATCCACTGCTGTTATTATGCTAATATCAGTATTTTGTGTAGTTAGACAGTGTTTAAGGCGTGCCTACCAGATAGGAGGCAGCCAATGGTGCTATGAGCCCTTATATGAACTATAGGTATGTATGTTCCCTTAACCAATCCCTCCACTCGATAGGTTTTTACTGTTTGCCACGTAGGATGACATCATAGCTGACGTATAATGTGGTTATATCATCTTTTGATCAATGGAAATGCGCTAAGAGTGTGTGAGCTACAATCTGTTTGCTCGCAGGGTTTCCCTACTTTATTGAACTGATAATAAAGTAGTATTGTGCCATATTCTTTGAGTCTGTCCGGTTATTTGGGCCTGAGATCATTTATTTAGTAATCCCATGCAACACTTGGTACGCTCCAGGTGCTACTGCACACATCTCAGAAAGGGTGACCTGCCAACCAGGTTGCCCTTTCCTAAGCTCCATGCCAAAAGCATAGTTTACACCTCTGCCCTGCTGGATCAGTATCCTGAAGTCCGTTTACGGACAGCGTCGGAACCAGCAGTGAAAACAAAGTCGGCAAGAGCTACACAGCCCGTAACGTGCCGTCTATTGCAAATGCAACTACGCCGGGATACCCACATGCTGACTTCGGAAAATCAAGTAAGTTCTAATGGTATATGCACTGCTAACAACAAAACTCTTAACACTCTATGTGATATGCACATCACTGAACTGACACAAATGAATTACGTCCCTGCACCCGCCTTGGAATGTACATCCCAAACCCCAGAAACCTGCACCCTATGAGACTCCAATACCCAAACACATTTCCACTCAACATCACATCTAAAGATCATGAGACCCAAGAACGCTTTCCTGTTACGACAAATGAAATAAGTATACCGTGTCAGGGGACGGCGGCTGGTGGAGTAATGGGATTTGTTCCGTCTTTGGGTGCCCTCGCTTGGAGGACTCGATCTGGGCCTTGCCCTGGCGGGGCTGGGTCTTTTGTGTAGGGGTGCGCGTGGGATCATACTGGCTGGCTCCTTGCGCTCCTTGACCTCCCAACCTCAATGGCGGGTGTGGGTTCCGATGCGTATTTGCACCATTGTGCGCTTTCTTCCCCTCGTGGGCGCTGCCATTTTGTGGGCAGAGACTGCCCCGACTACGTCAGCGAGCGTCTGCCCGGGGGGCGGGACAGAGTGCTGCCGATGGATTTTGGCTCAGGGGAGCGAGAGCCGGAAATTCACGGTGTCGAGGCAATTCATTGTAAACATGCCAATGACTGTGCTGCTGAGGGGTGCTCTGTTGCAAGCATTGAGAACATAAATAGGCAACCTAATACTTCTCCTGAACTAAACAGAAACATAAGGAAACAGTCTTCAATTGAGGCATCTAAAGGTCAAGGGGTTATGTCTACGGATAAAAACAACCAACGACTGAGCTCTGTTTTTTATGATTCATTTGACACAACCCCAGCAAATACTTTGCATTTAAACACTGTCTCTGATTCGACTCTGCTACTGACAACAAAGATCAGGCCTGAATGGACAACCTGACAGTGCAATCACTGAACGGAGGAAGTCTTTGGATGTGGTGAATAAGCTACTGATGGACCTTACCCAATTAAACTCTGCAATTAATACAAAGACCTTAACCAAAAACATGAGCATTGCAGAGAATGATGATTTTATATCATGCAAAGAGCAGTTGGCTGGTATTAAAAACACATCACCGTTAAGTGCTCCACTGGGGAATAAATGGGCAAGTGGGGCCCTAAAACAGAGGAGAATGGAGGCAAGTTGTTCACCTCCGCTAAATTGTTCTCAAATAAGAAACATAAATCAATTGGTGAACACACAAGGTTGTGGTCCTCCAACCCCTAAACAGCTGCCAACTAACAGGCCCAACATTCCTCCCCACCCTTCGTGTGTTAACAGTTCTGAAACCACTTAAAATGAGTCCTCCTCTGATTCTTCGCTTGCAGAACGTGCCTTTCCAAAAGTAAGGCGGTCGTACTCCGCTGCCCATTGTCGGCACAAGGTGGCAAAAAAGTACCTAGAAGCAGTGGGTATTGTAGTTCTGAAAGAGATGCAACCGATTTTAATTTTGCCCATCTCCATTACCCTAGCATCTTACTTGAAGATGTATGAACATTTGAATGAAAACTTACAATATTTAAGTACATTGAATGCTCTTATGAATGTCAAAATGTCTAAAATGGAAAATAACAACAGTTCTCTTGTATTAAACATTTTGGAAACACATAAAAACATGGAGGACTCCTTGAAAGTGTTAGCAGATCAGAAATGAAACAATAGCGAAGATAAAAAACTTCTCGCAGAAGTTGCCCGAGAAGCTATAAGCTTACTAAAACAAAAGCAAGCCTTACCGACTGCACAACTTGATCCTATGCAGCATGGACTCTGTAGCTGTTATCCTAACAATAATCGTTCAGTAGCTACAAGAGGACAAGAAGGGCATGCTCTGTGTAATAATGCGACACTTCACCTGTCTTCAGAAGTAGAGATCATATCTACACACTTAACAAATGAACAATCTGTAGCAGCGTCAAATCTGGTACTAAGCCAGCGTCCGGATGAACTGATTGATCAAAGTGGTCTGGGCAATAACAGTGCCATCATACAAACAGACTGTCCAGTAACTGATAATTTAGCCACTCAGCCTACCCTAAAGAACATAGAAGGAGCAGGGCTTGATAATCCATCAAATCCTTACACATCAAAAAATGGAGACGGGATTTGCAGGCTCCATTACACACAGTCAGAACGTATTTATTTATTTATTTATTTATTACATTTATATAGCGCGCAGACAGCCCGGGGGCATTGTGGCACTGTTACTTGTAAGGAAAACTTAGTTACAATGGGTACAGGTTGTGCCTTGGGTTAACAGTGAGGCAGTGACCTGTGATCAGATATAGGTGGTGTCATACCACGTAATGCATCCAGACTACAGGAACAACACATGCTGTGTTTCCTATCTTTTCTGCCGGGAACCAGATGACAGAAAAGAATAAAGCGATTTTGCCACAAATCAAGAAGACAAAAAATCAAGCAAAAAAGAAAAACTGTGGCAACAACAGCTTAAGAAAATTCCTCCGAAATCTCAAATTTGTGAATCTAACTGTTAACACCGGATGTATCGACCGTGCTGAGAAAACTAATGAAAAGGTAGATGTCCCTAAGCAAACAAGCATCGCAATAACTGAAGCACAAACAGACGAAGAAGTGTTAAATGAAATAATGAATATGTCCTTATATGTAGACATGAGTGATACAGAGGACAAAGAGGAACAGACACATGTTGATAATGATATTTGTACAATCACTATAACTGCCTCAACAAGCTGTAACATCACAGAGTCAATAGACCGGATGCCAAAATCAAATGGTAGACAATTGGTGACGGTTAATCTTTCTCAATTACCGTTTGCTGAGTTGAAACCATTGCAACCTAAAGAAAATTAAAAAATTCCAACACTTGAGGATCGCTGGAGTGTATTGAATAGGCCCTGTGAAAAACCGGAAATAGCCCCTCAAAACTTGATAACAGAAAAGGTAACCAGACCTGTAAACGCTAACCTGGTTATGTTGGAGGAAAAATGGGGGCGCTGCCTTAATCTAGAGGCACCTGCAGCCAATGAACACGCCGAGAGAGACATGTCCTACAACACATAATGAGAAGGTTTGTCGCACATCGGAGATAGGATTTGTGAACTCTCGGCAAGCGTTTTGTTCCAATGATCAGACTCTAGAAGAGGCGTATGACATGGGAACAACTGAGGCCTCAAATCAAGTGAAACACAAAATACCCTTGAACATTGCAGCCCCGAAGAAACTAGCCAAATATCCCATGGTTTTAGAACGGATCCTTGGAACAAAGGAAGAACTAATTTTGAACAGACCAAACATCCTGTGGCTATTCCATCATGTACCAACCTTGAGGTCGATTGAATCTAGTGACGTCAAAACTGTTGAATTTTTTAAAGACCAGCCGAAGGACAGAGTAAAACTACACAATGGGCCTCATTACACGGATGGCGGTAGGGATTTAACATTACCGGTAATGGAATACCAGTAACGTTAAATGCCCATGCGGATTACGACCCGGCTCACCGCCATTAGCGGCACCGCTAAGTACGGTGCCACTAATAGCGGTCAGTCCGCTTGCGCGCGACCCGCCATCCCATAAATAACAACATGGCGCTAATAGCACACCATCACAAGGCAAGTGCACATGGCAATAGCGGCATGGTAAATCCCCCAAAACCCCTAACCGGCATGGCGCTAATACTGCCATCGCGAACCACCCGTTAAAAGAACTAGGCAGTGTTAACACCTGCCACAGGTGGCCAAAATCAGCACAGGTGGAGGCAATGGAGACTGTGGCTGCTCAAAAGAAGCACACCACACCCCTTCCCACACCCCTTCCCACACCAAGATGGTTCCAATACTGGCAGCATTACATGGCCTGGAGGACCTGATTGCAGCGCCGCTGCTACAACAACAGGCAGCACAGAGGAGAGGCAGGAGGAGGAGGAGGGCTAGACAGGCACAGCAAGCACCACCATGCCACCTAATCATACCACAGAGGCACCCACCAATTCCCCGGATCAGAGCCAGTACATTTAACCTAACACCTGAGCAGATACACACCCTGTAACATCTGGACCGGGACACCATCACCAGCATCGTGGACATGATACACAATGACATTGTGAGCCTCATAGACATCAGAACTGCCATCTCCCCTCTACTCAAGGTGGTGACAGTGCTCCACTTCCTGGCCATAGGAACCTACCAGCATACAGTGGGGCAGATGCATGGCATCTCCCAACCAGTATTCTCACGCATACTGAACCAGGTACTCGATGCCCTCCTGAAACATGCACCCGAACACATATCCATGCCACGGACTGCCCAGGAGATTGCAAACACCAAAGTTGGCTTCTATTCACTGGCAGGCATCTCAAGTTGCATTGGGGCCATCGACTGTACACATGTGGAATTGGTCGTCCCACATCACAATGAAGTAGTGTACCGAAACAGGAAGCAATTCCACTCCATCAATGTCCAAATGGTATGTGACGCCAACAAGATAATCACACATTGCTGTGCCCGATTTCCAGGATCTACCCATGATTACATGGTCTTGCGGAACTCAACTATCCCCCGCTACATGGAGCGACAAATGGGACAACGTTTGTGGCTACTTAGTGAGTATCAGGCCAAGCACATGGCAGTGTGATTGGGGGGGGGTAGATAGATACTCCAACTGGGTGTAGCCTGTAGTCCGTCGCCCAAATGCACATACAGATGTCCGCAAATGTCCATCTGGGAGGGCAGCAACGTACTTGAGATTAACAGACATGCAAGTATATGCTACACAACACAGCTGACAATCCAATTCTAGTAACATCAAACATCAATCCTCATCCACATTGCACAACACTCCACGCCACGAAATACACAAATGTCACCCATGCTGTCAACATAGTCATGCAGCATTCCTACAGCACAACATCAACAATGCATTGTGCCCTTTGATGCATGCGAAGGGATACCCCCTAGCCATGGCAATGCATTACGAACCCATGGGACCACTGAAGTGATGCCTCTCAGCATGGCAACAGCAATATTGGAAGGATAGTACACCACCAGTGTGGTACCAAATGTGCCTGGCCACAGGGACACCTATGACCTGGCCTCACCCAGAACATGTCAATTACTTTTGGCGGCTTCAATGGGGCATGACTACTTGCAGGCTTGCGCTCACCTTTGCACAAAGCAGTTACACAGACCATTTCCATTCATGCAGTTGATTGTGTACATGAATCCCAATGATAGGTCAAAGTATGTAACTTGTAACAGCGCCTCGATGTCCATGGGCTGCAAGTGCGCTATACAAATGTGAATAAATAAATAAATATGTGATATGAACAGGCCACGCTTGCGTTGAAAAGTAACAGGACCCCATTCCTTCCCCCATATAGGTGATGCCGGCTATCCCCTGAAGAGGTGGCTCCTCACACCTGTATGGAACCCACAGAACAGGCATGAAGAAGAATACAATCGTGCCTATACCCGTACCCGCCTCGTGATCGAGCAGACTTTTGGACTTTTGAAGTCACGGTTTAGGTGCATTAGCAGGTCTGGTGGCGCTCTCCTGTATGGCCATGATAAGGTGGCAATGATCACCATGGCATGTGTCATGCTGCACAATATGTGTATCAGACGGAATGTGCCACCGCCCCCTGACATTGAAATGGAGGCACCTGATGAGGATGATGATGGGGATGAGGATGGAGGTGAAGGGGATGCAGGTCATGCAAGAGGGGATGGCCAGGAGGGACGTGCTGTGAGACAGCATTTGATCAACCAAATCTTCTGAGTACCATGTACTCGTACTGTCACCTGTATATGGCTGGTGATGCACTGGTGTCTGTTTGCTAGCTCACAATGGACCTTGGCGTCAATAAATTGCACATACACAATGAAGGAGTGCAGGCCTGTGTTTTGCTCAAACAACAGTGTATTTATGAACTGAAACAGAAAAATGTGCAAGTCCCCAATCATCCCACCACCCTTCCCCCACCCCCCACAACTCTCCCATCACACCCTTCCCCCCATCCCCCCCCACAACTGTCCCATCACACACTTCCCCCCACCCCCCACAACTGTCCCATCACACCCTTCCCCCCACCCCCCACAACTGTCCCATAACACCCTTCCCCCCACCCCCACAACTGTCCCATCACACCCTTCCCCCCACCCCCCACAACTGTCCCTCATGAGTCTCCAACAATGTTTGCGTCCAGGCATGCACACAGGGGAATGGACATTCACACCCTATTGGTCATTGGCAGTACCAGCATTTGGGGGCTGGCTGGAGGTGCGTCTGGCGGTGCGTGCAGAGCGTCTGAGTGGGCTTGTCTGCCGCGAACTGGTGGACGAAGAGGTGGCAGACTGTCCTGGTGCTGGTGGTGGTGGGATTTGGCGGTCCATTGCATCCGCAATGCATGTGAGCACCTTCCGGACGCGTATGAGCTCCCCACCCAGCAAGTCTGTGCACAACTCCATCCCCTCCCTGTAGTGCCTGGATGTCTCCCCGAGCTCCGCCCTGAGACGGGCAGCCTGCTCGACATGCTGACCAACCAGCACAGTGAGAGCCTGTTGCCACTGGATGATGCTGGCCAGGTCAAGGGCAGTGTCGGGCTGTGGGGGTGTGGCTGCTGCACATTCTGATGCTGGCCAGTGTACAGATGTAGGCTCCAGGGGGCTACTGAAGGCCTCCATGGTCTCGTCACCAGTGACGTTGGAGACAGGTGTGTGTTGGGGTGATGGCTCTGGGGTTCGAGCAGGGCTTGGGGTGTGCATGGCCAGGTTCAGATCTGTAGGCTCATCCACATCAGACAATGGGGCAATGGCTGCCGCCTCTCCTGCCGAACTGGCTGCAGCTGAGGGTGGACCCTCGGTGGCTGTGATTGGGGGGGATTGAACCTCCAGTTGGGGGGCAGTAGGGTTTGGCGTGGCACTGGCAGTGGCACTCAAACGATGTTTTGAATGCTGCAAATGGAGCCTTGAGCCTTTTCCCTTGATGTCGTTGGGGCGTCCTCGCTGGGCTGTGGCCTTTTTTTCTTCTGCACAGGGGGTGCCTGGGATGCTTCCTCGCTGTCTGTATGTGACCCTGTCGGGGACAAGAAGGGGGATGTCATTGGTTATGGTTCAATGTACTCAATGCAGGCTACATCATGAATTCAGTTGGGGCCATTGTGAAGGATGCAGGTGATGTGTCATTTCAGTGGCTCATCCATGCAGTTTTGTGTGTGGCACTTGGCTCTGTTGATGTGTGCATGTGTGTGTGTTTGGGTTGGGCACTGACATGGGCAGGGTGGGATGCATGTGTGGATGTTTGGCCATCCATGAGGTGATCCAGGGCGGACATTTGTGGGGACCTGTACATTCACATTGCATGCTTGCATCAGTGCACTTAGCTCCATCAGAAGTCTCTGCCACGCCATGCTCCATCCTCCCAACTCCCTCAATACATTTGACTCCGATGAGGTTGGCGCATGTCTCCTCCCACTCCTAACGTGATTGGTGACCCAGATCCGCCAGCGGTGGCAGTCTTGTGATTCTCTGCCAGGATCATTCTGACCCGGAGTCTCAGGTCATCCCATCTTTTCCTGCACTCACGTACAGTGCGCCTGCTGCTGCCCACAGCACTCACTTTCATTGCCACTTCATCCCAGATAGCCTTTTTCTTAAGGAGGGTCTCCCGCCGCATGTCATTTGCGAAGACCACTGCAGCATTGTCCGATAAGGTCTGAGTCAGCATGAGTAACTCCTCAGTAGAGAACTTTTCCTTCCGCTGGCGGTCTGTGGTTTTTTTCAGTGCCTTGGGCATGGTAACGGTGTTGCAATGGATCTCAGACAGCAAGGTAACACAAACAGGTCCAGGGGGCAGAGGATGGCAATGGATTGTGTTTTTAAAGATGACCGCCGTGCTCTTTCCCGTTCCTGTGCGATGACGCTCTTTCTGGTTCCGGTATTTAACGGTCACCGCTATTAGCGGTGACCACTATTTGCATGCTGCGTCAAGGCGGAGGTGCTATCTGCACTGCCGAGGAAGACGGTAAGTGACTTTTGGGGGAGTTTAGTGGCAAGGCAGCAGGTGCATTACCGGCATGGTGCAATGCTCGTGTCCACGTACTCGTAATGGTACGCTATTAGCGCCCTCCTGCGAGGGCGGACACGTTAAGGGCGCCATGCCAGTAATTTGCGGATTGTACCGCACAACGTGTAATGAGGCCCATTGACTCTAAAATAATCTGTACAATGCTATTAGATGCAGTTCCTTGTCTACTATCTTTGGGTTTTGACATCAATGAAATGAAAAAAGATGAATCACAACCAAAAACTGGCCATAAATTACACTTGGGGCCCCACAAACTGGTCTGTTCAAACACCTACCATCTCAGAAGTACGAAACTACAGCATCAGTAAATGAGGACATAAAAAAGAATTACGTAGTCTTAAGTTCAAAGGCTTTGTTCTCTGGGCCAGTTGCTCCTATGTGCTCACGGGTCACCATAACAGTGGATGGCAATGAAGAACTAACTAAAGCAATCCTGAAACAAACAAAAGATGGGTATGTCGAAAACGAAGCAAGAGATTGGAGTTGGTTGGCTACAGCTTTGGCTGGAAACAGTTCCAGCTAATGTCGGGAATCCTCACAAAGCTCAAATAATTCCATGAATCAGGCTGTAAATCTGGGCACCTGGAACACCAGAGGTTTTGCTCACCTATTTACCATGCCTTGGACCTGGATTGATGAATTAGATGTACTCTGTCTCCAAGAAACATGGTTAGATGTATGTCCCTTGGTAGATCATTTTGAAGTGGCTATCAAACCTGCCATAAAAAAAATAAGGGGAGACCGATGGCCAAAACGAGCAGTTCCAATTACAAATCGGAATCTGACGGAATCGCATCCCAAAAAAATCCAGGTAAGAAAATTAGGGCACTTATTGATCACAGAGGTGATTTTCTCAACTGTAGCATGTATATTTTTGGAAACAAAATGATGGATAATCTCTATTCATTTACTAACCTAGTCTCTTTTTTCAAATTAAATATGGACTGCCCTACACTAGATAAGTAGTAAAACTTCAGCAAAAAGACCTTCCTACTAAGATGCACAGGAATCCAACAATTTAATTATCACCTATGAGCCACAAGAATACAGTTCATATGATATGATATGATATGATATGGCATTTGTAACGCGCCTATACACAAGTTTTTCAAGGCGCGACGAGGCAGGGAGGGGGGAAAACAAGGGGAAGACAGACAGCGATCCTACTAGGCCAGGTGTCATTCAGATCGCGCAAGTGCAGGGGTAGGGGGAAGGGAAAAGTGCAAGGGGAAGGGGAGGGCGGAAGTGCAGTACAAGTAAGTAGAATAAAATAAATAAATAAATAGGGCCAGCTGGTGGCAAGTGCAAAGTAAGTGCAAACAAGTGCTGGGAAGGGGGTGCTGTGGGGATACAGAGACAGTCCCGCAGTGCAGAGGTTGCCCGGGAGGCAGTGCAAGTGGAGAGTGGCTGGGCCCAGGACCGAGGTCGGTGAGAGTGGCCCAGTTGCAGATTCAGTACAGTTTCAGTGAAGGATTTAGCAGGGGAGAGCGAGAGAGAAAGCAGAGGCAAAGAGGAAGGTTTTGAGGTGCTTCCGGAACAGGAGATGGTTCTCCTCAAGTTTCAGGGAGGCAGGAAGGCTGTTCCAGAGGGAGGCCCCTGCCGCAGAGAGAGATCTACCCCCAGCTCGTTGCTTCGAGAAGCAGCTAACCCTGAGGGAGTTGGAGACGGATGAGCGAAGGGCTCGGGAAGGAAGATATTTAGGAAGAGAGAGTTGAAGGTATTTAGGCCCCAGGCCCCAGAAGGCCTTGTGGACAATGCAGAGGGTTTTGAACTTAATCCTCGCAGCCCAAGGGAGCCAGTGTAGAGATTTCAGTCCTGGAGAGATACAGCCCCTGGGCTTGAGGCCAAGGACAAGTTTCGCAGTTCTGTTCTGGATGAGTTGCAGAGGGCGGAGAGTGGAAGCAGGCAGATTAAGATAGAGGCTGTTAGAGTAGTCCAGCTTCGAGAGAACCAGGGCTCGGGAGACAGTGATCTTCTGGGGGAAGGAGAGGAAGGGAAGAATACCTCTGAGGAGGTGCAGCTGGTAGTGTGACTTCTTAGAGATGTCAGATATATGAGGAGAGAAGGAGAGTGTGGAGTCGAAGATGACCCCAAGGTTTTTTGCCTTGCAGGTAGGAGCAGGAACAGTGCCAAGAGAGGCTGGCCAGAGAGCTGCAGGGAAGGAGGGAGTGGGTGTGCCGATGAGTATAATGACCAGTAAGACTTTTTTGATATATATCTGTTTCAATTCAGAGCTTTCACCTTTGGTATAAATTGTTTGTGAATGAGATTAAGAGATACAATAATCTGATTTATTTATGGCTAAAAAGATGCAAAATATTTAGAGCGCTTTGTCTGTCCCAACCTTCAATGATTATTCAGTTATCATGTTTGTCTAATCAGCATATTAAGTTTGTTAATACCTTCATTTATATTTATTCTCAAAAACATTGAATTTTCCTTCATTTTCAAAAATTGAACTTCCCTTCTTTTTCTTTCTTTTCTTTTTTCTTGTTCACAATAGCTAGATATGCATACTTACCTCCTGAAGAACCACTGAATTCAATGTGGGGAAACACGTGTAGAGGGCAAAAAAAGCAACACTTATTCTTTTTGATTATGTACAAGAATATAGATATTTTTCAATAACAAGACAAATAAAACATTCATTTTGGAGCGCCAGTCAAATAGTGTTTGGATATTTTCTTTGTTGTTACGCTTTGGAACAACCAAACACACATGTTGGCAGCACCAACAAGATAGAGAATTCACCTAACTTCAGAATTTCCAATTACTCGCCTGGTCCACTCCATATCAAGGCAGGCTTTGCATTGCTATAAGACGCACACATGCACGAGCTGCAAAACAAAAATATAAGAGCTGGCTGATAGCCCATACATCTCATTTAGAACAGCAAGATGCTGAATCCATGCTGAAGAGACTTGATAACAAAGACTTTTGTGAATTTTGGAGGTTAATAAAAGATTAATCCTGCCCCGAATCAGCCTTACAGGTCAATATGGTAACTGCAAATGCTTGGGAACAACACTACACCGAGCTATATGCAAAGAAGAGTGACCACGATGACCTATGTACACTAACAGCTGCTGAATGGGATCTAAAATTCGAGAAAAATGAAATCCTAAGTATTATCAATCTAGCCAGCTCATCCAGAGCACCTGGACCTGATGGTCTTACAAACTTCAGCCTCAAACAACATCCAGAATAATGGGCCGAACTCTGTGCACTGATATTTGCAAGGATTGCTAAAGAACAAACATCTCCAGCGTCATGGAAGTCTGCAATTATCGTGCCCATATTTAAAAAGGGCAACAGGTTCAATCCCAAAGACTATAGACTGATTGCACTCTTAGGTGTTATTGGAAAGGTTTACGCCACAATGTTACAACAAAAACTATTGGAATGGATCAAATCTACCCCACGGTTTGACGTTCGACAAACCGGCTTTGTGAAAGGGGTAGGTTGTGGCCTTAAACTACTCATCTTAAACACCATGAAGATGGAAGCGATAAGGGCTGGAAAACGCATCTATCTCGCATTTATCAATCTCTCGCACACATTTGACAGCATCAATTGCGAGATATTGTGGGAGAAAATGCAGAAGTGAAACTGCCCGAGTAGCTTACTATCAGCAATTAAAGAGCTACATACGAACACTACCATATAAATCAGATTGGATCGAAGTGGCACATTGTCTAACCCAATTAAAACATACAGTGGGGTGAAACAGGGATGCCCTTTGGCCGCTATTGTGTTCAATCTTTTTATATCGGACATAGGGGACGACTTTGACAATGTTGTTGCATTTAATCCAAAAATTTGTGATAAAGAAATTAGTTGGATCCTTTACGCCGATAATTTGGTGCTGCTATACTCCATTCCAATAGGATTACAGCAGAAACTAAATTTAATTGAACAATATGTAATCAAGAATGGGTTAAGCATTAACATCACGAAATCGAAAATCGTGTCCCTGCAGGATCTATCTAAATATAAATCCCTTGCCGAAAAGAAATTTAAATGGTTTTTGGGCAAAGAACAAGTGAAGTCTGTCTTAAACACCAGATACTTAGGAATGATAATCAGTTAGAGTAGGAACGACATGATCGGGTGACAACCATCAAAGCCAAATGTCGACAAATAGCATTGCAGGCAGCAGTTCTGCAAAAAAAATATGGAAAATTCTCATTGATGCCAGCCGTACGCTTCTATAAACAAAAGGCAGTGCCAGCCTTGCTGCACGGTGCAGACTGTGCCTTGGGGTGTCCTGATACAATCTGGAACACACTGGAAAACATCTTTTGGTCGAAGGTGCTGTGGTTACCAAAGGGTATACACACAGTGTGTATAAGACATGAACTAAACTTGACATCTATAAGTTTCAGAGTTGCTTGGAATATGTTAACACTTTATGGTAAGATAACCATCAAACCGACACCTCCTCAATTTGAGATCTCACAGCACCTAGGTGGTTCAAACAAAACTAATACGTTGGCACAGTGGTCGCTACGCTGTGAGCAAGTGATGGAGCACTATGATTTAAACACCAAAATGCTTCATTCAAACCCAAACAAAGCTAAGAAAAAACTCTGGCAACAAGACTGGTACGAAACTGGGGAGTTGAGACGTAAACAAAAACAGATGCTTTTGGCTCCCCCAGAAGTGAAAAAACTCAATGAAATTCAGAGGTATTTGAAAAATGTTCTGAATAAACTTTGGAGATACTTATTTCTGAAATTCCGCTTGAATGCTTTTAAAACCAGAGAAGTATTTGCATACTGGGATAAGAGTCGACTCAAAGACAGCAAATGCTGCCTATTTTTTTTATTTTTATTTTTGTGAACTCTTTAAAACATCTGATTCTATTTTGCACCACACTCCGTGAAGAAAGAACTAAACAGCTATGCAAGATACTAGCAGACATCAAACCCTGAGCGCAGATGAGTTCTGGGCTCTGTGTTTTGAGGACTCTAAAAGAAAATGACTAATTGCATTAACATCCCTTCTGGAAGATATAATTAAGAGGTTTAGTGAAAAATCGATTGCCATTTAGAAACTATAAATTAGGTAGTAATGAAAAATGTATTTGAAATGCACTTTTGATATGTATTGTTGAATTTTGATGTAACTATTGTTTGAATAAACCATAAAAAATAAAAAAAAATAAAAAGTCTCTGCTGCACAAGGGCTGCATTTAAGACATGCACCTCTGTACCCAAAACGATTATTAGAGTTACTATACCGGTGTTAGGCATAAATCTGTGCAGTTCCCTCTGGGACCACTGCAAAAGATTTAAGACTACAGGTGTTTGGCAGTAAACCCACTTGGTAGCAGTCTGTACCACACAGATTCACTTGGTAGCTGTGGCTGAGCAGTCAGACCTCCCTCAAGAAGAGTTAGGCAGTATACAGAGTATTCACAATAGGTCAAAAGAACACAGTAGAACAAGTAACCACTGAGCAGGGCTTGGTGTAAAAGATATTTAATTATTTATTTAAAACCACATCTAGAAAACCACACAGGCACTAATAGTAAGCAATTCAAAAACATGGTCACTAAAAGATATACACTCCCTTAAAAGAATATTAGACAAGCCTTAAGTAAAGCCCCACTTATTTTCAGACAGCGGTGAGAGCTTAACGCAGATGACACTCTAATAATTTCTTTTAAAAGGGAGAGAAAAGCAGAGAATAATTTGAAACAGCTCCCAACACTTTTACAAGAACACAACAAGAGAGGAAGGCAAAGTAAAACCGTGAAGTTAGAGTTCAGTAGGCTGGATCCACTTTAAGAGGATCAAACGGAATGTGTCCAAGGTCACACGGTTGCAGTGCACAAAAGTCTTGAAAAGGTTCAAAAAGAGTTGGACCAAAGAAAGGGACCAGTCCAGAAGGTTAAGGGGTTATTATTACCTTGTAACAATCTTTAGAAAGGGAGGCCTGGCGGACACGGTACCATAAAGTGGTGAGAATACTCCAGCGGTGGCAGTTGTTCCTGGCAGCGGATGCAAGTCGGTGCTTCGTCCGGGGGAAGAGAGGATCTCGTCGGGGAGGAGGACAGGAGTCCGTTGCACTGCCACGGAAGAAACCAGCCGCAGAGTTTCTCAGGTAAAAGGAGCAGTCCTTTGATTCGTGGTCCAGTGGTAAGTGGTTATCCGGTTGCCGGGGTGCTTGGCACGGGCAACCGACCACAAGCCGGTCTGAGGTGCGAAGAGAAGAAGGTAAACTGGTTGTGCCCACCAGTCAGGGGAAGAAGCCACTCCAGCCGGGAGATCTTCGCTGTCATCGGGAAGTGGTGAGTCAGTTTCGCAGGGCTCCACTGGTGGTGTTGTCGTGGTAGGTCGGCTCAGGTTCTCCCTCGTTGGATTCTCAGGTCCTGTGGCGAGTTCTGAAGTTCCAGTCCCCAAAGCCCTGCTTTTATGCTGCACACCCCCATTCACTCAGACTAGCTGTCAATCAAACATGCTGTTAGGGAGAATTCTCTGTTTAGGCTGAATTTCCTAACCTAGTGAGTCCCCCAGCAGCTTTGCTAGATTTCTGGAGTTTGTTTTTTTCCATCCTGCCAAGAGTGAGACTCTTTTCTCCCACTCTTGGACATGTATGTGTATGTAATTCCTTTGTGATGTCAATGTGTTCGATGGGCTTTGGGGTCTTTTACTCCATAGGGTCTCATATGTTTTTCTATGTGTGTTACACCGCACCCTAGGTGCCGTAACACTGGGGCGTCCTAGTGGACCCCCACCATAGACTCCATACCCGGGGACTGACTACTGTCTCCCCGGGCATGTAAAGTCACCATTGGCTTTACTAGACCTACATTTACTAACAGGACTAGTACAAACCATCTTATTGTGGACGTACTAGTAGGGGTAATTCGATTACTCCTAGACCTGTTACTCGAGGGGGCACTGTCCCGTCCCCCCTCGTCGAGTTTTGGCTGGTGGCAGTGGAAACTACTTGTTATGTTCGACCCCGAGCATAACCCTATGGGATTCGTCCCATTGTTGGAGATTGATACTTTTTCTCGTTAACCTCCAACATACCACCGGTCTACTTATCCTAAATAAGTTTATCGGATGGTATTTTCTGCCAGTACACGGTTTTTTAAAAATGGCGTCTGTATTCGTCTCTGTGGGCCTCATTACGACCCAGGCGGTATGTTACCGCCTGGGCCGTGACTTTACCACCATGGCGTAAACTACGTTTACGCCATGGTGGTTGGCGGACTTACCGCCCCATTCCGAGGTTGGCGGGGCGGTAAGTCCCCAATCCCCATTTTCCCTTCCCCATTCCCATTTTTGCCCCATAGGGCGTAATTAACTCCATGGTCCCTTAGCGCCATGGATTTTAACACCTGCTAAAAGCAGGTGTTAAATCCGCCATGGCGCTAAGGGACCTCGTACTCAGGCGGTAAGGGTTGGCGCTGTTTACGCCGCCGTAAAACCCTTACCGCCTGAGTCGTAATGAGGCCCTGTGACTCCTAAACCAAAGGTTGAGCCCTTTGTTCCACTTTTGGCGGGCCTCTGTACAGAGACCCTCCAAAGTGGTGCCATTCTATCTGGGTTACCTCAGGGGTGTGGGAGGGGGTTTAGGCACCCTGGACCGAGTTGCCTTGCCAACTCAGGTTGCACTCTGGAGTGATTGGCCCAAGTGGTGAGCGTTCCCGCTCACCACTTAGCATGTGTTGATTGACAGCTAGGCTGAATGAATGGAGGTTTTCTGCATAAAAGCAGGGCTTTTGGGACTGGATCTTCAGAAGTCGCCACAGGACCTAAGAATCTGACGAGGGTAACGCTGAGCCGACCTGCACGACGACACCTCCGGTGGAGCCCTGCGGAACCGACTCACCACTTCCCGACGACAGAGGAGATCTCCCTGCCGGAGAGTCTCTTCCCCTGGCTGGTGGGAACAACCAGCCCCCTTTGCTTTTTATTCGCCTCAGGACGCAGTGGTCGAATTGCCCGTGCAGAGCACCCCGGCAACCGGATAGCCACTACCCCTGTACCACGACCAAAAGGTGGTGCCTTGTGACGGAGCACTCAGCGGCTGGTCTCTTCCCTGGTGGTGCACCAGACTTCCTTTTTCTTCGACGACGAGAACCTCTCTACTCTTGGCAAAGACCCGACGTGCATCCACCACCAGGAACATCTGCCCCCGCCGGAGCTGCTCTCCACAATAAGGTACCGTGTCCGCCTGGCTTCCCTTTCGATCGGATTGAGCGAGGTGTCTTGCCCTATTTTGTATACTCCACATACTGCTCAACTTTTCTTGAGAGAGGTCTGACTGCTCAGCCACAGCTACCAAGTGAATCTGTGTGGTACAGACTGCTACCAAGTGGGTTCACCGCCAAACACCTGTAGTCCTAAATCTTTTGCAGTGGTCCCAGAGGGAACTGCACAGGTTTCCGCCTAACACTGGTGTACAGCGGTGGGATTTGTATCGAGTATACAGTTTAGAGTGCTTTTCGACACTGTAGGATAACTAAACCACAAAACTTTGCACAAAAAGCAACTTTCAAAAACATGTCTACGATGGAAACTTACCGTCAAGAGTCTTTGTCAGGTGAAAATACTGAGAGTTTGCGAGCTCTCTGTAGGCAAGAGAATCTTTCTGTAAGAGGCAAGAAGTTAGAACTAATCGAGAGATTGCTGGCGAACAAAAGTCTGGGTACTGGTTCAGAGGAACCAATCTCTCCAGCGACTGTAGATAACAGTGATGGTGTTGATCTGAATCGTAATTCTGATGATAGCGATGAAGAGGCTGACGAGGACGGCAAGGCTAACGAAACTGTCTCACCTGCTCCTCTACCCGCCTTACCAGCTGTGCTTACGGGGCCCATACCAGGTCCCACAAGTAACCCTGCTTATTTTGAACTTGAAAAAATTAAGCTCGAACTAGAATACAAACGGTTCTTGGCTCAATCTGAACGAAACCAAGAGCTCGAGTTCAGACGGATGAATGCCCAGGCTGAGCAGAAGCAAGCTGAGTTAAGACTCAGGGAAATAGAACTTAATCATGAGTTAGAGATGAAAAAGTTGTCTATGGAAAATGCTTCTCTCTCCTCTGGTTCCTCTAGGAGCTCCAGTCCCAAAAGACCCCGGATGCCGAAGGAATTAGTGGGTATGTATGAACCGAGATTGGATGTGTTGGATTGGTTGAAACTGTTTGAATACAATCATGGGCTCCAGGACATCACCGGGAATGCTTTGCTTCCCTGGTTGTTCTCTAGGCTCCCTCCTGTTGCGACTGATGTGGTAATGGAGTTGGGGGAGACGGATAAGACGGATTACGAAAGTGTGAAACTGGCTTTAATAGCTAGATTCGGGAAGACCCCTTCCCAGTATCTTGAGAGGTTTAGAACCCTCAAAAAGCATGATGGTACCCCTTGGGCTACCTGGGTGAGTGAAGGGTTGAAAAACTTAGAGGGATGGATTAAGGGTTACAAAGTGAACACTTATGAAGGTATGAGGAATCCTTTTATGTTGGAGTCTATTTATGATGCCTGTTCTCCTGAGCTCAGACAGCACTTGGCTGATTCGAAGGAATTGGATTCCAGGGAGCTAGCTAAGGCTGCTGACTTGTGGGTTGCCAACAGGGCTACTCATAAGGATTCTGGGGCAACTCAGAAAAAGGATGAGGGAAAACAGCCTAAAAAAGACTCAAAAGAGAATTCTAATAGCTCACATTCCAAAGAGGGCCCCAAACAAAACCAGAAGGGTAAGCCACCGGGAAAACCACAGCAGAATAGTATGCCTTCTGGTGCCAAACCAGAAGGAGGGCAGAACAATCCACCATTCCAGAAAGCATTTGGTAAATGCTTTGTTTGTGGCTCAACTGACCACGTGAAAGGAGATCCCAGATGTAAGGGTAAACCTTCAGGGGTCCAGCTTGTCTCCTTAGCCTTCGCTCCAGAGGAGGAAGTCCAAATGGCAAGTGGAAACTTTCTACTGCTATCTGACGAAACCATTGGAGTCTCAGCCAGCGTTTCTTTATTATCTCTGGGCTTGTGGGAACAACAGAATTTAGATGTCTATAATTCTATCCCCGATAATACTAAAGAGTATTATAAGGACAGTGTCCAGGTGAATGGTCAGGAGACGTCTGTCATTAGGGACACTGGGGCCAGCATAACTGTGGTGGATAAATCGTTTTTTCAGGCTGAGGATGTTGCTAAGGCACCCAAACGCCTCACCAAGTTAGCTGGAGGGCCTGTGCAGATGCTTCCCCAATTACCAGTTCTCATCCAGTGTAACGACATGACTGTGAAGATACCTGTCAGCATACAGAGTGAGGTACCAGGACGCGTACTGTTGGGTAACGATTTAAAAACTCTTGGAGTTGTATCGCATACTCCCAGACCTCCTAGTAAACGGTTACAGGAGCTAACAAGACCTGCAAGAGAGAGGACCATGCGCGGAACTCTCCAGGAGATGATGAAGAAAGATATCACTCCTGCCCCACTGGAATTGTCGGCCGCTGTCTCCAAGAGATCGGAAGCGAAAGGGAAACCTAAGACTTCTATCCCGAAACCAGCAGCCAGCATTCCAGTGCAGCCAACACGGACTTCCCCGAGGTTGTCCAAAGTTACACCCATAACTCCACCTCCAGCCGAGGCTGAGAGGGAGGTACAACCCTGTGTGGTAGAATTAGACTCTGAGGAAGAGCTAATCGAAGGCCAGGAACTCATTGGAGATCTGGATCCTGTTGACCATCCTGAGCTGCAATCGTTACTGGCAGAAGGTGGACCCAGCAGGGCAGACTTCAGTAAGGGACAGAGAGAATGTCCAACTCTGGAAGGTCTTCGCCACCAGGCAGAAGGTCAGGCTGAAGGGCAAGAGCTTGGGAAACACAGGTTGCACTGGGAAGATGGCCTCTTCTACAGTGAACCGACCGAGTCTGCACCTGAAGACTACAAACGATTTGTAGTACCTCAAGAGAACAGACCACAGTTCTTGCAGTTAGCCCACGAGATTCCTTTGGCTGGTCACTTGAGTTTCAAGAAGACTAAGGAAAGGCTCTCTCTTTACTTCTATTGGCCAAAGATGTGGGCTGAAGTAGAAAAACACTGCAGGAGCTGCCACACCTGCCAGACCTCTGGTAAGGTTGGTTCCAAGAATGTGGCACCTTTAGTGCCTCTCCCAGTCGTGGGAGTCCCATTTGAGAGAGTAGGGATTGACGTTGGTCCCCTTGATCCTCCTACCTCCTCAGGCAACATGTTAATACTTGTTGTAGTAGACCATGCAACTAGGTATCCTGAGGCAATTCCTATGAGGACTGTTACAGCTCCTGCTGTGGCTAAGGCCCTCCTTGGTATTTTTACCAGGGTCGGGTTTCCGAAGGAAGTAATCTCTGACAGGGGGTCGAACTTTATGTCCCACTACATGAAAGCCATGTGGAAAACCTGCGGAGTTACTTACAAGTTCTCAACGGCTTACCACCCCCAAACCAATGGGTTGGTGGAACGGTTCAACCGAACCATGAAGAGCATGATAGGTGCTTTAGAGGAACCCCATAAGCGTATGTGGGACCTTCTACTGCCATGCCTTCTCTTTGCTTATAGAGAAGTCCCTCAGGAGGGAGTAGGTTACTCTCCCTTCAAACTACTCTATGGTCATCCCGTCAGAGGTCCATTGGCCCTGATTAAGGAGGGGTTGGAGAGTGCTCCTTCCCCCAAGCCAGTCAGAGTGACTGACTACGTGATAGGTCTCCAGAGGAGAATGTCGCACATGATGACGGAAGCAAGCGATAACTTGAAAGCTGGACAAGCATTGGTCAAGCACTGGCACGATCAAAAGGCTAACATGGTTGAGTTCGCTCAAGACCAGCTCGTTCTCGTTATGATCCCAACAAGGCAGAGGGCCTTGCAAGATAAGTGGATGGGACCCTTCCGAGTAGTGGGTAAACTCGGAGAGGTTAACTATCTGGTGGACTTGGGCAATCCCAAGGAGGCTCCGACAGTCTTTCACACCAACCGACTTAAAGCGTATGTCTCACGACCTGATGTAGGAGCGTTGCTTCTAGCATCATCCGAGGAAGAAGAAGAGAGTGAAGCTCTTCCGGATCTCCTCAGAGGCTTACCTTTAGATGAAAAAATTGAAGGAGTAAATCTCTCCTCCAATCTGACACCCGAGCAACAAGAAGAGTGCAAATCGATGTTGAATCAGTTTGCCCCTCTGTTCTCGCTTTCGCCAGGCTTGACCCCTTGGGGCCAGCACGACATACTCACTGGTGACTGTCTGCCGGTCAAGAGCAGAGGATACAGAATGTCAGAGAACGTACGAACCCACATCAAAGGTGAGGTCAGCAAGATGCTCGATCTCGGGGTAATAGAGCCCTCTACTAGTACATGGTCTAGCCCCGTTGTGTTAGTACCAAAGGCCAGATCTAAAGAACTTAGATTCTGCGTGGATTATAGAGCTCTTAATGCAGTCACCAAGACTGATGCCCACCCTTTGCCAAGAACAGATGAGTTGGTGGATAACCTTGGCACCGCCAAGTTCCTCAGCACATTTGACTTGACGTCAGGCTATTGGCAAATAGCCCTGACAGACCATGCCAAGGAGAAAACTGCATTTTCTACCCCCGTTGGTTTATACCAGTTTAAGGTAATTCCATTCGGATTGAAAAATGCACCTGCTACGTTTCAACGGATGATAAGCCAGGTTCTGAATGGGATGGAGGACTTCTGCATGGCATACTTGGATGACATCGCAGTGTTCAGCAATTCCTGGGAAGAACATGCAACCCACCTGAGAGATGTTATGCAGGCTCTTGGATGAGCCAATCTGACCATAAAGGCGAGTAAATGCCAAATTGGACAGAGTAAGGTAGTCTATCTTGGGCATGAGGTAGGCGGTGGAGAAATAAGGCCTTTGCTCAGTAAGATTGAAGCTGTGCAAAATTGGACAACACCGACTACTCAAACCCATGTGAGAGCCTTCCTAGGCCTCACCGGGTATTACAGGAATTTCATAGAGAAATATGGGACCATAGCTTCTCCACTGAATGTCATCTCCTCGACCAAATTCCCTAAAAAGGTTAAATGGAACGAGGAGTGCAATCAGGCTTTTGAAAACCTGAAAAAGGCTCTTTGCCAAGCCCCAGTACTCAGAGCTCCTGATTACCGCCAACACTTCATTGTGCAGACAGATGCTTCAAATGTAGGAATAGGTGCCGTACTCAGTCAACTAGATGGGAAAGGTAGGGAGCACCCTGTTTGCTTCATCAGCCGCAAGCTGAAGGATCCTGAAACAAGGTGGGCAACAATCGAAAGAGAGTGCTTTGCTATCGTGTGGGCTCTGAAGACGTTTAGGCTGTACTTGTATGGTTCTACTTTCGTCATTCAGACTGACCACCAACCCTTGAGATGGTTAATGCAAATGAAAGGGGAAAACCCAAAACTATTGAGATGGTCGATCTGCCTGCAAGGGTTTGATTTCACCATTGAGCACAGGTCAGGGTGTCACCACCAAAATGCTGATGGTCTCTCTAGGATGTATGTCATCGACTAGAGGTATGAGATTCATCCAGGAGTGGATTAAATCCTCCTGTCCCTTAGTCTGGGGGGGCGAGTGTTAGGGAAAATTCTCTGTTTAGGCTGAATTTCCTAACCTAGTTAGTCCCCCAGCAGCTTTGCTGGATTTCTGGAGTTTGTTTTTTCCATCCTGCCAAGAGTGAGACTCTTTTCTCCCACTCTTGGACATGTATGTGTGTGTAATTCCTTTGTGATGTCAATGTGTTCGATGGGCTATGGGGTCTTTTACTCCATAGGGTCTCATATGTTTTTCTATGTGTGTTACACCGCACCCTACGTGCCGTTACACTGGGGTGTCCTAGCGGACCCCCACCATAGACTCCATACCCGAGGACTGACTACTGTCTCCCCGGGCATGTAAAGTCACCATTGGCTTTACTAGACCTAAATTTACTAACAGGACTAGTACAAACCATCTTATTGTGGACGTACTAGTAGGGGTAATTCGATTACTCCTAGACCTGTTACTCGAGGGGGCACTGTCCCGTCCCCCCTCGTCGAGTTTTGGCTGGTGGCAGTGGAAACTACTTGTTATGTTCGACCCCGAGCATAACCCTATGGGATTCGTCCCATTGTTGGAGATTGATACTTTTTCTCGTTAACCTCCAACATACCACCTGTCTTCTTATCCTAAATAAGTTTATCGGATGGTATTTTCTGCCAGAACTCGGTTTTTTAAAAATGGCATCTGTATTCGCCTCTATGACTCCTAAACCAAAGGTTGAGCCCTTTGTTCCACTTTTGGCGGGCCTCTGTACAGAGACCCTCCAAAGTGGTGCCATTCTGTCTGGGTTACCTCAGGGGTGTGGGAGGGGGTTTAGGCACCCTGGACAGAGTTGCCTTGCCAACTCAGGTCGCACTCTGGAGTGATTGGCCCAAGTGGTGAGCGTTCCCGCTCACCACTTAGCATGTGTTGATTGACAGCTAGGCTGAATGAATGGGGGTTTTCTGCATAAAAGCAGGGCTTTTGGGACTGGATCTTCAGAAGTCGCCACAGGACCTAAGAATCCGACGAGGGTAACGCTGAGCCGACCTGCACAACGACACCTCTGGTGGAGCCCTGCGGAACCGACTCACCACTTCCTGACAACAGAGGAGATCTCCCTGCCGGAGAGTCTCTTCCCCTGGCTGGTGGGAACAACCAGCCCCCTTTGCTTTTTATTCGCCTCAGGACGCAGTGGTCGAATTGCCTGTGCAGAGCACCCCGGCAGCCGGATAGCCACTACCCCTGTACCGCGACCAAAAGGTGGTGCCTTGTGACAGAGCACTCCGCGGCTGGTCTCTTCCCTGGTGGTGCACCGGACTTCCTTTTTCTTCGACGACGAGAACCTCTCTACTCTTCGCAAAGACCCGACGTGCATCCACCACCAGGTACATCTGTCCCCGCCGGAGCTGCTCTCCACAATAAGGTACCGTGTCAGCCTGGCTTCCTTTTCGATCTGATTGAGCGAGGTGTCTTAATCCTCTCCTTTCCGTTGGGTCGCCTCCAAGCTTTTCTCATTTATAGTTCTGAACTGGTTCAACCTGCCGATAACAATTTGCTACAAAGACTTGAATGCATCTCCTCTAGAGACTTTTTGGGTAATCGCGCCTTGCTTCTCTCCGAGTGGGCCTGGCCTCTGAACTTTATGATCTATTGTGATTCTTGTCTTCCTGCCTTGCATTTTATCCGCGAAGGATTGAACTGTGTTGATTTCATGACCTGCCTATCTTTTTCTCTCCCGTCCCGTCCGTGTTCATCTAGGTCATCTAACTAATGGTCATCTAGGTTGAGGTATACACCTCTGTCTGAAAATAAGTGATACCGGTAGAACCTAGAGTTGTCGAAATATTGCTAGGGGGATTGATCGTTTTCTACTTCGTAGAGTAACTGTGTTTGATTTGTTTGCCGTGATTTGTCTTAGTGTTTTTCATAGATGTTCTGTTATAAATAAATGCTTTAATATCTTTACACTAAGCCTCGTTGCGTGTTTGCTTGTCTTGCTGTGAAGAATTGCCCTATTTTGTATACTCCACATGCTGCTCAACTTTTCTTGAGAGAGGTCTGACTGCTCAGCCACAGCTTCCAAGTGAATCTGTGTGGTACAGACTGCTACCAAGTGGGTTCACCGCCAAACGCCTGTAGTCCTAAATCTTTTGCAGTGGTCCCAGAGGGAACTGCACAGGTTTCCGCCTAACACATGCTAAGTGGTAAGCCGGCCGGCTCACCACTTGGGCCAATCACACCAGAGTGTGACTTGAGTTACCAAGGTAACTCAGTCCAGGGTGCCTAAACCCCCTCCCACACCCCATGTGGTACCCAGACAGAGTGGCACCACTTTTGGAGGCTTCTGTGGAGAAGCCCGCCCAAAAAGTGGAACAAAGAGCTCAACTTGGATTGGAGTCACAGAAGAGAACACAAACGCCATTTTAGAATCGAGTCCTGGCAAAAAATACCAACCGGCGAATTAATATTAAATAAATAAACCGGCGGTATGTTCGAGGCTATGAGAATTAAATAATTAAAGTTGGTAGCCTCGAACAATGGGAAAATCCCATAGGGATATATTCGCGGTCGAATATAAAAAGTAGTTTACACTGCCACCAGCCAAAACTCGATCAAGGGGGACGGAGACATGCCCCCTCGACTAACAGACCCCGGGGCAATCGAACTGCCCCGACCAGTACGTCCACAATATGATGATTTGCACTGGTTTCTGTTAATAATTTGGGACTAGTAAAGCCGATGGTGACTTTACATGCCCTGGGAGACAGTAGTCAGTCCCAGGGTATGGAGTCTATGGTGGGGTGTCACTATGACACCCCTGTGTCACTGCACGGAGGGTGCTGTAGAACACACATAGTAAAAACACATGAGACCCTATGGAGTAAAGGACCCCATAGCCCATAAAACACATTAACAGTCAAAGGAATACCATAAATCATGTCCAAGAGTGGGAGAAAAAAGAGTCTCACTCTTGGCAGGAGAAAAAAACAAACTCCAGAAATCCAGCAAAGCTGCTGGGGGACTAACTAGGTTAGGAAATTCAGCCTAAAGAGAGAATTCTCCCTAACACTTGCCCCCCCCCAGACTAAGAGACAGGAGGATTTAATCCTAGAGGGACCATCAGCATTTTGGTGGTGACAACCTGACCTGTGCTCAATGGTGAAATCAAACCCTTGCAGGCAGATTGGCCATCTGAATAGTTTTGGGTTTTCCCCTTTCATTTGCATTAACCATCTCAAGGGTTGGTGGTCAGTCTGAATGACAAAAGTAGAACCATACAAGTATGGGCTAAACTTCTTCAGAGCCCACACAATAGCAAAACACTCTTGTTCAATGGTTGCCCATATTGTTTCAGGATCCTTAAATTTTCTACTGATGAAGCAAATGGGGTGCTGTCATGATGCCCGCTCCCGGGGAGCCGGTTTAAGCCCTGCGTCCCCGAAAGAGGACATCCAGTCCCCAAGGAATGACCCAGCAACCCCATATAGGGGCCCTTTGGACAGTGTCCTGGTGCCTATGGCGCCAGGCTCATAAAAGACATCAGTCCTGGCGCCATAGGCGCCAGGCTCATTATGGGAGTGCTTGGGTGCACTTACCTGATGCAGACCATGCTGCAGGATCTCGGCCTCCTTTAGGCCTGAAAGGAACTACTTTACCTGTGGGACTAATTTACCATCCGGGCGTGGTCGGGGAAGGATACATACCTGATTGGAGGAAGGATACATACCTGGAACTTCTTCCAAGGCTATTTAAACCCCACCCGACAGCCACACGAGGTGCTCCCTACCTTTCCTATCCAGTTGACTGAGGACTGTACCTATTCCTACATTTGAAGCATCTGTTTGCACAATGAGAGTTTGGTGATAGTCAGGAGCTCTGAGTACTGGGGCTTGGCAAAGAGCCTTTTACAGGGTTTCAAAGGCCTGATTGCATTCCTCATTCCACCTAATCTTCTTAGGGAATTTAGGAGAGGAGATGACATTAAGTGGAGAAGCTATGGACCCATAGTTCTCAATGAAATTCCTGTAATAACCAGTGATACCTAAGAAGGCTCTCACCTGGGTCTGAGTAGTGGGTGTTGTCGAATTTTGCACAGCTTCAATCTTACTGGGCAAAGGCCTTATTTCGCCACCTCCTACCTCATGTCCAAGGCAGACCACTTTACTCTGTCAAATCTTGCATTTACTTGCCTTTATGGTCAGATTGGCCTTTCCAAGAGCCTGCAAAACATATCTCAGGTGGTCCACATGTTCTTACCAGAAATTGCTGAACACTGCTATGTGATCCAAGTATGCCATGCAGAAGTCCTCCATCACATTCAGAACCTGGTTTACCATCCTTTGAAAAGTAGCAGGTACATTCTTCAATTCAAAAGGCATAACCTTAAACTGGTATAAGCCAACTGGGGTAGAAAATGTAGTTTTCTCCTTGGCATGGTCTGTCAGGGCTATTTGCCAATAGCCTGACGTCAAGTCAAATGTGCTGAGGAACTTGGCTGCACCAAGTCTATCCACCAACTCATCTGTCCTTGGCAAAGGGTGGGCATCAGTCTTAGTGACTGCATTAAGAGCTCTGTAATCCACACAGAATCTAAGTTATTTAGATCCTGCCTTTGGTACTAACACAACTGGGCTAGACCATGGACTAGTAGAGGGCTCTATTACCCCGAGATCAAGCATCTTGTTGACCTCACCTTTGATGTGGGTTCTTACATTTTCTGACATTCGATATCCTCTGCTTTTGACTGGCAGACAGTCACCAGTGAGTATGTCATGCTGTCCCCAAGGGGTCCAGCCTGGTGAAAGTGAGAACAGAGAGGCAAACAGATTTAACATAGATTTGCACCATTCCTGTTGCTCAGGTGTCAGATTTGAAGAGAGATTTACTCCTTCAATCTTTTCGTCTAAAGGTAAGCCTCTGAGGAGATCAGGAAGAGCTTCACTCTCTTCTTCTTCCTCTGATGATGCTAGAAGCAAAGCTCCTACATAAGGTCTGGAGACATACGCTTTTAGTCTGTTGGTGTGGAAGACTGTTGGAGCCTCCTTGGGGTTGCCCAAGTCCACCAGATAGTTGACCTCTCCAAGTTTACCCACAACTTTGAAGGGTCCCATCCATTTGTCTTGCAAGGCCCTCTGCCTTGTTGGAATCATAACGAGAACTAGCTGGTCCTGAGTAAACTCGACCATGTTAGCCTTTTGGTCATGCCAGTGCGTGACCAATGCTTGTCCAGCTTTCAAGTTATCACTTGCTTCTGCCATCATTTGTGACATTCTCCTTCGGAGACCTATCACATAGTCAGTCACTCTGACTGGCTTGGGGGAAGGAGCACTCTCCAACCCCTTCTTGATCAGGGCCAATGGACCTCTGACCGGATGACCATAAAGAAGTTCAAAGGGAGAATATCCTACTCCCTCCTGAGGGACTTCTGTATAAGCAAAGAGAAGGCAGAGAGAGATTATAAGAAGAGATTGCTTCTAGCATCATCAGCATGGCAGTAGAAGGTCCCACTTTCTTTTAAGGGGGTCCTCTAAAGCACCTATCATTCTCTTCATGGTTCTGTTGAACCTTTCAACCAGTCCATTTGTCTGAGGGTGGTATGCGGCTGAGAACTTGTAAGTAACTCCGCAGGTTTTCCACATGGCTTTCATGTAGTGGGACATAAAATTCGACCCCCTGTCAGAGATTACTTCCTTAGGAAACCCCACCCTGGTAAAAATACCAAGGAGGGCCTTAGCCACAGCCGGAGCTGTAACCGTCCTCATAGGAATTGCCTCAGGGTATCTAGTAGCATGGACTGCTACAACAAGTATAAACCTGTTGCCTGAGGAAGTTGGAGGATCAAGGGGACCAACAATGTCAATCCCTACTCTCTCAAGTGGGACTCCCACTACAGGGAGAGGCACTAAAGGTGCCACATTCTTGGAGCCAACCTTACCAGAAGTCTGGCAGGTGCGGCAGCTCCTGCAGTATTTGTCTACTTCAGCCCCCATCTTTGGCCAATAAAAGTAGAGTGAGAGCCTTTCCTTAGTCTTCTTTCCTATCCAGTTGACTGAGGACTGTACCTATTCCTACATTTGAAGCATCTGTTTGCACAATGAAAGTTTGGTGATAGTCAGGAGCTCTGAGTACTGGGGCTTGGCAAAGAGCCTTTTTCAGGGTTTCAAAGGCCTGATTGCATTCCTCATTCCACCTAATCTTTTTAGGGAATTTAGGAGAGGAGATGACATTCAGTGGAGAAGCTATGGACCCATAGTTCTCAATGAAATTCCTGTAATAACCAGTGATACCTAAGAAGGCTCTCACCTGGGTCTGAGTAGTAGGTGTTGTCCAATTTTGCACAGCTTCAATCTTACTGGGCAAAGGCCTTATTTCGCCACCCCCTACCTCATGTCCAAGGTAGACCACTTTACTCTGTCAAATCTTGCATTTACTTGCCTTTATGGTCAGATTGGCCTTTCCAAGAGCCTGCAAAACATATCTCAGGTGGTCCACATGTTCTTCCCAGGAATGGCTGAACACTGCTATGTGATCCAAGTATGCCATGCAGAAGTCCTCCATCACATTCAGAACCTGGTTCACCATCCTTTGAAAAGTAGCAGGTAAATTCTTCAATTCAAAAGGCATAACCTTAAACTGGTATAAGCCAACTGGGGTAGAAAATGCAGTTTTCTCCTTGGCATGGTCTGTCAGGGCTATTTGCCAATAGCCTGACGTCAAGTCAAATGTGCTGAGGAACTTGGCTGCACCAAGTCTATCCACCAACTCATCTGTCCTTGGCAAAGGGTGAGCATCAGTCTTAGTGACTGCATTAAGAGCTCTGTAATCCACACATAATCTAAGTTATTTAGATCCTGCTTTTGGTACTAACACAACTGGGCTAGACCATGGACTAGTAGAGGGCTCTATTACCCCGAGATCAAGCATCTTGTTGACCTCACCTTTGATGTGGGTTCTTACATTTTCTGACATTTGATATCCTCTGCTTTTGACTGGCAGACAGTCACCAGTGAGTATGTCATGCTGTCCCCAAGGGGTCAAACCTGGTGAAAGTGAGAACAGAGAGGCAAACAGATTTAACATAGATTTGCATCCTTCCTGTTGCTCAGGTGTCAGATTTGAAGAGAGATTTACTCCTTCAATCTTTTCGTCTAAAGGTAAGCCTCTGAGGAGATCAGGAAGAGCTTCACTCTCTTCTTCTTCCTCTGATGATGCTAGAAGCAAAGCTCCTACATCAGGTCTGGAGACATACGCTTTTAGTCTTTTGGTGTTGAAGACTGTTGGAGCCTCCTTGGGGTTGCCCAAGTCCACCAGATAGTTGACCTCTCCAAGTTTACCAACAACTTTGAAGGGTCCCATCCATTTGTCTTGCAAGGCCCTCTGCCTTGTTGGAATCATAACGAGAACTAGCTGGTCCTGAGTAAACTCGACCATGTTAGCCTTTTGGTCATGCCAGTGTGTGACCAATGCTTGTCCAGCTTTCAAGTTATCACTTGCTTCTGCCATCATTTGTGACATTCTCCTTCGGAGACCTATCACATAGTCAGTCACTCTGACTGGCTTGGGGGAAGGAGCACTCTCCAACCCCTTCTTGATCAGGGCCAATGGACCTCTGACCGGATGACCATAAAGAAGTTCAAAGGGAGAATAACCTACTCCCTCCTGAGGGACTTCTGTATAAGCAAAGAGAAGGCAGAGAGAGATTATAAGAAGAGATTGCTTCTAGCATCATCAGCATGGCAGTAGAAGGTCCCACTTTCTTTTAAGGGGTCCTCCAAAGCACCTATCATTCTCTTCATGGTTCTGTTGAACCTTTCAACCAGTCCATTTGTCTGAGGGTGGTATGCGGCTGAGAACTTGTAAGTAACTCCGCAGGTTTTCCACATGGCTTTCATGTAGTGGGACATAAAATTCGACCCCCTGTCAGAGATTACTTCCTTAGGAAACCCCACCCTGGTAAAAATACCAAGGAGGGCCTTAGCCACAGCCGGAGCTGTAACCGTCCTCATAGGAATTGCCTCAGGGTATCTAGTAGCATGGTCTACTACAACAAGTATAAACCTGTTGCCTGAGGAAGTTGGAGGATCAAGGGGACCAACAATGTCAATCCCTACTCTCTCAAATGGGACTCCCACTACAGGGAGAGGCACTAAAGGTGCCACATTCTTGGAGCCAACCTTACCAGAAGTCTGGCAGGTGTGGCAGCTCCTGCAGTATTTGTCTACTTCAGCCCCCATCTTTGGCCAATAAAAGTAGAGTGAGAGCCTTTCCTTAGTCTTCTTTCCTATCCAGTTGACTGAGGACTGTACCTATTCCTACATTTGAAGCATCTGTTTGCACAATGAAAGTTTGGTGATAGTCAGGAGCTCTGAGTACTGGGGCTTGGCAAAGAGCCTTTTTCAGGGTTTCAAAGGCCTGATTGCATTCCTCATTCCACCTAATCTTTTTAGGGAATTTAGGAGAGGAGATGACATTCAGTGGAGAAGCTATGGACCCATAGTTCTCAATGAAATTCCTGTAATAACCAGTGATACCTAAGAAGGCTCTCACCTGGGTCTGAGTAGTAGGTGTTGTCCAATTTTGCACAGCTTCAATCTTACTGGGCAAAGGCCTTATTTCGCCACCCCCTACCTCATGTCCAAGGTAGACCACTTTACTCTGTCAAATCTTGCATTTACTTGCCATTATGGTCAGATTGGCCTTTCCAAGAGCCTGCAAAACATATCTCAGGTGGTCCACATGTTCTTCCCAGGAATGGCTGAACACTGCTATGTGATCCAAGTATGCCATGCAGAAGTCCTCCATCACATTCAGAACCTGGTTCACCATCCTTTGAAAAGTAGCAGGTAAATTCTTCAATTCAAAAGGCATAACCTTAAACTGGTATAAGCCAACTGGGGTAGAAAATGCAGTTTTCTCCTTGGCATGGTCTGTCAGGGCTATTTGCCAATAGCCTGCTGAGGAACTTGGCTGCACCAAGTCTATCCACCAACTCATCTGTCCTTGGCAAAGGGTGAGCATCAGTCTTAGTGACTGCATTAAGAGCTCTGTAATCCACACATAATCTAAGTTATTTAGATCCTGCTTTTGGTACTAACACAACTGGGCTAGACCATGGACTAGTAGAGGGCTCTATTACCCCGAGATCAAGCATCTTGTTGACCTCACCTTTGATGTGGGTTCTTACATTTTCTGACATTTGATATCCTCTGCTTTTGACTGGCAGACAGTCACCAGTGAGTATGTCATGCTGTCCCCAAGGGGTCAAACCTGGTGAAAGTGAGAACAGAGAGGCAAACAGATTTAACATAGATTTGCATCCTTCCTGTTGCTCAGGTGTCAGATTTGAAGAGAGATTTACTCCTTCAATCTTTTCGTCTAAAGGTAAGCCTCTGAGGAGATCAGGAAGAGCTTCACTCTCTTCTTCTTCCTCTGATGATGCTAGAAGCAAAGCTCCTACATCAGGTCTGGAGACATACGCTTTTAGTCTGTTGGTGTGGAAGACTGTTGGAGCCTCCTTGGGGTTGCCCAAGTCCACCAGATAGTTGACCTCTCCAAGTTTACCAACAACTTTGAAGGGTCCCATCCATTTGTCTTGCAAGACCCTCTGCCTTGTTGGAATCATAACGAGAACTAGCTGGTCCTGAGTAAACTCGACCATGTTAGCCTTTTGGTCATGCCAGTGTGTGAGCAATGCTTGTCCAGCTTTCAAGTTATCACTTGCTTCTGCCATCATTTGTGACATTCTCCTTCGGAGACCTATCACATAGTCAGTCACTCTGACTGGCTTGGGGGAAGGAGCACTCTCCAACCCCTTCTTGATCAGGGCCAATGGACCTCTGACCGGATGACCATAAAGAAGTTCAAAGGGAGAATAACCTACTCCCTCCTGAGGGACTTCTGTATAAGCAAAGAGAAGGCAGAGAGAGATTATAAGAAGAGATTGCTTCTAGCATCATCAGCATGGCAGTAGAAGGTCCCACTTTCTTTTAAGGGGGTCCTCTAAAGCACCTATCATTCTCTTCATGGTTCTGTTGAACCTTTCAACCAGTCCATTTGTCTGAGGGTGGTATGCGGCTGAGAACTTGTAAGTAACTCCGCAGGTTTTCCACATGGCTTTCATGTAGTGGGACATAAAATTCGACCCCCTGTCAGAGATTACTTCCTTAGGAAACCCCACCCTGGTAAAAATACCAAGGAGGGCCTTAGCCACAGCCGGAGCTGTAACCGTCCTCATAGGAATTGCCTCAGGGTATCTAGTAGCATGGTCTACTACAACAAGTATAAACCTGTTGCCTGAGGAAGTTGGAGGATCAAGGGGACCAACAATGTCAATCCCTACTCTCTCAAATGGGACTCCCACTACAGGGAGAGGCACTAAAGGTGCCACATTCTTGGAGCCAACCTTACCAGAAGTCTGGCAGGTGTGGCAGCTCCTGCAGTATTTGTCTACTTCAGCCCCCATCTTTGGCCAATAAAAGTAGAGTGAGAGCCTTTCCTTAGTCTTCTTTCCTATCCAGTTGACTGAGGACTGTACCTATTCCTACATTTGAAGCATCTGTTTGCACAATGAAAGTTTGGTGATAGTCAGGAGCTCTGAGTACTGGGGCTTGGCAAAGAGCCTTTTTCAGGGTTTCAAAGGCCTGATTGCATTCCTCATTCCACCTAATCTTTTTAGGGAATTTAGGAGAGGAGATGACATTCAGTGGAGAAGCTATGGACCCATAGTTCTCAATGAAATTCCTGTAATAACCAGTGATAACTAAAAAGGCTCTCACCTGGGTCTGAGTAGTAGGTGTTGTCCAATTTTGCACAGCTTCAATCTTACTGGGCAAAGGCCTTATTTCGCCACCCCCTACCTCATGTCCAAGGTAGACCACTTTACTCTGTCAAATCTTGCATTTACTTGCCTTTATGGTCAATTTGGCCTTTCCAAGAGCCTGCAAAACATATCTCAGGTGGTCCACATGTTCTTTCCAGGAATGGCTGAACACTGCTATGTGATCCAAGTATGCCATGCAGAAGTCCTCCATCACATTCAGAACCTGGTTCACCATCCTTTGAAAAGTAGCAGGTAAATTCTTCAATTCAAAAGGCATAACCTTAAACTGGTATAAGCCAACTGGGGTAGAAAATGCAGTTTTCTCCTTGGCATGGTCTGTCAGGGCTATTTGCCAATAGCCTGACGTCAAGTCAAATGTGCTGAGGAACTTAGCTGCACCAGGTCTATCCACCAACTCATCTGTCCTTGGCAAAGGGTGAGCATCAGTCTTAGTGACTGCATTAAGAGCTCTGTAATCCACACAGAATCTAAGTTATTTAGATCCTGCTTTTGGTACTAACACAACTGGGCTAGACCATGGACTAGTAGAGGGCTCTATTACCCCGAGATCAAGCATCTTGTTGACCTCACCTTTGATGTGGGTTCTTACATTTTCTGACATTCGATATCCTCTGCTTTTGACTGGCAGACAGTCACCAGTGAGTATGTCATGCTGTCCCCAAGGGGTCCAGCCTGGTGAAATTGGGAACAGAGAGGCAAACAGATTTAACATAGATTTGCACCCTTCCTGTTGCTCAGGTGTCAGATTTGAAGAGAGATTTACTCCTTCAATCTTTTCGTCTAAAGGTAAGCCTCTGAGGAGATCAGGAAGAGCTTCACTCTCTTCTTCTTCCTCTGATGATGCTAGAAGCAAAGCTCCTACATCAGGTCTGGAGACATACGCTTTTAGTCTGTTGGTGTGGAAGACTGTTGGAGCCTCCTTGGGGTTGCCCAAGTCCACCAGATAGTTGACCTCTCCAAGTTTACCCACAACTTTGAAGGGTCCCATCCATTTGTCTTGCAATGCCCTCTGCCTTGTTGGAATCATAACGAGAACTAGCTGGTCCTGAGTAAACTCGACCATGTTAGCCTTTTGGTCATGCCAGTGCGTGACCAATGCTTGACCAGCTTTCAAGTTATCACTTGCTTCTACCATCATTTGTGACATTCTCCTTTGGAGACCTATCACATAGTCAGTCACTCTGACTGGCTTGGGGGAAGGACCACTCTCCAACCCCTTCTTGATCAGGGCCAATGGACCTCTGACCGGATGACCATAAAGAAGTTCAAAGGGAGAATAACCTACTCCCTCCTGAGGGACTTCTGTATAAGCAAAGAGAAGGCATGGCAGTAGAAGGTCCCACTTTCTTTTAAGGGGGTCCTCTAAAGCACCTATCATTCTCTTCATGGTTCTGTTGAACCTTTCAACCAGTCCATTTGTCTGAGGGTGGTATGCGGCTGAGAACTTGTAAGTAACTCCGCAGGTTTTCCACATGGCTTTCATGTAGTGGGACATAAAATTCGACCCCCTGTCAGAGATTACTTCCTTAGGAAACCCCACCCTGGTAAATATACCAAGGAGGGCCTTAGCCACAGCCGGAGCTGTAACCGTCCTCATAGGAATTGCCTCAGGGTATCTAGTAGCATGGTCTACTACAACAAGTATAAACCTGTTGCCTGAGGAAGTTGGAGGATCAAGGGGACCAACAATGTCAATCCCTACTCTCTCAAATGGGACTCCCACTACAGGGAGAGGCACTAAAGGTGCCACATTCTTGGAGCCAACCTTACCAGAAGTCTGGCAGGTGTGGCAGCTCCTGCAGTATTTGTCTACTTCAGCCCCCATCTTTGGCCAATAAAAGTAGAGTGAGAGCCTTTCCTTAGTCTTCTTTCCTATCCAGTTGACTGAGGACTGTACCTATTCCTACATTTGAAGCATCTGTTTGCACAATGAAAGTTTGGTGATAGTCAGGAGCTCTGAGTATTGGGGCTTGGCAAAGAGCCTTTTTCAGGGTTTCAAAGGCCTGATTGCATTCCTCATTCCACCTAATCTTTTTAGGGAATTTAGGAGAGGAGATGACATTCAGTGGAGAAGCTATGGACCCATAGTTCTCAATGAAATTCCTGTAATAACCAGTGATACCTAAGAAGGCTCTCACCTGGGTCTGAGTAGTAGGTGTTGTCCAATTTTGCACAGCTTCAATCTTACTGGGCAAAGGCCTTATTTCGCCACCCCCTACCTCATGTCCAAGGTAGACCACTTTACTCTGTCAAATCTTGCATTTACTTGCCTTTATGGTCAGATTGGCCTTTCCAAGAGCCTGCAAAACATATCTCAGGTGGTCCACATGTTCTTACCAGGAATTGCTGAACACTGCTATGTGATCCATGTATGCCATGCAGAAGTCCTCCATCACATTCAGAACCTGGTTTACCATCCTTTGAAAAGTAGCAGGTAAATTCTTCAATTCAAAAGGCATAACCTTAAACTGGTATAAGCCAATTGGGGTAGAAAATGCAGTTTTCTCCTTGGCATGGTCTGTCAGGGCTATTTGCCAATAGCCTGACGTCAAGTCAAATGTGCTGAGGAACTTGGCTGCACCAAGTCTATCCACCAACTCATCTGTCCTTGGCAAAGAGTGGGCATCAGTCTTAGTGACTGCATTAAGAGCTCTGTAATCCACACAGAATCTAAGTTATTTAGATCCTGCCTTTGGTACTAACACAACTGGGCTAGACCATGGACTAGTAGAGGGCTCTATTACCCCGAGATCAAGCATCTTGTTGACCTCACCTTTGATGTGGGTTCTTACATTTTCTGACATTCGATATCCTCTGCTTTTGACTGGCAAACAGTCACCAGTGAGTATGTCATGCTGTCCCCAAGGGGTCAAGCCTGGTGAAAGTGAGAACAGAGAGGCAAACAGATTTAACATAGATTTGCACCCTTCCTGTTGCTCAGGTGTCAGATTTGAAGAGAGATTTACTCCTTCAATATTTTCGTCTAAAGGTAAGCCTCTGAGGAGATCAGGAAGAGCTTCACTCTCTTCTTCTTCCTCTGATGATGCTAGAAGCAAAGCTACTACATCAGGTCTGGAGACATACGCTTTTAGTCTGTTGGTGTGGAAGGCTGTTGGAGCCTCCTTGGGGTTGCCCAAGTCCACCAGATAGTTGACCTCTCCAAGTTTACCCACAACTTTGAAGGGTCCCATTCATTTGTCTTGCAAGGCCCTCTGCCTTGTTGGAATCATAACGAGAACTAGCTGGTCCTGAGTAAACTCGACCATGTTAGCCTTTTGGTCATGCCAGTGCGTGACCAATGCTTGTCCAGCTTTCACGTTATCACTTGCTTCTGCCATCATTTGTGACATTCTCCTTCGGAGACCTATCACATAGTCAGTCACTCTGACTGGCTTGGGGGAAGGGCCACTCTCCAACCCCTTCTTGATCAGGGCCAATGGACCTCTGACCGGATGACCATAAAGAGGTTCAAAGGGAGAATAACCTACTCCCTCCTGAGGGACTTCTGTATAAGCAAAGAGAAGGCATGGCAGTAAAAGGTCCCACTTTCTTTTAAGGGGGTCCTCTAAAGCACCTATCATTCTCTTCATGGTTCTGTTGAACCTTTCAACCAGTCCATTTGTCTGAGGGTGGGATGCGGCTGAGAACTTGTAAGTAACTCCGCAGGTTTTCCACATGGCTTTCATGTAGTGGGACATAAAATTCGACCCCCTGTCATAGATTACTTCGATAGGAAACCCCACCCTGGTAAAAATACCAAGGAGGGCCTTAGCCACAGCCGGAGCTGTAACCGTCCTCGTAGGAATTGCCTCAGGGTATCTAGTAGCATGGACTACTACAACAAGTATAAACCTGTTGCCTGAGGAAGTTGGAGGATCAAGGGGACCAACCATGTCAATCCCTACTCTCTCAAATGGGACTCCCACTACAGGGAGAGGCACTAAAGGTGCCACATTCTTGGAGCCAACCTTACCAGAAGTCTGGCAGGTGTGGCAGCTCCTGCAGTATTTGTCTACTTCAGCCCCCATCTTTGGCCAATAAAAGTAGAGTGAGAGCCTTTCCTTAGTCTTCTTTCCTATCCAGTTGACTGAGGACTGTACCTATTCCTACATTTGAAGCATCTGTTTGCACAATGAAAGTTTGGTGATAGTCAGTGGCTCTGAGTATTGGGGCTTGGCAAAGAGCCTTTTTCAGGGTTTCAAAGGCCTGATTGCATTCCTCATTCCACCTAATCTTTTTAGGGAATTTAGGAGAGGAGATGACATTCAGTGGAAAAGCTATGGACCCATAGTTCTCAATGAAATTCCTGTAATAACCAGTGATACCTAAGAAGGCTCTCACCTGGGTCTGAGTAGTAGGTGTTGTCCAATTTTGCACAGCTTCAATCTTACTGGGCAAAGGCCTTATTTCGCCACCCCCTACCTCATGTCCAAGGTAGACCACTTTAATCTGTCAAATCTTGCATTTACTTGCCTTTATGGTCAGATTGGCCTTTCCAAGAGCCTGCAAAACATATCTCAGGTGGTCCACATGTTCTTCCCAGGAATGGCTGAACACTGCTATGTGATCCAAGTATGCCATGCAGAAGTCCTCCATCACATTCAGAACCTGGTTCACCATCCTTTGAAAAGTAGCAGGTAAATTCTTCAATTCAAAAGGCATAACCTTAAACTGGTATAAGCAAACTGGGGTAGAAAATGCAGTTTTCTCCTTGGCATGGTCTGTCAGGGCTATTTGCCAACAGCCTGACGTCAAGTCAAATGTGCTAAGGAACTTAGCTGCACCAGGTCTATCCACCAACTCATCTGTCCTTGGCAAAGGGTGAGCATCAGTTTTAGTGACTGCATTAAGAGCTCTGTAATCCACACAGAATCTAAGTTATTTAGATCCTGCCTTTGGTACTAACACAACTGGGCTAGACCATGGACTAGTAGAGGGCTCTATTACCCCGAGATCAAGCATCTTGTTGACCTCACCTTTGATGTGGGTTCTTACATTTTCTGACATTCGATATCCTCTGCTTTTGACTGGCAGACAGTCACCAGTGAGTATGTCATGCTGTCCCCAAGGGGTCCAGCCTGGTGAAAGTGAGAACAGAGAGGCAAACAGATTTAACATAGATTTGCACCCTTCCTGTTGCTCAGGTATCAGATTTGAAGAGAGATTTACTCCTTCAATCTTTTCGTCTAAAGGTAAGCCTCTGAGGAGATCAGGAAGAGCTTCACTCTCTTCTTCTTCCTCTGATGATGCTAGAAGCAAAGCTCCTACATCAGGTCTGGAGACATACGCTTTTAGTCTGTTGGTGTGGAAGACTGTTGGAGCCTTCTTGGGGTTGCCCAAGTCCACCAGATAGTTGACCTCTCCAAGTTTACCCACAACTTTGAAGGGTCCCATCCATTTGTCTTGCAATGCCCTCTGCCTTGTTGGAATCATAACGAGAACTAGCTGGTCCTGAGTAAACTCGACCATGTTAGCCTTTTGGTCATGCCAGTGCGTGACCAATGCTTGTCCAGCTTTCAAGTTATCACTTGCTTCTACCATCATTTGTGACATTCTCCTTCGGAGACCTATCACATAGTCAGTCACTCTGACTGGCTTGGGGGAAGGAGCACTCTCCAACCCCTTCTTGATCAGGGCCAATGGACCTCTGACCGGATGACCATAAAGAAGTTCAAAGGGAGAATAACCTACTCCCTCCTGAGGGACTTCTGTATAAGCAAAGAGAAGGCAGAGAGAGATTATAAGAAGAGATTGCTTCTAGCATCATCAGCATGGCAGTAGAAGGTCCCACTTTCTTTTAAGGGGGTCCTCTAAAGCACCTATCATTCTCTTCATGGTTCTGTTGAACCTTTCAACCAGTCCATTTGTCTGAGGGTGGTATGCGGCTGAGAACTTGTAAGTAACTCTGCATGTTTAACACATGGCTTTCATGTAGTGGGACATAAAATTCGACCCCCTGTCAGAGATTACTTCCTTAGGAAACCCCACCCTGGTAAAAATACCAAGGAGGGCCTTAGCCACAGCTGGAGCTGTAACCGTCCTCATAGGAATTGCCTCAGGGTATCTAGTAGCATGGACTGCTACAACAAGTATAAACCTGTTGCCTGAGGAAGTTGGAGGATCAAGGGGACCAACAATGTCAATCCCTACTCTCTCAAATGGGACTCCCACTACAGGGAGAGGCACTAAAGGTGCCACATTCTTGGAGCCAACCTTACCAGAAGTCTGGCAGGTGTGGCAGCTCCTGCAGTATTTGTCTACTTCAGCCCCCATCTTTGGCCAATAAAAGTAGAGTGAGAGCCTTTCCTTAGTCTTCTTTCCTATCCAGTTGACTGAGGACTGTACCTATTCCTACATTTGAAGCATCTGTTTGCACAATGAAAGTTTGGTGATAGTCAGGAGCTCTGAGTATTGGGGCTTGGCAAAGAGCCTTTTTCAGGGTTTCAAAGGCCTGATTGCATTCCTCATTCCACCTAATCTTTTTAGGGAATTTAGGAGAGGAGATGACATTCAGTGGAGAAGCTATGGACCCATAGTTCTCAATGAAATTCCTGTAATAACCAATGATACCTAAGAAGGCTCTCACCTGGGTCTGAGTAGTAGGTGTTGTCCAATTTTGCACAGCTTCAATCTTACTGGGCAAAGGCCTTATTTCGCCACCCCCTACCTCATGTCCAAGGTAGACCACTTTAATCTGTCAAATCTTGCATTTACTTGCCTTTATGGTCAGATTGGCCTTTCCAAGAGCCTGCAAAACATATCTCAGGTGGTCCACATGTTCTTCCCAGGAATGGCTGAACACTGCTATGTGATCCAAGTATGCCATGCAGAAGTCCTCCATCACATTCAGAACCTGGTTCACCATCCTTTGAAAAGTAGCAGGTAAATTCTTCAATTCAAAAGGCATAACCTTAAACTGGTATAAGCAAACTGGGGTAGAAAATGCAGTTTTCTCCTTGGCATGGTCTGTCAGGGCTATTTGCCAACAGCCTGACGTCAAGTCAAATGTGCTAAGGAACTTAGCTGCACCAGGTCTATCCACCAACTCATCTGTCCTTGGCAAAGGGTGAGCATCAGTTTTAGTGACTGCATTAAGAGCTCTGTAATCCACACAGAATCTAAGTTATTTAGATCCTGCCTTTGGTACTAACACAACTGGGCTAGACCATGGACTAGTAGAGGGCTCTATTACCCCGAGATCAAGCATCTTGTTGACCTCACCTTTGATGTGGGTTCTTACATTTTCTGACATTCGATATCCTCTGCTTTTGACTGGCAGACAGTCACCAGTGAGTATGTCATGCTGTCCCCAAGGGGTCCAGCCTGGTGAAAGTGAGAACAGAGAGGCAAACAGATTTAACATAGATTTGCACCCTTCCTGTTGCTCAGGTATCAGATTTGAAGAGAGATTTACTCCTTCAATCTTTTCGTCTAAAGGTAAGCCTCTGAGGAGATCAGGAAGAGCTTCACTCTCTTCTTCTTCCTCTGATGATGCTAGAAGCAAAGCTCCTACATCAGGTCTGGAGACATACGCTTTTAGTCTGTTGGTGTGGAAGACTGTTGGAGCCTTCTTGGGGTTGCCCAAGTCCACCAGATAGTTGACCTCTCCAAGTTTACCCACAACTTTGAAGGGTCCCATCCATTTGTCTTGCAATGCCCTCTGCCTTGTTGGAATCATAACGAGAACTAGCTGGTCCTGAGTAAACTCGACCATGTTAGCCTTTTGGTCATGCCAGTGCGTGACCAATGCTTGTCCAGCTTTCAAGTTATCACTTGCTTCTACCATCATTTGTGACATTCTCCTTCGGAGACCTATCACATAGTCAGTCACTCTGACTGGCTTGGGGGAAGGAGCACTCTCCAACCCCTTCTTGATCAGGGCCAATGGACCTCTGACCGGATGACCATAAAGAAGTTCAAAGGGAGAATAACCTACTCCCTCCTGAGGGACTTCTGTATAAGCAAAGAGAAGGCAGAGAGAGATTATAAGAAGAGATTGCTTCTAGCATCATCAGCATGGCAGTAGAAGGTCCCACTTTCTTTTAAGGGGGTCCTCTAAAGCACCTATCATTCTCTTCATGGTTCTGTTGAACCTTTCAACCAGTCCATTTGTCTGAGGGTGGTATGCGGCTGAGAACTTGTAAGTAACTCTGCATGTTTAACACATGGCTTTCATGTAGTGGGACATAAAATTCGACCCCCTGTCAGAGATTACTTCCTTAGGAAACCCCACCCTGGTAAAAATACCAAGGAGGGCCTTAGCCACAGCTGGAGCTGTAACCGTCCTCATAGGAATTGCCTCAGGGTATCTAGTAGCATGGACTGCTACAACAAGTATAAACCTGTTGCCTGAGGAAGTTGGAGGATCAAGGGGACCAACAATGTCAATCCCTACTCTCTCAAATGGGACTCCCACTACAGGGAGAGGCACTAAAGGTGCCACATTCTTGGAGCCAACCTTACCAGAAGTCTGGCAGGTGTGGCAGCTCCTGCAGTATTTGTCTACTTCAGCCCCCATCTTTGGCCAATAAAAGTAGAGTGAGAGCCTTTCCTTAGTCTTCTTTCCTATCCAGTTGACTGAGGACTGTACCTATTCCTACATTTGAAGCATCTGTTTGCACAATGAAAGTTTGGTGATAGTCAGGAGCTCTGAGTATTGGGGCTTGGCAAAGAGCCTTTTTCAGGGTTTCAAAGGCCTGATTGCATTCCTCATTCCACCTAATCTTTTTAGGGAATTTAGGAGAGGAGATGACATTCAGTGGAGAAGCTATGGACCCATAGTTCTCAATGAAATTCCTGTAATAACCAATGATACCTAAGAAGGCTCTCACCTGGGTCTGAGTAGTAGGTGTTGTCCAATTTTGCACAGCTTCAATCTTACTGGGCAAAGGCCTTATTTCGCCACCCCCTACCTCATGTCCAAGGTAGACCACTTTAATCTGTCAAATCTTGCATTTACTTGCCTTTATGGTCAGATTGGCCTTTCCAAGAGCCTGCAAAACATATCTCAGGTGGTCCACATGTTCTTCCCAGGAATGGCTGAACACTGCTATGTGATCCAAGTATGCCATGCAGAAGTCCTCCATCACATTCAGAACCTGGTTCACCATCCTTTGAAAAGTAGCAGGTAAATTCTTCAATTCAAAAGGCATAACCTTAAACTGGTATAAGCAAACTGGGGTAGAAAATGCAGTTTTCTCCTTGGCATGGTCTGTCAGGGCTATTTGCCAACAGCCTGACGTCAAGTCAAACGTGCTAAGGAACTTAGATGCACCAGGTCTATCCACCAACTCATCTGTCCTTGGCAAAGGGTGAGCATCAGTTTTAGTGACTGCATTAAGAGCTCTGTAATCCACACAGAATCTAAGTTATTTAGATCCTGCCTTTGGTACTAACACAACTGGGCTAGACCATGGACTAGTAGAGGGCTCTATTACCCCGAGATCAAGCATCTTGTTGACCTCACCTTTGATGTGGGTTCTTACATTTTCTGACATTCGATATCCTCTGCTTTTGACTGGCAGACAGTCACCAGTGAGTATGTCATGCTGTCCCCAAGGGGTCCAGCCTGGTGAAAGTGAGAACAAAGAGGCAAACAGATTTAACATAGATTTGCACCCTTCCTGTTGCTCAGGTATCAGATTTGAAGAGAGATTTACTCCTTCAATCTTTTCGTCTAAAGGTAAGCCTCTGAGGAGATCAGGAAGAGCTTCACTCTCTTCTTCTTCCTCTGATGATGCTAGAAGCAAAGCTCCTACATCAGGTCTGGAGACATACGCTTTTAGTCTGTTGGTGTGGAAGACTGTTGGAGCCTTCTTGGGGTTGCCCAAGTCCACCATATAGTTGACCTCTCCAAGTTTACCCACAACTTTGAAGGGTCCCATCCATTTGTCTTGCAATGCCCTCTGCCTTGTTGGAATCATAACGAGAACTAGCTGGTCCTGAGTAAACTCGACCATGTTAGCCATTTGGTCATGCCAGTGCGTGACCAATGCTTGTCCAGCTTTCAAGTTATCACTTGCTTCTACCATCATTTGTGACATTCTCCTTCGGAGACCTATCACATAGTCAGTCACTCTGACTGGCTTGGGGGAAGGACCACTCTCCAACCCCTTCTTGATCAGGGCCAATGGACCTCTGACCGGATGACCATAAAGAAGTTCAAAGGGAGAATAACCTACTCCCTCCTGAGGGACTTCTGTATAAGCAAAGAGAAGGCATGGCAGTAGAAGGTCCCACTTTCTTTTAAGGGGGTCCTCTAAAGCACCTATCATTCTCTTCATGGTTCTGTTGAACCTTTCAACCAGTCCATTTGTCTGAGGGTGGTATGCGGCTGAGAACTTGTAAGTAACTCCGCAGGTTTTCCACATGGCTTTCATGTAGTGGGACATAAAATTCGACCCCCCGTCAGAGATTACTTCCTTCGGAAACCCCACCCTGGTAAATATACCAAGGAGGGCCTTAGCCACAGCCGGAGCTGTAACCGTTCTCATAGGAATTGCCTCAGGGTATCTAGTAGCATGGTCTACTACAACAAGTATAAACCTGTTGCCTGAGGAAGTTGGAGGATCAAGGGGACCAACAATGTCAATCCCTACTCTCTCAAATGGGACTCCCACTACAGGGAGAGGCACTAAAGGTGCCACATTCTTGGAGCCAACCTTACCAGAGGTCTGGCAGGTGTGGCAGCTCCTGCAGTATTTGTCTACTTCAGCCCCCATCTTTGGCCAATAAAAGTAGAGTGAGAGCCTTTCCTTAGTCTTTCCTATCCAGTTGACTGAGGACTGTACCTATTCCTACATTTGAAGAATCTGTTTGCACAATGAAAGTTTGGTGATAGTCAGGAGCTCTGAGTATTGGGGCTTGGCAAAGAGCCTTTTTCAGGGTTTCAAAGGCCTGATTGCATTCCTCATTCCACCTAATCTTTTTAGGGAATTTAGGAGAGCAGATGACATTCAGTGGAGAAGCTATGGACCCATAGTTCTCAATGAAATTCCTGTAATAACCAGTGATACCTAAGAAGGCTCTCACCTGGGTCTGAGTAGTAGGTGTTGTCCAATTTTGCACAGCTTCAATCTTACTGGGCAAAGGCCTTATTTCGCCACCCCCTACCTCATGTCCAAGGTAGACCACTTTACTCTGTCAAATCTTGCATTTACTTGCCTTTATGGTCAGATTGGCCTTTCCAAGAGCCTGCAAAACATATCTCAGGTGGTCCACATGTTCTTACCAGGAATTGCTGAACACTGCTATGTGATCCAAGTATGCCATGCAGAAGTCCTCCATCACATTCAGAACCTGGTTTACCATCCTTTGAAAAGTAGCAGGTAAATTCTTCAATTCAAAAGGCATAACCTTAAACTGGTATAAGCCAACTGGGGTAGAAAATGCAGTTTTCTCCTTGGCATGGTCTGTCAGGGCTATTTGCCAATAGCCTGACGTCAAGTCAAATGTGCTGAGGAACTTGGCTGCACCAAGTCTATCCACCAACTCATCTGTCCTTGGCAAAGAGTGGGCATCAGTCTTAGTGACTGCATTAAGAGCTCTGTAATCCACACAGAATCTAAGTTATTTAGATCCTGCCTTTGGTACTAACACAACTGGGCTAGACCATGGACTAGTAGAGGGCTCTATTACCCCGAGATCAAGCATCTTGTTGACCTCACCTTTGATGTGGGTTCTTACATTTTCTGACATTCGATATCCTCTGCTTTTGACTGGCAGACAGTCACCAGTGAGTATGTCATGCTGTCCCCAAGGGGTCAAGCCTGGTGAAAGTGAGAACAGAGAGGTAAACAGATTTAACATAGATTTGCACCCTTCCTGTTGCTCAGGTGTCAGATTTGAAGAGAGATTCACTCCTTCAATCTTTTCGTCTAAAGGTAAGCCTCTGAGGAGATCAGGAAGAGCTTCACTCTCTTCTTCTTCCTCTGATGATGCTAGAAGCAAAGCTCCTACATCAGGTCTGGAGACATATGCTTTTAGTCTGTTGGTGTGGAAGGCTGTTGGAGCCTCCTTGGGGTTGCCCAAGTCCACCAGATAGTTGACCTCTCCAAGTTTACCCACAACTTTGAAGGGTCCCATTCATTTGTCTTACAAGGCCCTCTGCCTTGTTGGAATCATAACAAGAACTAGCTGGTCCTGAGTAAACTCGACCATGTTAGCCTTTTGGTCATGCCAGTGCGTGACCAATGCTTGTCCAGCTTTCAAGTTATCACTTTCTTCTGCCATCATTTGTGACATTCTGCTTCGGAGACCTATCACATAGTCAGTCACTCTGACTGGCTTGGGGGAAGGACCACTCTCCAACCCCTTTTTGATCAGGGCCAATGGACCTCTGACCGGATGACCATAAAGAGGTTCAAAGGGAGAATAACCTACTCCCTCCTGAGGGACTTCTGTATAAGCAAAGAGAAGGCATGGCAGTAGAAGGTCCCACTTTCTTTTAAGGGGGTCCTCTAAAGCACCTATCATTCTCTTCATGGTTCTGTTGAACCTTTCAACCAGTCCATTTGTCTGAGGGTGGGATGCGGCTGAGAACTTGTAAGTAACTCCGCAGGTTTTCCACATGGCTTTCATGTAGTGGGACATAAAATTCGACCCCCTGTCATAGATTATTTCCATAGGAAACCCCACCCTGGTAAAAATACCAAGGAGGGCCTTAGCCACAGCCGGAGCTGTAACCGTCCTCATAGGAATTGCCTCAGGGTATCTAGTAGCATGGACTACTACAACAAGTATAAACCTGTTGCCTGAGGAAGTTGGAGGATCAAGGGGACCAACAATGTCAATCCCTACTCTCTCAAATGGGACTCCCACTACAGGGAGAGGCACTAAAGGTGCCACATTCTTGGAGCCAACCTTACCAGAAGTCTGGCAGGTGTGGCAGCTCCTGCAGTATTTGTCTACTTCAGCCCCCATCTTTGGCCAATAAAAGTAGAGTGAGAGCCTTTCCTTAGTCTTCTTTCCTATCCAGTTGACTGAGGACTGTACCTATTCCTACATTTCAAGCATCTGTTTGCACAATGAAAGTTTGGTGATAGTCAGGAGCTCTGAGTATTGGGGCTTGGCAAAGAGCCTTTTTCAGGGTTTCAAAGGCCTGATTGCATTCCTCATTCCACCTAATCTTTTTAGGGAATTTAGGAGAGGAGATGACATTCAGTGGAGAAGCTATGGACCCATAGTTCTCAATGAAATTCCTGTAATAACCAGTGATACCTAAGAAGGCTCTCACCTGGGTCTGAGTAGTAGGTGTTGTCCAATTTTGCACAGCTTCAATCTTACTGGGCAAAGGCCTTATTTCGCCACCCCCTACCTCATGTCCAAGGTAGACCACTTTACTCTGTCAAATCTTGCATTTACTTGCCTTTATGGTCAGATTGGCCTTTCCAAGAGCCTGCAAAACATATCTCAGGTGGTCCACATGTTCTTACCAGGAATTGCTGAACACTGCTATGTGATCCAAGTATGCCATGCAGAAGTCCTCCATCACATTCAGAACCTGGTTTACCATCCTTTGAAAAGTAGCAGGTAAATTCTTCAATTCAAAAGGCATAACCTTAAACTGGTATAAGCCAACGGGGGTAGAAAATGCAGTTTTCTCCTTGGCATGGTCTGTCAGGGCTATTTGCCAATAGCCTGACGTCAAGTCAAATGTGCTGAGGAACTTGGCTGCACCAAGTCTGTCCACCAAATCATCTGTCCTTGGCAAAGAGTGGGCATCAGTCTTAGTGACTGCATTAAGAGCTCTGTAATCCACACAGAATCTAAGTTATTTAGATCCTGCCTTTGGTACTAACACAACTGGGCTAGACCATGGACTAGTAGAGGGCTCTATTACCCCGAGATCAAGCATCTTGTTGACCTCACCTTTGATGTGGGTTCTTACATTTTCTGACATTCGATATCCTCTGCTTTTGACTGGCAGACAGTCACCAGTGAGTATGTCATGCTGTCCCCAAGGGGTCAAGCCTGGTGAAAGTGAGAACAGAGAGGCAAACAGATTTAACATAGATTTGCACCCTTCCTGTTGCTCAGGTGTCAGATTTGAAGAGAGATTTACTCCTTCAATCTTTTCGTCTAAAGGTAAGCCTCTGAGGAGATCAGGAAGAGCTTCACTCTCTTCTTCTTCCTCTGATGATGCTAGAAGCAAAGCTCCTACATCAGGTCTGGAGACATACGCTTTTAGTCTGTTGGTGTGGAAGGCTGTTGGAGCCTCCTTGGGGTTGCCCAAGTCCACCAGATAGTTGACCTCTCCAAGTTTACCCACAACTTTGAAGGGTCCCATCCATTTGTCTTGCAAGGCCCTCTGCCTTGTTGGAATCATAACGAGAACTAGCTGGTCCTGAGTAAACTCGACCATGTTGGCCTTTTGGTCATGCCAGTGCGTGACCAATGCTTGTCCAGCTTTCAAGTTATCACTTGCTTCTGCCATCATTTGTGACATTCTCCTTCGGAGACCTATCACATAGTCAGTCACTCTGACTGGCTTGGGGGAAGGACCACTCTCCAACCCCTTCTTGATCAGGGCCAATGGACCTCTGACCGGATGACCATAAAGAGGTTCAAAGGGAGAATAACCTACTCCCTCCTGAGGGACTTCTGTATAAGCAAAGAGAAGGCATGGCAGTAGAAGGTCCCACTTTCTTTTAAGGGGGTCCTCTAAAGCACCTATCATTCTCTTCATGGTTCTGTTGAACCTTTCAACCAGTCCATTTGTCTGAGGGTGGGATGCGGCTGAGAACTTGTAAGTAACTCTGCAGGTTTTCCACATGGCTTTCATGTAGTGGGACATAAAATTCGACCCCCTGTCATAGATTACTTCCATAGGAAACCCCACCCTGGTAAAAACACCAAGGAGGGCCTTAGCCAAAGCCAGAGCTGTAACCGTCCTCATAGGAATTGCCTCAGGGTATCTAGTAGCATGGTCTACTACAACAAGTATAAACCTGTTGCCTGAGGAAGTTGGAGGATCAAGGGGACCAACAATGTCAATCCCTACTCTCTCAAATGGGACTCCCACTACAGGGAGAGGCACTAAAGGTGCGACATTCTTGGAGCCAACCTTACCAGAAGTCTGGCAGGTGTGGCAGCTCCTGCAGTATTTGTCTACTTTAGCCCCCATCTTTGGCCAAAAAAAGTAGAGTGAGATCCTTTCCTTAGTCTTCTTGAAACTCAAGTGACCAGCCAAAGGAATCTCATGGGCTAACTGCAAGAACTGTGGTTCAAGTCGTTTGTTGTCCCCAGGTGCAGACTCTGTTGGTTCACTGTAGAAGAGGCCATCTTCCCAGTGTAACCTATATTTCCCAGGCTCTTGCCCTTCAGCCTGAGCATCTGCCTGGTGGCAAAGACCTTCCAGAGTTGGAAATTCTCTCTGCCCCTTACTAAAGTCTGCCCTGTTGGGTCCACCTTCTGCCAGTAAAAACTGCAGCTCAGGATGGTCAACAGGATCCAGATCTCTAATGAGTTCCTCGCCTTCCACTAGCTCTTCTTCAGAGTCTAGTTCATCCACACAGGGTTGTACCTCCCTCTAAGACTCAGCTGGAGAGGGAGTTACTGGTGTAATGTTGGACAACCTAGGGGAAGTCCTTGTTGGCTGCACTGGAGTGCTGGCTGTGGGGTTCTTTTTAGAAGTTTTAGGTTTCCCTTTTTCTTCTAGTTTCTTAGAGCCAGCAGCGGACATCTCCAGTCGAGCAGGAGTGATCTCTTTCTTCATTATCTCCTTGGGAGTACCTCTCATGGTTCTCTTCCTTGCAGGTCTGGTGAGCTCCTGTAACCTTTTACTAGGAAGTCTGAGGGTATGTGACACTACTCCGAGAGTTTTCAAGTCATTACCCAGCAGAACCCTTCCTGGCACTGCACTTTGTATGCTGACAGGCATCTTCACAGTCATGTCATTACACTGGATGAGAACTGGTAGTTGGGGAAGCATCTGCACAGGCCCTCCAGCTAACTTGGTGAGGCGTTTGGGTGCCTTAGCAACATCCTCAGCCTGAAAAAACTATTTGTCCACCACAGTTATGCTGGCCCCAGTGTCCCTAATGGCAGGAGTCTCCTGACCCTTCACCTGGACACTGTCCTTATAATACTCTTTAGTATTATCTGGGATAGAATTATAGACATCTAAGTTCTGTTGTTCCCACAGACCCAGAGACACTAAAGAAACGCTGGCTGAGACTCCAATGGGTTCATCAGCCAGTAATAGAAAGTTTCTACTTGCCATTTGTACTTCCTCCTCTGCAGCGAAGGCTAAGGAGACAAGCTGGACCCCTGAAGGTTTACCCTTACATCTGGGATCTCCTTTCACATGATCAGTAGAGCCACAAACAAAGCATTTACCAAATGCTTTCTGGAATGGTGGCTTGTTCTGACCTCCTTCTGGTTTGGCACAAGGAGGTACACTAGCCTGATTTGGTTTCCCTTGTGGCTTACCCTTTTGGTTTTGTTTGGGGCCCTCTTTGGAATTGGAATTATTAGAATTCTCTTTGGAGTCCTTTTTTGGCTGTTTTCCCTCATCCTTTTTATGAGTAGCCCCAGAATCCTTGTGAGTGGCCCTGGTGGCAACCCACAAGTCAGAACCCTTAGCTAACTTCCTGGAATCTAATTCCTTTGAATCAGCCAAGTGCTGTCTGAGCTCAGGAGAGCAGGCATCATACATTGACTCCAACATTACAAGATTCTTCATTCCTTCATAAGTTTTAACTCTGTAACCCTTAATCCATCCCTCTACGTTTTTCAAACTTTCACTCACCCAGGTAGCCCAAGGGGTACCATCATGCTTTCTGAGGGTCCTAAACCTCTTAAGGTACTGGGAAGGGGTCTTCCCAAATCTAGCTATCAAAGCTAGTTTCACACATTCATAATCCTTCTTATCCACCTCCTCCAACTCCATTACCACATCAGTTGCAACAGGGGGGATCCTAGAGAACAACCAGGAAAGTAACTCATTCCCTGTGATGTCCTGGAGCCCATGATTATACTCAAACAGACTCAACCAATCCAACACATCCAACCTAGGCTCATACCTTAGGCATCTGGGGTCTTTTGGGACTGGAACTCCTAGAGGAACCAGAGGAGAGAGAAGCATTTTCCACAGACAACTTTTTCATTTCTAATTCATGATTAAGCTCTATTTCTCTGAGTCTTAACTCAGCTTGCTTCTGCTCAGCCTGGGCATTCATTATTCTGAATTCTAGCTCTTGGTTTCTTTCAGATTGAGCAATAAAACGTTTGTACTCTAATTCAAGCTTCATTTTTTCAAGTTCAAAATAAGCAGGGTTACATGTAGGACCTGGTATAGGCCCAGTAGGTACAGTCGGTAAGGCAGACAGAGGCTCAGAGAGGCTAACTTCATTAGGTTCACTTTCCTCTTCTGACTCATTATCAAGACTTTGATTCAGATCAATACCATCACTGTTTTCTACATTTGCTGGGGGGAGGGGTAGATTCCTCTGTACCACCCAGACTTTGGTTTTCTAACAATCTTTCTATAAGTTCCATTTTCTTGCCCTTCTTAGAGAGAGAGATTCTTATGTCTACACAATACTTTTAAGCAATCAGCAGTTTTGGCAGACAATGATTGTAGGGTATAACTCTCCATAGCAGACATAGTTAGAAAATCAGCTTTTTAGTGCTAAGCTCTGTGGTTAGTTGTCGTAAAGTGTTCAAAAAGCACTCTAAAGTGTATACTCAATACAAATCCCACCGCTGTACACCAGTGTTAGGCAGAAACCTGTGCAGTTCCCTCTGGGACCACTGCAAACAATTTATGACTACAGGTGTTTGGCAGTAAACCCACTTGGTAGCAGTCTGTACCACACAGATTCACTTGGTAACTGTGGCTGAGCAGTCAGACCTCCCTCAAGAAGAGTTAGGCAGTATACAGAGTATTCACAGTAGGTCAAAAGAACACAGTAGAACAAGTAAACACTGACCAGGGCTTGGTGTAAAAGAGATATAATTATTTATTTAAAACCACATCTAGAAAAACACACAGGCACTAATAGTAAGCAATTCAAAAACACGGTCACTAAAAGATATACACTCCCTTAGAAAAATATTAGACAAGTCTTAAGTAAAGCCCCACTTATTTTCAGACAGCGGTGAGCGCTTAACGCAGATGGCACTCTAATAATTTGTTTTAAAAGGGAGAGAAAAGCAGAGAATAAATTGAAACAGCTCCCAACACTTTTACAAGAACACAAGAGAGGAAGGCAAAGTAAAACTGTGAAGTTAGAGTTCACTAGGCTGGATCCACTTTAAGAGGATCAAACGAAATGTGTCCAAGGTCACATGGTTGCAGTGCACAAAAGTCTTGAAAAGGTTCAAAATGAGATCACTCCTAGTCTTACTCCTCCTCATCCCAGTACTTACCTTTGGGTATGTTCCGTGCTCAGTGAAACTCTTCTCTTTTCAAGCCCTCCACTGGCAGCCCTTCCCCTCCCAGGAGGTATAACCTCCCAACTAACCAGTCCACGGCCGTAATCCAAAGCCTGGGCATGGGAACCTTCATTCAATGGTTGGGAGGGAAGGGAAGTCCGTACTGAGGGGACGAAGAGTAAGACTAGTATGGTATGGTATAGTATGGTAATGTTTATTTGTAAAGCGCCTATACACAAATCATGTGTTTCAAAGCACTCAAGGGGGGAGGGGACAAGGGGAAAAAGCAACAGTCCTTCAGATGCGTTGAATTTCTGAACGATACAAATCTGCACAGGCAGAGTAAGTGCATATAATACAATTAACAGTGTAGGTGACAGCAAATATGTCTGACAACGATTCTGCAGTTTTTCCAAGTGCATTGAGGCGCCACCATGCAAGGAGGGGACAAGGGAAGATAGATAGACTAATCTTCAAGGCATGGTACGTTCAGATCATGCAAGTGCAAGACAGTACAGGAGAGGGGAGGTGGGTGGGGGCAGGGGGAGTCCAAGTGCACCCAGTCAGTAAGAAGTTGAGGTAAGTGCTGAGAGATGGCACTCTCATGGGTCATTGACCAAGTGCAGAAACGATGAGGCAAGTGTAAGGCCCAGAGGCAAGTGCGAGAGGACTGGCAAGGTTGCCCGGGACCTGTGAGACTCTGAGGTACACCTGGCGGCCAGTCAGCAAACTGTGCGGAAAAGGAGGGAGAGAGGGATAGAGCAGAGAAAGAGGTTAGCAGGGTAGAGGGATAGAGAAGGAAGAGGAGAAGAGGAATGTCTTAAGGAGTTTCCAGAATTTAAGGAGATCAGGCTCAAGGCGGAGGGCAGCAGGGGGGCTATTCCATAGGGAGGCCGCTGCTGAGGATTAGGATCTCCCTCCAAATCTCTGCTTGGAGTACCGGCTCACTCGCAGAAGGTTGGAGGTAGATGAGCGGAAGGCTCGGGAAGGACAGTAATTAGGTAGGCGTTGTTGCAGATAGGTAGGTCCCATGCCCCAGAAAGCCTTGTGGACAATGCAGAGGGTCTTGAACTTGATCCTTGTAGACACAGGGAGCAGTGGAGGAATTTCAGTGCTGGAGAGATGCGGTCTGTGGGCTTGAGGCCAAGGATAGGTCTTGCGTTTATGTTCTGGATGAGTTGCAGAGGGCGCAGAGCAGAGGCAGGGAGGTTGAAAAAAAGGCTATTGCAGTAGTCCAGCCTTGTGAGAACCAGGGCTATGGAGACAGTGAGTCGCTGGGGGAAGGTGAGAAAAGGAAAAGTATCACTGAGGAGGTGCAGCTGGTAGTTGGACTTTTTAGAGATGTCTGAAATGTGAGTGAATAAGGAGAGAGTGCAGTCGAAGATGACCCCAAGGTTTTTTGCCTCACAGCTGGGTGCAGGTGCAGGACCAAGGGAGGCTGGCCAGAAAGAGAGTGGGAACGTGGGAGCAGGAGTCCTGATGTGAAAGTTCTCAGTCTTACTGGCACTGAGGCAGAGGTAGTTTGCAGCACACCATGGCTGAATTGCGGACAGACAGTCAGATATAAGAAAGGTTTAAGAGGTTTCTCAGGGTAGCCTGAAGGAGAGTTGCATGTCATCAGCGTAACACTGGAAGTTAGAGATGAAAGTGACAATCACACATGCCAGTGCAGCCATGTAGACCTTGAAGAACCAGGGGGCTAAGTTAGAACCCTGGGAAACACCACAGGTTGAAAGAGTGAGAGTAGATAGAAAAGACCCAAGTTCCACCTGGGATGGACGGCCGAAAAAGAATGAGGTTACCCACGCCAGTGCCTGACCTGTGATTCCCAGGGTGTCACAGAGATGTGCAATCAGGATGTTGTTATTTACCATGTCAAAGGCAGAGAAGAGGTCAAGAGGAATGAGGACAGAGGGGTGTTAGTGTCGAGATTTAAGAGCAGGTCTTCACAGGTATTCAGAAGAGCGTTTTCCATTCCTCTGGATGCTCTCTAGCCAGACTGATGGTCGTGGAGGCAACCAGCAGATTCAGTGTTGAGGGTGAGCTGAGAGATAGCCAGCTTCTCTAAGAGTTTGTCCAGGAAGGGGGTGATAGAGATAGGGTGGTAGTTTGCTGGAATGGAGGGGTCGGCAGAGGGTTTCTTAAGCAGAGGGTGAACAATGGAGTGCTTAAGAGAAGATGGGAAAACTCTAGTGGCAAAAGAGAGATTGCAGTGATCAGCCAAGGCTGGAGAAAGAGAGTCAATGTTGTACTTAATGGTTTTAGAGGGGCAGGGGTCCACCTGTGTGGATGAGGCCTTCATAGATCGGACTTGTCTGGCGACCTCATCAGGTGTAATGGGATTGAGAGACGAGAGGAGAAGTGGTAGAGTGGCAAAGGGAGGCTCCAGAAGTGTTGGTGTATGATGTGGTGTGGAAGTGAGAGAGAAAAGGATGTCTTGGGTTTTTTCAGTGAAGTGTGCAGCCAGGGCCGAGCAAAGGTCCTGGGTGGGTGTGACAGAGGAGGAGGAGGAGGGGGAATATTCAAGATTACCAGTAAGTAATCTGAGTATTACCTCCACGTCTCTCTTTCTCGTCCAGGTACTTACCCTTGAGTTGTACCAAAGCAGAAACAGGAAGGACGCCCATGCTCACCACAAAAGACACAGGCCCTCATTAGGACCCAGGCGTTGGACCATGGTGCTAATAGCACCATGGTCCATGCCGGTAACTAACCGACTCTGCCATGGCGGAATGGAGAATTACCGCCCCATTCCGAGGTTGGCGGGGTGGTAATTCCCCATGCCGCCATGGCCCTTCCCCATTCCCATTCCCATTTTTGCCCCATAGGGCTCAATGGGACTGGGGAAGGCGCTAATTAAGGCACCGTAATTAGCTCCTAGGTCCCTTTGCGGGTTGGTTTTTTAACGCCTGCTAAAAGCAGGCGTTAAAGTGCCACCCGCAAAGGGACCTCGTAATCAGGCGTTAAGGGTTTAAAGGCGCCGCCACCTTTTATGGCGCCGTTAACCCCTTAACGCCTGGGTTGTAATGAGGGCCACAGACACCAACGGTAATGCAAAACCCACCCAACACCAATTTATTCAAGATACAGCAAAAAGCCAAAGGCATGCTGACCATGACTCCTAGCACCACCTCAACCAGACACAGCCTCCAGACACCCACACCAAAGGACGTAGACTGGAGCTCCTCCATGTTGAGTTGGTAATGCAGAATTAATGTATTAGGTGTAGCTCATGTGGCAGCTCGGCAAATATCCAACAAAGGTAGCCCCCGCAGGCTTGCCCAGGAGACAGTCACCCCTCTTGTGGACCGACCCTGGACCCAAGCTGCAGTACAGAGGCCCACAGACTCATAGAATCAAAGATTAGTCCACCGGCTAAACCTTAGAATGGAAGCCTGGCAACCACAGTCCCCTGCCCCTGATCAGTGAGACAAAAGGACTCTCTCTGGGACAGATAATGTAAGACCGCCTGCTTGGCATCCAGACAATGCCAAGCCTCCCCCCTAGGAGAGGACGGAGCAAGAAAGAAAGCTGAGATAACCACTTCCTGAGACCGATGGAACCAAGAGGCGATCTTGGGCACAAACGAGGGGTCACAGCCCAGCACCAAAGCCTCCTCCTCGACCACTAGAAACAGTGGCCTACGCAAGAGGGCCCTGATTTCCCCCAAATGCTGAGCCAAAGTAATGTCAATCCAATCAGGAAGGTAGTCTTCAGCAACAACTATTTCATCTCCACCTCCTCCTGGGGCTAAAATGGAGGCTTCTGCAATATGGACATGACCAAAGGAAGGCCCCACGGGGAACCCCAACTGGGCCCAAAGGATGAGTACCTGCTACCCCTTTCAAGAGCGTTGACACCAGAGCCTCGCCCCCTACCGGAGAGGACCAGGAAACCTGGAAAGCCCGAATGGTAGACCACTGAGATCAGAAAGTAGAGACCACCAACCCCTTCTCCGCCCCTTCGTGAAGAAATTGCAAAATGTCTGGGATGCCACACTCCAGTGCCAGGACACACTTCAGGTGACACCAAGCCAGAAAATTAGCCCAATGACGGTCAGAACTTAAGTGTAGAGGACTGCAGCTGAAAGGCCTAATGCCAGGAGATCCCTCCTCTCCGTTTCCAGAACCCACAACGGATGAGAGAGGAGAAGGGGGACATTGACCACCCGCAATGCAGACGGCCGCCTGAGCAACACCCAAGGAGAAGCTAACTGCATCTCCAGAAGGCCCGGGAACCATCCCCTCTGAGGCCAGTAAGGGACCACCAGGATAAACACACTTGGAGATGATCTGATTGTGCTGATGACCTGCAGAATTAGGGGATTTGGAGGAAAGGCATAAAGAAGCTCTGAGGGGCCAAGTCAAGGGAAGAGCATCCACCCCCCCCACAAACCCCTGGGGGGCAGAGTCCTCAAGCAAAACCAGGAAAGTTGAGAGTTGCAGGGGGAGGCAAAGAGGTCCATCCAGGGATGCCGAACCACCGACACACATCCTGAAAAACCTTGGGACAAAGGGACATCTCCGCTGAGACCGGAAACACCCTGCTGAGCCGGTCCACAGTCACTTTGTCCACCCCCCGGATATGGACTGCTCTCAAGGAGACCAGGTGTGCCGTGCTCCATGTCCAAATGGACAAAGCCAGATCCTCCAGGGAGCGGGACCCCGTAGCCCCCTGATGGTTGATGGAAGCAAGAGCCAAGGTGTTGTCTTTCCGAACCATAACATCATTCCACTAGATCAAAGACCTGAAGACCACCAAAGCCCTAGAACACCTGATAACTCCTTCCAATTGGAGGAGGGCAGCTTGAAAAGAAAAGAGTTCCAGTGAGCACGGAACATACTCAAAGGTACGTACTGGGAAGAGGAATGGGGACATGGAGGTAATGACTTATTCATTCAAATGGATGTTAAATTAATCTTAATACATATTACATTCACTTCAAATTGTGTCATATTCATTTCAATAGATGTCATAATTATCTCAATGCATGTCCTATTCATTTCAATGTGTGTCTTATTCATGCCAATACATGTTATATTCACTTCAATGTGTGTCATATTCCTTTCAATGGGTGTCATATTTATTCCAATGAATGTTATATACACTTCAACCTGTTTCATATTCATTTCAATGGGTGTTATGTTCATTCCATTACATGTCATATTCACTTCAACGTGTGTCATATTCATTTCAATGGGTGTCATATTCATTCCATTGCATGTCCTATTCACTTCAACATGCGTCATATTTATTTCAATGGGTGTCATATTTATTTTAATGCATGCCCTATTAATTTTAACGCATGTCTTATTCATTCCAATGCATGGTATCTTCATTCAAATGCATGTTATATTCACTTCAAAGTGTGTCATATTCATTTCAATGGATGTCATAATTATCTCAATGCATGTCATATTCATTTCAATGGGTGTCATATTCATTCCAATGAATGTTATATTCACTTCAACCTGTTTCATATTCATTTCAATGGGTGTTATGTTTATTTCAACATGTGTCATATTCATTTCAATGGGTGTCATATTTATTTCAATGTGTGTCATATTCATTTCGATGGGTATCATATTTATTTCAACGTGTGTCATATCTATTTCAACGTGTTTCATATTTATTTCAATCGGTGTCATATTCATTCCATTGCATGTCCTATTCACTTCAACGTGTGTCATATTCATTCCAATGTGTGTCCTATTCACTTCAACGTGTTTTATATTCATTTCAATGGGTGTTATATTTATTTCGACGTGAGTCATATTTATTTCAACATGTGTCATATTTATTTCAATGCGTGTCATATTCATTTCAATGGGTGTTGTATTTATTTCAATGGTTGTTATATTTATTTCAACGTGTCATATTTATTTCAACGTGTGTCATATTTATTTCAATGCGTGTCATATTAATTTCAATGGGTGTCATATTTATTTCAACGTGTGTCATATTTATTTTAATGCATGTCATATTAATTTCAATGGGTGTCATATTTATTTCAACGTGTGTCATATTCATTTCAATGGGTGCCATATTCATTCCATTGCATGTCATATTCACTTCAACGTGTGTCATATTCACTTCTATAGGTGTCCTATTCATTTCAATGCATGTCTTATTCATTGAATTTCAGTGTATGTCATACTCATTTCAATACATGTCAGACTCATTTCAATACATGTTATACTCATTTTGATACATATTATAGTCATCTCAGTGTATGCCTTACTCATTTCACTGCGTGTTGTATTCACTTCAATATGTCACATTCACAAAGGTGTAATTTTTACTTGAACGGCCTTCCATAGAAACCACCCACATGCAACATTTCAGGTTTGTAGCATGTTGGGAAATATGCTGAACATTTTGAGCAAACACACACACATATCCCCACATTTCCTTACAAAAACATACATTGGACAAATGTATATTTATGTGTTATACTTTCTATATTGTCTAGACCATGGAATCTACCCACATGCCACATTTCAGGTGTGTAGCATGTTGGGAAGTATGCTGAAAATTTCGAACAGACACGCACACACACACACCTATCCACACATTTCCCTTACAGAAATACATGGAGAGAGAGACAGAGACAGAGACAGAGAGAGAAACAAAAAGTTAACCCATTTAAAGCCTAGATTGCTGAATGTGACTTTGACGGATTGGGAGAAGTAATGGGTTTTGGGGGGAGCGTGAAATGGGTGAAATGGTTTCAGGGGTGGGGCAGGAAGGCATGCGTTTGGGTGGAAGGCCCAAGGCTGACTGTGCCCCAGTTGCCAGAAACTGTTAAGATGGCCCTGTTGGTGGGTCACCATGTGGTGCTGTCAATCACTGTCACCCCTCCACTGCAGTAGTCCCTGGCACCTTTCTGAAAAATGTTTCATACATTCTAATTAACAGTGGCGGCTCGGCAGGAGCCACAAGGCCACTATTAGCACAGGGGCATCTACTTAACTCACTGAAAGAAAGTCAGGCTCAGCAGGTGTTATCTCACAACATGGAGAACTATGCCTGTGTGCTGCTAATGCACCTGAGACACCTTTGCTGTTCTCTAATGGGGTGCATGGCCAGTGTGCACCCAACACAACTGCAGGGCTCAATGCCTGTAACACACCATGGTTAATCATTAAACAGGTGTACAGGAGAGACAAAATCCTGCTCTATATCTATCTTATATCATTGTTCATTGTTTATTGAAGCTATAGTTACAGTAAAAAGAAATATGGGAATGTTAAGCACCATATTCAATGATTTACGCTGTGTATGATGCAGAAATCTAAGACCTGCTTTCTGAGTGGAACATGGCAGGCACTTTAATTTGCATCAGTCAAATGAGGGTTTTCAGAAAGATAAAATATCAATTCTGGCAGAACCCAGACACTTCGGGAGAGGCAGAAACACAGTCAATGTCAGTCTAAAGGAATCACACACTTCTTATTCTACTGAAATAAAGCAGCACTGTGCATCAGCAGAAATGACCTCCCCAGCATATGGTATAGGCCTGCTTGGCCTTCATGTCATCTCCTATGCGATCTAATTATTATTAATTATGGGAAATGGGTTCATCCTCTCTGTGAATTTCATTGGATGGATCAGAAACGCCTGTGATATCAGCTCCTCCGACCTCATTGTCTCCAGCCTTGTGCTCACCAACCTTGGTCAAATAGGTGTTTTCTTTGCAATGAACAACTGGTTCACTCTCTCTGAAACCTACTTCCCCCAGATGTTTGCCTCGAAGCGTATCTTTGCATCTCTACTTTTCATGCGCTGCTCCAATTTCTGGTGCGCCACCTGGTTCTGCTCTTACTGTTGCATGAAGATTGTGACTTTTACTCATCCATTCCTAATCCGATCGAGGACCGTATTCATGGAGAAGGTTCCCTGGCTGCTTCTGGGATCTGCGCTGCTTTCCTTGGCAACATCGCTTCCTGCAACTACTGATATTGAGCTCCAAAAACAAGACATCATTCTATCTAAGTTTTCTAATAGCTCAACCTTCATTGTCACAGTCAATGGGACAATAACTGGTTATAAGGGTTGGAGGATTCCAAACGTGCACAACCTTCCATATATGCTTCATTTACAGTTAGTCATGGCAATTTTCATTGCCTCTGCTGTGGCGATCCTCATCACCCTCTGTAGAAACATGAAGCGGATGGGACAGAATGCAGAGAACTTCAGGACCCCACGCCAGGAGGCTCATTGGGGTGCTGTGAAGACTGTGGCCTCCCTACACATCCTGTATGCCTCCTTCTGTGTGGGACAGAACATCAAATTATTTCGTGATGAGTCACCAGAAAGCCCATGGCATTGTGCATTTGTGCTCTGGATGATGTATTTTCCAACCCTAACCTCCATCATTTTAATACTGCGGATCAACGTTCTGAAGAAGGCTCTGGTCGGTATCTTTTCTCCTGCTGCCTGTGCTAGGAGAGGTGGAGCCTGAGGAATCCTGCGGATCAGCAATCTGAAGAAGGCTCTGGTCGGCATCTTTTCCTCTGCTGCCTGTGGTGGGGGAGGTGGAGCCTGAGGAATCCTGCGGATCAGCAATCTGAAGAAGGCTCTGGTCGGCATCTTTTCTCCTGCTGCCTGTGATGGGAGAGGTGGAGCCTGAGGAATCCTGCGGATCAGCAATCTGAAGAAGGCTCTGGTCGGCATCTTTTCTCCTGCTGCCTGTGCTGGGAGAGGTGGAGCCTGAGGAATCCTGCGGATCAGCAATCTGAAGAAGGCACTGGTGGGCATCTTTTCTCCTGCTGCCTGTGCTGGGAGAGGTGGAGCCTGAGGAATCCTGCGGATCAGCGTTCTGAAGAAGGCTCTGGTCGGCATCTTTTCTCCTGCTGCCTGTGCTGGGAGAGGTGGAGCCTGAGGAATCCTGCGGATCAGCAATCTGATGAAGGCTCTGGTCGGCATCTTTTCTCCTGCTGCCTGTGCTGGGAGAGGTGGAGCCTGAGGAATCCTGCGGATCAGCAATCTGAAGAAGGCTCTGGTCGGCATCTTTTCTCCTGCTGCCTGTGCTGGGAGAGGTGGAGCCTGAGGAATCCTGCGGATCAGCAATCTGAAGAAGGCTCTGGTGGGCATCTTTTCTCCTGCTGCCTGTGCTGGGAGAGGTGGAGCCTGAGGAATCCTGCGTATCAGTAATCAGAAGAAGGAAATGGTCGGCATCTTTTCTCCTGCTGCCTGTGGTGGAAGAGATGGAGCCTGAGGCCATTGTTACTCGGTACCCTCCTATTCCTGAGATACCTGCATTACTGGCATAAGTAAAGGCAAACTCTCAGAATTTGTTGCGCTGTCACATTCATAAGGAGGACGATGGCTCATCTATACGTTTAGAGCCTGTTATATTTTTGTGGGTAGCAAGTCAAACATGTATTTATAATCTTTGTCACTGGCTTATTAGGTAAACATTGTACTTCGTCCAGAATATGACATTGAGCATTGTGTGAAGTTGTGTGTACAATTACCATTCCAGATTAAACAAATCCTACAGTGTGCCTTACAATTAACTTTGCAATTGGTAAAAGCATAGAGACATAGCATTGTTTGGACACGGAGGTCGGTGCTCACTAAGCTAGGCTTGCTTATTACTTATGCTACAGGTAATTGTGCTCACACTAAAAGCAGACAGAGAGATAGGTCAAGAGTTATCCTATGTAAAGTACAGCCCAGGCTGGATATCAGCAATGATGGTGTTGGGGGAGACTTCAATTAATTGTGGTTGTATTTCAAAGCTACTGTGACTAGTCTGGGTGAGTAAATTCTGTACACCTTGTCATATGCATCTTCATCAGCTCTCGGAAATTAGTACACAATCAGTTTTGATCGCCATGGTAAACATTGTCTGACCCATGCTCCACAGTCTAGCTTTGTATATGTATGCTGACTCTGCACGACTGTTTTAGGAGCACTCACTCATATCATGATGGCACCAGATACTTTGGTAAGTCCTGTATATAAGCCGTCTTCACAGTGCACATGCCCGCATGCCCATTAGAGGATCTAGTTACCACATGTGTGGCATGTCATGTTGTGCTACCTACTGAGAATGTGTGCAGTTCAGTGGTTTCCATAGGATGATTATATACTTCACAGCCTCATCCAGTGCCAATATTCAAATCAGCAGTGTATTGTATGGGGCATGAGCACCTCAAATTCATGACCAAATAAACAAAACAAACAAACCTCTCTACATCTACATGTTTAGGTCTCCACTCTACTAAAAATACAAAACAGTCTGATGATCTAATCAATTACTGCAAAGTCAGTGCCTCCTTGTTGCTAGCGGACCTTTGGAAATCTGTGTTTCTTTACAATTCACCAACTGTATAATGAGAAAACATTCCTGAAAGATGAGGCTGCACTCACTGGTATATTTTCATCCTGGCTGCACTGCTGCTGCAATAGCCTTCCTGCACCCCCCTCAGTGGACACTCTCTGCATCTTTAATGAAAGAGAAGTGCTTTTTCTAAACTTCAGCGCAGGTTGGCATACTTTCATTAATCATCTACAAATGTACGTGGACACAAATCAAACCACCATAATTCTGACCATTTTACATTAAATGGACGTTCCCAAGTTTGTGGGTTAGATGAAATGTTGAGGCTATCTATCTAAAAGTTTAAAGAAAAAGTGGTGGGATTTGTAGCGAAGCGTTTTTCCTTATAGAAAGCCACACTGTTTCACCAATCTGCACCAAATGTTGCATAGTTGCCTGTTAGGACTCTCTGGACATTACTGACTTAATGACATTTGGACGCCCTATCCCTTTTCCCAGATTTCAGCAAAAGTCAAGATGCATTTGTTGTTTTGTGTCTTGGCAAAGTGTTGTTCCTTAGACAATTCCACACCATTTGTTTGACCAATCTGCACCAAATTATGCAGAGTTACCTGTTAGGACTCTCTGGACATTACTGGCTGCATGACCTTTGAACACCTTTCCCCGTTCCCCGGATTTCAGCAAAAGTCAAAATGTGTTTGTGGATTGGGAAAGCGTTGTTCCTTATACAATTCCACACTGTTTCACCAATCTGCACCAAATGTTTCACAGTTACCTGTTCAGATCTTCTAGACATTATTGGCTGCATGACATTTGGACACCCTACCCTGTTCCCTGGATTTCAACACAAGCCAAAATGTGTTTGTGGGTTTGTAGCTTTTTGGATTTGGGGAAGCATTGTTCCTTATACAATTCCCCAATCTGTACCAAATATTGCACAGTTACCTGTTAGGACCTTCCAGACATTACTGGCTACATGACAATTGGACATCCTAACCAGTTCCCCGGATTCTAGCACAAGTCAAAATGTGTTTATGAGTCTGTGGCTTGGCAAAACATTGTTCTCTATTCAATTCCACACTATTTCACCAATCTCACCACATTTTGTATAGTTTCCTGTTAGGACCCTCCAGACATTACTAGCTACATAACATTTGGACACTCCACCCCTGTGCCCAAATGTCAGCACGTTTACACATCAGACGGTAGCCTGAAATCGGCAAAACATCAATGTGATCGTAGAAGGACTGGTCCCGACAAAAGGAAACAAATACCAGGTGTCGGGTCCCACTTTACACTACTTTCAGGGTCCCACTTTACACTACTTTCAGGGTCCCACTTTACACTGTCAGGTTTCCATATTACCGTTCACGATTTAAACACTCAGGGTGGAGGTGCAGAAGTGGTGAGCAGTTTTAGATTGTAGTTGGTGGCTGGGAATGAGTCTTGCTTCTGGGGGTTAATTGGGTATGTGAAAATTATTCCTTAATGTTTCTGTCAGGAAGCCTTTGTTTCCCCAGGGCAAGATGGAGGCACTGCTCTGGAGCATTGATTGCGTGAGGCTGGAGGTGAGGTTGTTTGGAATTCATTCAAGAGTTCTCAACCGCCTTTCATTCTAGTTTTCCAAGGAATCGGTCGCAGTTTTCATAGTTCAGTAGTATAAGTAACTAAACTTCTAAAGAATATATTGAAGCAGAAGAAGTGCCAATGTGAAGACAAGGAAACCACAGAGAAGCAAGTGCCAATTCAAGAAGCAGCTACAGATGAAGAACGCTAAGTGTATACAATTCAAGGTTATTCAAAACAGTTCCATATGTTTCTGGAGTTAAGGGTTAAATTAACTATTTCAAGTGTGATATGTTTGGATGCATTTAGGACTTGTAAATAAGGAAATGTTAAACGATAGAGCAAGTAACTGTCTGCAGCCTGCTTCGGGCGCGTTGTGAAAAAGTAATCAGTTGCGTTCCGGACCAAGGTGCAATAAATTAACCAGGCATTAACATTAAGAAATAACTATGCAAATACGTGCCGAGCGTTGCGTCATCTACCAAGTGAATATTCGAATCTGCGGGCTAACAGCTGTTCAAGTACACGGCGAGCCGGCAGAAAGAGTGAAGGAGATTTCCTTGGCATGAAGGTGTCAATAGTTTTAAAAGTTCGGAAATGTCAGTGCGGACTCACGCAAAGTAGAAGAGCAACCCTGAGGCAAGTGAAACTGCGCAAACATGCGCACACGTATGTAATGAACTCAAGTAGTTGAGCAAGGCAAAAGACAGTGTCAGAGTTAAGACGCATACGTTTCACTGGTTAAAGCTAAAAGGGACCCGAGTAAAGCAGCATGTATCTCGAATTCGCTCCCAAACACAAGGGAGGTCTGAACTGAGGATATATGTGTAACAGGTGAGAACCCTTTGAAAAAGACATTCTTTAATGCAGCAATTTCCAAATAAGAGTCAAGCAGGACAGCAAGCTTAAGTAGCAAAATGAGGAAATAAGGAAGACAAAAGACTTTCAGTTATACAGTGGCAGTTTGCTAATTAAAGCCTATCAGCACACCAGGCATAGGCTGGAGGTACTTAAGGGAAGTGGGAGGCAGTACGAGGTTAAGGCGTAGTGTGGGTAGGTGGCAAGTTGACAGTAATCTGTTGTGATTACCTTCCATGTCTTAACAGAATACCCAGTCCAAGGAAGAAGCAATAGACGAGGTTGTTAGAGAAGATCTGCATTTGTTATTTTTTCCACTTCCCTTTTCCCCTTGGGTTTGCCAGTAGAATAGTTATATCAAACTGAGATTATTAGGCCGGCAGACTTGGGGGGTCTGGTGGGCTATCGTTACTCCTGCAGGAACTTGCAACTGGACCTGACACAAGGTCCAGGCCCTAGGATGCAGGGTTCCCAAGAAATTTGCACAACAATGCACTGCATCAAACTGCACCACCCCAGGGTGAGGCAAAAGGTGGGGAGAGAGCACAGAATGTACCAGTATGCAGCAGCACACCACCTCACACCCCCCCAACGACTGCTCCAGGGTATGTCAGATAAACACAATGCACCCTTTCTCTGTGCAGTTTACTGCAGGGTGCAAAGCAAATCAAGCAATAAACGAATTGGAATAGCAACTTACAGGATCAGTGTTATCATGTCTGCCTACAGAACCCGTTCGGAGAATGGGTATTTCTACTAGGACATCATAAATGGGTAATGCATGCATTGGTTTCAGAATTATTTTTATGTATGCTGATGCAGTGGTAGGAGCTTGCACAGCAATTGAGGGAATAGCCTTTATTTTAGAGATAGTTGAGAGAACTTATTTGTTAGAGGTAGAAAAATGAATTAGTATAGGACATATTGTGCCACTACCACTTCCCTCGCATGACATAGAGGAGCAATCCTTTGTTTTCTGATTTAAATTTCTGGATGACAGACTAGTTAGGACACAGCGACAGTCAGAAGATTTCATTTAGTGCTTATAACTCATTGGGAAATCTTTTTGTGGCCAGACCACACCTTTGTTTCTTTCATCAAAAAGTCTCATAATTATTTGAAAGCAAGAGAAAGTTGTATTCCGTGGCTGGAATCCAGTGTATCATCTGTTAGTGACCAGACTAAATTCCAGTTGCACGTGAAGAAAAGTCTGAGAAAAGAATGTAGACAGAGGAGATTATATGCATTGGCTATCATAAAATGCACTCCCCTTTTATGTAAAGGAAAAAATGTGTATTTAGAAGAAAATTATTCAAATTATTTTCAAGCAGGAGACTATTATATATAGTGGCTGTAACCCAGTGCACCAACTTGCTGTGCCCAGACCAAATATGTTTTGCTTATGAATGTTCAAATGAACAGTATTGGACATATTTAAATGCCTGCATATTTCAAAAAATGTATTTGTTGGAAAGAAAATGCAACAAATGTCTGTAAATGTGTAAATCATTCTTTAGTGGCAAGATCAAACACTTTTTGCTTGCACTGAATAGTCATATAATTCTTTGGAGGCAGGATTTGGTTTCATTCAGTAGCCACATCTCTGTCTGTTTTCTTTATTTGGCCAGAGTAAATACTTGCTGCTTGCTTAGAAAAGTCTCTGTCTGGAGGCATAAGAAGACCTTTATTATGTGGCTAGACCAAATACACACTGCGTGTTCCTCTTTTTCATAACTTAAACGTTGTAGAATGTGGGATGTTTTTACCCATGCATCCAAGCCCTACCATAAAACTGTGCATTACTGGCATTGAAAACATCATGATGGCCAGAACTCCCCAGAGAGTGCACAGGGAAAACATGAAGAATAGGCTGCCATCCATTTTTGCCTATGTTGTGAGCACAGGAGGGCACTGCCTAAAACCACCATTGGGCTACACACACAGTAGCCTGAAACCATTGCCAAAAGCAACCCAGAACTGTGGGGAATTCATTTTCTTAATGTCAAATATGGATGCAATACTGGTGCTCACCACTATCAGAAAGCCGGCGTTTTAAAACCACCAGACTTTTGTGTAAAACTGAACAAATTAACCCAAACCAGGCCAAGGAAAGACTTGCTAAGAAGTGGATACAATGTAAAAATATATTCTGAAATGACTTGAAGCAAGTAATTATTTAATGTATATATAAATAATAGCTGGGGATGTCAGCAGCTTAAGTGAATTTGGGTTTAAAGCCACTAAAATCGAAATGCTTAGAATAAATGAGTGATCTACTTGTGAGTGTCACATAGGTTGCAATTGTTTAAATGTTATAGTTTTGAACTTAGAATCAGCTTTCTAGCTGCATGTGCAAACATTGTAAGTTGGATTTGAATGTAGAAAACTGGGAACTAAAGTGACATTTAGCTGAATTCTGCCTGACAACTACCCCCGACAGGAGTTGAACTGGCTCAACAACTCTTCCTAGGCCTGGCTGCATTCTGCTGCCCCTGCCAAAAGGAGATGACACCTCTCTGATTGGATTAGGGGAGGAGCACCTGGGGACTACAGGAAACTAAACAAAGCACTGTCCCTGGCTCAGGCAAATGTTATATTAGGGGGGTCGTAAATGGCTTCCTCTTGGGAGAAACTGGGAGGGGCAGTGCCTGTGAGAGCAAGATGAGCTTGGGGGAAGTGGATAAAACAGAAATTCCACCATATGCTTTGGAAAACCACACCCCTTTGGGGCCAGAGCATGATTTTAAAAAGATGGATAATTCACAGTGCGGACTTGTCAAAATTATATAAATAACATCATCATTCTTGTGATTGTTCTGTGCACATTTTAAGAGGTGTTAGGACCCTGTGGTATGTTCTTGGGGATAGTAGCGGTAAAAAAGGTTGTTACTCCAAATGTATGCATGTTAAAAATCTGACACTTTATCATCTGAAACCCATATCCCTGGTGCACATTTGTGTAAAATCTGGAAAGGTTTAGAGGTCGTTATCTGGATGAAAAGGGGAGAATTCTGTCATAAGTGGACACGACATCGTACAAAGACAGGGATCAGATGGTTTAGTCCTACAGAAAATATGTTAACTGGACCTATAATATTAGAAAAATGGTACATAGATAAATATGTATTGGGGTCTGAAATAGATTTGTGTGCAATTTGACAAGGGGAGGTGCCTCTGACCATAAAACCTACAGCATCACTCTGACACTCCATTTCTTTCCCCCAATCAAGTGAGAAAGGAAAGCTTGGCCAATGATAAGTGAGAGGGGCAAGCTTAGCTAGGCCCAGGCACACACCCATTTTCAAAACACATAAAAGAAACATTGAAACCCAGGTAGAGAGATTCACTTTCCACTTTCTTGCGGGACGCTTTGCCGGGAGACTTCAGACTTCACATCCAGAGATCCAGACTTCAAATCCATCAATCTCCAGAGACCAGAAATGAACTCCAGAATTTGTAGCAGAGAGACCTGAATCCACAAGCTGAATCCTCTTCAGCAGGCCTCAAAACCAACCAAACTATTCAACAGCCGGGTGAGCTGTTTGAATTCTTTGCCAAGAACTTTTGCAAGAACCTGTAGCAGTATCCAGAAAGCAGTGCTGTAGCCGGAACCAGAGAGAACCAGAGACCAGATTGCTGTGAAGAACTGCTAGCAGAAGTCCAGCCAATCCTGACCCGATCGGTGACAAAGTCGCATTCCTGTACAAATTCTAGTGTGAGTACCCAGCTAGCACTGTGTCAAAACCAATCTCTTAGTTTAAAATAATCTAATCCAAACTATTTTAGCCTATTAGAACTGCCTCCTAGAATCGTGTCATATCGTCATCTTTAAAACTGAAAACTGTCATTCTGAGCTTTAAAATATCAGAACCGAAAAACTACCTTTACTAAATCAGCCGTATCTCCGGAACCATTTGTGCTAGGAGCGAGTTTTAACTGTCATCTAAAAGCTAAGATTCTAAGCTTTCTTTCCAACGAGCCTAGAACCGACTTCCTACTCCTTACAGTGCCTCCGTAATTGCGCTCGACGCATGCGACTAAATTTGCCGCGATTTGACATTTTGCTTAGTTTCAGCCACGTGTAAAAATATTTGCCCTTGCTTTCCTTGCTGAAATTCGTGTGCAACCTGACAATCATTCATAGAGCATTGCTAAAGTGATCCTGAATTAATGTAAGTATCTCTCACTCACCCTGAACCTCCTATAGGGAATTAAATGCAATTTGAGTATATTTTTCACTTCATTGCCACCACATTTAAAAGGATTTTGCCTGTGTTTAAAACTCCTGCCTGTTTTCCTCTCAGCTTGCTAGGGGGGAACTGAATTATATTTGATTGCATTCCTGAGAACTGTGTGCTTCCCTTCCATCTCTTTACCTTGCATAAAGGGGGGGGGTGAATTGTCAAAGAAAAGTGATTATATTGTCTTTTGTTGAAGTCACATCAAGTTTATTTTCTGTACTGCATTTTCATTCATCATTGCATTGTCCTTGAAGCCATAAAATCATTCTCAGCTACTTTATCCTCTCTATATCACTTCTAAGCCATCAAAAAGAGTGTACCACTGTAACATTATCCATTGTTGATCACTATCATATTCACAAGTGTGCTATCAAACATTAATTTATTATAAAAGTGTGATATATATATATATATATATTGTTTAATTTTCAAATAAACCTTTTAATTTGCAAAACAAACCTCCTTCTTGGCTCAGTGGGGTCAGGGGGATTCTCAGAGAGGGGTGTTATATAAGGGTTGTCATCCAGAGTAAACGAACTGGACATAAAAATATATCAATAAGGGTTTCCCTCAGCATCCCAGACTAGGCATTGACTTAGCTGTAGTGTTGAATTGAATCCGCTTACAAGAATTCCTTTTACACAAGAAAGTTACTTTCTGCACCTGAGTATGTCACCTTTTCTGTCCTTTTCATCTACTTGCTGCTTGCTTGTAAAAGTCCTATACTGCATTAGAGAAAAGAGAGGATTGTATTCAGTGGCTGAAACTGATTGTCCCATCTTGTTGTGCAAGTCCAAATAATTGTTGTTTGTGAAGCTGTATATATAAGGTATTCAAATTATTTTTAGACATGTTTTGTAGCCAAGAGAATACATTCAATGTATAAATTAAGCTATCCAAAAGCTATATCTGGAGGATAGCTTGTAATATATATTTCTATTGGTTTTACAACATTCAACTTGTAACAATCCCAACCTCTCTCCCCTCTGTTCACCCCCCCTCCGGGAATTTCCTTGTATAAGTCTCAGTGTCCGAGGTATCTTCTCTCCTTCTTAGTTAAACATGTCCAATATCTTTATGTTGCACCATTGCTCTATGTAGTCGCTTTGAAGGTATTCAAGGGTCTCGCCCCAATCGTCTCTAAACTTTTGGTTGGTCCCGTGTATGTTATATGTTATATTTTCCATAGCTATATGTGCCCATACTCTCCTTATCCAGTCCAGAGGTGGGTGCTTTTGTTTCTATTTATGGGCTATTTGAAGCCACGTGCCTATCAGCGGACCAATAAAGTTTCATTTTTGCGTTTTGGTTAGTTGTTTGTCCTTTGGGTCCCATAGCTCACATAGCCATACTTCTTCTCGTAAGTTCCGCATGCTTGGGAACATTAATTTTATGTGTGCCTTTACATCTACCCAGTACTGCTGTAGGTTTGGGCAGTCCCACCAAATGTGCCACCAGTCCCCTTCCCTTCCACTGTCCCTCCAGCATTTGTTTGGGGAGTCTCGAAAGATTGTATGGAGCCCTTCTGGTGTATAGTGCCATTGCAGTAGAATTTTCATCCACATTTCTTTTGTCTGTATCGCCTTAGTAAGTTTAGGTATAACCCCCCATATATATTCCCAACAATCTTTGGGGATGGTTTTCCGCAGGGTCTTCTCCATCTTTTAATATATAGCCATTTTATTTCTTTCTCTTAGGTGGTAATATATTTATAGGTGTTTGAAACATACTTTTTCGTTCTGGTATGTGTCATTATGTATGTTTCGAAGGGAGTTAGCTCTCCTGTTGCATCTTTTATTAAATCTGGGTGTATCTAACCAGTGGTATAGTTGTTCGTTTTTGTATCTGTCCCTGACGTTTAGCTTTAGCAGTGTTGTACAGTCGTGGAATGGTCTTATCTGTTGCGCGTGGTACATGTCCCCCGCCTCCTCCCACTTCTGAAAATACCTTTTCTCCAGTCCTGGGGGGACTTCAGGATTTTTGAATAAGGGCATAAAGGGGCCTGGGTCTTTTGTTAGTGTACCTTTCTGTGTAGCCTTATCCCAGATTTCTAGCCTCGCTTTCATTATTTTGGTGATTTGTACAATGGTATGTCTATATTTCCTCCCTAGACAAAGGAGGTGTCTGGTCGTTGTTGTCGCCACTGCTCTATCTTGTGCAGCCCACAGCTTCTAAGAGGTGTCTGGTATCCATTCCTTCAATAGCCATAGCTGGGCAGCATCATAATATTTCTTGAAATGCGGGAGGGCACAGCCGCCTTCCTTCCTTGGGGCGTTAAGTACCTCACTTGATACCCTCTGGGTTTTCCCCTGCCAAACGTATGCCATAATAACTTTCGATAGGGATTTGAAGAAAACCGGTGGGATTCTAATCAGTATAGCTTGGAATAGGTATAAGTGTTTTGGTAGAATGGTCATTTTGAAAGTCGTTATCCTCCCCCACCATGATATCGACAAGGGGTTCCATCTCGTCAAGTCCCGTTTTATATGTTGTAGCAATTGGGGGTCGTTTTGAGAGTATAGATCTTGAAAAATCCCCAGATATTTAACCCCTGTTTTTGCTGCCTTCAGGTGCAAATCAGATGCTACCGTGTGAATATGCGAGGTGTCACCCGCCAGTATTAGGATTTCTGATTTCTGTCTATTGATTTTTAGACCTGACAGGGAGCCAAATGTTTCGATCACCTGCATGAGAGTCGGGAGGGACTTCTCAGGATCCCCCAGAGTCACCAACATGTCATCTGCATAGGCTGCAATTTTGTGGGTGTGTCCTGCCATATCTATGCCTTTTATTTCTTGTTTGTTCCTTATCCGCGCCAATAGTGGTTCCAGAAATATAGTGCATAGTAGGGGGATAGAGGGCATCCTTGTTTTGTTCCTCTCATGATTTGAATTTTATTGGAGAGGCCTCCATTGACTGCTACCCGTATAGAGGAGGAGTTATAGTTTAGCTTTACCATATTTAGAAAGGTCTCGCCTACCCCATTTTCTGCAATAGAGAAAAGAAAGAGGAGCGTCCATTCTACCCGGTTGAATGATTTTTTTGCGCCCAGGGCCAGAACTATTGCTGGGGAGTTTGTTATTCCTATTTTTTCCACCAGGTGGAGGACCCTCCAAATGTTGTCATGTGTTCGTTTTCCTGGAACAAACCTGGATTGATCCTGATGGATCAGTTTCAGAAGTACTTGCTTAAACCTGGTGGCTAAGATTATGGTATATAACTTTGTGTCTTGGTTTATCAGGTCTATCGGGCGGTATGAGCTTGGGAGTTGTGAGTCTTTCCCTTGTTTGTGAATTACTAACATCTTTGCCTCATTCATGGATTGGGTGATATTACCTTTAAGTTAAATAGTTCTGTTAGAGCTGGGGTTAGTATGTCTCTGTATGTCTTATAAAATTGTGTGGTATAACCGTCTGAGCACAGGGCCTTATTCCTGGGGAGCTCTCTGATTGCATTACTGACTTCTTCCTGAGTAATATCTTTCTCTAGTGTTTGTCTTTCAGGTTCCGATAATACCTGAAGATTTACCCCCTCTAAATAGGTTTTTTGTCGCCTCTCGTCTGGTTGATCTGATGAGTATAGGCGCCGATAGAATTGATCAAATATGTTCCCAATCTCTGCCGTTTGTGTCTTCCTTTGCCCTTTGTCATCCAGCAGTGCCTTTACTGTCCAATCCTGTTTTTTCCTTTTAAGTTACCTGGCCAATAGTTTATCTGCCTTATTTGCCTTTTATATAGTAACAGTGTTTCAGCTGTAACAGGTGTCTCTCCGCTTTTTTTGTGCGTAGAGAGTCCTATTGCCCTTGGACATGTCTCAGGGCGTTTTGTAACTTAGAAGTGGGTTTCTGCATTATTTCGGCTTGTATTTTGCTTATGTTTGCCTCTAACTCTTTTTCCCATTGGATATTCTGTTTCTCCCTTTGGGTCTTTAGTGCAATTAAGTGTCCCCTCGTGACCGCTTTTAGGGCTTCCCATTGTGATTATTTGGATATTTCTGGGAGGTTATTAAACAATAGATATTCCACAATTAGTTCCCAAAGAGAGTTCCCTAACACTGGATGCCGGACTATTTCTTCTGGGAGACGCCAGTTCCACAACCCTGGGAAGTTTGAGGTCAGTGCTATCTTGGCCCACACGGATGGCATGGTCGGATAGTGAGATGGAGCCTGTCTCTGACTTCTGTATTTTCCCCAGGATGTCTGTTGAGGCCCAGAGGTAATCTTTCCTTGACATTGTGCCGTGGACATGTGAGAAGTATGTGAAGCCTTGTTGTTTAGTGTTAATGTGCCTCCAGACATCTTTCAACGCTAGGTTGGATATTTTCTGTTTTAGGGCTTTCGATGGGGTTCCCTGGCCCTGCTGTCTGGGCCCTGATCTGTCGAGCCAGGGGTCCCATATGATATTCAATTCCCCTCCCAATACTATCTCCCCCGTGGCAAAGTTTTCTAATTTGTCTAAGGTGTCTTTGAGGAATCCCTCCTGTCCTTTATTGGGAGCCTATAGAGCCACTAACGTGAGGGGGTATCCTTCTATTTTCGTGTTTACGAATAAATATCTCCCCTGTTTATCAGCCTCTGTGTGGAGCAGAGGCGTAGCCAGGATTGTCTAAAAAGTGGGGCCTGAAGCTAATGTTGCTGGGCCCACCACAGTAACATTAACATATGTAAATGCCCACACAACGTTGCTGAGGGGGAATTTACAGATTTTGGGTGGGCCTTGCCTGCTCAGGCCCTACCGTGTCTACGCTCCTGGTGTGAAGTATCTGTATGTTTAGGGAATCTCAGGCTGCGATCATGACCCTTGCTTTTTTTTCCTGTGCGTTGGCCTGTAGTATCTGATTATACCCTTTCAGCCTGAACTTTTTCTTGTCCTGCCCTCTGATGTGAGTTTCCTGAAGCATGATTATATCGTATTTCCCCTGTCTTAGGAAAAGCTCCACTTTCTTCCTTTTTGCTGGGGAGTTATATGTCAGTATTTTTATCCCCATCGTGTCGCAGGGGTTTGTATCTCTGAGATTGTGCCTTGTTGTGTCTTCGGATATTCATGGTCCTTCCCGGCCCCTTTCCCCTTACCCAACTGTGCAACCCCCAACTTGCCTGATTCCCTGCCCCCCTAGCCCCTTAAACTGCCCTGAGGTGGGCTCCGGTTCCCATGACCGCTCAGGCGTTGCGTCGTCCGTGCCATGCCACAATATCTCAGGGATAACTAGTGGGGTGTTCTAAAACCCTCTGGATTCCAATTGGTGTCCCAAGTTCCCTCCTCCCCCTCCATCGCACCTGTAGTTGTGGTGGTCTCGCTCTCCCAATAGTTTTTGGTTGGTCAGGTTGGAGATTCTATCGGTCTCGAATATTCTCTGATGCTTGCGTACGTAGTCTTTTCGTAGGTCTTCTTATTCCTTTGTCAGTGGCCCCTTCACTTTTCTATCATTTCTCTTCCATTCCCATTCTGATCTCTGCAGGGCAGTCCTTTCCCTCGACCTGCCCTGGCTGACTCATTCTCATTCTTGTATACCCAGTATTTGTCTACCTTCTTCACAGGACGTTACCCTTCTTTGTTATCCCTTCCCACGTGAACAGTAATCCGAATGGGAATGTCCATTTGTACCTAATTTGTTTCGTTGCTAGTTCTCTTACCACTGGACCCATTTCCCAGCTTTTCTGCAGTGTGGACTGCGCCAGGTCTTGATAGAGCTGGATGTCCTCTCCATTCATTCGGATATGATCCATTGTCCGGGCCCTCTGCAGAATCTGTTCTTTTTGGGGATATGAAGTGAGTGCCACCAGGACATTTTCTCTTACGGCCCACTTGGTGTACCCTATCTATTGCAACTTCCTCCTCTTCCTTTGTGTCGATTATATCCTTGAAGACTTGCTGGACTGCATCTTTCCGGTCCCTTTCCTCTACTGATTCCTCCATATTTTTAATTCTCTTGTTCGATCTTCTTGAACGGTTCTCTAAATACTTGCATTGTAATTCGAGGTTATGGGTCCATTGCAGCAGTTGTTCCTGGATCTCTGCATGTTGTTGTGCCTCTTCATGTAGGTCTTGCTTTATTTTCTCCAAGGTGTCTGTCCTTTCCCCTAGACCTGTCATCTCCGTTCTTAGCTCTTGTACTGCTCTCATGTCGCTTTTTATTGTCTCAAATTGGGTCTGCATTGTGTCCATGAACTGGGCCTGAAATTCCCCAAACCACGTTTTCATGTCTTCTCTTGTTGCCATTTCGGCGTCCGATGTTTCCGTTCCTGCCTTGGCTATTTGTCCTTCTTGATTTTTCTTTCTCGTGGATGTTGTAGGTATAGCTGCCTCTGCACCCCAAAGTTGTGGGAGGCAGTGATCCTGCTTCTTCTGGGGTGTCTGGTGGGTGGCTTGCGCGGGTCTTCGCCTCGATTTGGACATAGGTACTGGTGTCCGTTTGTTTTCCCCTGACTTTATATCCCTGCATTCCCCAATGTGGGGTAGTCTGTATGTATATTCCCCTGCTGTATTGTGGTATTTTGTGCCGCCACCTTTCACAAGCCACCCCAGAAGGCTTGGTTCTTCCTGAGTTTGGGGGGTTGCCGGGGTCTTGTCTAGGTGTTTATGGGGCTTTCCGAGTGTCTCATCGTCTCCTCTGCATGGAGTGTGATATTTGGCTTGCGATCAGTGGTTTGGGGTATGTTGCTGCGCACTCTTGGGTGGGGTAGATGCGGTTTTATGTAGTGTCTGCTCAATTGGGGCACTGTTTGAGGCCTTTGTGTTGCCCCACTGTCTCGTGGGTGTTGTAGCCAGCTGCTTCGGTTCCCCCCAGACGCTCCGCTCCCCCAGGTCGTCTCGGTTCCTTGGCTGTGGTCTTCCCTGTTTGCGGCTGCCACTTGAGTTGCGGATGCTCGTGGGACTATGTCCCGGAGGCTCCTCGTGCTCCCAGTGGCCTGGGGGAACGTCACCCGGGGGGTGGGGGAACCCCGAGTGGGGAGGTCCCCGTTCACTCTCTCCTTGGACCCCTCACTTTCTCTTAGGCGGGAGGGGGATATCATTTCTCAGAGCACCTCCTGGTACCGTTTTCAGGGTGGGTCTGGCGCTTCCCCTCCCCCCGTGTATTCCTCCATATCCACTGGCGCAGCTTCTCCCCTTCCGTGATTCCCTGGAGTGGCGTACCTTATGGGGCTGAGGTCCTGTGTCTGTCTGTGTCAGCCTCTGGCTCCTCTCCTCTCCGGTATGGGTTTACTCCATTTACCCACTGCCGTAGTCCCAGGAGATGGTTGCAGGGCCTCCTTTCTCGCGTCTCAGGTTCCCAGAGTTAGACACCTGAGTTCTGTCCTGTTTGGCCACCCGGTGGGTGTCGGAGCCGCATTCGCAGGCTCCGCCAGTCGATTCTGTTCAGCGGGGGTGCTTTTCTGGGAATATACGCCTTGGGTCAGCTTTCCTTGAGGGGCGCGCCAGAGTCCCCGGCTGCCTGCGCTCTGTTGCCGGCGGCTGTGGGCTCCTCCTCTCCGTTCGTTCAGTGGATCTTGGATGGGCACAGTCTCCGCGGTCTTCAAGATATGCGTCTTTCCCTATTAATCTCCGACCTGTTACCTTTCTGCTGAGCACCTTTACAGCTTTATTGTTAAGCTTCATTGTTGCGGCCTGGGGGGAAGGACAGAGCTTCACTCAGGCACGTCCTCTCCGCATCACCGCCATCTTGGAATCTTATTATTATTATTATTATTATTATTATTCTTATTCTTATTCTTATTCTTATTATTATTATTATTAGGGTGTTTATTGAGCGCAGACCTAGCTTTGGGAAGCAACACAGCTCTCCACAATCATAGGGGGAAGAACACAGTGAGGGAAGCAGAGAAACACAGGAGAAGGGAACTGACATCAGACTGCCACTCTTGAGCACAAAAAACCTGACCCTCTTTGGGCAAGCCTGCTACAACAAAAGATTCCAAAGTAACATTCCTATGGCAACCACAATCTCCCCCCAAAATAACACCACACAATGACACACAGACCCTCACCAGGACATCACTCACAACCATCACTCACACATAATCACAACCATATAAGTGGCAACTCAGAACCTCCTCTCAGGGCAACTACTAACAGCATCACCATATCAATGTGCTGGCAAGGCAAATCAAGAAACATCATCCACAACAACCCTGAAAAATGATGGATCCCGATGTCTTGTGAAGCTGACCATTATCCTGAAAAACTCAGACCCAACAAAATGATCAAGGGGTTGGGATGATTGGTGCACTAAAATTAAAAAAGAGAACAATTATAACTACGGATGGGACTCAACAGACACATTAAAACCTCAAACGTGACCATACGTCTGAGCCCCCATCAACACCAAACTGAGATGAATAGACAGCTGGTGTACTTGGGCATGCCTCAGCTAGATATCTCCCTACCAGGAAAGAAACTCCTAAAACCTGGGAGAAACTTCACAGTAACTCACCATGCAATGTTCTCCTAATTTGGTGTAACAAATTTCAGGCAGCTAGAAGTCACCAGTCAACACCAAAAACTCACAACTCCACACTCCAAGACTCCAGGTATGTACTCTTGGTCAAATCTGCAACCCTAGAGAAGATTACATCTCACACTGGAAGAGGGTGTCCCCATCCTAACCAACAGCAGCCAACGGCTGCTATGAAGGAGGCTTCCCCTCCCACATCACTCCATGCAGGATGTTTCCTCCCCACATTTCTCCAACAATCGCTCCAGAGTGCTAAAATTGGTAGTGGAGACAAACTCCTTAAATAATGTCACCCACTGGATATTACACACTGCTTAACCTTCTGCACAGATAAAGGTACACTCACACCTAATGTGTTGGAGGCATTCTCATTAAACAGCCCTCTACACCACTTTCATATTGTAAATACATCTCTGTACTGTAAATACATCTCCATACTCACCAGTACTCACTCTTTATATTGCATGACTGTTCTCCAATGATACCAATATAACTGCACACACACTCCTATTACATTGCTATCCACATTTGTGTATGTAGACATTTCATAACTGTGCTCCACAATAAACAATGGATGGAAGCAGCTAAAAGTCCATGCTGCAAACAACATACCCCTACAAATCCTCCAAGAGGGTTAACACTACATATCTATCTTCACAGCACACAAACACACCAACAAACACGAATACCATGCCATGTGATACGACAAAATGCTACAAGTCGATGTTGCCTGCTTGCAACTATATGGCAGAATATCCTCTCCAAAACTGGTTATATAAAAAGGATCTGTTGTTTCTGCTCTCCTTAAACAACCATCCCATCACACATTCTTCTGCAGATTAAACTATTAGGATCTATCAGCACTATCCACATAAGATTGCCCCTTGCTTCTCGTACACTTTACATATTTGCTCCAATGCCATAATTACAAAATAAGCGGCATCCAACGACACAGGCAAACTTTTTAAAGTCTGCAAGGAACTAGCCAATCCTACCGCAGCCTCCTTCACCATTGCAACCACCCAGGCCTGATGCTCGGCCCTGGCTGCACACTTCATCTCAAAAACTCAGAATACCCTATCAGCTCCCTATTCCTTACCACCTCATGCACTAATATCTCTTGTACCGCCCTAGGCCACCCACACCCCTCCTCTTCTTCTCTCTTCTCTCTCCCCTGTCACAACTGAGGAGGACATTAGACAAGTAGAGTCTATAAAAGCCTCCTCCAAACAGGTGGACCCCTGTCCTTCCAAAACCATCAACAACAACATTGACTCTCTGGCCCCAACCTTGGCTGACCTCTGCAACCACTCCTTCACCACTGGAGTCCTTCCTCTCCCCCCATATCAATCTCTCACTCTCTCTACGTTTGGTGTCCTCCAGGGATCTAACCTATCCCACTGGTTTTGTAATGGCTACATGCCCCCGTGGCCCGTATGATATCAACCTTCACCTCCAACTTTCAGTGTTACGTGGATGACACGCAGCTCTCCTTCAAGTTACCCTCGGCCTCTTCCTCTTCCTCACTCATACCTGTCTGTGTGTCTGCAATTCGGTCCTGGTGTGCTGCAAACAACCTCTGCCTCAATGCCAAAAAGACAGAGATTGTCCTTATCGGGACCCCGGCTCCTGCATTCCCTCTTTCTCTCTGGCCAGCTGCCCCTTGGCCCTGCGCCTCCACCTATCAACAAGTCAAAAAATCTGGGGGTCATCTTTGACTCCACTCTCTCCTTCACGTCTCACATCGCGTACATCTCTAAAAAGTCCCACTACCAACTGCAGCTTCTCAGAGGGATTCTACCTTTTCTCACCTTCCCCCAGAGGCTCACCATCTCCAGAGTCCTAGTCCTCTCTAGGGTGGACTACTGCAACAACCTCTTTCTCAACCTGCCCTATTCTACCCTCCGTCCTCTTCAACTCAGACTTATCCTTGGCCTCAAGCCCAGGGGCCGCAACTCTCCAGCGCTGAAATACCTTCACTGGCTCACAGTGGCTCACAGTGGCTGCAAGGATTAACTTCAAGACCCTTTGCATTGTCCACAATGCTTTCTGGTACCTGAGCCCAATCCATCTGTAATGCTCTCTTCCTAAATCCTCTCCTTCCCGAGCCCTCAGCTCATCTTCCTCCAACTCTCTGCGGGTGAGCTGTTTCTCCAAACAGAGACTTGTGGGGGGATCTTTATTCACTGCAGGGGCCTTTCTTTGGAACAGCCTCCCTCCCTGTCTTTAGCCGGATCTCCTTAAGTTCTGTAAACTCCTCAAGACTTTCCTTGTTGCCTCCTCCTTCTCTCACCCTCTCCCCTGCTAACCACCTCTTTCTGCTCTCTCTCCTCTACTTCTGCTCAGTTTCGCTGACTGGTTGCCTGGTGTACCTTCAGAGCCTCACAGGTCCCAAGCTTTACTCGCCAGTCTTCTGCATTTGCGCCTGGGCCTTGACCCTGCCGCAGCACTACTGCACTTCGGTTGCGAACCATGAGAGTGGTATCTCTCTGCACTTAATTCATGTTCTGACAGGACTGGGCACACTTGGTCCCTACTGCCCCCATGCACTTCCTGTTCTCTGTTCACCTGCATGATCTAAATTTACCATGCCTAGTAAGATCGTGTCTTGTCTTCCCTATGTCTTCCCCTCCCATGCATGGTTACACTTTGAAACACTTGTGTATAAGCGCATACTAAATAAACAATCAATCAAACAGTCAACTCCCCCATTTTTCATCTGGCAATACAACAAAATCTACAATGGATGTGCTTTGCTTCAAGCATTCCCATCTCCTGTGGAGAACAACGCCAGAAAGTTCCTTGAAATTCTCCCATGTCGTCATTGCAATGCCTTTTCAGTTCCTGCTGACAGGGAGCAGACACTGCTCCTGACATAAATGTTCAAAAGTGTTGAACATATGTTCACGATTCTCTGTTGGCGCAGCTTTAAATGACAATTCGCACATTTCTGGGACTTTGAAACAGTACTTGAAAAATAAAGATGACAACCGCAGCTCCAAACGAGAGTGCGCACATCTGTATGCCACTGGATCCGCCACCGGGGCACAGCAAGTCAAAACAGAGGAATAATACATATTATCAAGGTCGAAGGCCACCCATGGCTTACTCTGCAAAGTACACTGCTGTTGTCCTAGTCCATGGATCTACGGCAGAGTACTCTGTGACAAGAGACCCAGATTCAGGGCTCGATTCTGAAGTGTGTGTTAAGTACCCAAAAAGTCGGAGAACGCGCTCTCGACCTTTTCGGTAGTTAAGACCTATTCTGAAGGTGGCACATTCTTCCGAAAGTCAAAATGAATATGCCACTTTCCGAATATATGTGGCGGTTGCTAGCATGGGCAGGAAACCAACCTAGCAACCACCACATTTGATAACTGCCATTTAACATGGCTATTCTTATGGCACTCGTCCACTTTAAATGTGCCTTAAAGTGGCGCACATGTACGGAACAACTTGTGTACCGGTTTCATGGTGGAGTGCCACAGGAAGCCACTTGTTCAATGCAGGTGGGTAAATATTAATGTACCAGGTACTGTGGAATGCCCAATCAAATGTCAGAAAGCTTGATTGATTGACTGCAGTATTACCTGCAGTCAATCAATGAAGCCAATCAATTGACTACAGTAAACGTATTCCTGCACTGGAAGTTTCTTTCACCCTTGCTACGTTTACAATTATTGTTTGACTCCTTCTCCGTCCTGTCACTTGTGCCACTCTTGTTATCTTGATAACAAGCATGATAGAGCTCTCCACAAGGCTTCCAGTACCATGTGTGTTTCCACCTGCTTGCTCTGCCATGATCTCAGCAGCACTTTCGTAAAATTACGATTTTCACTTTATTTAATGTAAGTGCTACCATTCTACCGTTCTCCAAAAACAGGCAGAATGCAGGCAGTGAATGCCCGGGCCCAATTAGGAATAGCGGTGGAGACTGGGTGTCCAGATTTGTCGCAGTGAATCCTGCTGTTTAGCACTCTCACTGCGCCAAGAAAAGAATCAAGCCCTCCCATGAAGCAGGCACAACGTGACCTCTTCACACACTCAGCTCACCCAGAGCTTAGTGTTGTGCTCAGCAGGAAGGCGAACACAGAAAGTGAATTGCGATTCCAACATTGCCAGCTCCCCACATCATCATAGTGACATCACCACTCGGGACAGCGCCGCAGCAGCGTAGCAGGGAGCAGAGCTCCACCAAGCCAACCGCTGCAATTTCTGTCAGTGCCAACAGCCACAGGGCACTGAGCTCCACCGCCATCCCCCCCAGGAACACAGCCCTGAATTCACAACCGCTGCTCTGCAGGGCGCTACTTCCGGCAGCACCAGTGGTCAAAGTGGGAAGGAGCGGTGCTCCTCTACTTTGTTAAATTAAGTTTTACTCTTCCTATACTTTGAAGAAGCGGTTCAGGAATGGTTTTCTTTTTAAATAAAAGTGTAGGAAGAAGCTGAAACTTGCACTGCACTGAACATGCCCAGTTTTATCCCGGTTTGGTCTTCGCTCCGGTAAAGTGGAAACTCTTCTCTCTTCAGGACTCAGGCAGGGCTCTGGCAGAGCTGCCCACGGGATCCCTCTCTCCCTCTTCTTTCTCCATTTTTTGGGAGGCACCACTCTCCTTCTCCCAGAGTGCAGTAAAAGCAAACACCTCTCTCATTTTTCATGGAGTGCAGGGGCAGCCTGACTCTCCTTAGGCTCACTCTCCTACCCCGTGACACTAGCCGTCTGCCCTGGGTGGTGGGATCCATCTCCTTGGGGGCCAGCGGGTCTGCCTGTCCTCTTTCTCATGCTCCTGAACTCTGCACCCCCTACAGAAGTCACATCTCCATCCCCATTCACTGGTACCTGATCAGACTGTTAGTCATTACTTATTTATTTTATTTGTTGATGGCACCCAGAAAACAAAGTCTCACAGCGCTAGTGAAGGTTACAATGCAATCAATGCATTGTGACAGAGAGACTACGAAGTAGTAACGGAGAAGCTAAAGTTTTCGTTACAGGCATTACTATTCAAGTGTAAGTCGGTAGTAATTTAGGCATATTTGGCAAACAGTGCAGATTTGACTTTTTTGCCATAGATCAGCTGGGAGGGTTCTTCTTGGATACAGGACAGGAGCATGTTCCAAAGAGTGAGAGCGATAACGGTGAAGCTCGTTCTTCCAGCTCTTTATCTGTTGAGTCTGGGGGTAATTAATGAGGTGGAGGAGGATCGCAGGCTGCGTAGGTTGGATTTTCTTTTTTGATGCAATGGGAGGGATATAGGGGGCAGTGTTGAGGAGGCAGCAATGACTAATGAATAGGATTTTGAACTCAATAAGTACCTTAATTGGTAACCAATGTGCTTCACATCTCACTAGATAGCTGTGATCAGATTGTGTCATGCCCCACACTGCTCTCAATGTGTTGTTTTGGATCAGTTGAAGTTTACTGAGGTTTTTTGCAAGGATGGCATTGCAGTATTCTAATTTGCTGCCAATAATGGCCCTGTCCAACACGAGGCAGTTGTTGGGGGTGAGGTAGTTTCTGGATTGGTTGGTGAGTTGTGTAGAACAGGCAGCGGACGAGGCTCCAGCCTTCATGTGTTTATGCATGTTTAGCTCTGAATCAAGATGGACTCCCGTGTTTCAGACGGTGCGTAGTACCGACAATAAGGAGCTTTGTCTTATCATTCAGGCAGAGATGTTGGCTAGCCATCCAGGCCTGGATGATGCTGTAGACGGTGCCCGGTCAAATGGTCGAAAATAAATGGCCGAATGACCATTTGATCGAATCAAAATCGTCGAAAAAAAAAGGTTGCATTTTTTTATTTATTAATGTATATATTTGTTTAAGTTTTGGTTGCTTAAAAAATATTTTTAATAAAGAAATAGGGGAGTTGGGGGGAAACCACCCATAAAAAAAAAAAGTGTGTGTATGGTATGTTTAGGCTGTCCAGATGGTCAAAGAGTGGCTTGGTGTACATATTGTACAATGTAGGTGAGAGACAAGATCCTTGCGGATAGGGAGGCAGGGATGGGCTTGGCTGCTTCAGTCCCATCAAAGACCCTGGAGGATTGTTCGCTCAGAAAGGACTTGATCCAGTTGGCTGCTTCAATAGAAAGGTTGAAAAAGACAAAGAGTTGGTGGCATAGGATATCGTGGTCGATGAGATCAAAGGTCACTAACAGGTCAAGTTGGAGGAGGATGGCGAGATCCCCAGTGTCACGGATGTGAACAAGCTGAATCTTTAGGTTCAGGAGGGCTGATTCTGTGCTTTGTCTGGGCCTGAACCCGGATTCACGAGTGGCACATAGATTGTGGGTTTCTAGATGGTTTTGACTTAGGGTAAGGCAGTGTGCTGAAGAATTTTCAGGAGTTAGGCCACCATCGTAATTGGGGTCTAGTTGATAGGAAGGATGGGGTCGAGAGAAGGTTTATTCAGATCGCAGTGACCCAGACTTCTTTGATGGAGTTAGGCACTATGTGGGAATTGGAGGATGCATTGATGAATTTTGCATTGGTGGTAGCAAGGAGGTCAGCGTATATCTTGGTGGGCTGGGCAGATGTCGCCTGTACAGTTGGATGTTTTGAGGCATTGGATGATGGTGAGCACATCCGTCGGGGAGACAGGGTTGAAGTGGAAAGGGGGGGTTGTGGGAGCTGGGCAGGCAATGAAGATCGGGACATCTGATTCTGTGGTGGGGAGCGGAGATTACTTGAGAAATGTTTTTTCTCTGAGGTTGCAGGTTTTGTTAGCCATGGGTGATTGAACAAGAGAGCACCAGGCTTTGTCTTTCGGGAAGCTAGCGCTGGAGGGGCTGGGGCTTCAAGCTCCTTGAGGATTATAAAGAGCTTTCTTGCGTTAGAGCTGGCTTTGCTAATTCTAGCATTGTAAATGCTGGCTTTGGTGGTGTTAATCACTGTTTTGTATCAATTGGCAATGGTGTTAAAGAACCCTTCATTGGTGGGTTAGGGTTTTTTCTCCAAGGATGTTCTTGGGCACGTTTAAGTTTGCAGAGGGATGTTAATTCCTTTGTGAACCAGTTATGGTGGGTGCTTTTTTTTACGTGTTGTGGTTTTGAGGGGGCGTGCTGGTCTAGGGTATTGAGGAGAGCAGAGTTGGAGGCACTGAGAATGGTTTCAGGGTTGGTGCTGTCGGGCCACAACTCAAGGGAGGAACAATGGTGAATTCCAATAGTTCCATGGTCAATTTGCTGGTGTATCTCGCAGTAATAGCTGTATGGTTATGGGTACCCGTTTTTTGGGTGGATGTGGTATTGGGCACTAAGTGGTATTGGGCACTAAGTGGGAATTGAAAGATGGGTTCATGAATTTAGCAATGGTGGGAGCGAAGGGGTCAGCACACATCCTGATGAATGGGGCTGGGCAGATGTTGCCTGTGTAGTTGGATGCTTTGAGGCGGTGGATGATGGTGAGCACATCCATCGTGGAGACCGGCGGATGTGGAAAGGGGGGGTCGTGGGAGCAGGGAAGGCAATGAAGATAAAAACATCTGATTCTGTGGTGGGGCACAGAGTTTTCTTGAGAATAGTTTTGTCTCTGAGGTTGCAGGTTTTGTTAACCAAGTCTCATTGAACAACAGAGCACCAGGCTTTGTCTTTCGGGAAGCTAGGGCTGTAGGGGGTTGGGTATCAAGCTCCTTGAATATTTTAAAGAGCTCTCTTGTGTTAGAGCTGGCATCTCAAATTCTAGTATAGTAAATGCTGGCTTTGGTCGTGATAATCACTGTTTTGTACGACTTGGCAATGCTGCTAAAGGACAGAATGCTCTGAAATGGCTAGCCCGGGAACACAGAACCTTTCGCCTGCAGTGCAGGATGAGCTCAGTGGATCAGAGCAGGTAAACAACATTGTGGACTTCAATGAGTGAATAGCTCTAAACAGATTGTAATTGCACAAAGTATTTTACAAAGAAACAGAACTGTCTCTCTGTGAGAATGGATGGATTCGATGCTGTTCCCAAGAACATGGGGTTCAGGTATTGACATAAGATTCGAGATCCATATCAACTCCCCCTTAAATATGACTGCATACATTTCTGGGAATTGCAACAAATGTCAAACTCAACATCCACACTTTGAAAGGTTCAAGGCAGTGATTAACCAGTCACATTAATTTGTTTCTCTTTCTGGAAGCTTCACATTAAAGTTGTTGAATGTTCCTGATTATCTATTGTTTGGTTTCCCTCTAAAGGTGTGACCTCTCTTGGTGACATTGGATGCAAGGGCAATGCACTGCTGGACCTATTACAGAAAACCCTCCTCTAGACATGAGGCTTTCTCTATTCATGGCTATTCAGTCCTTGTGCTCTCGGTAGATGCGTCATTCAATGGCAAAGTGTACACCACATCTCCTCAGATATGTTCTTTTATCAATGCGCACACCATCAGTGGGACCCCTACCTCAGCCCGCTTCAACCTCTCATATTCAGCTTGCTCTACTCTCTGGCTCTCTTCAATTTCGTAAGAATCTTGATTCATGAGCCCATCTCTCATTGGGGCTGTGAGCAGTTTTGAACCAAGAGGTTATGGAGACCATACGAGAAACACAAGTGAAGTCAAAACAGAGAAAATCATACTGAAGAAAAGATCATTGTCTTATGAGATGCCTGAAAACATTTGATTTTGTTCCATCATTTCCCCCTGAACAGTGAACAATGTGAAGGAATGCTCAGTGAAGCATGTGCTTTGTAGGGTTCAGAATGTGGGCTGTGCTTCTTTCAACACGAGGAAGTGATGATGCTGGCAGTGCTTGGGGTTCCAATGACTCGGCTCTTTTGTATGTCACTCTTAGGTCTGATACTGCCTCTGCCTCCCTGGCCTAGTGAACAGGCACTAGGGTGGATGGCACACTTGCCAAGTGGGCCAGCAGCTCACACCTGTCCACCAGCATAGAGCTCTGCATGAACCTGTCCAGCTCAGAACCATTTGTACCAATGCTGCTTGGGCCAGAGTGGCGCCATGGCAGGCCGCTCTGTAACATGCTGTGTGTTGAGCTTGCAAAGACACAATCAGCAGCAATAGTCAAGGGCCAGGAAAATAAGCACTCATTATTAGTCCACTATAAGCAGCAGCACCTTGAAGGGAAGACAAGAGGATTTGGATGATCCCATCATCATGAGAGTGTAATCACCGGGCCAGCACAGACTCCAACTAAGATTAAACTCTGTGTGTCAATAACATAACACAAAATGAGGGCCCCCAGAAGCACTGCTGAGGGCCCCTCCAAGCTCCTTGAAGAAGTGATGATGCACCACAGACTGGTGTGTGGTTCTATGTGATGTTTCAGAAATCGTTTTTACCTAACACTTTAGTACTGAGCTGATTTTACTGAAATGTATTTCCCATTTGTTTGTTATTTTGGGCGGAGGGGCAAACGCCCGTTTTTTCTTGTTTCTAATCCCACCTCAACCACCGCTTTGCTCTTTTTACAACCCTACCCTACCCCGTACTATTTTTTTAAAATATTGATAAAAATAATTTATAAGTGTTTGATAAAAATTATTCCACCACATCACTGCACACCGTGGTGGGTTCGCAGACCCTAAGGCCTGAGACCGTCACATGGTGCCACGCAAGACTTTCTTTAAGGGGTCCCTATGCCTCTGGACACCCACAAAACACAAATCTGTACACATTTGCAGGGTTTGTGTATCTGGATTATTGCAGAATTGTTCTGGCACACATACCCGCACGAAGAGTAGCAAATTTGTGGGAGCACTTAAAAATGACCAAAATATTACCATATTATAAAAAGCTTGCAAGTAGAGCAGGAATCCTGATAGGACCTTCTATCACTGTATACACCAAAGAGGAAAATAAAATGACAGCCAACTTCTCTATGGCTTTAGTCCAGCCTGCTGACACTCCACATGACCCTGGTCACCTGGCTCAGTCAGGGAGCAGACCCGCCCCAATTGCCCCGGTGCAACCAATACTATCAGACAACATAATAGGGGAGTATAAACTGGTCTTTTAAAAGCCATGAGTGGGGATTGTCATTCATAAGGGGGTGCCAACAAGCAGATTGCAAATCCACTGAGACCCCAAGCTTGGCAAGCAGAAAGGCCAAATAAGGAGCATGTGCAAGAGCACTTGTATGTTTCTAATTAAGAGACGTGTGGGGACAGTTGGAAGCTTTAAAGGGAATTGCATTGGAGTTTGAGTGGGAGCTTTTGGTGAGGAAAGGGATAGGTTCAGTGGGAAACTGGTCCTGCAGGGATTAATGCCCTGCTAGACCTGCTCGCTGGATGAAGCATTCTAGGGATATTGGACACTGTTCCCAGGGGTATCAGGCCCTCTAGGCACATTGCAGTCTGCTTGGTATGGTAGATGGATTTGGCCTGAATTTATATAACACCCTTCTAGATCTGGCCCTATAGGGGTAGAGCACCCTGCACACTCTTATAGTGGGTCTAGGTACTTAGAGATATCGTGCCCTGTTACCTCAGCCAGGTGGCTGAGGACATGAAGGGATATGGCATCTGGCTTTCTCGCAACAGTGATTGAGGAGCTCTGGGGATCAAGCACCCTGCACACTCTTATAGTGGGTCTAGGTACTTAGAGATATAGTTCCCTGTTAACTCTGCTAGGTGGTTGAGGACATGAAGGGATATGGCTTCTGGCTTTCTCAGAACAGTGATTGAGGCCCTCTGGGGATCGAACCCCGATTACACTCTTATACTGGGTCTAGGTACTTGGAGATATAGTTCCCTGTTACCTCTGCCAGGTGGTTGAGGACATGAAGGGATATGGTGTCTGGCTCTCTCAGAACAGTGATTGAGGCCCTCTGGGGATCGAGCACCTTGCACACTCTTATAGTGGGTCTTGGTACTTGGAGATATCGGGCCCTGTTAACTCTGCCAGGTGGCTGAGGACATCAAGGGATATGGCATCTGGCTCTCTCAGAACAGTGATTGAGGCCCTCTGGGATCGAGCACCCTGGACACTCTTATAGTGGGTCTAGGTACTTAGAGATATTGTGCCCTGTTAACTCTGCCAGGTGGTTGAGGACAAGAAGGGATATGGCATCTGGCTTTCTCTGAACAGTGATTGAGGCCCTCTGGGGATCGAGCACCCTGGACACTCTTATAGTGGGTCTAGGTACTTAGAGATATCGTGCCCTGTTAACTCTGCCAGGTGGCTGAGGACATGAAGGGATATGGTGTCTGGCTTTCTCAGAACAGTGACTGAGGCCCTCTCGGGATCGAGCACCCTGAACACTTTTATAGTGGGTCTAGGTACTTAGAGATATTGTGCCCTGTTAACTCTGCCAGGTGGTTGAGGACATGAAGGGATATGGCGCCTGGATTTCTCAGAACAGTGATTGAGGTGCTCTGGGGATCGAGCACCCTGCACACTCGTATAGTGGGTGTAGGTACTTAGAGATGTCGTGCCCTGTTAACTCTGCCAGGTGGTTTAGGACATGAAGGGATATGGCGTCTGGCTTTCTCAGAACAGTGATTCAGGCGCTCTGGGGATTGTAGGATATTTTGTGTAGATTTGGGGTCTGGCGGCATTTTCTTACCACCAAAAATAATGGTGATTTGGTGTTGACTACTCCTTGCGTTTATATTGAGTTTGGCCTTACTTCCTTTCAGTGACCATCCCTTATTACATTATATAGGATAATTTAGTGGTATACATTATTGTTGGTGGTATTTTGGTGAGCATAATTTTTCTGTTTTATTTGTGGCCCCAATATACACAAACTCTTCTTTTTCTTAGAGTGTTCTTGTGGTCTATAGAGGCCTCAGACTTACATTCAGAAACACCACAGCTTCACATATAGCATTCTCAATAACCTGTGTTATTATCACTAATTTATATACATTAGTGAACTATGTTTCCATAGACCTACTTGCTGGTTCATGTGTTCCCAGCAATGTCTATTGTATTAAATTCCACTCAGACACCACACACTGAGTGGAAAGACGCACACAGTTATTTATAATTGCTAGTGCTATTATTCCATCTGCATGGAAACATGACACATGTATTACCTAAAAAAAAAAATCTTCCCCCTCTCCCGAAATATTATCCTAAATGCACCAAGAAAAGACAAAAGCAAAAACAATCTACACGGTTTGTGTCCATAACATTTGTATTATAAACAGTTGCATTTCAAAATAACACCTTACCCTTCTTACTGCCACCTTATCTAACAAACAGAAAAGAAAACAAATGCAGCAATAAAACGAAATTCACTCCACATTATTTGTAACAATAAGAAGGAAAAATTACAGCGATAGAACAATATTCACTTTGCACCATTATGGCATGGCAATTAAACACAGGGGATTCCCTATTGCTACTCTCCCAGCCTGATATTTATAGAAGGTCATCCGTACAGCACACAACCTCAATTCACTTGGAGAATTACCAGCTAACTATTGCTCTCCCACACGCGACCTTCTTTCGCTCGCCGCCTCTGAGGAATGGGGCCAGGGTTGTCCTCGTAATCTTGAAGTTCGAAGTGCACAGCGAGAACATGCAGTTCATCTGCAGTTCTCAAGCCGGTGCTAGGTGAGACTAGGAATGCCTAGTCTCTGATGGTTGGTGTCAGCAGCTCAGCAAAAACAAAACAGAACTTTTTTTCTGTCAGACTTAACCAGCAAACCTCTGTCTCATCCCCCTATGCTTATGTGGAATCACTGCAGACACTCTGCACCAATCAAATTCAAAAGACCGTATCCTCCTTCCTTCCACAATAGCTCAATTTTTACAGTAAGAAACTGTAGCTAAACTAATTTCCTGGCATGCAGATTTTGCTTTCTGCAAACACAGTGAACAGAGAGGGAAAAGAAAATCCAAAGGCACGTTTAAAATGAATCTCAGAGCATGTCATTCTGCTTCTTTTCCACATAGAGATTACTATATAATGTTATTGAGTTAGTAATAGTGGTAGTATTTGTTAATAGGTCAGTCAATTAGACAGCTAATATAGTCTCCTGTGAATAAGGCATTTCAAGTAAGAGAAAAAGAAAGAAAAAAATATATTCTGGTGTACTTTTAAACCTGCAGCCTGTCTCCATTTGCATATCCATATGTTATGCTAGCAACATAGGGCTGGCTATATGTGCCACATTATTGCTGTCAATAATGTTATCACATTCAGTGGCGCTGTAGTTCAAGACACAATAAATTATACTACAGGATCAAGCACCCTGCACACTCTTATAGTGGGTCTAGGTACTTGGAGATATAGTTCCTTGTTAACTCTGCCAGGTGGCTGAGGACATGAAGGGATAGGGCGTCTGGCTTTCTCAGAACAGTGATTGAGGCCCTCTAGAGATCGAGCACCTTGCAAACTCTAATAGTGGGTTTAGGTACTTAGAGATATCGTGCCCTGTTAACTCTGCCAGGTGGTTGAGAACATGAAGGGATATGGCGTCTGGATTTCTCAGAACAGTGATTGAGGTGCTCTGGGGATCGAGCACCCCGGACACTCTTATAGTGGGTCTAGGTACTTAGAGATATCGTGCCCTGTTAACTCTGCCAGGTGGCTGAGGACATGAAGGGATATGTTGTCTGGCTTTCTCAGAACAGTGATTGAGGCCTTCTAGGGATATAGCTCCCTGCACACTCTTATAGTGGGTCTAGGTACTTGGAGATATCGTGCCCTGTTAACTCTGCCAGGTGGTTGAGGATATGAAGGGATATGGTGTCTGGCTTTCTCTGAACAGTGATTGAGGCGCTCTGGGGATCGAGCACCCTGCACACTCTTATAGTGGGTTTAGGTACTTAGAGATATCGTGCCCTGTTAACTCTGCCAGGTGGTTGAGGACATGAAGGGATATGGTGTCTGGCTTTCTCTGAACAGTGATTGAGGCCCTCTAGGGATCGAGCATCCTGCACACGCTTATAGTGGGTTTAGGTACTTAGAGATATCGTGCCCTGTTAACTCTGCCAGGTGGTTGAGGACATGAAGGGATATGGCATCTGGCTTTCTCAGAACAGTGATTGAGGCCCTCTGGGGATAGAGTACCCTGCACACTCTTATAGTGGGTCTGTGTACTTAGAGATATAGTTCCCTGTTAACTCTGCCAGGTGGTTGAGGACATGAAGGGATATGGCGTCTGGCTTTCTCAGAACAGTGATTGAGGCCCTCTGGGGATCGAGCACCCTGGACACTCTAATAGTGGGTCTAGGTACTTAGAGATATCGTGCCCTGTTAACTCTGCCAGGTGGTTGAGGACAAGAAGGGATATGGCATCTGGCTTTCTCTGAACAGTGATTGAGGCCCTCTGGGGATCGAGCACCCTGGACACTCTTATAGTGTGTCTAGGTACTTAGAGATATCGTGCCCTGTTAACTCTGCCAGGTGGCTGAGGACATGAAGGGATATGGCGTCTGGCTTTCTCAGAACACTGATTGAGGCCCTCTAGGGATCGAGCACCCTGCACACTCTTATAGTGGGTTTAGGTACTTGGAGATATCGTGCCCTGTGAACTCTGCCAGGTGGCTGAGGACATGAAGGGATAGGGCGTCTGGCTTTCTCAGAACAGTGATTGAGGCGCTCTGGGGATCGAGCACCCTGCACACTCTTATAGTGGGTCTAGGTACTTAGAGATATAGTTCCCTGTTAACTCTGCCAGGTGGTTGAGGACATGAAGGGATATGGCGTCTGGCTTTCTCAGAACAGTGATTGAGGCCCTCTAGGCATATAGCTCCCTGCTCGCTGCGCCAGGTGCACTAGGCCTTCTAGGAAATATTGCTCTGTTCACTTTTCCAAATGGACCAGGCCCTCTAGGGATATAGCACCCTGCTTGTTCTGCAGGTGCATCAGGCCCTCTAGGGAAATATTGCTATGCTCACGATTCCAAATGGATCAGGCCCTCTAGGGATATAGCACCCTGCAGGCTCTGCCAGGTGCACCAGGCCCTCTAGGGAAATAGCACCCGCTCGCTCTGCCAGGTGCATCAGGCCTTCCAGGGAAATATTGATCTGCTCACTATTCCGAATGGATCAGGCCCTCTAGGGATGTAATGCGCTATTAGCTCTACCAGGGTAAATTGGCAATCCAGGCATATAGCACCCTGCTTGGTTTGCCTATTCAATGAGCATCCTCTGGATATTGAATCATTCTCACTTTGCCATGTGATTTCAGCCCATTATGGATATGGCACCCCTTTGTCACGACCACAGCGACTAGCCCTTCTAGGAATACAGTGATGTGCACACCGAGCCAAGTGGGACATGCCCTCAAAGGGTATAATGCCCTGGTCACTCCACCAGGAGACTTAGGACGTCTATGGATCTAGAACGTTGGACACTCTGCCTGGGAGATGAGCAAATCTAGTCATACAGAGCCCTTCTCGCTTTCCGAGTCCAGCCATCTAGCGACCTAGCTCCCTGCTTTCCCCAACAGGTGGTTCAGTCCCTATAGGTATTTGGTGACTAGCTGGTATCGAGTGAAATCAAACATAAAAATGGCTTTTTAAGAAGACTGCTCTGTAAATGCACAGAGTCGTCTTCCTAAATCTAATTGTCATGTCCCTGCCACACAGGAGTGCGCACAGTGGCTGACAGATGTGGCCGAGAAGAAGACGGAAGTGAAAAGAGAGGTGTGTGTGTGTGTGTGTGTGTGTAATTGTTCGGAGGGGGAGGGGAGAAGGTGTGTGGGTATTTGTGCATGTGTTTGGTTATATTTAAATGTGTTAGGGGTAGAATAAGGTCAGAGATGGGGGAAGGGTGCAGCAATAATGGGAGGTGGGTTTGGAGGGTGAAAACCCCCTTATTCAGAGGGGAGAGGGCACGGGGTGGGAAATCGAAAAATAGTGTTTTGTTTTTGTGTGCGACTTTCAATATTCAACATCAGATAGAACCAACTAGCTCACTCTCCAGGTGTATCAGGCCCTCTAGATGTCACGAGCAGCGGCCACCTAGCACAGGAAGTCCTAATGATTTATCATCCTTCATTACATCCTTCACTGCTGTGGGGAAGGCGGCTTTCCAAGCTCCTAGATATCAGGACTACAGCCTCTAGGTTTCTCTCTAGTACTCAACTGTGGCCCCCAAGGAACAGAATATTGAATCATTTGCCTGCAGAAGAACTTCTGCAATGATAAATATGTCTGCCTGCTTACTCTGCAGGAGCACATTGCAATAGTGCAATATTCTTTTGGCATGGGGACATACGCAATGTGATTATGCAATTCCTTTTTACCTTTTTTCATGAGTTATGACACCAAACCACACACAGTGGGATTTAGTGGCTACGTGTGCACTTCCCATGACATGTGAGAGGCTGTAACGAAGGACCTTTTCCACGCGGTGCTGTCAAACACTTTGCTTGTGTCCTCTGTAGTGCTCCATGGCAACCTTCCAAAAACAGTAGAATACACTCACATTAACACTGACAGCTCATCAGGAGCCAAGCTGCAGGTATTACATCAAGGCATCTTCCCGACTCGTCGAAAGATGTTCTGGTTCAGCAGGTGTTCTGCCAAAATAGTGAGAATTATACCTGTGGACAGTGGACACCATTGATGTTCACGTATCGGGTACACGGCCAGTGTGCGCCTGTCACAACATTTGTTCTTAATACCTGGTACACACCAGAGTCAATGATTATCCAGAAGTACAGGAGAGACACAATTCTGCTCTTCACATCTGATATTTTAATTGTTTTCAGTGAAGGTGTATCGTTAAGCGCCATATTCAATGGTTTACACTATGGATGATGTAGAAATATAAGATCTTCTCTCAGGGTGGAAAATTACAGGCAGTTGAATTTGCATCAGTCAAATCAGGGCTTTCACAAAGATACAATATCATTCCTGGCAGAGCAAGAACCCTGACGCTTCAGTAGAGGCAGAAATACAGCAAGCCACGGTCTAAAGGAAACAAGCTTGACCAATTCCGCTGAAATAAATGTTCATTGTGTGGGAGCAGAAAAGACCTTCCCAGTTCATAGGATTTCCTTGCTTGCTCTTCATATCATCTCCATGGCGGCTGGATCTGATGAATTGGGTTTCTGCGCTGAAGGAGTACTAGGATGAGTAGGGATAAAGTGGTACACTACTGATCAAAAGCCAACACAAACATAAAAGTAAAAAAGGGACAGTAAAAGATACACATCCTTCACCTATTGTGGTAATGTGGGACGAGGGAAAGCGATGCTCTTAAGGTTGGTGTGAATGTGATTCAGTAACAACTCAAACAACAGAGTAACACAGTCCAAAATAAAGGGAATGTCCAATCAAGGTTCTATAAAATTGTATATACTAAATTTAAAAAACATTCCCTCTGCAACAGAACGAAATAGAAATACTGTACAAAAACCCACCCCTGTGAAAGGCAAAAAGGAATCAACTGGAGAAATTATCCCTCGGAGAGTGGGTACAGGGGTGATGGGCAAATACCAACAATGAAAGGATATGTCTTCTGTGAAAAAAGAAGGTGCTGGTGTGACCTAACCAGTTTCTAGGGTCCCAGTGGACCAACGGGGCAGTTCATGGTCAACAGTATGTGGTTTCTGTTCTTGGGTGGGTTAACAAGATAGAAACCAGTGTCGAACATTGAGGCGAGAGAATGAAGCTCAGTTCGGGAACATTGGATCTTGTGGGCTCAGGCAGCAAATGGACGTCACCTAGTACTGAATGCAGTGGCTCTGTGATGTTGAAGGGGCCTCTCCAAGATGCAGGCCGGTGCTCACTAGAGCACGATGCAGCTTTGATCTGATTCGAAGTGCAAGCAATATTTCCGATTGGTGGAGGAGTGCAAAAATCAATGCCGGCATCTTCCTCTCGTTTAAAGTGAAGTGAGCAAAGGTGACCGCTTCGACTTGGCAGAACAGGGAGCTTCGGCTTATCTGGGACTCCAGCTAATGTGACTCTCACTCAGAGGGACTCAGGGACAGCATGGATCCATTCAGTGTTTACTCTCCCAGATTTAGGAAATTCTGGTGCAGAGTGGCATGTCCTGGTCCACAACAAAGGTCACTCTCAATGTGTCCTTAGAGTGGATAGTGAGAAGAGCTGTTTTATGAATTGGACGGCTCCTTCTTGACCTCACGCTCAGGGCCTTGGATAGTGCAACTTTCCCAAGGTGATTCATCTAAAGCTAGCCTGCATTTGTGGTCCAATCCCTACTTTTGATGGAAGTTGACTTTGCCGTTTTGGTGTCACATCCAAAGTGCTTTGCTCCAGAAGATGTGGAGGGGACAGGAAAGAGAAAGAGAGAAACACAATGGTGGACGTCTCCTTCTATTCCCCAGAGCATTCCTGCCTACTCTAATCCCTCCCCCTTCCCTTCTCACTAAGACAAAGGCTCTTAGAGGTGCAGCACCCTTGTGTGAGGCTACTCCTTTTGAATGGGTGTGCTTCTTTGATGCCATGGCCCTGGACAGCTGCCTGCTGTGCGGCCATCTCTGGCGGTCGGGAGTTACCTGCCCCCACAAAGAGATCAAAGAAGAGACCCGTTCTCCAGGTTCCTGTCCGGCCATTTGGCAGCATCCACCCGGCTGACCAGAATACACATCCCCTTCCACTAAAAAGCTGACTCACAGGACCGGACACATGTGCAATATCCATTGGGTTGTTGTAGCCTTGATCATAGGTGGTAGCATGTACCATGCCTAACATCGGCATAGCTTTATTTTAGTGTTTACCCAGCCACCATCCTGGGTTTCTTATGATCATCGTAGAGTTGGTAAAGGGGGCATATCTTAAATGCTTGCTCTGCACTGCAGAGACCCTGGATGTCACTGCGGCTTTCGAGGGAGCTTCTTGTGACCTTTGAACCTGCTCTGTGCCATGAGTAGTGCAGGAACTGCAGATCATGATACTGATGCAACAGGGCACAAGTAAACTAAGCTTTTGGCATGAGGCATAAGGTTGACGAAAAAAGGACCCTGGTTAGCAAATTTCCCTTTTGAGGATGGAATTACCTGCTCCATCTTTGTAGTAATTAAAATCAGATGGCAATTCTTCACACCATAACCAAAATACCTGGGTTCATCTTCACTGTGACTTTCATTTGATGGATCAAAAGAAGCCATATTCTGATCTCCTGTGACCTCATCCTCTCCAGCCTTGTACTCACCATCCTTGGTCAGACAGATATTTACTTTGCAATTAATCATTTCTCCACTATCTCTGAAACATACTTACATCAGAGGTTTCGCTCAAACGGGTTCTTTGTAACTTGGTCTATCCTGTGCTGCTCCAATCTCTGGCTCGTCACTTGGTTCTGTGAAGATCGTGACTTATACTCATCCATTCATAATCTAGTTGTGAACCATATTCATTAAGAAGGTGCCCTGGCTGCTTCTGGCCTCAGTGCTGCTTCCATTGGCAACATTCCTTCTGGTTTCTTTGGATAGTAGGATCCAAATGCAATGCACAATTCCTCCCTGTAGCTTTTGATCGTGGGAACCGAAGATAAGGGAACATTCTGTCTAACTTTTCTATTAGCTCAACCTCCAATGTGCCATCCAATGGGACAGAACTTCCTTATAATTGTAGGAAGATACTAGAGGTGTTCCGAATAGTGAATTTAAATATTCGGTTGAATACTGAATAGTAGGACAAGTATTCAGCCGAAGCCGAATACAGAGCTGAATAGGTGCTGTGAGAAACTCATGGCGGCAACAAATTAGACAGACATAAGTGATCACAGTTCAAGGGTGTTTATTGAACAATGAATGCTGTATGCAGGTTGGAAAAATCACCTATTCTAATCCTAAATCTAAGATGGGAGCAAGCTTCTACCATCAAATGAAAAATAAGTCAGTCCTAGTGGCGTTGTGTCAAAACAAAAAGGGCCTATACTTAGAAACCTATTGCCAAACCTTTTAACTAATGCAAAAAGTGGTGTGGGATAGTTCTCAAGAAAAGAAAGAAGTCTTCTCAAGTAATATATCGGGATGCAGTAGCCTGGGTCTGCCTTCCCCATGTTTTGGACACAGGGTAAGATGGGAGCTTGGAGCACAGTACCATCTCAGGCTTCTCCAGCACAAGGAGACAGTTCCCATGGCAGTTCTCAGGACCGTTGATGGACAAGTATTGTTTCCTTGAAAGTCTCTTGCCTTTGAGGACCTGACATATTTAACTAATAAAAAGAACAATACACAGGGCCTCATCACGGCTTCGGCGGTAACCCTTAAATCTACCAGTAGCGCTATTACCGCCGGATTTAAGGGTCCGCCAAATCAGGGCTTCGGCGGATTTTGCCCCAGCTCTGAGCTTGAGGGAAATCCGCCGACAGTATGAGCGCAAAATTTCCCCATTGAGCCCAATGGGGAATGGGGCATTCCCGAATGGGCTCAATGGGGAATGGGGAATACCATCACCGCCGAACTCGTGATCCGGCGCTATTAGCATCGGGGGTTCGGCGGTAGGGCAGATAGCCCTAGTCGTGATGAGGCCCACAGTCTCTTTTCCATGGTCTTTGGGTGACAACTTCCCTCCCCGGGATTTCCCTCTTCTGGGCGGCAACCCCCAGAAAGTTCTTTAATGATATCAAGACCATGGATAGCTATGTTTTCGCACTTTTGCGGGCCTTTCGGGTTCCAAAAATAAAGTTCCTTTAACAATTGACAGTTTATTTCCAGTGTTCACTGGGTGATGGATTCACCCCTGGGTCCCCCTCTTTTAGGTGCTGACCCTTATTTTATATCAAAAGCAAAAGCTTCACCTATGGATCTCCCTCGGCCGGCTTGGACCTTTCTTGACTGCTGATATTTGCATGAGGGCTTCACCCCTGGATTTCCCTATGTCATGCTCGGACCTTTCTTGACTGCCAATATTTGGGTGAAGGCTTCACCCCTGCATCTCCCTCTGTCGGCCTCGGACCCCTCTTCTGTCAGGTTTTGGTTGATAGCTTCAAGTCTGTATCTCCCCCCGTCGGGCTCGGACCCTTATCAACTTCAAATTTGCTTGTATTTGTGGGAATTCACTTCCCTTGCTTTCTATCACTGCAGGATTCACTTGCCTTGCTTTCACATAATCTTCCGATCAAAGTCTTTTGATTGTATGGGGATTCTACTGGACCTCCTGTATGACCACTTTGACCTCTTTTAGCAACTCTCCTATGGCCTTCTGGTACCCGTAGTTTTGCTTGGAGGAGGATCGACCAGAGTCTCTTGAATTAGCACCCACGTGGTGTTGTTTTTCCCTCTGCAGCTGGTCTCCCCTTAATACTTCTTGAAGTTCTTTACACAGTTCATTAACTTGGTTCAGACTTGCCACTTTGCCCATCTCATTCAGCACAGCCCGGTTCTTATCTCCCCTTGACTCACCGGCTTTCATGAACCGCTTGGCTTTTCTTCTTCTGTGGAGTCAAGGCCGGTACCGTGGTTGCAGGAGTTTCCCTCGCTCCTGCTTATCGGCGTAGGCCTGGCCCGTGTACCGTTGACATCTGCTACAAGACACTGGTGCTATTGTCTACGGTCTTAGGCTCTCTTCTACAAAGGTTCTGCAGGTCTGGGACAAAAAGGGCAAGGTCACTTCTCTCGTCGCCCACCCTCTCTATACCTGCCGCCTTTCTCCTTCGCCTGAACTGCCACACCTGCTTAGCCGTCTCGCTGTGCTGTCTGCCATGCTCACCTTGCTCATACTGTGCTCTCGGGCTCCACCTTTTTATCCCTGTGGGGAAAGGAAAAGGCTGTCAGGTGTGTATGATTCAGGTTGATTGCCTTACTTTGCCTGACCCTTTGTTTTGGGACATGTCATGTAAACAGTCCTGGTATTATGTCGGGAAAAAGAAGTTGATAGAGGTTCCAGGTATCCAATAGGGTTGAAAGGCAAGGAGGTGTTACATGAAGAAAAAAACCCTCGTATTGGGGTTCATGAAAGGGTCGATTTTGTGAGAATGGTAGCTGTTGGTTACCTTTGACTGGGAGTTTGCAAAATGATAATCTGAGGGACATGACCGTTGGGGTTCGTGAGAAATGCAGGAATAACTGGGATTGTGAAATGAATACAGGGGATTCTGGGACTAGTAGTGTTTTGTCAGGGTACACTACGTGTTCGGAAATGAATAATCAGAAGGATGTGAAAAAGAATGGTTAAGAGTTTTTGGGTAGAAAGCTGGAAAGCAGGTTTCTGGGAGATGTGTTTTTCAACTATAGTGGGATTCATGTTCTTAGGGGATTTACCAGATGTAGGGGCTTTGATAAATCTTAATACCTGAGATTTTATTGGAGAAAGGAGGCCAAATGTGACACAGCCCATAAAGGGCTCAGGGATCTGGCCATCCTCGTCTTCTTCCCTAGTAGCATACTGCGTCTCCCTTTGGCCATTCACTTGAGCACAATCCCAGGCTCTCCTAACCAGGTGATCTTTCCCCCCTCGTCTGTCTTCCGGGTTGGGATAAGAGAGGGTCAGCCCTTTCTTGGCCACCTGAATAAGGGATGCTCGAGATTGGCTGGGGAGAATACCTGCAGGTTTCTCACATTGCCCTTTTATTAGCAATAATAAAGAAATCACTTTGTAAATTAAAGTCACACTTTACAATATATATATCCATTCTTAATTCTTCATTTATTTTCCTTTCTTTATATAAGGAAAATGTTTGTGTGAACCATGAAAGGAATACATTATTATGAAATAAACTGTTCAATAACAGCACAGTTTGTATTTTTGTGCATTCACAGGGGTCACTTGTTGGGCACGTCCCAATTAACTAAAACTAGACTAAAAGCATAGTATGCATTTATTCAATCACTGTGATGGGAGACTGGGATGTGTCACTTGTACTTTCAAATGTTCCTGTTGAGCCTTCCCATCTTTAGCCTTCAGGCTCCAGCAAGGCACTGAAACACAAAATGAATGATTACATCACATTTGCTCCCTGCTGTCTGCTGAAATACTACTGAAAACACACCTTTGGGATGTTAAAGCCATGCTTTCTTCCCGTGGTACTTAGTGGGGGTGAGGTATTTGAAAAATGTCTTTTCACTAATAGTATGTTTCCTTCTTTTTTAGGGTGGGATGTGCTGGTGGTGTTTGGGGCATGGTAAAAGACAGATTAAATATATGGAGAATTCTGAGTTCTCTATGGTTCTCGGCTGACCTATAGGGAAATGACAGTGCAGATTTTCAGATCTTCAATTGGCTTGTGTATGTTTATTGTACTTATTTGTTTCACTTGTACATCCATTTGGTCCAATGTTTCTAGATCTTAACCTTTGATCTCCTTGTCTTTGTTCTAAAATCATGGAGAAATAACATTTTGTTTATTTTTTTTTAAATTATTTGTATATAATCTTGTTAGATTTTTACAAAGAAATTTTCGTAGAAACAGTAGAAACACAGTTTATGAAGTTTGTGAAGTTCAGAGAGTAGAATATAATTGGCACACTGTTCGTGCCACGTAGGTTTTTAGGCTCTTTTTCTGTTCGTGCCTCGTAGAAGTAAGACAGATTGCCATTTTCAAGATTTTAAGGTTTCAAGATTTAGTTTCTGGGGTCGTGTTCTGGCTTTGTTAGTTAGTTTATTTTCCCAGTTTGGGTTGCTGTTGAAGTTGATTGAGCTTTTCCATGCTGATAGTTAGAAATGTTGCCGTTGGTATTAGCCATCTAGTTTGGGCTCCTGTAATAAGGCGGTTCCACCACGTGTCTTCATCCTCAACACAAGTGTTAGTAAATAGATGGCTGAAATAGGCGTTTCTGTCTTGTTCTATTGCCGGACAAACCATCAGGAGATGTCTGACTGATTCTGTAGCTTGCGGGTCTTTACAGAGTCGGCAGGATTTTTCTTTAGTGGCCGCTCTGATTGCTAATATTTCTTGGGTAGGTAGCAGGTTAAGCGACCTTTCATTAAAGTTCTCATTAAGAGCTTACTCGGGTATTTTGTGCAGTACTCCATGGGTTCTTTTAGTTTATTGAAGACTGGTGGCAGATGGCTTAGTAGTTTATTCGATTCTGCTTTCTCATTGGTTTTTATCCAGTCTGACCATTCCATTTTTGCTTTAATTCGTAGGGGATTATGGAGTAGTTTGTCTTCTGAGCAGGCTATCTCGTGTAATGTTTGTTTTTGGATGTTTGCCCAGTCGTTGAGGAATTGGTTGTTTCCTTTATCAATCTCCTCAGCAATCATCTGGTAAATTTCAAGGCTTTCCGGATGGCGAATTCTTCTGAAGAGTTGGATTGAACTTTGAGCCACAGTTGCATCTAGGGAAAGTAATCGTAGTTCGCGTCTTATTGCTGCAGAGGATGTAGATTTGGGAAGTCCAAGTACTGCTCTCCAGATGAAACCTTCATGTTTTGTCCACAACGTTGAAGGGATTGCAGGATTGCGTCCATGCCATATGTTATTGACGGGACTACTTTTGCCTTATAGTACTGGATGGTCGCTAGCAGACTAAATTTGCCATACTTCCTATCAACTGCTCGCATTTGGGCAGTTAAGGTGTTTGTCTTCATCCATAGAGTTTGCTGTATGCTTACTGCTTTCTTAGAGCTCAATTTGGACTCCCAGGTACTTGAAGGTTTGAACGATTTTGATTTTTGATTGATGAAGGAACCACTGTAAATTTTCTTTCTTTTTGGGCCCTTGTTTCTGAAGAATCAAGATTTTTGTTTTTGATTTGTTGATCTCCAGGTTATTGTTCTTAGTGTATTCTGCAAGATTATCAAGCTGGCGCTGGAGGCCGACCTGCGTGTGGTCCAAAATTATCAGGTCGTCGGCGTATAACAGTCTGGTCACCTTGGCGTTTCCAACTTTGGGCGGGCCAGTGGGCAGTCCTGGCGGGGCCAGTGGGCAGACCTGCTTTACTCCGCGTTGTGAGGGTATATGGTCAGAGAGTAGGCCTCGGCTGTTTAAGCGCACGGCAACACTGGTGTTTGAGTGAAGGGCGATTGTAGGATCGAGAATTTGTTCCGGGCAATTCCATGCCTTTAATTTGTTCCATAGGTTTTGCCTATAAACTCTATTAAAGGCCTGGGAAAGATCCATGAAAGCTAGAAAGACTTGCGGTGCTCCTGAGTGGACTTTTTCTTTAATAATATTTAGAATCATTATGTTGGCTCCAGTGCTGCTGTTTTTCTGAAAACCTGTTTGGAGTGGGTCAGCACAAAATGACGAGTGTGCCCATCGCTGGAAGTGACTCAGAAGGATCGTAGCGAAGACCTTGCCGATAACATCAAGCAGTGCTATTGGTCGATAGTTGGAAGGATCCTCTCTGATACCCTTTTTAAAAATCGGCACGATGACTGCTTGAGTCCAAGAATCTTGTATTATCTTCCGATCTTTGCAGTCTTTGAAGATCAAGCTCATTATCGCTGACCATTCCTCTGGATGTTGTTTTAGGTCAGAGTTAGCTAGCCCATCTGGGCCAGGAGCTCTCGATAGCTTCAGCTTTGTGATGACTCTTTTTATTTCTTCTAAAGAAAGGTCCACCCAATTTCCATCAGCTGGTCAGCTTGGTATGTCAGTGGACACTGTGGGAGTCTCAAAGAGTTGCGTAAAATGCTTGGTCCATTTTGCCTCTGGGACTGCGTTGACCATTTCAGTTTTGGAAAGATGGTTTGCTTGGTTGACAAAAGACCAAAAATCCTGAGATTTTTTGTTGGCTAGAGCCTTGAGCATTTTTTCTGCATCGGTTTGATAAAGGGCAAATCTGTTGTTTCTGAGCCACTGTTTATAATTTCTCCTCTGCATATGATAAGCTTCCCACTTCTTTGTTGTATTCAAGACCGCTGCTTCTTTCTTTAGTTTCCTCAAGAATCTTTGTTTAATTACCAAGTTCCGGTTGTAGGCGTGATTTTGATTCGATGTAGGATTTTGAGGGAGCTTCCGTGGTTTTTTAAAAGGAAGCAGCAAAGGGATGTAGCTGTCTCTAAAGGTTGAGTCTTGGGCTTCGATGTCTGAGGTTAGACTTTTGTATTTGTTGGATAGCGTTCTGATGTCTTTGGTAGTCATGTGCAAGCGAGTTGATTGGGAGTTTGTTTCAATCGATGGTTTGTAGAATTGATGAGCTGGGGCACTGGTATTGCAGGTAAGGTTCAAAAGATTGTGGTCACTTGCCTTAGTTCTGATTACTTCGAAGGAAGTGATGCGAAGATAGATCTTTTCAGAGACAAAGATATAGTCGAGGGTGGTTGATGACCTATCATGCTCCCACGTAGGTAACAGAGTTTGGTCACTCATTATGTTAGCTGCATTGTGGAAGTTCCTCGATTTCATTAAGGTTATCCATGATTTTCCTCTTGTCTCCGTAGAGGTTAAAGTAGCTGGATATGTCTTTTGTGTGTTCGAAAAAGCACAGTTTGCATTGAAATCTCTGTGAATGAAAATGTTCAAGATCTGATGTTTGATCATGATTTCATCGATAATATTGGCTTCACAGAAGTTTATTGCAGTTGTTTTTTGAGGGTTCCAGTAAGCGTTGATGATCGCAAGAGAGGCTTCCGGAGGTTTTCTTTCCTCTAGTGGTTCTTGAGTCCAAATGGGGAGGACGGCCAAGAATCCATAGCTTGCTTCTATTTTTCTGGTGATATCGATACCTGATCCTATGCGAGTAGCTATCAGTAGGCCTGATGATGTATGGCCCAATGGGCCTTAAAAGGCAGGTGAGATCTCTATAGAATAACCATCTTGAGCCGGTTTGTCTTGCAACCAGGTTTCTTGGAGGCATAGGATATCATGGGCTCCCAAGTTGTAGCTATCAGGTTTAGTTAGGTGTGTATAGCCTCTGGTGTTCCATGAGGCTATAGAAAAAAGTAGGCTTTGAAGGGTCATCAGAGTTGAGACGGGTTGGCTGTGGTGGTAAGATAGCGCCCCAGGTTTGCTGCTACCTTTTCAGGCCGGGTGTCAGAGCGTCTCGTATCCATGACCAGCTGCCCTTTTTTGGGGTCTCTTCCGGGCAGATAGAAGAGGAGTTTGATGTTTTTTTCGTGCTTACAGTTATATATTCCAAGGGGGATGTTGTCGAACTCTTGGCGAAGTTTGAAGGGCTTGATGTCTCTCAGACACTTTGTAGTTTGCTGTCTCTTTTCTTGTTTGAGTTTTTATATTTTCAGTTGGGATGTATTTTGGATGATCAAGTGTGTTTGTCCGTTCCCAGGTTACTCTACTGTGGTTGTAGTCAGTTTTTCTTAACCGCGACAGAGATTTCCTCCTTCTTAATGATCTGTATAGCTCTTCTGTTCGCGATTTGTATCTGTAATTTTTGATGGAAGCTTTCTTATAGTTCTCATCCGGTTTATTGGTTGAGTTCAGCGCAACAATCTCGTTTACGATGAAACCCAAATGTGCTAATTCCGTATAGAAATCTTGGGGAATCTCACGGAGAGCCAAGTTTTTGATGTGAAGGTAGGCCTTTGCTTGCTTGTTCCTATGGTAAGGTGCGATTAAGTTGAAATCATCTGACTTTAAGGCCTGCAGCGTGTCCACTTGCTTTAAGATCTTAAGGACTGTTCTTCTGTTTAAAATCATGTAGTGGTCATCAGTAGCTTTTTGTTCTATTTTGAAGAGGCGAGTGGATGATGTTTTTGAAGCCTTAGAGCTTGGTAAGACCTCTTTCGAGTACGTTGATGAAGATTTTCATTGTTTAACGTGACTAAGCCCCTCTGAAGTAGTCGTGGAGTTTATCGTCGCTTTTTGACGAAGTTTGTCGGTTCTCAGAGGTTTCGGTGTCTGTGCTCTGTCCTTGGTGTCAGAGTGGCGATGTGGCGTTGTTGATTTGGTTTTATTCTTCTGAGGACTGGGTGACATCTTCTGGACTTGAGCCTTTGTTTTATTTATGATTTCTGCTTGTAGTTCCATCGTCTCTGTTATGTCCCAGTGTTGTGCCAAATCGATAATTGAGCTTCGAGTCATGAAGTCCTCCGCAGTCCTGGGGGAAGAGATACAGAATATCTCTATGTTTTCGCTGTTTTGGCTTTGTGGTAGAGCTCTGTGTTTTTTTCCCGTTGGTTTTTTTGGAGATTTTTTAGAGAGCAGCAGTGGGTCAAGCGCGGACACTGTTTCCAGGTGGGAGGAGTCTTGTTGGGTGCCAATAGCCAGTTTCAGAAGGGGATGGTTTTTCACAGTGTGGGTGGGTTTTTCTGAGGCGTCACTTGGTAGCGGTGGTTTTGGTGTCGTAAGTGCTAGATGGAGGTGTTTATCAGTTATTCTTGAGAACACAGGAGCCAGCTCTACGAGTTGGGTTGATGGCCTTGTCAGAGTTTCTTTGTTAAGAAGGGAAGGATAGGACAACTATGGCACACCCTAGTAAGGAAAAATATTTTAAATATTAAGATTCAACTTGGATACTAGGTGTTTAGAAAAATTGCTTATCAAGTATGAGGTGCAGAGGAGAGAGGGGCAACCATGACACCTTGGTGGCACAATACAATGAAGAGAATTTAAGTTCCCAAACCGGGAACTTACGTCCCCTGCACACTATCTAATATCTGGAATACCAGACCAACAAGTCGATATATTTAACAATTGATTTTTCTTAATAAATTCAAGAAAGTCTGTAAATGGTAATGCATAAAAAGCGGTAATTTGTTCAAAACAATAACTTTGAATCAGGTAAGGTTACAAGAAACATTCTTGATTGTTTATTCTTGATGTTGAAGCTGTGGAAGGCCCAACGCGTTTCGAGTGCTACAACACTCTTCATCAGGGGCAATAACAAGGGTTTCTAGGAAAAAAAATATATATAATATGTACATTAGGAATATATTTACACTGACAAAATTTTTAAACAACATTTCCAAATAACTCATTATAGATCAGGATATGTATCACAATAACCCATGGCATGCAGGGATTACCTATGTAACAGGACGTTTGACATTTTTGGATATACTGAGTATATACTAACCCTCAAGGGGACAACCTATCCTTCATTAATAACTGTAGAAACGAATGGACAATTCACTAGGTAAATAGTATCTTCACTGCTAAGATCGAATGAGGAAATATATAGAAAAAATATATAGAGAATAACTTCTGAAAGTCAATACATTGGAGTTTAAATAAGATAGAGTGAGCAACTGTGGAATTTATTTAAAGAGTCTAACCTTATGTTTTTTTAAAAAAATGGGAGAGGTGCTTCAAGAGGACGGAGGTGGTCTGGGGCGGGAAAACCAGGCCTTCGTCTAAACAAGACAGCGGGTCTTAGATGGTAAGTCCTTATCTGTAGAGATGAACATCAAAAAGCGTCTATTTAGACCATTGTGTATGACATAGTTGCAATAGAATAAGTTAAGCCAGTAATGAGTCACTTACAGCGGTAACGCGGTTGACCAATATCAACGAACGCTGAGGGGAAGTGGTAGGCAATGACCGCAAAAGGTATGGAAGTTGTTCAGGGCTGGAGCGCTGAGAAAAAGTAAGTAGGGTCTCAGTAATGGACATAAGAAGTGAACAGGGTATTCGGAAGCTTTGTTGTAAAAGAACGGGGTGAGCCAGTATTGGAAGCTAAAAATTCTTACCTAGTGTAAACCAGTGTGGCACACATGGAGACCAGCTGCCGAAGGGTTGCCCGACTCCATGGGAAGTGCCGCCACTGTTTATCAAATAGTTAGTAGTGTGACGTAATCACGTGCTTGCGTGTAATGCGTCATACTGTGCGCTGAGCTCTAGGCTTAGATAGATGAAAGTTAGCCTCAATTAAGTCTAATTAGTCTCATCTGGAGGGATGCTTTACAGGGGCAAGTACGGCTGTAAGAGACTGTAAGACTACTATAGTAACCACAAACCAAGACCTGGTCCATCCGGAGTCCCCAGGAAACCATCTCCTGACGACAATACAGATAGCAGTGACATTACAAGTGGGGAACTAGAAGAACATCCAGTATAAGTTCAGCAACCCCAATCAACACCCTCATAGTGACAGACAGCGGTGACCCTACCCCAAGGATAATAGATACATCCATTCCAATTATCCCGGCGCAGCCTTTTTTAGGAGACGCCCGACCAGAAGAGGGCAAAAGAAAACCACGCCAAAAAAACAAATAGAGTCACCCCTGATCATTAATATCTCTTCAAGACAGTTGTCTAAAACTCAGATTGATACGCTTAATCTTGGGATATCATTTATCCCCACGAACTCAACTTACCTCTTTGAAGAAGAAGTTAATCTTTTCAAGTTGTTACGCAAAATGGAACTAAAAATCTTTTTTGACAATCTGGGAGAAATAACCCCAGCCAAACAACATGATTTTCTAGAGATGAAGAACCAGAGTAATTTCCATCCGCAAATTAACAATCCACTCCTTAATCTCTTTAAAACCAAAACCACTCGTGACCTGAGAAGAATCAAATATGAGACCTCTACTCAGCAGAATATTCGGCGTCATCAACTCAAACTAATTAAAGAACTTGCCAACGACACTTCTATCACAATTAAACAAGCCGACAAAGGAGGAGCCCTTGTACTCATGGACACAAATCTATACAACACGGGCTGTCTTAAACTATTGGATGATAGACAGACTTACTTACTGCTTGACAACGATCCTACAAATGACATCAGCACCATCATTAAACAGACAATTGAAAAGGCTAGTACGATGGATTGGATTTCAGACAAAACGGAAGAATTTTTAATTAAAACTAACCCAATCATCCCAGTTTTCTATGGGCTACCTAAAATTCATAAAGATCCTAAAGACCCGCCCTTTAGACCAATCGTCGCTGGAACTGACAGTATATTTCAACCTTTGGCGGTCTACCTTGATACAGCACTGCAACCCCTGGTACAGAAAATACCGACATACCTAAAAGACACCACACATTTTCTCCAGAAAATTAACAACTTACAGATCAGTTTTCCTGATCCTCTAATATTCTCTATGGACGTCACAAGCCTATACACTTCAATTCCCCACAATGAAGGCATAGCGGCCCTAGAATGGTTTCTTTTACAACATGATGAAATTCAGATTCAAAAAACCTTTGCTATTGAACTTATCAATCTGATACTCTACAACAATTATTTCAGATTCAATGATAAGTACTATTTACAGATTTCGGGTACCTCTATGGGTTCGGCTGTGGCTCCGTCCTACGCAAATATCTTCATGTTCTACTTTGAGAAAACCTTTGTTTTGGATCACCCTCATTGGAAACACAGAATTCATTGCTGGTTAAGATATATTGACGATGTATTTGGCATTTGGAACGGCACACAGCAGGAACTGACAGATTTTTGGCAATATATTAACCAATGTAACCCACAAATCAAATTCACTATGGAAATTGGTACACCACAGGTGAACTTTCTGGACGTAACAGTAGAATGGAAAAACATGGAATTAACAACACTAATGTACAGAAAACCAACTGATGTTAACAGTTCCCTTCATTTCAACAGTTTTCATCCGAGACATTTAAAAGAAAACCTACCATATAGCCAACTATTGCGGGCTAAACGGATAACCTCCAACATTGAAAAACTTCAGACAGAATTTGATACAATACGATCAAGATTTTTAGAAAGAGGTTTCCCGGAAGAAGTAGTAGCTCAAGCTATTTCCAGGACAGAAGCACACCCCCGTAACCTATTACTTAACAAACAACCGAAACCAACTCAGTCAAATCTCATTTACACATTGAAGTACTCTGCCCAGAGCTTTCAAGTCAAAAAAATCATCACGAAGAATTGGGATCTTATAAAATCGGATCCTAACCTCAACCGTCTCTTTCCAGTCCCCCCAATGCTAGCATACAAAAGAGGACAGAATTTCAGAGATATGCTAATCAAAGCTGAAAGACCTAAAAAATCTACCCAAAGGACTTTGAAGCCATCAAGTAATGGCACTTTTCCTTGCCTTAATTGTCAACACTGCTCGAACATCATCAAAGGTAATTACATCAGACATCCGAACAATGGTAAAAAGATTTCCCTAAAAAACTTCGCTACCTGTGACTCCAAAAATGTCATCTACACCATTAGATGCCCCTGTGGGAAATACTATGTTGGGAAAACCAGTAGAAAAGCTAAAGAAAGATGGACTGAACATAAGTCTCAGATTCGCACAAAAAATGTGAAGTCACCTGTATTCCGGCATTTTAGAGACAATAAGCATAATATCTCGCAAATGAGATTTGCCATACTAGAGGTATTACACCCCCTCCAACGAGGAGGTGACCTACCCAAACTCTTGGCACAAAAAGAACTATACTGGATTCATAGACTAGATGCAATGACCCCACTTGGTCTAAATGAAGAGTACTATTTAGGTCCATTCATTTGAATAAATTTTCCCTTTCCATGCATCTCCAACAATGTCTCTTTAAAACACTTGCTATGATTGTTGGTTAGAATTTTCATAACCACATTATAAGATTGTGAACCAACCAACTTGGACAGCTAAATAGAAATGTTAAAATGTTTTCAAAGTTTATTCATATCCAAACACTTTGTTGACTCCATACTGGTCTTATTCAATCTGTACAATTGATATTCCCCTTACTAGACTGTGAATCAAACTGGTGGGCAGGATGGCATTGGTTGGTAGCATTATAAGAATGTACCTAACCATTAGTATCAACTATTTTTTACTATATCTACAACTACAGCTCCAGTTTTCTAATTGTAGTTTATTCATGACACTTTAAATGCGTGGATGTTGATCGATATGATTTTTATAAGCTTAGCCATCTGGAGTCCAGACCCTTGCACGAACTATATTAATTTCAACTATCAAGGATTATGCACATTTTGGGCATTGTCATAAACTTTAAGAACACATGATATCATTTCCTTCACCCCGTCACTAGGTTTGTTTACATGTTGCATCATGCACGCTTTTGCGTAATGACGTCACATTGTAAACACGCCGCGGTCTGTTTTTCTCTTCTCTCTCAACTGATTAAGTTCTTACAGCCGTACTTGCCCCTGTAAAGCATCCCTCCAGATGAGACTAATTAGACTTAATTGAGGCTAACTTTCATCTATCTAAGCCTAGAGCTCAGCGCACAGTATGACGCATTACACGCAAGCACGTGATTACGTCACACTACTAACTATTTGATAAACAGTGGCGGCACTTCCCATGGAGTCGGGCAACCCTTCGGCAGCTGGTCTCCATGTGTGCCACACTGGTTTACACTAGGTAAGAATTTTTAGCTTCCAATACTGGCTCACCCCGTTCTTTTACAACAAAGCTTCCGAATACCCTGTTCACTTCTTATGTCCATTACTGAGACCCTACTTACTTTTTCTCAGCGCTCCAGCCCTGAACAACTTCCATACCTTTTGTGGTCATTGCCTACCACTTCCCCTCAGCGTTCGTTGATATTGGTCAACCGCGTTACCGCTGTAAGTGACTCATTACTGGCTTAACTTATTCTATTGCAACTATGTCATACACAATGGTCTAAATAGACGCTTTTTGATATTCATCTCTACAGATAAGGACTTACCATCTAAGACCCGCTGTCTTGTTTAGACGAAGGCCTGGTTTTCCCGCCCCAGACCACCTCCGTCCTCTTGAAGCACCTCTCCCATTTTTTAAAAAAAACATAAGGTTAGACTCTTTAAATAAATTCCACAGTTGCTCACTCTATCTTATTTAAACTCCAATGTATTGACTTTCAGAAGTTATTCTCTATATATTTTTTCTATATATTTCCTCATTCGATCTTAGCAGTGAAGATACTATTTACCTAGTGAATTGTCCATTAGTTTCTACAGTTATTAATGAAGGATAGGTTGTCCCCTTGAGGGTTAGTATATACTCAGTATATCCAAAAATGTCAAACGTCCTGTTACATAGGTAATCCCTGCATGCCATGGGTTATTGTGATACATATCCTGATCTATAATGAGTTATTTGGAAATGTTGTTTAAAAATTTTGTCAGTGTAAATATATTCCTAATGTACATATTATATATATATTTTTTCCTAGAAACCCTTGTTATTGCCCCTGATGAAGAGTGTTGTAGCACTCGAAACGCTTTGGGCCTTCCACAGCTTCAACATCAAGAATAAACAATCAAGAATGTTTCTTGTAACCTTACCTGATTCAAAGTCATTGTTTTGAACAAATTACCGCTTTTTATGCATTACCATTTACAGACTTTCTTGAATTTATTAAGAAAAATCAATTGTTAAATATATCGACTTGTTGGTCTGGTATTCCAGATATTAGATAGTGTGCAGGGGACGTAAGTTCCCGGTTTGGGAACTTAAATTCTCTTCGGAGTTTCTTTGTTAACAGAGCAGGGTTTTGCTAGAGTGGTAGGTTTTAAAAGTTTTAGTTGCTCTTCTAGCAGGGACAGCTTTAAGTCCTGAGAGTCTCTGTAGTTATTTTCTCTTTGGTCCAGAGCAGTGATGAATCCCTCAATGAAAAGCAACTTAGTATGCATTATTGCTGTTACTGTGATGCTGTCTTTTAGAGCGTCACTGATGTTTTCATATAGCTTCCCAAAAGGCGATAGGGCTATTGTTATAGCCGACATGATAGTTGTGAGGTCTGTTTTTTTTACCGGTAGGTCCTTTGTGCTTGGGGAGGCAATTTCACTTAGCCTCCTATTTTTTGGGGGAGATCAACCTCTTGGTGTAAGAGGCATCACTGGCACTTTCAGTGTGGAAGTTTCATCAGTTTGGGTAAGTTCTTTGGTTGGGGTAAAGTGTAGTCTGGTTCGAGTTGACTCCTAGACAAGCCACCTTCGGTAGAATGACGTCTAGAAGATGGTACAGGAAATAGTTTGATTCTGGTAGGCGACTTTTCTTTAAGGATAGTTTCAAAGTCGCGTGAGTGTGCACACCAATTTAGGTCATGGTCGTTAGATGATGTGATTTTGTTGTTTTTTTCCGTATGTGCTGTATTTACAGGGAGGCTCATTTGGAGCGGCGTTGTTTAAAAAGTTGTGTTTTGTTGGCACGCTGAGGGGGTTTGCAATGGTCACGTTTTGTTCTTCCATGAAGGATGGAGCATCTGTGGACGCAATATTTTTTTCCGATGTTGCTTTGCCCAAGGATGGCAGCAGAGGTGTTCTCTTTGACGTTGGTGCCACTGTCCTTGCTTTACACACTGGGGTTGAGTCTTTGATAGCCTCTAGGATTTCAGCGTCCGAGAGTTCTTGGTCTTGATCCAGTTTTTTTTTACATTGTTTTTTGAAGAAGTCTTTAAGAGCACAGGATATGAGTGGACGGGGCAAGGATTTTTTTACTGTGGCTCTTTTTCTGTCTTTCAACGTTTGGATGTTTCGTCCAAAAGGTCTGGATTCCTTCGTTGGTTTTTGCAAAGGTGTTTTTTTGCTTTTTTCGAGGTGTATTGCTCTTTTTGAGTTTTGCTTTTTAGTAGTAAGGGTGTTCTGTTTGATGTTGTTTTTTTCTAGAGCAGAAAGCTCCATTAGTGTAGAGTCTGAAAAGACTTGTCCTGCTGGGCGTTGGTTAAGCGAAGAAGCACCAATGTTAGTTGTGGTAGCTGGAAGGGGGCCTTTAGGTGATAACTGACTTGCAGCATTTGTTTCTGCACTTCTTAGGAAATAAGGCTCAGAGGGTTGAGGTTTCCCCATAGGCGTGCTGCTATTTTTCTTTTTTTAAGAACTAGGGTTTTTCGAGCCAGCATTGCTCTGTAGTTGAAGTTTCGTTTGTTGTTCCATTGGCGCATGAATTTGGGCCGCTACTAGCGTGGGCACTAGGTTCTGTTTTGGTATGGTTTCTGCAGTACCCCCTTGCCGAGGCCCCAGCAAGCCTGCAGTCTGATTGAGAGATGACAGCGGCTGATGGAAGGGGCGGACCTCAATCGCAAGGGGGCAGCGCTCCTCCAGCGTTTCTCTGGCAGGGACCCGGTCTCCTGCACATGGCTTTTTGCTTGTCGCCGTGGTGACCGTAGTGGCCAGGGTGCCTCCCCTCCCCAGTCAGCAATGCCGGCATAGGAGTGGAGGCCAGCCGTCCTCTGACAGTCTAAACCTCCGCTCCACACGCCACCACGAGGGCCCGGCGGGAAGGCTCAGCAGGCTGAGCATGGAGCGGGGAGGAGGACAGAATCACCGACATGCAAGCGGGTCCAGGCGAGGTGAGCAGAGAAGGAGGAAAGCATTCCTCCAAGTCAGAGACCCACGCCACAGGTGAGATGGGGAAGGCGGGAGGCATATTTAAGCCATTTGTTCAGGTTTCGGTGACTGGTGAAATGATTAGATTTGTAAAAGGTGCCGATGTAGCAGTGTTTTGAACTGCAGAATTGCAAAGTTCTTTGACGTTGGCAGTCTCCAAGAGAGGGTTTATAGGATAGAGGAAAGAAGAACGCTGACAAAAGGATTTTCGAAATCAAACAGCGTTTTGACTGTTTTGTTTGTAGAGCTGTTTGAGGTAGATGGCGTAGTTGCACAAGGCCGTACCTCTTTCGTTTTTCTTGATGAAGGCTTATGTGATTGCGCTTCTGTTGGCTTATGATTGCTCCTTAGTCTCCGAGCCTCAAGGAGCTGCTCAAAGGGGGTTTTAGTGAGTCGGGTGGGGGCAGTATCGATTTCGACGGTCTCCATCCGGGACCAGCCGCAGACTGCCGTAGAATGCACAACCTCTGCACAAGCTCTGCTCACCGCTCCGCGGTAGATGCTGGGTATATGTGGGTCCTCCCACAAAAGAAATGGTAAAGAGACTGCCGTAGCCGTAAACTGCACAACCTCTGCACTAGCTCCGCTCACCGCTCTACGGTAGATGCTGGGTATATGTGGGTCCTCCAACAAAAGAAACAGTAAAGAGACTGCCGTAGCCGTAGACTGCACAACCTCTGCACAAGCTCCGCATAACATATTTTTCTTGTTGCAGATCAGTGCTAACAGAGGTAGGATTCTTCGTTTCTTACTTAGCAAGTAGTTCTTTTGCATACAAATACACCAAGGGAGTCAGGTCATGTGACAGCCCTGGAGTTCCTCTCAGTCTACTCCACCAGGTGCATTGTGCATTGTGCAGGTGCATTGTGTGCATTGGATCGCACAACAGTCTCACAATGGTCAACTTGATCTTGTTTCAGGATTGCTTTCACCCTTCTCCTGAATGTGTTGGGTCTCCCTGGTCTACATGCAGTTAACAAGCCTACCCGTTACAGGTCACACAACCAGTAATCCTTGCCCGGATTTTAATATACTGTGGTTGCTTTCCTGTAAAGCCTTCACTCTGCTTGTTAAACATAGTTTTGCCCTTTCAGTATGTTGCTCGCACTTCGCTGGCTCCCCTCGGCTGCTCATTCACAGCCTTCAGACTTTTATTCACAGCAATCCATTTTGTGGTACTTTCTTAATGTTCTATTTCAATCAGAGGTTTTCAAGAACGTGCTGACTGCTTGCGACTTCTCTGATACAATATGTTTCCTTTACTTTCATACATGCACTGTGTTTCCCCTTATTCCTCTGAAGCTCACCGGTTGCAGCATTTCTTTCCTCAGTTTCTTCGCTCAGCTACCTTCTGGCACTTGAGGTCAGAGTCTCACCACCTGCCCTTCAGATAGCCCTGGAAAGACTGGAATCCGCAAGCCATGACTAATCCCTCATCTGCTCCCTATTGTTCAACCTGGATGTTAAAAGTTAAAATTCCCTTGCATGCCCCTTTCCTGGATCCAATGAAATGACACTCGCAGTTGGCAGAGAGTCTCACCTATAGAGTTGGAGGTTCTTTCATGAAATGATAACATCTCAAATCCAAGCGCTCGTACCGATTGAGCTTCATTCAGAATAGAATCTCGGATCATCTTGGAACTTATGTATGTTACTTCCGGGTGAGTCCGATAAAGATCAAAGAAGTCATCCGGATCCAGATCTCTAGAGGCAATGCGTCTTATCTAGAATACGCAAGATGTTGGCTCTATTCAGGACCAAATGCTTGTTATCCGGAAGGACACTTTTGATCAGAACCTTTCATTCTGACTCCTTGCTGATTTGTTGGAGCGAGCGGTATCCATTTAAAGTCACCAAATTGCATATCGCTTCCGGGCCAACAGGAGCATAAAATGAATCAACCTCCTTAGAGCCTTTTAAGGCACTGTAAATCTGGTTCTGTTGTTTTCAAGGTCCACCTTTCCCCTCTTGTCGTACAAAGTCAGTGTTTTGCCAGGAGAAAATTGATGGATTGCTTACACGAGAAGTTTTATTGCCCATTGTTGATACTTTTGAGATGCAAACGCAAGCCTGTTGGAGCCAGGAAGCGAGGAAATTCTCCTGGAATTGAAAGCCACACTCAGCGAACCCAATGCAATCTCAGTTATCCCTGGCTGGATTAAAGCAGGACAGGACTGCTCAACTCTTGACGGAGCGAATCATTTGATGCTGAGCTGGGGTAAGCTGAGTGTCTACTGATGGCCTACGGATCACATCAATGATTATACAATCTGAAGTCGAAGACTTAAATTCCGGTGCCTTGACCACATTGGCCCCCACCACAACGATCACCTCTGCCACTTTTTCCAAGATTGCTTTTACCGAGGGTTGCTTTAACTAGGAGTTAACAAACTTCCTGGCAGCCTGTTTGTTTGAGTTCCGTGAGGGCTTGTTCTTTGTTTTCTTGGCCTGTTTACAAGGTTTTCCTTAAGTTATTTGTCATTGGGTGACCAGTAGACGCGTTAGAGGCAAGATAGACAGAAGGTGAATCATCTGATCCACTAGCGGCAGTGGAAAAATGGACCTGGAAGGGAGAAGAGTGAATTAACGTATTCCCATCCTCCACAAAAACAACTTCAGTAGATGGTAGTACCCGTAGCATGTACCTACTGCTGCTACACTTCCGACTTAATCTTCAAGTGCTCGTGTTAGCCCCTGGAGGGGGACCCCATTCTTGTATTGTAGCAGGCTTGATCCAAGGAATTCTACTGTTCGTCCCTCAGAAGCCCTTCATGCCAGAGAGGGGTGACACAGACCTCCATTTTATCTGGCACCTCACAGATAAGATTCTGTGCTGCGGTATTCCACTGATTAAAACAAAAGTCTCTCGCATTTGCGTGAACCTTGATGTTTTCAAATTTAAACAATATGGACTCCAACGAGGTGGATTGAATTTTGGTTTCAGTTTTAATTCCTTCATACAGTGATACCAGGATGAAAAACACCTGATTATTTTTTGTGAGTATGTCCTCCTGACCACTTATCCCTTGTCCATCTGCCTGAGATGAGCAGATAATCTCCTCTGGGGGACTTGGGTCGGGGTCGACATAAAAGAAGAGAACAAAGAGTCAGACTCCAAAGGGGCTATCAACAATGTCAGTGTTAGGGATAATTCTCCAGAATGGCTAATTTCTCTTTCCTACTGAGTACCTCAACAGCTTTGCTGGATTTCTAGGATTTCTCTTTTTCATCTGGTAAGAGTGTGAGCCTTTTCTCCCACTCTTACATGTGTTTTGCTGTGTTTTTTACATTTTTGTGTTCATAGACTGTGGAAACTCACCTACTCCATAGGCATCATCTTTTTACTGTGTGTCACACATCACCTTTAGTGCAGTGACCCAGGGTTGTCTTTTTCAGACTCCCCACTTTAAACTCCATATTCTGGGTCTAACTACTGTCTCCCAGAACATGTAAAGTTGCCATTGACTGTATTAGTATTTTAAATTCACAGACCCAGTATAAACTATCTTACATAGAGTAATGGAAAGGATTAATAGTTATCCCTTTTTGTCTTTCTCTCATGGAACATTATTTCGTTCCCCTTTCTTTAAGATTTGGCTGGTGGCAGTGGTATCTACCATATTTTTCCTACCACGGTCTATGAAAATAGTCTTGGCACTGTTTTAGGCTATGTTAGTAGCCTCGAACTTTAACCCGCTGGACCCCATTTACTTTTATTTGGTTCCGGCTGTCTTTATTCACCATTTCTTTTTGTAAAGGTGTTTTTCGTGTTTTACTCTGAGCGTCAAACTTGGGTTGGTTCCTTTGTTCGCCGTCCTTTGGCGGGCTTCTGCACAGAAGCCATCCTTAGATGCCTAAGAGTCTGATTGGACAGGATGTGAGGGAGGGCTTTTAGGCCCCCCGCACAGGGTCTCCTTGGAAACCCAAGTCGCCCTCTTGTTTGATTGGCTAGGTGACTGTCCTGCCAGGACAGCCACCCAGCTGTGTGATTGAGAGCCAGGCTGTGTGAATGAGGGAAAACTGCATAAAAAGGAGGTCTCTGGGACTTGGAAGGCATAGTCACTACTGGATCGAGAGAACCGAAGAGAAGCTGAAGGAAGAGGACTGCTGCAACTACTGAACCTCCTGGCGAAGCCCTGCTGCGGGTCCGAATCTTCTTAACTTCGATGACAGAGAAGATCTGCAAGGAATCTTCTTCCCTTGAGCTGGTGGGACCGACCAGTTCGCCAAACACCAAGCAAGGCCTCCCTCCCATGGTCGAATTTTCTGTGCACTGCTGCAGTGAACCGGATAGCCAGGAGGACCGGACCCTGTTTGGGTTTTAAGGAGCGCACCTTTTATTCGTTGCTTTGCTCTGCTGCTGGTTTCTTCCCTGGGCAGTGCAGGACCCTCCAGTCTTCCTTCTTTTTGTCAGTCTGACAGTCGCTTCAGGAACCGTGATCCTGCAAGACCTGCCAGGAACGTATGCCTCAGCTGCAGCCTTCTTCTTCTTCTAATGTACTGTTCAAGCCCGGTTGTTCACTTTGTCTGACCGCGGTGAAAATGTTTTAAAACTTTCGCCAATCCAAGGGCTTGTCCTTCTCTACTCTTTTATATAGCTTTTCCTCCGACCAACTTCGTTTCAAACTCTTGGCAAAGACTTAACCGTGAACTACTCTGAACTGTGTGATTCTGTGCAAAGACTCTGAACCATTAACATTGTCCCAGGCCTATTGATTTGAATCCCAGTTATAGTAAGCCCTTTCTAGATTGCCCTGCCTACTTACTTGTTTGATTTTGAATAACTGTCTTTCCCTCCCTTTTTAAATTGCTGGAGTGCCATTTTGCTCACACTTCATTTTGAGCTTAACTTGTCCAGAATTGATTGGGTGTTGTGTAGTACATTAAGATTGTGATTTTCTGCTGCTTTATAATAGTGACTTGTTTTATAACTGATGGTGTAAATAAATGTATATTCTTTTACTCAGACCCCTTGAGTCAATGTTTTTTTGAACCATAGCAATTGCTGTCCTTTGTGTAACTTCTGATACTGCTCACTTTACTCTTGAGATAAGTCTGGCTGCTCAGCCATCGTTACTACTTTACTGTGTAGTACAGGCTTGTACCAAAGGCAAATTTGTACTTGCACTTGTAACCTTAATTGTGTGTGGTGTTCCCAAAGGGTACTGCATATGATTCTGCCTAACAGACAGGAGGGGTGTCGGGCATGCATAAGTTATGTCCTGAATCCACTGAAGTGTTTGGAGGCCATGACACAGACCACTCACTGGGTTCAATTGAAAAAAAGTGTCCTTAAAAAAATTATGACTCACTGAGCCATCAATAGGCAATGTCGTTGCTACCAACTGTGAAGAAGTAGATTCCAGTAGCGCCGTTGTGATATTTGCTGAAAGTGAAGACCCCCACCAGTAGTAAGAAAAAAGGCTGTTATTTTTCCTAGTTGGAAAGTATGCACCTATGTCTTGCTTTTAATGTTACTGCACGTGGCCTTTTTGGGAGCAGAAATCATGGGAAAATCAAGTGCTGAAGGTTCATCACAAGCACTGCACACAATCCCCGGCCGTTCTAAAACGGAGGACCCTTCCCCTGGAGATGGAGGTAGTGGAGAGTAACGGCAAATAACATTTCTTGGTCGGAACTTGGTCCATAAAATGATGCCTAATCTGGCATGTCTACACTCCTTGAGTTGCTCCTGAGAAAGTACGTATACAGAATTCTGATGAAATGGTCTCGCAAAGGATATTTGTCCACTAATTACATGCAGTCATATTGGGAAAACACAAACAGAAGACCTTTAATTGGAGCCTTGAACACTTACCACCACTGTTATATATTCACCAGTAACAAATCTCTCCCCAAAGTTGCACAAGCTATTCCGCTGTCTCACCACGTACCATTTACTTGTGCGCAAATGGGTCAATATACGAAACATCTCGGAAATAGCCTTAGGAGGCTGCCCTTGCTCCTACATTTACTTATCCTCCCTCTCCCAGCCTCCCAGCCCACTTGAATACCACTGAGGCAGGGGCCAAGCAGAGGCAAAATAATAGCTTTGAGCAGGTAAGAAGGCAAGGTTGTGGAAGGCAGGTACTGATAGGTGCAAGTCAAGCAGTAAGCAGCGGGTATGAAAATGAAAATAAAAAACAGGAACATGTACAGCCACAGCCACTGCTCTCAAAGTTAATCCCAGTATAGTGTAGTTTCAGTCCCAAGCAATTCGATGTCGCACCGGGATGTGGCTCTGCCCTGTTCGACTCTTTTCTCACGCTCTGTGCACTCCATACGAAGTGCTAGGCGAAATAACCATTATGCGTGAAAGAGCGGCAAGTCACACTCTGCCGTGTGACGGCATACCGCACAGGCCGCTTCCGACAGTCCTCACTCATTGAGTGCTTTTTGGAACCCGTCAGTATGATTAGATGACATGTTTCCCGAATAATGAAGTTTCATGTTTGGTTAATGGTAATGTTCTTCAGTGAGCTGCAGCAAGTATGCCACTCTCCCGATGATCCTCAACAGAGCACCGCCCTGCAAGGGATAAAGCACTGATGGTGTTGGGAGAGGACACATGTATGTGGGATTGCATTTCAAAGCTACTATGACCAGCCTGGGAGCAGGCTTCATTGCAACCTGTACTCTGTGCCATGTGCCTTTTTATCAGTTGTGGAAAACTGGTGCAGATTCACTTTGGATCCCCATGGTAAACATGCTGTGCTTGAAGCCCCACAGTGTAGAATTGTGTTTTTATCCTTCCCCCACTACTGTCTCAGAAGCTTTGGCTGTCAGTATTCATGATGGCTCTCAACACTTCGGTGAACCTTGCTGATATCATGTCATCACAGTGCGTGGCACACACACGCCCCTAGAGCATCTGTTTGACACACATGTGCCATAGAGCCTAACATGGTAAGAAATCTACTGAATAATTGTGCAGCAAAGTGGTTGCCATAGCCATAATCAAATACTTCCCGGCCATATCTGGTGCTAAAAATCACTTCAGCAACGCATTGCATGAGCTTTCATTACATCAAAGTTATTCCCACATGTACAGGGACACTCCTCCAGTCTCCTAAAAATGTAAAGCAACAAGAAAGCCAAATACCACAAAACCAGTTCCTCTCTGTTCCAGCTGGACTTATGAAATCTGAGCGAGACAGCAGGAGTTACTGGTCAGCTGTGCATCCTGGCTGCTCTGCTCTAGGGGTGTAAGGGTATTACTGTATACCGTTATAGATACTGTGAACAGCTTAATTGAACTATAATAACCATCACGTTGTTTACACCGGTATACTGTTTTAGGGCCTGCAGCTATTAAGTGAGCTTTTCAACCTGTTTTGGAAAGGCTTCAGTAAGCAACTGCCGGCATTCTGGATCTTGCACTGTGGGATGTGGCGTTTGGCAGACAAGAGCATAGGGAAAGTGAGGCCACATTAGTAAATGCAGCTTTGATGCTGTGACTGCTCTTTCTCTGTGATCAGTAGCGTTGGGTTAAAGATCAGCCAATTTGTAGTTTTCCCACCAATTTTAAAGATGGGGAACTACACATCCCAGAATTCAAAGGGGAGAATTAACTGGATGCTCTTCTGATGCATGTCCTTAAAACACGTTAGCTCTGTAGACTGAATGAACACTCGGCCTATCAGTGCTTTGTGCTAGTATATAAACTGCCCCCCACTGTCCTCTTTGTAGATTTACACATTGGCACTAGAGCTGTTGCTTCGCTTGATCCTTCATCTGCCTTCTGCACATGGCACTGGACTCAAGCAGGCAAGACAGATTCTGCATTCAATTTGAAATACCCAGAGCAATGGTCTCAGGTCTTTCCTTGATTTTTGACACCACCCATGAAGGCATTCCTCTGTCTGAACTCACATGACAAGGGTCCTAATGTGCTCAGACCTGGGGAAAATGGTAATGATGGGGATGTGGTGATGTGGTGGTCTAGGCCATATTTGTGCCGATATGTATTTTAACTTTGTCATTTTCAAAATGTTTTTGTTCTACTATCTTTAAGAAGGTAAATGAGCATGTATTGCAAGAATCAAGAAAGAAATCAACAGCACCAACTGAACACTGTCCTGTTAAGATTACATGACTCCAACATCAGACCTTTATAATACACCAGGCAGATGGTAAACAAGCTATAGTGATTTGATCATTATGCAACCTTTCGGTGAGTGTGTGTTGGCTATTTGACAAAAGAAAGACAATGACATGGGCTTTCGGACCTCACATGAGTGACCTTTCTACCTTTAATGGGATAAAGCGTTATCAAAACAAACTTTTATGACTGATCTCAGCAAGGGGTCATGATGCCCATGCCACGTGGTTCCAAAATAATGCAGGTCGAGGCCAATTTTCAAAGCGATGACCTGTGACTCATCCGCAAGCTCATTGCTCAAAATGTGCATTACAACACTTCCACTAGTCACTCTTTCATTCAAGGCGATCAACGAGTGAGCGCCATGAAAGACCAACTCTTAGATTCCTGGGGATCAGCTAAAAATGTGCAAGGACAAGTTTCAATATGCTGACAATTTATGACCATTAAGAAAATATTTGTTAAGATTAGTTAACTCCACCTGCTATATCGCGATAACCATGAGATACCGTCATTTGGCAAGAAGGCTATCATACCGCCATAAAACCAATACTGCGACACCCCTACTCTGCTCCAGCTACCCCCATCCTACATTCCCCAGTGGACAATCCTGCAGCTTGATGAAAGAGAAACCTGTCTTTCTAGACTTCAGTTCAGGTTGCCATTATGCGTTCATCCTCTACAACAGTATGTGGAAACAAACTGAAACAGGAGAAGTGTTTGCCATTTCATGTCAAACATACTTTCGCAAACTGTGTGGGGTGTTTGCATTGATGATGATTTGTAGTATAATGGAAGATGCATGGTTCGATTTCAGAATCATTGGTGTCTATGCTGAAGCGGTGGCAGCAGCTTGCACAGTTAGCAATTCATAGATTAGCTTTTAGTTTTCAGATAGAACATTGGGAGGATTTATCTGCATGAAAGGTAGAAACTTGAAGTAGAATCGGCCCTTTCCTGACACTTTCACCTTTGTCGCATGACATAAAGGCACACACCTTTGCTTTTTGGATTGAGGCAAAGAGCATTGCAGAATTGTTAAGATAAAGTGAACATCAGTAGATTTCATTTTCTGGCGAAACCACATATTTGTGTCTTGCACAGAAACGCCTTATGATTGTTTGGAGGCAGGAGAAGGTTGTATACAACGGTTGTAATTCAGTGCACCACATGTTTGTGGCCACACCAAGTTCGAAGTTTTTTTATGGAGTCTTGCCATTTGCTTGAGGTAGGAGGAAATTATATTAATCTTTCTAAAATCCAATGCACAATCTTTTTTCATCTAGAGCAAATAATTGTTAATTGAGACAAACATTCTTATGATGCTTTGCCAGCTGGAGAAGATTATTGTTTGTAACTCAGTGCACCATCATTTTCTGCCCAGATCATTATGTTTTGGGATTGCTCATAAAGGAGTCCAAGAAGAATCTATATGAAAAAGTAGTTTTAGAAAGAATTTCCTTTTATGCCTGTAACTGAGTGAGTCCTATATTTGTGACCATACCAAATATATTTTGCTTGCACAATAATGTCATAGAATTATTTGGCAGTAGGAGGTGATTACATTCAGTGGCAGTATCTTAGTGTGCCATCTTTATGTGGCCAGATCAAACACTTGTTCCTTGCAATGATCTAAATATAAAGTCTACATTTTACAAATTAAAAATGTAATCTTTTATTTTGGGCATGAAAGTGCATTCACTTTCTATACCTTAGTATGCCAGTTTTTGTCGGCATACTATCTACATTAAAAGTCTTATCAAGATGCCTGTTAGTCTTGCAACAAAATAGGGGTCTAATTATCTGTGCAATTTATGCAAATTGTGCAATTAGTGCAAACCCTACAAATAATGTATGATTATGCTTCATACTGAATACTGTATGATAAGAATGTGAGATAAGATTGTAACCCTCACTTCCGTACTGTATCCTGCCTGCGTAACCTTTCATTGATTACGCTGAAATTCATGTCTGTAACCAATCTCGTAAGATTTAGATTAATAAATAAACTCCTTAGTTGTAAGAAGAGATTAAATTCAATGGCTAAAATTGAACATTCCATTTCTTTGGGCCAGATCAAATACGTGTTGCTTGTGAAGATGCCTGTAAATTGTCTTGGAATTCTTTAGAGGGTGATTTGGAAGCTAACAGCTCATGGTTAATGATGCTTGGTATCTCTATAGAGGCCTGACTTAGGATAAAGAATTCTAAGATGGCTAAAATGTGGCTTCCACTTATTTCTTGATAACAGTCAGTTCTTAAAGCTAAAGCTTTATGTCAATGGTTTTCAACATCAAACCGAATTACCACTGTTTGAATGAAGATTGCAAAAACTGTTGCATAGTCCTGCATAAAAAGTAACAGAGATTGGGAACTGCCCAGCTGTGATTGACTTATAAACTGATAGCCTCAACAACATGATATGGTAAGCATTTAACAGACAACAATACTTGTGACTTTTTATTTTCCTCTGTATATTAGTGATTTGCTAAAAGAAATACGGGATGCAGTTTAACTTTTCTATTAAGCACATCAAAGGCAATGTAACGTGAATTCCTAGTCAGCATCCAGCTCAAGTTGCACCGTTGTTGTAATAGTTCTCACACTCTCTCTTTCTCCCTCTCTCTCGCTCTTTCATTCTCCAGGATTTAGCACCCCTCTAGACTGTGGTAATCCTATTATAAAGATATAGCGCTCAGCTCGCTTTATGTCCAGTGTTCCATGATTCATGTGTTATATCTCACTTGTGCTATACTGCTTGGTGGTTCATGTTTCTTTGAAATATAGCTCCTTACTCATTGAGAGACCAGTCCTTCGTGGGATATATTACCTTGCTCTCTCTGGCCAGTGTATCAAGCCCCCTAGGGTTGCAGCTCACTGCTCTGTCTGAAAGATGAATCCAGCACTCTAGGGTGAAAGGTACTTGTTCACTCCTCCAGGTGGATCTGGTCTTGTACGGATATAGCACTCTGCTTGCTTCACCAAGGGGATCGCCTGCTCAGGGATGTAGCACCATTTTCTCTGCAGGTGGAACAGACTTTCTATGAATATAGTGGCTATGTCTCTCTGCTGGGTGGGGCAGTTTCTGCAGAGACTGACACCCTGCTAGGTCTACTAACAGGGGCATCAGGCCCTCTAGGGATATAGCACCCTATCTGGTATGCTAACAAGATCAGGCCCTGTAGTGATATATCATTCTGCTTGATCTGTCAGGTAGATTAGGCACTCGACGAATTGAGTACCCTGCTCACTCTGCCAGTGGTTTTAGGCCACTTATATATATATAGCGCTCATTTCACTGTGCAAGGTGGATGAGGCCCTTATGGGATATAGTGCCTGGCTCACGCCGCCTGATGAGTGCATCCCTCTTGGGATATAGCAGCCTGCGTACTCTGACAGGTGGATCAGGACAGCTTTTGAAGTAGCTTCCTGCTCTCTCTGAAAGGTGGATCAGGACCTCTTGGTGTCAAGAATAGCGGCTACCATCTATGTCGAGACCTGGCAATTTTTCTCCCTTCATCCTATTCTTCATCGCTGAGAGGATGGCCATTTTCCTGGCACCTGGGTACCAGGAACACATCTCCCAAGATTCTCTACAGTCCTCACCTGTGGCCTTGGAGGAAACAGAATATTGAATCACAACCTGCAAGTCTCACAATCACATGGCCACTCAGCTCAGAGTTCAGTGGCCATTGATGCTCCCACAAAAGATGATTGTCTTACAAGTAACTTGCAGGATGAAATTCGAGACTCAGTTGAGGCTTATCTGACACGAAATTCCAGTACCAATTTACAGACAAAGCATGTCCATCCACTTCAGGCTTCCGCTCCTGCCTCTGCTTCTAACCTGGCTCAAGTTTCCTGACAAGATCTACGGGAAGAAATCAAAGCCTCTATTGAAGCCTTTATTCACCAGTCAAATGAGACTAATCTGCAGAAAATGACAGAAAAAGGGTTTCCCTCACTTAAGCCACTACTGCATGCAGGGGCCTCAAGCAACTGTTGCCACTTATCAAGATAGGAGGGCTCGTTCCCCAGTAAGGTTACCGATCCTGCCAAGAGATCGAGTTGCTCAGACTAAGGCAAAACAAGAGCTATCTCATCATCGTTTCATAATCAAATGTCAAGATACAACATTTAAGTCCTATGATCTGAATCGGTCCAGTGTTCTTAACATCTGTGCAGAAATTCCTGCTCTATCAGCCATTTCATCATTGGATATTGAGCAAATTGAGTTTATAAATCATACTGATCTATCAGTAGCACGTTTGTATATTCGATCATCATTGGTAGCTGCGATCCTGTGGCAGGCCCGAATGGTGTTATTTGACTTAGGGTTTAGTCTAACACAAGAATCTCTGCCCTGTTCCACCACACCACAGGGCCATATGTCACGTATATTCACATCAGCTTGTAATACTGCCTCCTACCAAGAACTAACGGATCAGACCAGGTCTGCATAACTATGCCCTGATGTCAAAGTCTTGAGTATGATTTCTTGGAACACACAAGGGCACAACCACCTCAATTCTATAACAGTTGGGGATTTGGTTGACATTGATGTTGTTGCCGTCCAGGAAACCTGGCTCGTGCTGCCACCGATTTGGGACTCACACACTATACTGTTTACACCAGCAGAAAAAGGTGTCCTTGGTAGACCCAAAGGTGGGCTCTTGGTAGCAGTAAAAAAGAACTGTGGCCCGGAAACGACCATTTGTAAGTCTCCCTCCCTATCATTTCAAGTGGTAAAACTATTTAACATCCATCAAAAAATAGCTAATGTCAATGTTTATTGGTGTATTAACACATTGAAATCAGAAGATTTTTTCAAGCAATTTGTAGAAATATTAGATGCATTGGCCCTCGAGGTTGGTCTAACATATATTCTAATATTGGGCGATCTTAACTTGCATCTTATTTCAAAGGGGGACTCGGCCCTAACAGGAGATGAAATGAAATGGTCTTCAATTATGGCTGAGCGCAACTTCCTGATGTTAAATGGAAATGTGAGGGGCGATTGCCCCGCCCAGGCCACCTGGCGAAGAGGTGCCCAACATGCCATAATTGATTATATCTATATTAATGCTAGAGCTTTTAATTCTGTCCAAAAGTTAGAGGTCATTCACACAGATTTAACCGATCATCATAAATTAAAATTGTCATTACAGATTGGTCACACCAATATGATACAATGGTCGAACACAAATGTAACTGATACTGTTGTGAATAATGGGAGAAACAGATTGTCTTGGGATAGAGAGAAATTAAGAAACCTACATAACAATCTAAAGAACATGTATCAGAGCCATAATCTTTTGGCTAAAGATTATACAACTGCCTTAAAGATGTTTTCTCGAGTTGTTAGTGGTAATGGGCTAATTAAACAACGCCATACTCATGCCTGTGATTCGGAAATAAAATATCAAAAATATGATCTGAGACAAGAAATTCGACAATTGCGGAAGTAAAAAGAAATTGACATGGCTGAAAAAATTAAATCGGCAAAGCTACAAAAAATGGCTCAGAATAAGAAGAGCCAAGCTGTGTGAACTGGAGGGGACCTCCATGCTTAAACAACTGATATCGAAATCTACAGCTGGCATATGGGCATTGCTTAATCATACATCGGAGACTCCCCAAATTGTAGCCCAGATAAACTCGATATCAGCCCAGACATGGCAGATGTATTTTCATAAACTATATCTCTTTCCCTTCTCTGACATGCGATTATGTCTCCATTCACTCACAGCATCAAGAGAATTTTCATTTGACATTGACGACATCAAACTCTGCATTATTAAATTGAGTTCCTCTCGTGCAGTAGGTCCGGATGGTCTGCATAATGTTATGTTAAAAATGCACGTTGATGAATGGGCAGGCATTCTCCATCGTATCCTTAATCAGGTGTTGAAGTCCGGCATTATTCCCGAGACCTGGAGAAAATCCATCATTCTCCCAATCTTCAAAAAAGGCAATCGAGAGAATCCCAGATCTTATAGGCCAATAGCGCTCTTGGACTGCCCAGGTAAACTATTTGCCAGGCTGCTCCTACAAAAGTTAAATACTTGGTTGCAGGATAGCAACCTGCGAGATCCATTTCAAACAGGTTTTTTGCAAGGGATAGGCACTGGTGTAAATATCATTACTTTATCAAGCCTTATTCGGAAAGCCTATCAACGAAAACAGCCCCTATATCTCGCTTTTATTGATTTTCAAATGGCATTTGATGCTGTGCCAAGAGAGCTTTTATACAAGAAATTGGCTGATGCTAATTGTCCATGGCAGATCTTAAAATGGATAATTCAATTACACACTAATACTGTTACGCTCACCTGGACCCCACAGCGGTGTCGATCGGACCCGGACATCTGCGGTCTCCGTCAACGTGATGCGTAGTGCAGAGATGACTGTCTGGACTGGCCCACCTAGTCTTGTCTGCTGGACCCGAAGAAGTATTTTCCTGCAAGTGGAGACAGGGATTAACCACCTGTGGGTTTTAGTGATGGCCTCCCAACTGTTCTCGCTTTCCCCCACTAATCACCTCCGATATCCCCTTAGTAACCTCACCTTATGTTTGTAAAAGATGAGCTCTCCATCCTGCGTGTCTTGCAGGGGCACGTAGATACCAGTTACTTCACTGGTTTGAAGGCTTTGGGAGAGTTCCGGTAAGCACTGACTCTGAAGTCCCAGGCGGGATTGGTAAGTATCAAGTTCAAAGAGTTCAATGTGCCCGATGTTCACTCTTGTCCCCTTCCTTCCTTAAGTTGCAACTGAGTTCGTGAGAAGAAGGTCTTGTAGCTGCTGCTGGCGTTCAGGTAAGAGTCTGTCTTACCCAACGCTGTCCGGTAACTATTGCATGCATTAACGTGTTGTTTTTCTCCCTCTTTACAGATGCGGCATATGAAGATATGGAGAATAATACCGCCGGTGGTAAATCAGGTAAGTCTATGGTGGTAAGTGGTATTTGTTGATTCCCTTGGCTCACCTTGTTATTCTTGTGCCCCTAGGTGCCGGAGTACGGCGAAGAAATGATGGAGACAGTGCCGGATGGAAAGATGCTGTGAGAACTGGTGAGTATGGTGCCGTGCTGGAGCTGGCGAAGCGACCCGTGCAGGACTGATGTACTTTCCAGGTCGGGAGATGAAATGGATCCGGAATCAGGTGAGGAATTTGAAATAAGTTTATTTTCTAACCTTGTCCTTTTCTTCCTCTTTATTCTAGGAGCTCCGGATTCGAGGCGGGCATGGCAGAAGACTGGATGCTGGCTGCAGGCACGGTGAGAGTCACGCTGCTGGATGCAGAATAACACAAAGCATGTGCTGCTGTTCGGGCGTGATTTAAATAGCCTCCAAAGTAGTCCCAGGAAAGAGGTTCCCCAGGACCACACCCGAGTAAAGAATAGTCCCTGTAGTAAAATAGTCCCATCCAGGCCTCACGTTGGCTTGAATTTATTTGCAGCATGGTCTGCATGAGGTAAGTAATGTCTATGAGCCTGGCGCCTATGGCGCCAGGACTGATTTTTATTATGAGCCTGGTGCCTACAGCGCCAGGACTGAACCCAGACAGCCCCTCGCTGGGGCTGCTGGGGTTTTTGTAAATGTCTGGATGCGTGTTCCCGGGGCTGATGGGCTTGATCCGGATGCCCGGGGGTAGGTATCATGACAAATACCTCAATCCAGGTTAGACTCACTAACGGCGGTTTACTAACCTCTGCAATTCCAACTGCCAGAGGCCAAAAACAAGGCTGTTTATTAGCCTCAGCCATATTCAACTTCTTTGTCTCCGACATTCATCAAAGCTTTATCAAACTGATTTCTGACTCTCCGAAAATCATGGGAGTTCAGATACAATGGTTATTGTATGCCGATGACATGGTACTAATGTCGCATACCCCAAACGGTCTGCAACATTTATTAGGTGCCCTGGACGTATATACCAAAGCAAATGGCATATCAATTAACATTGCAAAGACAAAAGTCATTCAATTTGGTACTAGAAAACAAAGCCTTGCCCAGCTATATTGGCATCTTCAAAATTGTAAGATTACTGTCACCAACACCTATGTGTACCTGGGTATGGTCATTTCCAACCTGTGCGCTCCTGACCAGTACAACAAACAAGGACTCCATAAACTTCAAATGTGCATTTCGCAGGCCCGGATCATTAAAGCGAGATACTGTAAATTCTCTCTTTTACCGATTCTCACCTATTTTAAATTAAAAGTAGTGCCTGTTATTCCTTACGGTGCAGAGACCCGGTTTATTATGCCATACTCGTACTGGGCCATTAGGGAAGGTCGGTTTTGAACGCAAGTTCTGAATTCACCAACCTCACAACCTCTACCACTCTTAAGATATGAGCTGGGCTTAATTTCTCTTTACGCAGTTTACAAATGGCACTTGTGGGCCTTGTATCGCAAATACCTTCTGAATGAAGCTACATCAGGGATACCTAACATCATATCCACATACCTAATGAGTTCTATGGATATTTTCCCGAAAGCTTGGCGTCAACACATCCAATCAATTCTAGAAAAAGCCCAGATAGATCCAACCTTGCTAATGGAAAATCCAAACAAAGCAAGATCAAAAGTCTGGGAAGTTGACAGGATATATACACGTCTTACGTGTGCCAACTATAAAAACTTTGAGGTCTTTCCATTTGAACTGAAGCGTTACAACACAGTGGCTGACTACATGGTGAGGTCCCCTAATTCTAACCATAGAAATGGCTTTATGAGATTTAGGCTAAATCTGTGGTTAACTAACGATGTGTTGAACAGACGGGGTATTGTTGAAAAATCCCTCTTCCTTGCCGGTTTTGCAAACAACAAGCAGAAACCCTTAAGCACCTGTGTACAGAATGCGATAAATTGTCGTCAATACGTTGTGTCCACTTCAAGCCTTTATTCATGGACCAACAGGTCTTGACCCCAAAAGTTGTATGAGTCTTATTATTCCATACTAATAGAAAGGCTGTAAAATATGCAATTGTGAATTATTTGCATCAGTTGAAAATACCATTGTATGCAGTGCCAAAATGTTGATTCCTTTACAGGTGTTATAATCTGTGTTGTAATTATTGCTGAATTATTTAAATGAGTGATGTTTTATTTTTATATGTAAAGATCTAATTATTTTATCTTTATTTTTGTAAATCTTTGTAATCTGGCATGTGTTTTAAATTGAAAGGTCTCAAATTTTTGTGCGTGACCAAAACAACTATAATAAAATAAAAAAATAAAAAATATTGAATCATTTGCCCGGCAAAAAGACGCCTTCAATATTAAATGTGTGCCTGCTTACTCTTGAGGTACACATTGTAGTAGGGGTATTGTATCTCTTTTGCCTTTTTTGTAAGCAGTATAATTACAAATCACACACAGTTGGGTTTAGTGGCTGTTGTATCACACGAATAGCATATGTCATCATACGTCATCATGCACAACGCAGAAAAAAGAGGCCGGCTTTGTACTCTTTTGGTCAGAGCGCAGCCAAGCCTTGTGAAGTGAATACAACCATGTCTGTCATTCTTTTTGCGCAGTGTGGCGCTTGCAAGGCCCATACTCAGAGCTCCATAACACTGGCGACGAGGAATCCGGGGCACCCACCCGCCAGTCGGTCAGGTTATCGGCACCTGGATTATCAATCCACACAGCATGCTGTCCCTCAGCCCGCCATGGGGTTGCCACGTGCTCAGTGCATGCCGGTAAGAAACCCTGTGCTCCCTGGCCATCAAATTGCTCCTCATATCATTAGACATCGGCTACTACTGAAACTTTTGTAAAAACCGAGGTGTCGCCTGACACCACATCTCACGTGGAGACGCCACTGTCAAGGGGCAAGCGCGGCTCTCACCTGAGAGTGCTTGTGCGCATGTACACCCCCACTAAATGCGGCGGGCTGAGGCTCCCCACACCGGGAGTGCCTGTGCACCCGCTGTGCCCTTGTGGGCATCCCATCACCCAGAATTGGGGTAGCGGCATCTCCTGCAGTGCCTGTGCGCCCCTAGCCTGTGCCCATGATGGACCCCTCATCCATGCACGGAAATGCTGGCTGAAGACGTTGCTGCACATTCGCAACCACAGCCACAAAGGGTAACATCGCAGCAGCGAGGGTCGTTTGCACCTCTGTGTGAATTTGATGTTAACAGGCCCCCGCCAACCTGGGACCACAATGGAAACTATGGCAAGAACACCTGGACATGTACTTTAATGCCACATGGGAGAAGGATGAACTAACAAAGAAATGTAGGCTGATATATTCAGCAGGGCCAGCGGTCCACAAGCTCTTCAAGACCCTGCTCCTCACCGACAATTCATACAATGCAGCTGTCAAATCGCTGTTGGATTGCTTTGCTCCACTGGTGAATACAGACTACGAAAAATGTGTCATGCGCACAGCCATGCAGACGAATGAGGAAGGCCTGCACAAATATCACAGTTGCCTGAGACAGCTGGCTGCAACCTGTCCTTGGGAAAATGAGGAGGAAGAGGTGAGATTCTGAACCATTATTGGCCGCCACACTGTCAAACTACGGAGGCAAATCCTTGGTGAACCAAGAATCACGCTTCCCAGAATCCTTGAGTTGGGACGCTCTCACAATCTGGCTGACTTTCAGGGTATCAGAGATGGAGTCCGCGCTGAAGCCAGTCAAACTTGAGGAAGTGTACTCAATGGCGAAACAACCTTCAAAAGCCCAAGGAACTAGATTCACAACACATGTCGGCTTCTACAGATATAAGAGGCTGAACTTTGGCATCTCGTCGCTACCAGGGTCTTTCAGAACGTTATACGTGGAGCTCTGGAGGCGCTGCGTGGAATTCTGAATTTATGTGATGATATCTTGATGCACATCAAGTCGGAGAGCGAGCAGCTGGAGTATCTAGAGAGGGTAAAGTCAAGGATACAGACACTAGAGCTAACTCTTCATTGGGAAAATACAAATTTCTCAAGAACAAGATCGAGTTCTTGAGCTTCATCTTTGAAGAAGGAGGGTTGTCCACCGATCCAGCTAAGGTCAGAGACATCCAAGAGGCCAAAGCCCTGCAATCCGTGTCAGAAGTCAGGAGTTTTCTGGGGATGGTCACCTACTGTGGCCGATTTGTCGAGAACCTGGCCACCCCATCCTAGCCCCTGAGAATCCTCACAAAGCAATCCACAGTGGAGATGTACAGCCTTGGAAAAAACCTTGTTTGAAAACCTCAAAAAGGCACTGTCAGATGAAAGCATCCTGGCATTCTTTGACCGACCAAAAGACACAGAGATCATTGTTGACGCAAGCCCATTTGGCCTTGGTGCCATCCTTACATAGATGAACAAGGACAGCACTCCGTGAACTGTTGCATATGCCAGCCGAGTCCTCTTTCCAACCGAGCAGAGGTATTCCCAGATTGAGCACGAAGCTCTTGCCATGCTGTGGGGATGTCATCATTTCCATGTGTATATTTATGGGAAGCCTGTGAAAGTGGTCACGGACCACAAACCCCTTTTGCCTATAATGATGGGTGGTTCAGCCAAGCCACCACCACGTATCAAAAAGTGGTTATTTGTGCTCCAAGAATATGATGTCGACCTTAAGTACAGGCCCAGACAAAATAATGCTGCGGATTACGTGTCCCACCACCCGAAAGAGACAAACACAGGCCCCCCTCCCAATGAAGTTGCTGAAGCAGATGAGTACCTAAGACTAATTGTGGAAAGCTCAGTTCCCAAATCAATGGACGTTGCAGAGCCCAAAGCTGCACCACGACATGACATGGGCTTCCAAATCCTGCATGACGCAGTGGAGTCAGGGCAGTGGAAATCAGCTCTTGAGAATTTAGGAACCAGAACCCAAGAAGCGAAATAAACCCTATAACAGCTATGGAAAGTTAGAGGATCCCACATGGTGATCCCACCTGAGTTGACAGACAGAGTGATTGCCCTTTCACATCACGGACACCAGGGCGCTGCAAAAACAAATAGTCACCTCAGGCTCAAGGTCAGGTTCCCGCACTCAAATCGAAGGTGGATGAATTCATTTGTGCTGCAAATGGTGCCAACCTGCTGCTCCGAAAGGCAAAGAACCGTCCATCCAGTGCATGCCTCACAGCGGAGAGCCGTGGGAAACCATTCACATGGATTTTTGTTCCATGCGAAGGGACTCACATTTCCTGGTCATGATAGACCATTGGTCCTGGTACCCTGAAGTAGAGTTTATCCCGTCCCTATCTGTACAAGAAGTACTACAAGAAGTAATACCTGTGATAGAGAAAATATTTGCTACCCACGGATTCCCAAAGACAGTTTGTTCGGACAATGGTTCCCCGTTCTAAAGCACTAGCCGCGAAGAATTTCTAACCAAGAGAAGAATTAAACACTGGAAAATCACACCTCTATTGCCATGCGCAAATTGTGAAGCAGGGCGATTCATGCACACACACAACAAATGTTTGCGTATAGCGCATGGTCAGGGATCATGTGAAAATAGAGTTCAGTTTCACTTCCTACTTGAATATAGAACCACCCCACACTGCTCCACAGTATATAGGTGCCCACTCACGTTTCTCCCCAAACTGGACAGGAGGACTCCAGGAACAATAGCCATTGAAAGCGTGCGTGCCAGGAGGGAAATAGCTATCCACAAGGAGAATGTGAGGCCACGAGAGCATGACATAGCAGTAGGTGACATGGTATTAGTGAGAGCTCACCACCGAGCAGGAACATCTCCTCTCCCCCATGAGCCATCACCCCTCAAAGTGGTGGGAGTACAAGGGTCGCAAGTAACAGCTGCAGATGATCGCAGACTGGTGACAAGGAATTCCACTTTCTTTCGGAGGCTCTCAGGTCCATCCCAACTGCAAGCTGACTGGTACGAGCAGAGTGTGGACAATGCAAACCTCTCCCCCCCCCCAATGTGAGTGACACTGAGGATGACAACCTGAGGGAGCTACACTCGTGAACTAAGGTCGGCCCCTGGTGCGACTGAGGGACTATGATCTGGGTACCTGAACTTGAACACTTAAGGAATATAAAGCCCCAGTGAATTGCCCCAGTCTGGTGTAACCGTGAGTCTTCAGCATGTTGCTTTTTGTGCCCCTTTCAATAGGCTTCTTACTATTGGTTGTGACACATTTTACAAGTGAAAGTTTTCTGTTATAAAATGGGGAGGAGTGCTGTATCACATGAACAGCGTGATGACGCCATACGTCATCATGCGCGCGGCAGAATAAAGAGGCCGGCTTCATTCTCTTTTGGTCAGAGTGGAGCCGTGCCTTGTGAAGTGAACACAGTCATGTTTGTCATTGTTTGTGCGCATCATCGCGCTCGCGAGGCCCATGCTCAGAGCTCCATAACAGTGGCTAGGAGTGCACTCTTCTTTGAGAGACAGTAAAGAAGGACCCTTCAAGCCCTTGTTGGTGGGTCTCCATGTGGTGCTGTCAATGACTGTCACCCATCCACCGCAGTAGTCCCTGGCACATTTCCAAAAAAGTCTCAACTCGGCAGGAGCCACGATGCCACTATTAACACAGGGGCATCTACTTAACTCACTGAAAGAATTTCAGGCTCAGCAGGTGTTCTCCCCAAACATTGAGAGGTGTGCCTGTGTGCTGCTAATGCACCTGAGACACCTGTGCTGTTCTCAAATGGGGAACATGGCCAGTGTTCACCCAACGCAACATCTGTGCTCAATGCCTGTAATACACCATGGTCAGTAATTATCCAGGTGTACAGGATATTCAAAACTCTGATCTGTCTTATAGTGGCTTTATCCATTTAACCTGTTGTGATCCCCTTCCCTGATGTATTGTCTTTTTTTGCCAAGATGGATGTAACAGGTCTGAAACAGCGCCTTGATGCTCTCGAGCCTGGCGCCTTACAAATCGAAATAAATAAATAAAATATGTTTTCATTATTTTTTTTCAAGATATAGTTACAGTGAAAAGAGATATGTGCATGTTAAGCACCATATTCAATGATTTACGCTGTGTATGATTTAGAAATATAAGACCTGCTTTCGGAGTGGAAAATGGCAGGCAGTCAAATTTGCATCAGTCAAATGAGTGCTTTCCTCAAGATAAAATATAAATTCTGGCAGAACACAGACACTTCAGGAGAGGCAGAAACACAGGCAACCTCTGTCGAAAGTAATTGCACACTTGTTATTAAAAGAAGAAGCCGTGATGTCAGCTCCTGCGACCTCATCCTCTCCAGCCTTGTGCTCACCAACCCTGGTCAAATAGGTTTTTCCGTTGCCTTTAACAACTGGTGCACTCTCTCTGAAACATACGTACCCCAGAAGTTTGCCTTTGCATCTCTTTTTTTCTTGCGCTGCTCCAACCTCTGGGGCGTCACCTGGTTCTGCTCTTACTGTTGCATGAAGATTGTGACTTTTACTCATCCATTCCTAATCCGATCGAGGACCGTATTCATGGAGAAGATTCCATGGCTGCTTCTGGGATCTGCGCAGCTTTCCTTGGCAACATCCCTTTCTGGAACTTCTAATAGTGGGATCCAAATACAAGGCAACATTCTATCTAATTTTTCTAATAGCTCAACCTCCAATGTCACAGTCAATGGGACAATAACTGGTTATACGGGTTGGAGGATTCCAAGGATGCGCAACCTTCCATATCTGCTTCATATGCATATAATCATGGCAGTATTCATCGTCTCCGCTGTGGCAATCCTCATCACCATCTGTAGACACATGAAGCGGATGGGACAGAATGCAGAGAACTTCAGGAACCCACGCCAGGAGGCTCATTGGGGTGCTGTGAAGACTGTGGCTTCCCTCCTCATCTTGTATGCCTGCGTCTGTCTGGGGCACAACATCAACGTATTTCATGATGTGTCACCAATAAGCCCAGGGCATTGTGCCTGGGAGCTCTGGATGGGGTACTTTCCAACCCTAACCTCCATCATTGTAATCCTGCGGATCAGCAATCTGAAGAAGGCACTGGTCGGCATCTTTTCTCCTGCTGCCTGTGCTGGGAGAGGTGGAGCCTGAGGAATCCTGCGGATCAGCAATCTGAAGAAGGCACTGGTCGGCATCTTTTCTCCTGCTGCCTGTGCTGGGAGAGGTGGAGCCTGAGGAATCCTGCGGATCAGCAATCTGAAGAAGGCTCTGGTCGGCATCTTTTCTCCTGCTGCCTGTGCTGGGAGAGGTGGAGCCTGAGGAATCCTGCGGATCAGCAATCTGAAGAAGGCTCTGGTCAGCATCTTTTCTCCTGCTGCCTGTGCTGGGAGAGGTGGAGCCTGAGGAATCCTGCGTATCAGTAATCTGAAGAAGGCTCTGGTCGGCATCTTTTCTCCTGCTGCCTGTGCTGGGAGAGGTGGAGCCTGAGGAATCCTGCGGATCAGTAATCTGAAGAAGGCTCTGGTCGGCATCTTTTCTCCTGCTGCCTGTGATGGGAGAGGTGGAGCCTGAGGAATCCTGCGGACTAGCAATCTGAAGAAGGCTCTGGTCAGCATCTTTTCTCCTGCTGCCTGTGCTGGGAGATGTGGAACCTGAGGAATCCTGCGGATCAGCAATCTGAAGAAGTCTCTGGTCGGCATCTTTTCTCCTGCTGCCTGTGCTGGGAGAGGTGGAGCCTGAGGAATCCTGCGGATCAGCAATCTGAAGAAGGCACTGGTCGGCATCTTTTCTCCTGCTGCCTTTGGTGGGAGAGTTGGAGCCTGAGGAATCCTGCGGAGCAGCAATCTGAAGAAGGCACTGGTCGGTATCTTTTCTCCTGCTGCCTGTGATGGGAGAGGTGGAGCCTGAGGAATCCTGGGGATCAGCAATCTGAAGAAGGCTCTGGTCGGTATCTTTTCTCCTGCTGCCTGTGCTGGGAGAGGTGGAGCCTGAGGAATCCTGCGGATCAGCAATCTGAAGAAGGCAATGGTCGGCATCTTTTCTCCTGCTGCCTGTGCTGGGAGAGGTGGTGCCAGAGGATCCTGCAGATCAGCAATCTGAAGAAGGCTCTGGTCAGCATCTTTTCTCCTGCTGCCTGTGCTGGGAGATGTGGAGCCTGAGGAATCCTGCGGATCAGCAATCTGAAGAAGGCAATGGTCGGCATCTTTTCTCCTGCTGCCTGTGATGGGAGAGGTGGAGCCTGAGGAATCCTGCGGATCAGCAATCTGAAGAAGGCTCTGGTCGGTATCTTTTCTCCTGCTGCCTGTGATGGGAGAGGTGGAGCCTGAGGAATCCTGCGGATCAGCAATCTGAAGAAGGCTCTGGTCGGCATCTTTTCTCCTGCTGCCTGTGCTGGGAGAGGTGGAGCCTGAGGAATCCTGCGGATCAGCAATCTGAAGAAGGCTCTGGTCGGTATCTTTTCTCCTGCTGCCTGTGCTGGGAGAGCTGGAGCCTGAGGAATCCTGCGCATCAGCAATCTGAAGAAGGCACTGGTCGGTATCTTTTCTCCTGCTGCCTGTGCTGGGAGAGGTGGAGCCTGAGGAATCCTGCGAATCAGCAATCTGAAGAAGGCACTGGTCGGTATCTGTTCTCCTGCTGCCTGTGCTGGGAGAGGTGGAGCCTGAGGAATCCTGCGGATCAGTAATCTGAAGAAGGCACTGGTCGGCATCTTTTCTCCTGCTGCCTGTGATGGGAGAGTTGGAGCCTGAGGAATCCTGCGGATCAGCAATCTGAAGAAGGCTCTGGTCGGCATCTTTTCTCCTGCTGCCTTTGGTGGGAGAGGTGGAGCCTGAGGAATCCTGCGGATCAGCAATCTGAAGAAGGCTCTGGTCGGCATCTTTTCTCCTGCTGCCTGTGCTGGGAGAGGTGGAGCCTGAGGAATCCTGCGGATCAGCAATCTGAAGAAGGCACTGGTCGGCATCTTTTCTCCTGCTGCCTGTGCTGGGAGAGGTGGAGCCTGAGGAATCCTGCGGATCAGCAATCTGAAGAAGGCTCTGGTGGGCATCTTTTCTCCTGCTGCCTGTGCTGGGAGAGGTGGAGCCTGAGGAATCCTGCGGATCAGCAATCTGAAGAAGGCTCTGGTGGGCATCTTTTCTCCTGCTGCCTGTGCTGGGAGAGGTGGAGCCTGAGGAATCCTGCGGATCAGCGTTCTGAAGAAGGCACTGGTGGGCATCTTTTCTCCTGCTGCCTGTGCTGGGAGATGTGGAGCCTGAGGAATCCTGCGGATCAGCAATCTGAAGAAGGCACTGGTCGGTATCTTTTCTCCTGCTGCCTGTGCTGGGAGAGGTGGAGCCTGAGGAATCCTGCAGATCAGCAATCTGAAGAAGGCACTGGTCGGTATCTTTTCTCCTGCTGCCTGTGCTGGGAGAGGTGGAGCCTGAGGATCCTGCAGAACAGCAATCTGAAGAAGGCAATGGTCGGCATCTTTTCTCCTGCTGCCTGTGATGGGAGAGGTGGAGCCTGAGGAATCCTGCAGATCAGCAATCTGAAGAAGGCACTGGTCGGTATCTTTTCTCCTGCTGCCTGTGCTGGGAGAGGTGGAGCCTGAGGATCCTGCAGAACAGCAATCTGAAGAAGGCTCTGGTCGGTGTCTTTTCTCCTGCTGCCTGTGCTGGGAGAGGTGGAGCCTGAGGAATCCTGCGGATCAGCAATCTGAAGAAGGCAGTGGTCGGCATCTTTTCTCCTGCTGCCTGTGCTGGGAGAGGTGGAGCCTGAGGATCCTGCAGAACAGCAATCTGAAGAAGGCTCTGGTCGGCGTCTTTTCTCCTGCTGCCTGTGCTGGGAGAGGTGGAGCCTGAGGAATCCTGCGTATCAGCAATCTGAAGAAGGCTCTGGTCGGCATCTTTTCTCCTGCTGCCTGTGGTGGGAGAGGTGGAGCCTGAGGAATCCTGCGGATCAGCAATCTGAAGAAGGCTCTGGTCGGCATCTTTTCTCCTGCTGCCTGTGCTGGGAGAGGTGGAGCCTGAGGAATCCTGCGGATCAGCAATCTGATGAAGGCTCTGGTCGGCATCTTTTCTCCTGCTGCCTGTGCTGGGAGAGGTGGAGCCTGAGGATCCTGCAGAACAGCAATCTGAAGAAGGCTCTGGTCGGTGTCTTTTCTCCTGCTGCCTGTGCTGGGAGAGGTGGAGCCTGAGGATCCTGCAGAACAGCAATCTGAAGAAGGCTCTGGTCGGTGTCTTTTCTCCTGCTGCCTGTGCTGGGAGAGCTGGTGCCTGAGGCCATTGTTACTCTGCAGCCTCCTGTTCATGAGATACCTGTATTACTGGCATTAGTACAGGGCAAACTGAATGTTTTGAGCTGTCACTTTCATAAGGAGGATGATGCCTCTTCGTTGCGTGCAGAGCAGGGGCGTTGCTAGGGGGGGCTAAGGGGGCTATAGCCCCTGATCTTTTGGTTGTAGCCCCGGATAGAATCTCAGGAGCTACAGCCAAAAGACTAGCTAGCCCCCAGTCCCAACAGTTCCGACATCAGCTTAGCCCCGGGTCTTTTCCAGACCTAGCAACACCCCTGGTGCAGAGCCTGCTATATGTATGTGGGTAGGCAATCAAACATGCATTCATCAGCTTTTTCGATGGCTTATTATGTAAAGATTGTAATTATTCCAGAATATGGCACTTTGCATTTTGTGAAGTTGTGAAGTTGTGTGTACAATCACCATTACAAATTAAACATTTCCTACAACGTGTGTTACAGTGAACTTTGCATTTGGCAAACGCGTAGAGAAATAGCATTGTTTGGATCATGGGGAGCAGTTCTCACTAAGCTAGGCTTGTGTATTACTTATGCTGCAGGTAATTGTGCTCACACAAAAAGCACACAGAGATATTGGTCCAGCAGTAGCCCTAGGGTTCCTCTCAGGGTAATTCACCAGGTGCATTGTGGGATTTTTGAAATATGATGAGGCGACTTGTTTTCTGACTAATTAAGTTTAATGACAAATATCCTCTGTGAGCTGCAATCAGAATGCCGCATTCCCATCGTCCTACAGAAAGCACAGCCCAGGCAGGACATCAGCACTGATGGTGTTGGGGGAGAGCTCGATTCTGTGTGATTGCATTTCAAAGCTACTCTGACTAGCCTGGATGCAGACTACATTACATTCTGTACTCCTTGCCATATGCCTCTTCGTCAGCTGTGGAGAATGAGTCCTCCTTCTGCTTTGATCTCTGTGGTAAACATTCCATGCCCCATGCCCCTCTGTGTGGTGCGGTATATTTATGCTGTCTCTGCACTACTGTTTTAGGAGCACTCACTCTCCATGTTCATGATGGCACTTGGCACTTCGGTAAACCCTCTATATATACCGTCTTCACAGAGTACGTGCCCTCAGACCCATTAGAGGATCGATTTAACACGTGTGGCATTGTGGCATGTGTCCTTATAATTCAGCACCTACATAATGAGGAAACTTCCTGATAGAGGAAGCTGGACTCACTGGTCAGATTTTCATCCTGGCTGCACTGCTGCTGCAATAGCTCTCCTGCGCCCCCCAGTGGACACTCTCTGCATGTTTGATGAAAGAGAAGTGCTTTTTCTAAACTTCAGCACAGGTTGGCACACTGTCGTTAATCCTCTACAAATGCATATGGACACAAACCGAACCACCAGAATTCTAACCACTTCACATCAAATGGACTGTTATTACTCCACATTATAAATGGGATATACATGGCTTGGTTTCAGAATCGTGTGTGTGTGCTGCTTAGTTGGAAAGTCAATATTATTCGTTCTTTACCGCAGGTTTTCAGGGCAGGCCCCCCTCTGCATGCGCATAGAAATCCTCTCTGTCTCTCAGCTTCCATGTACATCAAAGCACCCCGGGTGTAGACTATGTTCATGTTACATTTTGCGGTTTTTATATTGTATCTTTCTACGTGTGTGTAAAATTAATATGTGTCAATTCTAGACAAACATAACTCTAAAAGTAACATGTCCCGTCCATAATTAACTACACTTGATACATATGACATTGCAACATTGCACCCAGTTCACTGCCACCCCAGTCATCAATATGGTGTGTGCAACATGCACCTATCCCCCAGGGTTCTATCCTATCACTGCTCCTGCGGAACTTAACCATACCACGCTACATGGAGCGACAAGCCGGACTACGTTAGTGGCTACTTGGTGAGTAGCAGGGCAAGCACATGGTAGTGTGATTGGTGGGGGGGGGGATATACATACTCCAACTGCGTGTGATTGCGGGGGGGAGAAATACATACTCCAACTGCGTGTGATTGGGGGGGAGAGATAGATACTCCAACTGGGTGTGATTGGGGGGGAGAGATACATACTCCAACTGGGTGTGATTGGGGGGGAGAGATGCATACTCCAACTGGGTGTGATTGGGGGGGGAGAGATACATACTCCAACTGGGTGTGATTGGGGGGAAGAGAAACATACTCCGACTGGGTGTGATAGGGGGGGAGAGATACAAACTCCAACTGGGTGTGATTGGGGGGGAGAGATACATACTCCAACTGGGTGTGATTGGGGGGAGATACATACTCCAACTGGGTGTGATTGGGGGGGGGAGATATAATACTCCAACTGGGTATGATTGGGGGGGGAGAGATACATACTCCAACTGGGTGTGATTGGGGGGGAAAGATACATACTCCAACTGGGTGTGATTGGGGGGGAAAGATACATACTCCAACTGGGTGTGATTGGGGGTGAGAGATACATACTCTAACTGGGTGTAGCCTGTCGTCCGTAGGACAAATGGACATACAGATGTACACCAATGTCCATCAGGGAAGGCCGCAATGTACTTGAGAAGAACCCGCATGCAATTATAAGCTACACAACATAGAGAACAATCCAGGTCTACGAATATTACACATCCATCCACATCCACATTGCACATTATGCCACACCACATAATACACGATTCAGCAACATGGCGTCAAGATGGTAATACAGTATCAGCGCAGCACACCATCAATACATAAATGTGCCCTTGAATGCATGCAAAGGGATCACCCCTAGCATAGCATTGAACCACACACCTATAGCACCAGTGAAGTGATGCTACACAGCATGGCAACATCAATGTCGGAATGGCAGTACACTAGCAGTGTGGTACCAAATATGCCTGGGCTCAGGGACACCTAAGACCTGGCCTCACCCAGGACATGTCAATTGCTGTTGGAAGCATGATTCGGGCATGTCCACTTGCAGGGTCAAGTATCCCTTTGCACATTGCAGTCACACAGATCGTCTGCATGCATGTTGGTAGTCGTGGATCACAATCAGTATGCATAGTTGATTTGTGTGACATGTACATGCCACTCCATAGTTGAACAGTAACAGGTCCCCATTCTTCCCCCCATACAGACGATGCCGGCTATCCCATGAAGAGGTGGCTCCTTACCCCTGTACGGAACCCACATAACTGGCACGAAGAGGACTACAATCGTGCACATACCCGTACCCGTGTCGTGATTGAGCAGCCATTTGGCCTTTTGAAGACACGGTTTAAAGTACACATACACAATGAAGAAGTCCAAGCCTGTATTTTGATTAATCACCAGTGTATTAAGGAATTTAAAGATGTATAAGTGCATGTCCCCAACCATCTCACCACCCTTCCCCCCTCCCCCCACAAGAGTCACGAAACACCCTTCCCTCCTCCCCCCACAACAGTCCCGAAACACCCTTCCCCCCACAACAGTCCCAAAACACCCTTCCCCCCTCCCTCCACAACAGTCCCGAAACACCCTTCCCCCCTCCCCCCACAACAGTCCCTTATGTGTCTGGCACAATGTAGTTGTCCGGATGCACGCATGGAAGGTTCACCCTGAAGTCCCTATTCCCCATTGCCACCACTAGCATTAGGAGGCTGGGTTGACGTGCGCCTGGTGGTGCGCGTGGAGCGGCTGAGGGGGCTTGTCTGCCGCGTACTAGCGGATGATGATGTGGCTGTCTGTCCGGGTGGTGGGAACTGGCGGTCCATCGCGTCCGCTATCCGCGTGAGGACCTGCCTGAGTTGGCCAATCTCCACACACAGCCTGTTGGTACAGGCCTCATTCGCCTCCCTTGAGTGCCTGGCAGTCTCCGTTATCTCCCCCCTGAGACGGGCAGCCTCCTCCACATGCTGCCCAACCAGCACAGTTATGTCCTCTTGGCGCTGCCTGATGCTGGCCAGGTCAAGGGCACTGTGGCATTGTGGTGGTGTGGCTGCTGCTCCTACCTCTGCTACCAGGACATCTGGTGAAGCCACTGGTGGGCTACTGAACCCTCCCATGTTGTCCTCGCCAGACTGGCCATGGACACTGGACCCAGGTGTTTTCTGTGGAGTTGCCTCTGGGATTCCTGGGGGGGTTGGGGTGTGAATTTCCATGGGGAACTCCATTGGGTCCTCCACATCTGAGAGCGGCGCTGTGGCTGCCGCCTTTCCTGTGGAACTTGTTGCAGCAGAGGGTGGGCCCTCCGTGGCTGGAATCTGTGATGGGGGGGTTCACTTCAGAAGGTGGGGCAGTTGTTGCTGGTGTGGACAATTGTATGTTAGCAGTGGCGCTCCGCCGATGTTTGGCACTCTGCATGGGGACTCTTCTCCCTTTGTCCCTTGATGTCGTGGGGGTGTCCCCAGTGTCCTGTGGCCTTGGTTATTTTGTGGCAGGGGGTGCCTGAGTTGCAGTGCCAGGATCTTCACTGTCTGTATGTGAGCCTGTCGGTGACAAAGAGGGGGATGGCATTGGTAACGGTTCTATGTACTTCATGCAGAATACGTCAATCATGCTGTTGTGAGCATTTGGACTTCATTGGTAGGGCTGCAGGTGATGTGTCAGTTGAGTGGCTCATCCATGCATGGTTGTGTGTGGCACTTGTCTCTGGTGATGTGTGCATGTGTGTGTGTTTGGGTTTGACACTGACATGGCCAGGGTTGTATGCATGTATGGATGTTTGCGCATCCATGAGGTGATTCTGGGCTCATGTGTACACTCACCTCCATCTGATGTTGTTGCCACACCATGCTCCATGGACCCGACTCCCTCAATCGATTCTACTCCAATCATGTTGGCGCAGGTCTCTTCCCACTCCTTTAATTTTATCGGCGAATCAGATCCACCTGCTGTGGCTCGCAGACAGGATGCTTCTGACCCGGAGGCGGAGATCATCCCACCGCTTTCTGCACTCCTGCACAGTGCGGGTGGTGGTGACCACTGCACTCACTTTCAGGGCAACCTCTGCCAAGATTGCCTTCTTGCGGATAAGGCTCTCCCGACGCATGTCGCTCGCAAATACCACGTCGGCATTCGCTGCAAGGGTCTCTGAGCATTGTTAGCTCCTCGGTGGTAAACATCTCCTTGCGCTGGGGGTCGGTTGTTTTTTTAATAGCCTCAGGCATGGCAAGGGTGTCCTTGTGGCTTTCCAATAGCAAAGTACTCAAAACAGGTCCAGAGGGCAGAGGATGGCAATGGATTGTGTTTTTAAAGATGGCCGCCGTGCTCCTTCCCATTCCTGTGCAAAGACGCTATTTCCAGTTCTGATATTTAACGGTGACCGCTAATTGCGATGGCCGTTATTAGCGGTGACCACTATTTGCATGTTGCGGGAGGTCAGAAGTGCTATCAGCGCTTTCATTGGTGCCGCTAAGGGTATTTTTGGGGTCTTTAGCGGCATGGCGGTAGGGTCATTACCGGCATGGCGCTTGCTCGTGTCCGCGTACTCGTAATGATATGCTATTAGCGGCCTCTTGCCAAGGCGGACACGTTAATAGCGCCGGTAAATTGCGATTTTTACCGCACCACGTGTAATGAGGCCCATAGTCTTACATCCTACGTGGACATTGTGCATAACCTTGCAAACACTAGCTAATCCCTGCAGCACCGTGGCAGTCAGGTGAGTGGAACAATGCCGGCGTCGGTTCGAGGATTTAACTAGTTGGCAAGCCCCATTGGAAAGCTGTTTAACCTAAGGTGCAGCGGCCAGCACACTAACCTAGCAATGCAAGTTCCACCCATCACCCTATCTCGTGCTCACCCAGCGTGTAGCCAAATACCATCAGACCAGTAACATCGCTGCACCTAACCAGCAGGGACCCCTTCCATAAAACTCAAAAACTGCACTGTTGCACCCCTATAAAAAATCCCACGCAACTCAATGCAAACGCTTTGGGCGTTGCTAACCAGCAACACTATATAGGGGTAGCTTCTGCTACCCCCAACTTCCACTTTGGTGCCACTGGCATTTCACCAATGTGTTTATATTTCCATATAAATATATTTATAACGCGCCTTGAAACACTTGTGTATAGGCGTTTTATAAATGCCATATCATATCATACATTTTTGAAGCATTTGTGTGCATGTGGCTGTAAAACGCAAGAACCTCCAATTGTATTGGATGAGACAACCTTGCATCAGTTCACATATTGATTTAATAGTATTAAAAGATAACGTGCGTACTTACCGAAGCACTGCAAGTTAATGATGCCTGCTGCAGCATGCCGTGTGTCCTCGCTCTGCCTGGAAGTTATGTGCACATGTAATAGGAATGGAAAGGAAATTCATTGCAAGTCAGTCCCATCCGTGCTTGATTAAATGGCTCTTTTGTGAATATCTAACTTGCTACATGCTCAGAGGAGTTTAATGAGCCGCGCACCTCCCCTCTCAGGAGTTTTAATTGTTGCAGGGTCACGGAAGGGCAGGTGTTTACTCAATCAGTGGCACCAGCTCGGCAGCCGCAGTCCGACACTTTCAGACACAGCTTTTGTGAAATTGGAAAAACGAGAACGACCACGCGGGATTATAGGCATTTTCTTCCTTTTTCTTCGTGATGATGAAGAAAGGGCAGCCTGCAGTGCCTTCGCCGTATCACGGAAATATCCGAGTGAAGGCGGCAACTGGCACTTCCAGCCAGCAGTGAAAAGGAGTTGGAGCTTCCGTCCGTAGCAACCTCTGGCGACCCCCAAATGCCGTCCCTGGGGGTTATCCCGCCAGGATAACCACTCCGCTGTGTGAGTGACAGCTAGGTTGTATGAATGGGTTTTTTTCTGCATAAAAGCAGGGATCTGAGGACTGGAGGACAAGACGTCGCCACTGGACCTGAGAAATCCGAAGAGGAGAGAAGCCGAAGACATCTGTAATGACTGAACCACCGGTGAAGCCCTGCTGCAGATCCTCACCACTTTTCTCCAATGACAAGAGAAGATCTTCACCTGCAAGAGCCTTTTTCCCTTGAGCTGGTGGGGCCAACCAGTTCCTCAAATCGCCTTCCAGGACCTGCCTTGGTCGAATCGCCACTGCCAAGCACTAGGAGACCGGATAGCCAGGCACCCATCCACCACGACCGCAGTTTAAAGGAGCGTACCTTTTATTCCGTTTTAGAATCACCGCGGCCGGCTTCTTCCCTGGGCAGTGCAGTGACTCAAACCTTCCTCCACAACGAGAGCCTCTCTTCCTCTGCTGGATCTCCCAAACTGCAGGAACTGCAAGGAACTACCGCCACTGCAGGAGCCTCATCCACTTTTAAGGTACATTGTTCCGCCAGGCCTCCCTTTTAGTTGGGTACTGCTAAAGGTGTTTTAAGTCCTTTACTTACCTTCTGGGCTAGCTGCCCCTATCGTCTAACATTGTCTTTTGACTTTCTGCACCCTCCTTTTTGAACCGTTAAACAAAAACTTGACTTCAGCTACTAGAACCGTTTGAACCTGAGCACTTTGCCTTGAACCACTGACACTTGCACAGGCCTATTGACTCTGGCTAATTCTTTTACAACTACCTTCTCTTGATTGCTTTTCATCCAGAAATGTATTGGTGTACCTAAACTCTTATAACTACCTTTCCTTCCCCTTTATATACTGTTGAATTGCCATTTTGCTCCGTTTTCACCTAAGTATTTCTTATGCTAAAGTACTACCTTGCCTAACTTGTTCACAATCCAATTGGGAGGTGTTGCTGGTGTGTTTAGGAGTCTAACCCTGTATAACTTGACCTTTCCCTCCGTCTGAAGAAATTGTTAGAGTGCCATTTCTGCTTGGTTTACACTGTGCCATTTTGCTCAGTTTTCACTCTTGCTCAAACTTGTCTACAATTTAAATAGGGAGTGTGTACACTTTTCTTGACTGTTTTAACTTGATTTAATGTTAGTGATTTGTGTGTTGAGTTAACAGTGTGAAAAATAAATATATATTATTTTTGATGAAAAGCTTTGACTAGTATTTCCTTATTCCATAGTATTGTACTCCTATTGTGTAAACCCTGAATACTGCTCATCTCCCTCTTGAGATAAGTCTGACTGCTCAGCCACAGCTACCAACTAAATCTGTGTGGTACTGTGGGATGTTTTTACCCATGCATCCAAGCCCTACCATAAAACTGTGCAGTACTGGCATGGAAAACATCATGATGGCCAGAACTTCCCAGAGAGTGCACAGGGAAATCATGAAGAATAGGCTGCCACCCATTTTTGCCTATGTTGTGAGCACAGGAGGGCACCGCCTAAAACCACCATTGGGCTACACACACAGTAGCCTGAAACCATTGGGAATGGCAATGCTGATTGCCAAAAGCAACCCAGAACTGTGGGGAATTAATTTTCTTAATAACAAAAATGGATGCAGTACCGGTGCTCACCACTATCAGAAAGCCAGCGTTTTAAAACCACCAGACTTTTGTGTAAAACTGAACAAATGAACCGAAACCAGGCCAAGGAAAGACTTGCTAAGAGGTGGATATAATGTAAAACTATATTCTGAAATGACTTGAAGGAAGTAATTATTTAATGTATATATAAAGAATAGCTGCATGTAAGTTGGATTTGAATGTAGAAAACTGGGAACTAAAGTGACATTTAGCTGAATTCTGCCTGACAACTACCCCCGACAGGAGTTGAACTGGCTCAACAACTCTTCCCAGGCCTGGCTGCATCCTGCTGGCCCCACCAAAAGGAGATCACATGGCCCTGTTGATTGAAAGGGGAGTGGCAGCTTGGGACTGCAGGGAACTGAACAATGGGCCTTCTTTGGCTCAGGCAAATGTTATATTGGGGGGTCGTAAAATGGCTTCCTCTTGGGAGAAACTGGGAGGGGCAGTGCCTGTGAGAGCCAGCTGAGCTTGGGGGGAAGTGGATAAACCAGTTATTCCACCCTGTGATGTGGGAAGCCACACCCCTTTTTGACCAGGGCATAATTTAAAAAAGATAGATAACTCAGAGTGCGGACTGGTCAAAATTATATAAATAATACCATTATTCCTGGGATTTTTCCGTGCACATGTTAAGAGGTGTTAGGACCCTGTGGGATGTTCATGGGGATAGTAGCAGAGAAAAGGTTGTTACTCCAAATGTATGCATGTTAAAAATCTGACACTTTGTCATCTGTAACCCATATCCCTGGTGCACATTTGTGTAAAATCTGGAAAGGTTTAGAGGTCGTTATCTGGATGAAAAGGGGAGAATTCTGTCATCAGTGGACACGACATCGTACAAAGACAGGGATCGGATGGTTTGGTGCTACAGAAAATATGTTAACTGGACCTATAATATGAGAAAAATGGTACATAGATAAATATGTATTTGGATCAGAAATAGATTGTGTGCAATTTGACAAGGGGAGGTTCCTCTGACCATAAAACCGACAGCATCACTCTGACACTCCATTTCTTCCCGCCAAGCATGGAAGAGGGGAGAATTGGGCCAATGCAAGTGAGAGGGGCAGGCTTAGCTAGGCCCAGGCACACACCCATTTTCAAAACACATAAAAAGGGCCACTGAAACCCAGGTAGGGGATTCACTTTCCACTTTCTTGCGGGACGCTTTGCCGGGAGACTCCAGACTTCAAATCTATCAACCTCCAGAGACCAGAGAGACCAGAGATCCAGAGAGACCAGAGATCCAGGGAGACTAGAGATCCAGAGAGACCAGAACTGTGCAGTGCTGAGAGCAGAACCAGAGACCAGACCGCTGTTCAGAACCACCCGCTGGAAGTCCCGTCCAACCTGACCAGACCTTGACGGCTTATTTCAAAAATATAGTGTGAGTACTCACTGTGCCAAAACCAATCTCTTAGCTTAAAATAATCTAATCCAAACTATTTTAACCTAAGTAGAACTGCCTCCTAGTAATCCTGTCATATGTCATTCTAAAGCTGCAAGCAGTCATCTGTCATTCTAAAGCTGCAAACTGTCACCTGTCATTTTGAGTTTTACTTTAAATCCAAAAAACTACCTTCACTAAATCGTCTGTATCTCTGGAACCGTTTGTCCCAGGTTCTTTCATTTAAAAGCTAATATTCTAGGCTTTCCAACTAACCTAAAATTTACTCCTTATACTTTTGCCATAATCACGATTCACGCACTCGCGAATTTTACCGCGATTTGCGATTTGGGCTGATTTCTTCTCCAATCAAAAGTCAGCAGCTCCTTGCTTTCCTTTGCTAAAATTCGTTTAACCTGCTAGTTTTTCATAGAGCATTGCTAAAGTGAGCCTGAACTAATATAAAGTAGCCATCACCTACCCCGAACCTCTAGAGGGAATTAAAAGCAATTTTAGCACCTTTTCACTTCCTTGCAAACCACATTAAAGTAATTTGCCTGTGTTTCAAACTTCTACCTGTTTTCCTCTAAGCTTGCTGGGGGGGAACTGAATTTCGTATTGTATTTGATTGCATTCCTGAGAACTGTGTGCTCCTCCTTCCATTTCTTACATTGCATAGGGGCGGGGGGTGAATTGCCAGAGAAAAAGTGATTATATTATCTTTTGCTAAAATCATATCAAGTTATTTCTGTACTGCATTTCATTCCTCATTGCTTTTCCCTTGAAACCATAAAAGTATTTTCGCTGCCTTATCCATCCTATACCAACTCCTCATTGATTGTAAAGAGGTGCGCTCGTGTCAGATTACCCATTGTTGATCAACATTATATTAATAAGTGTGATATCAATTATTAATTTATTATAAAAGTGTGATATATATATATATATATATATATATATATATATATATATATATATTGTTTACATTTTCAAATAAACCTTTTAATTTGCAAAACAAACCTACTTCTTGGCTCAGTGGGGTCAGGGGGATTATAAGAGGGGGGTGTTATACAAGGGCTGTCATCCAGAGTACTGAACTGGACATAAAAATACATCAATAAGGGTTTTCCTCAGCATCCCAGACTAGGCATTGACTTAGCTGTAGTGTTGATTGAATACCGCTTACAGTACAGACTGATACCAAAGGGGATTTATTGCCTATACTGGTAGTCCTAATCTTCTGTAGTGCTCCCTAAGGGAACTGCAAAGGATTCTGCCTAACAATCACCATTGAGGCTGAAGAGGACGAGGATGATGAGAACGTTTTCTTCATTTACAGCCTTAATGTGCTTAAATCAAAAGCCTGACGACAACCAAAGTGCACTGTACACGTGGACGGTTCACGGGTGCTGGTATTGGTGGACACTGATGCCTCAGTGAACGTGATGGCCAAGGTACAGTACAAGGCAATGGCTGAGTCTGCACCTCTGCGTCAGATGAGAGAACACATTTTTAAGTTTGGGGGAGAACAAACAGGTGGGAGCCTTCATTGTCAAAGTTGAGCATGGTGGCAGTTCAATCAGGGCCTGCTTCTACATCACAGATGAGAGCCAGAACACGCTGTTAGGCTGTGTTGTTACAGAATCCCTAGGGATTGTTAGTTTCACCTATGGGGTATAGGTTGAATATCTGCAAGACATACTCCAGAAGTGTGAGCAACTGTTCGAGGGGATTGGCCAGATGGTCGGTGAGCCGGTGAGGCTGCACATCAATGAGTCGTACCAACGTTGGCCCTGAAGCACTGAGGGATTCCATTTCATTTAGGCGACCTGGTAGCCCAAGGACTGGAGAACCTAGTGAGGTTGGACAACATTGAGAAAGTAGATGGTCCGACACCCTAGGTATCTCCCTTAGTGGTTGCCCGCAAACCCAAGCAGCCTGACCCGTGCAGGATCTGCAAGGACATGAGAGTACTGAACAAGATCATTAAAAGGGGGAGGCATCTTACACCAACAATAGATGACATCATAACAGAGCTACAGGGTGCCAGGTTCTTTTCCAAACTGGACCTGAGCGTGGGGTACCACCAGGTCGTATTACACCCACACTCCGGACACATTACGACGTTCACCAAGCACTGTGGGCTGTATTGGTACGAATGCAAACTCGGGTATCATCATCAGCAGCAGAGGTGTTTCAAAATCTGATATGTTGAGCCCTGGTGGATTTGGATGGAGTCCTAAACATCAGTGACAACATCCTGGTGTGCGCCAAGTCAGAAACGGAACACAGGTCACGCCTCATGAAGACCCTCGAGCAAATTCAGGCATTGGGCCTAACACTGTACCAAGAGAAATGCGAGTTCCTGTGAACAAGCCTTGAATTCTTTGGATTCGTCTTCAAGGACGGCAGTCACCGGACCCCAGGAAGGTCAAAGATATCGTGGAGGCGAAGCCCCTGGAGAATGTGAGGTCCACAGCTTCCTGGGCATGGTCACATACTGTGGCCGCTTCATTAGGAACCTGCCCACGAGGTCGGAACCCCTCAGGCGCCTCACACCAAAAGGATTCCACCTGGCAATGGGGCCCTCTGGAACAAGCCGCGTTCGAGGATGTGAAGGGGGCACTCACAGCTGAGGACACCATGGCATTCTTTGACCCCTCCCTAACGTCCGAGGTAGTGGTGGATGCTAGCCCGTTTGGACTGGGAATAATTCTGATGCAGAAGGACAACTGATGGGAGCACCAGGCCCATAGCGTATGCCAGTCTGGCATTGTCAGAGACATAGCAACGATATTCCAGCTAGAACGGGAAGCTTCCGCATTTATGTACTTGGAAGGCCAGTGACGGTAGTGATGGACCATAAGCTCCTACTGCATTTCATGGCAGGATTGTCCTCCAAGTCGCCAGCGTGGATTGAACATTGGATGCTGGCCTTGTTGAAGTATGGGGTGTCACTCATCCTCCGGCCACAGACCACAATGCAGCTGGCTATCTATTGTGGCATGCCCGGGCCGGAAGGGGCAAAGACGACGATACAAGTGTCAGGGAGGCCGACAAATACATCCAACTCCTGGTGGCGTCTGCCACCCTGAACTCCATGTCCATTCAAGAGCTAGAGAATTCGTCCTAGGGTGACAAATGCTTTCAGATCCTAAGAGATGTACTCCGACGAGGGGAGTGGAAATCAGTACTGCAACACTTAGGAAAAAGCACTCAGAAAGCTCGAATGACCCTAGAGCACCTCTGGAGACTGCCGGGGGAACTGACATGTGTGGAATCCCACCTACTGTTGTGGGTAGACCAGATGGTCGTGCCAGCTGGCAGAATACACCAGGTGATTGAGCTGGCGCACCAGGGACAGCAAGGGATGGCCAAGACCAAAGTCAGGCTCCGACTTAAGGTGTGGTGACCTCCTGACCTGGAGAGGCGATCGGAGGAGTTTGTGGCATCGTATGTGTGGTGCTAGGCTGCCTCACAGGTGCAGAGAGAGCCCCAAATTGAGAGTATGCCTCGGGGAACACGTCTGTCGGAGACCGTGCATGCCAATTTTGGATCCACAGAGAGGGGCATTCACTTCTCAGTGATGGTAGACCAATGGTCAAGGTACCCCAAAGTGGAGTTTCTGGACTCTATGGCATTTGATGATGTGGCGGTCACCATTGAGAAAATATTTGCAACCCATGGGTTGCCACACAACCTGTGCTCAGACAATAGCCCGCCGTTCCAAGGAGGGAGCTTTGCCCAACTAATGTAAGAGTATGGAATACATCACTGCAAAGTCACACTAGTGTGGCCATGAGTTAATGGCAAAACAGAAAGGTTTATGAGGACTTTAAACAAGGTCTTCAGGATTAGACCATTGCATTATATTACTAGCATTATTTAAAACAAGGTCAGAGGGATAAAAGTCACAAATGTGACTGACCACCTCATAGGGCCAAGACCATGTCAGATGCAATTGCTTGTGATCGCTCTGATTCAAGTCAATTACACTAAAGGTTTGCACTAGATTAAAAAATAAAAATAGGATCTGTGTATATGTAATCCAAGAAGGCAGTTTGCGGACCCCAGGCCCATGTGCATTGTGCCGGGAGATCGCCCTGGATGCAACCATTCAGCATAAAAAAGTTTCTATCTGCCATCATTTGGACCCAAGTGAGTACTTCTGGTGATTTGTCGATCATGGTATTCCCCAGGATATGCATGTTCAAATCATCCATGATTAATGTATATAAGAGCATTGCATCTACCATGAGATCATCCAAGATGTTCTGTACATCCTCAAAGAATACATTAGCAGGCAAATTCTGCCTGACCCAATAGATGTTAAAAATCGCAAACTTGAATTGACCATAAGTGATTTTGACAACCTGGATATAATTAGTAGCAGATATCTGCTCCGCGACCCTAAAACCTTTTGTCTTTTTAGTGGCAATTAATAAGCCCGACATCGGACAGGCGTTTATTACCAGCAATAGCTGGAACTATAAAGATGTTATACAAATCCCATACAGGGATCTTGGTGAGCCATGTTTCTTGGAACACTAGGATGGCATGAGCCAATAGGCTTTTGGAGTTTGCCACCACTGGCTCAACCTTTGCACTTACACCTGTGAGGCAGATATCCCCAGAATCATCCCCCCTACCCAACATCTTGCCCATGCACTCTGCAGTCCCACTTGTTATCTCGCCATGCCCTCCAGTGGCACTGTCTCGAAGACACAGAATCCATACATGAGGATGATGAGGTGCATGGAGACCAGGCGCCTGCCTTAGAGGGAAGGAACCTCCATCTATCCCCCAAGCCAGTGCAAGAACACACCCTCAATGCCATCTTGTAGAGGATCACCCAGATTGAGTAGTGCCAGGAGACGATGCAGGGGAGGGCTCAGGAGCAACTGGGCCATTCACAGGCAATGCGTGATGTGCTGCTGGGTGCCTCCACGTGGGTGACCACTGCCCTGGACCTTTTGTGTGGTGCCATGCTGCTGACATCACTGCAAGCAAATCCCTCACAAGCCAAAGGGTGCAGAAGTTGACAGAGCATATGTCAGCCACCCATGAGACCATATCCAGGGCCATTACCTTCACCATGCATCACATCCTGGGGTAGGGAACCGGACAATTCCGTGTTAGCTACCCAAACTGAGGGATCTGTGGTTAGCATTCCCACAAAGCGCTGACAGACCCGCAACAGTTGTGCTACCCCACCAACAAGGAAAGAGGACAAGAGGAGGAGGTAGTGGACACATTTATGTGACAAACTGTAGACCATAAGGGTGGGGAGGGTGTTGGAGTTGAGAGTGTGGGGAGTTTGTTGGTGTTGAGATGACGGTGTGGGGAGGGTGTTGGGGATGAGGGTGTGGGCAGGGCATTGGTGTTTGGGATGAAGGTTATAGGGAGGGTTTTGAGGATGTATGTCTGGGGAGGGCATAGGTGTTGGGGATGATGGTGTTGGGGAAGAGGGTGTAGGGTGCGCATTGGTGTTGGAGATGATGGTGTTGGGGATGAGGGTGTGGGGAGGGCCTTGGTGTTGAGGATGAAGGTTATGGTGAGGGTTTTAGGGATACATGTGTGGGGTGTTGGTGATGATGGTGTTGGGGATGAGGATGTAGGGAGGGTATTGGTGTTGGGGATGAATGTGTGGATGTGTGGGGAGGGCATTGGTCTTGGGGATGGTGGTGTTGGGGTTGAGCATGTAGGGACGGCATTGGTGTTGGGATGATGGTGTGGGGAGTGCATTGGTGTTGGAGCTGCAGTTTATGGGGAGGGTTTTGGGGATGCATGTGTGGGGAGGCCAATGGCCTTGGGGATGATGGTGTTGGGGATGAGGGTGTGGGGAGGGTATTGTGTTGGGGATGATGGTGTTGGGGTTGAGCATGTAGGGCGGGCATTGGTGATGGGGTTGAAGGTTATGGGGAGGGTTTTGGGGATGAATGTGTGGGGAGGGTATTGGTGTTGGGGATGATGGTGTTTGGGATGAGGGTGTGGGCAGGGCATTGGTGTTGGGGATGAAGGTTATGGGGAGGGTTCGTGGGATGCATGTGTGGGCAGGGCATTGATGTTGGGATGATGGTGTTGGGGATGAGGGTGTGGGGAAGGTGTTAGTGTTGAGCATGTGGGGAGGGCATTGATGTTGGGATGTCGGTGTGGGCAGGGTGTTGGGGTTGAAAGTGTGGGGTGGTCTTTGGTGTTGGGGGTGAAGGTTATGGGGAGGGTTTGAGGGATTAATGTGTGGGGGTGCATTGGTGTTGGGGATGATGGTGTTGGGGTTGAGCATGTGTGTAGGTCATTGGTGTTGGGATGATGGTGGGGGAAGGCATTGGTGTTGGGGATGAGGTTATAGGGAGGGTTTGGAGATGCATGTGTGGGGAGGGCATTGGTGTTGGGGATGATGGTGTTGGGATGAGGGTGTGTGGAAGGTGTTGGAGATGAGCATGTTAGCAGGGCATTGATGTTGGGATGATGGTGTGGGGGGGGGGGTTGGGGTGGAGAGTATGGGGTGGTCATTGGTGTTGGTGTGAAGGTTATGGGGACGGTTTGGGGGATGAATGTGTGGATGTGTGGGGAGGGCATTGGTGTTGGGGATGATGTTGTTGGGGTTAAGCATGTGGGTAGGGAATTGGTGTTGGGATGATGGTTTGGGGGGCATTGGTGTTGTGGATGAAGGTTATGGGGAGGGTTTTGGGGATGCATCTGTGGGGAGGGCATTGGTGTTGGGGATGACGGTGTTGGCGTTAAGGTTGTCGGGAGGGTATTGGTGTTGGGATGACGGTGTTGGATGGGCATTGGTGTTGGGGTTGGGGTTGACCATGGGGGAGGGCATTGGTCTTAGGATGATGGTATGGGGAGGGTGTTGGTGTGGGGGATGAAGGTGTGGGGGGCATTGATGTTGAGGATGAAGGTTATGGGGAGGGTTTTGGGGATGAATGTGTGGGCAGGGCATTGGTGTTGGGGATGATGGTGTGGGGCCATTGATGTTGAGGATGAAGGTTATGGGGAGGGTTTTGGGGATGCATCTGTGGGGAGGGCGTTGGTGTTGGGGATGAGGGTGTGGGGAGGATATTGGTGCTGCAGTTAGGTGCACATATGTTAAATAAATCACTTTGTGCTACAGCCAGTATCTCCAGTGCTCATTTCGTTACAGTGATGCATGTAAGTACAGTGGTAGTTCAATGTTCAGTGACAGGGGTTGATCTGAGCTATCAGAAATAGTTGTCCATTATCTGCTGCCTGACAATACATTCTTCTCTCAATTCCTCATGTCTATTGTGAGGTGCCCTGTCGTCACCTGCATCTTCTTCAGCATGTGAGTTAGGGCATGGGCATATGCCACTGTATGTGCATGTTGTGTAGCACAGCGCAAGTGACGACAAAGTTCCCCACTTTAGCTGGCGTGTACATTAGTGCCCCACCTGTCTGGGGGATGCTCATGAGCCTTCCCTTTAGTAGTCCAATCATGTGTTCTATGCCTGTCCTGATCCTCGTGTGTGCCTCATTGTAGGCTGCCTCCTGCATTGTGCCAGGATTCCTCACCTCTATCAACAATCACGGTAGCACCGGATATCCTGAGTCACCTACAACAGGTAGGGAGGAGAGCGTTCGACATCACTGTTTTGCTTCAGAATGCTTGTTTCAACTTCTAGTGTGCTGGTAGCCTTTGTGTGTTCATATGTGTAGGGCTAATACCCCTGTACTGCATGGGGGTGGAGAAGTTGTAGTGGCTATCAGTAGGCACAGGCATGAAAATGCAGTATGTTCTCAAGTGTCTCTGTGGTCAACGTAAGTTGGATTATGTGCCAGGGGCTATTTTTTGCCATCTTGAATATGGTTTATGGTACTTTTAGTTCCTCACATATGATTTGATACCTCTGTTCAGATGTTATGCCTACCCAAGAGGCATGTATGCTGCTCTCTGTGTATGTCCATATATGCAGGGAGGGTGCTGTTTGACAGGATCATGGAATCATGTGTGGAACCTGGGAATCGTGCACAGCAGTGACTGATGGTCAGTGACCGATGGTCAGATCCACATCAGAGGTCATCTGGGTGTTCATGGAATGGTATTGTTTACAATTCTGGAATGCAGGCTCCACTGCATGGGGGTTTGGGGGGGGGGACAATGCCACATGTGTGCAGTCAAGTGCTACAATGCCATTAGGGAAATGGACGATGGCATGGAATCTTGCCTTTGCTCCATGCAACTGGGCATGTCTCATGAGTGCTTTCAACTCCTGCTCCAGCACTTTTGAGAATGTCGGCTGGGACATGCCATGCTGCATACCAACAGTCTGCTGAAATGCGTCTGTGGCGTAGAAGTGGAGGACGGACACCAACTTCACCAGGTGTGGGACGGCAGTTCTGATGTGTATGGCGCTCTGGAGATCTGCCTCTATCAGGGTCAGCAGATCTGCTACTGTGTTCTGGTCGTAGCGCTACAGCAAGACCAACTGTCCATCAGTCAGTGGGCAAGGGGGCAGAAGGACATGTGGTACGGTCGGCCTCTGCAACACGTGCCTCCTCTCTCTTTGTACTGCCTGTATCCTTCCATGCAGTGGGCTTGCATGCTGCCGGAGCTCAATGAACCGTAACAGGTTGTGGATGCCGAAGTTCATGTGTGGTTGTGGTGGCATGTTGCTTGGTGCTGTGTTTGGAGAGGGCGTGGGCCTTAAATACACTTTTGGAAGCTGTTATTGGCACCTGTTAATTGATTCCCATCTCCTGGGTGCTTTTGCCTCCGACTTTCAGCTGGAAGTAACTGCACTGCATCTTTGGCTGAATTACTGCCTTTTTGGCAATATGTTGGTGGCATTTGCACTTGTAATATGGCATATTTAGCATTTGTGTTTTTGGAGGTGCATTTCTCCAATCAATGTGTGTGTTTATATGCTAGAAAGCTAAATGATGTTCCTATAAAGGAAGGTCTGGATGAACATGTAATACCTAACTTGGAAGGGACCCCCAGGCCATGTCCACAGTGCAGTCACACTGGGTCTTATTTCACTCAGCACAGTCCATCTGTGTCGTTCACCATGGGATTTGATTGGCCAGATAAAGGTCTTAACCATCATTAGCACCCTGGGCAGGGGAGCCAACCAATCAGGTGGCTAGGAACATGGCCGACACTACCAGTGAAAGCCTGCGTTCCAGGCCGCCTGATGACCGGCTCTCCCGCCCGCCATCTTCCTCTGCCAACCCTGTTTTTTGTTTTGGTTCCCTCTCCCTCCCCCATCCCACTTACCTGATTGTGGCGGCGGGGCTCCATATGGATCCCCAGCTACCAATTCCCTTGCGGCCATGTTTGTATAGTATTTGCGCGCCAAGAACAAGACGCAAAGAAGCGTTCCGTTCACAGAGAGAAAACACTTTTTTTTAAACCATTTAGCAACCGTGTAGCGCACTACACGGGTGCTAATGGTGATATTCCCCTCGGTGGCTGGCCCACCCTGTGGGTAACGGCCCGCCAGCCTCATTAAGGGACACTCGCTTCTATCGGGCCCTTAACTTGGGTGGCGAGCCATTACCCACAGGGTGATTCTGCAACCTCGGGCCATATTGCCTCAGTCTTAAGTCTTTAACTCTACTAAGAACCTTTACAGTCAGATAACCAGAGCAAGCTGTGAAAGCAGGTCTTCATATCTAAGTAGCACAGAGTTGCTGGTATGCATGAGTGGTTCATTTGATGGCGATCTGCTCCATTGCCCGCTGTGATGCACAGGGGAAATGAGGCTCTGCAGCCCTGATGGCCAATATGAACCCTGTGCCACATGCCATACCTGCACACAAATGTAATATCCGTCAAACCTTCTTGAATCATTATATTATCCTCAGCACATATTGATGACCAATGGAACTCTTGGTTTCTGGTTCACATTCAGAACATGTCACCTGCTACAGACTCCAGTTTCTCCCCTAATGCCATCTTCAGCTGTTGGTCCCTTTGCTGATTCATTCATTTGAGAATACATGGATGGCTCTCTTGGAAGGGGGGATGCCCAATGTAATGTTAGAAATGATGTCACTGTTGTGTAATGCAGGGAGCTGACTGCTATTCCATTTGCTTGGTCAGCTTTGTTTGATGAATCGTCTACCGTAAACCAAAGTGGTAGGCTGGGATGGACAGGGATTCAACCACTTGGGGCCAGATTACAGAAATTTTGCACCGGTGCAAGTGAAAAGTTGCATGGTATTTGCACTAGGGCAAATGTTGACCTAGTGCAAAAAAAAACATTGGGGCCATTTAAAGAAATCTTTGCCCCATGACAAGTGTAATGTTGCACAGTATAAGTACTAGGTCAAATATTACCCTGGTGCAAAACACATGCATTTTTGCACCAGAGCAACGTTTGCCCTAGTGCTAATACAAAATGGTATAAGCACCAGGGCACATTTTTCCCTAGTGGAAAACATTGCCCTATTGTAAAAAAAACATGCACTTTCAATGCATTGGCCAAGTTTGCCCTAGTGATATTACATAGGTTTCTTAGCATTAGGGCAAACTTTGCCCTTGTGCAAAAATGCTTTGAACGTGCATGTTTTTGCTCTAGTGCAATTTTTACTTTAGTGCAAAATTGCACTTTTCATAGTGCAAAGGTTTTTAATATGGCACCAAATTTGTTTGCATGAGGGCAAAGTTTGCCCTAGTGCTAATACCATGCAACTTTGCACTTGCACCGCTGCAAGGTTTCTCAGCATCCACATCAGCTTTATTTGGTAAAAAACCATCTAAGCATATATCAAAAAACAACAATTCATAAAACTATTAGAATTAAAATTGGAAGCCATAAAATAAATGTGAATTTTCTCCTAAAAGTCAAAACAGTTAAACCAATGGACATCATGCAACAGAGTAAAGTGCAGCATATGAAAGATCAAATATCATTCTAGCAAATCATTAAGTATGTAATGATTAATGAAACATTTTAAGACACGCAATTTCATAAGGGACACACCGAATTGACTAGGTCATTAAAGAAATATATGGTCGCTAGTCAGATTCAACCACTGAGGGAAAGCTCATTGTTTTGATCAGTCTGGTCCTCTTTAGCCATGCTCGGTGAAGAAATGGGGCTACAAATGTGGCAGCTCTAGGTTGAGGTCTCCAGAATTTTTCCAAAAGTCCATTGTGTCCTCTATCCGGCAAATATTTGCTCGCCTGAAAGAAGGAAATACATATCTGGCTCTCGGGTCCGTATGGCCTCGATAATAGAGCAGCATTTAACGGACAGATGACTCAACGTGAGCCCCACAGACCGGGTAAGCCGTGCAAAGTTTCTTTTATCGGCCCTAGGTTGGCAATTATAATCATACCATATTTCGCTCCAAGAACACCATTGTGAAGGTGTCTCCCCTCAGAAAGAATGGCACAAAAGGAGATGAATTCATGCTTTGATAACATGGTTAGGTTGAAGATACAGTGGATTGGTATCCTCCCTCACACGCTCTGCGCAGGAGCTGCCAGAGCATAGAGGACACGTCTACCAGCCTGAACTAATAATATGACTTCTGTTTTAAACTAGTGCCATCAGTTTCTATTGGATTCCCTATTGCCTAATTAAGTGCTTCTCAATCTTTGAACCTTCCATGTACGAAAACATTGTCTTGTGTTGTAAGGTAGGCTCAAAAACCTGAATTATATAAAAGTAATTCAACTGGGCCGATAAATGGCACGAGATGGAAGAAAAACAAAGGTTTATTAAACACAACCATCAAAAATCATTCAACATTACATCATTAAATGGTGGTTCATATAGTGACAAGTGGAGTTGATTTTTACACTTTGTCTCTCGGTGCATGTGAATTCACATTCTCTGATTGGAAAGCAGTTGCTGCGCTGTAGGTGAATCTATACAATAGCTAGCCCTTTTGGCGCATCCTTTCCCTCGTGACCATGGTAATGACTTCTTCTTGACAATGATCTAATAACAGGGTCATCTAGTTTCTCCATGTTTGATTGGACAGTAGACAGGTTAACATGCTGCAACGTATAACTCAGTTGATCATTGGTTGTTCCGTCTCAAGTGTTCCTGGGTGGGTCACTGCCACCCCAACTGACCAATCACTTTGTGAGGTGTAAACAGTGTGACAACAAAATAAACACTGACAAGAATACTTCATCTGTGTTCTCGTGGGACCTAAAGATTGACACCAGCTTATCGTTCTCACCCATGTGACTGTTCAACTTCTCGTTGGAAACATGTTGCCCTTCTCAACCCATTCCTTTCCTTTCCCATGGTGTGCCTGCATGACGTCATGGGGTGCGCCTCTTGGCCTTTTGCTTCAGGACCATGTGTTCATCTATACTGTGTTTGTATGTGTGGGTGGGTGTGAGTGGTCCTATTACTTATGAAAACACATATAATCTAACGGGTGACAGGTCATCTTTGCTCAGGCCTGTCACTCTGGGTCTGGGCATTACCTGACACACCAATGCCCCTTTGGCTCCCAGCTTGGGGCTTATTGCTTAATTATTTGCCTGTGCCATTATTCTTGATCGGCCGTACTCTTAATGTGTGTGTATGTGTCTGCTGTATGCTGCTGTCTACATTTCTTCATGGGAGGCTCTCAGAAATGTATCTATCCTTTCGCCTAAGGCCAATTGTGCATATTGACTGGGAGTCTTGTGTTATAGGGACTTCTGTAAAATGTATTTCCTCTTGCGTTTGTGACATGGGCGTTCATCCCAACAGATTCTAAAGTGTGAAACACAGTGTGAACACAGCCTTCAGCAGCATGATCTTAACTCAGTAACCTGTCAGACCTGGAGGTGGACCAGACACTTGTTTGGGATGATGGGTACAGGGGAGAGGTTTTTCAGACATGGAAAGTCACAGTGGGTATTTCAGTCAAGCTCTTAACATCTCATAGTATTGGTTTCTGCCTTTATGCCTACTGAAGGAGCCCCAGTCTGATGGGGAACGGACGAGAAGGGATGGGTGATCACAAACTGTGATTCTGCACTCAACTAGGAAGGAGCCGGGTGTGAATACTTGGAACCTGCAGGTACGTGCCGTCAAATTGCCAGTGCACAGTACCAGAGGAATAGACTTAGAATGATGGGTAATGTAGCATCCTATTCCATGAATTCCAGCACTGCACACTCTTATGATAAGCAGAATCTGCCCAATCAGAGAATCCGGCAGTGTTCAAGGCCTGCAAACATGACATCCAGTTAAGAGGCCAGAACACTTTCACCGCCTGATTGTTTGACCGAAATGCTTGCATGCCTGGCACTTGATTAGCGCAGAATTAGGGAGTGGTATTTATATGACTTACCCTCCACTGCGGAGCGGAATCCAGGGGAAGGTTATGCCGATTGAATTCTGCCATTAGAATTTCACATTTCCCGAGCTTTGCGCCAGTTGAGCGTTATCTTGCTTGAGTTAATGGACAAATGATCCCTGATGGTGAAACTGCAGCTCATTACAAGAACAATATTTATGCTTTGATCTTCTAGCTTCTGAACTTATAAAATAACTTTTCTATTAAAAATTAAAATAATATTTGAGAAATACATGTCCCAGAGTGCAATCATTCGTCCTATTCACCTCAAATAATCTCACAGAGACAGGAATGTTGCTAAGGAGATTTTTCATTTCATGTGCCGATTCCACTCGACCTGAGAGGCCCCAGTACTTTTGCTGGACGGTATTGTTTTTACTTTTAATGGAGTCATGCTTTTCTCCATGGATTTGAATACCGGCATCTGTAATAAATTGTTGCAGCACAAAGCACACTATGTGCAGTGTTGCTGGGGAGTCATTTGGGCTTCCCTTCCTATTCTTTATTACTTTTTCTTTAGTAGTTCTATTTTGGCCCTTCTTCTAAGATTTTAGGTGGGTGTGGGTCCTCTTTGAGTTTTCTCCTTGGTGGGATCCCTTTGTGATGCCCACCAAGGCTCCAGTGTGTCTGCTGAGGCCGGAAGTGAGAGAGGAACCCGAACATTCTCTGGCCTTTTTCTGAATGTATGCCTGACTGGAACCAATTTGAACTGGGTGGCTGGCTGTCCTGTAAGGAAAGACAGCCCCAGGGAAATTGGCAGGTCCATAGGACTGAATGAATGGATTCCTGCATGCAAGGTAAGGCTTTTGGGACAAAAGGCTAAGTTGACCACTGGAACTGAAGCTCTGAAGAAGAAGACAACCAGAGACACCTGCAGCACCTCCATTAACCGTAGGGGCACCGCTGAAGTACTGCTGCTGACCTGTCCCTGTTTTTTAATTGAGGGGGAAGCTCGACCAAGTATGACTTCCTCTTCTGGGATGGTGGGCATTACCAGACTCAAGAAACTCTTCAATGTGAGCTATCCCCTGCTGTCCTGCAATCTTCCGGGCTGCAGAATCCCAATGCCCGGGGTACCTCAACCACCTTGGAGTGCATCATCTTGCCATTGATGAATCTCATTGGACATTCAGTGGCATCCGTGTGGACCTTCAGAAGCACAAATCCTCTCCTCCGAGGGCCTTCACCCAAGTGCAGGACCGACAAAAGACGAATATTCTATCTGGCGGTGATTGTTCGCTACTGGTGCTTGGAAAACAGCACCAAAACCATGGACTGATGTGGGAGTAAGAAGATATTGTTACAGGTGGGTCCCTCTCTCGACTCCTGCTGCAGGAATCCATCCAGTGTCCCCCTTTTCCACACCACGGCCAAGGATCAGTATACTGGGTTTGCGACCATGCATCCAGAAGGCGTCCAGGTTGATCAGCTTCTTCACTCTCAAGGTACTGTGGGGCTGTGAGTAATGTTACCTGAAGCCACATGTGATGCTCCCTTGTTTTTGGAGCACTGTTTCTACTGTTTGGATGTTCACCCATTTCAGTCGCCCAGGCCTAGCAGCCTCTACCCCTCCAGGAAGGCTTCCCCTAAGCCCCTCAACTTTTACAAAGGCCACCTAACTTGTTACTTACTTGTGCTAAGAAGATTTGCATCAGAACTGTCACATTCCTATTGACTTGCTGGTTTCTTAACAGTAAATCCTCTGAACGCCATGGCTTGGGCATTGCTTGTTTCCATCCAAAAAACATGAACTGAAGAACTCCTTTCTTGTTAGGGAAAAGACTATGTTAACCTTGTAAGAGTTGCTACACGTATTGCTTACCTGTGATAGTGGCTCTTTACAGTCTTGAACTTACCAATACCTGAATAATGCAGAGTAAAAAATAAGTCATTTTACTGATGTGGGATAAATTAATCCACTCAGCTGTGCTTTACTACATCACTTTGCTGCAGTGGTGCAAGAAACAGCAAAATAGCCACGCTAACTCCTGTGCGCGGCAGAATCTATAAACTGCGTTTTTGCAACAACCAGAAAATGGCTGCACCACCCTGCCACCCACATTTCTGGTGGGGTGGAACAGAGTACTCACTGCAGGAATGTACCAGTGTGCTCTATAACATTTAACATGGAGTGAAATGAAAGAGGCAGCATTACTTTGCTGAAAACCCCAAATGCCTCTTTAACATGACACCTTTTTCAACCTTTAAAAGTGGTGCTTGGCTCTAAACTCATCCAGTCCTTATGAACCTCTGTGATTCAAAAGGCCCTGCAATGCCCAGGATCATCCATTGTGTCTCAGCAGAACCAGGCCTAATTCTTGAATGACAGCTCCTGTCAAAAGTATGTTTGAAAAAATCAACCAGGGGCTTTGTTTTCATTTTGCATGGGAAACGTGTCTATTTGCTTTCAAAAGTATCTAAAAATCAGCTGTTCAGAGAACGACTCTAAATAGATGCCTGTTTAAATGTATCCCTGCTGCAAACAACTTCAGCATTCAAGAAAAGAACTATAGCTGCATAAAGTGTGTATTTGCTGGAGATGAAAACCGAATTTAAAGAAATAGTAAAATGTGGTTTTTCAGATTAAAGAGGGAAAATCACCTATTTAAAAGTAAATTGTTGTGTGAAGGCATGCTTACTTAGCAATGTTAAATGATTAGTTGCTGGTAAAAGTATACCAATAAATTGTTTGGATTCCATAGGTTTTTTTAAGTCAAGACTTAAAAAGAGGGAATGAAGGCTAACACTCATAGGCTAAGCTGCCAATTGCTAGCCATGAGAAAGGGTGACGCCTCATAAACTTCTGGGACAGGAAAGTGCTAATTGCCAGCTTGGAAGACTTTGAATGCACCAGGACAAAGAAACTTCACAAGCTCATCAGACATTCGTCTTTGCTCCAGGATGGGACAATAGCAGGCTGGGACACTCACCGAAGGGTCAATAAAAACTTCAATTAAGACTGGAAATTCCACTTTGCCTTGCAGGAAGTGACAATTGACAGCAGTTAGGGGGAAATAAAAAAAAATGGTCAAGTGACAATGTGCTTCCTTTTGGTTTTAAAGGCTATTTTGTAACTGAACTTTAAAGACGTTTAACTTTGCAGCAAGAATTAGGAATAATATGAAAAGTTTGTAGTTCTAAATCTAATTTTATGCTCTTTCTTTGAAAACTTGGTAGAACACATTACTGCATAAGGAGCAGAAGTTACAACAAATGACAGATTATGGGGAAAGTATTGATGTTGCGAACATAAAATTTTGTACATACCTCCCTGGGGATAATGCACATCTGTGTACACAATTGGGGAATTTTAGGCCAAATATTTCATGTTTAAAATTACCAGAATGAGTCAGAAAGGTGAAAGCAGCTCCCACAGACTTGGGGTTTGGATTGAAATATGACACACAAAATATGTAACCTGGGTATCTGATTTGATCAGAGGTTGCAATTGCATAAATATGTGTTTGTGACAAAATTAGATTTTGGTTCCAGTAGCTAAGGGAGGTTTCTAAACACTGTAAAAATCACCCCATAAACATGACATCCTTTTTCTGTGATCCAATCAGCTGTGGGCAAGGCAGAAACTATGCTCTTGCCTAATCCTAGTATTAGGGGCGTGGGTAGTAAGCCTGCCCCTGCCATATACTGTAGTGATATCATCTGGCATGATAAATAAGGGCTCCTGACAGCACACATGGTACACACTGATTCCTGACTTTCTTCCTGAATTCCTGCATAGCATCCGGTTCCTGATTTCTACATCCTGTTTAATTCTGATTCCAGATTTACATTACAAAGCCAAGGCCTATGCATTGCTGACCCCATTTTCAGATAGGCCTCAAATTCTAAAACAAATCCCAAAAACCCAAGGGAAGCATCCTGAATTTACCTAGCTTGCTGCCACTCACTGCTATCCTGCTATCTTGCTACCCTGATGATCTGTAGTATCCAGCAACCAAAGTGCTACCCGGTATCCAGTCCATGCCCACTGATTTTGTCACGCTGTCCTGTGTTAGACCAGATCTGTGTGGTGATCCAGAGAGCTGACTGTCCAAAATCCAAATTAACAGTGGACTGTGAGTATCAATAGGAACCACAGAACCATAGTATAACTTGCCTTGCCTTGTCCTATCCCAATCTCTAAACCATCCTATCCTTACCTGAATAACTTGTAACATTGTCAGAATCCTTATTGCAATCCTGTCCTTAATTTATCTTGCTAAGCGGCATTTCTTTAGCCATTTTTATCTTGTGTAAATCCTAAACTATCAATCCTATTTCGAGTGATCAGACTGGTTCTGCCAGGGCGGGCGCTGGGGATCTGGGGTTGAAGTCATCAATCAACTCTAGAGCTTACTGTGTCCCTCTTTGGTATTCTAGTCTGAATTCTCTAATATAGAGTAAAACTTAGAGCAAAACTATTCTTGTCCACACTGAGTTTCTTTTCTGTTTTCACTACCCAATTTTTCTAAAAATGCCTCTTATTCTACATTGCATATCTCCCTCAGTTTAATAGCTAGAGAACTCATTTCAATTCTTGATTATACCTAAGACCTACAGCTACACCCCAACCCAAAAAACGCACTTTTTATTAAAAACCGTTTGGTTAATTTTAGGCGGGAATCAACTTTTGGCAAAGATTTACATGTGTTATTTTTATTCTAAATTATTTTCAACCTTCCATTCAAATTCAAATTGTTTGCTTTTGCTCAATCTATTGCTTATGATTGCTTGTAACTTTCCAGTGCTGCTCCCGTAAAGAATTGTACTTATTATGAGTGTCACTTTAACATTGCAAAGTTTCCAATTCGTTTTTCTCTCTTGTTTGGGGAGGGAAGGTTGGATTCAAATTCTGCTTCTTATTCCTCATGCCTGATTACCTGCTGCTTCCTTGTATCTATTTAGAGTTGCTTATTTGTGGGTTGAGGAATATTGCAGGGGGAAATCCTAACTTAAGTGCTATCTTTCCAAACAAGCCAAAAGTGTTCTATTCTCTGATGTTTTCCATCTGTGTTGCTAAAGGGTTAATTGAAGGGCACTGTTCACATTCCTATCTGTTATTGTCAACACATTGGTGATTGCTGCTCCCTATTAAAAGGTATATGTTTGATTTGAATTTTAAATAAATAAATAAATATTACCTTTACCAACCAGCCTGATTCCTGGTCCATCGTGACCCAGTGTAAATGAAAAAGGGAGTGATATGAGAGGGGTATCTCTCAAATATTGAACCTACATATATAACAAAATAAGCATTTTGGTTGTGCGCTGCATACTAGGCTGAGACCAGGGTGCTATCGCCTGATGGAAATTCTTAACACTGACCTGAACTGGAATCACTCTGCGTGTGGATAAGAGAAGTATCTAACAATGTACTGACATGCTGTATTCTTCCTTTCTATTCTAAATCTATGTTTGATGTTGCTAGTTGCTACAATATTCCTTTAGTTTATATCTGCCTAGTGTATATATAAAATAGATCACTGTTTTTCATATAACGGCAAGTGTGTAAGTGTTTCCTTGGATCTATGTATGTTCTGGTTTCTTTGTACTGATTTACAGCTCACATTCCCCCTCCTAAAATAAGCCTGGCTGCTCTGCCACTCTACCAACCTTGGGCAGTGCAGGCCTATGTTACAAGTCGGGGCCCTGCAACCAATGGATAAATCATGTAGAGTCCAATAACAATTGGACTTTAGAAACATGTACCTAACAAATATAATACGTATTGTATTCATTTGACCAGATAATGCTAAAGTGTGCAGAAGACAGAATTTGCTACATCTAAGCATAACGTTTCCCTTTAAAACCTTGACCTGATGCTCTGAGTGGCCATTGGGAAAAGCCATCCATCTGTGAGATCTGCCAAACGCACCTGAGGTCATTGGGTTTGTTTCTTTATTTGGCTTTTTCGTGCATATACTATGTCATAGCAGGTTTCTGAGTTATCTTTTAAAAGCAGATGTTATGTCTTGAAGGACCCTGTACTGTGCCAGCTTTGTCAAGTCTCAGCCAATCAGACAGATCAATCGAACACCTTAGTAGCTTAACAGTTACCCATCCAACCGCAAAGCTGGATAGAAACAGAGCTATTGTTAATGGCCTGTATCATTAACCCATTCATAGCTTTCCAATGTAATGAGTGTCAATGACTCAGACTCAGAACACCAAAAAGACCTGAGCAAGTTTCTAAACAAAAATGATGTATTTTCTTCTCAAAAATCAACATAGATTGGAATTAGAATAACACAGGCAAACGGGTCTTCATTTTACTTGAAAATCGTCATTTCATTTGACTTGGCACTTTCCTCTCTAATGCCCGCTTCTTCGCCCTCCCACATTACCCTCTCATAATCACTGTTCCCTCAATTCACCCTGTCACGTGCTGCAATTGACTTTTGTATGTGTGATCGATTTTCTAATTCCCCTTAACTTCGCCTCTCTCTTTTTTCGTTTTCATGGCCTTTCCCTTTCTCAATCTCTTTCCCTTCTCCTCTGCTCTTTCCTTTTCCACCCTGTCTTTGTCCTTTCCTCTTTCCCTCCTCCTCTTTGCTCTTGGTCCTTTCTTTTCCTCGTTTCCATCCTCTGACTCTCCCTCAGCTTGTTCCCCACTCGATTCTTCCGCATCTTTGCCGACATGTCTTTTCACTCTTCGCCTCTGCGCTGCAGTTTTCGTTTGTGCCTTGTCAGAATCAACAGCTTCCTTTGCTAAAAGAAAAGACAAATAGAAATCATTGAATATCACGAAACATTGTGCATTTTAGGAACATTTCAGCACACTGGGCACACATCCAGAACAATGAATGACTCGAGGCTATGTGGTTATAGAAGCCACCAACACCCCAACCTTCTTACTGGTGATGCCACCTGCGCCGAGGGGCATGAACAAATAGAAAAGTGTTCTTCCTTGAAGGATGAACACTTTTCTACATTGCACCAGATTCACTTGGAAAATAAAAGTAGCGGGTTGCAATCGAATCCGCCTCTTTAGTTCTCCAATCCACGCCCTCACTTTATGGCTTGGCAACGGTCCTAGTGACCGCCCCACACGCGGAGCAGCTTGGGGTGTACTTATTCTCCTTACACAGGACCACATTAGCACCTACAAAACAGGTGCTATACTAAGTTGCATAAAAAACGACGTTTGAATGAGACTATCTTAAAAAGATGTTACACTAAAAAGCCACGAGATGGCAGGCTGTGCACGTAGTAAGTAAGCCAGATTTTACTGGAAAGTTTCGAAGGCGCCGATTTAAAGCTTGGTGAACTGTGAAATCCACCAGCCTGTTTTGGATCAGAATAGGTGCAAATACCAGGCGATTCGGGGGGACCTGACCCCCTCCTCAAAATATGAACGGTGGGTGCCCAGCGGTCCTCCTCAACGTTTACAGCACCCCTTCCTTCACAGATGCATAACTGGCAGCACTTTGAACAGTTTCCTTTTAACATACATTTTTACTTTTATTTTACATACATGCACCGATTAAGTGCATCACCCGACACCCACCGCCCCCCCCCCTCTCCGCTTTCCTCGGTGTCAATTTAAGAGGCACCTGCCTGGTTGGAGGGGCGCTCAACTCTCCCTATTTCCATTAGGCTTGTGTTGTGTTGTGCTTGTGGTAGGCTTGTGTTGTGTTGTGCTTGTGGTAGGCTTGTGTTGTCAGAGGCTTTTCGTGTGAAGTATCAACTGCAGAGGTTCACGTTGTTAAGGCTGTGATGGGACATCGGCACTTTTAAACACATTCCTTAACGCCAGGAACTGCATTCATCTGGTTGTGTAAGAAAAGGTGAATTTAAGACTTTTAGCTGTTTTCTTGATGCACAAAAAATAGTGTGACTTTTTCTGCAGCACTGCAACATTGTTTCACACATTCTCTACCAAAAAGTGGCATCGCTGTTTTAAGTAACAGTAATGATATATAAACACACACAGAGTGGCTCCATATGCCAGCCATAGAAGCTACATAGCCTCAGAGGGACCCAGCCCATGGCACGCACTTGGTGTGGGGTGTGAAAGGCGGAGCGCGTACAGCATTGCGTCCAGAGCTACAGTGCAGTGCCTAGTTTGCTGGACGACCTACGGACCACAGCCACACTATAGCAATACGGGGGCGCGGAGAGACAAAGGCGCGTGAGCCTGCCTCCCGCTGCACTATGCTACTGCAGCCCCTGCAGGAATGGAAAAGTGGGGGGGGGGGAAATAAAAAAAAACAATGCAATGAGGAAACAAACGCTGAGCCCCACCTCGGAGTGACAGAAACAGGGAGCTCGATCCCTGGGGAAGACAGGACAGCGGGTAATAAGCCTGCATATGATACAGAACACCCACGGGGCACATCTTTGAACAGACATTGGCTGTGGGCGAGCAGAGGCCAGGCCACACTGTGACACACTGGGCCCAGGCAATAAGAGCGCCAGACGCGCAGTAAAGGACCACACAGGAAGTTATTACAGGGCACAGAGGCAAGCCCAGCCGAAGCACCTGAAGCTGCACCACAACCATGGACATCCCAAGAAGGCAGTGAGGCACCACCCCACTTCGGGGGGAAGGCAAGGAGAAGAACTCGCCGAGAAATACCACAGCATCCACAGCACCGCCCGAGGCACCCCCACAGGTGCCTTGCTGTACAAGACTGTAGCCAGGCGTAAGGAGTGGTGCAGGAATGCGCAATGCAAGCTGAGGCTGCCCCAGGCGAGGTGTAGAAACAGGACAAACCAATCCTGGCAGCACCACAAAGAATTAGCCCAAAGAAGACTACAGCCTGTGGTACAGACAACGGAGCTGGAACACCTGCTCACCTGGAATTGCTAAAGACATGGCAACTAAGCTGAATAAAACAAAAGGGAAGCCATCTACGATGGAGGACTTCACAAAAACCCCACAATCAACGGAAGGATCTAGAACAAAGACAGAAGCGCCCAGCTGGACGCATCCCCAGTGCGAGGAGACCGACAAATCCTGGAAGCCATTGCTGACCTGAAAGTGGCATGGGAAACGAAACTGGAAGCGGCTGTCATGATCTCTGCTTCCAAAAGGTCAGGGTTTTCCCAACTCCCTTGGAAACAGATCCATAACCCAGGTTCCGAGTGCCAACCAGTCCCAATTGGGACCTTTTGGACCCAGTCCTGGCGCCAGTGGCACCAGGCTCATAAATATGCCCAGTCCCAGCACTGGAAGCGCCGGGCTCATAATGCTTGGGTGGACTTACCTGCAGCAGACCATGCTGCTTACTTGCCTGCCAGTTGAGCCTCTGATCCTCTTCTGTTTGGAACTACTTTTCCTGTTGGGTGGGGCAGGAGCCACTCCCTAGATTCAGAACACTGGAACTCTTCTGGAAAGCAGGAACTCTTTTCTTACCTAGGCGTGGCTGTGGAAGGAGAAACCTAAGCACTACAGGAGGCTATTTAAACCACACCCGGTGGATGAATCTTGCTTTGCGTTATTCTGCATCCTCTGCAGCAGAACGCTCATCGTGTCTTCTGCATCGAATCCTGGGCCTAAGGAAAAAGGCTTACCATCCTGAATCCAGTCTTCAGCAACACCTATAAAGACAAGAAAGAACAGGTTAGCATTCCGGCATCTGAAAGACAAAGGCTTACCTACTCTTCGTGCGCTCCGGAGGTCTTCACACTGCATTCCGGCATCTGAAAGTCAAAAGCTTACCAACTCTTCGCACGCTCCGGAGGCCTTCGGCGCTGCATCCCGCATCTGAAAGACAAAACAAGGTGCGTTTAAAGACATTGGGGAACTTTAATACTCACGCGCCATTACTCCTTTCCACATCTAACCCAGTGGGTATTCCGGCACCCTGCAGCCGCTCCGAACTTGTACCTGCAAAATAAAAAGACAGTTAGAGCGCATCGTGAAGCAGGCAACAAGCGCTTACTTACGTGCTTCCAGGCGCTTCTATTCATCACACGGGCTCCATCTTCAACTCACTTCAGCCCGTCATCCGCCATTGCCGGAACCCTGCAAAACAAGAGACATCATTACTAAAGACTTTAAAGACAATAGAATTACTCGAAACTTACCGTTCGTGCAGTAAACGACGGACAGCAGTCCTCTGAAGTCAAGAGGCCTGCGTTACCTATCCAGTGAAGAAACTGGTTACAGCACCCTGCCCCGAGGCAGATGGAGAGCTCGGCTTTCACTTACCTAAGGTGAGAGCGTTAACCTTTGGGGGTCTACAGGAGAGGAGAAAGGAAAGAGATAGGGACACCCCAATAACCCCAGTTCATTAATCCCATATTTTCTATCTGCAGACATCTTACTCTTCAAGTCAGGCATACAGTGCACAGAGGTCCAGCCCAAAGAGCCAACCGGGTGCTACACATCACCTTTGAAGATACGGTAGTCGCCCAGTCAAGACCGGCGCCTCTGCGAGAATCAGGTGAGCGTTACAGAACGCAAAGCCTACCGCAAAACTCTCGCCCAGGCGCTATGGAAACCTCGGATACTGACCACCTAGCCCGGTTACTTGGGGAACTAAGGGCAGAAGTGCATGCAGCTCGTCAGGAAACGAATGCTCTAAGAAGGGAACTAATTATTTCCAAGGAGAGAACAGACGATCTTGCTAGACAATTGTTACAGTCACAAGCCGGACAGACCCCGTTACCCGCATCAGGGGCAAACCTTCCTTCAACATCCTCTATGAATCCAGTGCAGATCAACCTACCTGGGAATGTACCTCTGGCTCCGCCCGAACGATTTTCTGGTGACCCAAAGAGGTTTGCAGTATTTATCAATCAGTGCCGGTTGCACTTCTTATGCCGGCCAGCAGCCTTTCCAACGGATCAAGCTAAAGTAGCTTTTGTACTTTCGTACCTTAGTGGCAATGCGGCAGACTGGTCGATCCCTTTAGTTAATCAAGATGATCCGGTTCTCCATGATTTTCAAGCCTTTCAGCTTAGTATGGAAAAACTCTTCGCAAGACATTCACAGGGGCAGGCCCTGGACAATGAGCTTCTTTCGTTGCGACAGGGTAATCAAGACCTTTTGGCTTATATTGCATCTTTCAATAGACTAATAGTGGAAACTCAATGGCCTGAGGACAAAAGGATTACGCTGTTTTATAGAGGTCTACGTGGAGAGCTCAAAGACGTTTTAGCCCAAGTAGTGAATCCCCCACAAGACTGTTTGGATTATATAGACTTGGTCGTTCAAATAGATCACAGACTGCAGAACAGGAAGGCCGATCGTTCCAAGTTTGATGCTCGAGTATTTTCCAAACCGCCAACTCCTTCCAAAGGAGTAGACTCCGGGGAACCCATGCAAATAGGGGGTCTGAAAGGTCCTCTAACACAAAAGGAGCGGGAAAGGAGAAAACAGTTGCAATTATGCCTATATTGCGGAAACTCAGGGCACTTTCTTCGAGACTGTCCGGTGAAACCTGCCAAGAAGGCAGTAGGAGCTGCAGTTACCAAAGTTACAAACTCTGAGCAGGGAAACGACCTCGCCCGACAAGAATAGAGGTCCTCTTGCCGAGCGTGAAAACCAGTTCCGTGACCTCGCATTTCGTGATACCTATGGTCCTCATTAGCCCTGATAATCCGGATCGATTACATGCAATTGAAGCTTACGTCGACAGCGGTGCCATCGGCAATTATGTGGATCATGAAATGGTTTTGAGGATGAATCTAACTCTTTGTCCCAAGGCTGTAAAGGACGTCATTACTACGGTGGATGGTACGGAGATAGCCTCCGGGCCAGTAACGCATACCACTCAAGAGGTGACGCTAGTAAGTCAAGATGGACACCATGAGAAGATCGTGTTCGATGTGATCAAGGCCCCTCAGTTCCAGATTATTCTAGGAATACCTTGGTTAGAGAAACACAATCCTCTGATCGATTGGCGAGCAAGAACGGTCCAGTTTCCAGAATGTGTCTCTACTTGTCACCCTCCACCTGGTGTTGCACTGGCAGCAATTTCTTCAGAGACTCCCCAGTTACCTCCCGAATACCTAGAATACCAAGATGTTTTCCGGAAGGATCAGGCTAACTCTCTACCTCCTCATAGGTCTTATGACTGCCAGATAGACCTGATACCTGGATCTACTCCTCCTTGTAGTAGAATTTATGCCCTCACCGAGCCTGAGAACCTTCACCTTCGACAATACCTGGATCAATACCTGGCAAATGGGTTTATTCGTCCTTCCAAGTCCCCTGCTTCTTCAGCTTTGTTCTTCGTTCCAAAAAAGGAAGGAGACCTTAGAACTTGTATCGATTATCGCTCCCTGAACCAGATCACCGTTAAGAATAGATATCCGTTACCTTTGATCCCTGAACTCCTGGACCAAGTCAGAAAAGCATGCATATATACAAAGCTGGATCTTAGAGGAGCTTACCACTTGGTACGAGTAAAAGAGGGCGATGAATGGAAGACGGCCTTCCGCACCAAGTATGGGCTATTTGAATATCAGGTCATGCCCTTCGGACTTTGCAATGCCCCGGCCGCCTTTCAATATTTTATGAACGATATCCTCAGAGAGCTCATAGATGTGTGTGTTGTTGTTTACATTGACGACATCCTCGTTTATTCTTCATCGGAATCTGAACATCGTAAACACGTGAAAATGGTCCTCGAAAGATTGCGTCAACACAAACTTTTCGCTAAGTTGGAAAAATGTGTTTTCAACGTGACTGAAGTTGAATTCTTGGGATTCATATTATCACCTGGCGGAGTACGCATGGATTCAAAGAAGGTCGATGCAGTTCTCAAATGGCCATCACCATCCTCCGTAAAAGGTGTGCAAAGCATGTTAGGCTTCGCTAACTTTTACCGCAGGTTTATCCCCGAATTCTCTCGAATAGTCCAGCCCATCACTGCCTTGTTAAAGAAAAACAAACGTTTTGAATGGTCTACCGAGGCGGAACAAGCTTTCCAGGATTTGAAGACTAAATTTATCTCTGCACCAATCTTAAAACACCCTCGCCCCGAACTCCCCTACATCGTGGAAACTGATGCTTCAAGCCTTGCCATGGGGGCAGTTCTATCACAAAAGGACCCGGTAACCAATCAGTTGCATCCCGTGGCATTTTGGTCCCGCAAATTCTCGCCTCCTGAAATCAATTACACGATTACTGACAAGGAACTTCTGGCTATCAAGTCTGCCTTTAAGGCTTGGCGGCATTATCTGCTGGGGGCCCGACACACCGTTACTGTGATTACGGATCACCGAAACCTGCAATATTTGAAAACCGCAAAAGCCCAATCCTCTAGACAACTCTGTTGGGCATTATTCTTTGCCGAGTTTGACTTCATAATTACCTATCGACCTGGTACAAAGAACGGTAAAGCTGATGCCCTTTCTCGGATGGGAGTGGAAGAACACTTGATCAACCCTAAACCTGTACCAATCATTCCCGAACAAAGAATTCTGGGTGTAATCGCCACAGAATCCATAGAGGAAGTTAAGGATAAAGCCAGGCAACTTGTAACTCCAGCAGACATACAGAATTGGCATCTGCAGGGAAAGGACTTTGCAGTAAAGGACAACTTATTGTATTTCCAAGAACGATTATACCTACCCAGCACAGATTTACAGAAAAAAGTAATCTCTTGTTATCACGATTCTTTAATGGAAGGTCATCCCGGTATGGCCAAGACCTCAGAAAAGATCAAGCGCTACTTCTGGTGGCCGTCTTGGAAAAAAGATATCAGAGACTTTATAATGTCCTGTGGAGTATGCGCCCAAAACAAGAGTCAAAAGGAAAGACCAGCAGGCCTCTTACGCCCTATTGACATCCCACCTCGCCCTTGGCATACGCTTTCTATGGACTTCATCACCGATCTACCTCCATGCTCCGGATACAATACGATTCTAGTAATCGTGGACTTATTCTCCAAGATGGCGCATTTCATTCCGCTCAAAGGCTTGCCAACAGCAGCAACTCTGGCCCGAGAATTTCTCGAAAACATCGTCCGACTACACGGTTTTCCTTCGGTTCTAATTTCGGATCGAGGTAGTCAATTTATTTCTCATTTTTGGCGAAATTGCTGTCGGTCGGCTCAAATCGATGTGAGACTATCGACCAGTCACCACCCTCAGACCGACGGACAAACCGAGAGGACCAATCAAACTCTGGAACAGTATTTACGCTGCATGCTGCAACAAACTGAAAAAACTTGGAAAGACATCCTTTGGATAGCCGAATATGCCTACAATAACTCTGTCCATTCGGGAACTGGGAAAACCCCGTTCTTTCTTTTGTACGGCAGTCACCCTCGAACCTCGGAGTTGGATCCCCTCCAAGATCTTGAAACACCAGCAGTAGACTACCTGCATTCTACAATCACCCAAGCCTTTAAGGAAGCTGTTTCTCACCTTCAAAGGGCTAAAGAACAATACAAGAAAGGAGCAGATCAACATCGGAAGGAAGCCCCTCAATATCAAGTAGGGGATCAAGTCTGGTTATCCACCAAATATCTACCTCTAAAAGGGCGACGCACATTCAACCCAAGATACCTTGGTCCCTATTCCATCACTACCATAGTAAACCCAGTAGCGGTCAAGTTGGACTTGCCCCCGCACATGAAGATACATTCGGTCTTCCACGTCTCTCTATTAAAACCCATGCAACCTCAAACCCGACTAACTAAATCTCCAAAACCTATCCTAGTTGATGGAGAACTCGAGTTTGAAGTCAAAAGCATTCTGGACTCCAAGATCTCCAAATCTAAACTATTTTACCTAATTGACTGGAAAGGCTACGGCCCCCAAGAGAGATCCTGGGAACCTGCTGAATATGTCCACGCTCCTCGCCTAATCAAAAGATTTCACCGAACATTTCCTGACAAGCCAAAACCCCCGGAGAAGCCCGGTTTGGGAGGGGCCTTGAGGGGGGGTACTGTCATGATCTCTGCTTCCAAAAGGTCAGGGTTTTCCCAACTCCCTTGGAAACAGATCCATAACCCAGGTTCCGAGTGCCAACCAGTCCCAATTGGGACCTTTTGGACCCAGTCCTGGCGCCAGTGGCACCAGGCTCATAAATATGCCCAGTCCCAGCGCTGGAAGCGCCGGGCTCATAATGCTTGGGTGGACTTACCTGCAGCAGACCATGCTGCTTACTTGCCTGCCAGTTGAGCCTCTGATCCTCTTCTGTTTGGAACTACTTTTCCTGTTGGGTGGGGCAGGAGCCACTCCCTAGATTCAGAACACTGGAACTCTTCTGGAAAGCAGGAACTCTTTTCTTACCTAGGCGTGGCTGTGGAAGGAGACACCTAAGCACTACAGGAGGCTATTTAAACCACACCCGGTGGATGAATCTTGCTTTGCGTTATTCTGCATCCTCTGCAGCAGAACGCTCATCGTGTCTTCTGCATCGGATCCTGGGCCTAAGGAAAAAGGATTACCATCCTGAATCCAGTCTTCAGCAACACCTATAAAGACAAGAAAGAACAGGTTAGCATTCCGGCATCTGAAAGACAAAGGCTTACCTACTCTTCGTGCGCTCCGGAGGTCTTCACACTGCATTCCGGCATCTGAAAGTCAAAAGCTTACCAACTATTCGCACGCTCCGGAGGCCTTCGGCGCTGCATCCCGCATCTGAAAGACAAAACAAGGTGCGTTTAAAGACATTGGGGAACTTTAATACTCACGCGCCATTACTCCTTTCCACATCTAACCCAGTGGGTATTCCGGCACCCTGCAGCCGCTCCGAACTTGTACCTGCAAAATAAAAAGACAGTTAGAGCGCATCGTGAAGCAGGCAACAAGCGCTTACTTACGTGCTTCCAGGCGCTTCTATTCATCACACGGGCTCCATCTTCAACTCACTTCAGCCCGTCATCCGCCATCGCCGGAACCCTGCAAAACAAGAGACATCATTACTAAAGACTTTAAAGACAATAGAATTACTTGAAACTTACCGTTCGTGCAGTAAACGACGGACAGCAGTCCTCTGAAGTCAAGAGGCCTGCGCTACCTATCCAGTGAATAAACTGGTTACAGCACCCTGCCCCGAGGCAGATGGAGAGCTCGGCTTTCACTTACCTAAGGTGAGAGCGTTAACCTTTGGGGGTCTACAGGAGAGGAGAAAGGAAAGAGATAGGGACACCCCAATAACCCCAGTTCATTAATCCCATATTTTCTATCTGCAGACATCTTACTCTTCAAGTCAGGCATACAGTGCACAGAGGTCCAGCCCAAAGAGCCAACCGGGTGCTAAACATCACCTTTGAAGATACGGTAGTCGCCCAGTCAAGACCGGCGCCTCTGCGAGAATCAGGTGAGCGTTACAGCGGCCATGGCCACACTGAAAGTTGCACTGGAATCTAAAATTGACGCAGTGCAAATAGACCAAAATCTCCTGAGACAAGATGTAAGAGCAATTGCGGACCGCACAGGAGAGTTAGAAAAAGAAGTGGAGGCCAACACAACGGCCTGTGCCACGCATGCCTCACAGATCCAAATGCTACGCCAGCAGGTGGGCAACCTGGAGAGCAGGGCCAAAGAGTCTGAAGGACGGACACGCAGGAACAATATACGTATTGTGGTGCTCCCGGAGGGAGAAGAGGGATCGAACCCCACGGAGTACATTGAATCTATGCTGCTGCTAGAAATAGAAGGCGGGACACTTACCCAGGGATTTGCAGTGGAGAGAGCGCAAAGAGCCTTGGCAAGGAGGCCCCTCCCAGGAGCACCCCCGAGACCCATCATAGCCAAAATACTAAATTACTGCGACAGGGAAAGGGTCCTAGAATACCTTCGCAAGGGAGGCACGATCCGAAGGTCATCCGCCTCAATCACAGCATATCCTGACTATACACTCCAGGTGCAACGGCGGCGACTCAATTTCGGAACAGTAAAGAGGAGGCTGCGGGAAGTGGGCCACAGATACATGCTCATGCATGTATCCGGCGAGGCTGAAGGTGTTCCAGAAGAATAGGACACTGTTTTTTGACACCCCAGAGGAGGCATCGAATTGGCTGGATGCATAAAATTGCCCGGAAGGGAAGGGCGGCCAGAAGGAAAGCGGCACAGAGAAATGATGCAGAGACTTCGGAGAATGAGGTTCTGTATAAGACGAGAAAATGGGACTTGAATATAGTCGTGTTATACAAAGGGAAAGCAAGCGAAATGTGGCACACAACAGGGGGATACAGAGCACCCGATCTCACACTCCCTTAGATAGGTCAGTTGAGTTACCAGTAGAGCGGTAACCTCCTGCTGGTTCCCTGGTACTGGCCTAGCTGGACGGGACCAAATGCGGGATCGCCTGAGATCCAGGGATGGAGCTGGGCAACAGTTGGGGTTGGAATGGGAGGGTGGAGGAGAGGGAGTTCGGGAGTTAGTAGTGATAGTTGTTAGGGAACGAGCATGCACCCACGTGCCTCTGCGTATGACCCACGTTAAGTATTCTCGGGTTGAAGGATATGGAAGGAGGGACGGGGAAGGGGATCTAAAGGATAATGGGTGACCTCAGAATAATAACCTAGAACGTCAGGGGACTTAACACCTATTTGAAGAGAAATAAGGTGATGATGTACTTGATAAGGCAAAACGTAGACATAGCTCTGTTGCAGGAAACTCACCTCACTAAGGAGAAACAAGAGGTAATTAAAAAGAAATGGAGAGGTACCACTATAGGAGCAACTTATTCAGCATACGCTAGGTGGGGTGATCATTTGGATGGCACGACAGGTGTCTCTCCAGATACTACAGACCACGGTGGAACCCGATGGGAGGATGGTAGCGCTCTGGGGGCTCTTGGAGAACAGAGCACTAAGTATTATAAACACATATCCCCCCAACCAGGACACAGCAACCTACTATAAAATGTTATATAGAAAGATCAACCCCCTCACAGGAGGAGTGATCATATGGAGAGGGGATTTCAACTGTACGCTAGACCCCAAATTAGATAGATCTGATACGAAACTAGATAAGCCCACCCCCGCAGCGAGAGCGCTATGAGCCCTGTTAAAAGATTTTGGGCTGGAGGACATTTGGAGGCGGCAGCATCCCACAGGAGGACATTACTCACACTATGCGGCCCCACATAATCTGTACATGAGGCTGGATTACGTGTTCGCCACCCCCGAAGTAGCGGGGGAAGTGGTGAGTTCAGAATACAAAGCGAGAATACTATCAGACCACTCGCCTTTGGTTCTGGAGGGGTGACACCAGCCCCCTAGAGCCAGAATCGCAATGTGGAGGCTTCGGGTCGAGGCACTGAGGGATACCACATTCCGAGAGGACCTACAGGAAGAGATAATCAGCTATTTCGAGAACAACACTGGAAGTGTGAAATCAGAGGGAACTCTGTGGGAGGCCTTTGGCAGAAGATAGAGAGAACTTGGAAGCCCCAGTTACACTGGAAGAACTGGAAACAGTGGTGCTGCACCTACCCTCGTGCAAAGCCCCAGGCACGGATGGGCACCCCAGAGAGTTTTACAAAGCATACAGGCAAGAGATTCTACCCACGCTACTGGCAATGCTGAATGAGGCATACGAGAAAGGGAGACTGCTGGTAAAACCAGGCATCCTTATCGGGTCCCGCGAGGGGACCAGGGAGCTAACAACAGCCAGTCGTAATCGGCCCGTTGTTAGCTCCCTGCACCCATTCCCATTAAGCCCTATGGGGGCTCAAATGGGAATGGGGAAGGTCCGGGCCCGGGTTCCCTGAAGGAGGAATTACCGGGCCCTCCAAACTTGGAATGGCCCAGTAATTCCCCATTCAGCGAACCCAGACCCGGTTTTGGTGGCAGCCATGCCCTTATTAAGGGCTTGGCTACCGCCAAAGTCGTAATGAGGCCCATTATCTCAAATCTAGGATTCTTTTAAATAAAAGAGCAAACGGTCAGTCATATCCCTCTAGGAGGATCCAATACAAGGTCCTACATCCATGCTAGACATCCATGGTTGACTGACACGTGAACTCCTTCCCCAAAAATTTCCTTTGGGGAACAGAGGAGTGAAAGGACATATAAATGTCCTTTGGGGAACAGGGGAATGAAAGGACATATAAAGAACCCAGCCTCTTGGATGCCAAACGGAAAACATGACAACCGCAGGCAGCAAAGGATCATTGTGGATAACTGGCTCACCACTACATCTGTCGCAGGAGTGTCCGTTGGCATAGGTCAACATGCACAGGCAATAGTGGAACGTTGTGGATAACTATGAACACTACTTAATCTGCAGCAGAAGGCTCCCTTGGCATGGTGGTGAGGCTTCTTCCGGCGGTCACATCAGACTCAAGCAGGTACCGCTGGCATTGGGGTGGACATCTCGATTCAGATTCTCATGATACCAAGCGTAGCAGATTGGAGGAGCAGTAACAGATGCCCTAGAGAATTTCCGCACACACTGTACAGAGGGAAGATTGGATTTAGGTTTCAGGCAAGCTTTTCTCAGTGGTGAAGAACAGCAGCAACATGGCGGTGAGGACCCCCACCATGCAGAGAAGATGCTTGCAAGGTTTTTATCCCAGGCCTCTACAGTGTCAATGCAGAGAGGCAATCGTGTCCACAAAGTATGCAGGCCAATGGCAGACCCATTGATTTTTCTGGGCTCTGAGAGGGGAGGACAGCAGAAAAGACCTCCGGGCCACGTTTTCCCTTATGTCTACGGGAGAGAGGCACATCCTGCACATCTCTCCTGTTGATGAATTGGCAGACTTTTGCAATGAGGTGACTGGTTTGGACAATGCAGTTTGGCAGAAGAAGTATTAATGTATCCCTCTGTTTATCCTTCAGCAATGAATACTTGTCTCCGAGTATTGACACATTGAATGGCTGTAGATCCTATCATTGTATTCAAAGATTCTCCACTAGTAGAGGACCTAGCAACATTGAACCTGAGAGCAGCCGATCATTGACGCACACTCAGCATGCCCACAGCTGTGCAGCAACAGTGACCTCACTCTGGCTGTAATGTATAGTGGGTCAGCCACCCCTCTATCCAGTTGTGGCCAGTTCAGACACCCTGGGCTTTCTATGAACTTCTACTAGAAATCTGCATAAGTGCATGGCCTTATATGGCCATTTACTACCTGAAAAGTGTGAAAGACAATGAAAAAAGACTATGCACCCAGGAACAAGGCTTAAAGCATGAGAGGTAGCCATTTTGAGTATATGGTCTCCAAATGGGGATCATCAACTGGTCACCACCATTGGCACTTTTGAAACCCTTTCCTGACACTTCACACTCTCCCCACCAGACCCAGTCTCTTTTCACCTCATTTACAGAACAACCAAGCCTAACACCTCCTTCATCAAAGATTTAATGGACTTGATCACCACCATGTCGCTCATGCATGCCAACAACATGGACCTCAGTGACTTCAACATCTATGGCAACAGAGAAACAAAGTAAATGAAGGAATGTCTGCACTGTCTACCTGGCACTCTATACCTCACACAACACACGAAAGGCCCAACTCACAAGAAAGTGAATAGCCTCAACCTCATCATCACTACCCTGCCCACCCTCCATCAGAGCTCTGCAATCCCGCTCGACTGTTCAGACCATCTGGCAATCCCCTATGACATTATTCCTGTCACACGAGTCAAGCAAACCCATTGGAAACCCAGCAAACAAGCCTTCAGATCATTCACATAATTCCCAGTGGACACTCTAATGGAAGGCCTCGCCAAACTACAACTCACATGGGCTTATCTATCTCTGACGAACGAGTGCCACTCACTTATCCAAGAACCCAACATCACCCTCACAACTAACATCAACCACCATGCCCCAGTGAAACAATGCACCCTCAAGCCTAAATATTCAGCACCCTCGTACACCCTCAAACTCAACTTCAAAAAAACAAACCATCAAAAAACAAGAAAAGACATGATGAAAATGCAGCAGCACATCCAACCTTTCCCTGCTCAAGGCACTCTATGCTACACCAGATGACTGATAATCACTGCAAGGGCAACTACTACTAAAACGCCATAGCCAAGACCAACAATGAAAGCATCCACCTCTTCAAAACCATTGAGCATTGCATCAACCCTTTGCCAGACCCACCCCTATTGCACTCAGTATAAAACACTGTTATCAACTCCTTCTTCTTTTCAAGTTCAGCATGATCCACCAACAAATAGAAACCAACACCACAACTGACAGTCAGGGGCGTAATTTCATCAAAACGCTAGGGTTAGCGGAATTGACATTGCATGACCCTTGACCTCTGATAACATCACAGGAAGTGGTTTCATTTTACCCCACCCCTAGTGACATCACAGGAAGCGATTGCATGCAACCTTTCACCCCTTGACAAAACAGGAAGTGGCATCACTTAGTTTATTTATTTATCTATATATTGCTCCAATTGGCCTGGAGGCATTCCGGCACATAACAAACAAACAAGAAACAAATACCACCCACAAAAAAACAACGGAGCATATAAACAGAAACAGATCAAACAAGCAACTTAAACCAATTAGCATGAGACAGAAAAGTCAGCAATTAACTTCAAGTTTGAAACTCTCTCCAGGTCATTACACATGGACAGGAAGGATTGCAGGTTACTTGTAACACAATCCACCAGAATACAGTCCCTGTCATTCCGAGTACATCACTGGTGAATCTTAATCCTTCGTATTATTTTGAGATCTGACATTCTTTCGAAACCTGGCCTGGTCTGATGTCGCAGCCATGACAGTACTTTGAGATCTGACATTCTTGCAACACCTGGCCCGGTCTGATGCCGCAGCCATGCCAGCACTTTGTTGCTCAGGGCATCCCTAGGCTCATGGCCCACAGAAGGCTCCACATTATTGATAATAACATTTCTGTAATCCATAAAAGTCCTCTTCAGAAGGTTATCTCCATTGGAGGCATGGACGTGTTACCAATGTGCAGATGTATAGGGATACAGTACTTTGAGTTAGTAATATTATGTTGGGTTGGTATTGAAGGGACTTGGGCAACCTCCTCTTCGTTCCGCAACATTAATAAAGGTGGTTGCACTTGCTTTCCTTCAGGGATAGGCATATCAGAAACCCGAAACCTGCGGATTATATAATACTTTCCTCTGTTTCACACGTTTTCTATCCCATGGTTGCTTAGTATCCCCCCGCTCTACATTTGTCTGACAGGAGTTATCCATCGTGTTAATACTCTTCCCATCCGTTGAGGGTTGATTATTCCCCAAGGAGCCAATAACAGCTTGCGATATCTGGTCTTCCTTATCTGTAGACTGATCCTATGGGCATGATGTGTTCACACTCATTGGCTGGAATTGCACTGCCAGCTTATCCATCACATCTATCCAATAGCAGAAGTCTGTAACATTTGTGTATAGATTAAGCCCTCCAATTAGCCTGTCCCGAATTTACAGCCATTGTATCGGACTGGTCGGGTCAAATTGACTGGTATGTTCATCTCTTCCCTCAGACAAATCAGGAGAGGCTTGCACAGGAGATTTCCTAATATAGATGGGTTACTGGATGGTTTGTCAGTAGATGTCAGAGATGGCGTAATACTATCAGACCCTTCGATAGTGTCCTTTTTAGGGAAACCCATCCTCTGTTCCATATCAGTAGTCACCTCAATAAATGAGGGGACCTGCAAACAGCCAATGTCGTCCACATCTGCAGACAAAGCTTGGGCTCACACCCTGCAATCTTTGCTTCCTTCGGGCAATCAATGCCACAACTTCTGCTATAAGTTTATTCTTGAGCGGGAGAGTCACACTTTATTGGTATTAGTTCGTATAATGAACATATTAGGCAAACAGTCCACATATGTAGATACTGGTGGGATGGGGGCTTTACATGTTTTACTAACTTTAGCTCTTGAAATAGACATTTTCAAAGATATTAAAATTGTAAAGAGCAAAAATTGTCTTTCTGAAATATACGAAGATAAACAGCCCTCCAACCCAATCATTTATACTCTTTGGCGTAATGGAAATCTCCCCAAACTCACCGAAGGAGTAACAGTACAGGGAAGCCACGCCAAGTCTGCTGAGCTATCAGTTCGCCAGTGCACAGATTCCAGAAGCTCCGGCAGGGAGCCAGCCAGTAATCCAAAATGGCACTCTGTTCAAACCGCTGCATCTGGACAGCCCCACTCTCACCCCCTTTCAGGCTTTAGTGTACAAACCATAAATCCTCAGTACACTAAGAAAAATATGGGTCCCAGGGGAGAAAGGATAGCTCAGGGGCAACACATTTGTCTTGGAAGAAAGGCAACGCTGCGCAACACAGGTTTGAATCCCCATCCAGCGCTTAGAAACTACCTGCAGGTATTAAGTGCGTTACAAATGAACAATAAAATAAAATAAATATTATTGTTATATGATATACATTTCATACAAGAATGTATCACCATATGTAGCTTTAATATCAGTGTGCATAGGTCCATATTACCAAATTACTGTGAATGTAAGCAGACGTCCAACACAACAACCTGGATTATTGTACATCACTCTGGCTAAACTGTAGGCAGACAAAGCATCTCAAAAAGGTCTGAACCCCAAAGTGCAAACATCCAGTGCGTGCCATGTGTCTGGCCACAGACTGGAAACAGCAACTGACCAACATAAGTCCAACTAGAAAAACGATGCCCAGAGCGGTGCCAGTGGTTATGAATGATTTGAAACCTTCCAGCCACCACCTTTCTGTTTTGTGTATTTGGCAAGTAACCCACATTTCTTTTTGTTAGATGGGAGATAGAAGGGACATGTTTGAGGATGTGTTGCAGGTCACAGTAAGTTCAGGGTTTTTAATCTTAAAATGTAAGCCTACATGGCCTATAGGCCTTGGCTATGCCTCACATGATGCCCAATGAGGCTGGAACTTGTCGGGGGATGCATGCGGTCTTGTACAGAAGGGATGTTTTCTAGCATTTCCAGCTGGACTAAGCATGATTTTCAAATGCTCTTTCCCCTTCTGTAGTGACATGGCAGGCAGCTTTCTTTTGTTATATGGGATACAGAGGGGACAGATGTGTGCAGGTCACAGTAATTGCAGGTTTTGTTTTAATTTTAAAATGTAAACAGCAGCAGAGGCTCCATGCCATCACCCCTAGAAAAGGCCCATTTTATTATTTTCTATGGTCCTTTATATCTTGCTTAGTGCCAGCCTCCTCCAGCTTCTAAGCACTGGAACAGGAACTGAACCCATGTTGCACTTCATCCTCTTGTACCCAAAGCAGGTTTGTTGCCACTGAGCAATCCTTCCAAATATATTTATTTTTTGCTTGAGGAAGCAGCAGATGGTTTATTTCAAAGGTTGAGGGCAACTTCATGTAAATAAATGATCTCACCTTGCGTCTATCTACAGCGTGCCTTTGATACAGGCCTGGCAGATCTGGGTCAGGTCACACAGTGCCCAGGCAGGATTGGTGGCTGAAGCCACTGGGGCACCCCCCTCTCATCACAGGCCCAGTGGCTCAATAGATGTGCAAAGCAGACAATGGGAAACATTGATGAGATTTGCGTTCATGCTGTGCTGTCACCGAGTACTGCAGGCTGCTCTTACCCATTGCCAGCTAGCTAGACCTAGCCCCCATACCCATCCTGTTGCTACAGTACTGGGCAAGAGCTGCTGTACAGACAGCCCCATCTCTGAACGGAACCGTTCAGGCATTCTTCACTAATGGACTGCCAACCTGCTAGTAATGTCAGCTTCATGGCTTTTCCTGCATCACTGTTATTTGTCCAGCTAACGAGATCGAGATTCCAGTTGAGAAAATCTGTGGCACATTTAGCTGCATTAACAACTGTCTTTTTTAGAAGGCACTGCCTCTTTTTTCCTGTGGTCTTGGGGTAGCAAGGGCAGGTCTGGAGTTAACAGAGGGGGAGCCAAGGGTAGCACTTGCTACCCCTGCTCACCCCCAAATAACATCCCTGCTGCCGACAATACACTTCCCTGCCTACCTCGCAAAACCACCTGGACAACTTTCAAGACACTCAGTATGGAAGAACTCACTGCCACACTAACATCCCTCAAGGCCACATTATACAATGACAACATCCTCCCTTCTTTCGTACTTAAGACCCTTCTGTCTGAAGCCATCCTCCCTTAACCAACAATCATCAAAAGATTGGCAGATCAAAGAACCTCAACTCTCAAAAACAGGCAAGTCATTCTGCTTCTCAAAAAAACAACACTTGGCTGTGACGACCATGGCAACTACTGCCCCATCACCCATCTTCCTTTCTTAGGTAATATCTTTTAGAAAGCAGTAGCCACGCAACTCCTGGAAACACATTGAAGCCAACAACCTTCATCAGTCCTACCAATCTGGCTTCAGACCCAGATGCAGTACAGAAATGCCACCCATCAAGGTGATCGATGATGCCCTTAAATTTCTCGATGAAGGCCATCCTTGCCTCCTTTTTCTCCTTAAACCCTGAAGGCATTCGACACAGTAGATCACCAGACACTCAATGAAAGTTTGTATCACTGCATTGGGATCAGCAAGATCGTCATCAGCAAGTTCATATTCTACCTTGCTAATTGCCACCAGTTCATACACATGGATTCCTCCAGATCACCAACTCTACCAATCATCTCTGGAGTCCCGCAAGGATCTATCCTCTCCCCCGAGATCTTCAATCTTGACATGGAACCGCCCGAACCCTCACAACACAACACCCACATCAACCAATATGCAGATGATACAAATATCGCATAATATCTTTCATTGACGACATCCACAGACTTAAGACACTGCCTCAACACTGATCCAGTTGTGGATGTCCAGTGTTTACCTGAAACTCAACCCCCCCAAGACTGGAGTCCTACTGCTGACCAAAAATGCTGAACAGCCTGACATTCAGACCTGGCTCTCTGCCATGAACCTCAAGGGCCTCCGATGCCAAGTTCCTTGCGTTCAACATCAACCGACTCCTCTTCTTTAAACAGTACGTAGCAAGGAAGGCACAAATGACTTGGTACCAACTTTCTCTCCTGTAGAAAAGCAAGCCCTTAATTCCAGAAAACAGATTCCGATCTGCTGACCGAGACTTGGCCCTCTCTCACCTGAATCATGGCAATGCTCTTTTGAAGGCCTTCTGGTGAATACCTTGGCACATCTAAGATGTGTCCTGCATGCTGAAGCATGAATCAACAAAGTACTCAGCAAATTCAACCCCATCACTCCAACCCTCAATGAACATTTCTGCTCCCAATGCTTCAAATCCTGTTGCATCATCTACAAGCCTCTCAGCCTGAAGTTGCCAAGTTACCTCAGCATCTCTGAAGGCCTTTGATCCACCAGAAGTAATGACGTGTGCAGACATGAACTGTGTCGATGCAGAAAGGAAGGAACAGGAAGACAGGCCTCTATGCCTGTCCCCCAAGACTCTGCAATCTCCCCTCTGACAACATCAGACTTGTTTGCTTGCTTTTATAGTTCAAGGAGGTGCTCAATACCCTCCTCTTTAAGGAATGGCACCTAAGTCCAAATACTGTCAACTCTCCACCGTACCTGAGACCCAGTGATTTGCTCCCCACTGTTTCCTCCCCTGGTTGCATGTAGATCTCTTGTTGCCAAAATGCCCACCCTCCCCTTGCGCTGTTGTCAGCTCCTCTCCCCATGTTTCTCTGCTACCGTCACTGGGTTCTTCCCCCCATTATTGCAAAGCACTCTGTGGCTTCCCAAAGCTAGGTTTGTGTTCCATAAATACCTTAATAGAACAGTAAAAACATGCATTTTTGTAAACATAGGACATGGTAGGATAACTTTAAAGAGCATAATAATGGTAACACTATCACCAGCCTGTTTAGAGTACACATAATAGGTAACAAAAAGTCAGTTAAAGAGAATGAAAAGGGGATACAAGGTGTGTGAGTATTTGTCATCTGGTCAGGGTTTAAAAGACCCATTTTGTTTGGTTCTTATAAAGTGATACGATGCTGCAGGTACTTCCATCTCATAAAGGGTGGTCTGCTAGTCAGACCCCCTGTCAGTAAACTCCATGTCACATGCATAGTGTACACATGTGCCCTGCTGCATAAGCGCCCTTATCTACAGCCCCAGCTCCACAGATCAGGTTCAGAGGTCCCAGGAGCTCTATTTGACTGCTGTTGTGATTGCTAAGCAACTGCAGTAAAGAGGTTGCATTTAAGTGTATGCCTCTGTTTCAAAAGCAACATAATTATTATAAACCATCGCCTGGTGGCAGGATAATCTGGAAATATAAGCCATACCCAGGTTCTACTATGGCTGATGATGGTTCATAAAATTATTACAAGCCACATCTGATTTGCAGCATACATGTCACAAGGAAAGGGATTGGACCACTGAAAACCGGCTTCCTTTTATCAAATCCCCTGCAGCCTTGTATCTATAAGGGTTTGCCCTCTCCTTCTTTGTTTCACTGTTGGACCTTCAATGACATCATGAAGAATGAATCTGGACCTAGGTTCTGATATGGCTGATGATGGTTCATAAAATTATTACAAGCCACATCTGATTTGCAGCATACATGTCACAAGAAAAGGGATTGGACCACCGAAAACCAGCCTCCTTTTATCAAATCCCCTACAGCCTTGTATCTATAAGGGGTCTCCGTCTCCTTCTTTGTTTCACTTTTGGACCTTCAATGACATCATGAAGAATTCATCTGGACCACAGGTTCTGGTATGGCTGATGACGGTTCACATAATTATTACAAGCCACATCTGATTTGCAGCATACACGTGTCAACCTTATGAGTTCAGATCAGACCAGCTTCAAGAGTTGATGAAGATTATAGGCCCCTGGCTGTCTGCATTCCAGTGAATGGGGCAAAGTACAGGATGCCTGCCTCTGTTGTCCCTCGGGGAGTAAGGCCTACTTCTCCTTGAAAGGCCCAGTAGCTCACAACAGGAGACTTGCTGGGAACCTGTCTTCAAAGAGTCAATTCCACATGAAAACTCTGCCTCACGCTCCGGGCTGAATACCAGAGAGCCTTTGAAGAGAAGGTGGCAGAGTCATGGCAATCAGAGAGCAGGGTGGGCCTGAGGATGGGTTCCCCATATATATTTTCTATGGGCTTCTCTCGCCTTCCTGTCATCTCCACTTTCTGCAGAACATGGCTTTCCGTGTTTGACATCAAGAGGTAAGGGTCACTTGTCCCAAGGAAAGGGATTGGACCACTGAAAATATGCTTCCTTTTATCAATTCCCCTGCAGTCTTGTATCTATAAAAAGAGGGGGGTCTCCCTCTCCTTGTTTCACTTCTGGACCTTCAATAACATCATGAAGAATTCTTCTGGACTGTGTTGGGCAAGCAGTCCTTACCAACACCCTCTGCCTGAGGTGCAGACGGGTGTTCCAAGGAAAAGTAAAGCTCTGCTCCTTACCCATCCCCAGGGCACATTGGGTTATGTTGGCTGAGGACCAAATCCTGCCACTCTGCTAGCAAACCTCCCTGGGCTGACCTTGACATAGAGCTGTCTGCAGTGGGACTCATATCAACCAGAGGGCCAAACCAGCCCGGTCCCAAGCAAAGCCCCATTGCCTCTCCAGCTCGAGCATGAGTGCACCCTGCAGATGACTTTGAACTGCTGCATCAAACCAAACATTGTACCACATTGCTTCGCTCATTGAACCAAACCAGTGGTACTCATCATTTGGAACCATGCTCATTCATCAATCCGCACAGAGCACCAAACAAACTGACTGGATGCCAACTTGCAGCCTCTGATAAATGCAACTTGCTGCACCTGAACCTAGTGTGACCTGTATCTTCAGTCTTTCATAGCATAGTTGAACCCCATCAAACTGCCTAAGAATTGGAATCAGGTACTACTGCGGGCCCCTCTCCCCTTGGTCCAATTACGGGGCACCCTAGTGACTGGTTAAAGCCCATGTGGACGTTTTCCTTCAAGAAAGATAGTGTTTTGAGGGACATTACTGCAATTCTTTTAATTTTCCTCTCTGCAGTATAATCCAAAAAGCCAAAAAACGTTTGGTCTGCATTTCGTGTCTTCCTTTACAGGGGTGAGCTCTTATAGTGTATTGTGTTTAATAGCTAGTGGTAACATTGATTTGTTTAATTAAGGTATATTTATTTATAGAACTTTGATTGGACATTCTGTTATTTTGGAACGTGTGTACTGTTGCTTTTTGGGTTGCTACTGGATCGCATTCACAACCTTTCTACAAGTATAGCCTCGCCTTGGCCCACATCATCATATAAGGTGAAGGAGGTACATCTCTAGGCTGTGCCTGTTTTGCCTTTATGATTGATATCACTGTTGGTTTGTTGAAGTGTGAGCGCCAAGTAAGAGGTTTGGCCAATGGGTCATTTTGTCAGAAGTTGTGTCTGCAGTATCCCACTTTATGAGGGTAGTACAGCTACACAAACAGAAAGATGGTCAAATAATGAGAGATGCACTCCTTGTACTAGTGGTCTTAACGGCTGACCAGTGTATTAAAAATGATGTGGGTTGACTAAAGGAGGAAACTAAAAAGACCTCACTCACCCAAAAATCAACCAGGATCCAAATCATACATCACATGTGCTAGGGGTCCTTTGATGTCAATGAAGGGGAGGATTTATTTTCTATAAGCAGTTTTTCTATCTACGATGGATCTTCCTACGTTCACGTCATCAACCAGGCCAAGAAGCGCTTTGGATGGCCCAGAAAGTGACATTTAGCATTGCACTAAACCCCAAAATAAAGAGTACACGTATTGTGACACTCAATCCAACATACAAACCTTAATGCCCAAAGGGAAACTTCAAATGAACATTGGTATGTTTACATGACTCCCCTTTTGGACCTAAAACCCCACTGATGCCCAGTTAACAGAGTAAGGGAAAGAAGGGGAGAGAAAGCTGCATTATGTACTTTGCTGGAGGGCCATTGCTGGAGCTAGAGACGGGGCTGGAGCTAGAGACGAGGCTGGAGCTAGACACAGGGCTTGAGAGCCATTTCTGGAGATCGAGACAGGGCTGGAGCTAGACACAGGCCTGAAGGGCAATTGCTGGGGCTAGAGACGGGGCTGGTGCCAGAGACGAGGCTGGAGCTAGACACTGGCATTGAGGGTCATTGCTATAGCTCAAGACAGGGCTGGAGCTAGACACAGGGCTGGAGGGCCATTGCTGGAGCTAGAGATGGAGCTGGAGCTAGTGACGAGGCTGGAGCTAGACACAGGGCTTGAGGGCCATTGCTGGAGCTAGAGACATGGCTGGAGCTAGAGACAGGGCTGGAGGGCCATTGCTGGAGCTAGAGACAGGGCTGGAGCTAGAGACAGGGCTGGAGCTAGAGACGGGGCTGGAGCTAGAGACAGGGCTGGAGGGCCATTGCTGGAGCTAGAGACAGGGCTGGAGCTAGAGACAGGTCTGTAGCTAGAGATGGGGCTGGAGGGCCATTGCTGGAGCTAGAGATGGAGCTGGAGCTAGTGACGAGGCTGGAGCTAGACACAGGGCTTGAGGGCCATTGCTGGAGCTAGAGACAGGGCTGGAGCTAGAGACAGGGCTGGAGCTAGAGATGGGGCTGGAGGGTCATTGCTGGAGCTAGAGACGGGGCTGGAGCTAGAGACGATGCTGGAGCTAGAGGCGAGGCTTGGGCCGTTTCTGAAGCTCGAGACAGGGCTGGAGGTAGACACAGGGCTGGAGGTTTATTGCTGAAGCTAGAGTCAGCGCTGGAGCTAGAGACCGGGCTGGAGTCAGAGACAGGGCTGGAGGGCCGTTGCTGGAGCTAGACACAGGTCTGGAGGGCCATTGTTGGTGGTAGAGACAGGGCTGGAGCTAGAGACAAGGCTGGAGCTAGACACACTGCTTGAGGGCCATTGCTGGAGCTCGAGACAGGGCTGGAGCTAGAGACAGGGCTGGAGCTAGAGATGGGGCTGGAGGGTCATTGCTGGAGCTAGAGAAAGGGCTGGAGCTAGAGACGGGGCTGGAGCTAGAGACAGGGCTTGAGGGCCATTGCTGGAGCTCGAGACAGGGCTGGAGCTCGAGACAGGGCTGGAGCAAGAGACGGGGCTGGAGGGCCACTGCTGGAGCTAGAGACAGGGCTGGAGCTAGAGATAGGGTTGAAGCTAGAGACAGGGCTGGAGGGCCATTGCTGGAGCTAGAGACAGGCCTGGAGCTAGAGACAGGGCTGCTCGGCCATTGCTGGAGCTAGAGACAGGACTGGCTGGCCACTGCTGAAGCTAAGACAGGGCTGGAGCTAGAAACGGGGCTAGAGCTAGAGAAAGGGCTGGAGCTAGAGACAGGACTGGAGCTAGAGATAGGGTTGGAGCTAGAGGCAGGGCTGGAGCTAGAGACAGAGCTGGCATGTCATTGCTGGAGCTAGAGACAGGGCTGCAGCTAGAGACAGGGCTGGAGTGCCCCTGCCGCAGCTAAAAACAGGGCTGGAGCTAAGATAGGGCTGGAGCTAGAGACAGGGCTGCTTTGCCACTGCTGGAAATAGAGAAAGGGCTGGAGCTAGAGACAGGGCTGGAGCTAGAGACGGGGCTGGAGCTAGAGACAGGGCTGGAGCTAGAGATAGGGTTGAAGCTAGAGACATGGCTGGAGGGCCATTGCTGGAGCTAGAGACAGGACTGGCTGGCCACTGCTGAAGCTAAGACAGGGCTGGAGCTAGAAACGGGGCTAGAGCTAGAGAAAGGGCTGGAGCTAGAGACAGGACTGGAGCTAGAGATAGGGTTGGAGCTAGAGGCAGGGCTGGAGCTAGAGACAGAGCTGGCATGTCATTGCTGGAGCTAGAGACAGGGCTGCAGCTAGAGACAGGGCTGGAGTGCCCCTGCCGCAGCTAAAAACAGGGCTGGAGCTAAGATAGGGCTGGAGCTAGAGACAGGGCTGCTTGGCCACTGCTGGAAATAGAGAAAGGACTGGAGCTAGAGACAGGGCTGGAGCTAGAGACGGGGCTGGAGCACCATTGCTGAAGCTAAACACAGGGCCGGAGGGCCATTGCTGGAGCTAGAGACAGGGCTGGAGCTAGAGACAGGGCTGGAGCCAGAGACGGGGGTGGAGGACCATTGCTGGAGATAAACACAGGGATGGCAGGCCACTGCTGGAGCTAGAGACAGGGCTTCAGCTAGAGACAGGGCTGGAGCTAGAGATATGGTTGGAGCTAGAGACAGGGCTGGAGGGCCATTGCTGTAGCTTGAGACAGGGCTGGAGCTAGAGACAGGGCTGCTCGGCCATTGCTCGAGCTAGATACAGGACTGGCTGGCCACTGCTGGAGCTAGAGTTAGGGTTGGAGCTAGAGACAGTGCTGGAGCTAGAGAAAGGGCTGGAGCTAGAGACCGGGCTGGAGCTAGAGAAAGGGTTGGAGCGAGAGGCAGGGCTGGAGCTAGAGGCAGGGCTGGCAGGTCATTGCTGGAGCTAGAGAGAGGGCTGGAGCTAGAGAGAGGGCTAGAGATAGGGTTGGAGCTAGAGACAGGGCTGGCAGGCCACTGCGGGAGCTAGAGACAGGGCTGCTTGGCCACTGCTGGAGCTAGAGATGGGGCTGGAGCTAGAGAAAGGGCTGGAGCTAGAGACAGGGCTGGAGCTAGAGACGGGGCTGGAGCTAGAGACAGGGCTGGCAGGTCATTGCTGGAGCTAGAGAGAGGGCCGGAGCTATAGACAAAGCTGGTTGGCCATTGCTGGAGCTAAAGACAGGGCTGGAGCTAGAGAGAGGGCTAGAGATAGGGCTGGAGCTTGAGACAGGGCTGGCAGGCCACTGCGGGAGCTAGAGACTGGGCTGCTTGGCCACTGCTGGAGCTAGAGACGGGGATGGAGCTAGAGAAAGGGCTGGAGCTAGAGACTGGGCTGATCTATCAGTCTGCAGTTTGAAGAGTGGTCTGATTTTTGGCTTCTCTTTGCAGAGAAAAGGAGGCAGCACACAAAAGGAGGAGGATTGCTGGGCTGTGGCAATCTGTGCAAGACTCAGTGAGTGGCCATTCCAAGGGACTGAACCATTGTGCCACTGAAGCAGACTTAGGGAGAGCAGAAACGCAGCATGACCCAGTGGCATTGAGTACTCCAAAACACGACAAAGAAGGTACTATATTTTAAATGTTTAGGTTCATGTTTACCATGATATTTTCCATGTTTCCTCAAATATATTTTTTATAGACTTCACTGCTCTTTGAATACTAATAGGTATCTGTAACGTCCTCTCTCTATTCTCATCTTGAAGGACAAGCACCACCTCTACCCTTTCGGTTGTTGTTTGTTGTGGGTTGCATCCTACTGAAGGATGAAGGCGGGGTTACCGCCTTCGCGCCAATTCCACGTTGAAGATTAGAGAGAGTGCATCTACAATACCTGTCTCCCGTGTTTTAATCTCTGCGCCCTCATTGTACGAGTCATTTGTATCGAATCCGCAAGCGCGGATTCAACAGTATGGATTCTATTTTTCCACGTGATAGGCATTGGCCCGCTGCTGACACAGGTGCCCACGCAGACAGGTATGAATTAGCAGCCGGCCAGATTGACTTGTTAAAACATGGCAAAAACTCAACGCAGTGAATCTGTACAAATGTATGTATTTCTGTGCTGTCAATAAAGCTAGCCCTGATGATGGACGACCAGTCCAAAATGCATCCACTTTTGACTCTTCAGTTGTAAAGAAGGCACGGCAGACATAATTACGGGAATGTCATCAAGAGGCCGAAAGAATGTTCCTTGATTTTGCCCTTACATGTGATTTTATTCAATCCAAAATAACTAATCCCTTTACAACTAATACCAACATAACAAATTCCCTTTTCGTTGTTTTTGAGGGGTTCTCCCCCCAAAAAAAACCTTTTTTGTTCCTAATACATTTCTCCCACGCCCAAAACCACTATTCCCACTCCCAGCCCCCCCACCCCCTATCTTTTTAAATGTGTTATTTTGGCATTCATTATTTTCGATTCGTTATAATTCAGTTAGTAATTTTGTGATTCGTTATAATCACTGCATTCCGATTTTGTTATTAGGTTTATTTGAAATGCAGTAGTATATACGGATCTGTGTGATTACTGCACATGGTTTACTGCGCATCCTGAAAATGATGAATTTCTTTTTCCGAATGTTTGCACTTTTTGCACAAATAAATGTGGGGCGAGACACCCCACAGCGCCTCCCCCACAGGCCCAAGGCCTAATTAATACCCCTACCCTACTTACCATGTTTATTTGCGAGTTTGCAGTGGTGGGATTCAGCATTTGCGTCTTATCCCGGATATACTGCAAAGGATGTTACCAGATGTCATGATGAATGCCATCGCTTTAGTTCCACCTGCTTATAGAACCTGCCACTAAGCTTGCAGGATGGTATTAACTCTCAGTTACCCCATGTATTCTTCACCCCATACACTGACACTGACTCTCAGAAGTTGTGAGAAGCATTAAACCCTGACCACCTCCACCCTACACTAGGCCACTAGCCGCCGGGCACATGAGATTGTACATATTCGTTAGTCTTCAATCAATGCTGGCACACAACAGGTCCTGCCCCACACCATCACAAGCCTTATATACACCCATAAGTGTCTGTTCGCATAACATTGTAAGGGTACTTGTTTCCCTGTGGAACAGCATGCACAGTGCCTTCATGTGCTGTCTGAGGACAGCATGGCAGTTACATCACATGTCCTCTCTGTATATGTATGGCATTAGAGGTCTGGAGTGGAACATATCTAGAGGGGCTGGATAGAGGTGGTAAGCTTTGTGAGGTTAAGTGACTAATGGGAATGGCTGATGGGAAGACACTGCTTTATCCTGGTGCACAATCCCATATCAGACCACTCTCGAGGAAACCCCTCTTGCCATGAGGCGCTTGCCTTATCTCCAGTCCGCAACCCTTGACCTCAGTTTCCATAGCGGTGGCTCTTTACATGATATTCCAGCTGACCCTTGCCACCCCTGGAAATCATTGAACACGTTGATGATATGGAATTCTACATATTCCTTAAGAAAACACTCTCTTAATTTTGTGCCATCTTTTGCTGGCTATCAATTTCCTGAGACTCCCTTTGTCTCATTCTGCAAGCTAACATCACCTCAGTCTGCACACTTCCCCAATACTGACCCTCTTAGCCATCACTGTTCTGAGCCCATGTGCTGCCCACTTTCAGAGCTTGTGACTAACTCTGATCAAACACCAGTGAATTTCCTCCAATTTATGGCTTTAAGCACCTCCTTCAGAACTTGGGAAGTTCCACTGTCTTCAGACTCTGAACGGATCCCTTCCTGAGCCTGTGTGCTGCTCTCTTTTTGAGCCTTCACTTGTTCTTGATCCATGAGAGGACCCCAATCCAGAGTCTAGAACTCAGCCCCTTTCGGGGGGTGTGCATTGCAATGTCTGGATATTGTGATGGGAACATCCATATCCTGAGCCAGTCAAGTAGTACTATCCTGAGCTATGAGCTACCTCTGCCCCAAGCCTGCAAGCTGCCCCTCATCTCAGCCTGTAATCTGGCCTTATTGTGTTGGTTATTTATTATTGTATTCATAACTTACATAGCGCGGCCACTGTCCCAGGGGCTTAAGGGCGCTGAACAAACAGGACATAGACAATAGATAGCCTTGCAAGGTGACATAACAATATGTCAGAGGGATCAGAAGTCTGAGCAATGACATTAGCAATGTCATGTCCTGGGCTGCAGGCTTACCAGAGCCTGTGAGTGGTCTGTGGTCAGAGTCAGGTGCTGACTGCTCCCCTGAGCCAGTGGGGTGCCAACACCTGAGCCTGTGTGCTGCCTCACATGTGTACCTATACACTAGCCTATATTATGATCTCTGAAATGTATGACCCCCTTCTGGGAGAAAGGGCACAACCAGAATACTATTCGTCTGCTCTTTGTTTTTATGTTTTATTCCTGTCCCTGCACAACCGTGCTGATGCCCTGTTTCCAAGCCTGTAGGATGCAGCAGGTTCCCTGGAAGTTGAGCCTCTCTTCAAATGATTTGAATTCTCTTGTGAAGTATGGTACACTGGTCCCCTGCTGACAACAATGTTCATATTAAGCCCACAGTGTCCTTGCAAAACCCTAAGGACTTTCCCCTAGAAGTGGACCTGCAGATGGTGTGAGGGGTGGCATCTGCCAAGGGAAAGCAGAAGCACAACACAATTGCTTGCACTGCTGTGGTAGCCAGCACCGTGACACTAGGGTGAAGCAATCTACCGGTCTCTCGCCCACACAGAACCCCATGGGGGACAGATACAGGAATCCGGTGAAGGGAGAGAGCATGAGGGCCAGCGATGCATGGACTGACAGTTGGATCTCCAGTAAGGCTTTACTTCCCCAGCTCAGAATATGCACTGATAGAGTGCTTACACCAAACCCTCCAACTGGGGAAACCTCAAGACCATTGAAGGGTACTTCTTCAGCGTGTCCTGCATTGTATTTGTGAGCCTCCAGGGGGCAGTCTTCCTAGCTTCCTGAATAGTTTGCTAATATCCCTTGCTGCCTATTCTGGGAATCATTACCTTGAGTTCCTGATGCTCCATGAGCACGTGTATTCCCCCACCTCTGACGCTTGTATTCCTGACCCTCCTTTCACCGAAGAGGACCCTTCAGACTCAGAAAAGTCACTCATGGTGCACTGCTTTGCATCCGCAGAACTGCAGGATAGTATGCTCCAGCACGTGATCCAGCACGTGATCACGCACAGCTATGCTGCCAGACCACAAGTCCCTGCAGAGGCCCCGAAAGCCAGTGTTGCTGTGTTTCACAATTCATGCTGGATAGCACTATTACTTTCATTATCAAAATATTACCGTGTATGGCCCACCGCTACTTTTCCATTTATTATCCAAAATATTGCTCCTGTGTTTGACAAATCCACTACATTTCCATTCACTACACAAAATATTACTATTGCGTTTGACACAGCTGATGCCTTTTCATTCACAACCCAAAATATTACAATTGTGTTTGACAAAAGCACTGCCCTTGAATTCACAACTCAAAATATTTTTGACACAACTGCTAATCTTCCATTCACTACCCGAAGTATTACTACTGTGTTCAGGGTCTGACTGGGGCATAATATTGTCTCGGGCAATAATGAAAAATTTGCAAATGGCAATTCATTACTTTTGTGACAGACAGACTATTAATTCAGCAACACTGGTCAAAACTACTAGACCCATACTGAAATAAGTCATCAAACTGGCATATATTGGCTAATAAAAGTAGCCAATTTTTACCCAAAAAATTGGCCCACACCAGCATTTTGCGTTTTTTATTCGGGCATTGCTCTATTGCCCCACAGGCCAGTCCGAGCCTGACTGTATTTGACAAAACCACTACCTTCCCATTCACTATACAAAATGTTCCATTCATAAGCCGAAATGACCCTACTGTGTTTGACAAAACCACTACTTTGCCATTCACAAACCAAAACATTGCTAGTGTGTTTGATAAAACCACTACTTTTCTATTCACAACCCAGAATCTTGCTGCTGTGTTTGACCAAACCACTACTTTATCGATCACAACACATAATATTGCTATTTTGTGTGACAAAACCACTACATTTCCACTCACTATCCAAAATATCCCTACTGTGTTTGACACAACTGCCACATTTCCATTCACAGCCCAAAATATTCCTACTGTGTTTGGCAAAATTACTACTTTTCCATTCACAACCCAAGCAGCTACATTACTTGCATAGATCATATCTTGTTTGTAATTTTTCCCTTTAAGCTGCTAACACATTTATTTTGACATGGTGTTTGCATTTGTGTCCGTGTGATATTCATGAGTCGCAAGCCTCACTGCGAAGCAAGAGAGCGATGTACATAGGGGAAGCACCCAGGGCGGTACCAAGTAGGTGAAGGGCGTGGGGGAGCTGAGGAGCTGAAATTAGGAGTGTTATCAGGGAAGATCCCCCTGGGTAACACTGTCAGTTTGAACATCTGCCCCGGAAGTGGTTTCATCACTATGGGCAATTGAGAGAAGCAGGGACTTGTTCATCTGTCGCCCACCCGAAGAAAGCAGCTGCACTATCACAATGCAATGATACTTGACCAGCAGGAACACATTCAAAACCATTGTTACCAATGGAATCGACGTGGAGTAATCGGTTGCAGGATTTGGCTATTTACGTTTCTCTCTGGTGAACCCCAAAAGGCGCAAGGAACCTGCACCACTTCATATTTATGGTATTTTATTTTCCAATCCGAATTCTCCTCCTCCACCCCCCTCTAAGAAACACACCTAAGCAAGGACTAGAGGTCCTGACTGTGCTAAGCCTTTATGCGTTGTGGCAGCAGCATGTATAGCAGGGCTCTGCAACCTTTGGATCCCCAGATGTTTTGTACTACAGTTCCCATCAGCCCTAGCCAGCTTCGTCAATGGGGATGGATCATGGGAGTGTTAGTCTAAAACCTCTGGAGAGCAGCAGGTGGTAGACCAATGAGGGGTCCAGAATCAGCGCGGTTCAGTGAGGAGCAATTGAACAGTTGGTCCATTTCATCAGTGCGTTAAAGGATCGGTGCATCCGGTGTCCTAGCAACTGGACCAAGCGTAGATACAAAGGTTGTGGGGCCCCAGAATCCAGCACCTGATCTCTAAAGAGTGGGCCTGACCTGCCTTACAAGCTGATGCTCAAATCTGGTTCATGGTAAAAGTAATCAATGGGCCTCATTATGAGGTATGCCGGTAGCCATGCCGCTATTGGCGGCATGGCTGCCGGCAAAACCGCATCCGTGTCTGTGTCCTCGGAATGAGGACTTATCGGACCATTCCGAGTTCGGATGGCCCGGTAATTCCGCACTCGAGGACACGGACACGGTTCGTCCCCATTCCCATTTCAGCCCCCATAGGGCTGGATGGAAATGGGAGAGGGAGTAAACAATGGGCCATTACGAGATGGGACGTTGTTTGCTCCCTCTTCCCCTCGCGGGACCCGGTATGCACGCCTGGTTTTCCCAGGCGTGCTTAACGTGTCCCGCGAGGGGACCTCGTAATGTGGCGGAACGGGTTGAACGGCGCCGCAGCCTTTTACGGTGCCGTTTAACCCGTTCCGCCAGGGTCGTCATGAGGCCCAATGTCACTAATGGGGACATTCCCATATGTATCCCTTAAAAGAGGTGACTGGACTAGACCACTGATTCCCATGATAATGCAGAGATGAGTAATGGGTGCTGCTTACCAGATGTGGGCAGGCTGCACATCAAGGTAGACTTGTAATCGCAACATCTCTCTGCCATCAGACAGTCCTTGAGTATAGGGCAGGTCCTCAGCGTTTGCAATTCTGACTTCTGGCATAGCTGGTTGGTCATGTCAACTGGACCTTCATCTTCTTTCGCCCTAGGGGATCTCTTTATTTGGTTGGCCAGGAAATTCACCGCCATCTTCTCAACCTCCTCCTTGTGAGTCTCAAGGTAGTCTGTCATTGCGTCCGATAGCAAATCCCCGATGTTTGACAACCAATGAGCTGTGAAGGAAAGTAGAGGGAAGAGTGTTGGTTTACTGAAACTGCCTTGCGTCATTACCTGAGACAGATTCTCACATTTGGAAAGAACACACTTGTTGCAATGTTCAAGGTACTCGAGTTTCAACAACGTGCTCATATTAAACAAAGAAAAATAGATCCTTCAAAGAAAAGATGCAGGCAATGTCAAGTCGCTGCAGAACACAGGGACGATGGAAACATTGGGAAAATAGTAATGCACTGTTCAGGTGCGGCAGAAAATAAATGCAACACAAGGGAAAATGAGGGATTGATCTACCATAAAGTATTTGCGCATGTAAATCGCTATTGGCCAGCATTCAGCCAATCAGAATGCTTAGAGTGCGGTCAATCACTACTGATATTGACTGCAGTTTCGAACATTCTGGAGTTCGTTTTGCTCCGTGGGGAAACATGATTGAGTGGTGTACAGGCTTTTCCACCTTTCATTCACGGCATGCCACATTTTCGTCCATTGGTATGGTGGAGACGAGGGGCAGAATGCAAGTTGCGTTTCTGCCACCTCCTTTCCTCTACGCCATACACATGCCCCAGCATTTGCAGCGGCATTCATTTTCAAACAGGCACAAATGCTGAGGATCCTTATGGGACCCGCCATATTTATTCGCCAGCACTGCCTGTCATGCTCACATGGCAGACAACATGTACAATTGAACGCTGCCTACCATGCTCGCATGGCAGGCAGCGTTTACAATTAAAATGAAATACTTACATGCTGCCTGCCATGTAAGAACGGCAGGAAGTGTTTCCTCATTTGCACAGCAGAGTATGACAAATTTTGACCTGCACATTTGAATTCCTCCATGCAAATAACTAAAATGTATGTCTACAGGTTATTACGCAATGGAGCAAAATCAGCTCTGCTGTCTTCAGAAGCAGACAGGGAAACAGCAGTGCAATTTCCATGCAAGGTTTATTTCAGCAAGACACTTCCTCTCTGGCAGGACCTTTTTTTGCTACAGCATAATATTTAACATTCGAAAGAGAAAGCAAATACATTGGAACATGCTTGGTGGCGGGTCATTACTCAATGATAATGACCCCTTCCTCAGTCTATTAGGCTATACTATGACCCTGCCCACAGTTAACTAATATCCTAATACAGATTTCTCAGATCCGGTGTAACCATGGCAGGACATTTAAATCTTCACAGGCCAAGATAAATGAACTGATCACAAGTGCCAAAAATCCAACCCGTGGTGGCGTAGGAGGAGGGTTCCATGTAATTTCATCGCGGTATGTTTTTCCGCAGGGTTTTTTACTGCAAATCTTTTTCCAAAAAAGCATTGCATTTTTTATTTTTTTATTTTTGGGGGGTACCCCCCAAGCGCCCCATTCCCTTTAAATGTTTAGGTATTGCCTTACACCCACACCCCATATATATAATTTTCTAAATCCACCCTAAATAATTTGATGCGTTTTTCATTAAAAAATCATGGTAAAAACCTTGCGAAAAAAAATCCAGCGATTAAAGGATGCTGTACCAGGAGGAGTGTAGATAGAGATAGAAGTTGTACCCGAAAGGGTGCCAGCGTGTTTGTGCAATCTTTTAAATTCTTGCATGAGACATCCTACCATTAGCGAATCCTGGAAAGATAGCTTGACCCGTCCATTATTCTAAAATAACGCCTCTAGACCATTGTACCAAAGCACCAGTTAATATCTGACTTGGATGCATGTGGGGAGTACATTGACAGGTTGGCAGGTTCATCCTGGCCCATCTAGAAGCTTGGCCAACGGATGCAAAACTGTCGGCTGACTCCCGGGAGCAGTCTGCAAAGAAGCTCAACCTCTTCACTGCCCAATGCATTAACATTTCTGCCTCTCAGAATAAGGGGCATCTAAAAATAGAGCAGAGGATGTGCTTTTTCTAGAGGACAATTTTTAGGGGAAATGCTTAGGTCAGCTAATTGACACAGGTGAATTGTGCATGCCCTGTGGGCTCTGTGTTTTTATTGCCCCTTCTGAGCATCACATTGAAGGGGAGAGAAAGACAGCATCAGAGAGGTTCACTTTTACCCCCACTGTGGGCGCCCATTTAGAAATGATGCATTGCTATGTCCCTATACAACCAGAATCATGTGCAAACCCTTCCAGGACCATTACAATTTGTATCCACAACACTTGGGTTGAGGTAAAAGTTGGAGGTATTACAGGTAGTAATGCACCTTGTAATCGGGTGACATTTACTGCCAGTAGCATTACCTTACCCCCAATTTGGCAATGCTTTGGGCTGTAAAACAGGCAGTATTTATGCACTCATTCTTGTTTTATCCTTACCACCACAGCGGTCTTAAGGCACTGAGTCCATTGGAAGCAGCAGAGGGGGGACGGTATAGCTGGTAACCCTATGCCTTCATATCTCATCTGTAAGTATTAATGCATTTGCCTTTATTTGGTTATAGATTAGAATCCAACAAGAAGCTGTATAAATAAGCGTCTATGGCAGACTGGCCGTCCCATGACTTGGTGGCTTACATTAGAAAATGAGCTGCAAGAACAGGTGCATTGAAGTGGGTAGTAGGGAACCACTTGGACAGCAAGATGGGACATCACTCCCCTAGAAGGCAAATATACAGCACAGTGCAAATGGGGAGTAAGTACATGCACTACAAGAGTGACATCTGCAGTATTTACAGCCATGTACTGGTAATAGTGCGGGGGAGGGGCTCTTCAGAGTGGGTGCAAACATTGTGTGCTTATTCCACCGAAAATAATGAAGGGTAGGATGGAGTGGTCCATGGGGAAGGGTCCATTGATGTGGGTAAACAGTGAAGAGAGGAGGAGAAAAGGATGAGACTCAGTGAGTTGCCCAGAATGTGGGTAAACTGGTGTTGGAGTGCGACTCAGAGTGTTTGGAGAGGTAGGAGTGAAGTTGAAGATGGTGAGCCATAGTAGAGAAGTTGACGTCCCCCCCTTGAGTATGGGTGGCATTTCATAGAACAGAGATTCCAACATAAAATGTAAGTCTTAGTACAATATTATGACCACACCAGGAACCTATTAGAGGATAAATAGATTAGAGGAGTAAGGGAAATGTCTTCAAGTCCAATATGTTAAAAAAGAAGAGATGCATTTTGAAGGAGATGAATGAGGACTGCTTAGTGATCAGGAAATCCACCCGCCTTGTGTTGATTTGTATATGGCTGCTAGTGTAACTTTGACCTGGGGGATTATCAGTGTTAGACATTGGCCATTACAGGTGAGGTTGTGAAGGTGTCAAAATGTTCTGTCTATTTGTGGAGACTGGCAGCGTGGTGGTCAATGAGCCTCCATGAGCTTGCGGATTATGGAGCGAGAGAGAAAATACACTGCATGCCCCCAAAAATCCCATAGGGTCCCCACATTAAGACAAGGAGCAGTCCAAGGAGAACTCCTCCACCCACAAACACAGATGATAACAAGAGTAAAGCAGGTTGGATAAAAACCCTTCGAGGGTAATCCTAATGATAATATGGGACTACTAAACAGCTATGCCACACCCAAAAACTCTGCGTATCAGTTGATGCCTTTCCCTTGCGGAACAGAGTTGTAACATTCTGAATTAACCATCTCAAGAAATTAGATGTGTGTTATCTGCACACGAGATAGAAAACAAACACTGTTGTTCTTCTCCTGCCAGCATCACAGAGATTCCAGAGAGGCAATTCTCCTATGATGAAAGCATTGCATTCCTTCTGACATTTGATTCACACACTGTGAACACAGAGGGATTCATATGAGAGCAGGCAGTGCCAGCAGGATTCCAAAGTAGATGGAAGAAGGCTTCATAGAAATTAGGGCAATTTGAAATTCAAGAGGTTTGGAGGCCTTGCAATAAATCCCTTTCAGCTCACATTACCACAAGTGCATGGCCAAACAATGAACCTACTCTGCTAACACTGTTAGCTAACACAACTTTAGCTAACACTGAAGGTGTGGTGTATGCCCTTGAGTACCAAACCATGGGAAGAGAGACCAGATAATAAAAGCCAGCTTATTCAGTAAAATAGGATGGGGTATTCAAGAAGGAGATGGATGCAGGTGTTTGGAGGAGATTAGCAAGCTACAGGACCAATGAGAGAAGAGATAGGAGGGGATTGTTGGAGGTTAAAGGAAGGAAGTTACATCGTAGAAGAATAATTACCATCTGGACAGATAATTATTATGAGAGTTTTAAGAAGGCTGGATAAAGAATTTGTGCCATCTGGAAAGAGAACCATTGAGGACATTGGAGTGACCGTTGTTTGGAGAGAGAATTATTGATTGAGGATGCTGGGTAGTGCATTGGTACCATCTAGAAGGACAGTTGTTGAGGAGGTTAGAGGGAGAGTTATTGAAGAGGTTGGAGGGAGAATTATTGATGAGGCTTGATCAGGAATTGGTACCCTGTGGAGGGAAAAGTAATGTAGACGTTGGAGGGAGAATGATTGTGGAGGTTGGAAGGAGAACTGGTCCCATCTGGAAAGGGAGTGTTTAAGAAGATTACAGGGAGTGCTGTTTGGGGCAGAGGATTCAAAGAAGGTTGAGAAGGAGAGGATGTAGAAAATCTAGAGGGAGAGGTAGAATTGCAAGACCTGAGGATGTGGGGGCAGAACACCCCATTTATGAACATGGATACCAGGGAGATTCCAGTAGACTGGCTTGATCCAGAGCAGACTTGAGACAGCAAGAGGAGTTAAGAGCAATCTTGAGAGGGGATGGGGGGCTACAACAGTGGTACCAAAGAGGAGGGAATGCTATGGGGACAAGGACCCTTGATCAGGGAAGTGGTCAGGTGCGTACTAACCAAACCTGTGTGTAAAACCATAGGACCGAAAACTGGTCTAGTGAACGATCCACCTGTATCTAAGACATACTTGAGACTATGCCAAGCCTTTCTTTAGAGGACCCTTACTATAGACACTCTGGAAGTGGGTTTGAGAATTTAAAACACCTGCAACCTGAAGACAAAAACTAAGGTGCTCCAGTAGACATTGGAGAGGGGCCCAGGCACGCCCAAGTCAGGAACGTTGGACGAGGTCTTTTCTTAGCTCACTGTGCATTTTTGTAGCTTTCTCATTTTACTTACTTCTTTCAAACTATTTGGAGAAACCTTTTCCTCAACACACCTTTTTAGATTCAGCACCTCCTATTGGATTGTATTTGCTCTTCAAATGCAAGATCATATAAGCCTGATAAAACAATGACTCAATTGAATTCTACTTTTAGATGAATTTTCCCTCACCTTCCCGGTTATCCTTTTGTTCCTCACCTTCTCCTAACTCAACCACATTATTCTTCAATTAACTACTAAAACACTTGGGATATTCTGATCAACTTGGTAGCTAGTCTCAGAGACCAAACAAACCCTGACCTCTTTGCCGTAGCAACAAACGCTACCGCATGTCCCAGGCCTGGGAGCTTGAAATCTTATGCCAACCAGCAGAAGGCAAACAATCAGGTTCCAGCAGCAGAGCAACATCTGCCTGCAGCAGTTGGGCCTTGTCAGTCAAAGAAGGTCCTCGAGAGTTCAGTCTCAGCCCAAGACCAGGCCACTGTGCTAAACCTGGAATGCTGAATCCTGAAGAAGCCAGAGTCAGAAATAAGTTTCAGTTTCACCCCAGGAGATTTGGGTTTCAAAGGAGATGCAAGGATGACAGAAGAGGCCATTGTTGCCAACACGTATCCAGAGCGACTTACACTCACAATGATACTTCCCAGTTTGGTCTCTGGGAACATAACTTTTACAGACCAAATAGAAGGGTGAGTCTCAACAACACCAATGACCTTACAACAGCGAGATGCGGCCAGAGAGAAGATCCAGAGGTGTACTTTACATTTGCAAACACATAGTCACTGCGCGCAGTGGGACAAGAACTTCTAACCACATTTCATTGCCGAGCTACTGAACAGATAACCTGTGAGCTCAAGGTGGCCTACCAAATAACTAAATGCAGATGGGCAAATGTCATATGGCCTACGATGACCTAGGTTTAGGCATCAGAGAGTCTTGGAAGAGACGAAGAATTCTATAAAATATCAAGCGTGGTATAAACCAGAAGAGATATCTCATCAGCTATCATACCAAGCAAATGTGTAATAGAAGAGGGTTTAGGGCAGACATTCACTGTGGTTATGAAGGAAGCACATTGACAAGCTCCCTGATGCCCTATTTGTAGTGGCTAGTTTGACACATTCACAAGCCAAATTTGGAAATGGCCATTTGCATGGTATAAGAGTGCCGATGGCCCACCAATGAGGACCAATGGCTGGAGAAGGACCGACCCAATGAACTCCCACTTCATTCATCCAGATGAGTCAACCAATCAGGGGACTGACACCTTTTAAGAGAGAACTAGAGAAGGTGAAGAAACCAAGAGACTGTGGAAGAACCACCAAGACCCTTCAATTCACTATGACTATTCCCAGAACCACATCACTGAAGATGTGAAAAGCATTGCTTTGATCACCAGGTCAAGCTAACATCTGATGATATGCCTGCAGAAAACAATACACTTAGCATGTTCATATCCTATCTGTCCCACTCCAGTATCCATGAATACATTTTATTTTGTTTCAAGGGATGTGGATGAGGATGAACAGCCATGTTGGCTGGATCCAGAGTACTAAGCAAAAGGAGCTACAGAGAATGAGAGGACAAGTTTCATATAAACCCATAGAGATCAAGGGCGAAGAAGTGTGGACCTTATTAGACTTGGAAATCAGGCATTCTGCAATTCAGGCAGACATGTTGTACCTTGAAAGGTCAATCCACAAATGGTGGCCCCCATCATCTGCATCCATGATGTGTCTATCCCAAGGCCTGATTCCACTTTTAGGCTCCCGATGGAGCGCACACCTGAGAACCAGAGTCATTAATTCTCAACACATTTTCTACAATTTCACCTCTGGTCCAAAGCACAAATAGGGAGGATCCCAGAAAGATGAATGTAATCCTTTTTTGTCATATAGTAGACTATCTGCAGACTTGGGAATGGCTTGAGGACTGTATGAGCCAGGATAAATGAATGTCTTTCCTGTGGAAACACAATAATGGAGGCACATGCTATCCTTCCCAGCTATATCATCAATTGCCAGACAATAGTAAATGATGTGTGTACAGGTTGGTTTGTAGGTCCCTATGAGATCCCTTGATTCACAAAACAGGCCAGGTAAAACCAAGCCGGCCAAGAGAAGAGTTTGGGATGGTAGGGACTACATTTTTTCAGATCCCAATAGCCAGGGAGGGGCTTATAAATAAATGGAGAATATATGTGAAAAAGTCCCTTGCCTCCTCCAGTAGGCCAACACTGGGTTGATTAAATTGGCCGGTGGGCACTTGAAACATGTGGATGCTGGACCAATATTGTATTTATTTTTACATTTATAATGCGCACTTGACCCTTCGGCATCTATCGTTCAGTATATCCCATATATGAGGAAAACCTGAGACAATGCAACTGGGCCCCTGTGCTTATGCCAGAGGCAGTCATAGGAGCATTTCCTCACCCAGAAACACCCATGATAACCAGGGTCAGATGGTCCGGTAGAAACCTGTTGAGCATAACCCTAATTAAAGTAGGGTAGAGCTATTCCAAACGTCTACCCAGACACAAACACCTGTGTATGAATAAATGCATTCCCCACTTACGGTGATGGGGTTTCAAGATTGAAAGCAGCACTTGACAAGCAAACATGAAATTAAAGGAATGGTGCGGTCAGACATATTATTTTCCCTATTGTTCGGCCATGTGTTTTTAACCATAAGTCGATCGATCGTACAAACATTTCCTATGCACCTTACCCGAGTTTTCGTCTCAAGCGAAATCAGGCAGCAGGGCGCGGCCATCTTTTCATAATCTAATCACTTGCCACATTGCCCTGGTTGACCTGCGCTTGCGGCACTAAATCATATCCCCCACCCCTGAGCCTGACATCACTAGACGCGTACCGCCAATTTCACAATGCCAAAGCACGTCCCTTGTCAACTTTCTCTGCGCTTCAGCTACTGACGTGTCGCCATGGAAATGGCAGGACGTCTCTTTCCTCAACAAGTATAAACAGACCGTTTCACAACACACAACATCAGATTTTCTATTCCATTCCTCACATTGTATTTCTTTGAGTATTCTGTGAATCGGTTCTGTGCTCTGGTCAGCTACCTTCTTTGCTTGTAGCCCGTGTGAACACATACTAGTACCACCGCTATAAATTATTTTCGTTTGTTTACCACACAATGGCAACAATAATGCCCGAGTATTCCGAGGAGGAATTACTGAAAAGAGAAAGACGCGGAAACGATGGGGCTTCGGATGACAGTTGGGAGGACGATTCAACAGATGAAGAGCCTGGGCCTAGTCGCATGGACGTGTTTCCATCATTGTCATATCAGCTTAGTCTTGCAATTCTCTAGAAATAGCCGCATAAAAGTCGTTCAATATTGTGCAGTGTCTAGTTAGCATTTGTCCTGGGAAAAATGCCATTGGATACAAGAATTGTCATTGACAAATAAGGTTTAGTAGACTTATATTGGTCATTGAAAAACAGTTTCTAACTTTCTTTTTCACAGGTGGTACCGGCTGGTGGCCTATCGTTCGTTTACATGGTGGCTTCTTGGGAGGCTTGGACACCACGTTCGACGAGTAATACCTGCTGTGTCGTTGGTGCCATTAGAGAAACTTTCCCCAGTGACAGCGGTCAGTACAGGGGATTTTCCCTCACTGTGCTGAAACCAGACATTTACAACGTGTAGTAGTTTTGTGCCCTCAAAATAAGATACCAAATAAAACACAACATATTTTTTATCAATGGTTGTTTCAGTTTTTAAGTGAATCAAGTGTGTTTCCATTCAGCAGTGTTCCGGTGCCTTGTCTGCATGCCCCAGGCCCATCCATCCCCCCTCTACTATCAAAGGCAGTTCACACCAGTGGATGCTCTGCCAAGGGGTGCTGTCAGGGGCACGAACGGCCAAGGTGCCAAACACCATGTACACTCCAAAGCTATCTTTCGCGCAGGGGTCATTGTTCACATGGCCTCCTCAGACCCTGTGTCTCCAGGCAGGCTCCCCTTGAAGCAGGCCGCAGCCCTGCAATACACATAATACCACGGTATATACACGTCATTCATTCACAAACACACCCCTTTTTGTAATTCTTTATAAACCACTTGATATGTATCATGAGAACATCTTTGAGCACTGCAAGTCAACTCGTGAACGTGCTACTAGAGAAGCCCGGTGACCGATGCTAATCTGCTCTTCGTCGTGTTATCTGTGAACTTCTGTGACTGCTTCGAGTGAACTCGTCATTGTGCTACCTGTGAACATCTCCCTGTTCTCCTGCCACTAACTACTCTGATTGCGGAATCTAACTGTTTGTTTGTCAAGGTAAGGGCATATATCCTAATCATATCTCCTTCATTTGTAAATTTATATCTATTTCTAAATAACGTACTCATTAGTGCTATATTAATTTGTCTCATTGCTATTGACTTGAGTTTTTTTTGTTATGTTATCGATATATCAATTTTTATCAGTGTCAATTGGCATCGAATTGCATCCTTCGCGGACCGTGTCTATAGTATAAGCATGTTTCCTTTTCATTCACGATAGAACATTCAAGGGACGAGTAACATGTTCTGATTTTCAACACATCAATGAATTGTTTGTTAAAGTTATCCTATAATACAGCCGCCCACGCTGCACTGATTTTGCTGTGTTGCCCAAAAGGGGCAGAAAAAATAGCAATCACCTGGGGATGCAAAGTCGATGATATCAGCATCCCATTCGTCTGTGACAACTTCAGTGAGCAATATTCTAAGTATAGGAATACCAGGGGACACGCACATCTCACCAAATCTGAGAGCCATGATCTCAGCTGTTATGACATCATATGCTTGCAAGAGACTTGGCTGCGTGAAAAACCGGCACTCGATGGCTATTGTATCGAAATATCCGCGGCCCATAAGGGACCACTTGACCGCCCTTCATCAGGTCTACTCACAGCGATCCGGACTGGTTCCGGGGTAGCAATCATAAAGGTCATAAAGCGGAAATCCTGGCAGTTTTAACTACATGGAATCCAAGAACTCTCAAGACTAAGTTTGGAACACAAGATGTTGTAGCAATAATACATGTCTATTGGAATCCCCAAAAGACTTCAACTGAGAACATGTGCAAAGAAGTAACCAACACAATTGATGAAATTGCTACTAACTACAAATCCTTTAATATCATGATCTGTGGTGACTTAAACTCCAACAGCGCAACGTCCAGCCCGAATCAAAGAAAACTATCTACAAATTCGACCTCGTTAAAGAGGGGTTTGGCTTGGAACATAATCATGAAATCTCGTAACCTTCATAATTCGTCCTCAGTGACAGATTCAGATACCTTGCTACCAACTTGGGAACGTGATGCATCATCGGCCACTCTTGAATACATCTTTGTCTCTGATTCCCTACATCGCAATATAGTCTCCTTCAATGTCGTCAAAACAAAACACAGCGACCATAACTTACTAAATCTCAAATGTAAACACAAGGGGACTGTATCGCAATTCTATTTTCCAGAAATTGAGACAAACTCACAACAAACTCGTCTACGGATGATTGCATCAGATGTCTGCAAACTTAAAGACCAGTTTACAACCTTAATCTCTGATCCAACACTGCAAGATGGTGTGGCTAGATCGAGCTACATTCCTCTCCTCCTGGCCTTCAAGAAGCCTAGAAATAACTTGAATAGGCAGTCGACCCAGCACATCCATGAATGCAATGCAACTTTGGTCATAAAACGCAGAGCACTAAGAAAACTAAGAAGAGAAGCAAGAAGCTGGCATTTACCATCACTTTGGGAAACTCTCAAAGTAGAAACTAGATGCTATAATCAATGGCTGAAAAATTCATGGAGCCTTTTATATGAAGCGCACGCTGAGCAGATGCTGAAGGCACTAGCCAACAAAAAATCCTGTGACTTTTGGTCTGTGATAAACAAACCTAATAAGATCTCAAACTCGCACATGATAAACCCAGTTCCAGAAGAAAACTGGAGTATGCACTTCTCAAATCTTTTCCAACAACCAGAAGAAAACAAGGAGGCGTTTATTAGAGCTCCGGACTCACCATGGGTGGATTTGACAGATGTAAGTGACATCAAATTCACAATAATGAAACTGAACTCATCAAGAGCAGCCGGACCGGATGGCTTAGCAAATTGCAATTTAAAACAACATCCAGATGAGTGGTCTAATCTCATAAGTGCAATCTTCAAACTCTGCAGAGAAAAAAGAACAGTACCGGAATCATGGTCAAAAGCTTTGATCGTCCCAATTTTCAAAAAAGGTTCCAGAGACGACCCTGTGAACTATCGGCTGATAGCACTTCTGGATGTTATTGGGAAGATCTTCGCTCCATCCTTCTGTCTCATTTTTGGAAATGGACGGTCTCAGCAAACTGCTTTGATCCTCTACAAACAGGTTTTCAGAAAAACGCAAGCACCAGCGCAAACATTATGTGTCTGACCATACTCAAAGAAAGAGTCCTGACAGGTGGCCCTCGAATCTTTCTTGCTTTTGTTGACTTATCTCAAGCTTTCGACCGAGTGGACAGGCAGAAACTGTGGGCGAAACTGAAGACATGGGACTGTCCAAATTCAATCTTGGAGCCCATAATCAGTCTACATAGTGACACTTGCATAAGAGTCCACCTAAACAACGCAGGCCTCACATCAAACCCATCCAAACATGTTGCTGGGTAAAGCAAGGCTGCCCCTTGGCCCCGGCACTGTTTATATCATTTTTGGGAGACTTCAAGGAGAGCCAAAGCAAGATCAGAACATTCCCACATAAAATAGGTTCAACAACAATCCCGAGACTGTTGTACGCGGACGTCTTAATTCTACTCGACCTTACCCAGGTGGGCCTCCAACGTCAACTGGATAATTTGTCATCGTACATACAGGAAAACAACCTGGAGATTAACAAATCCAAAACAAAGATAATGATTTTTCACAAAAACTGCCATCAAAAAAAAGGAGCGGTTTCAGTGGCATCTCAACAAGACCCAAATTGAAGTGGAGGACTCCTTCAAATATTTGGGAGTACAGTTGGACAGCTCGAAGAAATCTGGCAGCATGCAAGCTATCTTATGGTCGAAAACCAAAAATCTGACAGCACAGCTGAGATTGGTTGACCGAAAATACGGAAAGTTCTCACTCCAACCAGCTATAAACTACTACAAAGCTAAAATTGTGCCGTCACTGACTTATGGCATGGACGCCTTACTTTCAATCCCTCCCTTACTCTGGCAAAAACTGGAAGGTCATATTTGGAGAGCCGTCCTGGGTCTACCTAACTTGACCCCGATCGCTCCGATCAGGCGAGAACTTGGCCTTCTGTCTCTAAAGGTAGTAGTGGACCAAAGCTCTCTTCAGCTATACAGGAAAATTATTCACCCTGACAGTCTCGAAATCTATCAAATAATGGCAACAGAACTGGAAAAAGGTTTCAATCGGACTATGAACCAGTGGGCTGCGGACCAAAAACAAAAATTACAGCTAATAGTGTGTACCGAAGAAGAACTGAAGGAAAACCCAACTAGGATAAAAACAAAACTAGAATGCTGGGACTGGATCAACACGACTAATTTAGCATCATCGTACAAACTTCTAGCACACCTTCCAATGAACACTAACAAATTGAAAGAACCGATGGTGTACTGCAAAAAATACCCTGACAAACTACTGATGAGAACTCTTCTAAAAGCTCGCCTAAATGTTTTACCGACCAGAGAAATCTTAGCTATCAGAGGAGGCTTGGAGAAAAGAACTTGTAGACTCTGTGCAAATCCCGAGGAGATTGAATCGATAAAACATCTACTGATGCGTTGTCCGGCTCTTCAGCAAGCCAGGATCGCCTATTTCTCCACTTTGACGGCCACCTCCTTCGCGGGGAATGAAGATATCTGGTGGAAGCGCCTGATAACAGGAGAAAAGTCTCAATGGCACACGGCTGCTGCAAAACCTCTGAACCTGGCCTTGGAAAGAATAAAAGCGACACCGGAAGCTGGGGTCTGATCGCACCATCAATGAATCTAATTGTAACGCTCGCATCACTTATCAAACAAAATATGAAAGGACTTCATTCAGATTGGAATGTGCTCTTGTAAAAATCTTTTTATGATTAAATACAAGTAAATAAAAAAAAAATAATAATAATAATACAGCCGCCCACGCTGCACTGATTTTTCTGTGGTGCCCAAAAGAAAGCGTGCAATGAAAAATGTATAGTCCAATTCCTTCTTTGTCACATTTTTATGCAAAATAACTTTCGAATAATGTTGACCTTTATTTTGCAGAATTTACAACAATGCCTGCATGTTCTATTTTCGGTTGCCCATCGAAGACCCATGACAAATCTGAAGGCATTACAATGCATGTATTCCCTAGGACTGTTGATCGAATAAGAGAATGGGTCAGATATTGCGGATATTCACCGGAACAGCTTGAAAGTAGAGTCAAACAAGTCTTGGAGGACAAGAGGGGTCATCGATACCGCATCTGCAGCCTGCACTTTACCCCAAATATGTACGACACATCCTTGTACACAAAGAGGAATCAACTGAGAACAACTCGAAAATTGCTCCCAAACGCTATTCAGACTTTATTGTGAAAATGCCGCCACAGGTGAGTCACGCTCCGGATTTAGCTTTACGCCTGTATTTTCGGTGTAAATGTCACTTGTAATACTTTCGATATTTATATGATTGAATAGCTGTTTAAATAATGACTATTTTGGTAAACATCAGTCCTTGTTTTTGAGAACCCTCATAGAAAATTGATTTATGGGCACAGATAACTATGCTATATTATACATTTACATAAGCCTACTTTTCTCGTATTGAGTTTCCTTACATGTCACATTTTACTGTTGGCATTTCTAAATAGAATAATACTTTCCCTTTACAACTCCATGACTATCCTCCGCGTATGAAGCAACAAGATTGTAACAATCCTCGCCCAAAACCCCTTCTGGCAAACCCATTGGCCAGATGGAGTCAGGACCCGGGCCTCTAGAGCCTGGCATCCTCTTCAAAAGCCCTCATGGGGCCAGTCCTGGCGCCTATGGCGCCAGGCTCATACACCATGAAAAACAGTGTGCTTGGTAACTACTTTATTGTATTGTCAGCCAACATGGAGGCATCCACTAGTGTTTTGGGTGTGGTAGCCTAGGGATTACTTTACCTGGACTATTTTGTTGGGGCTATTTAAACCACACATGAGCAAGCCAACACGCTTCGCGTTACTTTGCAGCTTGCAACGTGACGCTCACCGTGTCGAGCTATTCCCTCGAACCTCGGAGAAGCAGAACCTGCAAGGAAACAGAAGGAACATCATTAGCAGCAGCACCTCACCTGCAGTCTTCATCTTTAAACACTTGCAGCTACTGAGAACAGCTTCCTCGAATCTGCACGCCTCCCGGACAGAACGACCTGAAAGAGGAAGATAGAGGCAACATTAAAGAAAGCAGTAGAGACATTTACAAATTACGAACTGCTCAAAAGGCTTACCTGGCTGGTCGCCTCTCGGCTGGCACCACTCCGGTCATTCCACTCGTGCTGAAGAACACTGCGAACTACAAGGAAGGAAAACACAGGTTAGCAAAGGCAAGACTTCGCAGCGCTGCGCATAGCGCTTACTTACCGCATCATAGTGCTCTTAATGTGCCATCATTTACCAGCGGGGCTCAACCAAGCCAGTTCGCCGTGTACATACCTAAGGGAGAAAAAAGAGACATTTTAAACAAAGAAAGGCATGCAGGATAGCAACAAAACTAAAGAACAGCAATAAGACCTACCTGAACAATATCAAAGGGGCCGGCGTCAGTGAAGTAACTGGACCGCACTCGCCCCATGAAAGACAACGCGCCCCTGCAAAGAAGGCAGGACGGAGAGCACGCCTAATTCTACCACAAGGCAGAATCTTCCCCGCAGACCAAATCAGGGAAAAGCTGTAAAGCATACCAGTGAGTAACCCGGCTGGGTGGCTTCCCTGTGGATATCAGGTGAGCGTAACAAAGATTCAACATCCATGTCTTGCCTGGAGTCAGCAACCACTTTGAGCGTGTATCAGGTAATCTTACCTAGCTATTCTGTTCCAGACTGATTTAATGCACAGAATTTTAGATAATGTGATCATATTTTTGCAACGTATAATTGCTTTACACAATGTTTATCGTGGTTTTATATCGATATGTACCTTTGTCCAAGTCCCAATGTGTGCATTCAATTTCCAATATTTTCATCCTTACTAATGCAAGTACTGTGTAATAGGGAGATGCTGAAGCATCCACTACAATTAGAACATCCCTCTTAGTAGATCCGGATCCAGAGGTATGGGTCTTGACAGTTCAATTGAACGAGATAATCTGATCAGATTTACATATCGTGGAATTGTTTTGCACGTTTCATTCATACTTTGCTATTGATATGTACCTTTGTCGTCTTTCCAAATTGTGTGTCCGTTTTCCAATATTTTAATCCATACTAATGCAAGTAGTGTGTTTCAGGGAGATGCTGGAGCATCCTCTACAATTACATTATACCTTGTATTTGTTCCAGAACCAGACCTTGTAGTTGTTCCGGAACCAGACCTTGTAGTTGATCCGGAGCCAGAGGAATGCGTACTGACAGTACCCTCTAATGAAAGAAAGTCGGGCTAATTATATGTGTAATGCAAATGACATATTTTAAATGGATACTCTTTTTTGTAGAGCTGTATACAAGATCCGTATATTGAACGGGAGGCACGTGGATCTGAGTCTGTGCGCCAGCTTGCTGATGGTGATGTTAGAGTAAAGAAGGTTTCAAAGAAAAGAAAGAAAAATATGGTTAGTTATAAACAGTTTATATGTTTGTCAATTGTTTTGTGCTGAGGCCTTCATTACATGCTTTTTTTAATGTAAATTGTACAACACTGTATGTTGGATTTACACTGAACATCCCTTTTCCTATCTGTCCTGTAGTTGCCCGATGGAGAACGGACTATGCAGACACAGACAGCGATACAAATGACAGATGCTGCTTGCCAAACTGTTTTCACCATGGAGGAACTATTAATTGAGGCGCAGCGTGTTCACACTTGAGATGCCTATGTCCAATGGACAGAAAATGAATTTATTGTGACCGGCGAATCCAGCAAAGTGTTTTTGGACCATTGCTACAATGCGCCTGCTCCGCCAGTTGAAGATGAAATTGAATTTATAGAAGATAGTTTTACATTACTTGAAGAGCACTTGACACAATGGACACCCGCCAAAAAAATGGCCCCCAAAAAACAGTCGACATTGATGTTTTCTCCTATCCATGGTCAAGTAACAGAGCTTGAAATGACAGAGACTGAATCATCAACACTACTGACAGACGAACTAGACAAAGATAGCAACTATAGTATCTCCAGTTTGGCTGATATGTTGTAACGCTCACCTGGTATCCACGGGGACGTCACTCAGCCTGTTCTGACCTCTTACGACCTCAAACCCTTCCCTGGAGTCTACTCGACTGGAGACTGGGCCTGAAACACAGGATTGGTAGAGTTTAACTCCCTATTGTCTCTGTGTGCTTGAACCTCTTCTTCCCCACAGCTCACCTTGTTTTCTTGGAAAGTGTGCTCTCCATCCTGCTTTCAGCGCAGGGGCACGTTGATTGATGCAGGCTCGTTGCTGCCTAGTTACTTCACTGGCAAAAGTCTGACAGGTAAGTATAATGAGTCTTTTGAACAGTTCTCTAACTTCGTTCCTTTCCTTCCTTAGATGATGGCCGGCATCCGGGGATGGCGATGTGCTGCTGAGATGAGTAACGCTGAAGGTGAGTGAAAGCGCGATGCGGCCCTTTCGTATTTGTATTGAACTGAGTTCTTTTTCTGTGTCTTTTAGGTGCCGCGACGTTTTCAGCGTGGATGCCGGTTATGAAGAAGAAATGCGGCGAGTAAGCGCGGTATGCGGCGCCTCTAGATGTTTCCACGCTAACCTGGAGTGTCTTTTCCCTCTTGCAGATGGATGAGAAGTTCCGGAGACCGAGTTCCCCCAGAGCAGCTGGGATTCAGGTAAGCGTTTGAAGCTCGTACAGTCTTCAAAAATAAGGGAAGATTTGCTGAATGCTTACTAATGCCTTTTTTCTGTTCTTTTCCCTTTTCCTTAGGAAGCAGCGTGCCGGGATGGGAATGACACCTCCGAAGATGCCCGCTGAACAGAAGGAGCGATGAATGATGGGCAGAAGCGCCACAAGGTAAGGCTGTTCCTAACGGTGTTCTTGTTCTTGCAGGAGCTGAGCGCAGAAGTAAGATTCAGGCCTACTGGAGACCGATCCGAACACGGTGAGTGTCACGCTGCAGGTTCGGAAAACACAAAGCATGTTTCTCAGCCTGGGCGTGGCTTAAATAGTCTCTGGGTATCCCAGGTGTCTCTGGGCTGAACCACACCCAAAAGACTAGACTGCACATGCAGTTCTGGGAACCGAAATAGGTGGCGGCATCCATCTTGTCCCCATCAATGCATACAAGTCCAATCCCCAATGTTATCCTATGGGAGTGAGTGAGTCTGATGCTACAAGCGCCAAGTCTGACTCCAAGTGGGTCTTTGGAGGGATGGAGAGGCCCTTGAGGGCCATGTAGGTGATCGTGGCCTGGCTCCAGCCTGACATCTTGGAGGGTGGGGACATGATGGGCAGGAATCATGACATCTGTCCACAACGGTTCAGTCCAAAACAACAGTGTTGCCGGATGACCGTCTAATAAAAGAGGCCAAATACATAGTATTCGACAGCAGCTTGATGGAGATTATAAAGATGCTGAAATGTGTGCATTCAGTGGGAGGGGAAGTATGTGGGAAGCCATTGGTGAACGTGACTCGCCTAACACAAGGCAGTAACCTCAAAATACATGCCACTGTGTGAAAAGTTACATAAAACATTTTCATGGTCCGCTCAACCGAAGCTGAGGAAAAGGACAGCTGGCAATCTACTGTGTGCAGCAGCTTTACTATTCAGTGGCTCTAGTTCACGAAGTTATCCAGTTTCTTTCAGTTTGTGGAACTCCATTTCTTTTCGAAAACGCAATACTACAAATACCAACGTGATTATCTATTCCCTGCCATTAGCGAAGCTTGGAAAATTGAACAATTGGCTTTTCAAAGTACATTCTCCGAAAAACGGTTCAGGCTAGCCGGTGATGGACAGTGTGACATCCCCAGATTTTCTGCTAAGTACTGCACTTACCATTTTCAGGATATGGAAAGTACGAAAATTGTGAGTTCGGTGGTCGTGCAGGTGTCCCAATGTAAATCCTCAGTGGCCATGGAGAAACTTGGATCTACAATCGAGGGGAATGCAAATCGACCTCATAGCCACGGACAGACACGTTTCAATAGCCAAGACAATGAGAGAGCAGTATCCAAATATTAAACATCAATTTGATGTATGGCATGCTGCCAAATCAATCAATAAAAAAATATTGGCTGCAGGGAAAAAAAAAAGGTTTGGAAACTGTTTCACAATGGCCCCAGTCTTTCAGCAACCATCTTTGGTGGAGCTCCAAAACATGTGATGGGTCTTTGGAAATTCTACCGGAAAAATGGCGGTCACTAATGCACCACTGTTCCAACGTTTACCACTGGACAGAAAACCAACATTTCCACCAATGTGAACATGGCCCTTTGTCCCCAGAGCAGGCACGGAAGAAGAAGTGGTTGATTCCATCTTCGCCTCCACACAAAGCACTTGAGACGATTGTGTTTGATAAAACTCTATCAAGAGATCTGAAGGGACTCACAGAATTCTGTCACACAGGAGATTTGGAGGTGTTCCACAATATGTGCCTAAAGTACAGGCCAAAGAGATTGCATTTCAGCATCCAAGGGATGAAATCTAGGACTTTACTAGCGGTATTAGCGCATAACGAGAATGTAGGCCGTGAACAATCTAGGACTGCAGGAAACTTGGGGATGCTTCGCTACAATATGGCCTTTACGAAAATAAGCAAAAAATTGGTTCTCAAACCAGTATATGAAGGAATGGAATTTGATTTTGTGAAATATCTTGTTATTAATGTCGTAGAGATGCATACTCATGGAATTGCGCAGAAATCTGTTGAGAGCAGACATACATTGCCACAAAACATTTCCAACGTGCCCTGTCCACCCAAAGCAGAGCTGGTTGAAAAGTTCAAATCCCGGTACAAATGATTACCATCTGTTTTTATTTTTGCCAACATTTTTTTTATAAAGTGCCCAAATAAAGTATGCAATTTCTCTTTTGAAATCTATCCTCTTAGTCCGTTTTTTAAACAAATAGTACACTTATTACGATTGCTTTCACATTTCACAGTTTAGTCGAGCTACTGTGGGACCTTCGTTTTTCGTGTTAATGACCAATGGATGACAGTGTGTTTGAATCTTTGGGTTTTGGCAGTTGCCTTTCCATAAAGTTCCACAAACAGCTGAATATCTGCTCGTCACACAAAAGGGGTTAGACCTAGGCTACATAACATACTAGGCACGCAAGAAGTACTGACTGTAAAAACATGCCACGGGATAGGAGGCCATGAGATAAGCAGAGGTGGGCCTATCACTAGACACACTTTGACTCAGTTTTTGTGTTACATCGACTATAATTTTGGAGTAGGGGGCATTCTGTCATTGGCAAGTTTCCCCTACCACTCAGCAGCGCTACGAACAATGAGCAGTGACAGCGCCCAATTTTTTCCTCCAGGGCCTGTGCTTCAAAATTCATGTTCTCATGGATGCGTTGACACGGGATGTTGCAAAGTAAGAATGTATGTTCATTGTGAGTGAAAGTCAACAGCTTTGAATTTTTGCTTGGGAGCTGGGAAGCCCACGCGTCCTGCACACAGTATAAGGTTCTATTGTTTTTTTACCTTGAGAGACAGGGACCATTCCGAAAAGGATTTAATTGAAGGTGGGGTGTAATAACGTATGATATGATAAGGTTGTCCATTCCAAAACTGGACCTAGTTACATGTAAATTCAGTTTATATGAAAAATCGTTGACATGAATGGAGGAGTCTGCATTACGGTCTGCATTACGTCAAGAGAATGGAAATGCCGAATATAATGTAAGTTTCTCTTTATACGATTTTATACCAGAAATAGTTGTAATACAAATAGCTGATCGTTATTGCTGGTTTACATTGTACTTGTTCGTTCTGTGTGGCATATTGCAATGAAGTGCTATTACAACCTTTGTGTGCTAGGCTATCTACCGGGCACATGTACACCACAATTGGATTCCCCCTGGTTCTACACTAATAAATCATTACATTGTGCGTGCACCTTGAATTGTTGCCTCGGTTTACACATTACCTTTAGAGCTCAAAATACTCTATTGCACTATCCTTGGAAGCAAATAGCGGAGTACTTTGATATTCCACGTTGTATTCTCTCGGTTCACATTGTGTCACCTTTGCGATAATAAATAAAATGATGAATAAGAATAAAGATAGGCTACTGTGACACATTTCTATTTTTATGTTTTGCAAACAGGTACATCGTGCCATTCTGCGATTGTCATCTATTCCAGACCCCGACTGATGGATTCTTCAATCGCCAGCTGCAGCTACATATCAATCACTGGATTTACTTGACCATTTTTTGGGACAACAGACAATGGCCGATATGCACCTATGCAGTACCAGCGATTAGGAGCAACATAACAACATTTACGGTGGTCTAGTGCCAAGTTGATGCACCAGCCTTGCAATTCACTGTGCGACCAAAGTGCTTCATTTAGCCAAAACGAACACCCTGTGTACCAAAAAGGAACAGCGCGTGACTCACGATAAACATTTGCAGATTTGCGGATCGAGAGCAAAGAAAAATGTCCCATTTTGATTGAATATGTCAGACGCCGAATGTTATTGAATGTGAAATAAATATACTTTACCAATTGTACAGTCTTGCTGTTTCCTTTTAAAGTACAGTTTAATATTCCTAATAGTGACGTGCTGCGCTGTGAGACGATGTGTGTTGTTTTCCGGGTTCTGCATCATGTCACGTAGGTGACAACTGGGCACGTTTGGCTACGCTGCCCAGTAACGTCATGGAGAGAGGCGGAGAATATCAATGATTTGGTGATGTCAGGCTCAGGTACGGGGGATATGATTAAGTGCTGCAAATGCATGTTAGCCAGGGCGATGCGGCAAGTGATAAGATTATGACAAGATGGCACCCTGCTGCCTGATTTCGCTTGTGCTCAAGAGACGAAAACTCAGGTAAGGTGCATAGGAAATGTATGTACGATCGATCGACTTATGGTTAAAAACACATGGCCGAACCATAGGGACAATAATATTTCTGACCGCACCATTCCTTTAAACATATGCATGTTAGCCACGTGAGCTATAAAATACAGTTCGCCCACTCCTGCTAGTGTCACAAAGATTGCAAAATGTCCCTATGAGAAAAGCAATACATTCACACAAGAGGGAGCCCCTTGCTTAACAAAGGTGTTTCTGACTTTTGAATTAAAAGCTGTGAAAGCTGAATGAGCCATTCACAGAAGACAATGTCAGCGAACAGCGAACTCCAAAGGGGAGAGAAGGAGACAACAGACAGGATCAGGGCAATTTTAAAATCTTGGCTGGCAGCAGGCCTTGATATAAGCTCATGCCAACCCCCGTTCAGTCTACATGACCACAAGCCTATGGCAGAATCATTGATAAGCCCACACTGGACAGGTGCACTCTATGCCCCTAAGGACCACCTAAGTTACTGTTTGAAAAGAAGCTTCGGGAAGGTGTTGTAAGGGTAATGGTGAGTGTAAGAGAGGCCAATTGAGAGGAGAGCTTGGAGGCAAGAGTTAACACTTGGCTGGAGGAAGTTTATTTGGATGAGGATTGTTACCATCTGGAGAGAGTGTTATTGTGGAGATTGCAGGTAGAATATTAAAAAAGATTAGAAGGAGAATTGGCACTATCTGAAAAGATAGTTGTTGAGGAGGATGGAGGGAGAGCTATCGAGAAAGTTTGAGATCTATAATTAGGGAGGTTGACAGAAAATCAGTATCATATGGAAGCAGAGTTATTGAGGAGGTTAGAGGGAGAATTGTTCATGAGTTTAGAAGAGGAATTGGTACCCTCTAGAAAGAGTTTCTGAGGATAGTCTCTGTCATAAAGTTCAACTCGGAAGTCTGTCTTTGTCCAAAACCTATAATTGTCATCACAGCTATAGATATACAATGTGTAGGGATGTTAGCAACTAAAGAAACGGTGTTCAAAAATACATTTCTGAGCTTTTTCCAGCTCCTGGTTTGCGTTTCAGCTTCCCCTTCCCCAAGTTCAACGCAGTGCCACAAAATACCTCAGTGGTTACCTTCGCCAAGTTCAACACAGTTCACAAAGGCCTCTGCGTACCCTTCCCCAAGTTCAACACAGTTCCAAAGTCCTGGGGTTCCCTTTCCCATGAAGACAGCTTTTCTGCCTTCCAAAGTCACAGTCAATTCAACAGCTGAGCTTTCAATAATGATTACAAATTGACTTTGTATCTTTTCTTGCTTTTCAACAGTTCACATAACGTGTTAATTACTTTAATACATGTTAGACTCAACAGCTCCTGTATCTTGGCTTCCTTGGGTTCTTTCCAAGTAAGGATCACTCGGTCTAGGCGCAGTGGTCGGACCACACAGTCCACCCATTAAAGGTCACGCAACCGATAAACCTTGGCACTGTGAGTGCTACTGTGGCTAGGGGCATGAACAGACTTGTTAATATGAGAGCTCGGTGCTCGCTACCTTTGGCAAAGGATCAATTGTTTCGCTTATTTTGGGGTTTGGGCAGTGAAACTCAAAATGTTTACTTGCCATTCTTGACGCCTGTTGGGAATTTGTAAGATCGATCTGGATTGGTATTTGAGATGCTATGCCTGATTCCCCGAATCCTGGTAGTCTGCATGCACTCGCTTTACGATCTTGTTCATTGTTTAAGACATTCAGGGCTTGTTTTGTGACTTCGGCAAACAAGCATTTAACTTCAGCATTACATTTTAGAGCTTCTTTCAAAATGGATATTGATAGGTGCATTATTCGATTCTGAGAAGCCATTTCTGATATATCTCCTTCCAGTTTTATCATTTTTGCATTAAGTAATGCGATCAAGGTATTTTGCTCTTTGCAGGAATCGTTTAGCTGCTCATATGATTTTGGTAGAGGCGCCACTGCGATCGTTGTTGCTGACATTAAGATTGTTCTTAAGCTATCCACCACTTTTTCAGTCACGGTAACACCTGTTTCTACCTTTTCACAAGCTTTGTGTAGCTGGCGATAGGAGACTTTCTCCTTCCTTTTGCGTGAAGTTAAGCTCTCGGATTCGGGTTCAGTAGTAGTAGAGCTTGAAGTTATCTTGGACTGGGGGTATCTCGATACTTCGGCCTGTAATTTATAGCAGGCTTTAATAACTTGATTCCTCACAGACTCAGCACGTTTGGAGTGCTTTTGCGAGTGGCTGAACTCACTCTCAGAACTGGCATCCTTTCGTATCTTTTTCGAAAAGTCATGTTCTCGCGATTCTTGGTATCTCTGCATCACTTGGTTCTCAATAGGGATATTTGTGCTTCTCACTCGGTTCAAAACCATTAGCATATTCGCATGAGGTACTGGTTGCGATGTTTTGTCCGACCTCGTAAATGCCAGCTTTGCATTCATCTGTGACAGTTCAAAAATCACTTGATCTGCTATTGCAATAGAATTTCATCGCAATTGTGTTGTACTGTTATCAGTCTTATTTCGTTGGAAGTCCAAGGATGCAGCCGTCACCCACTGACCATCCATTGCTTTTTCATTTAACAATACATCATGCAAGCAGCTCACATCACAGTCCAAAAACATGTTTCTTTTTTCACCATCACTTTGTTCTTTCTCTTGTGATAATTGTTCTGATGTCTCAGACCTAATGAGATGAGCCAGATTGCCTTCCAACCTATTAACAGTACCCAGTGGTGAAGGGGTCGGACTTTGTGTTTTGTCGTGCGATTCGTCTTGTGCCACCAAACCCTTCGCACCAGTTGACCCTGTGGTCGCTTGGCATTTTATTACGTCACAGTCCTGAAGCTTGTGGGGTAGGGACAGCAGGGCAGGCAGGTGAATGCTACACTCCTTCAGCCTGGGGAGAGAGCTCCCAACTTCACCTCTTTGCTGTTTTTGCGAAGCCAAAGTTGCAGATACAGAAGCAATTTTCCCAGTTTTTTCAATGATCTTCCATGCCATCAATTTCAGCGTATTTATTTTCTCCTTAGGTTGCACAGCCAGCTGATTCATATTGTGCTGTGGGATATTTTCTGTGCTTTTAGAAACATCCTGTACTGTCAAGTATTTATCCTTATCCTTTGTACATAGCACGGGTTTCTAGAGTGCACTGGCAACATTTGACATTGGTTCACTTAATATATTTGATGGCCGGGGCCTCGGGTTTCTATCATCGTGTGCCTCATACCCTGCCCCTGTCCCTGTATTCTGCCCATTATCATTGAGAGTATTGGCCCCACCTACGAGTGTAATAGGACCTTTTGTCCATATCATTAAGGGCATATCCTCACTTGTGTCATCACTTGTGGTAGATGATTTGGCAGAGCCTAACACGTGATCCCTGCTTCTTTGAGCTCCGTGATCATTAACATTTTCATTCTCGTTTTCGGATTGTGAGGCACAGAGGCATGATGTACTGCAGTGCCCAGGCTGTAGGAGACACCCTTCTTTATTCGAGCTCAGGGCTTGAGGTTGGTGTTCGTGAGTGTTTGTGTGCACGTCCACAGCTTCCTCGTGGGCTACTTCCCATCCGAGTCCAAGACCGAGTTCAAAGCCGTGAACAGAAGGAGACGCAGTGCTCCCTTGCATTGCATTACAGTGGCTGCTAGCAGGCGTTGAGCTGGCTCCTTCTCCTTCTCCTTCTGCCCCCACCCTCACTCCTTCTCCTTCAGCCCCCACCCTCGCAGTATTCACATTGCCCGCATGACTCGTCGTGCTTTTACTTACTTCGGGGTTCTGAATCAGTTTGGTGCAGGCAGAGTCGGCATCCTGGGCAAGACGGGAGGAAGCAGCAGGGGAAAAAGCAGAACTCGCTTCGCTGAGGTGTGGGCGGAGCCTTTTCCCAGCCATAGTCTCCGAGCTCTCTGCTCGTCGTAATTGCGCTCTAGTTAGCGGGATACCAGTCTTTCCCACCATGTCCAAGGTTCCTTCCTCAGCGCCTACCACGACTCCACGGCACCCAAGGAACACAAGAAACACACTCCTGCCACACTCCGCGATGCTCCGCGTCTGGCAGGGGTTTTTGGCAAAAATGCACCGCCTTTCTCAATGGAGCTGGAAAAAACACTGAAGTCGTGTAGAGGTCTGCACAAGAAACACACTCCTGCCACACACCACAACGCTCTTCATCTGGCAGGAGTTTTTGGCAAAAATGCTCCGCCTTTCTCAATGGAGCTGGAAAAAACACTGAAGTCGTGTAGAGGTCTGCAAAAGAAACACACTCCTGCCACACTCCGCGACGCGCTGCGTCTGGCAGGGGTTTTTGGCAAAAATGCTGCGCCTTTCTCAATGGAGCTGGAAAAAACAGTGAAGTTGTGTAGAGGTCTGCACAAGAAACACACTCCTGCCACACTCCGACATTTATAGTGAGTCATACTCTCACAGAGTTGGCCACTTTAATCCACAATCTGCATACCACAAAAATCCACTTCTTCATATCCAATAGTAGCAGAGATGCCACAAAATTCAGTATAAACCAATGAATGGCTCCAAGAATCTCCCACCATCTACACACTCTGCTTCTTCATAGCCATAGCCATCTTCACTACACACAACAAAGAAACGACTTGATATCCTGTCTTCCTGTACACTTCAACTCCTCCTCCACAACCAGAAAATCTGATTGGCTAGACCCCAATTGTCTCTTTCTATACCAGACATCCAAAAAGACCTGGATGGCAGGTTCTGGTCCACAGACTACTGCAGTGCCGCAGACTCGTCGGCACCTGCACATCTTTTTATTACCTATAAAAACAGCTCCATATCAACTTTATTCCACCCCTCTTTCCAGGCCCTCTTTAGTCCACCAAGTAATCCCAAATGTGTTTTCCACACTTTTTCCTCACTGAGTTATCCGGGGACACCAGCGGCTGTCTCCGGAACCATCATGGCGACCGTTCCAAAAAATATGATGCAGCTCATGTTTTTGAACATCCAATCAGTGGGCGCGCACGATGTCAGCGAACATCATGCCGCCCATGATTGGTCCAGAGTTGTCTGTGGACCTCGAATCAGGAATTTCTTTTGACCTACTTGTTGACAGTTTTTTTTAAAACTACGGACAGATTTACACCAAATGTATAAAAGCACACTTTCGGGACCAAGCCCCCGCTCCTAGCACACATTAAAATTCCATGGCATCTGTGTGGATTTCTACACATTTTCTGACCCCCCCCTATAACTTTGCCCCTCCCCCCCTTGAACGAAACTGCACCAAACTTTACAAAATCATTCACAGGGGGCCATATGCTTTATTTGCAAAGTTTGGTGGGGATTCCTCTGGGGTGGGGGTACATTTATAAGCAGTCCAAAATGTGCTATTTCTATGAGTTGAGAAACATAACCATAACTACAGGGCCACTACTGCAGGAGGGGCAAAGTTATTAGGGGGGTCTCAGGCCCTGTAATGTCTTTCTCGTTTTGCACTATCAACGACACCATAGAAGGGGATGGACCCATACTTGGATGCTTTACGCAAACAAAAGAGGTGATGACTGGAAGGTTTGAAATTTATCCTAACTTCCTGCATTGCTCTTGGCATTCCTCCAAACCATCGTTCTTCACCTGCCAAGCTATTACAAAAGGGGAAATACCATATAAAAATCAGGCTTCGTAGTACCACAAAAGGAAAAGTCTAGCCCAAACTGCTTGGTCACATCCACAAACATGTTTCGGCCTTGTTGGGCCTCATCAGTGAGGGGTAGTTTGGGTCGCTAGGCCCAACAGGCACGGGACCCACATCTGGGAATACCTATCCCACTTGGGGTGTCGTATGCAAAACAAAAGAGGTGATGGCGGGAAGGTTTGTAATTAATCCAAATCTCTGGCAATGATCTCGGCAACCCTCCGGACCATCGTTCTTCACTTGCCAAGCCATTACAGACGGGGAAAGACTATATGCAAATCAGGCTTGGTCTAGCCCAAATTGCTTGGTCACGTTCCTGCTGCATAAGACCACAAACAGGTTTCACCCTTGTTGGGCCTCATCAGTGAGGAGTAGCTTTGGTCTTTAGGCCCAGCAGGCATGGGACGCATGTCTGAACATAACCGTCCAACTCGGGGTGACTTACGCAAAACAAAAGAGGTGATTGCGGGAAGGTTTGGAATTAATCCTAACCTCTGGCATTGCTTGGGGCAACCCTCCAGACCATCGTTGAACCAGGAATCAGGACCACTGTGTGAACCAAAGCTGTGCATTTGCTGCCCTATCCCTTTCTATCTGGAGGACCTTCACTGAACAGTCAGATCACAGGAGACTTGTGTGCCATCTCTAGAATGAACCACCTCAGTGATATTCTGGACCTGCGGACAGAGTACAAAGGGGTCTCTACTCACACCTTTGAGCTTGCGTTTGTTTAGGAACATCATAGGGTGAAACTAAAGTAGACACTGTAGTGAGGACTGTACCCAGGCTGACGCCATGCTTGATGGCACTGAGACTGACCCCTAACATTTACTTTTCTGCAGCTGTGTAGGTCCCTGGGATAACTTTTCCAATTGCCAGACCTTTGATACCACAGACCTCCACAAGCCCCACATTTTCTGTCTATATTCCTGCTCTCAATTTTTTATTAGATTTTTTGTTGAGAAGCAGAAGGAGGGTGATGTTGAAGCATGGACAGGAGCAGAGTGTGGAGAGATCTTGTACCATGTCCAAAAGCATCACCAACACCACTGCCATCTCCTTTCCGAAACACGCTCAGGTTTCACCAGCTCCTTTCGCCTTCACCATCCCTTTGGAACCAATTGTGACCATCCCTTTCCCTGCTTGATCTCACACAACATCTATCCCCGCCATGTAGCTACCAGAAACATTAATGTTGCTTCCCTTGCCTGATTACATGCAAAGATTTCAAAAGAGAATGAGGAAGTGATTAATAATATTGGTATGCACTGCCCACGCGATATGCTCCATATGCTGTTTGACCACTGTGGACATACCCAGTGATATTCATCTCACTGCAAATTTGCACCAATTTAAATCATGCTTAAAAGACCATTGTCTGTCTTTAGCTTTCCCTTTTGATCATTAGATCTGTCTCTTCTTGAAGAACAGTAACTGGTAAGTGATATTTGATGGTTTAGGCAAAAGGTCAGGCCTTCCTATTTATCTACGACCCACCATTCTTGCCTTTGTGTACACATGATTTGAGTGGGAGCACACCCAAATGTGTGCAAATACAATACATTTATTATTTTGAATGCAAAGGGGGAACAGGGCCTACCCCACTGCACTCCTACATAGTGCCCTAGAACAATGTCTGGTCCAGCAGCAGTTGTCAAACCCTCTGTGCCCCATACACCAATCCCCTTTTAGCGCTGCAGGCAAGTGGCCGGTCCTCTGGAAGTCTGCAGCCTTTCCCTCTACCCCCACAACCCTTTTCCACTTGGTCCCCCAGACCAGTGGCTGGTCCTCTGGCAGCCATGAATCTTCCCCTCTTCGGCTCACTCCTTCAGTTTCACTGTACATTAGGTAACTCTAGGTGCATCTACTTCATAGACGTTCCCGTAATGTGCAGCATTTGTTACAGCTCCTACAATAAAGCGTCTGACAACAGTTATAGTAGACTCTTCCTAATTATGTGTGTAGTAAAAATATTGAGTAACATAAACTAACATAATGGTAAAAGCATTCTGAGGAGGGAAATATTGATAGCTGTGCTATTGCACTTCACAACCACGGGCAGCACTTTCTAATTCTGTTTTCCATCATTGCACTTGGTTCTGGGGTCAGAATCTTCACATTCAGGACAGCACAGGGTCAGAATAGCACACTCTTCACCTCCTCTGGAGTCCTTTGGACTGGTTTTCCTCCTCCACATTCAGTTTCTGTATCAGGGCCATGCCTCTCACTTCCAGCACACCAGGAAGAGTCCAGGAAAGTGTTGACTCACAAATCAAGCAGTCTCTGGAGGATAGCTCAGGGGCAATGTGCTTGCCCCCGAAAGCAAGACGACACAGAGCAAGACAGATTCGATCCCTGGGTCCGGGTTTAGAAACCTCTGGGTATTACCCATGTTATAAATAACCTATCATATCATATCATCTGTAGGGTGGAAGAGTGTTGCACATCAGCCAGGTCTACACAACAATGACCTCTACTGTAAACTGAACGTATCGACATAGCAGCAAGACACTGGGGCAGCAGATCCAATAATTCTTCTTGATCTTTGACTGTTTGCCTCTATGAAACTCAGGGGGAATCACATGCATCTCTGTATATAACTCAACCCAAGCACCCTGAAACTGACCTCTGGGCACATACCACTTCACAGCATATGAGATCTGTCTGAGGCTTTCCAACTAGAATTTTAGAGCAACATATGCAACTCATGATTCTAGCAGAGTTAACCCAACCAGCGGGATGACTTTAGAGATGGCCCTCACTCTAGGGAATTTATGGCAGAGTAAGTTATGGGGTTAAGAGGCATAGCAGCCAGCTTCCAGCAAAATGCCCTGCATGTGTTCCCCTTTTAGAACTTGCATCATCTGATAAGTGCTTCACACAGTGACCGATTGTTTCGCAGTAACATTTCTCAGATATGTGGAAGATTATTCTGATTTTTTTGATGGAGTGGGTACCTGCAGAATAGTAAGGTACTAACAAGTTGCTACACTATTTACCATTTAAGCAATAAGCCCCGAGCAGGAAGGGCATTACCACTTCAGGTAATTTGCTGGGGCCCATAGTTACAAGCCTGAGTGAAGCAAGGGCCTTAATGAAGTTCCCAGGGCATTACCTGAAGTGGTAATTCCCCCCTGCGATGGGCTTATTGCTATTTGTAACCCGGCCCATAAGACTGGGGTACTTAAAGCATTTTTTTTCTGTTGTGAAAAGGTCCAGCGTTTCACAACAGAACATTTTTAAAAAGTTACAAAAATGGCCCCCCGGGAAGCGATACCAAAGTCACTTCTCCCTTTCCATAGCAGACATTCAAAAATAAGGAAAATGTAAACAGAAAATATGGCCCCCATGGAAAGTATAGAAGGGACTACACATAGTCCCTTTTTCCTTTCCATGGTGGCCTGTCGCAGATCGGGAGCGTTGGAGAGAGAAGTATTTTCAGCATGTCCGCTCCCGAAAAGCAGGTAAGTGTGGGGGGAAGGGAGGGAGGGAATGGGAATGTGGGAAGAGAGGGAAGAGGGGAGGGTGAAGATGGTGGCCGCCAGCCACGAGGAGGCTCAGGGCAGCGGGATTACCGTTTGGTAATGTCTGTTTGCTGAGCCTCCCCATTGGCTGTGAGGCTGCCACACCCCCTCGCCAGGTACTAATGACTTTTGGGGCCAATGCTTTGTGTTTGACACTTTGCATGTATTTTTAATATGTTACATGTACCACTCCCTGGTGAGACACAGGGATAGTGCTTAGAAGACAGAAGAAATTGAACATGTATTTATACAGCTATTTTGTCTGAAAGGAAAGAATGTGGAGTAAAGACAAACATATTGGAATGTAACCCAGGTAAAGACGGTAAGCAAGCCATGTAAATATGAGTTGGTGTATAAACTATTTGATAGTTAAAATAATGAAATAATTTCAAAGTGAATTGTTTGCTTATACATTCATAATAGATTTGCAGTTTTCCTGCATGTGGTACTGGTTTGAGTGGAGGCACTTGATGTGCGGCCTTTAAAAAGTCGAACTATCACATAGAACTAAGTAGAGACATGACTTTCGGGAAAGTCAGATTTTGGTTGAGTGGAACTCTTAATCAAGCCCTTTGTGTATAGTTTTATGTATACAAGAAAACACATGTGAAGGGTCAAACGCAAAGTTATAATAAGTTTAGGGTCAACCATCTACCACCTGCGCATTACCCACAGCTCAATATTGTCATTTAACAGGTGAAGTGCTTCTGCTAATTCATTCTCCTTTAGATCTTGTGTGTTTAAAGGTTGCTATCGCCATGGCCCATGGTAATGAGCGAGGCTGTTTGGTCTCCTCCTTGGGGGTGATTTCTGGTTTCACCTCATGCTGATACGTTCAGAGGCTGTCTTTTGGGCTTGCTGCTTTGGCGTCCCAGAAAATGTCTGAGTTCACTGTACAGAGGCAAAGGACTTACTTTCTGAAGCTTCGTCGTCGGCCACTGCCCAAGCCACGAGGGTGAGGAAGAGCAGGATCTTCATGTCGATGGATGACCCGGCACAGGCTCTGTGTCTATATCTGCCACGCAGAGGAACTCAGCTCCTTCCACTCGTGGTGAGGACCATACCTCCCACTACTTATAGGACTCCGGTGAAAGCGAGACGATAAAGGAGTAGGGCAAGGCACGCACATCGATTATTGGGATTATTGCAGGCCGGCCAATCTAAACAGCAAGCAAAGTGTGCTCATTGTTCATGGTGGTGCCCGTGACCTTTGCATCAGATACTGTAGTGGAGGCCGCATCAGATACAAACACAATCTTTCATTGTGGAATCTTTTCATATGTGTTTTACTTCGACATTTCTGCTTACAATAGGGCATTGAAGCTAGTTTGTTCTTGCAAAATGTGGGTAGTTACACCAAATCATTTCAAATAATATTTAGTGACTCTGAATCTATAAATCAACTAGAAAAGAAAAAGAAAACCCATTAAAAAGAATACATTACCTAGAAACCCAGCATCTCTAGGTGTACACATAAATCAAGGAATCTGAAATGTGTAACCATGGGTCTGCCAACTTTCGATCCCCAGATGTTTTGCACTACAACTCCTATCAGCCCCAGTCAGTATAGTCCAAGGCTCTGCAACCTGCAGCCATTCAGATGTTCTGGACTACAACTCCCATGATCTGTAAACATGAATTATGCTGGCTAGGGCTGATAGGAGTTGTAGTCCAAATCATCTGGAGAGCCACAGGTTGCAGACACCAACTTAACCCACAATTAGACAGAATGTGCTCATTCAGATTACCCTTTCCCCCCTTTGCGCATTTGCGCACATAAGGGTGCATTTCTGCACATTTAAATGTGCATAATGGATTCACAAATGGGAGGCGCTGTCAAATGCAAAGAAATGATGGTCATACGCTTACGACTGTTGACTTTGAGGTTATGTGGTTACTGGGAGCAGCCGGTCATGAAAATAGTGTCATGAGTGCTTTCCCTATAGTAATGTATTCAAGGGTGTTGGACAGTGCATCTTTGGGCTATTGTCCAGCCGCTCCTGAAAGAGACAGGTCAGCTTTGAGCACAAATGTAAATAGCACATTCTCTGGCTTTTTTAAATTTGTGATCATTTTTTGAGACTTTGCAGCTATGTGACACTTCCTGCACAAACACAGCCACTTTGACATCCATTTGTGCACATTCCTCTTCTTATTGTAATGAGTAACTTGAAGCTGGACCAGCAGGGACAGGATTTTTAGATAAGGGGAGAAAAATAATTCTCAAAGAGTTGCAGGCACCTGTGTAAGTTACAGTTTGCTGGGTGTTCATCAATACATTGCCCCCACCCTCCGCCCCCGGAACCAGTCCTAAACACTGGACGTGGTCTATATATTAGCCACCACAATTTGACAGACCGCGATACCGCAGCAAAAAAAGAAAATACATAATCGGGGGCTCTAAGAGTGTTCCTGTTAGGGAAAATAAGGATGGGGTTGATGGAGTGTCCCCCTTGAAAGAGCACCCCCTGCAACCTCATACCAAAGCACACAATGGACAGTTCCATTTAAGCCAGAAAGTCAGCTTGCACAGGAGAAATGCAAAACAAAAGTAAAGGGGGGGGCATCAGAGATGGTGAGTGACAGAAAAGGCCCTGAGGGTAGGAAGCTGACAGTCAGAAGGGAAGGGGCAGGTGGGAGAAGAAGCAGGGAGCTGGGGATCATTTTCTGCCGAAAAGCATTCCACAGAAACATGGCCCAGATACTGAAAAACAAAACACCTTATGGATCGCGCAGTTTTGCAGATTTGGTAATAATGTGACATGGTTGCTTCAATACACACACACCTACACATGTCCTACATATGTAACTTATTTTATGAATGTTGATGATCTAACGAGATGTGTGAATGATAGCACCCTGTGAATGTGTGGGCCATAGCTTTTTGCCAGGGATAAGTCTATGGGCCTCAGCCGGTCCGGAAAGAAGGGTGGTGGTAAATCCGCCACCACCGTTCTTTCCGGACCGGCTGATTAGGAGTCCTGCAGGTGGGAGGTGTCACTCCCACCTGGTCTGACCTGGCGGGTTTAACACCACCCGCCTGCAGGCGGACATGGAAACACTGACTCTGTCATAGACGTGGCCAGTGTGTACATGGTCCCGATTCCCATAGAGTCCTATGGGGCTCCATGGGAATGGGGATTTACACAATGCTGCCTCCGGAATTCCTAGGTCACTGGGGTCGTAATGCCCTGGGAATCATGGAGGCAGAATGGTAATACGAGTTTGGCAGTAACCTGCCGGTTTTTCCGGCTCGGTTACCGTCGGACTCCTAATGAGGCCCAATGTGTCTTTTGGTGAACGTTATCTGATTTAATAGCTTGGAGTATATGTTTTTGGGTACTTTGAGACAGTTACCCAACCATGAGCTGAAGTTGGAGATTGCTTTTAGAGTTTGGCTTATGGGATTGGCCGGGGGGGTCCATTGGAGGAAGCAATAACGAATCTCCATATCTTTGAGGGCAATTCTCAAGCATTCTCAAGACTTGCAGAACTTCTATCTTTTCATTTCGACCAACATTGCATGGTTGGACACCTAAAACCATTTTGAATGGATTGTGTCCTCCCACGTATTCCTTATCTTTGATATCTTAGTCCCAGCTTGCTGGCCTCTGAATTGTTTTTTCAGTAGAGGGCGCTGCGCGTCAATGCCCTCGAGTCGATGTCCCTCGACGGCCACCATATCGGCGCCAACGTCATCATGGGTATATATAGTCGTGCGCAATGTCCGTTGCTCAGTTTTGTTTTTCCGCGCTTCGTAAGCCTCAGAGACGCAACGCTCGGTTCCTCAGAGAATTAGAAAAACTTTCAATTTTCGACAAGAAAACATCGAAATCCTTGACTTATGTGGCATCTTTGTCGGCTCCATCAACAGCCCGATCAGGTTTTAAAAAATGCTGTTATTGCGGGATTAAGATGTCCCTGACTGAACCTCACAGGGTCGGTCTATGGAGCCTGGGCTCAGAGCACCCATGTTCAGAATATGAGGAATGCCTGTCTATGATGACGAAAGCCTTGAGGGAGCGCAGGGAGAAGCTGTAAAGAGGTAAGGCAGTTAAATCTGTTACCCCTTCTAAATTAACATCTGATGAGTCGAGACCGTCGTCTCCTCTTGAAAGAGGAAGCACTCCCGTTCGAGGTCTCAGAGTGGATCTCACCACTCCTCCGCTTTGAGGCGCAATAAGAAGCGGTGCCAAAGATGGCCGTCATCTTCGGGCTCTAGCTCTCCTGAAAACATTTCTTGCCCCACCAAATACAGCTCTCAGGCTGAGTTGGTGGATTTAAGACTAAAAATGCTTAGGGTCTTTGAGAATGCGGCCTTGCCCCCCTCAGAGACGCCTAGAGGCAATGCCCAGGGTAGAAAGCCTGATAGGCACAAAAGCCATGAGTCATCGACCTCGGCGAAGCATACTCCTCGAGAGCGTCATGTACCCTCGAGTAGAGAGAAAGCCTCTGCGACGCATAAGGCGTCGACGCCCCCTTCGAAGTCAAAGACTGCGTCATCGACGCCTTCAACAACTTCGTCGAGGGAAAGTCTATCGAAGCCTCGAACATCCACTTCTTCAACGCTTGCACCCGAGGTGTCGAAGTCTCCTTCGAAATCTTTTAAACCGGTGTCGACTCCAACGGCGACATCAAAGAAAATTCACAATCTCTAGACAACATCAACATCGACCTCCAGTATTTCGATGGCTTTCACTATTAGGTCGAGACCTTTCACATCTACCTCGACGACTTTGAGTTTTTCTCGACCAGTGATGACTAGTGTAGCTCCCACGTCACATGAAAGAAGTTACATACCTCTCCCATGCTCTGATCATTTCAGATCCTTATATTCAATATATGAAGAAGGTGAGGATTCAGATGCAGAGAGACCTTCTGGTCTAGAACCCACAAGACCTTCTCTACCTTACGAGTTTGTACCAGAGGAAGTCAGATTAAAGGATCTACATAATTCCATGCAGAATGCCAGTTGTATTGACACCTCTCCAGAGGTAGATTTCAGTAAACCAGAGCCTGGTGACCATGCAGAAGGAGGCTACAGTCTCCTCATGAACAGGGTAATGGAATATATGGGGTGGGCAAGACCCACACCCACTTTTGATCAAGATGACTTAATGGACATCTTAGAGAATGGACCTCAGTAAGACCCTGTAGCACCCTTCCATGTGGCATTACAAACAAAGGTATCCACAAATTGTGAGACTCCAGAAGTATTTCCTGCAGTCAACAAAAACACTCTCTGCAAAATAAAGGGCATCGGCAGCAGACCCTCCTTACTTATCTAAATAACTGACTCCAGAGAGTCTAGTAGTACAAGCTGCAACCTCATCAGGCAGACAATCAGCATGAACTACAATTCAACAGGATAGGGATGACAAAGAATTGGACACCATGGCCAAGAAGGTTTTCTCGGCATGCAGCATGGCTCTTAAGTCGGCTAATGCCACATGCACGCTGGCAAGATTCACCCACACCCTTTGGGAGTGCGCTTCTATGGCGGCTGATCACCTCCCTGAAGGGGAGGAGAGATAAGGTTTCCTGAATATTATCAAGGACGGGAGAGATGCGATGTGTGAGTCTCTCCAAACTGGTCTCAACTCTGTTGACTGCATCAGCAGAGCCATGACGGAGAGTATTACAATCCACAGATTTGCGTGGTTGCAGAAATCTGGTTTTGCTCCTGACGTGCAATCCAGACTTCTGAATATGCTCTTTGACGGCACCCATTTATTCGGAAAGAAAGCCGATGATAGTTTGGAGAAGTTGCAAACTTCAAAAGCAGCAGCCAAATCCCTTGGAGCTGTGATTCGACATACTCCAAACCGCCCCAAAGACATGCCCTGGAGGGGTAAGTCCTTTCACATTTACTCTGCATTCGGAAAAGGCAGAGGACAGCCAGCTCAAAGGGGCCAGAGATGATTCATCCGTGGTGGACGGAGCAAAGGTACCAAGTCTGCATCAGCAGGAGCTGCTTAACCCTCAGCCTCTGCTTCAGCCTCCTCAAAACCCTTCTGAGGTCCTACTTCACAAGACACCAGTAGGGGGGAGGTTGACTCAGCATCTGACAGAATGACAGGCTATTACTTCAGATGCTTGGGCACTGGAAACAATTGTTGAAGGTTAATGCCTGCCTTTCCTACACATACCTCAGAGTCATCCACCAGGGAACAACTCTTTGATGTTTCCAGACCCGCTCCTTATTCAGGAGATTATGGACCTGCTAAAGAAAGGTGCTATAGAACTGCTACCTGCAGTGAAGAGGAACAGGGTTGGTATTCCCCATATTTCCTAATTCTGAAAAAGGACGGAGGAATGAGACCCATCTTGTATTTAAGAGAATTAAACAAATTCCTCAGGAAGGACAAGTTCAAGATGGTAACCCTTTCTCAGATCCTTCAGGCCCTCCAACTTCAGGATTGGTTGGTATCTCTGGACCTTCAGGATGCTTACTTTCATGTGCCAATCCATCACAAGCACAGAAAGTACCTGAGGTTCACCGTTGGCAGCTCTCACTATCAGTTTTGGGTTCTGCCATTTGGGCTGACCTCTCCGCCCCAAGGGTTTTCACCAAGCTAATGGCGATCGTGGCAGAAAGTCTCAGGAGGGGAGGGATTCATGTCTACCCCTACCTAGACGACTGCTTGATCAGTGCAATTTCCACAGAACAGGCTCAAAATCATCTAGATTATGTTTCTGGGCTTATCCCTCAACTTCAAGAAGTCCCATATGATACCATCACAGAAACTCCAATTTATGGAGCAATCCTGGACACATCCCTGGGAAAAGCCTCACCACCAGAGTTGAGGGCTCGAGACATTCTACAGATGGTGACTAAATTTCAGTTTGACCAACATCTTCCAGCCTTCAATTTTTTGAGGTTGCTCGGCCTCATGGCATCCTGCATTTGAATCCTGAGAATGAGATCTCTCCAGTGGGCTCTCAGGGCCCAGTGGTCACAGTTCTCAGGAAGGATATCAGATCTCCTACAAGTCCCGAACAGAGTTGCACTGGACCTACGGTGGCCGGAGATAACAGTTGTGATGGACGCCTCACTCACGGGGTGGGGAGCTCATGCCAACTATTTGACCATCACTGGTCGTTGGTCTCCATCAGAGCCCAAACTACACATCAACCTTTAAGAGCTGAGAGCAATCAGGCTAGCACTGAAAGCTTTCCTGCCATCAGTACAGGGAAAGAATGTTCTGATAATGACGTACAACACAGTGGCAATGCACTACCTCAACAAAAGAGGAGGTGTGGGGTTACTGCCACTGTGCAGAAAGGCAATGCAGCTCTGGGTTTAGGCAATTAAGAAGGAACTTCTCTATCAGCAGTTCACCTAGCCTGAGAGAAGAACACGGTGGCGGATGCTCTGAGCAGGCCGACCACAGTCTCCCACGAGTGGGAGCTAGCTCAAGAAGTCCTTCAAGAGATCTTCAACCTTTGGGGAACCCCTCAAGTGGATCTGTTCGCGACCAAGGCCAACAGGAAGTGCAAACTCTACTGCTCAAGGGGAATTTCCCCCAAAAGTAGCTCTAGGAGACGCGTTTGCGGTTGACTGGAAATTTCCACTCCTCTACCCGTTTCCTCCAGTCCTTGCCATTCCTCACGTGATAAGGAGGTTGAGGAGGTTCAGGAAATACATGATCCTAATTACCCCAGATTGGGCCAGGAGAACGTGGTACCTGGACCTTCTGGACATGTTCATCTGTCCTCCAATTCATCTTACACAAAGAGAGAATCTTCTCTTGCAAGAGGAGGGTCTGCTTCTCCATCTGGATATCAGAACTCTCAGCCTTCAGGCATGTTTTCTGAAAGGCTGAGATACAATGATTGGGACCTCCCGGATGGCGTAATGGAGGTGTTGCTTTCGGCCAGAAGACCAGCAACAAAATCACTATACCGCTGCCGTTGGAACAAGTTCTGCTGCTGGTGTAGAGATAAGAATATCAACCCTCTTTCAACACCGATGGTGTTATCTTTCCTGCTACACTCAGCAAATCTAGGACTATAAGTCGGCACAATCAAGGGTTACCTCGCCGCGCTATCTATCGTGAAACGCACGGCTGAAGAACCCTCATATTTTAAGATGCCCTTAGTTATTCAATTTCTGAAAGGGTTGACTAATGTCTACCCCTGACTCCTTTTCAGGTTCCTCTGTGGGACTTAAACGTAGTTCTAACATTCCTAATGGGCACACCTTTTGAACCCCTACATTCCTGACCATTAAGATTTCTCACTCTGAAAACTGTGTTCCTAGTGGCTATAACTTCTGCCAGAAGAGTGAGCGAACATTAAGCTTTACCTTGCAAACTTCCACACACTATCTTCCACAAGGATAAGGTAGTTCTTCAAGTGAAGCCTCTTTTCCTTCCAAAGGTTGTGTCAGAGTTCCATATCACTCAAAAGATAACTTTATCTTCATTTTATCTTCCTCCTCACCCAGGGAAAGAGGAAGAAAGATTACATAGACTTGATCCTAAGCGTGCTTTGAGCGTGCTTTGAGCTTTTATATACAGACTTGCAAGACTAAGGAGAGCAGGCCAACTATGTGTAGGGTATGCAGGACACAAACTAGGCCTTGGCATCACAAAACATACCATCTCAAGATTGATTATTCTGACTATCCTGGAATGCTACAAATTGGCAGGGAAAGATCCCCCTCAAAATCTGAGGGCTCATTCCACCAGGGGTATTGCAGCCTCGTCAGCTCTCAAAAGGGGAGTTCCAATAAAGGATATCTGTGCAGCTGCCACATGGTATCTGCACATACCTTCACCAAATTCTATAGTCTGGAGTCCTCCACTTGCCAGGAGACCAAATTTGGAAAAGCTTTACTGCACTCTGTGCACATTTAAAACATAGTAATTTTTACTCCCGCCTCCTGGTCAATTTACTGCTTTTGAAGTCTATCAAAGATAAGGAATAATGTTCTTTTGACTGGATGTTCCTCCCATGTATTCCTTATCGCCCCTCCCATCCTTCCCTGCAGTAAAACGTCCCGTGTTGTTGCAGTATGCGCTCCCTCAAGGGTAGTAACCGTCTCATACTAGACAAAGCTGACACTCCAAAACGGAACTGAGCAACAGACGCTGCGAGCGACTATATATACCCGTGATGACGTTGGTGCTGATACGGACGCCATTGAGAGACATCGACTCGAGGGCATAGACGCGCAGCACCCTCTACTGAAAAAAAAATTCTTACGACAGAAAGTTGGAATGGAGATATCAAAGATAAGGAATTTGTGGGAGGAACATCCAGTTTAAAGAACGTTACATTTGGTAAGTAGCTTGTTCTTCTCATGCATTCCTCATGTGTTCATTGGAGTGAAGAGAATTTAAAATTTTAGATATTTTTCAACCACAATATCCCCGGTGTGCCATCTAAAAGCTTACCGCACTGAAGCTCCCCGGCTACCTTGCTGAGAATCTCTTTGTTTCCAGAGGACTACGATCCACCAAAAGTAAGGACATGTGCAGACTTGAACTCCACCGGTGCAAGAAGGAAAGAACCAGAAGACACGCCTTCTGAGTCTACATACCCAGAATCTTGCACCTCTTCCCTGCCAACACCCGACTCGCCCCCAAACTTCTACACTTCAGGAGGGAACTCCTCTTGAAGGAATAGCCTCTCTCTAACGCCTAGGCCCACACAACCTCCGTAACCTGACACTGGGTAATCTGCCCCCCTTGTTTCCTCCCCTGGTTGTTTGTAAATCCCTTGCTGCCAAATTGCCTGCCCCCCACCCATGGCTAGCACACCACTCTCTTTTATATCTGCTTCCCTGACCGTGCCCTTCCCCCTATGACTTGCAAGATGCTCTGTTGCCTCGAAAACCTAGATCATCACTCAGTCAATACAGTAACAATAATAATAATGATAATATTAATTGCCAAGACAGAAAAAGTCCATTAATACTATACAGTATTTTTATAATAAATATTCTTATTTAATTGATATGTAGTTATGCCGTAACCCTGGCACTCATTCTATATATAAATCCCCTGACTGGGTGCGAGTATTTTGTCCAAGCATAAAGCTTTCTTGTTCCAACAGTGTATAATAAACTCTATGGTTGCAAAGATACAGGGAATGCTGTCAAATTAAAAAGATCTTGAATAGTACTTTACCTGGTGCCAATACTGTAGGTGCCAATACCAGGTTTTCCCGGGACAGTCTGTGTAGGCAAGGAGTCTGCACCTCAAATAAGTGTAATGCTGGTCTCCCAAGAGACCTCTATCGGCTGTGATGGCAATGTCTGCATTCGTTTTGAATTAGTGGGAGTAGAGCTCCGCTTTTCCCAGTACTGTGGTACTGGCAGCAGGTCAACCATATTACTCCCACACATAAGTAGAGCATGCAGTGCTAATGGAGAAATAGTAAACCTGGTGGTGAACCAGGCATAGGTCCATTAGGAACCCTGGTAGACATTTCTTATCTACACAAAGAGGAAATAATCAAAACAAGGTTTTAAGTTACTTTCCCAAAGCCTGGCTTTATAAAGGGATATATAAAACCCTAATCAGTTGCCTTCCAAGCCTCTTAATCTCGACATGAAGCGATTCACCACTTTAACTGCACTGCCAATGAGGGCATGTTATGTGAAAGGTAGCTTGTAACCTTAAATCACATGTTCTCTCCAAGGGAGATCAATGCAGGTGATGCATTCTGGACTAATATTGATCAGTCTGTACTGGAGGTTGATTCGAAACTCACCAATAAAAATTATAAAAGCAATCAAAAATGAGTCTATGCCAGTCAAGAAGTAACACAATTTATTCTGGGCTCAGTTACTGCTGGGAAAGCAAAGTTCAAACAGAATTCGGAATAGAACTTCATGAAATGCGCTGTCAAAGTTACGCCCAAGATAAAAACTTGTACAATAGTCCAAACTAATTAGTATCAAAACACATTACAACATTAGGTCAATCCCCCAAATAAAGGTTATTGGCGAAGCTATGTTATTCCCCTATAGTGGGACATATATTATCCAGAAATTATTGGTTCGTGAAGATCTGACCATGACACCCTCGACCACAGCGGTGATGTCACAGTCCAACCCACGGTTCCCACATCATGGTGCCAAAACATTGAGACATTAGAAATGATCAGCAGAACTTTATTCATCTGCCGGCCGACATCTGCACAAGTTTCCCATGAGAGCGCAGTCGAACATGACACCACATGAGCCTTGAACTGTTATCACGTTGTGGACTTAATGTTGCTGCCTAGGAACTCTTTGAACCATATCCAAGGCTGTGATGTGCTGAGGGGTGATTTGAAACTACCATGGGGTATTTTGAAACTGTCAATAGACCAGTTTCCAGAACTAATATTCTGAATTATATGTTTATGACCCGGATCAGATTGATGTGTGACCAAGACTAAAAAGATGTCTTGACGCCATCCACGATTGGATGGTAGCCAACTAGCTTAAGTTAAATGGTTGGAAGACTGAGGCCTTGATTGTGGTCCCGACTGATGCAATGACAACCTGGACCTCTGAATTCTGGCTGCCTTCACTTGAACCCCTGCCATAGCCCACCATGGTGGTCTGGGACCTGGGCATCAAAATACCCACTTTGCTGACCATGGAGAACCAGATAAATTAGGTATGTGGGCTCGGCTTCCTTAAACTGAAGCAGAAAGTTCCCCCCCTTTATTCCTGAGAAATTCCATGCACAGGTAGTTGCAGCCTGCCTTAAAGGGAGCATCGACTACTGCAATGCCATTCATATGGCACAACCATTATCTCTCACTCAATGCCTTCAGGTATTGCAAAACGCTGCAGTTCGATTAGTGAAGCAGATTCCATTCAGTCAGAATGTCTCTAAGGCATGTCAATCTCTCCACTGACTCCCAGTTACAGACAGAGTCAAGTTTAAAGCCTCCTGTATAATCCACCAAGCTTTGAGTGGGAAAGGTTGTTGCGCCATTCAGAAGAAACAACAGAGCTATACCCCCTTAGATCCACTGATTGGAAAGGAGTGAATCAGTGGCAGGGCCTTCTCCATTGCAGGGCATAGTCACTGGAATTCGCTGCCACTTTGGTTGCAGTGTACCTTGTATTTCGCACTTTTCAAGCGAAATTTAAAAACCCTCCTATTCAAGTTATTCTCCACTCTCATCTCTCCGGTATCCTTCAAATGCACCATGAGGCCTTTGGTGACAGTGCACAATAGAAGGACTTGATTGATTGAATTATAAAATGGTTGTGCAATTGCTACCTTCCCATGGCACCCCTGACCACAAATGTATCGAGAGCTGTTTATTTCTTTCCAAAATAGCCTGGGAATGCATAGTTTGAAATGTGTGTAGCCTCTACCACTGCTAACTAAATTAATAAAGGAGTGCATGTGTTTTCTAGTCAACATGAGCACCCAGATCTGATAGCAATGCCTAAATCTAATTTTATATCCCATATATTTTCCTGCAGTTTAAGTCTTATTATTTATAACTTCTTTAGTTAGAACACCATCAAAAAGGGGCCTTTTCCAGCCTGATGCATAGCTCTATGCGGCCATCACTGCAGCCCGCTCCCCTTTTAGCGGGCTATTCCTGCAGCTGAAAGGTTGCACCTTTTCTCCATGCGGAACTTAAATCTCCACTACATTTGTCAACCCTTTTTATCAATTTATCAATACCTAACCCTTCCTCCCCCATCAGTCCCCATTCAGCTAATATTGTTTTGGGTATCCATACTCTTTTTAGTCTGGTCACATCACCCCATCCTCTTCCCAGTTTTCTAATGGCCCCTCTATTATTACACACCCCTGCCCATCCTATCACATGAAATCCAGAAATCTGTTTAATTTCCTAGATCCTTAGGTTGTGTTGTTACCTAATCAGTATCATAATCAGTTTTTTTGTCTTTGGTTAGAGGGTTAGTATTTTCATTTTTGTCTTCTACCCTGTCAACATTCAGGAGCAGCATGAATGTTCCTCTCTTTGGGTTAGTATAAAGTCTAAACAGGCTTTGCCAATGCAGAAGATAACGAGCATGAGGACCAATGCAGGGACAACCATTCTAAATACTCAGGAAAGTCAAGCTGGCACCCAAGTGAAAATGCCGTCCCACCAGTTATTTGATTGCACCCCACTAACTTCATTCGTCCTCTTCTAGTGGAGTGTCTGTATTTACTTATTGCCTCCTTCAAAGTACCATTTGAAGCTTCCCCATTGGGCTTGACTGTTCAGCAACTACTGCCAAACTTTGCACACACCTCTCCTTTAATAGCGGTTAAAAGGTCCAAAACAAACTTTTTTAAAGGGCCCCTAGACAAAGTGCTCTCAACTCTTCCTTTCCTGCATTCAGGGATTTAGCTTTTGAGTTGGCCATCTGCAGTAACTCGTAGCGCATCAGCTGTAGCTATACTGCGTTAGCTGCTGCCTGCCCACCCGGAATCAACAAAACTGTCGGCACTTTTCTCTTAACGGTAATTATTCAATCGTCTTTTTCTATTGAAGAGTGTTTTCACCTTGCTTTGTGGCAACCCTCTTTCCTTCAGCACAGTATACTGCTCCTTTAACAAGGGCCCCATGTTGCTGCTATTTCGGTGCACCAACCGGGCAGGGCTCTGCAGAGTGATGATTGCACAAACCCCACTCCAATCCAGTATTGCAATGTATGGGATAGTTAACTCTAACGGCTGGCTTGCCACCTCAGTGTACACAGTGACATCTGGGTCCCTATGATACGCTGCTTCTTAGGTGGCCTTGTCTGCTGCATCATTGCCCCGTGAAATAAGGTCTGTATTCTGGATGTGGGTGGTGCATTTAACCACTGCTATTAAGGAGGGGCCGGACAATGAATACATTAATCTTGCCAATGAGGCTGCATGCTGCACAAGTGTGCTATTGGACCTGCTAACCCCCTCCTTTTCCATCTGAACAATCCTGAATGTACGGTGGTGGTTATGTTTGCTGAATCAGAATAAATGGTCACCAAGCATCCCTGAGATGCTTCTAATGCTTCAATTAAGGAGTTCTGCTGCCTAAGCAGAATAATGTCTTGTGAATATTTTCAGAACAACAACCTCATATTCCACATCTATGAGGCACACTACTGCCGTGCTCATGTGTCTCTGGCCATTTACGGATAGATTGTCGATGAACCATCAATGAAAAGGACCTCCCCCTCCTCCAGTGCATCCTCCCGTGCCTGCAACAAATATCAGAACATTCATAAGTGACGCAATCATACACCTCCTCTCCTTCCTCAACAGGCATAGCAATAAACATGGCAGGGTTTACTGTGTGGCATCTTACAATGTGAATGGATGGGCTGGACAACATTATTTTATTTGTGGAGGCCCTCTCGAGTTAATGTGGATTTTGATCATTCCAGTATTGCGAATACAGCATAATCTATATATAATAACTTAGCACCCAATGGTGATTGTTGAGCTTGTCTTGACAGCAAAGGCTATAGCGGCATAAGAATGTTCACAGGTAAATTGGCCCTGCATTGCTGATTTTAGAATACCACTGTAAAATGCAAAGGACTTGTGTCCCAGGGATATTTGTTGAGCCAATACGGCAGTCATTACTTGTCCATTTGAATGTGAGAATAAACACAATTCGTTCATGTTATCAGGGGTTGTTAGTACTGGAGCATTACTTATATCATTTTACAATTCTGCAAAACTTGTCACCATGTTGCCTATCCATGTCAGTCACCCCTTCCTCTTCTGTGCTTCTTTGAGTCCGTGCAGGAGAGGTTTTCTGTTACTAGAATAGTCAAAAACCCAATCTCTACACTGGTTACAGAAAACCCAGGAATTGTTGCATGTCTTCGAATGTAGTAGGCTGTGGTGTATTTAGCACTGCAGCAGCTCTTTCTGGAGCTACTCTTTTCCCTGCTGATGGTATTATTTGTCCCAAAAACACAACCTCTTACTGGCAATATTGCATTTTCTCCTTGTCTAATTTGTATCCATTGTCTGCAAGCAATGCCAACTGTGTAATCGAATCTGCTCTGCACATATCTCCTGTGTTTCTACTTACTAGAAGATTGTCTACATACTGAATGATTGTGCTCGGTACATGTATATTGCCCAAATCCATGTGTAATACTCTGTTAAAAATACTCATGGACTCACAGTATCCCTGTGTCAAACTGGTGTGTTGAATTCTCTGCCCACAGTAGATAGATGTGGTAAAATATTGAGAATCAGAGGATAGAAAAGAATGCATTTTTCAAATCAAAGACAGTAAAATGTGTGGCCTTTTGGCATGTTGCAAAGAATTGTGGTGGGATTCAGTACAATTGGGTACTCTGCTTCCACTATGTTATTCAATGAGCGTAAATATTGTATAAACTTCCAACTTGAACCCTTTGCTTTTTTGACAGGGTATATCAACGTATTACATGGGATTCTGAGGGCTCTATAATGCCATGCCGCCATAGCGCAACAACTGTCTCGTGAATCCCTTAATCTGTTTCTCTAGACAATGGGTACTGTGGCACTCTAGATAACACTGCTCCAAACTTAATATGTACTGCTCCTATGATTTCAAGAGCCCTACATCATGAGGGTTGTCCGTCCATAAAGTGCTTGGGACCTGTAGCAGGTTTTCCTGTAAATGTGCTGCATGCTTTTAGCAATAAGTACAGAACATGGGACCTTCCTATACTGAATCATTATTTCACAGAGAACGCACATCTCCAAAATAATTTGCAATCATTGTCAGCATCTTCAAACAATTGTCCATCTGACAACCCACTCAACGGTTGAGCAGGGTCAATGCACAAAACTCTTCTCCACTCCCCCCTCTTCATCCGTCCCTATTAGCACTATTTTGTAATCCACAATCAATACCCCCTCCAAATCTAATGTGATAATAGTGATAATAGTACCTGGGATATGGTCTTGGGGCACTGCTGGTTTAAACAAAAATGCTGATAGCGCTCTGCATGGCTTGTTTTGAATGCCTGGCACCCACCTCATCAATACTGTCACAACTTACATTAACAAATGTGGGTGCATGGGTAATCCCCTAGTAGCACCATCACTGAACAATGATCTTGTTATCGCTAAGCCCCAAGCATGAAAGATTCCTGGTGTGAAACACACTACTCCTTCTTCTGAAAATGACATTTTCATGTTCAATTTGCTTAACAAATCCCTTCCCAACATATTTACCAGTGCTGCCTTTGAAAACAATAGTGGTGCCAATACCTCCTGGTTACCTACCTTAATGGGCAAGTCTTCTGTGAATGGAACCATATTTATTGCCCCAGAGAACCACTGTGGGTCATTATTTTACCTGATAAAAGGAAGCACCCTTCCTTTATGCATGATTTTGTTGCACTTGTGTCAACCATAAAAACAAATAATTTGTTTCCTATCTCCACACCTACCAGGGGTTCCTCTCCGAGTCAGCAGTGACTGACAGGACTGGGCACATCAGGGCTCTCTGTGGGCATTCCAAATCGGCATACGTGTTTGACCCTGGGAGTACAACATGGTTACCGGCCATCACACTTGCCTCTGTATATGTTTTCACTGTGCCATGCGGCAAATAATTTTTGTCCTACACTTGTGGGGCTGGCTGTTGTGTCTGCTGCTGTGCATACACTGGTGCATTATTGGACGCTGGAGGTTGCATCTGCAGGGGCACAGACACTTGATATTGATACTGGGGCTGTTGAACCTGCTGGGGCACTTGCGCAGACATTGCACCATATGAAACAATTGGAGGCATCATCACATACTACTGTTGATATGTAACTGGCACTTTCGGTCCACTAAGATACTGCTTGAATTTACAATAATTTCAATACTTTTGTTTAGTATTGAGTAGTGTCTTGGTCAAGACACAAGGCCTTTGTTTTCCTGATTTATGTGCCCATTTCCCTCTTAGCAAGTGCTGACTCCCTCTTAAACATATGCCTACAGCTTTCTACGGTCTATATTTAGAAATAGTTTTCACTCTGTTGACCATTTACGTCATAAAAGAGTCACAATTATAAACATTGAAAGCATCCAGTGTCCCTTCCAAAGATGACTGTTTCATAATCAAATCCGAATCTGAATTAAGAAACTTAATATTTGGATCCCACCACCGAATCGCATTACCTGCGCAATTAGTGGTAATTTGCTGCATGCGTGTCCCTTTACTACGTTTAATGTAAATGTGAAATCATGGTTTAAGGATACAGTGGTCACTCCAGATGTTTTTTGTAACAGTGCAGTTAGAGCAACAATCTAACAAGAAAGCATCAGCAAAAATGTAGTCTAATGTGGAAGAACTAGTGCCTCGGTGCCATGTTCATTGGGTTGTTGCCTCCCCCCACATAGCTGCATTCAAGGAGCAGACGCCTGAAGCCTCCATAGCCAAGGACCAAGTAATACCTGCTTGAGATTTGAAATCATTAGGGACGTTCAACCTGCAATTTCTCTCTTTTTGGTTCAGGATAGGATCAACCCCCTCCCAATGGTCTCCCGATGGTCTAAGTTGCAAGACTTAGTAACAGGCATACAGTGTTGTAGTTTAAATAACAAGTTCCCTTGCTTGTCTGGGGGCCAGACTGATTGTAAATCAGTATCTATGTGTTGAAGAGGGCTAGCAGATTTACGTTTTGTATAAGCACCAATCCTAGGTAGAGCGTGACTACTCAAAATAGAATTAGTTGCCAGGTTTTTTAAACCTGTTACTACATTAAGGCTCTCAAAGGATGCCAGATCTTGTAGATGGGATGGAACACTATTACAAAGCTTGTTTTTAGGAGTCATTCCTGCATCCACATATCATGTCTTCAAAGCCCTCTATGGTCTTACCCCTCTTTACCTCTCCTCCCTTCTCTCTTTCTATACTCCTTCTCATTCTCTCTGTTCTGCAGATCTCGTCCTTCTCTCTACTCCACCTCCCCCATGTGCCCTCTCCCGTTTCCGCTCCCTCCAACTTCTTGCTCCTTTCCACTGGAACCGCCTTCCTCTTCCCATCCGCTCCATCACCTCCTATCCCTTATTTCGCACTTCTCTAAAATCCTATCTCCCACCTAGCACCAATTGTTTCCTCTCTCACCAACTAACCCACCTCCACCCTCTCCTCCTACCTTCTGTCCTTCTATTAGTACTTAGCCTCATCATAAATGTAAATTGTTTGTTGTACTGTTTTCTTGTTCCTCTTGTAAAGTGCTTTGGATTAAGGCACTATATAAATTAAAATAAATACAAATAAATGCAAATGAATCAAATAAACCCACTTGAATCAAATTGAGATCCCACATCTACCTTTAGTCCAGGTTTAATCAAATAATCCCTCCCCAAAACCATCTTGGGAGCCGATGCAGGCAAAACCTTAATAGTCTGAATAGAGGAATCCATAATATCGGGTTTGTTGGAGGCCATCAACACCACCACAGGTTCCTCAATCAATGGCAACATAAGCAAGGACAGGGCGTTGTTAATATCACCCTCCTTATTCCTAGAGTTGTATAAAGGGAAAGCAGATATAGATTTCCCCGCGGGCATCAATTGTTTATGGGGCTTGTTACTGTGTGATTTTATATTGATTTCCTGAATCAATATTGATGCTGAAATACCAGGGTCACTCTCAGAATTAACCTGTCGCTTGGCTTGACCAGGCATGAAAGATAAAACCTCAACCAGCTTGCATATCTCCCTCTCCTTACTCCATTGATTCATTTCATTGCTGGCATAGGTCGCCAATCGATTGTGCATCAAGTCCACGTGGGCTGAGGGACAATCAGGGGTATCATTGCAGTCATTTGCAATGAGGGGTTGCTAATAATTATCGGATTTGTGGCAGATGATACCTTGGTCCATTTAAAATGGTGCTCTGTACTTTTAGTTCATGCCAGATGTTCCCGTACAGATTCATGAAAGAACTAAGTATCATATTAAGTGCGGACACTGTTGAACGGGTTAATCTTATTCTCTGGTCAACCTCTCTGAGAGTGTGGTGCATCGCTGCATCTTCAGAAGCCACCCCACCCTCTCAGGGAGAAGAAGGCCCCGCACTCTCATGCCTTTCATACCTCAGCACTTTAGCACCATTAACCATCAAATTTTCATTTGCAAAATTCACCATAAAATTTATCAGTTCAGTTGGAGAGCCCATAATTGATGAATCGCAAGTCTGGTGCATCACACTGAGTGGAGTATTATCATGAACCAAACTCGACTGATCTACACACACTGCAAAAGCAAATTCAATAATACTTAAAACGTGTAATTCATATTGATATTGATATTTTATTTGTAATTCCCCTGTATCAACCACGTTGTTCTTATTGCTGTTCATAATAGAATGGACTGATATTGGGACGCCTTTAACCGTAAGTACAGGTTTGTTTTGAATACTTGTTCCCAGATGCTTAGAGAAATATCAGTCTGTTATTCTTCTTCCCACAATTGGCAATTGAATGACCCCATATTTATTACTAAGCTTCTTAGGGGCAGCCCATATTGGACCCTGAATAAAATGTGTCTCATTACTCACTTCTCTGGGGGGGGGGTTGGATTACAGGATGCAAACAATAGTCACTCCGGTGTAGGATAAAAGGACTGATGTCAAACGTTCCTGATACTTCCCGACAGATTAGCTTGTTCTATCGCTGAAATGTCCACCAAAGAGAAAGTTGTCCCCAAACATTGAGGAACAAACATATTTGACTGCTCATCAGCTGCAGATTGACTCCTCAAGCCCTTCTGCATGGCTAATGATCAGAACGAAAATAACACTAGCATTCAAAATTTCCTATTTGCCAAGTTAGCGCTAACTAGGTTGCCTGGCAAGGAAAAACTCAATTTAGAGCTCAATATCCCAGCAGTAGTATGAGCTCTGAATTGCCATTGTATGAGCCGAGTCACTGGTAAGCTTCCAAGTAACCATGAGGTAACAGATTGTCTAATTCCAGCCGGAACCATTCCAGTTGGCCGAGCACGGGAATCCCAGATCAAAGGGTACTCACCCTACAGTCTCTCTGCTCCCATTATGAGCCGGGGGCCTGATCAAGTGGTCAGTTTCCAATAACCACAAGGAAGTAAAGGTAACTAGAATAGCCCAGTCAAGGAAGCCCAGATCAAAGGGTACTAGCCCAACATTCTCTCTGCTCCCGTAATGAAAAGGGACACCCTTCGCAGGCAGTTTCCAAATAACAGCTAACGTTGCAGCGAAACAACAAGTATGGTTTAAAAAATGCCTCTCACGCTGAAAGACATAATGGTCTCAAACTCACAGGTGTAGAAGACGGAAGCTGTGGAAAGCTCTGAGATATTGGAAAAAAAACGAGCTCCCATACGACCAACTGCTGCCTGATGACTGCAGACTGCTACACTTAGGACCACACTTAACGGCCTGCTTTCAGGGACGTCATTTGGGGGTCGCCAGAGGTCGCAAGAGCGACCGCTGGCGATTGGCCAGCGACCCCTGTCAATCTCTTGCGACCTCTGGCCATTGACCAATCAGAGGAGGAGGGGGCGTGGCCACAGCGTGCTGCGACGCTTGTGTTGGCCTCCATTTTATTTATTGCACGTGCGAAATCGTCTCGCTGCTGAGGCTGAGTTTGTTGTGTCCAGGCGGACCAGGCAGGCTGCAGTGCATCCACGTCGATCCATCCCTGAAGAGGAGGCCAGGCCAGTGACTTCGTTCGAGCAGGTGAGTCAGTGAGTCGAGTGGTGGTCGCCGCCGACGGCAGGCAGCACCAAATTCATTTCACTGACGTGCAAATATTTGCCGGCGGCGGCTTGCAAGCTGCCGCCGGCACATATTCGCAATGTAGTAAAATTAATTCAGTGCCGTCGTGCCGACGGCAGGCAGCACCAAATTAATTTTACTAACGTGCAAATATGTGCCGGTGGCAGCTTGCACGCTGCCGCCGGCACATATTTGCACGTTAGTAAAATTAATTTGGTGCCGACGGCAGCCGCAGCACCAAAGCGGTCTGTGCTTCGCCGTCCTCCCCAGGGCCTGAGCCACTGGCATCGCTGTGGTGCCTTGCCGCACCTCTCTCCCCCAAGCAGGAGCAGGAGGGCACTGTGATGTGGCAGGGCCAGGGCGTCTCTGTTTTTTTCTCCCCCGGAGGAGCAGCCTTTCGTTCTCCGAACAAAAAAAGAAGAAACAAAGAAATCGGGAGTCCTGATTTCTTTGTTTCTTCTTTTTATGTTTTGCATGTGCGGTGGGACCACCTGCCGCACACACCAGTAGGGGCCTTCCTTGCCGGAGGAGCCAGCCGTTGTCGGCGTCGGCTGCCCTCATTCCGTCTCGGTGCTGTGCCTGAAGTGCAAGCTCACACATCTTTCTGCATGTTCTTTCCAGGGTCGGATAATTGGGGAATCGGCCGTTCGGCCCGTGGCCGAAACAATTGGAGGCTCTGGAGGCCCTGGCTGGGCCGGTTTCATTAGTCACCTGGGGCCGGTTTTGAGGTGTATACTGTAACTTGTGTTACTTTCAGCACGTTACGCACATTGTTTCACTGTCTGCAGGCTGCGGCCCTCCAGGAGCCAGGTCGCAGAGCGGATGGATTCATCAAAGAAAGTTAACACCTAAGTGTTACCTTTCCTTTGATGAATGCTTCATAGCTAGGTTGTGCTGGTACTGGCAGTGCCCCAGCCATCCGCTGCGCCAGCGCCAACGTGGTGCCAATCAGGATGCCGAGGCAGCGGCTCCTATTGGTTTTCACATCATTATAATAGTAACAGGTGCACTTGCAACAAATTGTTCTGGGCAGGGGGTAGGGGTGGGTCTGGGCCGGTGCTGAGGTTAGTGAGGCAGGCTGAGCTTGTGCCTCTCGCTCTCTCAGCTCGTGCTGATCAAGTACGTTTGCTGCTTTGGGTTGAGAGGGTTCTCCTGAGGCTGACCCTTGGGGCTGGAGCAGGGGCCCAGGGCTTGCCTCTTACCTGTTGTTTCTAGGCCACTACCGCAGGCTGCTGCGGAAGCCAGTCATGCGCCTAGCCGGCCTTGACGCAGCACCAAATGTCCAGTCATGCACATGGTGTGGGGTGAGCCTGGGGCTTGGGATTCGGCCACTTGAAGTCACACAACCCACCCAGCACGAGGCAGAAGCAAGGACACAAGGAGTGGTGATTTAAGACAAGAGCAGATTGTGTCACTCACTGGACATGTGATATTGCACTGTTTCTATATATACCTTACTTACTAATTATGAGGTGCTTGGTTTTCTATACATTATGGCAGCAGGGGCCCATTTTCTTCATTGAAAGCATCCCCTACAATCACAACATATGTGGCTCTTTGCTACAAAACGGTGATGTCTTCAGTCTGCTTTGACTCACCACCAATGAGGTGCATGGCAATGATGAGTTACAATTTTTTGATCTGCTGCTTTAACTATTATAGTTTAGCTAAATTTGAGGCACTTTGCTCTTGTTTTTACAGTGCTACTTGTGGTAATTAATCCTGTTTCTGAACACACTCTTTCTGGGGCCAGTTCGCTACATTAGGCTTCCCATTGCCACTCAAATAACGGAGAAACTGAATGTACACTTTCCTTCTCACCATTTTTGAGCGTGCATAGCATAGGCTAGCAGCTGTAGCTGTTTCAATTTAGGAGTTCCAATAGGTCCCCTTAGAGTTTGGCAGACTATATGATAATGATGCCAGCCTCAGTTTTTAACTGATGTGTTTTTTAACACTTGTTACGTCAGTAATAATGTCTTAGAGTGTACTTATAAGTTGCAAAAAGCACAGCGCAATAAAGCCACATGACAACATGTAAATACTTATAGCAATGCTAAGCCAAAATAACATTATTTTGGCTTTCATTTTCACATCCTGAACGATGAACTATGAGTCCCAGAATGCAAGATAATGCCAACCTGAAAAATCTAGTTATCTTCACTGTGTTTTCAGTGATTTAAAACATGCGATGAATGAAGCTGTGTAATAACAAAGATAGATGTGCAAATTATTTGTCCCAAACTTCCAGCTTCTTGTTATACATGATGTTGAAACAACTTGATTAGCAACTTTATTGTTTTGCATATTAAGAAAGTAGACATCATGGATATAACATCTTTTTGAATGGGTGCTAGGAACAGAAACCTAGGCATATAAAGAGTGTTGGTGAGTGTGGGAGTAATGCAAAATGGAGCCAGGATTTTTTCCCCCATAAAATATGGGGAATGGACTGATGAGGCTTTTGGTACTGAAGTTTGTATCACTCGGTAATGCACTGTATGTCTTGAACACATTTTGAACTAATCTTTTGGCAGCCAAAGTAACACAAGCAAAAGTCATTAAAAACTGAGGATGCCATACATGTTTTCTGGTGAAATATTCTCCCTCTCCCCTTTTATCCTGGCTTTCCCCCATCCCTGTGCCCGCCTATCCGTCCCTGTCCCCCCAGAATGTGATTTCGCTCTGTAGTCCTGTTGAAATAACAGGGCAGATCCACATAAAGAGGGGATTGTGGTTCATACACTTCACGTGGCAACACGGACCTTGACACTGCTACATATGATGATCCATTCTTGTATGAAATGTCACAATACACTGATATTGTAACCATTTTTTTCTTAATGCACTGAGGGATAATGCTTTATGAGGCCACTTCCTGTGATGTCATGGTGGGGGCATGGTCTAATGACATCACTTCCTGTTGGGGGTGTGCTCTAATGACATCACTTCCTGTGGGGGTGTGGTCAAATGACATCACTTCCTGTGATGTCACTCTTGGGGGTGTGGCACTGTGATGTCACTTCCGCTACCCCTGGCATTTTGGTGAAATGACGTCCCTGCCTGCTTTGCGGATTTAGCAGCACAAATAGTATTCACAAACCAGTAGGAGGAGCTCCAAGTAGTAGCCACAGAAGAAAGACCAGCAAACATCCAACTCTGCAGGGACTGCAGACTGCTACACTTAGGACCACAATTTCTATTCTAAATCTATTTTCTTTTGCTAGTTAACCACCGCTCTCCTCCCCTTACTGTTTCCCACACCCAGCTGTGTGCCAGCATGCTATGTTCCCTGTCCCTTATAGTCTAATTCCCCTTAACTTCTCCTCCCATCTCGCCCTTTCCTTTCCCATGCCCTTTCCCTTTCTCTCTTCCTTTACCAGCTCCTTTCCCCTTCCCTTTATGCTCATTGTCTTTTGCATGTTCGTTCCCTTTCTCACTCCTCATCTCTTCTCCTTTCCCCTTTCCTTTATGCTCATTGTCTTTTGCATGTTCTTTCCCTTTCTCACTCCTCATCTCTTCTCCTTTCCCTTTTCCTTTACCTTTCCCCTTCCCTTGACCCTGCCCCTTTGCACTCCTCTTTTCTCTGGCTTTCTCTTGCTCCCCAGTTCCAGCCTCTGACTCTCCATCCTCCTCTTCTTCGCTGGATTCTGTGCTTTCTTCGCTGTTGTGTCGTTTCTCTCTTGGTCTTTGCTCTGCACCTTCCTCTTCCTCCTTTTCTTCCACTAATTCTCCTTCAGCCTCGTCTTCGATTCCTTCTTCGCTGGCTTGGCGTTTATGCCTTGGACCTTGTCCTTCATTTTTCATGGCTGGTCCCTCACCAGACTTAGCAGAAAAGGGGTCCTTTGGTTTCTCCACCCTGCAATGTCCTAAAAGAAGAGAAGAATCAGAATCAAGAAATGTCCCAGAAAGACAGTGAGCAGCGGTGGCATAAAGGGTGAACAAGTAGGGCCGTGACTCCAGGCCATGTGGTTATGGTGACCTGTTCACTTTAGCCCACCATTCCTAGCTCTCTACCCTACTGTGCTGGCCTTGCAGTCTTCACCTCCCATGGCCAGATTGAAGGCAGTGGTGGCTCCTTCTAATATCTGCTATTGAGCTGAGAGGACCCTTGAATAGTTTCACACATTGAGACGACTGCTGGGCTGTTTCTACTAAATATGCTATGTATGACTTATTCTTTTATATTACTAATGACACCTACAAAGTAAATCAAATATTCCTGTGACGGACTGGAAAACAGCTACAGGCTCAGCTCGAGTGAAAAGTCACATTATAATCATACACATCTCTAAAGTGACATATACTCATCATTAATGAAATGTACATTTCAGATTGAGTGTTGATCAATACAGACATCAGTGACAAAATAATAAGGGTTTTTCTCTTGGACCAAATCCTCTCTGGTACAATTGCAGCTGAGATGCTGTAGCCAGTGGGGTTGTTACATTTTGTGAGGATGAAAGATCTCTTTTAACAACATTGTGTTTGGTTGTGTCTTGAGAACTTACTTTGCATGACACTGAATTCACCGTCCACAGGGGGAGTGACATGTTATAATCCATGAGATTCCTAATAGCATGGGCCAAGGATGCCACTCCTTTAACAGCCAATCACAGGGCTCACGGAGGAGTTAGTCTGGGCTTGGTGGTAGAAAATAGCGGCACTTCCTTTATTACCATGTTTTGCCAGTAAGGCAATCACTGCCGTTTTTACTACACCACCAAATTCCGAGTTTGACCTTAAAGTGGAGGCTCCTCAAATGTAATGTCAGAATTCGTTGGAATCACAGAAGGCAGTATTCCCGCCCTTGGTAACTCTCCTATTATCTCCATGGAGTTCTATGGAATAGGAAAATGGGAATTAACACTGGCATAACCCCACTTGGAATCGGGAAGTATACCTGCCAGAGTGAGTGGCGGTGTGGTAGTCAAGCTATAGTAACTCTACTGAAAAGCTGCAGAATTTCCACCCACCTCAGGGTGGGGTGCACCGTCCCTTGCTGGTGTCTTCAGAAATAAATCTTTAAGGCAAGGACCAGTATCCATCAATAAAGAGGCCCTATAGCAGTCAATATTCCAGTGCCAGTGTCTCCATTGTGGTTGGTAGTTACCTGCTCTCATTTGTCATATCATGGATCACGTGGGCAATTGCAGCACATGTTCAGCATTCCTTCATGGAATGAATGCTGGTCAGTGGTCGAAGTGTATGAAAAGAAGTAGTGGAACGATGTTCCCTACTGGCCTGCACCACTCCACACAAACCCCATTGATACACCCCCTCCCACGCACAATACAAAGCCCAAAACACACGCGCCTGATGTTTAAGGGAACATCAAGTGCAGAGCACTGAAAGTGCAAGTTTCAATGTGTTCCTACACCTTTATTTTAAAATGAAACCGTTCCGGTAAGTATAGGAACGGTAAAACCTATTTCAAAGAAGTATAGGAGCACCGTCCCGACCGTTCCCTCCACCTTCATCCACTGATGCTGGGAAGCCACTCATTAGAAGCAGCTTCAAAGGAATACACATGTATCATGTGACCAGGCACTCACTGACCTCTACTCTTTGTATCCACTTATAAACTGTCAGGTGAGTATCTATGCACTGGGCACAGAACACAGCTCAATCACTAGTCATGTCACAATAGAAGGGGATGCCTCTTGCAAGCATGCAAGCATTTCATTATGATTTGCATGCCAGCATTTTCACAATTGACATTCTGGCACCAGCTCTGGCCTGTGGATGGAAAGCAACATAGGACTAGGGACAGATGAGGTGGAAAGAGGACGCAATTCATTTTGAAAGAGCTGGTATAGCTGACTGCAGTTATGCGGAGGAATGTGATCAGATAATGACGGTAGGAAGGGACGGGTTAGAAGTCACTCTCCCCTAAACCTTCCCCATTGTTCAAGGTGCAGAATGAATGGTGCTGTTTATTCTAATTATGTCTTATGCTGAAGGATATCAAAACATATGCAAAGGAAATCGCAATCAAGCTTATAGTATTGCACATTACTGTTAGGCAGAATCCTGCTCAGTTCCCTTGGGGAACACTGCAAAAAATGTAAGACTACAGGAGCAGCAGTAAAGCCAATTGGTAGCAGTCTGCACCACCCAGATTTACCTGGTAGCTGTGGCTGAGCAGTCAGACTTCTCTTGAGAAGAGAAGGGCAGTATGCACAATAGGGCCAAAATACAGTAGAGCAAACAAACACTGACCAGAGCTTTGTATAAAAAGTATATAGTTATTTATTTAAAACACACTTTAGGGAATACACTAGCACTCTCAATGAAAAGTAATCTAAAACACAGTCAGGTAAGTATATACACCTCCCTTGATAACTATCAGACAAGTCAGGGTTAAAGCACAACTATTTGTTAAGACAGAAGTGAGCGCTTAACCTAGATGGCACTCCAATAGTGTAGTTAAAGGGAGAGAAAAAGGCAGAGCATAAGAATAAAACAGTTCCCAACACTTTTAATAGTTCAGAGCAAGGGGAGAAAGGTAGGTTATACTGTAGAGCCAAAGTTCATAGACCAGGCCCACTTTAAATGGAGCAAAGCTAAATGTGCCCAGGATCACACTGTTTAAAGTGCAATGAAAGTCTTTGCAGAGTGTTAAAAAGAGGTTGGGGTGATTCAAAAGATATAGTTAGAGGTCTGGAGCTACCCAGGATAGAAGCCAAGGATTTAAGGGTCACCTTTAGCAATCTGTAGAAAGGGAGGCCAGGCAGGACACAGTACCTTAAAGAGAAAGGAAGCTCCAGCGGGGGACAGTTGTTCCTGGCAGTGGTTGCAGTTGATTGTTGCAACCAGGGGAAGAGAGGATCTCATCGAGGAGGAAACTTGGAGTTGTTGCACTGCACAGGGATGAAACCAGCCGCGGAGTTCCCAATTAAAAGGTGCGGTCCTTTTATTCGCAGTCAAAAGTAGTGAGCTTGGCTATCCAGCCGCCGGGGTGCTTGGCACGGGCGATTCGACCAAGGGCCATCTTTGGAAGGTGAAAAAGGGTGAACTGGTTGGTCCCACAAGCTCAGAGGAAGAAGACTCGTCCAGCAGAAGATCTTCTCTGGTCATTGGGAAAGTGGTGAGGTAGCTGCAGCAGGGCTTCACCGGTGGTGTCATCGTTGCAGATGGCTCAACTTCGTCCCTCTTCGGATTCTTAGGTCCTGTTGCGACTTCTGAAGTTCCTGTCCCAAAGGCCCTGCTTTTATGCAGAAAAACCCCCATTCATCAGCCTAGCTGTCAATCACACATGCTAAGTGGTGAGCCGGGCGGCTCACCACTGGGCCAATCAGAGTAGAGTGTGACTTGGGTTGCTAAGGCAACGCAGTTCAGGGTGCCAATTCCCCCCTCCACCCTGCCTGTGGAACCCAGACAGAGTGGCACCACTTGGAGGGCTTCTGTGGAGAAGCCCGCCAAATTAGTGGAACAAAGGGCTCGACCTTGGTCAGAGTTACAGAGACGGACACAAACACCATTTTAGAATCGAGTTCTGGCAAAAAGACCCAACCAGTGATTTAATATTAAATAAATAAACCGGCAGTATCTTTAACATTGCACCAAAAAGTGGTGCGTTTAAAATGAATGGGAACACCCCATAGAGAATATTCCGGTGGAATATTTCACGTGGTAACCACTGCCACCAGCCAGAAACTCAACGAGGGGGAACGGGACAGTGCCCCCTCGAAAACAGACCCAGGGGCAATCTAAATACCCCTTACCAGTACTTCCACAATATGATGGTTTGTACTGGTTCTGTTCACAATTTTGGACTAGTAAAGCCAATGGTGACTTTACATTCCCTGGGAGACAGTAGTCAGTCCCAGGGTATGGAGTCTATGTTTGGGGGTCACTGTGACACCCCTGTGGTACTGCACTGAGGGTGCTGTGTACCACACATACAGAAAAAAGATGATACCCTATGGAGTAAAAAAGAACCCCATCGCCCATAAGCACATAACAAGTCAAAGAGATACCTCAAATTATGCCTAAGAGTGGGAGTGAAAGAGTCTCACTCTTAGCAGGAGAGAAAAAACAAACCCCAAAAATCCAGCAAAGCTGCTGGGGGACTCACTAGGTTTGGGAAGTTAGCCTGATAAGAGAATTCTCCTTAACACGTGCCCCCCCCCAGACTAAGGGACAGGACGAATGAATCCACTCCTGGATGAATCTCATACCTCTAGTCGGTTATAAACATCCTAGAGAGACCATCCCTGGTGACGCCCTGACCTGTGCTCAATGGTGAAATGAAACCCTTGAAGGCAGATTGACCATCTTAATAGTTTTGGGTTTTCCCCTTTCATTTGCATTAACCATCTCAAGGGTTGGCGGTCAGTCTGAATAACAAAAGTAGAACCATACAAGTATGACCTAAACTTATTCAGAGCCCACACAATAGCAAAACACTCTCTTTCAATGGTTGCCCACCTTGTTTCAGGATCCTTCAGTTTTCTACTGATGAAGCACATGGGGTGTTCCCTACCTTTCTCATTCAGTTGGCTAAGGACGGCACCTATACCTGCATTAGAAGCATCAGTTTGTACAATGAAAGTTTGGTGATAGTCAGGAGCTCTGAGTACTGGAGCTTGACAAAGGGCTTTCTTCAGGTTTTCAAAGGTCTAGTTGCACTCCTCATTCCATTTGACCTTTTTAGGAAACTTAGGAGAGGAGATCACATCAGTGGAGAAGCTATGGTCCCATAGTTCTCTATGAAATTCCTGTAGTACCCAGTGAGGCCTAGGAAGGCTCTCACCTGGTTCTGAGTAGTAGGTGTTGTCCAATTTTGCACAGCTTCAATCTTACTGGGCAAAGGCCTTATTTCACCACCTCCTACCTCATGTCCAAGGTAGACCACTTTACTCTGCCCAATCTGGCATTTACTTGCCTTTATGGTCAGATTGGCCTTTTCCAGAGCCTGCAAAACCTGTCCTAGGTGGTCAACATGCTCTTCCCAGGAGTGGCTGAACACTGCAATGTCATCCAAGTATGCCATGCAGAAGTCCTCCATCCCAGTCAGAACCTTATTTACCATCCTTTGGAAGGTAGCAGGTGCATTCTTCAGTCCAAAAGGCATAACCTTAAATTGGTATAAGCCAACTGGGGTAGGAAATGTAGTTTTCTACTTGGCATGGTCTGTCTGGGCTATTTGCCAATAGCCTGACGTCAGATCAAATGTGCTGAGGAACTTGGCTGCACCAAGGTTATCCACCAACTCATCTGTCCTTGGCAAAGGATGGGCATCAGTCTTGGTTACTGCATTCAGAGCTCTATAGTCCACGCAGAATCTCAGTTCTTTGGATCCTGCCTTTGATACTAACACGACTGGGCTAGATAATGGACTAGTAGAGGGCTCTATTACCCCGAGGTCAAGCATCTTGCTGACCTCTCCTTTGATGTGGGTTCTTAAATTCTCTGACATTCTGTATCCTCTGCTTTTTACTGGCAGACAGTCACCAGTGAGTATATCATGCTGTCCCCAAGGGGTCAAGCCTGGTGAAAGTGAAAACAGGGAGGCAAACTGATTTAACATAGATTTGCACTCTTCTTGTTGCTCGGGTGTCAGATTTGAAGAGAGATTAACTCCTTCAATCTTTGCATTCAATGGTAAGCCTCTGAGGAGATCAGGGAGAGGTTCACTCTCTTCTTCCTCTGCTGCTGAAGCTAGAAGCAAAGCTCCTACTTCAGGTCTAGAGACATAAGCCTTTAGTCTGTTGGTGTGGAAGACTCTGGGAGCCTCCTTGGGATTGCCCAAGTCCACCAGATAGTTGACCTCTCCAAGTTTTCCCACAACCTTGAAGGGTCCCATCCATTTGTCTTGCAAGGCCCTCTGCCTTGTTGGGATCATAACAAGAACTAGCTGGTCTTTAGCGAACTCAACCATGTTAGCCTTTTGGACATGCCAGTGCTTGACCAAAGCTTGACCAGCCTTCAAGTTATCACTAGCTTGAACCATCATCTGTGAAATTCTCCTCTGGAGTCCTATCAAGCAGTCATTCACTCTGACTGGCTTGGGGGAAGGAGCACTCACCAACCCCTCCTTAATCAGGGCCAATGGACCTCTGACTGGATGGCCATAGATATGTTCAAAGGGACTATAGCCTACTCCCTCCTGAGGGACTTCTCTATAAGCAAAGAGAAGGCATGGCAGTTGAAGGTCCCACTTTCTTCTAACGGGTTCTTCTAAAGCACCTATCGTGCTCTTCATTGTTCTATTAAACCTTTCAACCAATCCATTTGTCTGTGGGTGGTAGGCGGTAGAGAACTTGTAGGTAACTCCACAGTTTTTCCACATGGCTTTCATGTAGTGGGACATAAAATTTGACCCCCTGTCAGAGATTACCTCCTTAGGAAACCCAACCCTGGTAAAAATAACAAGGAGGGCCTTAGCCACATCATGAGCTGTAACAGTCCTCATAGGAATTGCCTCAGGGTATCTAGTAGCATGGTCTACTACAACAAGGATAAACCTGTTGCCTGAGGAAGTTGGAGGATCAAGGGGACCAACAATGTCAATCCCTACCCTCTCAAATGGGACTCCCACCACTGGGAGAGGCACTAAAGGTTCCAAATTCTTGGAACCACTCTTGCCAGAAGTTTGGCAGGTGTGACAGCTCTTGCAGAACTTATCTACCTCAGCCCCCATTTTTGGACAATAAAAGTGAGAGCCTTTCCTTGGTCTTCTTGAAACTCAAGTGACCAGCCAAAGGAATCTCATGGGCTAGCTGCAAGAGCTGAAGTCTGTTTTCTTGAGGGACTACAAGTTGTTTGTAGTCTCCAGGTGCAGACTCAGTCAGTTCACTGTAGAAGAGGTCATCTTCCCAGTGTAACCTATACTTCCCAGGCTCTTGCCAACCAGCCTGAGAAGCAGCCTGGTGGCGGAGACCTTCCAAAGTTGGACATTCTCTTTGGGCCTTACGGAAAGCTGATCTGCTGGGGCCACCTTCTGCCAGTAAAGACTGCAGCTCAGGATGGTCAGCAGGGTCCAGATCTCCAATAAGTTCTTGGCCTCCAACTAGCTCTTCTTCAGAGTCTAGTTCAACCACACAGGGTTGTACCTCCCTCTCAGCCTCAGCTGGAGGTTGAGTTATGGGTGTAACTTTGGACAACCTAGGGGAAGTCCTTGTTGGAAGCACTGGAGTGCTTGCTGCTGGTTCCTTTTTAGAAGCCTTGGGTTGCCCCTTTGCTTCTGGTTGCTTAGAGATTGCAGTAAGTAGCTCCAGTGGAGTAGGAGTGATTTCTTCTTCCATCATCTCCTTGGGAGAACCTCTCAAGGTTTTCTCCCTTGCAGGTCTGGTTAGTTCCTATAACCTTTTACTAGGAGGTCTGGGGGTATGTGACACAAGTCCAAGAGCTTTCAGGTCATTTCCCAACGGAACCCTTCCTGGTACCTCACATTGTACACTGACAGGTATCTTCACAGTCATATCATTGCACTGGATGAGAGCTGGTAACTGGGACACATCTGCACAGGCCCTCCAGCTAACTTGGTGAGGCAATTGGGTGCCCTAGCAATCTCCTCTGCCTTGAAAAAAGATTCATCCACCACAGTTATGCTGGCCCCAGTGTCCCTAATGGCAGGAGTCTCCTGACCATTCACCTGGACACTGTCCTTATAATACTCTTTAGTATTATCTGGGATAGAATTATAGACATCTAAATTCTGTTGTTCCCACAACCCCAGGGACACTAAAGAAACACTGGCTGAGACTCCAATGGGATCATCAGCCAGTAGTAGAAAGTTTGCACTCGTCATTGTTACTTCCTCCTCTGGAGCGAAGGCTAGGGAGACAAGCTGGACCCCTGAAGGTTTACCCTTACATCTGGAATCTCCTTTCACATGGTCAGTAGAGCCACAAACATAGCATTTTCCAAATACTTTCTGGAATGGAGGCTTGCTCTGACCTCCTTCTGGTCTGGGACCAGAAGGTACACTAGCCTGATTTGGTTTCCCTTGTGGCTTACCCTTAGAGTTTTGTTTGGGGCCCTCTTTGGAATTGGAATTATTTGTATTCTCTTTGGAGTCCTTTTTAGGCTGTTTCCCCTCATCCTTTTTCTGAGTTGCCCCAGAATCCTTGTGAGTATCCCTGTTGGCAACCCACAAGTCAGCAGCTAGTTTCTTGGAATCTAATTCCTTTGAATCAGCCAAGTGCTGTCTGAGCTCAGGAGAACAGGCATCATAAATTGACTCCAACAAAACAAGATTTCTCATTCCCTCATAAGTGTTCACTCTGTAACCCTTAATCCATCCCTCTAAGTTTTTCAAACTTTCACTCACCCAGGTAGCCCAAGGGGTACCATCATGATTTGTGAGGGTCCCAAACCTCTTAAGGTACTGGGAAGGGGTCTTCCCAAATCTAGCTATTAAAGCTAGTTTCACACATTCATAATCCTTCCTATCCACCTCCCCAACTCCATTACCACATCAGATGCAAAAGGGGGGAGCCTAGAGAACAACCAAGGAAGCAACTGATTGCCTGTGATGTCCTGGAGCCCATGATTATACTCAAACATAGTCAACCAATCTAACACATCCAACTTAGGTTCATACATAACCACAATCTCTTTAGGCATCCGGGGTCTTTTGGGACTGGAACTCCTAGAGGATCCGGGGAGAGAAGTATTTTCAACAGACAATTTCTTCATCTATAGCTCATGCTTGAGCTCCATTTCTCTCAGCCTTAGTTCTTGGTCCTTTTGTTCAGATTGGGGACTAATTCTTTTGAACTCTAATTCAAGCCTCATTTTATCTAGTTCAATGAATTCAGGACTTAATGTGGAACCTGACACATGTCCAGTAGACATAGGCTGAGGTGCTAGAGCAGGCAGAGGGGCATTGGGGACAGTTACATTAGTCGCACTTTCCTCTTCTGAATCTACAACAATATTATCAATACTTTGATCTATATTACCATCATTACTGTTGTCTACATTTGTTGGGGAGGTAGGTTCCTCTGAACCACTACCCAGACTTTGGTTTTCTAACAATCTTTCTATTAGTTCCATTTTCTTGCCTTTAACAGGAAGATCCTTATGTCTACAAAGAATGCTTAAACAATCAGCAGTTTTTGCAGAAAGTGACTCCAGGCTGTAACTTTCCATAGTTGACTTGTTAAAGAAATAGCTTTTTCAGTGCTAAGCTTTGTGGTTAGTTGCACTAAGGTATTTGGACACTCTAGAATGTATGCTCAATACAAATCCCACCGATGTACACCAGTGTTAGGCAGAATCCTGTGCAGTTCCCTTGGGGAACACTGCAAAAAATGTAAGACTACAGGAGCAGCAGTAAACCCAATTGGTAGCAGTCTGCACCACCCAGATTTACCTGGTAGCTGTGGCTGTGCAGTCAGACATCTCTCAAGAAGAGTAGGGCAGTATGCAGAGTATACACAATAGGGCCAAAATACAGTAGCGCAAACAAACACTGACCAGAGCTTTGTATGAAAAGTATAGAGTTATTTATTTAAAACACACTTTAGGTAATACACTAGCACTCTCAATGAAAAGTAATCTAAAACACAGTCAGGTAAGTATATACACCTCCCTTGATAACTATCAGACAAGTCAGGGTTAAAGCACAACTATTTGTTAAGACAGAAGGGAGCGCTTAACCTAGATGGCACTCCAATAGTGTAGTTAAAGGGAGAGACAAATGCAGAGCATAAGAATAAAACAGTTCCCAAAACCTTTAAGAGTTAAGAGATCAGAGCAAGGGGAGAAAGGCAGGTTATACTGTAGAGCCAAAGTTCATAGACCAGGCCCACTTTAAATGGAGCAAAGATAAATGTGCCCAAGATCACACTGTTTAAAGTGCACTGAAAGTCTTTGCAGAGTGTTCAAAAGAGGTCGGGGTGATTCAAAAGATATAGTTAGAGGTCTGGAGCGAACCCAGTATAGAAGCCAAGGATTTAAGGGTCACCTTTAGTAATCTGTAGAAAGGGAGGCCAGGCAGGACACAGTACCTTAAAGAGAAAGAAAGCACCAGCGGGGGGCAGTTGTTCCTGGCAATGGTTGCAGTTTGTTGTTCCGACCAGGGGAAGAGAGGATCTCGTTGAGGAGGAAACTTGGAGTTGTTGCACTGCACAGGGATGAAACCAGCCGCGGAGTTCCCGATTAAAAGGTGTGGTTCTTTTATTCGTGGTCAAAAGTGGTGAGCTTGGCTATCCAGCCGCCGGGGTGCTTGGCACGGGCGATTCAACCAAGGGCCGTTTTTGGTAGGCGAAAACGGGTGAACTGGTTGGTCCCACCAGCTCAGAGGAAGAAGACTCGTACAGCAGAAGATCTTCTCTTGTCGTGGGGAAAGTGGTGAGGTAGCTGCAGCAGGGCTTCACCGGTGGTGTCATCGTTGCAGATGGCTCAACTTCGTCCCTCTTTGGATTCTTAGGTCCTGTGGCGACTTCTGAAGTTCCAGTGCCAAAGGCCCTGCTTTTATACAGAAAAACCCCCATTCATCCGCCTAGCTGTCAATCACACATGCTAAGTGGTGAGCCGGGCGGCTCACCACTGGTCCAATCAGAGTAGAGTGCAACTTGGGTTGCTAAGGCAACGCAGTCCAGGGTGCCAATTCCCCCCTCCACCCTTCCTGTGGAACCCAGACAGAGTGGCACCACTTGGAGGGCTTCTGTGGAGAAGCCCGCCAAAATAGTGGAACAAAGGGCTCGACTTTGGTCAGAGTTACAGAGACGGACACAAACGCCATTTTAGAATCGAGTTCTGGCAAAAAGACCCAACTGGTGATTAAAAATAAATAAATAAACCGACGGTATCTTTAACATTGCACCAAAAAGTGGTGCGTTTAAAATGAATGGGAAAATCCCATAGAGAATATTCCGGTGGAATATTTCGCGTGGTAACCACTGCCACCAGCCAGAAACTCAACGAGGGGGGACGGGACAGTGCCCCCTCGAAAACAGACCCAGGGGCAATCGAATTACCCCTTACCAGTACTTCCACAATATGATGGTTTGTACTGGTTCTGTTCACAATTTTGGACTAGTAAAGCCAATGGTGACTTTACATGCCCTGGGAGACAGTAGTCAGTTCCAGGGTATGGAGTCTATGTTTGGGGGTCACTGTGACACCCATGTGGTACTGCACTGAGGGTGCTGTGTACCACAAATACAGAAAAACAGATGATACCCTATGGAGTAAAAAGGAACCCATCACCCATAAGCACATAACAAGTCAAAGACATACCTCAAATCATGCCTAAGAGTGGGAGTAAAAGAGTCTCACTCTTAGCAGGAGAAAAAAAACAAACCCCAAAAATCCAGCAAAGCTGCTGGGGGACTCACTAGGTTTGGTAAATTAGCCTGATAAGAAAATTCTCCCTAACACTCGCCCCCACTCCCCCCCCAGACTAATGGACAGGAGATTGAATCCACTCCTGGATGAATCTCATACCTCTAGTCGGTTATAAACATCCTAGAGAGACCATCAGCATTTTGGTGGTGATCCCCTGACCTGTGCTCAATGGTGAAATCAAACCCTTGAAGGCAGATTGACCATCTCAATAGTTTTGGGCTTTCCCCTTTCATTTGCATTAACCATCTCAAGGGTTGGCGGTCAGTCTGAATAAAAAAAGTAGAACCATACAAGTATGACCTAAACTTATTCAGAGCCCACACAATAGCAAAACACTATTTTTCAATGATTGCCCACCTTGTTTCAGGATCTTTCAGTTTTCTACTGATGAAGCAAATGGGGTGTTCCCTACCTTTCTCATCCAGTTGGCTAAGGACTGCACCTATACCTGCATTAGAAGCATCAGTTTGTACAATGAAAGTAGTCAGTCCCAGGGTATGGAGTCTATGTTTGGGGGTCACTGTGACACCCCTGTGGTACTGCACTGAGGGTGCTGTGTACCACACATACAGAAAAACAGATGATACCCTATGGAGTAAAAAGGAACCCCATAGCCCATAAGCACATAACAAGTCAAAGAGATACCTCAAATCATGCCTAAGAGTGGGAGTAAAAGAGTCTTAGAAGTCACTCTCCCCTAAACCTTCCCCATTGTTCAAGGTGCAAAATGAATGGTGCTGTTTCTTCTATTTATGTCTTATGCTGAAGGATATCAAAACATATGCAAAGGAAATCGCAATCAAACTTATAGTATTGCACATTACATCATATCTCGGGGGATTGCTCAGGGTCAACGCCTTCATCTTGGAAGCAAGACAACGCAGCGCAACACACAACGCAACACAAGTTTGAATCCTGATCCTGTGCTTAGAAGCCAATCTCTGGTATTAAGTGCATTATAAAAGTACAATTATAACTATTATATAAGGGGGTGCCTTGACCCAAATAATGATAATAATAGTAGGGCTTCCAAAAGAACCATGACACACAAGGGAAAAAGTAAGGGAGACAGTCCTGTCGCCATATGCTTTACAATTATGGGCAGAGGAATATAGAAGAAAAAGCAAGCACTTGGATGGAGAAAGTGGGAGCAGGAAGCATTGACATTGTATATTGTTACATTCAGTTCATGCAAGGGGATGTAACACCCGAAGTTGATGTTAAAATGTAAACTGCTAAACAGGTTAAGCACCCCTGTCCTGCATACGATCCCAATGCTGCACCCTGATAAATGGACAAGGCAAGTGCAGCCCAGGTTGAGATGGGTACAGACAGCTGGATGATGTGGAGTAACTCCCAGAGGGTCCAGCCTCCCACATGAACATCACAGCGGGCCTCAGGCAATCCCAGGATTCCCATTCCAGGGATTGGCTCCCACTCTGATTTATAAGTGCCTGTAGTTCCTCGCGGCTTTCCTGTGCACAGCGCGTGGCCATTAGTGGTCCGTGGAGCAGGCAAAACGCACGTTACCTCTCCTGTTCTCTTGTACATGGTTTCCACACCCCCAGGCTCACTTTAACACCCTGGCACTCTGAAAGGCTTAACAGGCTGACCACCCGCGAGCCAAAGACATACTACCATCATTAGGCATTCTGCAGTGAAAGAGTGATACACTATCACTGCATCACAAGGACAGGCATCACTCCTTTCTCTTCTTACCCACCGTGTTTGCTGCACGTCGACCGCCGCCTTTCACACAGTCTAATGAACACAGCCTGCATAGGCTATAGATGGCTATGCATTGCCCTACTGTCATAGCCTACTCCCAAATAATGCTTTGCCCTGTCTCACCATAAACAAAAATAAAGTGCATTGTGACGTGGCATGGAAGACACACTTAACAATAACTTGCCAACTTGTTCTGGACTATTCCAAGCCTCTTGTGACTTGGCAGTCTCAGAATGAACACTATTCCAGAGTTTGACCTGAGGTACAATGTATAGAGATGCCCCAGCAAGCAAACAAGCCAACAAACACCTGAGATTGCCCAGACACACCCGCAAAGGCTGCATGCATGTAACATGGCATTGTGCAATAACTTACATGTCTCCGAATCTGGCTTGCAAACACAAACCATTTATCACAATGCTTCAAGACGTTTCCTCCCCTCCTCTACTATGCAGACCTGTGGCCCACATAACAGGACTGGCATGCACCCGTGCCATAACACACAATTCTCCCGCACGGCATTCCTCCCTCCATTTCTGTATTTTCAGCATCTATTTCCCACCATCCCATCCCCTTATCTCACCCTCTCTCATTTCACTTCTTTCAGCAGACAGAAGGCTGGATACCCTGCCCTGACTCACTGCAGCTACTATGGTGGTGATGTAGGACAGGAGAAAAGCCCATTAACTTATCACATATTACTTATGCACGATGTTGTCAACTCCAAGGAACCAACCTAGAATTTACCGGCAGTGTAATTCATGCAAGAGGCTCCTGTCTGGGTCTTCTGCAATGCTGGATCCCAGAAGGACAGTTATTTGTAGACTGCAAAGACTCTTTAGAGTCAGCTTCTCATAGCTCAGTTGCTGGCCAGCACCTCAGCTAAGCTCTTAGAGAAGAGTGCTATGTTTGAAATATTTGTTTTCTAACTACCTTTGCAGGATGGAGCTGCTTGTCCTGCCTACTCTGCCGCCGCTTCAAGATGGTGAATTCTCTTGTTTGTTGAATGTTCTTTTAGCATGCATTTATACTGTTGTACTTTATGACATTAAATAAGTGTGAATCTGCAACGTATGTGTTTATCCGCACAATATTATGTGTAATGGTATACATTGCTGTTATATATCTCCAGGTAAATATGAAGGTTTTTAGCGCGTGCCAGTACTGCAGACATCTGATATTTCATTCTTTGATAATGAGCCATGCGTCTCCCTCCAGTAGCTTTGCAGTATCATGCGTTTTGCAGTAGCATTGCATTTCAGCGTTAAGGGTTTTCACATCCTCATGTAGATGGTGAGCTAAAGAGACTGGAGATAAAGGGGGAAGCAGTTTACTGTAAGCTTTGCGGAGCATGGAGGGGGGTCAGGCATCAGCAGAGCACCAACCTCTCTACTGCAAACATTGCTTGCCAAATTTCTAGCATGTCTACGTCCTAAGATTTGAGTGGACGAAAGTACAACCAAAATGGCGTGGTCCTATTTTCAGTGTACCTATGCTGAACTGAGCTATGCTCGGGGTGGGGAAACCTGAGTACAGAAACAAGTCACTGTTTCCAAGCTTTACTTCTCATTCAGAAACTTGTATGATGCACCTGCGTTTCAGAGAAAGTGCACAGGACCATCATGTCCAGGGCTAGCAGGGATCACGCCTTATGCATCCATTGAAGGCTCACGGGTGATGTTGCCCTCCCTCGGAGAGTTGCATAAGCACCTTGGCCAGCCTTCACCAGTCATCATTATCGAGTCACTTTTATCCTCCCAACAATAGCAGCATTGAGCAGAGCAGTGCCAGGGCCTGTAGTACCTACTCTAGCAGCAAGCTTAGCTCTACCCAGAAATGTTGCAGTTTATAACACACCCACCATACAAGGGGACCAATCACCTTCTCCTGACGTTCCAGGTAGAGCCTATCAGAAGGTTCCGGGTCATGTGCATTCAACGTGTCAGCTGTGAGATGCCTCCATAGATTGTTTTCAGATGCACTTCCGGTGTGTGTCTGCTAGAAGAGAAATTCCCTACCATATCCCCTACATTTCTCCATCACTTCTGATCCATTCAGGCATCTAGATGTTCTTCCTACTTACTCATAGATGTGTTTGTGCCTTCACAATCTAGTAGTGATTTGCCTCTTCCCACACATGTATGGTGCTTTGTGATATCCTCCTGTCAAGTAGAGTTTGAGACCGTCACCTCTGATCAAGCAACAGCTGTTTCAATAGGTGTTGCCCCATTATAGCGCGCTGCATCCAAACACGAATATCTCCCACCGCATTCTTTAGTCCACTCTCCGAGTTCCCTCAGTTTTCATTCTTGAAAATATTGGTGAATGTCCAGACAGCCCAGCGCATCATCACACGCATATTTAAACAGGATCTTTCTTTGATTCTCGACTTCATTCTGTTCCAAATAAAGTAAAGAATGTCCACTTGTAGTCATGCAAGTCCAGACCTGCAAATGCTTGAAAATAGCATAGGATGTGTGGTTGTATGTTCATTTTCAATCCCATAACTACGCAAAGCCAAGCGATGTATACATTCTATTATCCCGGAAGACTCTGCCAGATCACCTCACATGATTGGGGATAATTAACTCTGCAGAGGCATTGGAATGAGAAAGGAGCCATTTAATATTCATTTTGATAGTATAGAGCTTGTCGCTTAAGTGCTGAAAAGCAGATAGAAACCACTCTGTTATAATGAGTTTTCAGCTGTGTGCGAAAAGAGTATGAAGCAAGAGGTCAAATAGACAGAGGAAGAGAATTTCAGATTTTAGGATTGAAGAGGGAAAAAGAACAGAAACGAGGTTGCGCAGAGGAAGGAGGGAAACAGATAGAAGGAAAAGAGATTGAGAACATAGGAGTCATGATGGTTGGTACCAGAGTATGATAGAGCTGAGATAAGTAGGTGCCATGCCATAGAGCCATTATACCACACTATAGAGGGAGTTGAATGGAAAGCAGAATTAAAAGGATACCCGATGGACTGAATCAAGAGCCAGGTAGTAGGATTCTGAGAAGTGAGGAAGCAAATAAAACGCACAGAAGAATGGAAGATAGAGCCGAGTAGAGCCAGATGGGGAGCAGGTAGGCCAAGATGGAGAGGGGAACAACAGTCAATACATGAGATGATAATGCTGAGAAACTAAGGGACTGGCTGCGCTGAAAGTTAGAAAGGGGCAAACTTTACATATGTTAAATAGATGAAAATGGCAGACATGGCCAGTAGCTAGAATAAATGAGGAAAAGAACAATGAAGGGTCAAAAGTACTGCAACGATTATGAACAGAAGTAGAGAGAGGTAAGTACGTTTGGGGAATAGATTGGAGGAAAGAGGGATATGGGGGTTGAGATGAATGGAAAAATATATACTATTTCACTTTTTGATGAGTTAAGATGAAGGAAGTGTGAAGACATCCAGGATTGCATTGAAGAGAGGCAGGCAGTGTTGAATGCATAGACTCAGAAAAAGCTGAGAGAGAGAAGATAATGCGGGTGTTATCTGCATAAAGCTGGTAAGAGAGGATACAGGAAGAGATCATAGCGCACGTGGAATTGTACAGCTAGAAACAAGTAGGGGGCCGAGAATAGACCTTTAGGGACACCACATTGTAGAGGAAAGGAAGAGGATGAGTGAGCAGCCCCCCAAACACTGCCGGTATGATTCAGAAGCTTGCACTGATCCACTTGAGAACAGTACCAAAAATACCAAGTGATAGGAGCCTCACAAATCCGTGCATAGGTCACACAGGATGAGAAGAGAAGAGTGCTTAGTATATGGGGCAGATAGGAGAGAGATGATCACACAGAGTAACACAGTTTCCATAGACGGTAGAGGAGGGTGTAGAGAGTGAAGGTTTAAATAGATGGGGGCCTGAAGGTAGATCTCTTTCAAGAATTGTATATATAGAGGATAAGATAGAAACATAATAGAAATCAGAAGGGATGGAAGGGCCAAGGGTTTTTTTTCATGCTGGTGCTAACAGTGCCATGCCTAAAAGAAGGAGGAAAACTGCAGAGGCCAAGGCATTGTTGAATGAAGAAGTAAGATTATGAACTAAAGGGGGAAAACTTGAGGAATGAAAAGAGAACGTCCAGGATCAATAGGAGCAGCTCTATGATTTGCACCAGTGAGTAGCGTGGATGTGCCCTGTTGGGAAGATGAATCAAGGAAGACCGGGAAAAAGAAGTAAGGGGAGTAACAGCAGGAAATACAGTTTCCAGACTGGGTGAATATGGTGATCGAGGATTGACTACTTTGGTAGCGAAGTACGAAGCTAGGTCAACTGGATCAAGATAAGAAGAATCCATTGGAGTAGATGAGAGCTCACAAAACAATCTACAAGGACAAGTGGAAAGATAGGTGAGAATGTTAGAGTAATAGTGTAGCCTAACCTATAGTAGGAAGGTGTTAGAGAAGCAAGGAAGTGTCAGGTAGGAAAGCGATGCTAGTTCAACAGGGGGGAGGAGATGTTAGCCAAGAGGAAGGTGTAAGAATCCCAGTACCTCCACCACAACCAATGGAGCGAGGGGAGAGTACATTTGGAAAGGGAAGTAGACAAGGCAGCAACAGGGGTAATATTACAGGGGGGGGACAGGATTCCATAAAACAGAGGAGTTGTAGATTTAATCAGGAAACTATATCCAGGATAGAATGTGCTCTATTGTATATAGATCATGGATTCCAGAGGGCAATAGAGATAGCAGGATCAAGGAGGGAAGAGATAGAAGCAGATTGGAGGAGTTATGATGACCAGTTAAGGGGAAAGAGAAAGAAGGCAGAGCAGAGTAATGCACATGCAGGAAGCCTGGCATGTTAGATGGATGAGAAGGGACAAGAGAAAAAAGAGAAACACGAAGGAGAAAAATAGGCTGAATAGTAAGAGCGGACTGAAAAAAAAGGAGCAGGCGTGGAAAGCCAGCGATGATGTAGAACATCCTTCAATGGATGGATGAGGGACGCCACTGTGCAGGGACAAGACTAAGGACAAGACCAAGGAAGGGGATAGACACCCCCAGACCACCACAGACAGCTGCAGAGAGCAGTGACTTGGCTGTGGCTTCATTGCGGCTTTGCAATGGATGCTGTTCCTAACACTTCCTATTCACCATAGCAGGGGGAAGTAACTCTAATGAAGGAACTGGCATCGTTACATAATGCCAGACTGGATGCCAGGCAAAGGGTGATTCTTCCAGATGGAACACGGGTCACTTCACAGGGGCAGCAGCAGGCACCACAGGTGAGGCTGAATGCAGTCTCTGAGATCAGACTGTCTCTCAGAATGAAACCAGCTGCGGATAACCTGCAGCCTCCCTCGTTCTTCTGTTTACGATATTTAGATTAAACATTTCAGATTTGGATTATTATATTTCTTTCAAGTCTTATTTTACTAATTCATCTCACGACATGCACAGCCAGTCATCTAACACACAGCATTTATCCATTTAGGGTTTGATAACCGCACAAGAAGATATAACAACACAGGGGCATCTAGGGTGAGTAAGCACCGGCATTCTATTTGAGTTGGAGTATTTATTTCATAATGAATAACTACAAACAATAGACTTTATTATATTATGTATTTCTATTTTTTCTGATAACCGTATTTGTTTTTTACATTGTAGATGCAACACTAATTATTGATGACATCATCCACTGAGATGCTTTGTATGAAATCAAGAAATTAGACGCTCTTTATTCCACTCTTGAAGAGCCAGAAAAATAATGTGGTGAAACACGTGTAGAGGCGGACGCATTACAGTCCTTATAAGGAATCTGGACCTATTGTCTATACCATCCAAAGCAATTCTAGGGGGTAACAGTCTCTCATTGTCTATGAGGAACTGTGTATTACGTGTGCACGTTAAATAGCACATTTGGAAACCAGAATGGCACCGTCACTCTTTACTTTTTGTTTTGAGGAGAACTCACACACCTCTTTTGCAAACTAACCAAGGGCTTTGCGCAGAAGCATTGCTCCATTTCGAGTTTATTCAAATCTCAATAAAGACTTCAATCTCATGGATTATAGCGGGAACAGTTGTTTGAGTTTCAGAAAGCGCCAAAATTAGATCATCTGGAAAAATTGGGATTTTTTTAAATCTGCGGTGCCCACTTAACCCCCCGAATTTTGTTATTCTGCTTCATGTGTTCCGCGAAGGGTTCCTTATATTGGCAAAGAATAAAGGAGATGGGGGCATCCCTGCCTATTCTCCTCTGCAGCCATAGTGAGATCAAGCCATGTACCATCTTGCCTTGCCATTTCTACATGTGATTTCCAATGTTTACATATGTTTTCCATAATCTCATGCAAGTAAGCATTTATTCTAGAAACCTCCAGACGACCTGGTCAAGAGCTTTCTGAACCTCTAATTTATGAGCTTGCCTGAAACAGAATAACAAGTGTGGCAAGGCGTGGCTTCTAGCCTACCGTGCACACCCTCCAGTGAAAAGCTGTGCATCCAGGTTGAGCATCCGTATTGGTCAAATGAAGAGCACTGCTTCAGCCTTTAGCCGGCTTAGGGGCGGGTGTAATAGGAGCTTCCTCCATTAATCATTTAAGTAGACATGAGTATGTGAGTACATTCTGTGTAAATCTTCTCGGTGAAGTAACCTGGCCTGACATTAGTTTGGTCTGTGTATTTGGATGCACTTAAGACTTCCTCTTGTGTTACCCGGCCCTCTGGTCTCTCACGCTGCTCTATAGTCATCATAGGTACCTTTATGTCTTGTAAATGGCGTAGCTGTTCTTTTGCGTTGGAATGTTCTGCTGTACAAACAAGTGCAATACTCCTCATGCTTATCCTTTCCTATTCGTTCAAAGGTCCCATCTGCTTTTCTGATACTCGGGCTAAAATCCATATTCTGTTTTTCCTCAATTGTCTTGTCAAGGCTGCAGCTGCCCTGTTACCCTGTCCATATAAACAATGGGGGCTTGCAGAAGTGCTCCCTTCATCAATGCAAATGTTCTGTTTTTTCTCCCCCTTATGCCCTTTGGGCTCCTGCAGATCTTTCAGTTCTTACCTCTGCTCTTTTTTACATTATATTTCTTACCTCTTTCCCCTGCTTGGCAAGTTAAATCCATCATTCCATAATCACTAGTTTTATCTTGTCCCTCCTGGCAGACTTCAATATATCTCTACTCAATGATCATAGTGTCCGGCCACTTCCTGTTGTGTGTAACCTCTCTACATCCTCAGCCCTTTGGGAGATACTCCTCAAGCCGCCATCTTTATCTTTCGTCATCTGCTCTACCAGTCCCCGAGCTAAATGTTCTCGAAGCATGATCCGGGATACGCGTCACCCCTATGTTTTCTTCTAGGTGTGTTGCTAGTCTATTTAATGTGGTGAACATGTAATATATGATATAATAGATTTCCTAATGTTTGTAAAAGCAAGGCCCAATTTCACCCGGGTGCGTGGCTCTCCACACATCCTGCAATCCCAGTCTTAATCATACAGTCACAATTGCACAATGAAATAATGACATGGAAAATGGTTATTATGTCAAATCATTGCACAGATAATTTCTAACGTGTCTTTGAATGCGATTTTTATTATACTTTTGAGTTTAAAGGTAAAGATGATATCTTTTTTCCAAACATTAAAAAGTGGGATAAGAGACAGCAATTATAGAAATCTCTAGTAATATCATCTTCCTAACCCTTGAACATCCAGTATTGACTTTGTCTTTTCACTTTCCATTCTAAATCCCTTTTCTTTTTCTACTTAATCTCCCTCTCCCCCTTACTGTTTCTCACACCCTGTGTGCCAGCATGCTATGTTCCCTGTCCCTTATAGTCTAATTCCCCTTAACTTCTCCTCCCACCTCGCCCTTTCCTTTCCCATGCCCTTTCCCTTTCTCTCTTCCTTTACCCTCTCCTTTCCCCTTCCCTTTATGCTCATTGTCTTTTGCATGTTCTTTCCCTTTCTCACTCCTCATCTCTTCTCCTTTCCCCTTTCCTTTATGCTCATTGTCTTTTGCATGTTCTTTCCCTTTCTCACTCCTCATCTCTTCTCCTTTCCCCTTCCCTTTATGCTCTTTGTCTTTTGCATGTTCTTTCCCTTTCTCACTCATCATCTCTTCTCCTTTCCCTTTACCTTTCCCCTTCCCTTGCCTTTCCCCTTTCCACCCCTCTTTTCTCTCACTTTTCCTTCCTCCTCATTTTCTGCTTCTGAGTCTTCATCTTCCTTTTCTTCGCTGGATTCTGTGCTTTCTTCGCTGTTGTGCCGTTTCTCTCTTGGTCTTTGCTCTGCATCTTCCTCTTCCTCATTGTCTTCCACTAATTCTCCTTCAGCCTCATCTTGGATTCCTTCTTCCATGACTTGGCGTTTAGGCCTTGGTCCTTGCCCTGCATCTTTGATGACTCGTCCACTGTCAGACTCGGCAGGAACGTGGCCGTCTGGTTTCTCCATCTTGTGATGTCCTGAAAGAAGAGAAGATTCAGAATCAAAAAATGTCACAGAAAGACTGTGAGCAGCTGTGTCATAAGGGTGAACAAGTAGGGCATTGACTCAGGGCCATGTGGTTACGGTGACCTGTTGACTATAGCCCACCACACCTAACTCTCTATCCTACTGTGCTGGCCTTGCAGTCTCCTCCTCTCCTGGCCACATCAAAGGCAACGGTGGATCCTTCTAATATCTGCTATTGAGCTGATATGTGTTTATCAATACAGACATCAGTGACAAAATAATAAGGGTTTTTCTCGTGTACCGAGTGCTCTCTGGTACAATTGTAGCTTAGATTCTGTACACATTTGGGTTGTTGCATTTTGTGTAGATGAAAAATCTCTTTTAACAGCATTGTGTTTGGCTGTGTCTTCAGAAATTACTTTTTGTGACATTGAATTCACCGTCCAATAGAGAGTGACGTGTTATAATCCCTGAGATTCCAAATAGCATGGTCCAAGGATGCCACTCACATATCAGCCAATCACAGGGCTCACAGAGGAGTAATTTGCAGGGTGGTGGTGCCATAAAAAAGTGGCCTTTCCTTCATTACCATGTTTTGCCAGTAATGCAATTATTGCCATTTTTACTGCAGCACCAAATTCTGAGTTTGACCTTAAAGTTTAGGCTCCTCAAATGTAATGCCGGTAATCTTAGGAATCACAGCAGGGAGTATTCCCGCGCTTGGGAACTCTCCCGAGATCCCCATGGAGTTCTATGGAATAGGAAAATGGGGATTAACACTGGCATAACCCCATTTGGAATCTGGAAGTAAACCTGTGAGAGTGATTGGCGGCGTGGTTGTCAAGCTATATTAACTCTACTGAAAAGCTGCAGAATTACCACCCACCGCAGTGTGGGGCCCACCGTCCCTCGCTGGCGTCTTCAGAAATAAATCTGTAAGGCAATGAACAATATCCACAAATTAACCACCCGATTGCAGTTAATATTCCAGAGCCAGTGTCTACAGTGTGGTTGGTAGTTACCTGTTCTCATATAGTAGGCATTTGGCATATCATGGATCACGGGGGCAATTGCAGCGCATGTCCAGCATTCCTTTCTAGGGATGGTCACTCAAATAAACATGGAAGGAATGCTGGGAAGCCACTCTGTAGAAGCAGCTTCTAAGGAATACACATGCATCATGTGACCAAGCACTCACTGACTTCTACTCTTTGTATCCACTTATAAACTGGCAGGTGAGTATCTATGCACCGGGCACAGCTCAGTCACTGGTCGTGTCACAATAGAAGGGGATGTCTCTGGCAAGCATGCATGCATTTCATTATGATTTGCCTGCCAGCATTTTCACAATTGACATTCTGGTACCAGCCTTGCCTGAGTATGGAAACAGAAATAGGACTAGAGACTAGGGGCGGGGGGTGGGCAAAGAGAATACAATTCGTTTTTAAAGTGTTTTTATAGCTGAGTGCAGGTATGGGGATGAATATGAACGTGGGAGCATCAGACAGGGAGCATGAGGAATTGGTAGTGTAGAGTGTTACAACATTTATATAAATGTACAAACACATATATTACAGGCATTACTTAAACAATAATGGTTGAGAGGCGGCTTTTATTAGCAGTAATGTCCTGAGCACCAAGTCCCTTCTCCATGTCCATGGCTGCCAGCGGATAGTCCCTTCTCCATTTCCATGGCTGCCTGCGGATAGTGCCTTCTCCATTTGATTGGACACAATCTGTGAGGTGAAGGAGCCAGGGGTCATCGGAAACCAGAGGCAAGCAAGTGGGTTGGGGGTTGCCTGTACAGAGAGGGGCTGTTGGGAATTGCAGTTGAGGGATGAAAGGAAGATGGTCATGTCCTGTGAAAATAAAACGGCAGTGATGAGCTCATCGGTGGCTGAATTTAGGGCCGGTACAAGTAGGCACTAGTAGTGAGGGAGTCTGGAGGAGGACGGACTGGAAGGAGTTGAAGAGGGAAAATCGAGATCAAACCCATGCCCCCTCACCCCAGGCGCATATACAGAGGAACAGCAGGAAGAACAAGGAGCGCACTTATCATTTGAACCAGGCCCCAGCGCACCCATGGGTGACAAATATGCTGAAAGACACCCACTTCACCAACAGTGCAACTTCCATGCTACATTACAATCAATGCAGCAATATCACAATCTACAAACACAAAAGTCACTGTTTAAAGGCTTGCAAATGCCTATATGAATTAACATGGTCTAAATGCACAGTGTAAAGCCATGTTTCAGGAAAATTACAGCCAAGTTCATTTCTCTCACTGAACACTAGCTGCAGATGCCTTCACCAATACTCCTCGCAAACCCACGAGCAGCCAAGGTCGCGCAGTCAGATAACATTGCTTTCTGCAGACAAACATTTTTTAATTCTCCAATAATGCGAGTAAGCCACGGCAACCCAGTGTGTTTTTTTTTTCTTTTCTTTCTGGGAAAGAAAGACATTTTCGCAAAGACTTGCACAACATTTGAAACATAATTGTAACAAGAATGGCTCAGCCCTAGCCAATGAGCACTCTGAGCTCAGGTGCGAAATGCTTGCTTCAGCTAAAAGGTTATGGGAACAAATTCATAATGCAACAAGCTAGAATTAGGTAATGGTGGGCTGGCACAGCTAAACCAACCCACTGACGCAAGACTCTAATGTCCAATTATCAGGCTCTCTATAAAGGCTGCATAGGTAACCTATTACTTAGCAGCCAATAACAGGAGGAGATAGGTTTCTGGGAGCTGATCCAATTCTGTAAGGTCAGCCTGCAGTGTGATTACAAAGCTGGCTTGCAAGCCAGCCCCGGGAGAGACGGCGCCTGAACTCTCGATGTGCACAATGCTCTGCGTGTTTTTTTTCTTTTTTTGCTGCCCAGGAATAAACGCAGTTTGGAACATGTGGCTGCCTGCTGGGGTCTCTGTTGCATTTCTGGGGGCCATATGGGAGGTGTTGGGGTCTCCCATAGCTGGTGAGGGCATGGCTGCTGGCCCCCCACTGCCCTGGTGGGGGTCCAGCTTTTCCCCAACAAGTTGGTGCCCTCTGTGAGGCTCATTGTAACATGGGTGAACGAGCACTGCTTGCGCAAGCCCTGCGTTGACATGCACTCCCTGCCGCCGACTCAAGGAAGCTTTGGGACCCTCGCCTGCACCTGAAGACCACTGGAAAACGCGTAACTGGCTAAAGGCTTCGGGGGCCACTTGGAAATACCCCGCTTGAGGGCAGGTGAGAGCCCTGCAGAAAAAGGGGTCCGGTGAAGCGCCTTGAGGGGGTGTCCAGTAGCAGAGCAAGTGCCAGTGCAGCATAGGAAATGTAAGTCAACCAGCAACATGGGCTTTGAGGGGGGGAAATGTTTCAAGTATTATAATGTATTGTTGATCAGTATGTTGCAGAAATGTTAAGTTCTTTTGTTTGGGTAGAAACTGGGGGGAGGCATTGTAAATTGGGTGGTGGGAGATTGTACATTGTCGCAAAATTCAGCGAATTGGTGGTGATCGGCACGTGAATTGTAGTTGGGACTGGGGCGGTGGCAGTGGTCCCTTCTTGTGTTTTTGAGCCTATTGGGTGGGGTAGTGACTCCCCACATATAGAACAGGAGTGCCGCGCTGGTTGGTCTGGATGGCGATTTCATGTACGGGGGTCTGGATTTCCTATGAATTGATGTTATAGATCAATGAGTAGATGAGGTTCCCTGCGAATTGATCGTTTTAGTTCAGTGAGTGGATGATGTTTCCCCGCAGGAGGTAGCTAGATTGTTCCCGAGTGCGGAAGATAATTGACTGGTTAAGCTCCCCTGGTGAGGAGCGTATCACACGCGAGTCGACGCAGAGTGCGCAGTCCAATTATAAGAGTTTTATTGTGGTTTACCTTGTTCCAGTTAAAACAGGAAGACAGCTGTGGGGATTGTGGGGTTTTATTTTTGGGATATTTGTGGGGTTGGGAGAAATGGGTTATTGTTCTGTGTATGCACATTTGTCTGTTCATTTGCACTGTGTTTTTAGTTTGGTGATATCACCTTCAGATTGATGCATAGGACACAGAGCTTTGATGGTGAGGAGATAGTGGTGTGGTTTTGGATTTGGAGAATAGGTGACCCAGAGGCGGTGTGTGGAAGACACATGCGCAAGAGGGTGGGGGTGTGCCGGAGAAGGCAATGGTTTGGTGAAGATGGGCTGCACGTGGAGTGCACTGGCTAAGGTGCGGAGCCAAGAAGGCTCACAGAAGTTGAAATATTTTCAATTATCTTCTAACTTTTGCTCCCTGAACAGCGGACTATCGAAATTTTCAAATTGAATAGAGGTAAAATGTATCACACAATACAGAAATGACTCCCCTTCACCTGTTGCGTAGCACACAGCTTCCATGCCGAAATAAGTCAGTAAAACATAGTGTGCAACGATTCAAAAGTACTGAAGGTAAATTTAAAAAGACCATGGCTGCTCATAGGCGGCTTCTCCAGAAGCGTGCAGCAATCGCTAAGGACACACATACACAGCACTTACACGGGAATAGGTTTAAAAGCACATGGCTACAGTTGAACTGTGTGCACAAAGGAAAGGGAAGATGCGAGGGGTCATCTGATGCTGAACCAGCACGAGCAGAGGGAAGAGGGGACTCACCCTTCTGAACGTCCGGGAGTGTAATATTTGATGACACAGATGGTAAGAAAGGAATGCATTGCATGAGAGAACTGAAAACAGCAGAAGGACATTTAAACACCACACACACACACACACAATCACAATACACTAAAGAGAACAAACAGGAAGGTGCAGAACAACCCACTAACAGCACAGGAGCGAGCAAGGGAGGGCTGCAGTGCATGGAAGCAGATTTGAAGGCACAGGTACAGAGGAATTAAATTTAAAGGGAAGATAACAGGGGAGGTGCAAGGAGTAACAATAGCAACAGAGAGGGGGAACTGGAAAGGGAAGAAAGGGATTCGAGGAGGAGAGAAGGACTGAACGAGACAGCACAGCCAAACATGATCAGTAAGGGGTGGTGCAGGATGCATGGGGTTATGGAAGGGAGGAAGGAAAGATAGCGTGCTAGACATTGACTGTGTGCACTGTAGATTGTGGCAAGAGAAGATAATTAAAAAAATAAAAATTAAAAAAAAACAAAAAAAACGGCAGAGGCAAAGAAAGGCAGGTGAGGACAAGTAGGCACAACATTAATTATTAAAGTATGCAATGGGAGGGGCAGTTAAAAACAGCCTCAACACACACGCACAAGAATCACAATAGCAGTGTCAACAACCACCACAATATGCACCGCCCATGTGGGGAGGATACATGGGGCAGGACGGGATCATTTCAGCAGACACCACAAGCACCAACGCAGGCACTGTCACCACTACATGTACAGACACAACAAATGACAGCACCACTACCCCAGGACTGACAAGAATCACAACCCAGGGGCACTGCACAGCAGTAAACACGCATACAGAACACTGACACAATAGCAACGGTACCGGTTACATGACTGGGAGGGGTCTTCCTGATGGGAACAAACCTTTCAAAGGACATAGATTGACATTATACCCCTAATAGGACAGCCCAAGACAAACTTGATTTGACTCACTGTGCCACACACACTCATGCTCCACCTCCCCGACAGAGCGGGCGAGACGCACACCGACACACACACTCACGCACACTCAATAATGCAGAGGACAATTGCATAAGGGTGGTGATAGGTATCAAAACATTTTCTTTTCTGGGTGACAGTGGGGCGACTAGGCCATGCATTAGGGAAGAGACATTTGTGACATCATGAGCGATGTGGATATGACCACCTTATTAATAGAGAAATACATAACTTGTTAAACAGCAGGCATACACATGTTGAAAGTAAGGAAGATTGTTTAAGCATAATGGGGGTGCACGGTACAGAGGGGGGTGCATAATGATAGCGCATCACAAGAAAGTACATTTAGCTACATTTTGAGCACACATCTTTCAGCGAGGAGACTGGGCTCATGAATAAACGAATAACACAGAACAATTAAATGAGACACACAAGGTGGAAGAAGGTGCACTTGAGGGGGGGCGTACATTTCATTGACGGTTCACCACGGGAGGAGAGAAATAGAGGTAAAGGGTGGATGATCCATGTTCCCAACAGACACTGTTTGGCGACAAAATAACACAGTGCAAGTAGTAATGCCACTAGCGCTTTTGAACACAGCGCTGTCACAAATGCATTAGCCAACACACATAGGGAAAGAGGTCATTGCTGCACGAATTGGAGAATAATGGTTGTATTAAAATTTGAGAGCAGATAATGGGGGGAGAAATATATTGTTTAAATGTAACAGTAATTACAGTAGTGGAGTAATAAAATACTAGACTAAATGAGTAATTAACAGAGTTGGTAGGGTTTAAAAAGTGGACATGGGGTGGGATAGAGAGAATGGGAGTAAATTGTGAGGGTTGGGTTTGAAAGAAAAGAGGAAGTAAATAAAAAAATAAATAAATATATAAATACAAAGAGGGGGGAGGGACAGGTAGCGAATAATTGGTAGCGAATTTCATCAGTACCAGCTTAAAGTGCCTGCAGTTCACTCACTGTGAGACACGCCTTGAGAAGTTCAGAGAGGAGCCATAGAAAAAAAGATTTAAAAACCCTGCGATTATCTTAACTAAGTAACATGGTCCACTTAATTAAGAAACACAGCCACCCTATATGACAAATTTACCACCCTGATGTTTTCCTGTTTAGCTTGTCAGTGCCTGATGCCCCACGGGACAAAGGCACGCACTATAAATAGCTTACAACAAAAGCACAGTAAATATAAAGATCCAAAGGCCCATTTGTACACTAGCACCTAAATTGCGTATATATGATCCAAGTGTGTAATGAGTATCTTCACATAAATTAAGTGCCTACCCATTTTCCGGGTACATTTCGAATAGTGCAATAAGTTACGGTCAGACCGTCATTGAACGCCACCAGGTGGTGACAGGATGGTGCATAAATGTACCATTGGCTCCTCCCACTAGGACACTGAATAGTGCAAGAGTAGTGCAGAGAGGTTAGGTCAAGAAATTGAAGAATATGTAAATGCTCAGGTCTCAAGCGCTTCCATTTCATTTCTCGCCAGATATAAAGGACCCAGGGCAGGCCTGAAGACAACGGACAACCAACACCCAATGGCTATGGACTACAGTGAGACATTTTCCCCTCCTGACAGACTTTGTTAGATGTGTGAGGCGTCAAGCCCTACAAAGCGGTGGCCACCCTGGCAACGAGGGAGCAACGATCAACAGGGCCAACGCAAAAGATTTTCATGAACTGCAAAACAGCACGAACACTCCCGAGTTAGGGAAACATGGCCATCCTATGGTCCAACGCACACTAGCAACTAGAATAGGGATCGACACACCCATTTCCAAAGTTTAATTGAGTTTCATATTACATTTTGTGCACCTACAGCTGTAAAACTGTTTTGTTGCTTCTCTTTTCCCCGCACATGCAGGTTGTTGCGTATGTATGCTGTTAGAAATGTGTAGGAAATTCCCTTAATGTTATCTTCCATTAGTAACCCTGAGGCCTACTAATTAAACCATTGTGAAGCATTCCCCACTCAATTGCCCACCCTATCAGGAACCTCAAACCCCCTAGAGCACGTTTCCCTGAAGTATATTTCCTTGCTTCCATTGAATAAACAGCCCAAGATTTTCCCTACCCATATTCAGAAATTTTGAAAACACGAAATGTCCAGGGGGAGGTTTCATTTTTGCCCTTAGTGATTGTTTAGTTCGCGGAGCTTGAGGTTACTAAAAAGTACTAATGTATTAACGCCTTTCTTGCGATTTTCAGGCGGGCAACTTTATCATCTCATCAGCTGCAAGGACCCAGCAGTCTAAGTGGCTATGGGCAAGCAAATAAGGACTTTTACCTTCACGATGGGACTAATAATGATGACCAAAATAATGGGGGTGGCAATTTGAAAATTATATGTAATAGTGAGCATTACCGCTGTATCCCCTGCTAACATTCCCTAACCTAAGCAGGAAGAGTTACGGCGTCAGTGGGTGAGGAAAAGCTGCTGCTAAAGTAAGGAGAGGTAAGGGCAGACACAAAGGGAGTAAAACATACACATAACACACATAGCAGAAGTGACTAACAACATGCACACATGTACATACTTGGTAGGGACACCACTGGAGAGAGCTGTCCTGACTGCTCTTTAACATATGCCGCGAGAGAATTGATTACAACAGAAATTATTACAGCAGAGCACGGCGCCCATGTATCCCAAGGTGTGAAGAATATTGCAAGGGAAGACAGCAACATTGAGATTGATAAAAGATAAAAAAAGGGGGTAATACCCTATGGAAGATGATTACATAAAGCAGCTAATTGGAGAACAACTGTATGTGGAAAGTGACCAGAGAGAGAAGAAACAACGAGCAAATGCACCAGTGAGCAAGCTGCAAGAGAAAGAAAATAAAATTAAAAAAAATGAATAAATAATAAAAGAAGAAAGAAAAAACAAAAGAGAGATGAAGAAAAGAAAAGAGACAAAAATATGATAAGTGCCTAACAGAGTGAGACAAAAGAGCGAAGATGGTCACTTGGGTGGAGAATGAAGAAGGACGTACACTGTTAAGGTACCAGCCTTATGTTACCAGCACAACAGTGACAAGAAGTGGACAATCATACTGGATGCAAGAAGGTTGAGAGAAGTTGGGAGATGAGAGCAGGAACATCACTGCTTATGGACTACTATTGAGCACATGCATCTAAAGATCAAGAGAAACTACCACCGAATTGGGGAGGAGACTGTTCGTTGGTGCGCATCAGCATGCCCTTGTTGTTGATGTCCAAGGAAGATGTGAAGAATGACACATTCCCCAAGATAGAAAACAATGGAAGAAGAGAAACAGACAGAGGAGTGAAAAGAGGGGGGATTGCTTGTCGTGCGTGACAGAAGCAACATAGGATAAAGTACCAGCACACAAAAGAATGCTCAGCAGAAAAATACATCTGAACAGAGAAAGACAAGAACTGGTTAGTGCTTGCATGGTTATGGATGACATCATGACTGGCTGGTCGATTGAAGGTGGTAACGGAAGCACTACTACAGAGCGCAGCATCATTGTGCAAGATCAAGATACGTTGCAAGATGTGAGAGAACAACAGAAGAAGAAATCGGAACGCAAATAAGAGATATGGTGAAAGGAAGAGCCGGACTAAGGGAGAAGATAGCGGTGTGCGACATGGTTCCAGCAGTAATAAAGGTGGCCACTCCCTGTGATCAGAGGAAGTACGAAGGGAAGTGAGTGTGGTGGAGCACAGAAGGAGAACACTCCTATATGTACTGTTCATCAACAACAATGTGAACAATTATGGACACTTCAAGGAATTGACAAAGATATGCAGTCCGGAAGGAGGTGGATGTTGCTTGGTGGTGTGGTCGACAAAGTCGACGAGAGGGGGGACTGAAGAGGGAAAATCGAGATCAAACCCATGCCCCCTCACCCCAGGCGCATATACAGAGGAACAGCAGGAAGAACAAGGAGCGCACTTATCATTTGGACCAGGACCCAGCACACCCATGGGTGACAAATATGCTGAAAGACACCCACTTCGCCAACAGTGCAACTTCCATGCTACATTACAATCAATGCAGCAATATCACAATCTACAAACACAAAAATCCCTGTTTAAAGGCTTGCAAATGCCTATATGAATTAACATGGTCTAATTGCACAGTGTAAAGCCATGTTTCAGGAAAATTACAGCCAAGTTCATTTCTCTCACTGAACACTAGCTGCAGATGCCTTCACCAATACTCCTCACAAACCCACGAGCAGCCAAGGTCGCGCAGTCAGATAACATTGCTTTCTGCAGACAAATATTTTTTAATTCTCCAATAATGCGAGTAAGCCACGGCAACCCAGTGTGTTTTTTTTTTCTTTTCTTTCTGGGAAAGAAAGACATTTTCGCAAAGACTCGCACAACATTTGAAACATAACTGTAACAAGAATGGCTCAGCCCTAGCCAATGAGCACTCAGAGCTCAGGTGCGAAATGCTTGCTTCAGCTAAAAAGTTATGGGAACAAATTCATAATGCAACAAGCTAGAATTAGGTAATGGTGGGCTGGCACAGCTAAACCAACCCACTGACGCAAGACTCTAATGTCCAATTATCAGGCTCTCTATAAGGGCTGCATAGGTAACCTATTACTTAGCAGCCAATAACAGGAGGAGATAGGTTTCTGGGAGCTGATCCAATTCTGTAAGGTCAGCCTGCAGTGTGATTACAAAGCTGGCTTGCAAGCCAGCCCCGGGAGAGACGGCGCATGAACTCTCGATGTGCATGACGCTCTGCATGTTTTTTTTGTTTTTTTGCTGCCCAGGAATAAACGCAGTTTGGAACATGTGGCTGCCTGCTGGGGTCTCTGTTGCATTTCTGGGGGCCATATGGGAGGTGTTGGGGTCTCCCATAGCTGGTGAGGGTATGGCTGCTGGCCCCCCACTGCCCTGGTGGGGGTCCAGCTTTTCCCCAACAGAGTGGAAGCAGTGATGCAGAACGGGGTTGGCATAGGAACGGAAAGGTCGAGCAGTACTAGATATTGCAAGGTTAGGAAAAATATAAGATCATCTTCTTAAGGGACAATTCCAGAATAGATCTATTAACCAGAAGAATAGCATTTAAGAAGGACTGGTGTTAAATAAGGAAACGTCCTTCACTGCAGAGGTGATGAGAATGGGGAGGAGGTTGAGGGAGGTTGGAGAACACATGTTTGCAATGTTGCATACTTTGTTAAGTAGAAAAACAGAAGAGAAAAGATGGGAGAGTAGCAGCCAAGAGGAATATATGCTTTGTTTTGGAAGAGTTGATCCTCCGCGATGGATGCCAGTTGGAGATGAGAGTGAATCGCTTGAGAGTAAACTGGAGAAGGTGAAATTATGTTTACAGTTTGTAGTAGACAACTGCTTGCCTGACAGCATTTATCTTCATGTTGGAACATCTTAAGTCAACAATCAAGCTGGATGTGTGCCGTGCATAATTTAGAGAAAGGAAATCCATCTGGCCAACTCCATTCAGAATTTGGAAAGTACAGTGAAAATTCATGTGCTTTGATCATGTATCCCCCTCCCACCACCCCCAAGCCATGCTTTCTTTGCAAACTACAGCTATTATCCTACTGCCTCTTACGTGTCACTTATCTACCTGCCTCTCCAAACCCCAAGAGAAATAAATCCCTGTAAATTGAATATCTGGAAATTCTAAATCTTTTGTGTAAAGACATCTACAGAGTTTCTGAAGGCCAATGTTTCCTTAAGGATCTATGCAAGACACTCATTCTTTAGTTCCATTTCATAATTGGCTGATCTACAAGGCGACAAAGTGTCTTGTTGGCGATGAAGAGCAGTGGATATTGTAAGCAGCGACTTCAATACTGCATTGGGCAGTTCATATGTAGTTCCCGTGGTGAAACGTTGGAATGCACTTCCCTTGGATCTTCAGCAAATAGACAAACAAATGGTTGATTGAAAATGTATCTCTTTTACTGTTGGCCACTAAGCAGAGCTACGTCTCTTAAGGCTTGTCTTGCAATGGAAGCGTTGTGGTGTTCTTCTTGGTTACATTGGTGCCCTATATATTAGAAACATTAATGTCTGACCTTACAGAATCAGTCATCTCTCATTCAATATATTGTTCAAAGCCGTATTGCTTAGCTGCTGGGGTGTCTCCAGCCATGTCCTTTACCGGAGGTCAGTGAAATTGCATAAACCACTGCAATGAGAGTGAGTTCTGAAACAGGCAACACTTACCCAACCTATCCTGCCTGCTGCCTCCGAGCACAGAAGCGCTATGCAATGGAAACTGATGAGGGACCCAGATGCCAGCAATATTTTAGCAGTTTATTTCTATTCTTCATGACAACATGGGTCCTTCAGAGGACCTGGCAAATTTTCTCACAAAAAAGAGGCCCTTACCACCCTGAATATTTGGACCAGGTTGTAACCAGTCATAATGCCCTATTTCTAGTTGTAATGCCCCACTCGCCCGGCTAAAGGCATTGTAGACATATTCACCACTTGACCTATCCACTTGGGCGGTGGGCCATCAACATCCAGAATTGTCCCTAGCAGCTGAGTTACTGCTCTATCCAGTTATCTAACGTACACTTTCAGTTTCATTGATTCTGCAATTATCATTATCAATGGGAGTTTATGACACCGTAGAAATGTGCCACCCCACGGCAGTGGTGAGTCATTTTCATTTGTGTGAAACTCTATATAATTAAAGATAGACACTGGAACACATCTGCATCGTGGGACACATGTTAGTGACAACATCAAAATTGCTAGGGTAAATAATACATGAACAGCTGGAAGTTCACATTTTAATGTGTTTGTATATATTATTTACTATCGGAATCCCAAACAGTTCAGTTTTGGGTGGTCTACCTTCAAATCTAAAAATGCATTTCTCTTGTCCGCTCTGAATGTCAAAAGACTTACCAGTGTGTATAACATTGGCTGCTGCCAGGGCCAGCAAAGCAGAGAAGAGTAGGAGCTTCATGTCGATGGAGCAGTCGGCACAGTCTCAGTGTCTGTTGCTGGGAGCGGGAGGAACTCAACTCCGTCTCTAATGACTCAGAGCAGACCAGCCGCTACTTATAGGACTCTGGCAACAGTCACACGATAAGAGAATAGGATGTCTCCATCTATCAATTATTGGATTATTCCAGCCCACCCAATCTAAACAGTGAACAATGATTGGGATGTCATTGTTTGTGGATGTGTGTGTGACCTTTACGTCTGCGGCAGTTGTCGGCGGTTGTGCCTTAAGAAAAAGCAACACCACTGATTACACGCTGGGTTTCTAGGAAAAGGATTGAGTAATCTAATCAAATAATGGTTTCTCTTACTGATTCATTTCAATTTTTCAGACCTGCATCTTTCCTTTTCAATCTGCTCATATTTCTTTACTTTGACATTTTAGCTTTCAATAGAGAATGTGGAGTACAAACTATCCAGTGCTGTGATTGCATTTAAATCATTGAAAAATAGTTAATTACCCAAATACCATTAATGAAAGCAATATTATGAATAACAAGGTCCTGGAACACTAGAGAGTTTTTCATAAATATTAGACTTAGCCATCGGCATGCCAGTACACATCCAGACCTGCTGTACAACTATCTAAATAGAGTGCAATACACACACATCTATATTCAAAAGGAAGATGTGAAAAGAGTATAGGACAAATGTCAGGAATGTGTCAAGGAGCTGCATTTTATGAAGTACTCTAGTCAAGAAGCTCGGATTGTCAAGGAAGGAAAACAAGTGAATTGTAACACGCGACTTGAGATTTTAGGCTCCTTTGAGGTGAGAAGAACACTGTCCATCTGCGTTCAAATAATGCAGTTCTTATTTGGTGCGCATGTGGTGCTTGAAAAGAGATGGAGAACAGCTGGAAAGAAATGACACCATCCGGACTGAGACACCAGAGCAGAGTCTCAGCAGGGACACAAACTGAGCAGCCGCTTCCTGACACAGTAGAGCTTTTGATATCTGCCACCCCATTCATCAGCGCACACGAGTTGCCGGCACCTGCCCATCACAGTGCTGTTCTGATGATGGCAGACATGTCAGAAAACATAGTTCAAAAGACAGCTGACAGAGGTTCCCGGTGGCAGAGAGCCATCAATAGATCGAAAACCCAGGGTGCATTCTAATCTGGCATTTCCTTTTTATGTTCCTGGTCTCCACCACCCGGATAAGCATAATTCTGTTATCCGCCATATTTAATTATCAAGTGCCATTGAGTTCAATTTGGTGCTATAAAAACGAGCTTTTACTATAATCAATTAAACTATGGTGCATTAGAAAGGGGCACAGAATGGCCCATTGCTTCCGAATACAGAACAATCGCTGCTTTCTGGAACCCAATTTAATGGAATGCCCTTTGAACCAGTACCTCCAGTTGAGAGTAATAGTACCGTTCTGATTAAATACATTCTGAGTAAGCCAGTTTGGAGTACTTTTTGCTTGTTTCATGTTCTCTGCCAAACTGGTAATTTACAACTGATTATCTGCATTTAAAAAAATATATATATTAATCAGTTTCATTTGGTGCAGGATAATGACTAATTACTAATTACTGTTCTCTATATTCTTGTAGTCCTGCCAGGAAATGTGGATTATAGCAGCAGCTGCACAGAAGCACATGCTCAGCCCTGTTAATCAGCCCAATGGGGGATGTCTGAGTAAGGCTACTAGAACTTTGCACCACTTCCACACAGACTGGCCCTGATAATGCCTTGCTCACAAACAGTGGCCACGTTTGACAATCTAGAAAGTTCTAAATGTTCTCCAGCACCCAACTTTTTGATACTATAAATATATAAACAGTACTTTCACAGCACACTGCTGACAGTCTGAGAAATAGTGTGACTAGCTGTGTAGACATCTTTGTAAACAATGGGTGAGCAAAGCATCCACCTTCTTAGGGAATGCCACCACCCTTGTTCAACAAACCACATGCAATGCAACACATCCAGCCACTACATACATCCCTCTAATCAAGAGCCCCCAAATGGAGAGGCAATCTAGAGAGTAGCCTGAGGAGCAGAAGTCATTTCTGGAGACAGTGCTCACATAGTTTATTAGTCCAGCACAAGCTTCCTGAAAATGGACCCTTTGCAGGGAATGAACCGTTTAGAGAAGATCCATTACTATCACGAGAACGGGACATGTGTCTAGATAGTGAGATATCTAAGATGATGACAGGCGGCATAAGGGTCTCACTGAAGCATTCTGCATTCTGACAAAGGACAGGTTTATTCATCATGTTCATGAAGCCAATAAGTGCCCCTTGGGTGATTGTTTGTGTTATTTTGGTCATTTATGCAATAGTGTCTTTTTGAAGCATTGTTATTTCTCCCCCTTTTCACAAATGACCTTACAGACAGGCAAACGAACCGGAGTTTTATGTCTTAATTTGATTCCAGACCAGTATATTGGGAGGACTTGGGTTAGTCTGGCGAGTTGGGACCCTATGGCTCTCTCAACCTTCTCATGGGCCCCCCTCCACCATAGGCCAGTTTTCCCTAACACCGCAATGCCCCCCAAAGTGGTACTATTGAATAGTCGCCCCTATTATCTCTGTCTTGGTTAACTGATTCAGATAGTCCTAAGGCTGTGGCCTTCTCTAACTAACACCATCCAGCACTTTCCAAGGGATTGTCCAACTCTGCCTGGTGGTCGACTCCACAGATTCTCTCCAATCTCTCCTTTCTCACTCTCTCTCTCCATCACTGTCTCTCTCTAACTTCACTATCACATCCTTCATTCCCTCTCTCCCTCCAACTCTGCAACTCTGCTCCTCTCCGTGCCTCATTTCCCCTCACTATCCATCTCCACTCCTCCACTCAAATCACCAGTTGGCTCTCTACTCTCTTGCCTCACTCTTTTCACCTATCCCTTCTGTCACGTCTCCCCCTCTGCACCCTAGTCTTAACACACTGCATAGTCCCTCTGTGTTCTGATCTTGGCACTCTCTCTCCTCCTGTCTCCTACTACCTTCCTGTGTGTACTCTACCCCCTCTCCATTACTACTGCAAGGTTTACTCTTCCACCACCCTAGTATCACACCCTCTTTCTGACACCTACACGGTTATTCATACACTCATCCTCACACTCATGCTAACCCCCTATCCCTACGCTCTCCTTTTCACTGCCTCTATCACTGGCCTCTCACTCTCTCCTTTCATTTTCTTCACATCACTACTCTCAATTGGTGCCTCTGAATCTCTCACACAATGCCATATATGCAGTCACTCACATCACTGCCAAATTCATAAGCAGTGTTCTCCATGGCCCGCACCATCACCTGGTCTCTCGGTACATCAACTAACCTCCTGACACAACCTGAACACCTTTCATACATGGTTGGCTGTGTCAGAGCAGACCAGGAAAGGGGCAGAAGAAACGGACAACACTTTTGAAAACTGTAAAAGGCAACAGATTTGTAGGTGCTTTGAGTCATCCTTTTATTAAAATCACTGTTAGAGTACTGAAACCTATGGGGAAAGGCGTGTTGCCTTACAGGAGAATGTTTTGTCTTCTCTGTAGGGTTGAAGCACGCCAAAACTACATTGCCCAGCATGATTTGGGCATGGGCAGCCAATCACGAAGCAGACCGAGTGTGGCGCACTACCGAGCATGCACAACCCCGAGGCACAGTGTTTGTGCTCGAGAATCCAAGGGGAAAGGACGTGCACAGAGCAGCTCCGGCGAATATACATGCGAGAGGCCCCGCCCCACCAGACCACCAATCCAGCCCTTCGCTCACTTCAGATAAATGCTGCTGCGTCGCAGAGGGGTTGCCGGGGAAGTGCAGGGGGCTAATTCCGCCCATACAATCGCCCCTGCGCCTGCATGCAAAGCTAAGTAGCCGTGCCTCCGGTGCATCACCAGTTGTCCATGGATTCAATGGACCTCTAGGCAGGTAGAGTTAAATTTCCCCTACTGCCAGCTACATTGTATGCAAAGGCTGTCAGTGATCGCTTGTGTTATCGGGGCCACGGAGGACCAACAAGCCGAAGTACACCCCGAAGACTTACCCAAGGAGTATGCCGACTTGAGAATATTTAGCTATATGTGCTGTCATCTACATTGATGACATCCTAATCTATTCTCGTAGTCCCCAGGAACATGGACATGTACACGCAGTTTTGAAAAAAACTACGGGGACATCATCTCTACGCCAAGCTAGGGAAGTGCGAATTCCATCGTACCACCGTGGAATTCCTGGGGTATTACTTGACACCAACTGGCGTACAGATGGACTGCAAAAAGGTGCAGGCAATATTGGATTGGGCATCCCCAACCAATGTAAAGGAAATTCAGTCCTTCTTGGGCTTTGCGAATTTTTATCGACGCTTCGTCAAATATTTCTCGGAGTTGGTTACCCCAATCACCAGGCTCCTTCGTAAGGGATGCGCATTTGTGTGGGATGCTCCAGCAGAGCAGGGATTCCAACAGCTTAAGAAAGCCTTTACTGATGCACCAGTATTGATGCATTCTGACCTGTCAGAACCTTTCCTGGTTGAGACAGATGCTTCTAGTTATGCCTTAGGGGCTATCCTGTCCCAAAGAGACCTCAGTCCGGGCTACTTCATCTGGTGGCCTACTATTCAAGGAAATTACTTCCATCTGAAGCAAACTATACAATTGCAGACCGGGAACTGCTAGCTATAAGTGCCTCAGTCAGTGAATGGCGACACTACCTGATGGGAGCCCGTCACACGGTGATAGTGATAACGGAACTCTGTAATCTCCAGTTCATCAGAATTGTAAAAACTTTGAGTCCGTGCCAATTATGCTGGGCCTTATTTTTTGCCGAGTTTGATTTCATCATCACATACAAACCAGGAACCAATAACCGGAAGCCCAATATATTATCGCGTTATCCTGAACGGGTTATAAAAGAATCCGAGACAACGCCTCAAACCATAGTCCCTTTAGCTCATATTGTGGGCGTCACAGTCAACTTGTTTGAGGTTGTGCAAAAGGAATTAACCGTGCAGGACATGCACAAATGGTGCATGCAGGACCCACAACATAGTATTGTCGCTGGGCTTCCCTATCATGGGCAGGCATTATACTTACCCACAGTTAGCGGGGCGCCCGGGCAGAACTAAAACTCAAGTTCTGATAGCACAACATTTCTGGTGGCCCACATGGCAACGTGATGTCCGGCAGTATGTTGCTGAGTGTGAGGTTTGTGCCTGTAATAAGGTGGCCCACCAGAAACCAGGTGGTCTGCTCCATCCTTTGCCTACTCCTTCCACACTGTGGCATACCATTACTATGGATCTTATAGTAGACCTACCAGCAGAGCAGGGCTACACATTTATATTATTAATCGTGGACACCTTCTCAAAAATGGCACACCGCAGCTGGTAGTATTGCCGAATTGTTCCTCCAGCATGTGGTACGTCTCCATGGACTCCCACACTGAATCATCACTGATAGAGGGCCACAATTCACCTCCCGGTTTTGGCGGGAGTTCTGTAAGGTCATAGGGATGGACGTATGTCTATCATCGAGTTACCATCCAGAAACGGACGGCCAGACAGAACGGGTGAACCAAGGCCTCAAGCAATACCTGCGTTGTTTTACCACCAGTAGTGAAACATCCTGGGTTCAACATGTTTGGTTAGCCGAGCTAGCATATAACAATGCAGGTCATGCGTCCACCAAGCAATCACCCTTTTATTGCCTCTATGGCCATCATCCTAGGGTGCTTCCTGTTGCAATTGCACCCTCAAAGGTAGCACTCCCAGCGTTGACAGGGCAGCAAAAGTGCATTGAGCAAGTTTGGAAGGAGGTGCAGGGTTATCTTGTTCAATCTAAAACCACATATTAAAAATATGCCAACAAACATCGTTGAGTCAGCCCCCAATACCAAGTGGGTGATCTAGTGTGGTTATACACCCGTAATATATCCTTGCATGGACCTCAACAACTACAGCAACGTTATCTGGTCCCGTTTTCCATAGATAAAATTATTAACCATGTGGCCATGCGCTTAAAGTTACTGCACCGAATGAAAATCCATCCGACGTTTCACACTTCATTGTTGAAACCAGCCCCAAAGACCACTTTGACCCAAAATCCACCTCCCATCATGATACAAGGGGAACCCGAATATGAGGTTCAGGCCATTTTGAATTCTAAGAAACATAAGAATGGGCAGATATACTATCTGATAGATTGGCTTGTATATGGACATGAGGATCGCTCTTGGGAGCCTTCCACTTATGTACATGCTCCAAGATTATTGCACACCTTTCATGGGAATTATCCAAACCAACCCCTGGCCATCTGCCTTCTGTGGGGGAGGGGGAGTGATGTCAGGGGCGGACCAGGAAAGGGGCAGAAGAAACAGACAAAACATTTGAAAACTGTAAAAGGCAACAGATTAGTAGGTGCTTTGAGTCATCCTTTTATTAAAAACACTGTTAGAGTCCTGAAACCTATGGGGAACGGCGTGTTGCCTTACAGGAGACAGCTTTGTCCTCTCTGTAGACTTGAAGCATGCCACAACTACACTGCCCAGCATGCTTTGGGCATGGGCAGCCAATCAGGAAGCAGACTGGATGTGGCGCGCAAAGGCGCATGCGCAAGCCGCGAGGCACAGGGCTTGTGCTTTAGAATCCAAGGGGAAAGGATGTGTGCAGAGCAGTTCCGGCGAATATGCATGCAAGGGGCCCGTCCCAACAGATCAGCAATCCGGCTCCTTGCTCACTACAGATAAGTGCTGCTGCGTCGCAGAGGGGTGCTGGGGAAGCACAGGGGGCTAATTCCACCCATACAATCACCCCTACGCCTGCATGCAAATCTAAGTAGCCGCGCCTCTGGTGGATCACCAGTTGCTACTTCCTTGATTTGTAATTTTGCACTGCAGCTGTGGCTTCTTATTTAGACGCAGATACATAGATACATGTATTGTCAGCCTTGGAAAAAACGCGACCCCCAAAGACACGGAATGGAAAAAACATATGCTGCAAATCACGCGCGGCAACGCTCGTGCCAGCATTGTTGAGCAGAATTAAGCCAGCAAAGTTCAGGGACATAACCCATTGGCAAAAACCACGTGCGGCAACGCTCATCAATAGTGACCCCAAGAGATTGTGTGTGTGGGTGTACGAGTGTGGCATGAGGAGAGAATGACTGCAAACTGTATTAACACACAGTAACTCTGTACTTTTCCTTTTGTAGCTTGGACCTTGCCTGAAAGCTAATGACACAGCACAAAACTGACAGCTCTCGACTGGCGATGACCAAGGACCACATTTCTGGACTAGGACTACTTGAGAGCTAAGTGTGCATGCATTTTATGTGTAATGCCAGTGAGTTGTCAACTGGCATTATGTGCAATCTGCTCAGTTCTTATGTTGGTATAACATAGTGAGCAAAGTTTGTTTATTGCAATTTCATTAACAGTGCACCAGTTTTCAAGGATTGTAGAACCACCTTGTTTGGCAGATGGTAAAAGGTGCGCAACAATCAAAACCCTTTTCAGAATTCCCCAACCCTATCCAAAACCTCTACCTATCCCTCTTTCTGGTTACCCTAAACTCCCTCATACCAATCGACTAAACGAGACCCTAACCCTCCTTCCGTGGTCTGGTCACGAATGTTTGCGTAAGCTCTGATTTGCAGGCATCAAGACCACTGCGGGGGTGGTTGGCTAAATCCACTCCTGCGCCAGGGACCTGTGTGATCGTGACAGGCTGACTTAGACCATTATTGCCCAGCATCCCCTGCTCTGTGTATCCTCCCAGATCCCATTGGCCTTTCTGGACCCCTCCTCTAGTGGGCCAATCACTTCCCCAATGAGCAGGTTTGATTTTTGAAGTCTTTACATAGTCTTGGTAGCCACCCCCACCCCCTTTTGATCTCTGGCTGACGTCACAGCTTTGGGAAGCAATTCACTTTCACCACTCTTGCTTCCCGAAACAGGTGACATTATCCTTCTTTCTTTGCTAGTGATCAATCTAGCCTGCATCTCACACACACATTCTGGATTGGGCATTCTGTGGAGGGTAGTTCACTGTTCTTTCTCCGGTCTAGGTCTTCCTTGCTGCTGCCCTGACAAGAAAACCCAACATTCCTGCCTAGGAGCTTCTGAGTAAAGTAGCCCTGACAAGAAAACCCAACATACCTGCCTGGGAGCTTCTGAGTAAAGTAGCCCTGACAAGAAAACCCAACATACCTACCTGGGAGCTTCTGAGTAAAGTAGGCCTCACAGGAAAAGACAAGAATCTTGGCCAGGACTGAGGCTGATTGGCAGTGCAGATGGGTCAGTTATATTAGAGCTTTTACACAACAGCAACCACACTGGGGAATCAATTACGTCATCACCCTTAACTCCCTTTGAATGCCTCTTGGTTAGGACAGGCTCTGGAAATGCCCTGATAGGCTGCAGGTTAAGAGGGTTGCCTCACTTCCCTAAATGTCCTTATCTTGCCTCCTCCTGCCTCCTCCTTCTGACTTCCTCACACAACTCTCAACCCTTAGCAATACTCCTACCTTCACTCTCCCATCACTCTACTTTCTCTCTCTCTCTCTCTCTCTCTCTCTCTCTCTCTCTCTCTCTCTCTCTCTCTCTCTCTCTCTCTCTCTCTCTTTCACTCTGCCTCTATCTCTCTCTGTCTCACTCTCTCTCTTTCTCTCTCACTCTCTCTGTCTCTCGAAACCTACACATTACACATACACTCACCCTTACCCTCACTTTAATGCTTACATCCTATCCTTCCTCTTACTTTCTTTCTCCCTGTATACCTCTCTCTCTCATTCACCTTTCACACACTTCACAACACAACTCTCAACTGGTACTACTTTCTCACACACAAAAGCTTAGACAGACTCATCCACAGCACTGCTACATTGTCCACAATTCTCTTCTCTACAATACGCTCTTCAATGATTGGTCTCTCGGTACATCAACTCCTCTCCTTTTCTCTCCTGAACACCGTTCATCCACCTCTGACAGGTTTGTGCTATTATAGCCCAGCATCCCCAGCTTTCTGTATCCTGACAACTCCCATTGGCCTTTCCAGTCCCCTTCCCTTTTTTCCCCTCCTAAGGAAGGTGGTCCTGATTGATTGGATGAGGGACGCCACTGTGCAGGGCCAAGACAAAGGAACGGAGGGAGGGAGCAGTACTGGCAAATGCTTGTGAACTGCAGAGTTAAAGTCAGAGACACAGCTGCAAAGAGGTCGCTGCTGTTAGAAAAGCCAAAGAAGAGGATTATTATTATGCGATACTGCATTTTCCTTTATTCTTTCTCTGAGGCCGCTGTGATGCCATGAGATTGGGCTACAGCTGAACACCCGTGCCAGCCAGGTTGCAGCATTGTGGAATGCGTGTTACGCCTCAGGCACCCCCTCTTGAAAAGTACGCAGCTGATGACACTGCTGGATCGTATCCCCAAGGCCAGAGGCAGCCTCACAGATATGACAGAGAAAGCATTTCACAACTGCGGCTATACTCCTTCACCCTTTTCTCAGAAAATAACCTTTGTGTTATTATATATGCTGTTTCATGGGTGGAGAATGGGTTTAGCGGTTTGGGTGTGTTTGGCCGTCTGACAACTGATCGTGACAAACTGATTTAAAAAAAACAGCCTGCATCCGATCAGTTCTCAGAGGCTGAAATGTACTCAAACTACCCCCCACCTCATCCTCCTTCCCCACTTGCCTGATTCCAGTCGCCTGGTCCACTTCAGCCCTGCAGCATCAGATCCGTCCCTCTAACGCCGGTCGGATCCAAAGCCGCAGAGATCCTTTTTCTTTTTTTTTTCCAAGTCACCCCCCCTCCAATATTTAGGGTGCAGGGAAACACCCGCAACCCCGCTCCACATGTTCGGTATGTGTTAGCCTAATTGTTCGTTTTTTTTCTCGAACAAATGGTACTGACCTAATTCGGTCAAATGTACCATTCAATAAAAAAAAGAACAATTAGGCTAATACCGGTTTAGCCACTCCATTTTTATATAAGGATGAGCCACGCCTGGGGGGGGATAGAGCAATGAGCAGCCCTCCCATGCGCTGGTCTGTTTGCTTTACATGCCATTTATCTCTTCTTCTGGTCTCCTGTGTATTATTTGTGTCTGAGTGCCTGTGGGGTCATATTTATTTACTTATTTATTTAATGTATAAAGCGCACATGCAGCCCGGAGGCATTGAGGTACTGTTGCAAGTACAAGTCGGGTGCAGGTGAGGAAGCCACGCTTAGTCTGACAGTGAGGTATTGGTCGAAAGACAAGGAACATAGGTCCGGTTTACATAGGTTACATAGTAACAATGCTTACATACATACCGGTCATACTGAGGTGAGGTGTCGAGGAGTAGCTGGCTAGGTGGTTAGGGTGGGGGAGTTAGGAGAAGAGGGATGGGGGAGGTCATTCCAGAGTTTGGCGGTGAGGTAGAGGAAGCTGGAGCCACCAGCTTTGCATCTTCTCACTTTAGGCACAAGAGGTCTGTCCGATTAAGTGGTCCTGGTGGGTCTCGAGTAGAGGCCTTTGGTGATTCTCTGTGTGAGGTAAGGAGGTGCTGTATTAGCGAGGCACTTGTTGGCAATGTTTTTAAATTGATACGTTCCTGGATGAGCAGCCAGTGAGCTTCCCTTCTAGCATTGGAGATGTGTTCTCGTTTTGGAATGTTCAGGGCTGCGCTTGAGGCATTATTTTGTATAACCTGCAATTTTTTTATATTTCCAGCAGAGGTGCCTGTAAAAAGGACGTTACAATAGTCCATCTTGAAGCCAATGATGGCCAGGGCAATGGTGAGACTGTTGTTTTTTGTGAGGAAGGGTCTGGCTGCGTTGAGGACTTTGGTTGCGTAGGCTGCAAAGGAGGCAATGGTGCTAACTTGTCTGGACAGGGTTAGTGAGGCATCAAGGTGGACACTGAGTGTCTTTACGGTAGTTGAGACGGGAATCACACGCTGGTCTATCTGGAAGGAAGTGCATTTAGCATTGAGTGACTTGCGGGCATTGGGTATGCCGACAATTAGGATTTTGGTCTTGTCGCTGTTTAGGCAGAGGTGGTTGGTTGCCATCCATACCTGGATAGTAGAGTAAATGTTGTTCAGAGTTTGGGAAACCTCTATGTAATTACCAGTGAGTGGGACCAGGATTTGTGTTTCATCGGCATTGTTGATGTAGGCTCTGCCGAGGGAGTCTAAGATGTTGAAGAGAGCCTGGTGAAGATATTATAGTGAGTGGGGGCAATGCAGGACCCTTGGGGGACACCGCAGGTGATGGGGGAAGGTGATGCATTGGCTGCATCAGAGAAGACTCTCATTTCTCTGGCTTTCAAGAAGGACATGATCCAGGCAGAGGAAGGTGTGGAATAGTTGGTATGAGTGGTGAGGTGTTGGCATAGGATTTGATGGTTGACCAAATCAAATGCTCCAGATAGATCCAGTAGGAGGAGAAGGGCACAATTTCCTTTAGCCCATATCTCATTAAGCAGATTATTGAGGTCTAGAAGGGCAGATATCATTCCATGTCCTGGGCAGAAACCGATTGGTGCATCCCCAGGATTTTGTTGTCCCCAAGAATTGCTGAAGTTACAGGTAGGCTGCACGGTCCAGAATTTTAAGTAGGAAGGGTACCATTGTAATTGGCCGGTAGTTGGATGGAATGGAAGGTTCTATTGAGGTTTTTATCAGGAGGGGAGGACCCAGGCTTCTTTAAGGCTGGCTGGAAAAGGTACTATTGGCGAATGAGTGATTAATGTAGGCAGTGATGATTGGGGCTAGCACATCAGCACAGTCTTTGATGAGGGATGTTGGGCAAATATCGCCTTTGCATTTAGAGGGTTTCAGGCTCTAAATTAGCTTTGAGACTTCACTTTCGTCAAGGTCTCTGAAGGTGAAAGGTTTGGAGGAGGGTTGGGAGGAATTGAGCTGGAGTTGGTAGCTGCTAGGTCATTCTTGAATATGGCTTGCTGTGAGAGTATTTTTTGATTTAGGGTTTCAATTTTTCATAAGAGAGCGGCTTGGATTTCCGAGCACCATGATGCATCTTTGGTGATGGTGAAGGGGGGTGAAGTGGGGGATTCTAATTCCCTGTATTGTGGTCATGTGGCAGCAGGACGAGCCTGTAACACTACCGCACAAAGCTGCAGCTGGGGTGAATTGCCTGTGGCTTTGCAGTGGATGCTGTTCCTAACACTTCCTGTTCACTGTAGCTGGAGGAGGCACAGAGTGGATGGAACTGGCAAGGTGTGCCAAGCAAAACTGGATCTCCAGGAAGGGGTGATTCTTCCAGATGGAATGCAGGTCACCACACAGGGGCAGCAACAGGCCCCAGAGGTAAGGGTGAATGCAGTCTCTGAGATCAGACAGTCCCTTGGAATGAAACCAGCCACGGGATAACCTGCAGCCTCGTTCTTTCGTCTGTTACAATATTCCGATGCAATATTTCAGATTTGGCGTTATTTGTATCAAGTTAGAAATCTTACTAACGTCTTCAATTTTATGCTTTATAGCTGGTAAAGTTGTTTGAAGATCAGAAAATGTGAAAAGTACATTGTCTGCAAAAAATATTAATTTTGTGAATCTGCGGTGTCCACTTAACCCCCTTTATGTTGTCATTTTGCTTCATGTGTTCTGCAAAGGGTTCCATTATATTGACAAACAATAAAGGAGAGGGGGGCACCCCTGCCTTTTTCCCATCTGCAGCTATAGTGAGGGGAAGCCATGTACCATCTTGCCTTGACATGTGTACATGTGATTTGCAATTTGTGCAAATGTTTTTCTTATTCTCATGCGAGTAAACATTTATTCTAGAAACCTCCAGACGACCAGGTTTATATACTACATGAAGGTTGCTTCTGTTATCAAAGGTGTTTCAGTTCCTGATAAATCCTGCGTGAACCTGATCAGCAAGTGTGGCAAGGAGTGGCGTCTAGCCTATCGTGCACACCCTCCAGTGAAAATCTTTGCATGCAGATTGAGCAGCTGTATTGGTTGGAATGAAGAACAGTGCTTCAGCATTTAGCCTGCTTTGGGATGGGTTTAATAGTAGTCTCCTCCATTAGGAGGGCAATATTCCCAGTTTCTCGGAATTCATTAAAAATAGCAAAAGTCAAGTGAGGCATGTGTATGTGAGTACATTCTGTGTAAATCTTCTATGTTAGCTATCTGGCCCTGAAGTTTGCTTGTTCTGTGTATTTGGATGCACTTAAGACTTCCTCTTGTGTTAGTCGGGCCTCTAGTCTCTCACATTGTTACATTGTCAACATAGATATGTTTATGTCTTGTAAATGTCCTCGCTGTTCTTTTGCATTGGTGTGTTCTGCTGCGTCAAACAAGTGCTACACTCCTTTATGCGTATCCTTGACTTTTACTTCAAAGGTCCCACCTGCTCTTCTGATACTCGGGCTAAAATCCATATTCAGTGTTTCCTTCAATTGTCATGTCCAGGATGTAGTATTTCTCTGCCCATAGAAACGTTGTGGGGCATGCAGGAGTGCTCCCTTCATCAATTCCAATTTTCCTATTTTGTCTCCCCCTTATGTCCTGTCGGCTCCTGCAGATCTTTCAATTCTTGGCTCTGCTCTTTTTTTTCCATTATATTTCTTACCTCTTTCCCCTCCTTGGCAAGTTAAATACATCATTCCGTAATCACTACTTTTAGCCTGTCCCTCCTGGCAGACTTCATCATATCTCAATTGAATGGTCATAGTGTCCGGCCATGTCCTGTTGTGTGTAGTCTCTACATCCACAGTCCTTTAGGGGATATTCCTCCAGCCGCCATCTTTGTCTTCCATCATCTGCAGATGTGTCATGGACAGGGCTGGTGGCAGCTTATCTTTCATATAATTTTAACCCTTTCCTGCCATTTAAACCTCGATTACCGCGTTTGGCACAAATACGTGGCCTGGCTCCAAAATGGCCATGCCATGAGGTTCTTTGTCCTGTCCCCTGGCCATCTTGCCCCTTTGCCTTCCCCAGGTTGAGCCGACCCGGATCAGTCCTTATTTGGTCATGCAGTTTCCAGCGAAATGCCAAGCTTTTGCGGGCTCCTGCATTCCTTGTGTGTATGCCTCCAGGATGTGGGCTGGGGTGTCTGTCCCCAATACACATCCTTGGTGCCAGATAGTCTGGAGTGCTGTGAATGCCTGAGACCACCATGGTCTGTGATTGGTCCATGTATGGACTGTGTATTTGTGAGCAGATCTCCCATTGGGTCCTCTTCGTTTTGGCACGAAGGAGACTCTAGCTAAGAGAAGGCCAAAAACACCCATACCATGTCGATCTCTGGAGTTCTCACTGAACGAAGGATAGGATCCAAGTATCCTGAAACTAAGAAGCCGAGTCGAGGAACCACTGGTGAACCACTGGAAGGTTTGGCACCTTGAGCCCGCTGTCGTCCCGTGGGACCCCTCTGCATCTGGTCATCATAGGTGGTCTGCGAAGACGCTTCAACCCATTAGAATAGTGAGGCCAACTATTCTGAGCACCTTCACCAAAACCTGCTAGTAAGCCTTCTCGGAAGTGTCCCTCGGCCAACCAGTGGGCTGACCAGCTTACGCAGGACCTTTGCTCTGTCACCGCTGCCGTTTCGAGGTGGTCCTCGAAACCTGGTACACTGTGAACTCTGTGTCCCTGGCACCCTCACATCGAATCTCGAATACTTGCCGTTTCCTTGTCTGAAGTGAGACGAGTGCGCCTGGACAAGAGTAAGCGCGGTTACCGTGTTGTCCAGCCATGGCAACTGTCTTTGTAGGTGCACTGCATTTGTGACCCTCTTGCCCCTGAAGCCGGCTGCAGTGAAACTGGCCTGATCCATCCATCAGGAGCAGAGAAATCACCACTGTCCCATTTGGGAATCATCACTGTATCTTCAGAACTGAAAGCCGCAGAGACATCCTACAACCACAGTGGACTCGACTGGCGAAGTTTGGTCTCGAGTGCGCCTGAGGCCGGTGAGTAACCTTAACCCTAACCGGTGGCTTCTAGCACCTCCATTCATTTTTACGCACGAGTGGCCCCTGAGGGCCCCTCTCCTTTCCACTGCTAGTGCGAACAAGCGAACTATTCCCGAATCTTGGAACTGCCTCTTCCTTCAAGTGGAGGTCCCCCCTGAATAGTGGGAATCTATTCTTCATCACCTCACCCACCTTCCTGAGCTGCTAGAGGCCCCTGAAGAGACAGCATTTTGCCCATTGGAACAACCGCGTGGGCTTGCATTGCATGTACTGTTGAGCACAAAGCTCCCCTCTTCTTAGGGTTTGGACTGCCTCTTAGTTAGGTGTGTGGTTGATGTCGAAGGGCACTAAAGACTGCCTGCACCTCCTGTTTCCTTCCCTTCTAGGTGGTGGACATATTTCGTGCTGTTAACCCTTTAGACCCCAATGGTCTTGTATATATCTTGTATTGATAGTATTGTGTTGGTTTAGTAGTATTGCTGTGATTCTTTTACTATGTGTTGAGTTACAAAGGCCTTGTAATAAATGTGTTTATATTTTTGATATATACACCTGTCTGGGAGTAATTTGTAAGTGTCCTTGCTCTGTGTGCTCATTGAGGTCCTTCAGTCACCCTCACCCCTCCTGAGACCTAGTCTTGACCGCCTGCCATAGCTACCTTGATTGGTCTGGCTTGTCCAGAGGCTACCCTGTTCCAAGAAAGTAGGCTGGCCTTCTGAACCTCTGCCCAGCAGGTCAGAGTTCAGATATCCGTCTTAACACAGTCCGCTGGCTAAATGTTCCTGAAGCCTGATCCGGGACACACGTCACCCCTATGGTTTCCTCCAGTCTATTTAATGTGGTAGAAATGTAATATATTCTACAATGTCCTAATGTTTGTAAAAACAATGCCCAATTTCACTCGGTCGTGTGGCCCTCCATACATCCTGCAATCCCAGTCCATGTAATGCTTCTTTCAGAGAGTCGGGTCTGCAGCCCACCTTAGAGGTAATCCCTCTATTCAGTCTGCCCTATTCAGGGTTATATGCTAAATTCAGATCCACTGCAACAAGCTGTTCTCCACCCAGAAAAGCATCCAGTTCTTTGGTCAGCTTTTCAGGAAGGGTTTTTGGCCTTGATTTGGTGAATATATCAAAAACCACACACATCGAAAACACCATATATAGTTTTGCAACACTTTGTTTCATTAAAGTGTCTGTGTGTCCCTCTTTTTTGACGCAGTCTTTGAAAGTTATTATTGCTTCAAGAAAATACGTGCATTTATCTTTTGTGGGTAGGTAGGATTCTTGCACGGAAACTAAGTGCGCAGATTCTGATGTCAGCTCTCATAACACTCTAGCCTTTTGCCTGGTGAGTTAAGGCCCTTTAGTCTGCAAGACAACAATTTAATAATTTGCACTTTTTCACCCCTTGGGTGGTGAACAGCTGTTTATAGGCAAACCTGCTATATATGTTAAGTGAGATCTCAGTGAGCATCCTTATGTATCAGTGAACATCAGTGGCAGAGCAGAGGTTAAAAGCACCTGTACATGAATACAAACACTATATTTCTTAAAATCTATGTTTGCCTCCATATGTTTAATTTTTATTATTTTGTTTTAACTCTTGATTCAAACCCTTGATTTATTTTAAATCTTTCTATCTTGCTTTCCTTCTTATTGTCTTTCTTTCTTCCCTTCTTTCTTTCCTTATATCTTTCATCCTTCCCTTCTTTATTTCTTCCCTTTTTCATTGTTTTTCTTTTTCTATTTCCCATTTTACCTCTCAACTTTCCTTGTCTGACCTCCTGTATTTCTCTCTTTTGATATGTTTCAAAAATGTCTGTTCTCTTGTTCTGCCTGGCTCTCTCTTTAGCTATTTCTCTATTTTATTCTTATCTCTGTCATTGTTCAATTATATTTCTAGAGTTCATTATCTCCCTCTTCATCAAATTCCCTCATCTACACATATAAATATACTACTTTATAAAAATAAATCCCGATAAAGGGATCATGCTTTCTATGCTTTTCAACTCTAGATCAGTGATTGGCCGCCCTGAATCATATAGTCACAAGTGCACAACAAAATAATGCACTGGAAAATGGTTAATATGTCAAATCATTGCACAGGGAATTTCGAATGTATCTTTGAATTCCACTTCTGAGTTTAAAGGTAAAGATGATATATTTTTTCCAAGCATTAAAAAGTGGGATAAGAGACAGCAATTATAGAAATCTCTAGTAATATCATCTTCCTAACCCTTGTACATCCAGTATTGACTTTGTCTTTTCACTTTCCATTCTAAATCCCTTTTCTTTTTCTACTTAATCTCCGCTCTCCTCCCCTTACTGTTTCCCACACCCAGCTGTGTGCCAGCATGCTATGTTCCCTGTCCCTTATAGTCTAATTCCCCTTAACTTCTCCTCCCATCTCGCCCTTTCCTTTCCCATGCCCTTTCCCTTTCTCTCTTCCTTTACCAGCTCCTTTCCCCTTCCCTTTATGCTCATTGTCTTTTGCATGTTCTTTCCCTTTCTCACTCCTCATCTCTTCTCCTTTCCCCTTCCCTTTATGCTCATTGTCTTTTGCATGTTCTTTCCCTTTATCACTCCTCATCTCTTCTCCTTTCCCTTTTCCTTTACCTTTCCCCTTTCCATGACCCTCCCCCTTTGCACTCCTCTTTTCTCTGGCTTTCTGTTGCTCCCCGTTTCCAGCCTCTGACTCTCCATCCTCCTCTTCTTCGCTGGATTCTGTGCTTTCTTCTTCGCTGTTGTGTCGTTTCTCTCTTGGTCTTTGCTCTGCATCTTCCTCATTCTCTTCCACTAATTCTCCTTTGGCCTCGTCTTGGATTCCTTCTTCGATGGCTTGGCGTTTAGGCCTTGGTCCTTGCCCTTCATCTTTGATCACGCGTCCATTGTCAGACTCGGCAGGAACGTGGCCGTCTGGTTTCTGAATCTTGTGATGTCCTGAAAGAAGAGAAGAATCAGGATAAAAAAATGTCACCGAAAGACAGTGAGCAGGCATGGCATAAAGTGTGAACAAGTAGGGCTTTGACTCAGGGCCATGTGCTTACGGTGACCTTTTCACTATAGCCCACCATTCCTAACCCTCTACCCTACTGTGCTGGCCATGCAGTCTCCACCTCTCCTGGCCACATCGAAGGCAGCAGTGGATCCTTCTAATATCTGCTATTGAGCTGAGAGGACCTTGAAGAGATTTACAAATTGGGACGACTGATGGGCAGTTTCTACTAAATATGCTATTCATGACTTATTATTGTATATTCTTAATCAAACATAAAAAGTAAATAGAATATTCCTGTTACAGAATGGACTACCCCTACTTGCTCAGCTTGAGTGAAAAGTCACATTGTAATCATACACAACTCTGAAGTGACATATGTTCATCGATAATGAAATGTATATTTGAGATTGAGTGTTTATAAGTACAGACATCAGTGATAAAATAATAAAGGTTTCTCTCTTGGACCAAGGACTCTCTGGTCCAATTGTAGCTGATATTCAGCACACAACAGGGCTGTTCCAATGTGTGTACATTAAAGATCTCTTTAAACAGCATTGTGTTATGTTGTGTCTTCAGAACTTACTCTGCATGACATTGAATTCTCCTTCCAATGGGAAGTGACATGTTATAATCCCCAAGATTCCAAATAGCATGGGCCAAGGATCTCACTCACATATTAGCCAATCACAGGGCTCACGGAGGAGTAATCTCCGGGCTTGGTGGTGCCGTAAAAAATAGTGCCCCTTCCTTTTTTGCCATTTTTTGTAAAGCAATTACTGCCATTTTTACTACACCACCAAATTCCGAGTTTGACCTTAAAGTGGAGGCTCCTCCAATGTAATGTCAGAAATCGTTGGAATCGCAGCAGGCAGTAGTCCCACCCTTGGTAACTCTCCCATTATCTCCATGGAGTTCTATGGAAGAGGAAAATGGGATTAACACTGGAATACTGCAACTTTGAATCTGGTAGTAGATCTGGTGGTATGGTAATCAAGGTATAGTAAAAAGCTGCAGAATTACCACCAAACATAGGGTGGGGGACTCTGTCTCTTGCTGTTGTCTTCAGAAATAAGTCTTTAAGGCAAGGAACAATATCCACACATTAATAGCTCGATGTCAGTCAATATTCCTGTGCCAGTGTCTCCAGTGTGGTTGGTAGTGACCTGTTCTCGTGTAGTGGGCATTTGGCATATCATGGATCACGTGGGCAATTGCAGCGCATGTTCAGCATTCCTTTCCAGGGCTGGTCACTCTGATAAACATGGAAGGAATGCTGGGAAGCCACTCTGTAGAAGCAGCTTCTAGGGAATACACATGCATCATGTGACCAGGCACTCACTGATACTCTTTGTATCCATTTATAAACTATTTACTAGTCATGTCACAATAGAAGGGGATGTCTCTGGCAAGCATGCATGCATTTGATTATGATTTGCCTGACAGCATTTTGACAATTGACATTCTGGCACCAGCCTTGGCCTGAGAATGGAAAAAGAAATAGACTAGAGACTGAGGGGGGTAAGGGGGGTGATACAATTCGTGTTTAAAGTGTTGTTATAGCTGAGTGCAGGTAGGGGGATGAATATGAACGTGGGAGCATCAGACGGGAGCAGGAGGAATTGGCAGTGTAGATTGTTACAACATGTATATAAATGTGCAAACACATACATTACAGGCATGATTGTTACAACATGTATATAAATGTGCAAACACATACATTACAGGCATTACTTAAACAACAATGACCGAGAGGGGGCTTTTATTAGCAGTACAGAGAGGGGCTGATGGGAATTGCAGTTGGGGGATGATATGAAGATGGTCATGTCCTGGGAAAATAAAACGGCAGTGATGAGCTCATCAGGGGCTGAATTAAGGGCCTGCACAAGTAGGTACGTCCTGAATACCAAAAGTGTTTTCAACTAGTAGTGAGGGAGTCTGTACGGTGATGACCTGGAAGGAGTAGAAGCAGTGATGCAGAATGGGGTCAGCATAGGAACTGAGAGGTTGAGCAGTACTAGAAATTGCAGGGTTAGGAAAAATGTAGGATCATCTTGTTAAGGAACAATACCAGAATAGATCTATTAACCAGAAGAAGGGCATTTATGAAGGGCTAGTGCTGAATATGGAGACACCCTTCACTGCACAGGTGATGAGAATGGGGAGGAGGTTGAGGGAGCTTGGAGAACACCTGGATGCAATGTTGCATACTGTGTTAAGAAGAAAAACAGAAGAGAAAAAGATGGGAGAGTAGCAGCCAAGAGGAATATATGCTTTGTTTTGGAAGAGTTGAGCCTCCGCGATGGATGACAGAGAGTGAGAGCTGGAGATGAGCGTGGATAGCTTCAGGGTAAACTGGAGAATGTGAAATTATGTTTACAGTTTGCAGTAGACAACTGCTTGCCTGACAGTGTTTATCTTCATCTTAGAACATCCCAAGTCAACATTCAAGCTGGATTTGTGCACTGCATAATTTAGAGAGAGGAAATCCATCTGCCCAACTCCATTCAGAGTGTGAAAAGTGCAGTGAAAGTTCATGTGCTAAGATCATTTATCCCCCTCCCCCCACAGCCCCAAACCATGCTTACTTGGCAAACTACAGCTATTATCCTACTGCCTATTTACAGTTGTCAATTATCTACCTGCCTCTCCAAACCCCAAGAGAAAAAAATCCCTGTAAATTGAATATCTGGAAATTCTAAATCTTTTGTGTAAAGACATCTACAGAGTTTCTAAATTTTCTAAATGTGTCCTTAAGGATCTATGCAAGACACTCATTCTTTTGGCCCATTTCATAATTATCTGATCTACAAGGCGACAAAGTGTCTTGTTGACGATGAAGAGCAGTGAATATTGTAAGCACGGACTTCAATACTGCATTGACCAGTTCATATGCAGCTCCCGCGGTGAAACGTTGCAATGCACTTCCCTTGGATCTTCAGCAAATGGATGAACTATTGGTTGATTCAAAATGTATCTCTTTTACTGTTGGCCTCTAAGCAGAGGTACGTCTTTCACGGCTTGTCTTGCAATGGAAGCGCTGTGGTACTCTTCTGGGTTATATTGGTGCTCTATATATTAAAATCATGTATTCATTTGTTTAATGTCTAACCTTAAAGGATCAGACATCTCTCATTCAATATATTGGTCAAAGCCGCATTGCTTAGCTGCTGGGATGTCTCCAGCCAGGTCCATTGCCAGAGGTCAGTGAAATTGCATAAACCACTAGGTTGAGAGTGAGTTCTGAAACAGGCAACACTTATCCAACCTATCCTGCCTGCTGCCTCCAAGCACAGAAGCTCTATGCAATGGTAACTGATGAGGGACCCAGATGTCAGCAATCTCTTATGCAGTTTATTTCTATGCTTCATGAAAACAAGGGCCCCGCATAGGACGTGGCTCATTTTCACACACAGAAGATGCCCTTTCGACCCAGAATATTTGGACCAGGTTCTTAACAGACATAATGCCCTATTCACCGGGCAATATCTAGTGATAATGCCTCACCAGCCAGGCTTAAGACATAAAAGACATATACATCACTTTGGCCTATCCACTTGGGTGGTGGGCCATCAACACCCAGAATGGGCAACATTATCCCAAAAGCTGAGTTCTCCAGCATGGGTTCTGGCATGGATTCACATTCTCATGAATATTCCCCGTCGTCAGGCAGGGAATCCTTGGTAAAGAAAAAATCAGTATCAGTTTAGTTTCTGATCTGTCTTTCTTAGTAGTAACCAATCACTGATCTCTGGGTCATACTGAGGGATGACACGGGAACAGATACGGCCACGACAGGGACAGATGACGACGGTGGTGATGACGGGATGGATCTCCCATCGCTGATTCCTCGGGCATCCCCGCCCGACGAAATTGGCTCGTTTCACGCCATGATTGCCAGGGCGTCAGAGCTTTTCCAGCTCTGCCCCGAAGAGAAGAAGGAAGGCTTCCTCTACCAGCGGCGCGAGGCCAAGAGGAAGACGGTCCTCGCGGTGCCGTTGCTGGATGACATTTGGGACGAGGGACTTGCTCTCCTGAAGAACCCGTCACGACACCTGCCAAGAGGGACCGTTACGGGAAGAAGTACCAGGTCCCCGACGCCGCCCCGTTGTGCCTTAGAGCGCAACCGACCCCGGATTCGGGCGTCTCAGCAGCGGCTAAGAAGAAAGCGGGGGGGGCATCGGCTTTGGCTTCTACTTCCCCGCCGGACAGCGAGGGAAAGAAACTGGATGCAATGGGAGGACGATTCATCTCGTTGGCGGCAACGACGATTAAGGCGGCCAATGCCCTGGCAATCGTGGCCCGCTATGACAGGGAATTGTGGTACAAGATCGCCCCCCTGTTGGACTTCCTACCGGACGAAAAGAGGGCGGAGGACCTAGCGATCTTGCAGGAAGGCGAGGTGGCATCGGACCATGTCATAACAGTGTCCAAGGACATTGCCGCCGCTGGTTTCCGCCAGTTGGGCAACGGAGTTTGCCTTAGACGGCAGGGGTGGCTCAAGGCAACGGATTTCCGCCAAGACGTGCAAGCCAAGGTTTTGGACATGCCCTTCGATGGGAACAATCTGTTTGGGAAGACAGTGGATGAGTCCCTCCAAGCCATCAAGACCAACACGGAGACGGCTCAGGCCCTAGGAGTTCTTCAGCAACGACGGCCGTCTTTTCGGAACTCCTGAGGCAAGCAAGGTGCCTCCAAGGGATTCGGCTGTGGCTCCTCTATGTACTGCCAGCTGGCCCGATCCTCGTCGCAAGAAGCCTACAGGGGATGAGGCAAGTCTGGGGGATCTCGCCGTCATCACCAGGGAGGCCCAGACGGCAAGGCGGCCTCCAAGCAGGACTGAACCGGCCGTTGCGTCGGGCCCCCACCGAAGCACCCCGGTGGGAGGCCCGCTGGCAAAGTTCGTCAGCGTGTGGGTGTCCATTTCCACCGACCATTGGGTGCTGGATGCCCTGGTCCAGGGGCACGCCCTCAAATTTCTAAGGAAGTGCCTCTGCATTCCCCCCGTGGCCAGGAAGGAAAACCACGTCCCTCAACTACTGTTGGAGGTAAGGGCGATGCTCAAGAAAGGTGCCATCGAGCTCGTCCCGAAGAGGCTCCGGGGCTCTGGAGTTTACTCAAGATACTTCCTCGTAAAAAAGAAGACAGAAGGATGGCACTCCATCTTGGACCTGCGTCGACTAAACAAGTACATCAAGGCACAGAAGTTCCAGATGGTCACCCTCCAGCACGTGCTGGGACAGCTGGAGGAAGGCGACTTTCCTGTCGTCGTTGGATTTGAAGGATGCGTACTCCCACATCCTCATTCTAAAAGGACACCGAAAGTTCCTCAGGTTCGTGGTCCAAGGACGGCACTACCAGTTCATGGCCCTCCCATTCGGACTGAAGTCAGTGCCCAGGGTATTCACCAAGTGCCTAGCACCGGTGGCGGCGCAGCGCGCCTGCAGGGGATCCACGTATACCCCTACATGGACGATTGGTTCATCCGAGCAAGGACAAGGGAGCTCGCCGTAGAACACACAGCGAAGACCGTCCAGCTGCTCACGGACCTTGGGTTCTCCATCAACTTCCCCAAATCCCACCTGGTCCAGTCACAGGTCGCACTGTTTCTGGGATCCAAGCTCGATACAGTGGCGTGACTGGCCTCGCCGTCGGAGGAAAGGACAAAGGCCATTGTGGGCAAGGTGCAGCGTCTGCTGGCCACCGACGTGGCCAGGGTGAGGTCCATCAAGTCCCTCCTCAGGATGATGTCCTCATGTATATATCGCGTGCGCCTGTGCAGGCTTCCGATGCGTCCTCTACAGGAGTTCCTCGACGCCCGCTGGATCCAAGCGGCAGGCAGCTTCGAGGACAGGATCCCTCTCAATGAGACTTTCCGACAAGCGATACGGTGGTGGGGCACCCACGCTCATCTGACGGCGGGAACGGACTTTCAGACCCCAGCTCACCAGGTGACGGTGACTACGGATGCCTCCCTGGAGGGGTGGGGAGCGCACACCGGAGATCTTCACGCGAGAGACCTTTGGCTCCCGGAGGAGAAGCCGCTCCACATCAACATCCTGGAGCTCCGTGAAGTGTTCTGGGCCCTCAGGTCCTTTCTCCCGTCCCTCAAGGGCAAGGTGGTGAGGATCTTCACCGACACCACCACCACGATGTTCTATATCCGAAAGCAGGGAGGAACCAAATCCTCAGCTCTGTCCAAGGAAGCCCAGGATCTGTGGCATTGGGCCGTTGCTAAGGGAATTTTTCTGGTACCCTTTCATCTGGCAGGGATAAAGAACACCATCACTGACTCATACAGCAGGGAGTTGCGCTCGTGCCACGAGTGGGAACTGCATCAGGATCAAGTGGATCGACTCTTCCAGCGATGGGGCAAACCCCAGATCAATCTGTTCACGACGGCGACGAACTCCAAGTGCCAGAGGTTCGCCAGCAGGTTTCCCCAGCCGAGGAGCATGGGCGATGCTTTCTCATTCCCCTGGGACGGCCTGTTCCTATATGCGTTCCCTCTGTTGCCGTTGCTGCTCCGACTCATCAACCAGCTCAAGAGGTCCTGGTGCAGGATGATCCTCATCGCATCGGCGTGGCTGAGACAGATCTGGTTCCCGGACCTTTTGGACTTGTCAGCGTCCCCACCAGTCAAACTGCCGACGGACGCAGATCTTCTCTCCAGAGAAGGAGGTGCCATCCGTCATCACGACCCAGAGTCGCTGAACTTGCAGGCCTGGCTCCTACAGCACTAGAGTTTGGAGGGTACGATATCCCGGCAGACTGCAGAGAGGTTCTTGCAAAGGCCAGGGCGTCCTCAACTCTCAAGTGCTACGGACATAAGTGGAAAAGGTTCTCTGTCTGGTGCCGTGCACAAAAGATCAACCCGCAATGGATTACGGCCTCTCAAGTGCTGCCGTACCTACTGTCACTGGCCAAGGCTGGACTGGCTCACGCCTCCATCAAGATACATCTGGCTGCGATCTCCCGATACACCAGAACTACAGGACGGGCGTCCTTGTGGTCTCATCGTCTGGTGAAGGAATTTATGAAGGGACTGTTGCGATCGTTCCCGCCGGTGAAGGCCCCTGCCCCGGCGTGGGAGCTCAACGTGGTGCTGACCAGGCTCATGGGGGCGCCATTCGAGCCTCTGCATTCGGCACCGTTGAAGTACTGTTCGTTGAAAACAGCATTTCTTGTGGCCATCACCTCTGCACGACGAGTGGGAGAGATCCAGGTACTATCCTGCAAGCCTCCATACTTGACTTTTCACGACACAAGGGTGGTGCTGAGGATGCACCCCTCCTTTATGCCAAAGGTGCCGTCAGACTTCCACCTCAACGAGCCCTTGGTGTTACCAGTTTTCTTCCCGTCGCCTTCGTCGCCGGCCAAGAGGACTTTGCACTCGCTGGATGTAGCTCGAGCGCTGAAGTTCTACGTGGACCGCAGAGTTTTCGGAAGACATCACAGCTGTTTGTGAACTTTGGACCTGTGAACCAAGGGAAGGCCCTCTCGAAGGCTTCCATTTCCAGATGGCTCTCCAGCTGCATCATGCACTGTCACCGGTTGGCAAACCAACCATTGCCCAGCCGTCCCAGAGCCCATTCGACCAGAGCGATCATACTACCACAGTGTTCTTGTCTGGTGTGCCCCTACTGGACATCTGCAGGGCTGCTACGTGGAGGTCGACGCACACCTTCACGAGATTCTACTGCGTCCATCAGGACTCCAGGGAGGAGTCCAGGGTCGGCCAAGCAGTGCTGCGCAACCTGTTTGCCTGAAGGTGGGCCTGGTGAGGAGGTAAGAGTTGCTTAATGTTGAGTTATGTAATGCTTAATGTTGAGCCTTTGCCACCTCCCGTGGTTGTGCATGTGTGTACTGCTATGTATACTTATATTCATGAGCATGTGAATCCATGCCAGACCCCATGCTGGAGAAGGAACACGTTACTTACCTCTACCTGTTGTTCTCCAGCATGGGTCTGGCATGGATTCACATGCGAACTCTCCCTCCTTCCCCTCTGCCGCTCTTCACTTGGTCATACTGACAGTTTACATGCTACCAAATCTGAGGATGGCTGCCAGGGGAGGGGCTTAGGGAGAAGGCAGTCATTGGCTGGGGGCAGTATGACCCAGAGATCAGTGATTGGTTACTACTATGAAAGACAGATCAGAAACAAAACTGATACTGATTTTTTCTTTACCGAGGATTCCCGGCCTGACGACGGGGAATATTCATGAGCATGTGAATCCATGCCAGACTCATGGTGGAGAACAACAGTTACAGGTAAGTAACTTGTTCCTTACTGCTCTATCCAGTTATCAAATGTACACTTTCAGTTTCATTGATTCTATAATTTAGATTATGACACCATATTATGACACCATATGAATGCGCCACCCCACGGCAGTGGTGAGTCATTTTCATTTGTGTATATTCTATATAATTAAAGATAGACTCCAGTCCTTCGGCAGGTGTATATGGTGATCCTGCCTGTTGATGCAGCGCACTGGAACACATCTGCAACGCAGGACACATCTTAGTGACAACATAAAAATTGCTAGGGTAAATAATACATGAACAGCTGGGAGTTTAATGTGTTTGAATATATTAATTACTATGGGAATCCCAAACAGTTCAGTTTTGGGTGGTCTACCTTCAAATCTAAAAATGCATTTCTCTTGTCCGCTCTGAATGTGGAAAGACTTACCAGTGTGTATAACATTGGCTGCTGCCAGGGCCAGCAAAGCAGAGAAGAGTAGGAGCTTCATGCCGATGGAGCAATCAGCAAAGTCTCAGTGTCTGTTGCTGGGAGTGGGAGGAACTCAACTCTGTCTCTAGAGACTCAGAGCAGACCAGCTGCTACTTATAGGACTCCGGCAACAGTCACACGGTAAGAGAATAGGATGTCTCCGCCCATCAATTATTGTATTATTCCAGCCCAGCCAATCTAAACACTGAACAATGATTGTGTCATTGTTCGTGGATGTGTGTGTGACCTTTACGTGTGCTGCAGTAGTCGGCAGTTGTGCCGTATGTGAAAGCAACACCGCTGATTACACACTGGGTTTCCAGGAAAAGGATCGAGTAGTCTATCGAGTAGTCTAATCGAATAATGGTTTCTCTTACTGATTTATTTCAATTTTTCAGACTCATATATTTCCTTTTTTAATCTGCTCATATTTCTTGACTTTGACATTTTAGCTTACAATAGAGAATGTGTAGTAGACATTATTGAGTACTGTGATTACATTTATATCGTAGCCAAATAGTTAATTACCCAAATACGGTTAATGAAAGCAATGTTATAAATAACAAGAATAATAGAGTTTTTCATAAATAATAGACCTAGCAATAGGTATACCAATACACATTCAGACCTGCTATCCACATACATCCATATTCCTACAACCCTGGAAATGCCAGCAGTCAAAACCTTGCACACAACCATTTCTCAAACCTTTAAAAGGGCAGCCGAACACCTACTTCAAGCTAAGAATCGCCAAAAGGAGTTTGCTGATCAACACCTAGCAAAGGCCCCCAACTACAAAGTGGGAGACAAAGTCTGGCTGGCGTCTAAACACGTGTCATTAAAGGAACCCAAACTTTCCGTCCAAGATACCTGGGTCCATTCACTGTCACCTCTGTGATAAATCCTGTGGTGGTCAGACTAGCTTTGCCGGTCTTTGTGTCAGGCAGCTCAGTCGGCTGCCTGACATCAGTCAGCCTCTAGGGGGTGCTGCACAGTGCTCTGAGTCCTGATATTGACATCCTTGGTGGGCCGTGTTATCTGTAGGAGCAGTGAGCACTCTGCAGCAATAAAGCAATTTACTAATTAGCAACATTTGTTTGTTTCTTTTTGATTCAGAAACCCTCCAAGCCCCGCTCCCCCCCTCCCCCCCAGGCCCATGGGCGCACGTGCAACGTGCCCTCGGGCTATGTGCGCGTGTGCACTGAGGGCTGGCCTGGCTGGCTGCTAGGCGTGGCGTTGTTGTCAGCTCCGGGGCCCCATTCCGAAAACAGGACAGGAGCGAGTGGAGTGGATGCATTCTGCTGCATGCACTACTATCAGGTAAGTGTGTGTGTTAGTGTACAGGGTACACTTGTTTGGGAGCTTGGATGCAGGCTGCCTAGGACAAAAGGCGTCGTCGGCGCCACCGCGCATGATGCCTCATTCCCATCCCGACCCGATCGCTCCCATACCATTTCCCCCAGGCCAGAGGCCACAGCTTCAATTGTGACTCTGAGCACTGGCAGTGGTAGGCAGGCAGCACCGAGCCACGAGACACGGCCCGGGTGGCGGGTGCTGTCTGTGTGGAAGTTGCCAGCATGCCTGCTGAGAGTCTGATGGCCGTCGGCCGCAATCGCGTATCCCTTCAAGTGTACACACTAATTTGAAGTGATATGCGTGATTGTGGCCGTCACTCTCAGGCATGTTGTTCCATTAATGCAGCACCCGGGCCGTGTCTCGTGGCTCGGCCCGAGTGCTGCATTAACAGAACAACAGAGTCTGACGGCCGCAATCACGCATGCATATCACATCAAGTTAGTGTGTACACTTGAAGTGATACTGATATGCGTGATTGCGGCCATCAGACTCTCAGGCAGACTCAGTCTCATGCCTGAGTGAGTCTGACGGCCGCGCCCGCAATCACGCATATCACTTCAAGTGTGTACACTGTCAGTGTACACTCTTGAAGTGATATGCGTGATTGTAATTTGCGGCCGTCTCTCTCAGGCATGTTGTTCCATTAATGCAGCACCCGGGCCGTGTCTCGTGGCTCGGCCCGAGTGCTGCATTAACAGAACAAGAGAGTCTGACGGCCGCAATTACACATATCACTTCAAGTGTGTACAGTTAGTGTACACACTTGAAGTGATATGCGTGATTGCGGCCGTCTCTCAGGCATGTTGTTTATTCCGTTAACATACATGCCAACATTCTGTCTGACACCAAAAAGGATTTTTGAAATTTCAAAAATAATTCCCATAACAATGACAGCCACAGGAAAAGTGCCACTGCTCTGTAGCTGGAGTCCAGCAAGTACATATTTATTGCAAGTTGAACACTGAAGGACATGGTGACTGATACCCCCCTCAGTCTGATAGGCAGATGCTTTGTGATGGTGTTACACTCTGCCACTTGCCTTCACTGGTGGTTCACCTAAGGGTTGTCCCGGCAAGACTGCAGGACAGAGTCAAGTAGCTGACAGGACAGTGGATTGGTTTGAGTCCAATCAAAGTAATCGCCTACCAGCCTGCCTTAGAGTCACATAAATTACCTGCCACTGTAAAAAGCAGTAGGATATGTCACTGAAATCTGTAGGCGGTAGGATTGCTTAAAAAGCAGTAGCCTACTGCCTAAATCTGTAGGGTTGGCAAGTATGCATTAATGCAGCACCCGGGCAATGTCTCGTGGCTCGCCTGGGTGCTGCATTTATGGAACAACATGAGAGTCTGACGGCCGCAATCACGCATATCACTTCAAGTGCAACACTTGAAGTGATATGTGTGATTGCGGCCGTCAGACTTGCTGCATTAATGGAACAACATGAGAGACAATGAGTGTCTTGTTCACCGGCTGGGATGGCATCGCTGAACGCTATTGGGCACATACAGTGCAACTGGCACTGTGTGTACTGAAGACCATTGGCAGAGCAATTACTAGAGACAAACATTTTAATTACTGTCGCATTCGTCCATTACCACAAGCAAACACACACCACCCCCCGCATGGCCCACCCTATTGTGCAAAGAACAACAAAAAACATGCACATGGTCAGAGAAACATATCAAGCTCAGCTATTTTAGTTCAACACAGTTTTAGAGGGAAAGTTTGATAACATGCATACTTGTGGCGCTTGTTTCAAAAGCAGCTTTCATGTGCATGCTTTCAAAGGTGCCTTTTACATGCTAACTTGCTATTCTGAAACAGACTCTTTTAGAGGGGAAATCCTGCCACCTAACAATTCCATCATATAGAATGACCTGCATCTCCCCTGGCTATTGCCACAGACATCTGGTACAGGCAATCTAATAATATAACATGGATTCAAAATGGTAGGGATGGCCTTGCGGCTTCGCTACGAATGATTTAATTTGCCACTCACGTCTACAGAGGGTCCTTACAAAACAATTAACGGCTCTGGTTTTGATATATTTGTGATGGTTCTTTATTTTTACAAGTATTTTCTAATAGTACACACTTTAAGTGATAAGCGTGCTTGCGGCCGTCAGACTCTCAGGCAGGCGGACTCAGTCTCATGCCTGAGAGTCTGACGGTTGCAATCACGCATTTCACTTCCAGTGTACACTTGAAGTGAAATGCGTGGCATTTGGGGGCCCAGCAACAGTATTTTAATCAAGAAGGGCTCAGCATAAAAACCTTTGACTACCACTGTGTTGGGTTATGAACACCTGTTGTTTACAATGCTCCTAAACAGTACATTCTTTAGAATCTTAGGCTATGTAAAAAACTGTGATGCTGATTTAATGGAGGACAATAGAGTGACGAGGCAGAGAGGGGAGTCTGTCAAGGCGTTCGTTATTGGCCCTTAAGCCTGCAACGTGAGTTGGGCATACATATGCAGTGGGACTCGGCCAGGGTAGTCAGTATTGTCCATGAAGTCTGCTTACTTAAAGCCACTCGTAAAGCTTGTTACTGAATGGAGCGGATTGTCAAGGTGCGGAGAGCTCTGGCTGCAAAGAGCAAGGCTTTTTAATGTTTTCCATGAATCAGAGAGCCCTATAAACCCAAATTAAGCAGCTGTAGCAGCTGGATTCCCAATTTGCTCGGTTGTGTATATATAATGGACATGGGCAGTCACATAAGCAAGGGCCTGCAACACATCAAGGGCAGAATTTCGCACTGCGGATCCAGAATGAGCCAACACTCCGGCAGGTTAACTAACTTAAAGCGCGCCTTAGAATTAAGGAAAGAAAACATTTGCTGAAAACAATGGGCCGAGGGTTTACTCAGATTGGCAAGAAGAGGCATCTGAGAGACAGAATGCCTTCAACATTAGTGTACTAAACTATTCGAATGCCAAAATAAGGGGGCAAATCAGATAGGTAACAGGGGGGTGATTAGGGGAACGGATCGGGCAGTCACACATTCTACGGTGTCCTCAATTAGTAAAAGATACGCAGAATGGGTATTGATATTGATATTTTATTTATATTGCGCTCGTGCACAAGTGTTTCAGAGTACGACAAGTCAAGGGAGGGGAACAGGGGAGAACAAAAACAACCATCTTACTAGGCCCAGTAACATTCTGAATGTGCAAGTGCATGGGAGAGGGAGAGGGGAAAAGTGCAAGGGGGGAGTGGAAAGTGCGGAGCGAAGGAGAAGACACATGATACAGATAATAATAATAAATAAAGGACAACAAACAGTGGTAGTGCAATCAGCAAGTGGCAGGTAATGAGTTGTGGCTGAGGACTACTGCTTGTGTCCGTGGAACAGGGCACTCTAGCACATGGACTGAGTAGCAGGGCTGAAGTTGAGGGTACACGCGGGGGGACGGACGGAGTCCATCCACTTTTTTGGGTACATGCGGGGGGACGGAGTCCACCCACTTTTTTCAGAGGGTAGACTCAGTCCCCCCCAGCTAAAATGAGAAACACTGAATGTCATCTTTGAATTTATGCATTAAAGCTGACCGTGGGGATCGGACCATAGTCATCAGGTTTGTAGACCAAACACTTCACCACACTGCATTATATAACCTGATGAAAAATAACAAACAGCTAAAGGTGAACTGTCCCATTTCGGTACTGCAAGTTCCCGGGAAAACATTTGTATTGGTTCTTAGAGCCCTTTTAACGTTTTCAAAAACACTATTAGAAGAAAATATCCTCTCTTGGTTTTGTGTCTGTTGATTTTATGAAAAGGCAAATGCCATTTGTCCTGTGCAATTTGGGTGGTTATGCAAAACCAATTTAAAGAAATATTATGTTATGTTATGTTACTTGGCATTTGTATAGTGCCTTATGTATCATTGGTATGATCTCAAAGTGCTGGTAGGTTGAATGCCCTCGGGAACCGTAGTTCAAGTCAGTAGAGAGAGAGAGTGTTGCACGGTGCGTGGGTGCACTGGATATGTGTGCAGCTGGTGTAGTGTTCTTATTTCACCTTGGTATGCTAATTTCTGGCAACGTCACATCCCATTGCATTTATTTATGAGTCCCCTCACTTTTTATTTTTAGGACTTGACCCCTGCTGAGTAGGGTTTATTCACTCAGCTTGGAGGAGAGCTGCTGGGCATGGGCAGCCAGCCCTTCCTTGACCTGTTGTCCCGAGACTAATCTCTGTCAGTCAGAAATTGCGTGGAATCGTGAACGAATCAGAAGGCCCAGCCGCAGCCAGACCCAGTGAGCCAGAGCCTGCTGACTTTGCCATTGGGCCACTGTGACCGGTCTGTGCAGCCCGCGGGTGCCGAATGCTTCTTCCTTCTCTGCTGATCAGTAAGGTAAGTCTGTGTGTTGCTGGCATGTATGCTATACTATGGATTGAATAACTTCTAGGCTCTTCAAATTTTGGCAGATAAGCCACAGTGAGATAAAATCATGTGTCCAGGATCACACACTTTGTGGTGAAGCTGGCATTTGAGACCAGTCTGTAACTCAGGTAAGAAAATATGGTCTCATGTCTAATTATTAGAAATGTGAGCTTAGGATTGGCTTTTAAGAATACTCAGTTGTATAGAAATTACTTAAAATCCATGCATTACATATCGAAATGTGTTAAGCAAAAAGAGTGTGCTCATGTTCCTCTTGAGTAGAAGCCTAAGAAGAAGGCTGAGGCTATTGGGACACTTGGAAATGATGGGACCCAGGATGGCAAAGCCAGGTTCTTCATATCAAAGTATTCCTTTCAGTCAGTCCTGATGGATTTTTGGAGAGTGGGTAGGGGATGTTCACTTTCCTGCCCCTACTGAATTTTAGGGACAGACAGTGTGACCCATTCTCTGTGGTAATGTCGGGACATGTATATAGAATGTGTCATAACACAAGGTAAAGAAGACTGGCCCGGCCTGTGCTCATTTGAGTTGGTTCTGCCATTTAATTGGCACATCACTTACTAAGCCATTAGCCAAAAATTCACAATTTCAGTTTCACCAATGAGAGACTACTGCAATGTTTGCTGGCTGGGTAGGGAACCTTTCATGATGCCTAGCTGAGTACTGTTTTGTTTATGAATCCATATTTATCAAGACACTGAAAAGTTCAAATAATGGTGTCTTGTTTAATTTAAGGAGAGAGAGTATAGAAGATGCCTCCAAAGAAACTGTCAGGAGCTCAGAATCGGAAGCGACGTGCTCAATTTGAATCTGATTTGCAGAAATCTGCAAAATTGATGAAAACATTTTTGGTTCAGCTAGAGGACAATAATGTCAATACAGTGCAAAATGTGAGCGGTGCGCAGCCTGGAAATGATGCAGAATCATCAGATTTACCATGCAGCTTGAGTCAGAATGATGAGGTATGTGGCTCTCCTGAAAGGAAAGAAAATGCAGAAGAAGAATCTATGCCATATGAAAATGAAAGGGACTCTGAAAAAGAGCCCAACACACCCGGAGAAGGAACCAGCAGTAAAGCAAATTATACATCAGCTTTGATACATCAGATCCTGCTTTGTGGCCAGAGGTCCTACGTTCTGCTGATATAGACCGGATCATTTTGAATGGACCAAGTAAAATCAAAGCCATGAGATTCCCAGTGAATAAACAATGCTTCTCGTTATCACATTGTCAAAGAGTGCATGACAGTAGTGAGATGATACATAGGCCGTGGCTCATTTACTCAAAATCAGTTGATAAAGTATTCTGCTTTTGTTGTAAAATATTTGATAGGGCTGCAAAATCAATGCTTGCACTTTCTGGTTACGACTGTTGGCATAACATTGCTGATGCTCTAAAGAATCATGAAGTGTCAAATGTTCATTTTATCGCAGGAAACACACACCGACTGTTACTAGTCGGTAACCCTCTGCTGCACTCCTAGTGGGAACTAGTCCCAAGTGAAAGTTATACCTTGTATATGCTTAAGGCTCCAAGTATGGAGTGTTAGATATACAGGGACGGGAATCAAATTAATTGTTACAGAATTATAATTGGTTTTGTCTAATATTCAAAAGACTAACAGTATATCTGGGGCTCTCTCAATCTGACAATCTACAGACAAGAAACCATCAAGCTGAGAGTGGACAGACCCAGTAGACCCAGTAGGCAATATAACAGAACATAATCAATTTAATTGATAGCATACAACTCCATTGGAGTGTGTTAATACTAATCGCATTCACAGGTAAGTTTGTACCGGTCAATAGTTCAAAAAACAAAGGACAAAATTCAATTTGAGCTGGTCAAAATACTCAAACAAAACCTGTTTGGTCAAGGAAAGAACACACATATATAGTATACATTAACAGGATACCAGTGGTAGGGTAAGTTATATGCAGGGTAATCACCACCTTGGTGTTGCCTCGCTGCTGAGCAGTTACATTCACTCTTCTCAGGGTTCCTAAAGACACTCCTATTGGGTAAGCAGTGCCCACGCGTTTCGGATTAGTGAAAATCCATCTTCAGGGCAGGATGTGTTTTAGTTTCATCAGAGTTCAGTTGCAATTCTTACAAAGTATAAGGATACACTAATTAGGACTGAAGCGTATTTAGAGGACGCTATCATTTAACTCACATAAATGGGAGGACACTAACCTGCTCTTCTTGAGAAGCAGGATCGAATCATAATCACCTGTGTGGTTGAAATAACAAAAAATGCAGCTTGTAAAAGTTTGACCCTATGCGTGAGACCATATTAAACAAATACTCAAACTGTAAAGGTAGTTACTCACCCAGTCACAAGACAGCAGTGTCTCGCCGGGTGCAAGGGTGGTGTCAGGCTGTAAAACCAGGATTAGGTAGCTGGAGGCATGGAAGAGAATCTAGGTTACTGTCAAATCGAGGCATGTAAATATATGCTTTCTATGAGCGTAGTAATCGAAAAACACCATGGAAACCAAGGTGTTATAAATGTAAAGTAACGTGAAATCTATATTCACCAAGACTTAAGGTCAACCATCTAAGAAAGTCAGTAGCTCTAGTGGAGGGCGTTAATCGTAATTTCCGTGCAACGTGCAATGAAGACGCTACATGTTACCAAGAGGGACAGTTACACCACTACCAGTTGTCCAGTATATTAATGATGCTAACCTGAAGAACATTTTCCCAAATGTCTGGATATCATTGAAGATTCTGCTCACTCTGCCTGTCACAGTTGCAAATGGTGAGCGCATCTTCTCCAAACTGAATCTCATTAAAACGTACCTTCGATCAACAATGGCCAATGAAAGACTGACATCGCTTGCTATTTTATCAATCGAAAATGACATTGGGCAATCCCTGGATCTATCCGATGCTGTGCTTCAATTCGCAAGGGCAAAGTCAAGAAAAGTTACTTTTTGAACACTTAATACAGGTAACATTCTAAGACTGTCACCTAGTGTCTAGTGTATGCATTTTCTATTGCATTTGTATTTCTATCTGGTTCTTAATGAAATACCCTATTTACAACACTTTTAACGCATTTTTTGGTTGTTATTTTTTGGGGTCGGGGTGGAGGGGCACCATCGATGCTTCCCGCCTGGGGTGCAATCTGGTGTAAGACGGCCCTGGTCAAACATGCAGATTCATCCTGTGCTCCACGTGTCTCTCCTTAAACCTGTTCAACCTGGGACCCGGGTAGCAACGCCATCACAGCCAGTAGTAGTAGCCGGGGAGCCAGAATTCGAAGTCAAGGACATCCTAGATTCAAAGTACATCAGATCCAAATTATACTACTTAGTATACTGGAAAGGGTATGGTCCACAAGACAGGACATGGGAGCCTTGAGAGTACATCCATGCACCTCGCTTGCTTAGACAATTTCATCAAAACCATCCAACCAAACCAGGACCAGACAGAAGAGCCACCTTGAGAGGGGCCTTGGGGGGGAGTGCTGTCATGATTCCTGCCCCTCATGTCCCCAGCCCTCCAAGATGTCAGGTTGGAGCCAGGCCACGATCACCTACATGGCCTTCAAGGGCCTCTCCATTCCTCCAAAGACCCACTTGGAGTCAGACTTGGCGATTGTGGCACCAGACTCTCTCACTCCCATAGGATATCATTGTGGATTGAACTTGTGGTGCATTGATGGGGACAAGATGGATGCCCCCACACATTTCGGTTCCCAGAACTGCATGTGCAGTCTAGTCTTTTGGGTGTGGTTCAGCCCAGAGACACCTGGGATACCCAGAGACTATTTAAGCCACGCCCAGGCTGAGAAACATGCTTTGTGTTTTCTACACCTGCAGCGTGACACTCACTGTGTTTGGATCGGTCGCCAGTAGGACTGCATCTTTCTTCTGCGCTCAGCTCCTGCAAGAACAAGAACACTGTTAGGAACAGCCTTACCTTGCAGCGCTTCTGCCCATCATTCATCGCTCCTTCTGTTCTGCGGGCATCTTCGGCGGTGTCATTCCCATCCTGGCACGCCGCTTCCTAATGAAAAGGGAAAAGAACAGAAAAAAGGCATTATTAAGCATTCTGCAAATCTTCGCTTATTGTTAAATACTGCACGAACTTCAAACGCTTACCTGAATCCCAGCCGCTCTGGGGGAACTCTGTCTCCGGAACTTTTCATCCATCTGCAAGAGGGAAAAGACATTCCAGGTTAGCGTGGAAACATCTAGAGGCGCTGCATACCGCGCTTACTCACCGCATTTGTTCTTCATAACCGGCATCCACGCTGAAAATGTCGTGGCACCTAAAAGACACAGGAAAATAACTCAGTTCAATACAAAAACGAAAGGGGTTCATTGCGCTCTCACTCACCTTCAGCGCTACTCATCTCAGCAGCACACCGCCATCCCCGAACGCCGGCCATCATCTAAGGAATAAAAGGAACAAAGTTAGTGAACTGTTCAAAAGACTCTTGCCAGTGAAGTAACTAGGCAGCAACGAGCCCGCATCAATCAACGCTCCCCTGCGCTGAAAGCAGGACGGAGAGCACACTATCCAAGAAAAGAGGGTGAGCTGTGGATCAAAGGGAAGGGTTGGACCCCGGGGAAGAAGGGGTTCAAGCACACAGAGACAATAGGTAGTTAAACTCTACCAATTCTGTGTTTCAGGCCCAGTCTCCAGTCAAATAGCCTCCAGGGAAGGGTTCTAGGTCGTAAGAGGTCAGAACAGGCTGAGTGACGTCCCCGTGGATACCAGGTGAGCGTTACAAACAGACTCTTTCTCATTCTGCCTTCCTCTACTCTCCGTCATCTGCAACTAATCTAGAACAGGACTGCAAGACTTATCCTTGGCCTCAAGCCCAGGGATCATATCTCTCCAGCCCTGAAATCTCTTCACTGGCTCCCGGTGGCTGCAAGGATCAAGTTCAAGACCCTTTGCATTGTCCACAAGGCTGTCTGGGGACGGGGCCCGCACTACATCCAACGCTTTCTTCCAACATACCTTCCTTCTCGTGCCCTTCGCTCAGCTATGTGGGATGTTTTTACCCATGCATCCAAGCCCTACAATAAAACTGTGCAGTACTGGCTTGGAAAACATCATGATGGCCAGAACTCCCCAGAGAGTGCACAGGGAAAACATGAAGAATAGGCTGCCACCCATTTTTGCCTATGTTGTGAGCACAGGAGGGCACTGCCTAAAACCACCAGTGGGCTACACACACAGTAGCCTGAAACCATTGGGAATGGCAATGCTGATTGCCAAAAAAGCAAGCAACTCAGAACTGTGGGGAATTAATTTTCTTAATCCCAAAAATGGTTGCATTACCAGTACTCACCACTATCAGAAAGCCGGCGTTTTAAAACCACCAGACTTTTGTGTAAAACTGCACAAATGAAACAAAACCAGACCAAGGAAAGACTTGCTAAGAGGTGGAAGAATGTAGCTGAAACCTGGCTTAGTGAAACTGGATTCTGCCTGACAACTACCCCCAACAGGAGAAACCTGTTCAGCCTCTCTTCCCAGGCCTAGCTGCATCCTGCTACCCCTTGCCAAAAGGAGTTGTCACCTCTCTGATGAGATTAGGGGTGGAGCACCTGGGACCTGGAAGGAACAGAACAATGCAACTCCCTTGACTCAGGCAAATGTTATATTGGGGGCGTCGTAAAGTGGCTTCCTCTTAGGGGAAACTGGGAGGGGTTAGTGCCTCTGCTAGCAGCTGAGCTTGGGGGAAGTGGATAAACCAGTTATTCCACCCTGTGATGTGGGAAGCCACACCCCTTTTTGACCAGGGCATAATTTTAAAAAGATAGATAACTCATAGTGCGGACTTGTCAGAATTATATAAGTAATATCATTATTTTTGTGATTTTTCTGTGAACATTTTGAGAGGCGTTAGGACCCTGTGGTGTATTCTGGGGGGTTGCTAGCGGAAAATAGGGTCTCACTCCAAATGTCTGCATGTTAAAAATCTGACACTTCATCAATTAATGTCCATACTCCTTGCGCACATGTGTGTAATTTTGGGTAAATGTCCGATATTGCAAAACCAGTTAAAAAGTGCAAAATGTTGTCATTTTTGAATGCAAGCCCCCAGGAAGATAAGAGGTGGACAAGCATGGACCATAAGGAATATATAATGTGCACATGTAATTTCAACAAATTGTATATCTGGGAAAGATGTATTTGAATCAAATATAGATTTGTGGGCAAACTGACCAGGGGAGGATCCTCTGACCCATAAACAGACCTCATCATGATGACAATCCATTTCCTTCCCCCAATCATGGGAGAGGGGAGAATTGGGCCAATGACAAGTAGAGAGGGGCAGGCTTAGCTAGGCCCAGGCACACACCCATTTTCAAAACACATAAAAAAAGACTGCTGGGACAGGTAGAGAGATTCAATTCCATTTTCTGCGGGACGCTCAGCCTGGAGACTCCAGACTTCAAATCCATCAATCTCCAAAGACCAGAACTTTCCTTCAGGACTTAAAGCAAGGGCCTAAACCCACAAACTGAGAACTCTTCTCAGCAGGCCTCAGCATCCTTAAAATCATCTGCAAACTATTCCACAGCCGGGCGAGCTGTCTGAATTGTTTGACCAAGAACAATTGCCAGAGACCAGACCAGAGATCCAGAGAACCACAGGCCGCTGTATCCAGGGAGCTGACCCAGACTGCTGTGAGCAGAACCAGAGATCCAGACCGCTGTGAGCAGAACCGGTGCCTGATTGACCCACCGAGCAGAGAGAACCGAAGTCCAGTCCAGTTGACCAGATCCGTGACGAGGTCCATTCATTTCAAAATTAGGAGTGAGTATTCGCCAGAACTGTGCAGAACCCAATCTCTTAGTTAAAATAATCTAATTCAAGCTATTTTAACCTAAGTAGAACTGCCTCCTAGAAATCGTGTCATCTGTCATTTGTAAAGCTGCACAACTGTCACCTGTCAATTCTGAAGCTGCAAGCTGTCACCTGTCATTTTGAGTTTTACTTTAAATCCGAAAATCTAACTTTATTTAATCGTCCGTATCTCTGGAACCGTTTGTGCTAGGAACGTGGTTTAACTTTCCACTGAAAGCTTAGAATCTAACCTAAAACCGACTTGCTACTCCTTAGACTTTTGCCGTAATAGCGATTCACGCACTCGCGAATTTTGCCGCGATTTGCGGTTTGGCCTGATTTCTTTACCTGTAAAAAGATAGCAGTTTTTTGCTTTCCTTTGCTAAAAATTCGTTTGCCTCTTAATAACCATCCCTGAATCATTACTAAAGTGAGCCTGAGCTCATCCCAAGTATCTCTCACTCACCCTGAACCTCCTAAAGGGAATTAAAAGCATTTTCAGCATATTTTTCACTTCACTGCCACCACATTCAAAGCACTTGGGCCTCTGTTTTAAAACTCATACCTGTTTTCTCTAAGCTTGCTGGGGTGGGAATTGAATTTCGTATTGTATTTGATTGCATTCCTTCGAACTGTGGGTGTTACTTCCATCTCCTTGCATTGCCAGAGCCATCACCGGCTCCAGGCTAGACTACTGCAATGTACTCTTTCTAGGAACCTCCAACAAAAACTTAGTGAGACTACAAGTAATACAGAACAATGCTCTCCGGGCAGCCCAAGGCATTGCTAAAAGAGAACACATCTCTGAAGCCAGAAAACTAGCCCACTGGCTCCCAATAAAGGAAAGGATCATATTCAAAGCCCTGACATTGACCCACAAGTGCATTCACTTCACTGCTCCTGCTTACCTTTCTCAAAGGATCCACCCTGTCTCCACCACCAGGCCAACCAGATCCCCGTACACCAACATGCTCTCTGTGCCACTAGTAAAAAGAGTAAAAGCGGGTGGATCCAGCTTCCCCTACCTCGCGCCCACCCTCTGGAATGCCCTACCTCCCACCATCCGTGGCGAGGACTCCCTCACCACTTTCCGCAAAACACTGAAAACTACCCTCTTCACATAAGGACCGACACATCCGCACAAATACTTATCATTTATGTTTGTAATATACGCCCAAATGCAATATTTGTAACAACAGTATGATTTCCTGTACTACTCATAATGTGTCAACAATCGCTATCATATGTACCATGTAACTAAGTTATTGCAAGTAACAGCGCCTCAATGCCCCTGGGCTGCTTGCGCGCTATATAAATTTAAATAAATAAATAAATAAATACATTGCATATTGGGGGGGGGGGGTGAATTGCCACCAGGGGAAAAGTGAACATATGAAATCTTGTAAAACCATATCAGTTAGTTTCTGTACTGCATTTTCATTCAACATTGTATCCATTTGAAACCATAAAAGTATGTTTGCTGCTTTATCCATCCTATACTAACTCCTCATTGATTGTAAAGAAGTGTGCTAGTGCCAGATTACCCATTGTTGATCAACATCATATGTCTAAGTGTACTATCAGATATTAATTTATTATAAAGTGTGATATATATATATATATTTATATATTGTTTAAATCCTCAAATAAACCTTTTAATTTGCAAAACAAACCTACTTCTTGGCTCAGTGGGGTCAGGGGGATTCTAAGAGGGGGGTGTTATACAAGGGTGGTCATCCAGAGTACTGAAATAGACATAACAATACATTAATAAGGGTTTTCCTCAGCATACCAGACTAGGCATTGACTTGGCTGTAGTGTTGATTGAATATCGCTTACAAAAGTGGGGGCTCGAGCCGGGATATTCTGGGTTAGATTTACCATTTGTGCAGATTAATACAGTGTGCCAACTGACCAGATACACATATCCGGTTAGATCACCACGCTGTTTTACACTGTGAAAGCACCCCTCAAAGGAACGCTCTAAGGAAACGGTCTGTTTTGCAAAATGAAATACAAACTTCTGTAAGTTAGGAAGGAACTCAAATTCCAGAATGACGACCTTGGTTGATATGAAAATACCCAGAGAGCATTTCTTACATAAGCTATTTGTGAGAGGTGAGTGGACTCATCAGGACCAAACGGTCTGGCGGCAGGCAATCGCGCAACAGGTCACTGAAACAGGGTCAGATAATGGAGAGATCAGGGTCCATTACATGTTGCCCTGAGTGAATTATACATGGCTCCTAAAATTAAAGATGAACACGACAAGATGGTTAGGATAGCAGCATATTTGTATCTATATATGGGAGCCATGCAGGACAAATGTGCTGAAGGCCAAGATCTGGCAAGTAGGCAACAGCTGGCGTTAGAAAAGGCCCAATCTGACCTGGTCTCTTCTGAGCAGAGGCTGCAGAGGAGCCAGGAGTCAGAAAATGATAGTAGGCAGTATATCATTAAAATAAAAGAGGACATGGATAGACTGCAACAGGAGAAGGCTGACCAGGATACCAGATTTCTGGCTTTGCAGAAGGAGTACCAAGAAGGTTTGGACTCCCTTCTGCAGAGCCAGAAAAAGCTGGAGCAACATCTGGACTTCAACAGGGCATGCACAGAGCAGGTAGCCACCCTGCAAATTCGATTAGACAGAGAGAAAGAGGAAAGCAATAAATTGATTCTGAAAGACCTGGATACCCAGGCAGAGTTTGATCAGGAGCGCCAGAAAGCTGGTGCCTTCCAAAGGCAAAGGGACGACCTGGCGGCACAGATGCAGGCTCTTAGTCAGGAAAGAGATACCTTAGGCCCGGAAGTCTGCCACTTAAAAAGGAAAATGGAAGAAAATCACCTGGCCCTCCAGGGACTGGGTGACCTCCAAAAAGAACACCAGAACTTGTTAGAGCACACCAGGAGGGTGGAGGATGCTCTGGCAAGAAAGGAGCAGGCCAATAGGAACACAGCTCAGGAGGTAACCCTCCTGCAGCAGAGACTGGCCCAGTACTCCAGGACCAATCAGGAGGCACAGAGAGAAAATGAGGCTCTCTGTCAGCACAATGATAGGCTCCAGCAACAGGCAGTGATGCAGGAGAGACTGATAGAGTCTAGAAAGGCCTTAACTGAGGAACTGAAAGCACAGGCTCTTGCATTGCAACAGGAAGCAGGGGCGGATAGAGATGAGGTTCGCTGGGAAAGAGAAACTCCTGAGCATAACCTCAGGAGCCCTAGTACCAGAGGCCTTCATCTCTCCCAGTCCCTGGACTCTGCCACCCCCATGTCCCCTCGCACACATGAGCCCAGGGCCACGGGGATGGAAGATTACTATCCATCTAGAAGTATGGGGCTCATAGGCCAGTACCTCCCAGGAATGGATGGGCGGGTATCCGGGTATGGGCACCCAAGCACAGTGCAATTTAGTGGGGAACCCCAGGAGAGTAGGCCCATTAAGGGCATCCTGAAAACCTCTGTCCAGTTAGGTCAGTGGGGGGGATACCCAGCAAATCCTGGTAGCAAGGAGGGATCTGAAGACTCCTCTGAGTGTCACAGGACACAGGAGACCAGGTCCCCACATTCTGCCAGCCATTCCCAGGCCCGCAGAATCCGGGAAAACCTGGAAGATCAGACAGGCACCTCTGGGAGCAGCGCTTCTGAGTCGGAGGATGAATGGACCATGGTTACCCGAACCAAAAAGGCCAATAAGGCAAAAAGGGCCTTGCTTAAGGACCCATTGAAACAAATAAAGGCAATAAGGAGTGTCATCACACCTTATCATAAGAACGTCAAGTATTCTGTTTGGGAACACTTGGAGCTCTATGAGCAAATGATGGAGACTTTCCATTTGAAGGACAGCCAAAGCTGTATTCAATATGTAAAGTGGACCTTCTCACCAGAATACTCCAGTTTCTTTGCAGGGCTGGAGGATCAAAACCATTCAAGGTGGTCCACATCCAGGGCGGCCATCTTGAAACATTTTTCTGTGCACAGAAATCCTCAAGAGGCTCGCAAGGCAGCCTACAATTTGCAATGTGGGGAGGATCAGGCCCCACATGAGTTTGTGCAAGAATTAAAGCATGCTTTTGCGCAGACCACCAGAAGGGTGCACACGGATAGCAGAGAATTTATCAATACGTTTTTCCATGCCTTACCCAAATACATAATGACCCAGCTCGTGAGAGATTTTCATGAGAAAAGATCTTTAGACTGGGTCATTGAACAGGCTACCTGGATCTATGAGGTGCAGAAGCCCATCGAAAATAAAAATAATGCGCCGAAAAACCCCAAAACCAACAGCACCCCTGCTGCTGCCAAGGTGGCAGAGGTAAAGGTTGCCCCCGTTTTAGATTTGGAGATGGGGGAGCCTAAAAACCTGCCTGCACCAAATAATTCACAGCCCAGAAGGCCCTCGGGCCAGTCACAGACAGGGAGTCGAGGAGGTAGTCCCACAAATGGGGTCCACCGCTCCCCTGACTATGTAAGTCCCCGCTACAAGGGAAACCGACCCATCCTGGGTTATGTGTGGACTCCTCCAGCCCAAGGGGGGGATCCAGCGAAGCGCCTAACCCGGGGAACTTCCCTCCTAACTTCCCCCAGGAGGGCAGAAATTCACCAAATCCTGGGTAGAACTTTTTTCCCAGGTATCCACCCAATTTCCAACCCCAAAACCATCCATCCTTCTTTCCCCAGTTCCCTGAGCCCAGACAACCTAATCCGGGAGAGGGGAGGCCAAGGGTGGAGGGGTACCCAAATCTTCCCAATCCGGGGTATTACCAGAGAAGGGATAGCTACCATTCCCGGGATCAGCCCAGGGGAGAAAATAGAGCCCCGTATCAGCCTGAGCGGGTTTCACAACTTGAGCGCCAGGTCCAAAAAATGGCACGGGATCTGGGTCACATACTGAGGACTCAACAGAACCCTCAGATGAGCATACCACCGCAGAATGCCCCAAACTCTGGACCTGGTGCTCCAGAACAATGACGGGGGCAGCACCCCGATAACCCACCGGTTCCCAGTGAGGAGGCACAAGGGGAAGGGGTGTGTAAAGCCTTGGAGGAAGCTCCCTTCCCAACTTGTAAACAGCCCCTGGAAAACCAGGAACCGGAAACAAAATCTCCTATCCCTGAAAGTCTGCCACCCAAGGAGCAGAGAGGAGGTAGGAAAAACAAAGTACCCAAACAGACCCAGTTTGTGGAGGAGGTACATATCTTCCAATTTGAGGGAGAGGGATCCTCAGCGGATCCTGGGGAAAGGATCTTCTCCTTTAGAGATGGGGGAACTCCTCCCAAGGAAAAATGGGTCCCAAGGGACGCCAATTCAGACTGGGGAGATGTGGAGACTGAGCTACCGCCGCCCATCATCTCATCCCAGAACCCACAATACCGAAATCCCCTGGTTCAATCCCATCCTGGTGACTGCCTCCAAAAAGGGCGGGGCGGCCCAGAACCGGAACCAGGGGAACCCACAATGGCTCTGATCTCCAGTTGCCAACTTTTTCTTTCGGATTTCCAAGGCTCTCCACAGAATTCTGCCCAAATCTCTTCGCTAGCAATGTCCAAAACCAGAAAGTTAGCCCACCAGTTGTCCAAAAATGTGCATTATCTGTGCCCCCTTGAGGAGAAGGAGGGAAGATACTATTCCCCCGTACAAGTACAGGGTCAGGGTACAATTTTGGCACTGGTGGACACTGGATCCCAAGCTACCCTTCTGTCCAAAAGGGCCTTTGAGGAACTAAATGCAGGAAGGGGGGAGAATTACTGAATTCCTCTCACCTCTCTTCCTGGACAACTGCAGAACTTTGACGAGAAGGAAATTCCTGTCGAGGGGACTGCAGATTTGGACATCAAAATTGGGCGACACAAGGTGAAACACCCGGTCATAGTAGTGACTCCAGAGGGCACCCCTTGTTTACTAGGGAATGACCTCCTGAGAAGGTTGTCACCCCTAATAGATTGTGTAAACAAGGTCCTCTGGACTCAGACTAGCCGACCAATAAAATTAAAACAGAGTGTCAACCATGTTAGTTTAAACGGCACCTGCCACATGGCTGAACAAAAATCTGACCAAGTAGAATTTCACTTCCAGAACAACCAAATTCCAGACGTGACAGTAATAGCAGTAGGACAACAGACTGGTGGTGGGGGGTCCTCTCTATTTCTGAAAATCAACCTTCCTTCCAGTTTAAGGTGGTATTCCACACTGGAAGGAAACACCCTGAAATTCTTTACTAATCCACAATCAGAAACTCCCACTCCTATAGTCCAGAAAGATGTGAAATCAGCTCAGAGCCTGGCTGATATTCAGCAAATTGGAGAGCAGTTGTTCATCCCTGTTCAGTTAAATGATGGGAAGGACTCTGTTCTCGCTCGAGTGTGTGTGAACAATGGTAAGAGCTTCATCAGCGAAGCCATGTTCCGCCAACTCCCAAAAGATCCATTCCCACATTCAAACTGATAGACAAATGGGAAATGGACCTGGAAGCACCTAATTCCAAACATCTCCTGCCAAGCAGGTGTATGCTCAAAATCTCCATTGGCAACAAGAGCATAGTCCATAATTGTTGGGTCGTGCGAGACGTCACTGCCACCTTTTACTTAGGCAGTGACATTCTCAATCACCTTTGCCATTAGTTTGGACCTAATAAACTTCAAAGCTTGGTCCCGATTAGCGGATAATCCCATGGGCTTTGATGATCCAGAAAAAGCATTTAGGTCAGCTCAATTGCTACCTTATGCAGTTGAAATTCAGATCAAAGAGGAAATCACCATCCCAAAAAGGACCCGACAATTCTCCCTGGAAGTGAAAGTTAAAAGAGGACAAAAATTGCAAAACCCTGATGCTTATATACATCTAAATGCTTCTCTCCAACAGCAAGGGTTGGGGGTAAACCCAACTCCATTAGTCAACATAGAACATGACACCATTCCAATAGAGGTGGATAACAGCGACTTAAAGAGTATTACTCTAGCCGCAGGTACCATTATTGGAATGGCGGTTGATGACCAACATTTCTCCATTGATCTAGGAAATGAACTGTTAGGACCAATCCCCAAGGACTGTTTTGACAGTGACAGTGATGACAACACAACACCAGACAGGATCTTCACCCGGAATGGGGGGAACTTCCTGGTGTACACTTCTTGCCCTTACGGTAAGGAAGATGTGACTTGTGACTTCAGGAGGGATGAGGTGATTTTCCAGGTCCATGAGGGCTGCCTTTCCCACCTGAAGCCTCCAGTCCAAATCAGCACTCTGACCAGGGACTTTTACACCCAGCTGGAGGAGGCCGCTGAGATAGCCAAACCAGAAGTCTTTCCAGGCTTCAGGCAGATGGTGGAAGAGAGAGTCAACCTAGCTGATGCCTGTGTGACTCTGGAACAGAAGCAAAAGTTGAAACAAGTTTTCTTGGATTTCCAAGATCTCTTTGCGGTAGACACATATGACTGTGGTCGCACCGACATCCACCGACATCCACACAACAACAATTCCAACGGACCCTGGCATGACTCCAGTGTTTGTGAAGCAATATCGCTTGCCTCTCGCATCCATGGAGTCCCTTACTGAAATAATTAAGAACCTTGAGTCCCAGGGAATAATCAGTCCAGTCCACAGCACTTTCAATAATCCGGTGCTGGGAATATTGAAGCCAAACGGCCAGTGGAGACTTTGCGCTGACCATAGGGAGCTCAACAAACGGGTCCATACTTCCCGATGGCCTCTGCCCTACATTGACCAAGGGCTGGCCCAGATTCAGGGGTCACAGGTATTCACAGCAATAGACCTGACCAATGGATACTGGACCGTGCCTGTCAGTAGGGAGGACCAATACAAACTGGCTTTTACCTTTGTGGGCCAGCAGTACACATGGACCAGGACTCCCTTCGGATACCTCAACTCCGGCAATGAATTCAACATTTTCCTACATAAGGCCATGCCCGACCTGGGTGCGAGGGGTAACCTGGCTTATGTAGATGATGTCCTCATCAAAAGTTCATCTGTCGAAGAACACATAGCGGAGATCCGTTATGTTCTGACACAGTTGAGGGCCGCCGGAGCAAAACTTTCCTTTCAGAAAGCACAGTGGTGTAGAACCCGTGTTAATTTCTTGGGGCATGAGATTACTCCTCAGGGTCTCTGTCCCCAAGAAAAGAAAGTGGAAGCACTCCAGAAACTGAAGGATCCCACAACTCTGCGGGAACTAAGGAGCCTCCTTGGACTGACTAATTACAGCTGAAAGTTAATTGAAGGCTACGCAGAGATCACTAGACCCCTGATTCATCTCTTGAAGGGGGGGGTCAAGTGGGAATGGGGTCCAGAACAATCCGAGGCAGTCAGACAACTCAAAAGAAGCCTCTCACAAGCGCCTTGCCTAGCTTACCCTGTCAGAAACAAGGAGTTCTTCCTGGAGACAGGGTTCTCTAATACGTGCTTGACGGCAGTATTATACCAAAAGCATGACAAGGTCAATAAAGTAATCTCCTATGTGAGCAAAACTTTATCCTCTGTGGAGGAATAATTCAACGATTGTTAGAAGGCACTCCTGGCAACGGTGTGGGCATTGAAGATTTACAGCCCGTTTATCCAGGGGGAACACATCATAGAGGAGACTCCACACCAGCCTCTGCAATATCTTCAAAGCGACAGAATCCGGGCCGGAAATGTGAGTAATTCCCGAATTACTTCCTGGATTCTGTCAAGGCAAGGCTTTCCTGTGGAGGTCAGATATGGCCAAAACAAGAAGAGTCCCCTCGCGCAAGGTCTAGCTGACTTGCATGATTGTGCCAGAGAAAACTGTCTCGAGGACGAAAGTCTAAAAATCAAGGACAACATGGAGGCATACCTTAATTCCCCACACAAAGTCTTTGAAGAAGACAAGTGTGAGGGAATGCCCACTGTCTATGTGGATGGATGCTCTTACCATGTTGACAACGACGGGGAGAAATAACTGGTGGCCGTCGTAGGGAATGCCTGGGTGAAGGAGTTCCCAGAACCCTCCGCTGGATACAAAATTGGTCCCCAAAGTAGTCAGGTGGTAGAATTGATGGCTGTGCATCAGGCCATCCTCATTGCTGTCCAGCATCAAATCCACGAACTTGTCATAATCACCGATTCGGATTATGTACGGAACGGGTTTGTGGAGCACCTGGTTAATTGGAAACCCAGAGGCATGTTATGTGCTAATAACAAACCCCTGAAACATGGGAAGTTAATCCAAAACATTGATGATCTGGTCACCTCGAATGGGATGACCATCTACTGGAAGAAGATCAAGGGTCATTCCAAAGTAGAGGGACCTGACAAAACTAGAAATGACTTAGCTGATCAGCTGGCCAAAACCGGGGCCATCCAAGGGGATCTAATCAAAATAGAGTCCCTGTTGGGGGAAATCCAGGTCACTGCTATCACTAGGTCCCAGACAAATGCTCACAATGATCTTTTAACTGCCCAATGGAGCAAGGAGACCCCTGATGCTGATTTGATTACAGCTCAGAAGGGGGATCCAATCATTGGTAAGTTTTACCAACACCTTGAGGACCCTGAGAACTTTCCCCTGACGGACACAGATTACATTGGGAAAGAGGACCTAAGAGTGTTGATGAAATGTCCAAAAATGTTCTGAATCAAAGACGGTTTGTTGGTAAGGTAATCCCAAGCTGGCCATGATCAGTGGGTGGTTCCTACCTCATTCCGAAGCCTGATGTTAAGTCACGCCCATGATGCGGCCACCGCCGGTCATAGGGGGTTTCACACAACACTGAAAATCTTAAGAGAGGTTGCATACTGGCCACACATGGTGCAGGACCTCGACCAATACTTGAAGGGGTGTCTTGTGTGTGCACAATTTCAGCCATCATCCCTCACACCGTGCGCCTCTCCAAAAGAGGGGGATGACACTGACATGGTCAGATTTGCAAATCGACTTTGTAGGCCCTGTAATTCGCTCATCTAGAGGAAACAAGTACATGTTGACAGTTACATGCTTGTTCACCAAGTGGGTGGAATGTCTCCCAGCCCTAACCTGCAAGGCAGAAACAGCAGCTGCCCTGATGATTAACCACATCTTTTCCCGTTTTGGTCTACCTCAAAGGATTGAGTCAGACAGAGGTAGCTACTTCACCAGTGAAGTAATGACAAGGATGTGGGAGATACTGGGGCTCAAAAGAAAGCTACATATTGCTTACCGGCCAGCTTCTTCTGGGGCAGTAGAGAGATACAACCGAATCATTGTGAGCATCTTAAAAAAGTTTAAGGCAGATTCTGGGCCAAGTTGGGATATCCGACTACCTCTGGTCCTAATGGCCATCAGATCTACCCCTTCATCTGCAACTAAAATGTCACCATTTCAGTTGATGACGGGACGCAAGATGGTGCTTCCCCAGCATTTGCTCTACAGAACCCAGGAGCAAACGTTGATAAATGCCTCCACAACTCATGAGTATGTGGAGAATTTAAGGAAACACCTTCAGCCTGCTTTTGCCTATGCTCAGCGGAATCTAGAAAGATCAGCCGAGAGCATGAAGACCCACTCTGATTTAAAAACTACCCGAAAGGAATATAAGGTGGGTGATCGGGTCTATCTATACAATTTCCAAAGGAACCAGGCCAAACAGAGAAAATTCTTGCCTACATGGAAGGGACCGTTTGAAATTATAGACAAAATCTCCCCTGTGGCCTACAAGATCCGCATCCCCAAAGGCAGTCTGGCGGAAGGGGAAGACAAGTGGGTACGTATAAATCAGCTAAAGTGTTGCCATCCCAGGCACACTCTGCAACAACTGGAGGAATCCACTGGAATCCCAGAGGGGGCCGCTCCAGAGTTATTCAGTTCCAACCCTAAAATATTCCACATATAACATATAAAATTCTGTGATCCTTGTAAATATATGTTCTTGTCTCCTAATTTAAAAAAGAAAATGTATATGTTCATATCTTCTGATTCATAAAATGTATATGTTCGCCACACCATTAATAGTGGTGAAGAAATGTCTACGAATAGGTATTGCCGCTTTGCTTTATCATCCTAGGAGAGATGAAACCATGGAGACTGACCAAGGTCATGAAGACGACCGGGGACCGGGAGCAGAGACCCGAGGGGCCCGGGGTACCGCCCAATATTCCCATCAGGACCGGCGAGGAGAACCGATCGATCCAACTGGATGGGGGAAAAGATGCTGAACTGTGCCATCTACCGGAAGAAGATGAGGAGAACATCCCAGATCTTGCGAGTTCCATCTGAGAAAGGACAGAATGGCCATCGCAAGAGGGGGGGCTTGTGGCATGTTTTTACCCATGCATCCAAGCCCTACAATAAAACTGTGCAGTACTGGCATGGAAAACATCATGATGGCCAGAACTCCCCAGAGAGTGCACAGGGAAAACATGAAGAATAGGCTGCCACCCATTGTTGCCTATGTTGTGAGCACAGGAGGGCACTGCCTAAAACCACCAGTGGGCTACACACACAGTGGCCTGAAACCATTGGGAATGGCAATGCTGATTGCCAAAAAAGCAAGCAACTCAGAACTGTGGGGAATTCATTTTCTTAATCCCAAAAATGGTTGCATTACCAGTACTCACCACTATCAGAAAGTCGGCGTTTTAAAACCACCAGACTTTTGTGTAAAACTGCACAAATGAAACAAAACCAGACCAATTAAAGACTTGCTAAGAAGTGGAAGAATGTAAAACCATATTCTGAAATGACTTGAAGGAAGTAATTATTTAATTTATAGGTACAAATTGTCAGTTTGATTTGAATGTGGGAACAAAAAGTGACATTTAGCTGAAACCTGGCTTAGTGAAACTGGATTCTGCCTGACAACTACCCCGGACAGGAGAAACCTGTTCAGCCACTCTTCCCAGGCCATGCTGCATCCTGCTGTCCCTTGCCAAAAGGAGTTGTCACCTCTCTTATTAGATTAGGGATGGAGCACCTGGGAACTGGAAGGAACAGAACAATGCAACTCCCTTGACTCAGGCAAATGTTATATTGGGGGCGTCGTAAAGTGGCTTCCTCTTAGGGGAACCTGGGAGGGGCAGTGCCTCTGCTAGCAGCTGAGCTTGGGGGAAGTGGATAAAGCAGTTATTCCACCCTGTGATGTGGGAAGCCACACCGCTTTTTGACCAGGGCATAATTTTCAAAAGATAGATAACTCATAGTGCGGACTTGTCAGAATTATATAAGTTATATCATTATTTTTGTGATTTTTCTGTGAACATTTTGAGAGGCGTTAGGACCCTGTGGTGTATTCTGGGGGGTTGCTAGCGGAAAATAGGGTCTCAATCCAAATGTCTGCATGTTAAAAATCTGACACTTCATCAATTAATGTCCATACTCCTTGCGCACATGTGTGTAATTTTGGGTAAATGTCCGATATTGCAAAACCAGTTAAAAAGCGCAAAATGTTGTCATTTTTTAATGCAAGCCCCCAGGAAGATCAGAGGTGGACAAGCATGGACCATAAGGAATATATAATGTGCACATGTAATTTCAACAAATTGTATATCTGGGAAAGATGTATTTGAATCAAATATAGATTTGTGGGCAAACTGACCAGGGGAGGATCCTCTGACCCATAAACAGACCTCATCATGATGACAATCCATTTCCTTCCCCCAATCATGGGAGAGGGGAGAATTGGGCCAATGACAAGTAGAGAGGGGCAGGCTTAGCTAGGCCCAGGCACACACCCATTTTCAAAACACATAAAAAGAGACTGCTGGGACAGGTAGAGAGATTCAATTCCATTTTCTGCGGGACGCTCTGCCGGGAGACTCCAGACTTCAAATCCATCAATCTCCAAAGACCAGAACTTTCCTTCAGGATTTAAAGCAAGGGCCTAAACCCACAAACTGAGAACTCTTCTCAGCAGGCCTCAGCATCCTTAAAATCATCTGCAAACTATTTAACAGCCGGGCGAGCTGTCTGAATTGTTTGGCCAAGAACAATTGCCAGAGACCAGACCAAAGATCCAGAGAACCACAGGCCGCTGTATCCAGGGAGCTGACCCAGACCGCTGTGAGCAGAACCAGAGATCCAGACCACTGTGAGCAGAACCGGTGCCTGATTGACCCGCCGAGCAGAGAGAACCGAATTCCAGTCCAGTTGACCAGATCCGTGATGAGGTCCATTCATTTCAAAATTAGGAGTGAGTATTCGCCAGAACTGTGCAGAACTCAATCTCTTAGTTAAAATAATCTAATTCAAGCTATTTTAACCTAAGTAGAACTGCCTCCTAGAAATCGTGTCATCTGTCATTTGTAAAGCTGCACAACTGTCACCTGTCAATTCTGAAGCTGCAAACTGTCACCTGTCATTTTGAGTTTTACTTTAAATCCGAAAATCTGCCTTTATTTAATCGTCTGTATCTCTGGAACCGTTTGTGCTTAGAATCTCAGCTTTCCAACAAACCTAAAACCGACTTGCTACTCCTTATGCTTTTGCCGTAATCGCGATTCACGCACTCACGAAATTTGCCGCGATTTGCGATTTGGCCTGATTTCTTTACCTGTAAAAAGATAGCAGTTTTTTGCTTTCCTTTGCTAAAAATTTGTTTGCCTCTTAATAACCATCCCTGAATCATTGCTAAAGTGAGCCTGAGCTCATCCCAAGTATCTCTCACTCACCCTGAATCTCCTAAAGGGAATTCAAAGCATTTTCAGCATATTTCTCACTTCACTGCCACCACATTCAAAGCACCTTGGCCTGTGTTTTAAAACTCATACCTGTTTTCTCTAAGCTTGCTGGGGTGTGAATTGAATTTCGTATTGTATTTGATTGCATTCCTGAGAACTGTGGGTGTTACTTCCATCTCCTTGCATTGCATATAAGGGGGGGGGTGAATTGCCACCAGGGGAAAAGTGAACATGTGATATCTTGTGAAACCATATCAGTTAGTTTCTGTACTGCATTTTCATTCAACATTGCATCCATTTGAAACCATAAAAGTATTTTTGCTACTTTATCCATCCTATCCTAACTCCTCATTGATTGTAAAGAAGTGTGCTAGTGCCAGATTACCCATTGTTGATCGACATCATATGTCTAAGTGTACTATCAGATATTAATTTATTATAAAGTGTGATATATATAGATATATATATATATATATATATTGTTTAAATCCTCAAATAAACCTTTTAATTTGCAAAACAAACCTACTTCTTGGCTCAGTGGGGTCAGGGGGATTCTAAGAGGGGGTGTTATACAAGGGTGGTCATCCAGAGTACTGAACTAGACATAACAATACATTAATAAGGGTTTTCCTCAGCATCCCAGACTAGGCATTGACTTGGCTGTAGTGTTGATTGAATATCGCTTACAGCTACCTCCAACTCTCTAAGGGTTAGACGCTTCTCCAGACAGAGAGTGGGGGGTAAATCTCTCTCCTCTGCTGGTGCCTCCCTCTGGATGGCCTCCTTGCCCCTTCAAACTTGAGCTGTACGATCTGAAGTTTCGGAAGCAGCTCAAAACATTCCTTATCTAATCTGCTTTCTCTCTCTCCCTCCCCTGCTGACCTACCTGTCTTCTGTACCTACCAGTTGCTTGGATACCCTCAGAGTCTCTCTGAGTCCAAGCTCTTTCTTGATCGGTCACCCTTGTACTGTCTTTGTGCCTACCATGCACTTAGGGGTTGTAACTGTAACCCTGCAGCCCCTTGTTCGCCTTGCACTACCCATAGCCGCGCTGCCCTGGCTGCACCTACTCGAAGCATTGCAGCCCTGTTTTCCTCTCCCCTCTCCCTTGCACTTCCCCCCTCCCTTTCCTCTTGCACCTCTCGTTCTCACAATGACACAAGGCCTATTGAGATTGTTTGTCTTGTCCTCCCTCTATCTTCCCTCCCTTGTCTTGTCGCGCATAGACACACTTGTGCACAGGCGCATTATAAATGACTTTTATTATATCATTTTATCATAGATGCCCAGAAAAATATACAATGCCGCAGTAAGAAATGGCTAGACTGGCAGCACCCAAATGCCAATCTCGCCAGGTAAGTACAATTAGCAGGACTGCTTTCCCAGTTAAAAGAAACTAACTAAGAAATGACTAGACTGGCTGCACCAAAATGCCTCTCTAGCCACTAATACCACATATCATGCCTGCTTAGCCTGGACCGGGACAACCATTATGATTTATTGCACAATCCCACTCTCCCCACACATCACCTCTCCCTCCCACCCCTTACCCCAACCTCCAAAATAAGCTCCTTGGACAAGAATTACCTCCACGTCCCTCTTCCCTCTCCCAGAGCTTACGTATGAGGCTTCTTGCCTCATAGGTAAGTACTGGGATGAGGAAGAGTGGGACTATGAGTAATGACAATTACAGGTAGCTAAGTCAGGCATTACCTCCATGTACCTCTACCTCATCCCAGTACTTGTGTATGAGGCAGAGTGCCACATACACAAGTACTGGGACGGGGAGAATAGGGCTAGGAGTAATCAAGGCATTAAACGCAAGTAGTGGCGCAACACCATTGAGTTGACTGGGCTTCAGCACTGCCCCCCGCCCTCAACATTTTGGGCTATGTTAACTCGACCTGGCTGACCTTTAGAGCAGTTGCCGGACAGAACAGGACACAGCTTTTAAATGGCACTTGGGTTTTGCTGTTAATAAGGGCCCAGCAATTACCAATGTAAAGCATTTCACTGCTAGTACCTGCATTCAAATGCCACATTTTTTAGGCAATTGAAATCGTGATGTGTGTCTAGTACTTACATGCCATGGGAGTGATTGGAAGGGTAGAGAGGGAATAGGAGACTTAAAGGAGAGAGTTAACTTCTTGTAACATTGAAGCTGCACTAGAATGGTCTAATTAAAACACGTAAAGAAGTTAGATGCCCCCAAACAAATAAGTTTGCCCCTCCCCACCACCCGTGAAGTTAGCGCCTCTCCCAACATTTGAAGAGTTAGCCACCTGAAATGTAGGTTATGTTGTGCCCCTGTACACAAACACACACACCATTCACCATATACACACCAGGCCATCCATAGATTTAAGTGTGCACCCTTTCACCATACAGGCACACTTAGGCAGCCACCCATACATATTATTGTGCTCCCTTTAACCGTACACGCACACGCACACCCAGCGACCTATACATTTGTGTGCACCCTTTCACCATACACTCAAACAGGCAGCCACCTATACATTTAAGTGTGCACCCTTTCACCATACACTCACACACGCACACGTCATGGGGTTGAGGGGAGCCCCATTACGTCAAAAAGAAATTGGGGCTCATTACAGGTCTGGCGGTAACCGTGCCGGTGCTACCAGTGGGTTGCCGCCAGACCCGTAAAAAATTACCAGCACCTGACTTCCCGGTGCCACCGGGCTCTCCCAGGTCCAGCGGCCGGGAAGTCAGGCGCAGGTAATTTCTTTAATTGTGATAGGGCTCCCCCCACCCCATGACATGGAGCCCGCCAGCCTAGGGTCTTCCATGTCATGGGTTGGGGGGAGCCCTCAGCCTTCAAAAATAAAGTTTTGTTTTGTTGTCACTCTGCCTTCATAAAGAAATAATTTCTGTTACAGAAAGAATTTCTTTATTAATGCAGTGTGAATTCAAAACGAAAGTTTTTTTTGTTATGACAAAAAATATCTTTTTATTTTCAAGTGGGGCCCCCTCCCAGGGCATATGGTGACAGGGTCCCCTGCACCACAAGGGCTGCGGGGGGCCCTGTCACACCAGTGAAGACATGTCAGATAACACAGTTCAAAAGACAGATGACAGAGGTTCCAGGTGGCAGAGAGCCATCAATAGATCAAAATGCCAGGATGCATTCTAACCTGGCATTTCTTTTTTATGTGCCTGGCCTCTGCCACCCAGATAAGCATCATTCTGTTATCTGCCATATTTAATTATCCAGTTCCAATGAGTTCCCTTTGGTGCTATAAAAATGAGCTTTTACTATAATCAATTAAACTATGGCACGTTAGAAAGGGACACAGAATGGCCCATTGCTTCCGAATACAGAACAACACCATGCACCCTCTGCATTATCCACAAGGCCTTCTGGGGCCGGGGACCTCATTACCTTCAATTCTCTCTTCCTAAATACCTTCCTTCCCGGGCTCTTCGCTCATCTGCCTCCAACTCCCTCCGGGTTAGCCGCTTCTCCAAGCAACGAGTTGGTGGTCGATCTCTCTCCTCGGCTGGGGCCTCCCTCTGGAACAGCCTTCCTGCCTCCCTGAAACTCGAGGAGAACCATCTCCGGTTCCGGAAACACCTCAAAACCTTCCTCTTTGCTTCTGCTTTCTCTCCCCTGCTGAAATTCCCTGCTGATTCTGCACCGGTTACCTGGCCACCCTTTCTGATCCTGGGGCCTGGTCCCACCTTTTGCTCACCTGCCCTGCCTCCCTGGCAACCGCCTACACTTGGGGACTTTAGTCCTTACCAGCACTTATGCCTGCTCTTAGCTTGTACTTGCCACCATCAGGCTTTTTTATTTATTGTATGTAATCTTCTTTCCCATGTACTGCACTTTCCCCTTTCCCTTCCCCTTGCACTCTTCTCTTTACCCTCGCACTTGTGCGATCTGAATGACACCTGGCCTAGTAGGATCGTTGTCTGTCTCCCACTGTTTTTCCCCTCCCTTGCCTCGTCGCGCCTTGAAACACTTGTGTATAGGTGCGTTATAAATGCCATATCACATCATATCATATCATAACAATCCTTGCTGTCTGGAACCCAATTTTTATGGAATGGCCTTTTAACCAGTACCCCCAGTTGCCAGTAATAGTACCGTTCTGATTCAACATTTTCTGGATAAGCAAGCTTGGAGTCCTTTGTGCTGATTTCCTGTTCTCTGCCAAATTGATAATTGACAGCTGAATATCGCACATTTATAAAAAAGAGATATATATACTTATCAGTTTCTTTAGGTGCAGGATAATGACTAATTACACTTCTCTATTTTCTTGTGGTCCTGCCAGTAAATGTGGATAGCAGCAGCTGCGCACAAGCACCAGTTCATACCTGTTATTCAGCCTAATGGGGGATGTCTGAGTAAGGTTGGTTACTAGAACTTTGAGCCACTTCCACACCGGCCGGCTCTAATAGCACCTTGCTCACAAATGACTGAGGTTGACAATCTAGAAAGATCTACAGATTCTCCATCACCTAATTATTGATATTATAATTATATAAAGGGTACTTTAACAGCACATTGGCACTTTGACTAATAGCATGACTAGCTGTGTAGAAATAATTGTAAACAATGGCTGAGCAGACCATTCACCTTCGCAGAGAACCACACCATCCTTACTCAACAAACCTCATGCAATGCAAACAAATCCAGCCACTACATACATGCCTCTACACAAGAGCCCCCATATTGAGTGGACATCTAGAGAGAATCCTTAGGAGCTTAAGTCATTTCCGAAGACAGTACTCGCATAGTTTATTAGTCCAGCACAAACCTCCTGGAAATGGGCTCATTAGGGGGAATGAACCGTTTAGAGAAGATCCATTCCTGCCACGAGAACGCGACATGTGTTTAGTTACTGAAACATCTAAGATGATGACAGGCAGCATAAGGATCTCACGGAAGGATTCAGCGTCCAACCAAAGTGGTGTATCTTCTGACGAATCACAGGTTTATTTATCATGTTCATGAAGCTGATAAGTGACCTCTCTGGTGATTTTTTTTAGTGTTTGCTGAGTTTGTACCTCCAATCAGTGTCCAAATATCTAAAAAGGAAACGTGGCCCCCTATAAACGGCCTGTTTAATTCCTATTCCTTTGTGAGTTTGCGGGTTTGTTAGGCTGTGCAGGAAGCTGGTACACAGGATAGACTAATATTTGATGAATTTTTAGGAGTTTTTGGTTTTTGATCATTTGTGCAGTAGTATCGATTTGAAGCCAGGTTTCTGCTTCCCCTTGTCACAGATAACCTTACAGACAGACAGACAGACAGAGAGACAAGAGAAGTGGAATGTTATGTCATTATCTGTTTCCAAAGAACAGATATACTGGGTAAACCTGGGTTATTCTTGCAAGGTCGGACACTATGGATCTCTTGACCATCTTGTGTGCTCCCTCCAGCATAGGCCAAGTTTCTTTAACACCAAAATATCCACCACTGTGGTGCTATGGAAAAGAAACCCTGACTATCTCTGTCTTCCTTGAGTGATGCAGATAGTCTGAAGGCTGTGGCCTTCTCTAACTAACAACCTCCAGAATTTACCGAGGGATTGTACAACACCGACTGATGGCCGACTCCATCGATTCCCTCCACTGTCTCCTCTCTCACTCTCTCTCTTCATCTCTGTCACTCTCTACCTTCACTCTCCTCGATCTTCCTTAATTCCCTCTCTCCCTCCAACTCTGCAAATCTGCTCCTCTCTGTGTCTTACTCCTCCTCTCCATCCATATCCACTCCTCCACTCATATCACCACTTGTCTCTCTACCCTCTTGTCTCACTCTCTTCACCTATCCCCTCTGTCACCTCTCCCCCTCTGCACCCTAGTCTCCACACACTGCCTAGACCCTCTGTGTTCTGATCATGCCACTCTCGCTCCTCCTGTCTCTTCTTACTACCTTCCTGTGTCTACTCTACATCCTCACTATTACTACTGCAAGCATCATTCTTCCGCTAGCCTATTGTCACACTCTCTTTCTGATACCTACAGTTATTCATACACTCATCCTCATACTCAAAATCATCCTCACACTCACGCTAATCCCCTATCCTTACTCTTTCCTTTTTCTCAGCCTCTATCACTGCCCTCTTCGTCTGTCATGTTATGTACTTCGCAACACTACTATCAATTGGTACCACTCATTCCCTCACACAGTACCTTAAATGCACTCACATACATCACAGCAAATGTCTCATAAGCACTTTCCTCCACTGACCGATTCACCACCTGGTATCTCGGTACTCTAACTCCCCTACTGAACTTGCTAGATCACATTTCATTCAGGTTTGGCTGGCTTAGCTTGTTATAGCAAGTATCCCCTGCTCTGTGTATCCGCCCATCTCTGGTGTGCCGCCAATGACCTCTGCCTTAATGCCAGTAAGACTAAGATTCTCCTCATCAGCACACCCTACCCTCTCTGCACTGGCTCCTAGTGGCTGTGAGGATTAAGTTCAAAACCCTCTGCATCGTCCACAAGGCCTTCTGGGGCCTGGGGCATCAATACCTTCAACTCTCTCTTCCTAAATATCTTCCCTCTCGAGCACTTGCTCCGCCTCCAACTCCCTCAGGGTCAGTCGCTTCTCCAAGCAACGAGTTGGTGGTAGATCTCTCTCTTCGGCTGGGGCCTCCCTCTGGAACAGCCTCCACTCCTCCCTGAAACTTGAGGAGAACCATCTTCGGTTCCGGAAGCACCTAAAAACCTTCCTCTTTGCTTCTGCTTTCTCTCCCCCTCTCCACTGCTGACGTCCTGGTTGATACTGAGACTGCACGGGTTACCTTGCCACCCATTTGATCTCGGGCCCAAGCCCTGCCAGTTGCACACTTGCGCTGCCTTCCTGGAAACCACTGAACATGGGGACTGTTTTCTGTGTCCCTACAGTCCCCAAACCAGCACTTATGTCTGCACTCACCCTGCACTTGCCACCAGCTGGCCGTTCTTTATTAATTTTATGTTATAATTTTACTATCCCATGTACTGCACTTTCCCCTCCCCACGCGCACTTTTCCTTTTCCCCCTTCCCTTACACTTGCGCAATCTGAATGACTCCTGGCCTAGTAAGATCGTTGTCTGTCTTCCCTCTGTTCCCCCTACCTTGTCTCGTCGCGCCTTGAAACACTTTTGTATAGGCGTGTTATAATTGTCATATCATATCATCATATCATATCATATCATCCTCACCAACTTACCCCGCCCTCTTCTCTTGCAGAGCCACATGAGCGCATGGAGACTGCCCTTAGATGGTAGCGGTGCACAGTTTCAGTCAACATAACAACATAAGTACCCCAGATAAGACCTTGAGCCTCATCCAAGGGAAGCAGGACTGAATCCTGCCAAATGCAGATCAATGGGTGATTTCAAGCACATGCGAGAGGATGAGTGAGATGTGATGACATGCCATTCAAATTGATCAATATTGTTTGTTCTGTGAAATGTGGCTTAGCAATTACTCCGGTGAAAACAAATGAGTGTTGAGAGGTTTTAAACATCCATTTAACAGCTCACTGTATATTGTACAAGCTTAATACTGGTGACCAGTCTCTAAGCGAAGGGCTGCGATTCAAATCTGTGTTGCTCTGCATTGTCTTGCTTCCAAGACAAACGCATTGTCTCTGGGCAATCCTCCCGGCCCTGACTCATCCTCATAGACCATTGGAATTGAGATCAAGGTACCCCTTATGTGCTCAAAGAACTGTAGGATCACTATTCTCTATTTCAAAGCACAGTAGCTTGATAACCAGGGTGAGATCACGCCACCTTCCTGAGTGCACCCTGCACATTAGGTGCGCATGCATGAAATGTACATTCCCTTTCCCCACAGATTGAATCCATGCTCACATGCCTGGAAGTGCCTGCCCCAAGCTGCGGAACCTCTGGAGAGTGATAGAGAACCCCGGAATAGTCCAAGAACGTGCATGGCTTTCAGAGACCGCTGCATTCTGAGAAGCTTGGCCTCAAGGAGATATCACAATATAAGTGGGGCATGCTCCACAAAGCACCTATGAGATTGTGGACCCAATATTCTGCATCTACTGCAGCTTTCAGGGAGGCCCCTAAATATCGCTGTCTGGATATCGGCGCCCTCCGACACCCGGTTTAAACCCAACCATGCGTCACCCTTGCCTTTTTCAACCCTTCATTCCCAATTGTAAACGTGTAAACACATTTAATGTTCTGGGTTTTTGGACTTTTGCACACAAAAAAAAGAAAGTTATTATTTATTAGTACCCGGCGAGGGCGCAATCAGAATGAAAGAGCCATTCTGATTGGCCCTCGCCGAGTCATTACCAGGCCGGCAATCCCTCTGTCGGGATTCCATGGCCTTTGTCCCCGGTAGGGGGCGTGGCAGCCCCTCCCCACGGCTGAGAGGCTACCTTCGCCCCCTGCCGGGGACTGAGGTAAGGCTTTTTTTTCCCTCCCCTTCCCTTTCCTCCCTCCTCCCTGCCCTCCCCACCCCACTTACCTTCTATCCCTGGGTCCCTGGCGGGGGACGATGACAGCCTCCTGCCGTGTGGAGACTCGGAGCGGAGCCATCCCCGCTCCGAGCCTCCACACAGCTGGAGGATTCCATCGTCCACCGCCGGGGACCCAGATAAGTTTTTTTTTTTTTTCCATTTTTTTCCCCTTCCCCTACCATCCGCTCTACCAACCACACTTACCTTATTTTTTTTTTGGGAGCAGACACGCTGGAAACACTTCTGTTTCCAGCACGTCCGCTCACGATAGCCACCATTTAAAGGGAAAACAGACTCCGTTTTCCCTTTCCCGGCTGCCATTTTCTTTGTCGTCTTTTTAGTGCCCCGGTAACACAGTTTTTACGGGCCGGGGTACTAATTGATATATGCTAGAAACTTTATAGTTACTTTATCGAATGGCCCATGCGCCCACGCTTTTCTGAGAAAGAAGGAAAGACTCGTGACCCCTTTCCTCAGTTTTCCAAAGTGCGTTTAATTTTCAGATTTGTACTTGTTTCTAAGTGCCCTATGTGATGACACGTGTTTCGACGTTTATTCGTCTTTTTCAAATCAGGTTCAATGGTACTTGTCCACGTCTCTATCTCTGTCTTATGTATCAAGTCACGGGTTGAATCCCAAGCTTCTTAGTCCTGTTCTCATACAAATAAGTCCTCCTGAGCTCCTATTTGATATATGCCCCTCGCGGCGGGGGCATTACCAACTCTGGTAATGCGCCCGCTGCGAGGGGCATATTGGTTTATTAATGCACTATTTCATATGTAAATATAATATCTTGTTAGTTCATGTTATGTCATTGTATATTCGATCAAGCTGGCACATACCCAAAACACCCAAATAAATATATAATACAAATGTGAGTGCCATTCAGTTCATGCAAAGGGATCTAACACCCGAAGTTGATGTGAAAATGTAAACTGGTAAACAGGTTCAGCACCCCTGTCTCACCTACAATCCCAATGCTGCACCCTGATAAATGGATAAGGTAAGTCCCGCCCTGATTGGGAAGGGTAGCGACAGCTGGATGGTGTGGAGTAACTTCCAGAGGATCCAGCCTCCCACATGAAGATCATCGCAGGCCTCAAGCAACCCCAAAATCCCCATTCCAGGGCTCTGCTGCCACCCTCATTTAAACATGCCTGTAGTTCCTCACAGCTTTCCTGTGTACAGCACGTGGCCATTAGTGCTCCATGGAGCAAGCAAAACACATGTTACCCCTCCTGTTCTCTTGTACATGGTTTCCACACCCCCAGGCTCTCAATGACACCCTGGCACTGTGAAAAGCTTACATGCTAACCACCCATGAGCCACAGACATACTCACATCTTTAAGCATTAGGCTCTGCAAGATTGATACACTATCACTCCATTCACAAGGATATCTCTCCTGTCTTTACTTATCCACCGTGTTTGCTGCACATCAACCTGCACCTTTCACATGGTCTAGTGCACACAGCCTGCATAGGCTAGAGATGGCTATGTATTGCCCTACTTTGATAGTCTGCTCCCAAATAAAGCGCCACCCTGCCTCACCATGAACACAAATAAAGTGCATTGTGACATGGCATGGAACAAACACTTACAATAACTTGACAACTATTTCTGGACTGCTCCAGACCTTTTGTGGCTAATGAACATGATTCTGGAGTTTCACCTGCGGTACAATGTATAGAGATGCCCCGAGAAAGCAAATAAGCCACCAAATATCTGAGCTCGCCCACACACACTCGCAAGCCTCTCATGCATGTAACAAGGGATTGTCCACTAATGTGCATGTCTCTGAATCTGCCTTGTTAACAAAAACCAGTTAACACAATACTTCAAGATATGTCCTCCCCTCCTCTCCTATGCCGACATGTCACCCACATAACAGGACTGCATGCACCCGTGCCATAACACACCATTCTCCCGCATGGCATTCCTCCCTCCATTTCTGTATTTGCAGCATCTATTTCCCACCCCCATCCCATTATATCACCCTTTCTCATTTTACTTCCTTCAGCAGACAAAAGGCTGGATACCCTGGCCCTGACTCACTGCAACTACTATGGTGGTGATGTAGGACATGTGAAAAGCCTATTCACTTGTACCATATATTTCTTTTGTGGGATTTTGCCAACTCCAAGGAACCAACCTGGAAATGATTGATAGGTTAATTCATGCAAGGGTCTCCTGTCTACGTCTTCTGCAATGCTGGATCTCAGAAAGATATTTATTTGTAGACTGCAAAGACACTTTATAGTCAGCTTCCCATAGCTCAGTTGCTGGCCTGCACCTAAGCTCTAGGAGAAGAGTTTTATGTTTGAAATAATTGTTTTCTAAATACCCGACAGGATGGAGCTGCTTGTCCTGCCTACTCTGCCGCCCCTGAAAGATGGTTAATCCTCTTGTCTGTTGCATTTTCTTTCAATATGCATTTATAATGTGTTGTTTTATAATATTAAACTGTGAATTGTCATATAATTATGAATTTGTATTGTATTGTTTTAGCTGCAGAATAGTGTGCATAATGGTATACATTACTGTTGTGTATCACCAGGTACTTATGAAGGTTTTTAGCACGTGGCTAGTAGCTAGAATACATGAGAAAAAGGACAATTAAGAGTCAAAAGTACTGCAACTATTATGAACAGAAGTAGAGAGAGTTAAGTACGTTTGGGGAATAGATTGGAGGAAAGAGGGATATGGGGATTGAGATGAAGAGAAGAATAGGTTTTCACTCTTTGATGAGTTATTATGGAGGAAGTGTGAAGACATCCAGGATTGCATTGAAGAGAGGCAGGCAGTGTTGAATGCATAGGCTCAGAAAAAGCTGAGAAAGAGAAGATAATGCAGGTTTTATCTGCATAAAGCTGGTAAGAGAGGATACAGGAAGAGATGATAGCAGGACGAGGAATTGTACAGCTAGAAACGAGTAGGGGGCAGAGAACAGACCCTTACTGACACCACATTGTATAGGAAAGAAATGGATGAGTGACCAGACCACCAAACAGTGTAGGTATGATTAGGAATCATGGGTAGATCCACCTGCGAACAGTACCAACAATACCAAGTGATCGAAGCCTAGAAGAGAGGATGGTGTGATTGGCAGTATAAATAATCAGCGCATAGGTAATACAGAATGAGAAGAGGAGAGTGCGTAGTATACGGAGCTGATGTGAGAGAGATGATTACACAGAGTAACACAGTTTCCATAGATGGTAGAGGAGGGTGAAGAGAGATGGAAGTGCCAAGGCATGTTTTTTCACGATGGTGCTAACTGTGGCATGCCCAAAAGAAGTAGGAAAACAGCAGAAGCCAAGGCATTGTTAAATAAGGAAGTAAAATTAGGAACCAAAGGGGAAAAAGTAGGAGCAGCTGTAGGATCTGAAATGGTGAGTAACGTGGATGTGCCCTGGTGGTAAGAGGAAACAAGGAATACAAGAAGAAGAAGTAGGGGGAGGAACAGCAGGAGATACAGTTTCCGACTGGGTGAATGGGGTGATTGAGGATTAGCTACTTTGGTAGTGATGTACGAAGCAAGGTCATCTGGATTAAGATGAGAAGATGCAGAGGAATCCATTGGAGTAGATGAGAGTTCACAGAACAATCTACAAGGAGAAGTGGAAAGATAGGTGAGAATGTGATAGTAATAGGGTAGCTTAGCCAATAGTAAGGAGGTGTCAGAGAAGCAAGGAGGTGTCAGGTAGGAAAGAGATGCTAGTTCAACAGACGGGAGGAGATGTTAGCCAAGAGGAAGGTGTAAGAATCCCAGTACCTCCACCACAACCAATGGAGCGAGGGGAGAGTACATTTGGAAAGGGAAGTAGACAAGGCAGCAACAGGGTTAATATTAGAGGGGAGGACAGGATTCCGCAAGACAGAGGAATTGAAGATTTTATCAGAAAGATATATCCAGGATTGAATGTGCTTTATTGCATATAGAGCATGGATTCCATAGGGCAATAGAGAGGGCAGGATCAAGGAGGGAAGAGGTAGAAGCAGATTGGAGGAATTATGATGACCAGTGAAGGGGAAAGAGAAAGAAGGCAGAGCAGAGTAATGCACATGCAGGAAGCCTGGCATGTTAGATGGATGAGAAGTGACAAGAGAAAAAGAGAAACATAAAGGAGAAAAATAGGCTGAATAGTAAAAGCCGACTGAAAAAAGGAGCAATGGGGCAGGCGTGGAAAGCCAGGCGATGATGTAGAGCACCCTTCAATGGATGGAAGAGGGACGCCAGGGTGCAGGGACAAGAAGAAGGAAGGGAGCGAGCAGCATGGGCAAATGCCTTGAAAGGTAAAGGCTGCTGTTAGAGAAGCTGTAGAAGGGGATAGACACCCGAGACCACCACAGACCGCTGCAGACATCAGTGACTATGCCATGCCGTCACTGCGGCTTTGCAACGGATGCGGTTCCTAACACTTCCTGTTCACAGTAACAGGGGGAGGGAATCTGATGAAGGACGTGGTAGGGTGTGCCAAGCCAAACTGGATGCCAGGGAAAGGAATGATTCTTCCAGGTGGAACACGGGTCATAGCACTGAGGCAGCAACAGGCACCAGAGGTGAGGCTGAATGCAGTCTCTGAGATCAGACATTATTTGGAATGAAACCAGCCCTGGGGTAACCTGCAGCCTCATTCTTTCTTCTGTTATGATATTCAGATAAAAAAATGTCACATTTTGCATTATTACATCTTATTTTACTAATTAATCTCTAGACATGCACAACAAGTCAACTAACACATAGCATTTATCCATATAGGGTTTTGTAACTACACAAGCAGAGTATCCCATTAAAGTATAAAACAACACAAGCACATTTACGTGAGTAGGCACCAGTATACTATCTGAGTTGGAGTATTTATTTCAGCATGAATAACTACGAACAATAGACTTTCTATTTTTTCTGATAACCTTTTTTGTTTTTTATATTGTAGATGAAGCACTAATTAATGACATCAATCCACTGAGATGCTTTGTTGAAATCAAGAAATTAGACACTCTTTTTCCCCCTCCTGATGAGCCACAAATGATGTGCTGCAACACATGTAGAGGCGGACATATTACAGTACTTATAAGGAATCTGGACCTATTGTATATACCATCCAAACCAATTTTAAGGGCTAATAGTATCTTACTGTCTATGAGGAACTGTGCATTATGTGTTTACATTAAATAGCAAATTTGGAAACCAGAACAGAACCTAGACCAATTACTTTTTGAGTAATACGCCACACATCTGATTTGCAAACTAACCAAGTGCTGTGCGCAAAAACATTGCTCCATTTCTAGTTTATTCACAATCGCTGCATTTCTAGTTTCTTCACATCTCACTCAAGTCCTCAATCTCATGGATTATAGCTGGAAAAGTTGTTCGAGTTTCTTTAAGCGCCAAAAGTAGATAATCTGCAAAATGTTGATTTAGTGAATCTGCAATGCCCTCTTAACCCCCTGAATGTTGTAATTTTGCTTCATGTGTTCTGAAAAGGGTTCCATTATACTGGTAAACGATATAGGTGAGGGGGGCAGCCCTGAATTTTTCCCATCTGCAGCTTTAGTGTGGTCGAGCCCTGTACCATCTTGCCTTGCCATGTTTACTTGTGATTTCCAATTTGTAAATATGTTTTCCCTATTCTCATGCGAGTAAGCAACTATTATAGAAACTTCAGACGGACTGGCCAAACGCTTTTTGAAAATCAAATGTACAAAGAAGTGCTTTAGCAGAAGAAGAACATGGTTAACATACTACACAAAGGTTCCTTCTGTGTTTCTGTTCCTGATAAATCTTGCCTGAACCGGATTAGCAAGTGTGGCAAGGAGTGGGGTCTAGCCTATCGTGCACGCCCTCCAGTGAAGATCTGTGCATCCAGATTGAGCAATTGTGTTGGTCTTAATGAAGAGCACTGCTTCAGGCTTTAGCCGACTTTGAGACCGGTGTAATGGTAGTTTCCTCCATTAGGGGTGTAATATTCCCAGTTTCTCGAAATTCATTAAAAATAACAGTCAAGCGAGACATGTATATGTGAGTACATTCCTTGTATATCGGCTCTGTTAATTCACCTGGCCCGACATTAGTTTGGTCTGTGTATTTGGCTGCACTTAAGACTTCCTCTTGTGTTACTCAGCCCTCTTGTCTCTCACACTGTTCCATTGTCAACATAGGTAGGTTTATGTCTGGTAAAGGTCCTTGCTGTTCTTTTGGGTTTGTATGTTCTGCTGCGTACAAGCGAGTGAAACACTCCTAATGCTTATATTTGCCTTTTAGTTCAAAGGTCCCATCTGCTCTTCTGTTAACCGGGCTAAAATCCATATTCAGTTTTTCCCTCAATTGTCTTTTCAACGCCGTTACTGCCCTATTTCCCTGCCCATAGACACTTTGGGGGGCTTGCAGGAGTGCTCCCTTAATCAATGCCAATTTTCTATTCTGTCTTCCCCCCTGTGCCCTGTGGGCTCCTGTAGATCTTTTAATTCTTACCTCTGCTCTTTTTTTTCCATTATATATCTTCCCCTCCTTGGCAAGTTAAATACATCATTCCATAATCACTAGTTTTAGCCTGTCCCTGCTGGCAGACTTCAATATATCTCTATTCAATGATCATAGTGCCCTGCCATGTCCTGTTGTGTGTAGACTCTCTAAATCCTCAGTCCTTTGGGAGATACTCCTCCAGCCGCCATCTTTGTCTTTCATCCTCTGGTCTACCATCCCCTGGCTAAATGTTCCTGAAGCATGATGCGAGACACACGTCACCCCTATGTTTTCCTCTAGGTGTGCTGGGAGCCTATTTAATGTGGTAAAAACGTCAGATATTCTAGAGTAGGATTTCCTAATTTGTGTGAAAGCAACGCCCAACTAACTTCACCCGGGTGTGTGGTCCTCCATACATCCTGCAAGCCCAGTCCATGTAGTGCTGCTTTCAGAGAGTCGGGCATGCAGCCCACCTTAGAGGTAATCCCTCTATTCAGTCGGCCCTATTCAGGGTTACATGCTAAATTCACATCCACTGCAACAACTTCTTCTCCACCCAGAAAAGCCTCCAGTTCTTTGGTCAGCTTTTCAGGAAGGGTTTCTGGTCTTGATTTGGTGAATATATCAAAAACCACATATATCGAAACCATCATATATATTTTGTAACACTTTGTTTCATTAAAGTGTCTTTGTGTCCCGCTTTCTTATGTGTTCTCTGCAAGTAATAAGTGTTAATATTGCTTCAAGGAAAACCATACCCTTAGCTGTTGTGGGTAGGTAAGAGTTGTGCATGCAGACTAAGAGCACAGATTCTCATTTCAGTTGTCACAGCGGTCTGGTCCTTTTGACTAGTGAGTTAAGGCCCTTCAGTCTTCAAGACCACATCATGATCATTTGTGCTTGTTCACTCCTTGGGTAGTAAACAGCTGTTCATAGGCAAACCTGCTATATATGTTAAGTGAGATCTCAGTGAGCATCCCTATGTATCAGTGAACATCAGTGGCAGAGCAGCAGAGGTTAAAAGCACCTGTACATACATGAATGCAAACACTCTATATCTTAAAATCCATGTTTGCCTCCATATGTGCAATTTATTATGTTTTTTTACCACTTGATGTATACCCATGATTTATTTTAAATCTATCATTCTAATTCCTTATTCATTAAAAAGTGGGATAAGAAAAAGCAATTATAGAAATCTCTAGCAATATAATCTTCCTAACCCTTGGACATCCAGTATTGACTTTGTCTTTTCACTTTCATTCCAAATTCTTTTCTTTTGCTACTTAATGTCCGCTCTCCCCCCCTTTACTGTTTCCCACACCCAGCTGTGTGCCAGCATGCTATGTTCCCTGTCCCTTATAGTCTAATTCCCCTTAACTTCTCCTCTCATCTCGCCCTTTCCTTTCCCATGCCCTTTCCCTTTCTCTCTTCCTTTACCCTCTCCTTTCCCCTTCCCTTTATGCTCATTGTCTTTTGCATGTTCTTTCCCTTTCTCACTCCTCATCTCTTCTCCTTTCTCCTTCCCTTTATGCTCATTGTCCTTTGCATGTTCTTTCCCTTTCTCACTCCTCATCTCTTCTCCTTTCCCCTTTCCTTTATGCTCTTTGTCTTTTGCATGTTCTTTCCCTTTCTCACTCCTCATCTCTTCTCCTTTCCCCTTTCCTTTATGCTCTTTGTCTTTTGCATGTTCTTTCCCTTTCTCACTCCTCATCTCTTCTCCTTTCCCTTTTCCTTTACCTTTCCCCTTCCCTTGACCCTGCCCCTTTGCACTCCTCTTTTCTCTGACTTTCTCTTGCTCCCCGTTTCCAGCCTCTGACTCTCCATCCTCCTCTTCTTCGCTGGATTCTGTGCTTTCTTCGCTGTTGTGCCGTTTCTCTCTTGGTCTTTGCTCTGCACCTTCCTCTTCCTCATTGTCTTCCACTAATTCTCCTTCAGCCTCGACTTGGATTCCTTCTTCCATGGCTTGGCGTTTAGGCCGTGGTCCTTGCCCTTCACCTTTGATGACTCGTCCATTGTCAGACTCGGCAGGAACGTGGCCGTCTGGTTTCTCCAACTTGCGATGCCCTTAAATAAGAGAAGAATCAGAATCAGTAAATGTCACAGAAATACAGTGAGCAGCGGTGGCATAAAAGCTGCACAAGTAGGGCATGGACTCAGGGCCATGTGGTCATGGTGACCTGTTGACTATAGCCCACCATTCCTAGCTCTCTACCCTACTGTGCTTGCCAGATTGAAGGCAGTGGTGGCTCCTTTTAATGTCTTCTATATGATATGAGATGCTGTGTTATGGCATTTGTAATGCGCATATACACAAGTGTTTCAAGGCGCGACGAGGCAAGGAAGGGGGAACAGAGAAAGGACAGAGACAGCAATCAGTGACAAAATAATAATCAGTGACAAAATAAAAAGGGGTTATTCTCTTGGACCAAGTCCTCTCTGGTCCAATTGTAGCTTAGATTCTGTACACAATTGGGTTGTTGCGTTTTGTGTAGATGATAGATATCTCTTTTAACATCATTGTGTTTGGCTGTCTCTTCAGAACTTACTTTGCATGACACTGAATTCACCTTCCAATGGAGAGTGACATGTTATAATCCCTGAGATTCCAAATAGCATGGGGCAAGGATGCCACTCACATATCAGCCAATCACAGGGCTCACAGAGGAGTTATTTCTGGGCTTGGTGATGACATAAAGAGTAGTGGCACTTCATTCATTACCATGTTTTGCCAGTAGGGCAATTACTGCCATTTTCACTACACCACCAAATTCCGAGTTTGACCTTAAAGTGGAGGCTCCTCCATGCAATGCGAGAAATTATATGAATCACGGCAGGCAGTATTCCTGCCCTTGGTATCTCTCCCACAATCCCAATGGAGTTCTATGGAACAGGGAAATGGGGGTTAACACTGGCGTAACCCCACTTGGAATTTGGCAGTAAAACTGTGGCATGGTAATCAAGGTACAGTCACTCTACTGAAAAGCTGCAGAATTACCACCCACCTCTATGTGGGGCCAACCATCGCTTGCTTGTGTCTATAGCAGGCCCAATAGCAGTCAATATTCCAGTGCCAAGGTCTCCAGTGTGGTTGGTAGTGACCTGATCTCATATAGTGGGGCATTTGGCATATCATGGATCACTGAGGCAATTGCAGCACATGCTCAGCATTCCTTTCTAGGGATGGTCACTCTGCTAAACATGGAAGGAATGCTGGGAAGCCACTCTGTAGAAGCAGCTTCTAGGGAATACACATGTATCATGTGACCAGGCACTCACTGACTTCTACTCTCTGTATCCACTTATAAACTGGCAGGTGAGTATCTATGCACCGGGCACAGCACATATCACAATCACTAGTCATGTCACAATAGAAGGGAATGCCTCTTGCAAGCATGCATGCATTTCATTATGATTTGCCTGCTAGCATTTTCACAATTGACATTCTGGCACCAGCCTTTCCTGAGGACGGAAACAAACATAGGACTAGAGACTGGGGGGGAAGAGGATATGGTTCATTTTTAAAGTGTTGTTAGAGATGAGTGCAGGTATGGGGATGTATATGAACGTGGGAACATCAGACGGGGAGCAGGAGTAATTGGCAGTGTAGATTGTAACAATATTTATATTAATGTGCAAACACATATGTTACATTACTTAAACAATAATGATGGAGAGGGGGCTTTAATTAGCAGTAATGTCCTGAGCACCAAGTCCCTTCTCCATTTCCATGGCTGCCAATGGATAGTCCCTTCTCCATTTGATTGGGTGTAATCTGTGAGGTGAAGGAGCCAGTGGCGAGGGGAAGCAGGAGGCAAGCAAGTGGGTCGGGGTTCGCCTGTACAGAGAGGGGCTGATGGGAATTGCAGTTTGGGAATGAGATTAAGATGGTCATGTCTTGTGAAAATAAAACGCCAGTGATGAGCTCATCAGAGGCTGAATCTGGGGACTCTTCAAGTAGGTACGTCCAGAATACCAAAGGTTTTTTCAGCTAGTAGTGAGGGAGTCTGGAGGGTGATGGACTGGTTGTAGTAGAAGTAGTGGTGCTAAACGGGGTTGGCATAGGAACGGAGAGGTCGAGCAGTACTAGAGATTGCAATGGAAACTGATGAGGGACTCAGATGTCACCTATCTTCTATGCAGTTGTATTCTATTCTTCATCTAAACATGGGTCCCGTAGAGGACCTATCCCATTATCACACACAAAATACCCCGTTACCATACTGATTATTTGGACCAGGTTGTAAACAGGCACAATGCCCTATTTACCTGGCAATATCTAGTGATAATGCCCCACCAGCTAGGCTAAAGACCTACACTTCACTTGGACAGTGGGCCACCAACACCCAGGATGGTCAAGATTATACCGAACAGCTGAGTTACTGCTCTATCCAGTTTTATAATGTGTGCTTTCAGTTTAATTGAGTTAACAATTATCATTATCAATGGGAGTTCATGACACCATATAAATGTGCCACCCCACAGCAGTGGAGAGTCATCTACATTTTTGTGTAATTCTGCATTTAATTAAAGATATACTCAGTCCATCTGCGGGTATTTATGGTGATCCTGCCTGTACATCCAGCGCACTGGAACACGGAACACATCTGTAAGGCGGGACACATCTTAGTGACAACATAAACATTGCTGGGGTAAATAATAAATGAACAGCTGGAGGTTCACGTTTTAATGTGTTTGCATCTATCATTTAGTAATGGAATCCCAAACAGTTTAATTTTGAGTTTTCAACATTCAAATCCAAAAATACATAGTTTCTCTTGTTAAGTCTGAATGTCCAAAGACTTACCAGTGTGTATAACATTGTGTCATGATCTCTGCTTCCAAAAGGTCAGGGTTTTCCCAACTCCCTTGGAAGCAGATCCATAACCCAGGTTCCGAGTGCCAACCAGTCCCAATTGGGACCTTTTGGACCCAGTCCTGGCGCCAGTGGCACCAGGCTCATAAATATGCCCAGTCCCAGCGCTGGAAGCGCCGGGCTCATAATGCTTGGGTGGACTTACCTGCAGCAGACCATGCTGCTTACTTGCCTGCCAGTTGAGCCTCTGATCCTCTTCTGTTTGGAACTACTTTTCCTGTTGGGTGGGGCTGGAGCCACTCCCTAGATTTAGAACACTGGAACTCTTCTGGAAGGCAGGAACTCTTTTCTTACCAGGAACTCTTTTCTTACTTAGGCGTGGCTGTGGAAGGAGACACCTAAGCACTACAGGAGGCTATTTAAACCACACCCGGTGGATTAATCTTGCTTTGCGTTATTCTGCACCCTCTGCAGCAGGACGCTCATCGTGTCTTCTGCATCCAGTCCTGGGCCTAAGGAAAAAGGCTTACCATCCTGAATCCAGTCTTCAGCAACACCTATAAAGACAAGAAAGAACAGGTTAGCATTCCGGCATCTGAAAGGCAAAGGCTTACCTACTCTTCGTGCGCTCCGGAGGTCTTCACACTGCATTCCGGCATCTGAAAGGCAAAGGCTTACCTACTCTTTGTGCGCTCCGGAGGTCTTCATACTGCATTCCGGCATCTGAAAGACAAAAGCTTACCAACTCTTCGCACGCTCCGGAGGCCTTCGGCGCTGCATCCGCATCTGAAAGACAAAACAAGGTGCGTTTAAAGACATTGGGGAACTTTAATACTCACGTGCCATTACTCCTTTCCGCATATAATCCAGTGGGTATTCCGGCACCCTGCAGCCGCTCCGAACTCGTACCTGCAAAATAAAAAGACAGTTAGAGCGCATCGTGAAGCAGGCAACAAGCGCTTACTCACGTGCTTCCAGGCGCTTCTATTCATCACACGGGCTCCATCTTCAACTCACTTCAGCCCGTCATCCGCCATCGCCGGAACCCTGCAAAACAAGAGACATCATTACTAAAGACTTTAAAAAGACATTTGAATGACTCGAAACTTACCGTTCGTGCAGTAAACGACGGACAGCAGTCCTCTGAAGTCAAGAGGCCTGCGCTACCTATCCAGTGAAGAAACTGGCTACAGCACCCTGCCCCGAGGCAGATGGAGAGCTCGGCATTCACTTACCTAAGGTGAGAGCGTTAACCTTTGGGGGTCTACAGGAGAGGAGAAGAGGAAAGAGATAGGGACACCCCAATAACCCCAGTTCATTAACCCCATATTTTCTATCTGCAGACATCTTACTCTACACGTCAGGCATACAGTGCACAGAGGTCCAGCCCAAAGAGCCAACCGGGTGCTACACATCACCTTTGAAGATACGGTAGTCGCCCAGTCAAGACCGGCGCCTCTGCGAGAATCAGGTGAGCGTTACAGAACGCAAAGCCTACCGCAAAACTCTCACCCAGGCGCTATGGAAACCTCGGATACTGACCCCCTAGCCCGGTTACTTGGGGAACTAAGGGCAGAAGTGCATGCAACTCGTCAGGAAACGAATGCTCTAAGAAGGGAACTAATTATTTCCAAGGAGAGAAAAGACAATCGTGCTAGACAAGTGCTACAGTCACAAGCCGGACAGACCCCGTTACCCGCATCAGGGGCAAATCTTCCTTCAACATCCTCTATGAATCCAGTGCAGATCAACCTACCTGGGAATGTACCTCTGGCTCCGCCCGAGCGATTTTCTGGTGACCCAAAGAGGTTTGCAGTATTTATCAATCAGTGCCGGTTGCACTTCTTATGCTGGCCAGCAGCCTTTCCAACTGATCAAGCTAAAGTAGCTTTTGTACTTTCGTACCTTAGTGGCAATGCGGCAGACTGGTCGATCCCTCTAGTTCATCAAGATGATCCGGTTCTCCATGATTTTCAAGCCTTTCAGCTTAGTATGGAAAAACTGTTCGCAAGACATTCACAGGGGCAGGCCTTGGACAATGAGCTTCTTTCGTTGCGACAGGGTAATCAAGACCTATTGGCTTATATTGCATCTTTCAATAGACTAATAGTGGAAACTCAATGGCCTGAGGACAAAAGGATTACGCTGTTTTATAGAGGTCTACGTGGAGAGCTCAAAGACGTTTTAGCCCAAGTAGTGAATCCCCCACAAGACTGTTCGGATTACCACAAGACTGTTCGGATTACATAGACTTGGTCGTTCAAATAGATCACAGGCTGCAGAACAGGAAGGCCGATCGTTCCAAATTTGATGCTCGAGTATTTTCCAAACCGCCAACTCCTTCCAAAGGAGTAGACTCCGGGGAACCCCTGCAAATAGGGGGTCTGAAAGGTCCTCTAACACAACGGGAGCGGGAAAGGAGGAAACAGTTGCAATTATGCCTATATTGCGGAAACTCAGGGCACTTTCTTCGAGACTGTCCGGTGAAACCTGCCAAGAAGGCAGTAGGAGCTGCAGTTACCAAAGTTACAAACTCTGAGCAGGGAAACGACCTCGCCCGACAAGAATAGAGGTCCTCTTGCCGAGCGTAAAAACAGTTCCGTGACCTCGCATTTCGTGATACCTATGGTCCTCATTAGCCCTGATAATCCGGATCGATTACATGCAATTGAAGCTTACGTCGACAGCGGTGCCATCGGCAATTATGTGGATCATGAAATGGTTTTGAGGATGAATCTAACTCTTTGTCCCAAGGCTGTAAAGGACGTCATTACTACGGTGGATGGTACGGAGATAGCCTCCGGGCCAGTAACGCATACCACTCAAGAAGTGACGCTAGTAAGTCAAGATGGACACCATGAGAAGATCGTGTTCGATGTGATCAAGGCCCCTCAGTTTCAGATTATTCTAGGAATACCTTGGTTAGAGAAACACAATCCTCTGATCGATTGGCGAGCAAGAACGGTCCAGTTTCCAGAATGTGTCTCTACTTGTCACCCTCCACCTGGTGTTGCACTGGCCGCAATTTCTTCAGAGACTCCCCAGTTACCTCCCGAATACCTAGAATACCAAGATGTTTTCCGGAAGGATCAGGCTAACTCTCTACCTCCTCATAGGTCTTATGACTGCCAGATAGACCTGATACCTGGATCTACTCCTCCTTGTAGTAGAATTTATGCCCTCACCGAGCCTGAGAACCTTCACCTTCGACAATACCTGGATCAATACCTGGCAAATGGGTTTATTCGTCCTTCCAAGTCCCCTGCTTCTTCAGCTTTGTTCTTTGTTCCAAAAAAGGAAGGAGACCTTAGAACTTGTATCGATTATCGCTCCCTGAACCAGATCACCGTTAAGAATAGATATCCGTTACCTTTGATCCCTGAACTCCTGGACCAAGTCAGAAAAGCGTGCATATATACAAAGCTGGATCTTAGAGGAGCTTACCACTTGGTACGAGTAAAAGAGGGCGATGAATGGAAGACGGCCTTCCGCACCAAGTATGGGCTATTTGAATATCAGGTCATGCCCTTCGGACTTTGCAATGCCCCGGCCGCCTTTCAATATTTTATGAACGATGTCCTCAGAGAGCTCATAGATGTATGTGTTGTTGTTTACATTGACGACATCCTCGTTTATTCTTCATCGGAATCTGAACATCGGAAACACGTGAAAATGGTCCTCGAAAGATTGCGTCAACACAAACTTTTTGCTAAGTTGGAAAAATGTGTTTTCAACGTGACTGAAGTTGAATTCTTGGGATTCATATTATCACCTGGCGGAGTGCGTATGGATTCAAAGAAGGTCGATGCAGTTCTCAAATGGCCATCACCATCCTCTGTAAAAGGTGTGCAAAGCATGTTAGGCTTCGCTAACTTTTACCGCAGGTTTATCCCCGAGTTCTCTCGAATAGTCCAGCCCATCACTGCCTTGTTAAAGAAAAACAAACGTTTTGAATGGTCATCCGAGGCGGAACAAGCTTTCCAGGATTTGAAGACTAAATTTATCTCTGCACCAATCTTAAAACACCCTCGCCCCGAACTCCCCTACATCGTGACAACTGATGCTTCAAGCCTTGCCATGGGGGCAGTTCTATCACAAAAGGACCCGGTAACCAATCAGTTGCATCCCGTGGCATTTTGGTCCCGCAAATTCTCGCCCCCTGAAGTCAATTACACGATTACTGACAAGGAACTTCTGGCTATCAAGTCTGCCTTTAAGGCTTGGCGGCATTATCTGCTGGGGGCCCGACACACCGTTACTGTGATTACGGATCACCGAAACCTGCAATATTTGAAAACCGCAAAAGCCCAATCCTCTAGACAACTCCGTTGGGCATTATTCTTTGCCGAGTTTGATTTCATAATTACCTATCGACCTGGTACAAAGAACGGTAAAGCCGATGCCCTTTCTCGGATGGGAGTGGAAGAACACTTGATCAACCCTAAACCGGTACCAATCATTCCCGAACAAAGAATTCTGGGTGTAATCGCCACAGAATCCATAGAGGAAGTTAAGGATAAAGCCAGGCAACTTGTAACTCCAGCAGACATACATAATTGGCATCTGCAGGGAAAGGACTTTGCAGTAAAGGACAACTTATTGTATTTCCAAGAACGATTATACCTACCCAGCACAGATTTACAGAAAAAAGTAATCTCTTGTTATCACGACTCTTTAATGGAAGGTCATCCCGGTATAGCCAAGACCTCAGAAAAGATCAAGCGCTACTTCTGGTGGCCGTCTTGGAAAAAAGATATCAGAGACTTTATAATGTCCTGTGGAGTATGCGCCCAAAACAAGAGTCAAAAGGAAAGACCAGCAGGCCTCTTACGCCCTATTGACATCCCACCTCGCCCTTGGCATACGCTTTCTATGGACTTCATCACCGATCTACCTCCATGCTCCGGATACAATACGATTCTAGTAATCGTGGACTTATTCTCCAAGATGGCGCATTTCATTCCGCTCAAAGGCTTGCCAACAGCAGCAACTCTGGCCCGAGAATTTCTCGAAAACATCGTCCGACTGCACGGTTTTTCTTTGGTTCTAATTTCAGATCGAGGTAGTCAATTTTTTTTCTCATTTTTGGCGAAGTTGCTGTCGGTCAGCTCAAATTGATGTAAGACTATCGACCAGTCACCACCCTCAGACCGACGGACAAATCGAGAGGACCAATCAAACTCTGGAACAGTATTTACGCTGCATGCTGCAACAAACTGAAAAAACTTGGAAAGATATCCTTTGGATAGCCGAGTATGCCTACAATAACTCTGTCCATTCGGGAACTGGGAAAACCCCGTTTTTTCTTTTGTACGGCAGTCACCCTCGAACCTCGGAGTTGGATCCCCGCCAAGATCTTGAAACACCAGCAGTAGACTACCTGCATTCTACAATCACCCAAGCCTTTAAGGAAGCTGTTTCTCACCTTCAAAGGGCTAAAGAACAATACAAGAAAGGAGCAGATCACCATCGGAAGGAAGCCCCTCTCTATCAAGTAGGGGATCAAGTCTGGTTATCCACCAAATACCTATCTCTAAAAGGGCCACGCACATTCAACCCAAGATACCTTGGTCCCTATTCCATCACTACCATAGTAAACCCAGTAGCGGTCAAGTTGGACTTGCCCCCGCACATGAAGATACATCCGGTCTTCCACGTCTCTCTATTAAAACCCGTGCAACCTCAAACCCGACTAACCAAATCTCCAAAACCTATCCTAGTGGATGGAGAACTCGAGTTTGAAGTCAAAAGCATTCTGGACTCCAAGATCTCCAAATGTAAACTATTCTACCTAATTGACTGGAAAGGCTACGGCCCCCAAGAGAGATCTTGGGAACCTGCTGAATATGTCCACGCTCCTCGCCTAATCAAAAGATTTCACCGAACATTTCCTGACAAGCCAAAACCACCGGAGAAGCCCGGTTTGGGAGGGGCCTTGAGGGGGGGTACTGTCATGATCTCTGCTTCCAAAAGGTCAGGGTTTTCCCAACTCCCTTGGAAGCAGATCCATAACCCAGGTTCCGAGTGCCAACCAGTCCCAATTGGGACCTTTTGGACCCAGTCCTGGCGCCAGTGGCACCAGGCTCATAAATATGCCCAGTCCCAGCGCTGGAAGCGCCGGGCTCATAATGCTTGGGTGGACTTACCTGCAGCAGACCATGCTGCTTACTTGCCTGCCAGTTGAGCCTCTGATCCTCTTCTGTTTGGAACTACTTTTCCTGTTGGGTGGGGCTGGAGCCACTCCCTAGATTTAGAACACTGGAACTCTTCTGGAAGGCAGGAACTCTTTTCTTACCAGGAACTCTTTTCTTACTTAGGCGTGGCTGTGGAAGGAGACACCTAAGCACTACAGGAGGCTATTTAAACCACACCCGGTGGATTAATCTTGCTTTGCGTTATTCTGCACCCTCTGCAGCAGGACGCTCATCGTGTCTTCTGCATCCAGTCCTGGGCCTAAGGAAAAAGGCTTACCATCCTGAATCCAGTCTTCAGCAACACCTATAAAGACAAGAAAGAACAGGTTAGCATTCCGGCATCTGAAAGGCAAAGGCTTACCTACTCTTCGTGCGCTCCGGAGGTCTTCACACTGCATTCCGGCATCTGAAAGGCAAAGGCTTACCTACTCTTTGTGCGCTCCGGAGGTCTTCATACTGCATTCCGGCATCTGAAAGACAAAAGCTTACCAACTCTTCGCACGCTCCGGAGGCCTTCGGCGCTGCATCCGCATCTGAAAGACAAAACAAGGTGAGTTTAAAGACATTGGGGAACTTTAATACTCACGTGCCATTACTCCTTTCCGCATCTAATCCAGTGGGTATTCCGGCACCCTGCAGCCGCTCCGAACTCGTACCTGCAAAATAAAAAGACAGTTAGAGCGCATCGTGCAGCAGGCAACAAGCGCTTACTCACGTGCTTCCAGGCGCTTCTATTCATCACACGGGCTCCATCTTCAACTCACTTCAGCCCGTCATCCGCCATCGCCGGAACCCTGCAAAACAAGAGACATCATTACTAAAGACTTTAAAAAGACATTTGAATGACTCGAAACTTACCGTTCGTGCAGTAAACGACGGACAGCAGTCCTCTGAAGTCAAGAGGCCTGCGCTACCTATCCAGTGAAAAAACTGGCTACAGCACCCTGCCCCGAGGCAGATGGAGAGCTCGGCATTCACTTACCTAAGGTGAGAGCGTTAACCTTTGGGGGTCTACAGGAGAGGAGAAGAGGAAAGAGATAGGGACACCCCAATAACCCCAGTTCATTAACCCCATATTTTCTATCTGCAGACATCTTACTCTACACGTCAGGCATACAGTGCACAGAGGTCCAGCCCAAAGAGCCAACCGGGTGCTACACATCACCTTTGAAGATACGGTAGTCGCCCAGTCAAGACCGGCGCCTCTGCGAGAATCAGGTGAGCGTTACACATTGGCTGCTGCCAGAGCCAGCAAAACAGAGAAGAGTAGGAGCTTCATATCAACGGAGGAATCGTCACAGTCTCAGTGTCTTTTGCTGGGAGCGGGAGGAACTCAACTTCGTCTCTAGAGACTCACAGCTGACCAGCTGCTACTTATAGGACTCCGGCAACAGTCACACGATAAGAGAATAGGATGTCTCCGCCCATCAATTATTGGATTATTCCAGCCCAGCCAATCTAAACAGTGAACAATGATTGTGTCATTGTTCGTGGATGTGTGTGTGACCTTTATGTTTGCTACAGAAGTCGGCGGTTGTGCCATATGAGAATGCAACACCACTGATAACACACTGGGTTTCTCGGAAAAGGATTGAGTATTCTAATTGAATAATGGTTTCTCTTAACGATTTATTTCAATTTTTCAGACTCATATCTTTCCTTTTTAAATCTGCTCATATATCTTGAGTTTGACATTTAAGCTTACAATAGAGAACATGTAGTAGAAATTGTTCAGTACATTAAAATTGTTGCCAAATAGTTAATTGCCCAAATATCTTTCATGAAATGAAATTTATAAATACCAATGTCCTAGAATAATAGTGTTTTTTTCCCTATAAATAATAGACTTAGTCATCGGTATAGCAATACACATTCAGACCTGCTGCAAAACTCTAAATATACGTACATGTAAAAAACATAAATGTATATTCAAAAGGAAAATGTGAAAGAATTGCACCACACAACTTGAGATTTTAGGCTCCTTTGAGATAAGCGAACACAGGACTTCTGTGTTCAAAGAATGTGCCTCCAATTTGGTGCATCTGAAGAGCTTGAAAACAGCTGGAAAGAAATGAGAGCATCCATAATGAGCTGCCAGAGCAGAGTTTCAGAAGGGACACAGACTGACCAGACTGACCAGCCACTTCCTGCCATGATTTGATATCTGGCACCTCATTCATCAGAACACAGGAGTTACCAGCACCTGCCCATCCCAGTGCTGTTCTGATGACGGGTTCTGGATGAGGGCAGGCATGTCAGATAACATAGTTCAAAAGATAGCTGACAGAGGTTCCGGTTGGCAGAGAACCATAAAGTGGAAAAAATGCAAGCATGCATTCTAACCTGGCATTTCCTTTTTGTTTTCCTGGTCTGTGCCACCCAGATAAGCATCATTCTGTTATCTGCCATATTTAATTATCCACTCCCATTGAGTTCACTTTGGTGCTATAAAAATTAGCTTTTACTATAATCAATTTAAATCTGGTGCATTAGAAAGGGGCTTTAACACTAAAAACCAATTGGGCAAGACATATATTTCCTCTCTGACGTCCAACTAGGTCATGTGAAACACAAAAAAAGGAGAGGATATATTCCAATTGTTTTGACCTGTAACCATAGCTACCCGTCCCTACAAAAGACTCTCACTATCCTTCTTGGAAACAGTGCACTCTGAGATTGAGTTTAGATGGAGCATTATACAACAAATCAAATTTACAGAGAGAGGAGGTAACATCGGCAGACTTTTATTGCTCAGAGAACAGAACTGGGTACTTGGACTCAAAACAGATCCTAAGGGTCTCAATGGGAGTATCCCGTGGCAACATCTGGAAGTACTTTAAATGATCATCGACAAACTCACAGCCAACATTTCTAGGTTTACACAAGAGTGATACCCCCCTGAGTGGACAACATGACCTTTTTGGAACTGAGTAAGTTCCATGACACACCTTACTAGGAAGTTACAACAAAGTTGGGGGTTGGGGGGTACGAAGCACTTACACCTTTGGCTGAACCAACAAATTGGACGATGTACACCAGTTACCGCAGGTGGTTGCTGTTTACAAGAAACATGCATTAAGTCATGACCAAATAAAGGGTCCGCCTCTCTACAAGAACATTCCTCTCTAGAGGACACGTAGACTCCAACACAGACACTGTTTCACTCGGTTGCATGCTTTATCAGGATAAGTAACAGCCCCTGTATATATGTTGCATGTTGCTTGTAATATGGAATATAGAATATGCTAGACAACAGACTTTGTAATTTAAATTGCAATGTATTGCTTAGGCGTGTGGATGAGATTCTGCATAGCACCAAGCAAGGATTAGGGGAGAAGGTTGCACATTATTCACACCAACATACACCCGTCATTAGTGTCAGAGGTGTTAGGATAATAATATATTGATAGACATTCATTGAAAGTGAAGATTACCCTTCACACAACCCTATGTTTTTCCCAGTTGGACACTTTCATGAACATATGTCAAACTAGTCCTAATCTCAAGCAAGCGTTAACATTGTTGTTATTATCCCGAGTTTTTACACAAGTGCTCTGGACAGTAACTAATACCTTTTGAAGAACATACCAGTCCAGGCCTACTTTTTTAGCTGTTATTCTGTGTTTTAGGAACATACAATAGCATGATCAAAAATGTAGAGAGAGCACGATTTCTCTCTCCATCCCTCACCTAGACAGATGGCCCACCACGGCTGCCTAGGGTAAGGCACCCACAATAAGCACAGATAGAGTCTTCTGTAGGGACAGGTGACTAGGTTTACTGGAAATACAAATTGGAACATATATTCTCTTTTTTTGTGTTTCACATTAGAAAGGGGTAAAGAATGGCCCATTGCTTCCGAATACAGAGCAATCGCTGCTGCCTGGAACCCAATTTAATGGATGCCCTATTAACCAGTACCTCCATTTGTTAGTAATAGTACCTTCTGATTAAATACATCATGGTTGAGCAAGTTTGTGTCCTTTTTGCTGATTTCCTGTTCTCTGCCAAACTGATAATTGACAATGGATTATTTGGCATATTGTATTAAAATATACCAATTCGTTCCATTTGGTGCAGGATAATGACTAATTACTGTTCTCTATATTCTTAAAGTCCTGCCAGGAAACGTGGATAACAGCAACAGCTGCACAGAAGCACATGCTCAGACCTGTTAATCAGCATAATGGGGGATGTCTGAGTAAGGCTACTAGAACTTTGCACCACGTCCCCACCGCCCAGCCCAGATAGCACCTTCCTCACAAACAATGTAGAAATCATTGTAAACATTGGGTGAGCAAAGCGTTCACCTTCTTAGAGAATGCTACCACCCTTGCTCAACAAACATCATGCTATGCAAAAGAAATCAGCTACTATATTCATCCCTCTAAGCAAGAACCCCCAAATGGAGAGGCAGTCTAGAGAGAATCCTGAGAAGAAGAAGTCATTTTTGTAGACAATACTCACACAGTATATTAGACCAGGAAACACTCTACATCCTCCAATCCCCTTCGCCGGCAGGCAAACGCCGGCCCACCCACTAAGGCTACCCAACAAGGCAGCCCCTGTCCTGAGCCTCTCCAGAGTCGACAGAGGCCAGGGCCAGAAACTTTGTGCTTTTCTTGCCGTGCATTCTTGATTATGTAACCTACAGCTGCCATGATTTCAGCTACTTGGTAAGAACCATCATGCCTTTAAACAATTACCTGCTTATGCTTGCACACTCTTACGCTTGAATGCTGCACGTGTCACATTACTGCCATATTCCACTGTGTATAATTTCTACTACGTTCTATGCTGTAGTTTGTGATCTCCTCCTATTGCGCTATGCCCAGCGTCGCTGTTTTGCCTATTCAACCTCCCGTTGTATCGCAATCTACTCAGGGGTTGACTGGGAATTAAAAGCTGCCCTGGAAAATGTTTTCAAAGCAGCCCCATAGTTTGCCAAACGAGAGAGCGTGTGATCCCAACCCTTCTATGAGGGGATTGGGAGTATCCCCTAAGAAAATGTTAAATACAATTAACCAAAATGAGTATCTAAAGCATGTTGTAAACATATATGGATTAAAAAGTCATGTTTTAAATAAGTTCATGATCTCTCAAAATAGATCTCCAATGATAGTGGCACAAACCACGAGTGTAATATCAGTCTGAATAACAGTAAGAAACATACCAAATAACACATTCAGAGCCAATGCTCACAGACGTCTCCATTGTCCCCAGCCTGCACATACATCCGAGCCACCCTCCTCTCCCCCAGCTGTAAAGTACTAATGACATTGTAACCTCGATTTGCATTGTAAAGGCCACATGGGTATATCTTAGAAACACCCCAGCAATATGGGTCCATTATCTGAAGCAGCCCCATTGCCAGTGGACTTTTTACATCCTCCGCTGCCTGCACCTAGCACTGCTTTCCCGTCCAGTTTCACCAGGCCCACAGTGAAGAGGGCCACTGGGAATCATCTGGCAGTAAAAAACAGAGTTTACTGGAGCGCTGCCAAAGCCAGTTTTCTGTATTGCTGGTCAGAAAGTGGAGCAGGGAGCAGCCTATGGGCCTAGAATTCCTATTAACACACATTGGGCCTCATTCCGAGTATGGCGGTAAGGGATAGCGGCCACCGGTAACGAGACCGGTGGCGGTGATCCCTTACCGCCATACTCCGAGTTCCCTTTGCGCCCTCGTCCTTAACGCCTGCTTTGAGCAGGTGTTAAAGTCGAGGGCGCAAAGGGGCCTCCGAGCCAATAACGGTGACCGTAATGAACGGTCACCGTTATTTGCATCTTCCCCATTCCCATTGAGCCCTATGGGGGCTCATTTGGGAATGGGGAAGAGCCCTGGTGAATGGGGAATTACCGCCCCGCCAACCTTGGAATGGGGCGGTAATTCCGCCATCCACCAAGGCGCTGCCGGTCCGGGTACGGCGTCAACCAAGGCGTTAATAGCGCCATTGGTTAGCGCCGTACTCGAAATGAGGCCCATTGTCAGTACTGATTGAATATGTGTTGGTGTCACCTCATCGGGCCAAAGGGGAAATGCCAGTATGCCACTCTCAAAATCCAACCTCATAAACAAGAGCCATGTTACAAAAAGGGGCAGCAACAACACCCTATTTCATTGAATACACAAGCCATGACTCAATCACCCTACAGCATCTGCATACAAAGAGGATTCAACAGCACTTAACCTAAAAGTACAAGTACAAACAGGCAGAAGCAAACCTAAAATGAATGCACATCTGTGATAATGCATTGAAAATAAACAGTAGTGACTGCAACAAATAACTCTACAGTACACACGATGGTGCACAACTGCAGGGCCAAAAAACAGCCTCTACAAGTCACACACACAATACCCAGCAACTGCAATACATAAAGCACACACATAGGCATTAAAAATAACAGTTTATGCAATTATGCAACTAACCGAGTCACCTAAACAGCTGTCAGCTGAGTAGCTAACCACAAACACATGGTCCTGAAACAGCAGCATCTATAAGCATACCGTTAGCAGCACATAGCGTTACCTTGAAGTAGACACACAGGATAGAACCAGATTTGTTTTCTTTTTTTTATTAAAGTACCCTAAAATTAACCTCAAATAGCAACCACCACCTAAACCAACAAAGACAGGGTGCAACAACAGTCCCGCAACACACACATGGAAGACAAACAGCACACCTTTGACTATAACACATACACTGGAGCATGCAACCGCACTCCCAGTCTCCCGCCATACAGCACGCACACACACGCAAACCCAAAGATCCTGAAATAATGCAAGAAACAGCCGTTGAATACAAGTCACCTAACACCCAACACCTTTAAAACAACTGTCTAGAAGCAGCAAAATGATGGACAGGGTTCCTTCTATTGTCTAAAATTAGGTCCGGCTGTTGCGGAAAGCAAGCACACACTGCCATACCGACTGAGAACCCATCAATTAAGATAATGGGCCTCATTCCGAGATTGGAGGTAGTCATGGCACTATTTGCGCCATGACTGCCTCCAATAACGGTACCGGCACCGGTCTCGTTCAATGGGGACTTAACGGTGTAGGCCAACCCTGGCGGGACCAGTAAGTCCCCATTGAAGATTCCATTCCCCATTCCCATTGAGCCCCCATAGGACTCAATGGGAATGGGGAAGTAGCTAATAACGGTACTGCAATTTGCGGTACCGTTATTGGCGCCCTGGTCCCTTAGTGGCTCCCGCTAAGGGCGCCTGGTAAAACCAGACTCCCATAGAGGGATCTGCTAAGGGACCTCGGAATCAGGCGGTAGGGGATTAGCGGTACCAGTCTCCTCATCGGTGTCTGGTATCCCCTACCGCCCGACTCGGAATGAGGCCCAATACCTCCCTGCTTCTCTACTACTTATCACATGTCGCAGACCAAAAGCAACACCGGGAGACGTGCATTACTGTGTTAAACACGTGAAAGACCTTGCTAAAGCCTTGAAATGCTGCCCTGTGTGCAAAAGCAACACTGTACTGGATTGCAAAGGCCACAGGGGTATATTTCAGGGGGCAAATGTGGTGCATCTGCTGGGCTGTTATGTGTACCCCGTCCTCCAAAGTCAAAACCAGTACTACATGGTTGCTGTTCGTTGAAATGAATGCGCTCTCCTCTGTAGACATTTAGACGGACTCCTTTATCCCAGTAAATCCTTTTTCCCTTGGAACATCATCACTAAGAAAGCAGAAATGAGTGCTCCTTCGGGAGTGTAGGGCTCTCATGGTGGCTATTGCAACCTGGAAAGGCCAGAGTGATGTCCTGGATGTGGCCAAACTAACACCTAGAAACCTGACTCAGGGAGACTACCAATTCTCTGAGGAATATACCAAATGCACAGGTCGTATGACCTAGTGCCACAAGAGACGTATTAAGTATACACATGAAACAAAGAGGAGCAGAATGAACGCAGAGAAACAGGCACAGACTGCAGTGCGCTCAATACGGAAGAGAGAGTTCCATTACATTAGCCCTAATGACATGCTGCCATAACAGGGAAATAGACAATGTACAAAATGCAACCGGGGGAGCAGTACTTGAAAAGCAGGACTTGAAAAGGATAGCTGTCACTCATGAAATGTTCCCTGAAGTGTGTGCTTTTCTCCGTTTGGGTCGCATTTTCTTTTTGCTTAGTTTCAGTGCCATGTTGTCTTTGGATTATACCATTTACCATTACACAATATGCGCGAGATCAGCATCAGCCCCTCCATGCCCGGCCCACTCCACTCCACTCCCTGGCACAGTCAGTGGACACAGCATCGTGAGCCCGTGGAGGTGGCAGCCAATGCAGACCGACTCCATGAAGTGTTTCTTCACATGCAAGAGTGTCTTTAGCAATGTACGAACCGTCTGGTACTGCATGTTAGTTGTTTTCAGTGGCTTAATTTTCAAGGCGCAATTTAGAATGACGCAGAACTGGGCTTTTTCAAAAAAGCAACTTTAGATCCACCTGCCAGTGTCACAGTGCTATAAAAGCGTCAAGCTCCGCCATTGCAGCTGATACCCACGTCGCAATTTAGGAATAGTCTTGTGACTTCAAACCCGTCATACAGCTTCCTCTCACATGGAGCAGTTTATATACATTTAAATTGCCTTTGGTGACCCCCTTCTAGGTGTTACCATAGCTTGTGCACTTGGTAACATAACGGTGCATCCAAACCCATACATACCACGGATTGCAGTGATCATGGCAGACTGACAGCCATTCATGATGCGCCGCCCGCCACCACCCATCAATGTACACGTACTACCCCAATATAAATCCAAACCTACACCACCCCCAGTTTAGATCAGATTTAAGTGACAAACTAGAATTACCTATGAGGTCGTGGGGGAAAAGCACACAATCTTTGTGTTTCAGAATCCGACAGAGAGAGTGCCCCTGTGCACAGTAGGAAGCTGCAAGCAGGCCGGGTGGATGAGCGTGCAGAAGCAGGGGACTGGCGGGGCAGGATAGTAGAAAGCTGACAGAGGTCTCCTTCCGTCTTCTTGGCTAAGCTTGGGGTGCGTGCTTGACTGCACTTAAATGCAGCTCGTCACCGGAGCACGGCCCACAGCTGCGCATGTGTATTAGAACACACTAGAGCATGTGCGTTTGCTATGTTGCCCTCCACAATGCACACGTGCGAGCCCCAAAACCGCGGGCAGAATGCAGTGCGAGCCACACCTAGGCTGGATCTGGATCTCATGTTCCCCCTCCCCCTAAACCCCCAGTCACAACAAGGAGGTTATGTACACAAACGAACGAACAATGACTCCCAGTCTCACAGAGAAAGAGTCATTTCAGTAAAGTTATTACGCACGGCAGCTGCGCAGGCCCATACATGCATCATCTTCATCTATGTATCCTTCCCCCAAGAAAAGAGGCCCCATGTGTCAAGGCCCTCCGGGAAACTCCTGGTTTCCCGGTGGGTCAGTCCAGGCCTGAATCCACTGCCAAAGACTGCACCGTACAGTACTTACCTACAATGGTGCCTACACTTCAGTCTGCAACCTTTGCTCCCTCTTACTTGTTGTGACTGTGCCTCACGTTTACACCTTCTTTGGTCCTGTCTTAGTTGATTCTTAAAGCGCACTTCACATGTGGAGCTACTAGTTGAAAGCGCTGAGTTACATGCAGCAAGCGGCTGCCTCACCTCACTGATACTCCGACCCTATATTGCTGAATGCGCCAAACCCCCACTGTCCCTATTAGCACCACTTCCCATCTGGAGTAACTATCATGCTAATATCCACAGTAACCGTATGGGCACCACTAGCCCACATGCATGCTAGCCCACTGTGAATTTATGCTTTTAGCCTTTGTACTGCCCACTGCTTTAGCCCACTGTGAATTTGTGCTTTTAGCCTACTGTATTGCCCAATGCTTTCAGCCTAGTGTGAATTTGAGCTTGAGCCTATCATACTGCCCAATGCTTTAGCCCACTGTGAATTTGGGCCCTCAGCCCATTGAATTGCCCAATGCTTTAGCCCACTGTGAACTTGTGCCCTCAGCCCATTGAATTGCCCAATGCTTTAGCCCACTGTGAACTTGTGCCCTCAGCCCATTGAATTGCCCATTGCATTACATCACTGTGAACGTGTGCTCTTAGCCCATTGAATTGCTCAGTGCGTTAGCCCACTGTGAACTTGTGCCCTCAGCCCATTGAATTGCCCATTGCATTAGACCACTGTGAACTTGTGCCCTCAGCCCATTGAATTGCCAATGCTTTAGCCCACTGTGAACTTGTGCCCTCAGCCCATTGAATTGCCCATTGCATTAGACCACTGTGAATTTGTGCCCTCAGCCCATTGAATTGCCCAATGCTTTAGCCCACTGTGAACTTGTGCCCTCAGCCCATTGAATTGCCCAATGCTTTAGCCCACTGTGAACTTGTGCCCTCAGCCCATTGAATTGCCCATTGCATTACATCACTGTGAACGTGTGCTCTTAGCCCATTGAATTGCTCAGTGCGTTAGCCCACTGTGAACTTGTGCCCTCAGCCCATTGAATTGCCCATTGCATTAGACCACTGTGAACTTGTGCCCTCAGCCCATTGAATTGCCAATGCTTTAGCCCACTGTGAACTTGTGCTCTTAGCCCATTGAATTGCCCAGTGTGTTAGCCCGCTATGAACTTGTGTTCTTAGCCCATTGAATTGCCCAATGCTTTAGCCCACTGTGAACTTGTGCCCTCAGCCCATTGAATTGCCCATTGCATTAGACCACTGTGAACTTGTGCTCTTAGCCCATTGAATTGCCCAATGCTTTAGCCCACTGTGAACTTGTGCCCTTAGCCCATTGAATTGCCCATTGCATTAGCCCACTGTGAACTTGTGTTCTTTGCCCATTGAATTGCCCATTGCTCTTAGCCTCACTGTATACCGGTGCCCTCAGCCTATTGATTTGTACTTCGTAGCACACTGCGAATCATCATTAACCGTCGCAGAATGCATGTCAGTACAACACTGTTGATATCCGCCTCCTTGCTGCTGCTACAAGTAATACTGGTAACCACGGACCAAAATAAATATGCACCCTGCCCTACTTTATATAGAAATACTAGGCTTCGTGCTAGACTCTCCTCCTTCTACGGACCTAAGCTTCCCAGCAACACTCACTTAAACCCGCGTACTAACCCTAAAAACCCTACTAGGAACAAAATGCAAGCATACCCACAAGTATCTGCTGTTGCCATAATGAAAGAACCCACCCCGGTAATTTCAAAAACCAAAAGCCTACCCAAAACAACTACAATAGCGGGTGCACTGATCAATGCTAGATCCGTTGTGGCCCATGCCACCGAAATAGCTGATATCCTAACATCAGATAACCTCGACCTTCTAGCAGTCACAGAAACCTGGCTACATGACGCAGCAGGTCCAGCACTCTCCCTAGCGATACCTAAAGAGTACCAACTATTAAGATTGGACCGCCCCAACGCCAGAGGAAGTGGCTTAGCCATCATTGCCAAATCCAATTTGGATTTAAGGCTATCGATGCTGCCCCCACTAAAATCCTGTGAACTACTGTCAGTGAAACTGCCCATATCCCCATGTCACACACTATCTATCTCATATATAGGCCACCAGGGCCCCTAGGCTCGTTCAAAGAGGAGTTATCTAGCCCCTTAGCTAGCAATACAAAAAAGTCATCCCAGATAATGATCCTTGGCGACCTCAATTTAGGGCTTAATGACCCGGATGACAAACAAGTGCAAGCAAAAACCACTATGCTTGACGAACATGGCCTCACCCAAAAAGTTCTCACCCCTACCCACGACAAAGGGAGGATATTAGACTGGGTTGCCACCTCTAACTGCCCCACCACGATCACCAAAATTACACCCCCTCCTTGGACTGACCACTTCCTTATTGATTTCAGCTTAATACTCAACAAGGTAGCCAATAAAGAAAAAAACTATGGTACCATCTATCCCTACCAGATCAAGGAAAAACATCACCCCTGACAACATCCTACCTCTTCTCCTCCCAGTAATTAATGCCATACCAAGCAACTCCGACCCTGACACAATGGTGGACTTCTATAACGATACTATGGCCAAAGGCATAGACACCATTGCCCCACTCAAGAACTGCAAAAGCAAACAACAGACCCACCTCAACACTTGGTTCACCCCCTACCTAAAAGAACTGAGAATTGAAAAAAGGAAGTTAGAAACTATATAGCGACATTCCCCTATGGTAGAAAATAAACTAAAATTCAAACTCTGTGCTACCAACTATAAGAAAGCAATCATCCAAACTAAAAAAGAAGTTTATAATGAAAGAATTTCCAAAGCATGCTCCAACACAAAGGAACTATTTGTCATCCTGTGAGAACTAGAATCTCCCATACCTCCACCGGATAACGTACCCAAAGACAAGCAATGGTGTACTAATATCCAAAATGCCCTTGCAAACAAAATAAAAACATTACAATCTAAAATTGAAAAAAAAAGGCCTTGTTTCCACTCAGTGAAACTCCAACATCTCCATTCCCATGAACAAACCCAACGTAGCACCTTTCAAATTCTCTAAAGTCTCCATTCACGAAACTGAAAAAATCATTGCCTCACTAAAACCATCTAATTGCAAAGGTGGCTACTGCCCAGCCCAAATAATGAAGGATGCAGCTAGAGACCTTGCTCCCTTTGTTCCTAAACTCATCAACGCCTCCTTTTCATTTACTGTCCCAAGTAGTTTAAAAGAATCCTGGGTTCTACCCCTGCTTAAAAAATAAACCCTAGATCCTTCCATCCCCGCTAACTATAGGCCCATCACAACAGTCCCATTCCTCCTGAAGATAATTGACAGAGTGGCCTATCTTCAAATCCAAGAGTACCTTGAGACCAACCAACTTTTAGGCACTCGACCATATGGGTTCCGATGTCAGCACGGCACAGAGACTGCACTTATAGATCTCAAAGCCCAAATTGACGAGCTCAATGACAAAGGAAACACAGCTGTGCTACTCCTCCTTGATCTGTTGGCTGCATTCGGCTTAGTGGACCACGCAGTACTTTGCAAACACTTAGCTTCGGCCGCCCACTTCTTAAGTGAAGCCATAGCCTGGGTCCAATCTATTCTCGACAATAGAAGCATGTGAGTTACCTCTACCCTAGACTCAGCAAACCCAATCAAACAACATGTGGAGTTCTCCAGGGCTCATGTGTCTCGCCAACTATGTACAATATCTTTACTAAGCCTTTATTCGACAAATTGGACAGACTGGGTGTTACCTACACAAATTTTGCAGATGACACCCAGATCCTCATTCCCCTCTCTGGCAATTTCTCTGCGGATACAGCTTTAGTAAACGAGATTTACATCCTCATTCAGGCATGGTGTCAACCCATGACCTCTGCCTGAATGACAAAAAAACAGAGATCCTTATCCTAGGCTCACCCAACAACCTAAAAAAACTTGATACTAACTATAGCGCCTTCAATATCGATAGCAATATAATCTGAGTCTCCAAAGAAGTGAAGACCATTGGCTTCTATCTGGATCCCACGCTATCCCTAAAGAAATGTTTATCTCCCTGGCCTCATCCACCGCCTACACTGGCAAACTTATTAAAGCATGCAGACCCTTCCTTTCACTAGCAAGCTGCTTTATTCTAGCCAACGCCCTCATCCTATCAAAATTGGACTACTGCAATGCACTGTATACAGGAACAAATAGATACATCATCAATAAACTAAAAAACTCTGCAAAACAATGTGCTCAGATCGGCCCTGAACTTCCCTACCAGAGACCACATCTCGAATTGTAGGAGAAACTACAACTGGCTACAAATCAGCGATAGGATCCTCCTTAAAATCGTTGCATTAACTTTCAAATGTCTAAACAATGCAGCCCCTCCATACCTTAAGGAAAGAATAATAAGAAAATATTCTGTACGGCCAATCAGGACAGCCAACTCCTTTGCCTCCAAATACCCAGATTCCGTCTAAAAAAAAAGGAGGCAACAGCTTTCCTGTACAAGCAGCTCAGCATTGGAATGCATTACCAGTTGAGCTAAGAAGGGACCAGCCGTACAACAGCTTTAGACATAATACCCGCACCTGGCTACGACACAATGACCTCTAGACCCATGATGCCTCCCTTATGCCCTTTCCTCTTCCTATCTAGTAACTCCTGTTACTGTGTAACTGTGTCAACAAAGATCCTATGCACCTGTCCTTACCTACATGTAAACAAATGTACATAATGTATATACTGTATATAATGTATGTAACTAAGCTATCTGTAACTAAGCAAACTGTAACCATGCTTTAAGTATTCTTGATATGCTGTGTGCCCAGCTACCTAAGGGTTTCAGGCGTACTATAAGGGTCTCACTGAAGGATTCAGCTCCAACTGAAGTGGTGGATCTTTTGATGAATGACAGGTTTATTCATCACGTTTGTGCCTAGAAACGCTTGTGAACAGGCGCGTTATAAATGAATGATCATATCATATGATATCATATCAGGAAGCCGATAAGTGCCCTCTCAGGTGATTTATTTGTCTTTGCTAAAGTTTGTACCTCCAATCAGAGGCCAAGAAACTCCAAAGGAAATGTGTTCCCCTATAAAAGGCCTTGCTCGATTCCTGTTCCTTTGTGGGTTTGATAGGCTGGGAGGGAAGCTGGTAGACACGGTGGGCTAACACTTAGAGAGAGTGTGGAAGTTTATTTATACATTTGATGAATTTAGAGGAGTGTTTTGTGTTTGTTTTGATCATTTGTGCAGTAGTGTCTTTTTGAAGCCATGTGTTTCTCCCCCTGTTAGGCAGAATTACATGCAGTACCATTTGGGAGCGCTACACACAATTAAGACTACAGGTGTAAGCACAATCTCACCTTTGGTACAAGCCTGTACTACACAGTTATGTGGTAGCAGTGGCTGAGCAGCCAGACTTATCTAAAGAGGGATGTGAGCAGTACAAGATGTTACACAAAGGACTTGCAATCACAGTAGTTCTAACAAACTCTTACCCAAGGTTTCTTGGTAAAAGAATATACATTTATTTACACATTTAGTTAGAAAACATTCCACTAGTAAGAAGCAGCTCAATATCAGACTATAACACACTACAGTACACAACCAATACATTTCTGAACGAATTAGGCTCCCCTGAAATGGAAGCAAAATGACACTTCAGTAACTTTCAAAAGGGGTAGAAAGACAAAGGTTATAAGAATCAAAACACAACTACTTTCAGAGGCAGGGCAAATAGTTTCAGTTCACTACAAGAGACAATTTAATTCAATAGGCCTGGGTCAAAGTCAATGGCTCATTGTCTTGGATATGATAGCACAGTTCTGGTAGTAAACGGTTAAGTCTTTGCTAATGTTCTTAGAAGTAGTTTGCCAGAAAAAGAGTTATATGTCGGTATAGGAGCGAACAAGACTCCAAAGTTGGGAAAGTTTCACAAACTTTCACTGCAGCAGAAAGGATTTCCACACCGCGTTTGCACAGTACCTTATGGATGAAGAAAAACTGTAGCTGAGGCAGTTGTTCCTGCCAGTTCCTGCATATCTCGCTGTTCCTGAGCTTCAGTCATGGGGACAAGAAGGAGGACGTCGGGAGGTTCCTGCACTGCCCAGGGAAGAAGCCACAAGCTTGGCTAACCGTCGGTTTTAAGGTGTGAGTGCTTTAAAGTCCACAAACTGGAAAGCTACAGACAGGAGATCCTATTCATTCTAACAGTTGATGAACTGAGAGAACTGAGTAAAGCTAGGAACCTCACTGTTAAAGGCAAAAAGAATGAATTGATAGAAACGCTGTTGGAATGTCACAGTCAAAGAAATAGGTCTGCTCTACCTACTTCAGATGAAAATGTGGAAAATGAGGATGAGGATGATGATGTTTCAGAGTCCAACTCAAATGTTATTGATGAGTTAGAAGAGACAGAAGAGTCTCAAAATGTAGGCCCTACTTTAACTCTACCTGCTCTTAGGCCTGAATCATTTGCCACAGGGGCCCTACCAGGTCCAATACTGAGTCCAGAGTTTGTCTCGCTTGAGAAGATGAGACTTGAGTTAGAATTCAAAAGAATCCAAGCCCAAACTGAAAGTAAACATCAAGAACTTAAACTAAGGGAAATGGAATTACAACATGCTCTTAAAATGAAGAAATTGTCTCTTGAGAATGCTTCTCTCCCAGAGTATTCTAGGTCTTCGAGTCCTAAGAGGCCTCACATGCCCAAAGATGCAGTAAGTATGTATGAGGTTAAGCTTGATATTTTGCATTGGTTGGCAACTTTTGAATATAACAATGGGATTCAGGAAATTACAGGGAATCAGCTGATTCCTTGGCTTTTGACTAGGCTACCCCCAGTTGCATCTGTTGTTGTAATGGAGATGGGAGAAGTAGACAGGATGTAGTATGAAAGTGTGAAACTAGCTTTGATAGCTAGGTTTGGGAAAACTCCTTTGCAGAATCTTAAGAGGTTTAGAACCCTCAAAAATCATGATGGTACCCCTTAGGCTACCTGGGCGTGTGAATGTTTGAAAAACTTAGATGGTTGGGTTAAGGGTTACAGAGTTAACACTTATGAAGGTATGAGAAATCTGTTTATGTTGGATCTATCTATGATGCCTTCTCTCCTGCGCTGAGGTAGCACTTGGCTGACTCTAAGGAAATTGATCCCAAGAAGTTAGCAAAGGCTGATGACTTGTGGGTTGCCAATTCACAAGGAGTCTGGGGCAACTCAGAAGAAGGATGATCGAAAGCAGCACAAGAAAGATAACAAAAGAGGATTCCAATACCTCCAATCCAAAAGAGGGCACCAAACATAAGAAGGGTAAGCCCCCTGGGAAACCGAATAAGGCTAGTGAAACCTCTGGTGCTAAACCAGAGGGAGGTCAGACCAAACCCCCCATTCATAAAGACATTTGGTAAATGTTGTGCTTGTGGGTCAACTGACCATGTGAAAGGGGATACCAGATGTAAGGGTAAACCTTCAGGGATCCACACTGTCTCCTTAGCCTTCTCCCCAGAGGAAGAAGTACAAATGCCAAGTGGAAACGTTCACCTACTAGTTGAGGAACCCACAAATGTCTCAGCCAATGTTTATTTAGTGTCCCTGGGTCTGTGGGAACAACAGACCTTAGATGTCTACAATTCCATCTCATACAATACTAAAGAGTATTACAAAGACAGTGTTCTTGTAAATGGTCACGAGACCCCTGCCATCAGAGACACTGGGGCCAGCATTTCTGTAGTGGATGAATCTTTTTTCAAGGTAGAGGATGTTGCTAAGGCACCCAAATACCTCACTAAGCTTGCTGGAGGCCCTGGCCAAATGTGTCCACAGTTAACAGCTCTCATCCAGTGCAATGACATGACTGTCAAGATATCTGTTAGTGTGCAGAGTGAAGCACCTGGGAGAGTCCTGTTGAGGAATGATGCAAAAACTGTTGGAGTTGTATCAAGCACCCCCAGGCCTCCCAGCAAAAGGAAACAGGAGCAGACAAGCAAGGCAAGAGAGAATACATTAAGAGGCCCTCAATGGGAAAGTATATCTGAAACTATAACCCCCAGTCCATAGTACCTATTGACTGCCATTTCTAATAAAAAGGAGGAAAAGGGAAAACCTAAAACCTCAAAGAAGAAGTAAGCCAGCACTCCTGTGCTACCTACAAGGACATCCCAGAGAGGACTTTCCAAAATCACACCTGTGACTCCTCCACCAGCTGAGGCTGAGTGGGAGGAACAACCCAGTCGGTTGAATCAGCTGCTGAGGAATCAGAGCTGGAAGAGGAACTTAATCCTGTTGGAGATCTGGATCCTGCAGACCATCCTGAGCTGAAGTCTTTACTGGCAGAAGGTGGACCCTGCAGGGCAGACTTCATCAGAGGTCAAAGAGAGTGTCCTACTCGTGAAGGTCTTCACCAGCAGGCAGCTTCTCAGCTGGAAGGGCAAGAGCCAGGGAAGCATAGGTTATACTGAAAAGATGGCTTCTTCTACAGTGAATCAACTGAGTCTATCCCAGGGGCTACATAAGACATGTAGTGCCTCTGGAAAGCAGACAACAGTTCCTGCAGTTAGCCCATGAGATTCCTTTGGCTGGTCATTTGAGTTTCAAGAAGACTAAGGAAAGGTGTTCTCTTTATTTCTACAGTCCTAAGTTGGGGTCTGATGTAGATAAATTCTGTAGGAGCTGTCACACTTGTCAGACATCTGGCAAGAGTGAAGCCAAGAATGTGGCACCCTTGGTGCCTCTCCCAGTGGTGGGAGTCCCTTTTGAGAGGGTAGGAATCAACATTGTTGGTCCCTTAGACCCTCCAACTTCTTCAGGTAACAGGGTCATCCTGGTTGTAGTAGACCATTCTACTAGGTATCCTAAAGCAATACCTTTGAGGACTGTTACAGCTCAGGCTGTTGCTATGGCCCTACCTGGTATTTTTACCAGGGTAGGTTTTCCTAAGGAAGTCATCTCTGACAGGGGATCCAATTTTACGTCCCACTACATGCAGGCCATGTGGAAAAACTGTGGAGTGACTTACAAGTTCTCAACTGCCTACCATCCACAGACAAATGGATTGGTGGAGAGGTTTAACCGTACAATGAAGAGCATGATAGGTGCTTTAGAGGAACCCCTTAGGAGAAAGTGGGACCTTCTACTGCCATGCCTTCTATTTGCTTATAGAGAAGTCCCTCAGGAGGGAGTTGGATTTAGTCCCTTTGAGCTTCTCTATGGCCATCCAGTTAGAGGTCCCTTGGCCCTAATTAAGGAGGGGTTGGAGAGTGCTCCTTCCCCCAAGCCAGTGAGAGTCACTGACTATGTGATAGGTCTCTGGAGGAGAATGCCACACATGATGGCAGAAGCATCAGATAACTTAAAAGCAGGTCAGGCTCTGGTGAAGCATTGGCATGACCAGAAGGCCAACACTGTTGAATATACTCAAGACCAGCAAGTTTTAGTTATGGTACCTACAAGGCAGAGGGCCTTACAGGACAAATGGATAGGACCCTTCAAGGTTGTGGGCAAACCTGGAGAGTTAAAATATCTGGTGGATTTAGGCAATCCTAAGGAGGCTCCCAGAGTCTTTCTAAAAGCACATGCCTCAAGATCAGGAGTGGGAGCTTTGCTTCTAGCTTCAGGAGGAGAGTGAACCTCTACCTGACCTTCTCAGAGGACAGTCTTTAGGTTAGAAGATAAAAGGAGTCAATCACTCTTCTAGTCTGACACTGGAACAACAGGAGGAGTGCAAGTTTCTGTTAAATCAGTTTGCCTCCCTGTTTTCACTATCACCAGGCTTGACCCCTTGGGGTCGGCATGATATTCTCACTGGTTACTGTTTACCTGTTACGAGCAGACGTTACAGGATGTCAGATCAAGTAAAAACCCACATAAAGGAAGAGGTCAACAAATTGCTCGATCTCAGGGTAATAGAGCCATCTGCCCATACATGGTCTAGTCCAGTTGTACTAGTGCCAAAGGCAGGATCCAAGGAGTTGAGATTCTGTGTGGACTATAGAGCTCTTAATGCAGTCATAAAGAATGATGCCCATCCTTTACCAAGGACAGATAAACTGGTGAACAAACTTGGTTCAGCCAAGTACCTCAGTACATTTGATCTCACTTCAGGGTATTGGGAAATAGCTCTGACAGAACATGCCAAGGAGAAAACTGCATTCTCCACCCCAGCAGGTCTCTACCAGTTTAAGGCAATGCCTTTTGGACTAAAGAATGCACCTGCAACATTCCAAATGATGGTTAATCAAGTTCTGAATGGGATGGAGGACTTCTGCATGGCATACTTGGATGACATTGCAGTGTTCAGCCCTACATGGAAATAACGTGTTGACCACTTAGAATATGTTTTGCAGGCTCCTGAGCAGGCCCATCTGACCATAAAGGCAAGTAAATGTCGAATTGGTCAGAGTAAAGTGGTCTACCTTGGACATGAGGTAGGAGGAGGTGAAATCAGACCATTGCCTAGCAAGGTACAAGCTGTACGAAACTGGGACCCCCCCTACTACTCAAACCCAAGTGAGAGCTGTCCTAGGCCTCACTGGTTACTACAGGACAGTCAGCCAGCCAATCTCACCAGAGTGCATTAAGGTCTCCGAGGAGACTAAGCACACAGAGTTTCGGGAACCTCCCTCACATCCTGTCTACCCCAGACACTCAGGCACCAGGGGAGGGCTTCAGCACTGAAGCCCGCCAATGGCCAACGAACAAAGGGACCAAACCAGGTTTGGGGCGCAGAGTTAAACACAAGAAGGACCTTTCTGAAAAGAAACAGCAAAAAAAGATGACCGGAGTCTGTTTTTACAGAGGGGTCTTGGGCGCCATATTGAAAAATATGGCTGATCCGATTTTTAGCTACCGGTGTTCGCGGTCGGGTAAAATCATGGTAGTTTGTTCTAAAACTACTGCCAGCAGGCATTTAAAGAGGAATGGGTAACATTTGCTTGTTACATGAGTGTTTAAACATACGGGATGCTAGGCAACCCCTCCAGCACTCTATAGGAAGATAGTTTGAGCTATGTCTATGAATTTAAAAAGACTAGCAAAGTCAATTTAACTTTACATGCACTGGGAGATGGCAGTCCGTCCCAGAGAAGGTATTTAAACCTTGGGAAGACTGAAAGACATCCCTGTGCCACTGCACTGGAGGTGCTGTGTGACACACAAGAAAAGGATGATGCCTATGGAGTTTGTCTAAAAACTCCATATCCAAAGAACACAAAAGTAAAACACACCTCAAAATACATTAAAGAGTGGGAAAAAGATTCACACTCTTTCCAGGTAAAAATTAAAATCCTAGAAATCCAGCAAAATTGCTGGGGGTCTCAAAAGTTAAGCGAAATTAGCACATTCTTGAGAATTTTCCTTAACACCCCCTTGTCACAGATGACCTTACAGACAGACAGGCAAAAGAAGTGGAGTTTAATGTCTTTATTTGATCCCGGACACGTATTTTGGGAAGACTTGGGTTAGTCTGGCGAGTTGGGACCCTGTGGCTCTCTCAATCTTCTCATGGGCCCCTTCCACCATAAGCCAGTCTTTCATAACACCCAATGTCCCCTAATGTGGTACTATGGAAAAGAAACCCTGACTTTCTCTGTCTTGCTTGAGTGATGCAGATAGTATAAAGGCTGTGGCCTTCTCTAACTAACTCCCTCCAGGACTTACCAAGGGATTGTCCAGCTCTGCCTGATGGTCGACATCATAAATTCTCTCCACTCTCTCCTCCCTCGCTCTCTCTCTCTTCATCACTGTCTCTCTCTACCATTACTATCCTCAATATTTTTTAATTTCCTCTCCCCCTCCAATTAGGCAACTCTGCTCCTCTCTGTGAAGTCTTAGAAGGATAGCTCAGCGGCAACGTGCTCGCCTTGGAAACAAGACGACACTGAGAAACACGGGTTCGATCCCTGGGTCTGCACTTAGAAACCTCTGGGTATTAAGCGCATTATAAATAACATCATATTATTCCCCCTCACCATCCACCTCCACTCCTCCACTCAAATCACCACTTGTGTCTGTACCTTCTTGGCTCAATGTTTTCTGACACCTACACAGTTATTCATACACTCATGCTCGCATTCATGATGACCCACTACACTTACTCTCTCCTTTTTCTCTGCCATTTGAACTGCTGTCTCTCCCTATTTCAGTTCATATGCTTCGCAACACTACTCTAAAATGGTGACACTCTATCTCTCACACAATATCATAACTGCACTCACTCCCATGACTGCCATAGTTTTGTAAACACTCTTTTCCATGGTCCACTCTTCACCACCTTGTCTCTCGGTACATCAACTCCTCTCCTGACACAACCTGAACACCTTTCATCCATTTTAGGTTGACTTGGACTGTTATAGCCCAGCAACCCCTGCGCTGTGTATCCTACCACATACCATTGGTCTTTTTGCTCCCCACCTCTGGTGGGCCAATCACTTTCGCAAGTGATCAGGTTTGATTTTTGTAATCTTTACAAGATCTCTGGTCATCATCAGGGCTTTGGGAAGCCATTAATTTTTGCCACTTTTGCTTCCCGAAACAGGTGAGGTTATTCTTCCTTTGCTAGTGGTCGGTCTAGCCAGTATCTCATACACCAATTCTTTTGATGTTATGTTATGTTAATGTATTTATAAAGCATGATGTATGACACCAGGTGCAGTTTAGCAAACAGTAAGGAGTTGTCCGAGAATATGGAGGTAGGAAAGAGACGCTACATCAACATAAGAGAGGAGGTGGTAGCCAAGAGGAGTGTGTAATAATCCCTGTACCTCCACCAGGACCAATGGGGCGAGGGGAAAGTGTACATTTGGAAAGCGAAGTAGACAAGGCAGCAACAGGGGTAATATTAGAGGGGGAAGGACAGGATTCCATAAGACAGAGGAACTGTCGATTTAATCAGAAAAATGTATTCAGGATAGAACGTGCTCTATTGCATATAGAGCATGGATTCCAGAGGGCAATAGAGATGGCAGGATCAAGGAGGGAAGAGATAGAAGCAGATTGGAGGAGTTATGATGACCAGTTAAGGGGAAAGAGAAAGAAGGCAGAGCAGAGTAATGCACATGCAGGAAGCCTGGCATGTTAGATGGATGAGGAAGCACAAGAGAAAAAAGAGAAACATGAATGAGAAAAATAGGCTGAATAGTAAGAGCGGACTGAAAAAAAAGGAGTAGGCGTGGAAAGCCAGGCGATGATATAGAACAACCTTCAATGGATGGATGAGGGACGCCACGGTGCAGGGACAAGAAGAAGGAAGGGAGGGAGCAGCACGGGCAAATAACTTGGAAGGTAAAGGTATAGTCAGAGACACAGCTGCAGAGAGGTCACTGCTGTTAGAGAAGCTGTGGAAGGGGATAGACACCCCAGACCACCAAAGACCGCTGCAGCCAGCAGTGACTTGGCTGTGGCTTCACCGTGGCTTTGCAACAGATGCTGTTCCTAACATTTCCTGTTCACTGTAACAGGGGGAGGGAATCCGATGAAGGAAGTGGTAGGGCTTGCCACACCCAACTGGATCTCAGGGAAGGGGTGAGTCTTCCAGATGGAACACAGGTCATAGCACTGAGGCAGCAACAGGCACCACAGGTGAGGCTGAATGCAGTCTCTGAGATCAGTCTCTCAGAATGAAAACAGCTGCGGATAACCTGCAGCCTCCCTCTTTCTTCTCTTACGATATTCAGATTAAACATTTCAGATTTGGCGTTATTGTTTTTTTTAAGTCTTAATTTACTAATTAATCTCTAGACCTGCACAACAAGTCATCTAACACATAGCATGTATCCATATAGGGTTTTGTAACCACACAAGCACAGTATCCCATTAAAGTGTATAACAACACAAGCACATCTACGTGAGTGGGCACCAGTATACTATCTGAGTTGGAGTATTTATTTCAGCATGAATAACTACAAACAATAGACTTTATAATTTTTTTGATAACTTTTTTAGTTTTTTTATATTGTAGATGAAACACTAATTATTAATGAAATCAATCCACTGTGATGCTTTGTTGAAATCAAGTAATTAGAGGCTCTTTTTTCCCACCTGATGAGCCACAAATGATGTGCTGAAACACGTGTAGAGGCGGACGCATTACAGTACTTATAAGGAATCTGGACCTATTAAAGCAATTTTAACGGCTAATAGTAGCTCACTGTCTATGAGGAACTGTGCATTATGTGTTTACATTAAATAGCAAATTTGGAAACCAGAACAGAACCTTGACCAATTACTTTTTGAGGAGTACCCCACACACCCGATTTGAAAACTAACCAAGTTCTGTGCGCAGAAGCATTGCTCCATTTCTAGTTTATTCACATCTCATTAAAGTCTTCAATTTCATGGATTATAGCTGGAAAAGTTGTTTGAGTTTCAGAAAGCGCCAAAAGTAGATCATCTGCAAAATGTTGATTTTGTGAATCTGTGATGCCCTCTTAACCCCCTGAATGTTGTACCTTTGCTTCATGTGTTCTGCAAAGGGTTTCATTTACTGGCAAGCAATAAAGGAGGGGGGGAACCCTGAATCTTTCCCATCTGCAGCTATAGTGAGGGCAAGCTATGTACCATCTTGCCTTGCCATGTTTACATGTGATTTCCAATGTGTACATATGTTTTCCCTATTCTCATGCGAGTAAGCAACTGTTATAGAAACCTCCAGATGGAAAGGCCAACAGCTTTTTGAACATGGAATGTACAAAGAAGTGCTTCATCAGAAGAAGAACATGGTTAACATACTAGATGAAGGTTCCTTCTAACGTTATCAAAGGTGTTTCTGTTCCTGATAAATCGTGCCTGAACCTGATTAGCAAGTGTGGAAAGGCGTGGCTTCTAGCCTATCGTGCCTGCCCTCCAATGAAGATCTGTGCATCCAGATTGAGCAGCCGTGTTGAAGACCACTGCTTCAGGCCTTTAGAGGCTAAGGGGCGGGTGTAATAGTAGTCTCCTCCATTAGGGGACAATATTCCCAGTTTCTTGAAATACATTAAAAATAACAGTCAAGCGAGACATGTGTATGTGAGTACATTCCTTGTATATCTGCTCTGTTAAGTCACCAGGCCCGACATTAGTTTGGTCTGTGTATTTGGATGCACTTAAGACTTCCTCTTCAGCCCTCTAGTCTATCGCACTGTTCCATTGTCAACATAGGTAGGTTTATGTCTTGTAAATGTCCTTGGTGTTCTTTTGCGTTTATGTGTTCTGCTGCGTACAAGCAAGTGAAACACTCCTAATGCTTATATTTGCCTTTTAGTTTAAAGGTCCCATCTGCTCTTCTGTGACCGGGCTAAAATCCATATTCAGTTTTTCCCTCAATTGTCTTATCAACGCCATTATTGCTCTATTTCCGTGCCCATCACTTTGGGGGCTTGCAGGAGGGCTCCCTTAATTCTTACCTCTGCTCTTTTTTTCCATTATATGTATTACCTCTTTCCCCTCCTTGGCAAGTTAAATCCATCCTTCCATAATCACTAGTTTTAGCCTGTCCCTCCTGGCAGACTTCAATATATCTCTATTCAATGATCATAGTGTCCGGCCATGTCCTGTTGTGTGTAGACTCTACATCCTCAGTCCTTTGGGAGATACTCCTCCAGCCGCCATCTTTGTCTTTCATCCTCTGGTCTACCATCCCCTGGCTAAATGTTCCTGAAGCATGATGCGAGACACACGCCACCCCTATGTTTTCCTCTAGGTGTGCTGGGAGCCTATTTAATGTGGTAAAAACGTCAGATATTCTAGAGTAGGATTTCCTAATGTGTGTGAAAGCAACGCCCAACTAACTTCATCCGGGTGTGTGGTCCTCCATACATCCTGTCCAGTCCATGTAATGCTGCTTTCAGAGAGTCAGGCATGCAGCTCACCTTAGAGGTAATATCTCTATTTAGTCCGCCCTATTCAGGGTTACATGCTAAATTCAGATCCACTGCAACAACTTCTTCTCCACCCAGAAAAGCCTCCAGTTCTTTGGTCAGCTTTTCAGGAAGGGGTTCTGGTCTTGATTTGGTGAAATATATCAAAAACCACATATATCGAAACCACCATATATATTTTATAGCACTTAGTTTCATTAAAGTGTCTTTGTGTCCCTCTTTCTTAGGTGTTCTCTGCAAGTAATAAGTGTTAATATTGCTTCAAGGAAAAATGTTCCCTTATCTGTTGTGGGTAGCTAAGAGTCGGGCATGCAAACTAACTGAAAAGATTCTCATTTCAGTTCTCACAGCGGTCTGGCCCTTTTGCCTGGTGAGTTAAGGCCCTTCAGTCTTCAAGACCACATCATAATCATTTGCGCCAGTTCACCACTTGGGTAGTGAACAGCTGTTCATAGGCAAACATGTTATATATGTTAAGTGAGATCTCAGTGAGCATCCCTATGTATCAGTGAACATCAGATGCAGAGCAGAGGGTACAAGCACCTGTACATGAATGCAAACACTCTATATCTTAAAATCCATGTTTGCCGCCATATGTGCAATTTATAATATATTGTTTTACCCATTATTTATTTTAAATCTTTCTTTCTTTCTTTCTTTCTTTCTTTCTTTCTTTCTTTCTTTCTTTCTTTCTTTCTTTCTTTCTTTCGTTCTTTCTTTCTTTCTTTCTTTCTTTCATTCTTTCTTTCTTTCTTTCTCTTTCTTTCTCTCTTTCTTCCTATCCGTTCTTTCTTCGTTCTTCTTTTTCTATTCCCCCTTTTTCGCTCTCACCTTTCCTTGTCTCACTTCCTGTATTTATTTCGTTTGATATGTTTCCAAAATATCCTGGTGAAGGGGTCATGGTGTTCAACTCTAGACCAATGATTGACCACCTTAAATTACACCTTAAATTACACACTCACAAGTGCAAAATAACATAATGAACTGTAAAATGGTTACTATGTCAAATCATTGAACAGAGAATTTCCAATGTGTCTTTGAATATCATTTTTATTATACTTCTGAGTTTAAAGGCAAACATGATACATTCTTTCCAACAGTGGAATAAGAGACATCAATTTTAGAAATGTCTAGCAATATAATCTTCCTAACCCTTGAACACGCAGTATTGACTTTGTCGTTTCACTTTCATTCCAAATCCCTTTTCTATTGCTACTTAATCTCTGCTCTCCTCCCCTTACTGTTTCCCACACCCAGCTGTGTGCCAGCATGCTATGTTCCCTGTCCCTTATAGTCTAATTCCCCTTAACTTCTCCTCCCATCTCGCCCTTTCCTTTCCCATGCCCTTTCCCTTTCTCTCTTCCTTTACCAGCTCCTTTCCCCTTCCCTTTATGCTCATTGTCTTTTGCATGTTCTTTCCCTTTCTCACTCCTCATCTCTTCTCCTTTCCCCTTTCCTTTATGTTCATTGTCTTTTGCATGTTCTTTCCCTTTCTCACTCCTCATCTCTTCTCCTTTCCCTTTTCCTTTACCTTTCCCCTTCCCTTGACCCTGCCCCTTTGCACTCCTCCTTTCTCTGACTTTCTCTTGCTCCCCAGTTCCAGCCTCTGACTCTCCATCCTCCTCTTCTTCGCTGGATTCTGTGCTTTCTTCGCTGGCGTGTCGTTTCTCTCTTGGTCTTTGCTCTGCATCTTCCTCTTCCTCATTCTCTTCCACTAATTCTTCTTCAGTCTCGTCTTGGATTCTTTCTTCGATGGCTTGGCGTTTAGGCCTTGGTCCTTGCCCTTCATCTTTGATGACTCGTCCACTGTCAGACTCGGCAGGAACTTGGCCGTCTGGTTTCTCCATCTTGTGATGTCCTGAAAGAAGAGAAGAATCAGAATAAAAAAATGTCCCAGAAAGACAGTGAGCAGCGGTGGCATAAAGGGTGAACAAGTAGGGCATTGACTCAGGGCCATGTGGTTATGGTGACCTGTTGACTATACCCACCATTCCTAACCCTCTACCCTACTGTGCTTGCCAGATTGAAGGCAGTGGCGGCTCCTTTTAATGTCTTCTATATGATATGATGTGATGTGATATGGCATTTATAATACGCCTGTACACAAGTGTTTCAAGGCGTGATGAGGCAAGGAAGGGGGAACAGATGAAGGACAGAGACAACAATCTTACTGGGCCAAGTGACATTGAGACCGCACAACTGCAGGGGAGGCGGAAGGGGAAAAGTGGCAGGGGAAGGGGAAGGGGCAGTGCTGTACATGGGATCAAAACAATAACATGAAGTGTGGCCAACAGATGGCAGGTGCAAGGCTAAGTGCAGACAGCAGGTGTCCTAAAGTTCAGGTAGGGCGACTGTAGGGTTACAGATACAGACCCAAGTGCAAGGGTTTGCCGGGAGGCAGTGCGTGTGTGCAACTGGGCGGGTAGGGACCTGGGCCTGAAATCAAAGGGTAGCCAGGTGACCAGTGTAGTATCAGACAGGAAATCAGCAGGGGAGTGGAAAAGAGAAGGCTGAAGCAAAGAGGAAGGTCTTGTGGGGCTTCCAGAAGTGGAGATGATTTTCCTCGAGTTTCAGAGAGGCAGGGAGGCTGTTCCAGAGGGAGGTACCTGCCGAAAAAGAGATCTACCCCCAACCCGTTGCTTGGTGAAGCGAGTGACCCAGAGGGAGTTGGAGGTGGATGAGCGAAGAGCTTGAGTAGGAAGTTATGGAGGTTCCGAGTGCCCAGGCCCCAAAAGGCCTTTTGGACAATGCAGGGGGTCTTGAACTTAATCCTCACAGCCACTGGGAGCCAGTGCAGAGTTTCAGTCCTGGAGAGATACGATCCCTGGGCATGAGGCCAATGACAAGTCTCGCAGTCCTGTTCTGGATGAGTTACAGAGGGCGGAGAGTAGAGGCAGGGAGATTTAGAAAGAGGTTGTGGCATTAGCCAAGCCTAGAGAGAACCAGAGCTCTAGAGACAGTGAGCTTCTTGGGGGAGAAGAGGAAAGGGAGAAGACCTGAGAGGACCCTTGAATAGATTTACAGATTGAAAATACTGCTGAGCTGCTCAACTAAATATGCCATTATTTATGACTTTATATGCGTAATCAAACATAAAAAGTAAATCAAATATTCCTGAGACAGAAAAAAAACTCCTACTGGCTCAGCTCCAGTGAAAAGTCACATTGTAATCATACACATCACTAAAGTATATTTTCATTGTTAATGAAATGTACATTTGCGAATTGAGTATTTATAATTACAGACATCAGTGACAAAATAATAAGGATTTTCTCATGGACCAGGTCCTCTCTGTTCCAAGTGCAGCTGAGATTCTGTACAAAATAGTGTGGTTGCGTTTTGTGTAGATGAAAAATCTCTATAAACAGCATTGTGTTTGGTTGGGTCTTCAGAACTTACTTTGCGTGACACTGAATTCACTGTCCAATGGGGAGTGACATGTTATAATACCTGAGATTCCAAATAGCATGGGCCAAGGATGACATTCACATATCAGCCAATCACAGGGCTCACGGAGGAGTCATTTTGTGCCAGTAAGGTAATCACTGCCATTTTCACTACACCACCAAATTCCAAGTTTGACCTTAAAGTGGAGGCTCCTCCATGAAATGCCAGAAATTATAGGAATCAGAGCAGACAGTATTCCCGCCCTTGGTATCTCTCCCACCATCCCAATGGAGTACTATGGAACAGGGAAATGGGGGTTAACACTGGTGTAACCCCACTTGGAATCTGGCAGTAAACCTGTGGCATGGTAATCAAGGTATAGTCACTCTACTGAAAAGGTGCAGAATTACCACCCACCTCAGGGTGTGGCCCACCATCTCTTGCTCGCTCCTATAGCAGTCAATATTCCAGTGCCAGAGTCTCCAGTGTGGTTGGTAGTGACCTGTTCTCATAAGGTAAGGCATTTGGCATATCATCGATCACTGGGGCAATTGCAGCGCATGTTCAGCATTCCTTTCTAGGGATGGTCACTGGAATAAACATGGAATGAATGCTGGGAAGCAACTCATTAGAAGCAGCTTCAAAGGAATACACATGTATCATGTGACCAGGCACTCACTGACTTCTACTCTTTGTATCCACTTATAAACTGGCAGGTGAGCATCTATGCACCGGGCAGAGCACATATCACAATCACTAGTCATGTCACAATAGAAGGGGATGCCTCTTGCCGGCATGCATGCATTTCATTATGATGTGCTTGGCAGCATTGTCACAATTGACATTCTGGCACCAGCCTTGGCCTGAGGATGCAAAGCAACATAGGACTGGAGACTGGGGGGAAAAGAGGACACCATTCGTTTTTAAAATGTTATTATAGCTGAGTGCAGGTATGAAGATGAATATGAACGTGGGAGCATCAGACAGGGAGCAGGAGGAATTGGCAGTGTTTGATGTTTACGACATTTATATAAATGTGCAAACACATATTTTACAGGCATTACTTAAACAATAATGGTTTAGAGGCGGCTTTAATTAGCAGTAATGTCCTGAGCACCAAGTCCCTTCTCCATGTCCATGGCTGCCAATGGATAGTCCCTTCTCCATTTGATTGCATGCTCTCTGTGAGAAGAGGGAGCCAGTGGTCAGGGGAAACTGGAGGCGAGCAAGTGGGTTGGGGGTTGCCTGTACAAAGAGGGGCTTATGGGAATTGCAGTTGGGGGATGGAATGAAGATGGTCAGGCCCTGGGAAAATAAAATAGCAGTGATGAGATCATCAGGGGCTGAATCTGGGGACTGTACAAGTAGGTACGTCCAGAATAGCAAACGTGTTTTCAACTAGTAGTGAGGGAGCCTGTAGGGTGATGGACTGGAAGGAGTGCAAGTAGTGATGCAGAACGTGGTTGGTATAGTAATGGAGAGGTCGAGCAGTACTAGAGATTGCAGGGTTAGGAAAAATGTAGAATTTTCTTGTTAAAGAACAATCCCAAAATAGATCTATTAACCAGAAGAAGGATGAGTAAGCAGGACTGGAGCTGAATAGGGAGACATCCTTCACTGCAGCGGTGATGGGAATGGGAGGAGGTTGAGGGAGGCTGAAAAACACCTGGTTGCAATGTTTCATACTTTGTTAAGGAGAAAAACAGAAGAGAAAATATGGGAGAGTAGCAGCCAAGAGGAATATATGCTTTGTTTTGGAAGAGTTAAGCCTCCACAATGGATAACAGAGAATGAGAGTTGGAGATGAGAGTGGATAGCTTCAGGGTAAATTGAAGACGTTGAAATTATGTTTACTGTTTGCAGTAGACAACTGCTTGCCTGACAGCGTTTATCTTCATCTAGGAAGATCTCAAGTGAACATTCAAGCTGGATTTGTTCCCATGCATATTTGAGAGAGAGGAACTCCATCTGCCCAACTCCATTTGCAAAGTACAGTGAAGGTTTACATGCTCTGATCATGTATCCCCCTCCCCACACAGCCCAAGCCATGCTTACTTTGCAAACTACAGATATTATCCTACTGCCACTTTTCCAGTTGTCATTTATCTACCCCCCTCTCCAAACCGCAAAAGAAATAAATCCCTGGAAAATGAATATCTGGGAATTCTAAATCTTTTGTGTAAAGCCATCTACAGAGTTTCTAAAGGCCAATGTTTCCTTAAGGATCTATGCAAGACACTCATTCCTTAGGCCCATTTCATAATTGGCTGATCTACAAGGCGACAAAGTGTCTTTTTGATGATGAAGAGCAGTGAATATTGTAAGCATGGACTTCAATACTGCATCGGGCAGTTCATATGCAGTTCCCGTGTTGAAACGATAGACTGCACTTCCCTTTGATCTTCAGAAAATGGATGAACTAATGGTTGATTCAAAATGTATCTCTTTCACTGTTGGCCTCTAAGCAGAGCTACGTCTTTCAAGGCTTGTCTTGCAATGGAAGGTCTTTGGTACTCTTCTGGGTTATATTGGTGCTCTATATATTACAAGCATGTATTCATTCATTCAATGTCTGACCTTACAGGATCAGACATCTCTCATTCAATATATTGTTCAAAGCCATATTGCTTAGCTGCTGGGATGTCTCCAGCCATGTCCATTACCAGAGGTCAGTGAAACTGCATAAACCACTGTGACGAGAGTGAGTTCTGAAATAGGCAACACTTACCCAACCTATCCTGCCTGCTGCCTCCGGGCACAGAAGCTCTATGCAATGGAAACTGATGAGGGACCCAGATGTCAGCAATCTCTTATGTAGGGCCCCGCAGAGGACCTGGCACATGTACTCACACAAAAGAGACCCTTTCCACCCAGAATATTTGGACCAGGTTGTGAACAGTCGTAAAGCCCTGTGCGCCTGGCAAATATCTAGTGATAATGCCCCACCAGCCAGGCTAAAAACATTAAAGACATATACTTCACTTTGTCCTATCCACTTGGGAAGTGGGCCATCAACACCCAGGATGGGCAAGATTATCCCGAACAGCTGAGTTACTGCTCTATCCAGTTTTGTAATGTACACTTTCAGTTTCATTGATTTTACCATTATCATTATCAATGAGAGTTCATGACAACATATAAATGTGCACCCCCAGGCAGTGGGGAGTCATCTTCATTTGTGTGTAATTCTATATAATTAAAGATAGACTCCAGTCCTTCGGCAGGTGTAAATGGTGATCCTGCCTGTGGATCCAGCGCACTGGAACACATCTGCAACGCAGGACACATCTTAGTGACAACATACAAATTGCTGGGGTAAATAATACATGAACAGCTGGGAGTTCACATTTTAATGTGTTTGAATATATTAATTACTATGGGAATCCCAAACAGTTCAGTTCTGGGTAGTCTACCTTCAAATCTAAAAATGGATTTCTCTTGTCCACTCAAAAAAAGACTTACCAGTGTGTATAACATTGGCAGCTGCCAGGGCCAGCAAAGCAGAGAAGAGTAGGAGCTTCATGTCGATGGAGCAGTCGGCAAAGTCTCAGTGTCTGTTGCTGGGAGCGGGAGGAACTCAACTCCGTCTCTAATGACTCAGAGCAGACCAGCCGCTACTTATAGGACTCTGGCAACAGTCACACGATAAGAGAATAGGATGTCTCCGTCTATCAATTATTGGATTATTCCAGCCCAGCCAATGCAAACACTGAACAATGATTGTGTCATTGTTCGTGGATGTGTGTGTGACCTTTATGTTTGCTACAGAAGTCGGCAGTTGTGCTATATCAGAATGCAACACCACTGATAACACACTGGGTTTCTCGGAAAAGGATTGAGTATTCTAATTGAATAATGGTTTCTCTTAATGATTTATTTCAATTTTTCAGACTCATATCTTTCCTTTTTAAATCTGCTCATATTTCTTGAGTTTGACATTTAAGCTTACAATAGAGAATGTGTAGTAGAAATTGCTGAGGACTGTGATCATATTAAAATTGTTGCCAAATAGTTAATTGCCCAAATATCTTAAATTTATAAATAACAAGGTCCTAGAATAATAGAGTGTTTTTTCCCCATATATAATAGACTTAGCCATAGGTATACCAATACACATTCAGACCTGCTGCAAAACTATCTAAATATACGTACATGTAAAAAACATAAATGTATATTCAAGAGGAAGATGTGAAAAGAGCATTGGACAAATGACACACATGTGTCATCAAACTGCATTTTAGGAAGTACTGAAGTAAATCTTTGATTGTCAAGGAGGGAAAACAAGTGAATTGCACCACTCTACTTGAGATTTTAGGCTCCTTTGAGATAAGCAAACACTGTGTTCAAAGAATGTGCCTCCAATTTGGTGCATGTGAAGAGCTTGAAAACAGCTGGAAAGAAATGAGAGCATCCAGAATGAGCTCAGAAGGGGCACAGACTGACCAGCCACTTCCTGACACAGTAGATCTTTTGTTATCTGCCACCACATTCATCGGAGCACATGAGTTGCCATCCCCTGCCCATCACAGAGCTGTTCTGATGAAGGGTTCTGGATGAGGGCATACATGTCAGATAACATAGTTCAAAAGACAGCTGACAGAGGTTCCAGGTGGCAGAGAACCATAAAGTGGTCAAAATGCGAGCATCCATTCTACCGTGCCATTTCCTTTTTGTTTTCCTGGTCTCTGCCACCCAGATAAGCATCATTCTGTTCTCTGCCAAAGTTAATTATCCACTGCCATTGAGTTCACTTTGGTGCTGTAAAAACTCGCTTTTACTATAATCAATTTAAATTTGGTGCATTAGAAAAGGGCTTTAACACTAAATAAGGGCTTCATCACGAGTTGGGCTGTACCCCTTAAATGCGGTGGTAACGGTATTACTGCCAAATTTAAGGGCTGGCCCCATCGTGAGTTGGGTTCTAAATTGGCTGTTTTACCTCCAGCTTTTTTCTGGAGGTGAAAATCCTGTTTTCGGCTGTATTACAGCCGGCTGTATTAGCCCGTAGTATTAGCACTGAACAATCCCCATAGGATCCAATGGACCCAATCAGGAATGGAGATTTACCGTTAAGGCCCAACCCGTAATCCGGTGGTATTACCACCAGACCAGTCGGTGCTAGGGCTATTACAGCCCAACTCGTGATGAGGTCCTAACGGCCTCATCACGAGTTTGGCTGTAACCTTTAAATGCATCGGTAACGCTATTACTGCCTCATTTAAGGGACGCCAATTCATGGCTGGGGGAAATCTGCTGCAAAATTGCTGATTTTTGGGGCTATTACCGCCGGCGGGATATCCATGGCCTTCTCTAACTAACTTCCTCCAGCACTTTCTAAGGGATTGTTCAACTCCCTAAGAATAACATCAAGATAGCAAACAATGCTGTGGGAGAGGATGAGTTTGGTCAGAGGTTAAGCATAGATGTTATACAACATGGTTGAGGTGGAGGACACTTTTGGGACACCACAAGTGAGAGCCTTACCCTGAGAGCAGAAATGGGGGGATAGAGTTTGGTAAGAATCAGAAATAAAAGAAGAAAACCAGGCCAGGGCAGTCCCAGCAATGTCTGCTCTGGACAGACGATCTAGCAAGATAGCATGATCCTTGGTATCAAACGCAGCAGAAAGGTCAAATAAAACCAGTGCTCCCATGCCACCCTGTGAAAGTGGATGATCACTGGATCATCCACTTTCAAAACTAGCACACTCTCTGTTCCTCGGCCTGGGCAGAAACCCGACTGTGAAGGGTGAAACAAAGAATATTCTTCAAAAAAGGAGCTACGAAGAGGACATACCAAAGATTCCACACCTACAATTCTTGACTGGGCATTCTGTGGAGGTAAGTTCACATTAGTGTCTCCAGTCTGGGCCTTCCTTGCGCTACCTGGGAGCTTCTGAGGAAAGTAGCCCTGAGAGAAAAACACAACAAATCTACCGTAGAACTTCTGAGGAAAGTAGTCCTGAGGGTAAAAGACATGAAACGTGTCCACGACAGAGGCTGAAAGGCGATTTTGATGGGTCATTGGTATTAGAACTTTTATACAACAGTAACCACAATGAGGAGTTGATACACAATGAGGGGGTCCCCCTCAACTGCCTTTTACCGGCTCTCAGGTAAGACGATCTCCGGCAGTGCCCTAATATTCTTCCTATTTGTCGACCTCAAAATGGCCTTCGACAGCATCCCTCACTCAGTGCTGAGAGAAACCCTCATGAGCAAAAACATCCCCCATCTTTCTTGAGGTTTATTCTCCTGCTTTATACAAATCATACTGCTGTAGTGAGGTGTGGGACAGGAGGGGAACATATAACCAAGTCCCTCTCAAAAAAAGGGATCAAACAGTGATGTGTTCTCAGCCCCACACTTTTCTCTATCTATCTCAATGATGTGGTGAGTAGACAGACTGCGGAGTATACTGGTTCACCTAAATTGGGTGAGCAGAAAGCTAGTATACTTTTATTTGCAGATGATGCAGTTATCATCTCTCGCACACCCAGTGGCATTACCAGAATTGAGCAACAATTTAGTGAATTGTGTGAAAGGAAAGGCCTGACCATTAATCCATCCAAATTAAAGTACATGAGTTGTGGGAAGAAAATGAGTAAGGACACTTATCAAATGATTAAGGTAGGAAGTTCCCTAATAGATGAGGTTACATTTTTTGATTATCTGGGCTCTGGGTTTAGTAATAATGGAAAGTGGTCTAGCCATATCAGGAAAGCTAATATTGCACTCACCAAACGTATTATGGCCGTTGTTAACTTTGCAAAGGCATTTGGAAACAATGTATTTCTTTCTTTCTTTATCTATTTATTTATTTTAATTTATTATGCACTCTAAACCCAAAAGCATCAAGGTGCTGGTTACAAAATTAATCAACAGTATATCATTGTGACCACGAACAGCATTGGAGGGTCTGGCAACGGTCAGGCCCTGGGCAAATAGCAAAGTCTTGACATGTTTTCGGAAGATCAAATAAGATTGCTCTGATCTTAGCCACAAGGATAGATAGTTCTGGTTCTTGGAGGCAATTACCCAAACTCCCCAGAGCTCTTCAGTCTGAATCTTGGAATAATCAGTTGGGGGGATTGGGAGGAGCGGGTGGGCCTTGATGGTTGTGATCTTTTAAGTTTTTGCGAGAGTTACCTGATTGCCGTGTTTGAAATGCATTTTTTGGGTGATGGCTAAAGTTGGAAGATAATGCGTTCTTCATTCGATAGCCAGCACGCATTCTTTCTTGCAGCTGGAAAGTATTCCCATCTTGAAATATGATATGATATGGCATTTATAATGCGCCTATACACAAGTGTTTCAAAGCGCGACGAGACAAGGGAGGGGAAACATAGGGAACACGGAGACAACAATCTTACTAGGCCAGGTGATATTGCGATCGTGCAAGTGCAGGGGAGGGGGAAAGGGAAAGTGAGATGGGGTTAGGGGGCAGTGCAATACATAGGATCAACAGTAAATAAATAAGATAAATAAAAACAATAGGTAAAAATGCAGCCAGCTAGTGGCAAGTGCAGGGGTAAGTGCAGACATCAAGTGTCAAGAGCTCTTGGGGACTGTAGGGAAACATAAACATCCCCCAAGTGCAGGGGTTGCCCGGGAGGAGTGCAGGAGTGTTGCTGGCGGGGAGGGGAACTGGGCCCGAGATCAGAGTGTAGCCAGGTGACCAGTGCAGATTCAGGCAGGAGTTCAGCAGGGGAAAGGAGGAGAGAAAGCAGAAGCGAAGAGGAAGGTCTTGAGGTGATTCCAGAAACAGAGATGGTTCTCCTCGAGTTTCAGAGAGGCAAGGGGGCTGTTCCAGAGGGAGGCCCCATCTGAACAAAGAGATCTACCACCAACTCATTGCTTGGAGAAGCGACTGACCCTGAGGGAGTTGGAGGCGGAGGAGTAAAGAGCTTGAGAGGGAAGATGTTTATGAAGGGACAGTGGAGGTAATGAGGCCCCAGGCCCCAGAAGGCCTTGTGGACAATGCAGAGGGTTTTGAACTTAATCCTCACAGCCACTGAGAGCCAGTGCAGAGATTTCAGTCCTGGAGAGATACGATCCCTGGACTTGAGGCCAAGGACATGTCTCGCAGTCCTGTTCTGGATGAGTTACAGAGGGCGGAGAGCAGAAGCAGACAGATTTAGAAAGAGGCTATTGCAGTAGTCCAGCCTAGAGAGAACCAGAGCTCTGGAGACAGTGAGCTTCTGGTGGAAGGTGAGGAAAGGAAGAGTACCTCTGAGGAGATGCAGCTGGTAGTGTGACTTCTTAGAGACATCAGAGATGTGAGGAGAGAAGGAGAGAGTGGAGTCTAAGATGACCCCAATGTTTTTAGCCTCAAAGGTGGGAAAAGGAAGAGGGCCAACAGAGGCCGGCCATAGAGCAACATGAAAGGAAGGAGCAAGTGTGCCAAGGAGGAGAATCTCAATCTTACTGGCATTAAGGCAGAGATCGCTGGTGACACACCCCTCCGGGATAATGGACAGACAGTCAGAGATGAGAGAAGGAGAAGAGGTGGCAGAAGTGAGCCTGAAAATGAGCTGAGTGTGGTCTGCATAGCATTGAAATTTGGGGCAGAGAGCTGCAATGCGGTGGGCAAGAAGTGCCAGGTATTGGTTGAAAAGCCAGGGAGAGAGGTACGACCCCTGGGTAACACCACAGGTAGAAATAGAGGAGAGGAAGGAACCCAAGTTGGACCTGGCAGGGTATATCAGAGAGGAAACAGGTCAGCTAAGCCAGGGCCTGATCAGTGATACCCAGGTTATCACGGAGACAGTTGAGCAGGATGGCATGGTTGACTGTGTCAAAGGCAGAAGAGATATCAAGTGAGATGAGTACACAGGGGGTAGTGGAGTCAAGGTTGGAGAGCAGGCCTTCACAGATGTTCAGGAGAGCAGCTGCTTCTGGCAGCTCTGAAGCCAGACTGATGCTCATGGAGACAACCAACCAATTCAGTGTGACGATTAAGCCGGGAGATGGCCAGCTTTTGCAGGAGTTTGCCCAGGAAAGGAGTGATTGAGATTTGGTGGTAGTTAGTAGTGCAGGAGGGGTCGGCTGAGGGTTTCTTAAGAAGAGGGTGCACAAGGGAGTGCTTCATGGGGGATGGGAAGACTCCAGTGGTGAAGGAGTGGTTGCAGAAGTCAGCCAAAGCAGGAGCCAGGATATCAATGTGGTCCTTGATGGTTTTAGAGGAACATGGGAGAACTTGTTTCGATGAGATTTTCATAGATCACACTTGTCTAGAATCCTCGTCTGCGGAGAACAGGGGAAAGGCATAGAAGGAGGGAGAAGAGGTGGCCACAGAAGGGCCAGATGAAGAGAGGGAGGTTGAGCTAGGAGGAGGAGAGGAAGAGAGAGAGGACAGGATCTCCTGAGTTTTAGAGATGAAATGAGAAGCCAGGGCTGTGCAGAGGGCCTGGGAGGGGACAGACGAGGTAGAGACTGCAGCAGGATTAGCTAGCCCCTTGCAGATTTTAAATAGTTTGGCCGAGTTGTTGGATGCTTCAGAGACTCGGGCTTGGATGTGTGCTCTCTTCTTGGTGCGGACAGAGAGCCGGCATTGCCTTTGGAGCAGGCGGCAGGCCAGTCTGTCAGAGGGTGTACATGAAGCCCGCCATTTCCTCTCAGCCAACCTGCACTTGCATTTAAGGGTGATGAGGTCTGAATCGTACAAAGAATTGCATTTGGCTTTGGGATTCAAGCAGATCCTCATGACAGGAGCAAGAACATCAAGAACATCAGATATAGCAGAGTGGAGCATAGATAGGGCTGTGTCAGAGTGTGAGTCGGCCAAAGGAGTAGTGGGGGGTGAGAAAGTGGTGGTGAAGCCCTCAACTGACACACACTTCATGGGTTGGATAACTAAGAAGGTAGGTGGCAGTGTTGGAGTTGACTTGGCCTGAGGGGTGAAGAGAGTGAGCTGGGAGGAAAGGTTAAAGTGAGAGGGATAGAAAGAGGAAGGTCTGTCGAGATCAGAACATACAGAGTGTGCCCTGCAGAGTGAGTTGGGCCAGAGGGGAGGATAGAGAGTCAGAGAGAGCTGCAGAGGTTGCAAAAGTGTCCAGAGGAAGGACATGAAGCATCCAGGTGGATGACAAAGTCTCCAAGAAGGAGGGGTTGAGTGGTCGAGATCAGGAGGGAAGAGGAGAGGTCCGCCCACTCAGAGAGGAAGGAGTATATCTAACCAGGTGGCCTATAGATGATAGCCACAGTAATGGAATGACTAGGGGAGAGAGAGAGCCTGCAGATGAGGCATTCAAAAGAGGAGTAGGCCTGCATAGTAATGACAGAGGCAGGAATCAACTCAGAGAAGATCGGGGCTACACCCCCTCCAGAACGATTGGACCTGGGTGTGGAGAGGATCTTGTCAGGGAGGCTCAGTCAGATCAAGTACATCAAGGTCAAGTTCTTCGAGGAGGCGGCAGATGTCAGAGGAGTGGTTGACAGCTGAGCGGGAGTTTAGAGTGTCATCCTGGAGAAGGTTGCCTTCCTTGAAAGACTTCCAAGGAGGGGTACAGATCAGTGGTAAGCCCTGCAGAGGTGTATAACAAGCCCAAGGGGGGGCAGAAGAGGAAGAGAGGAGACAGCAGGAGAAGAAAGGTGCGTGCTTGGATGAGGCTTGGATGTTTAAGGAAGCCCTCAGTGCATTGTTCTGAATGACCTGCAGCGTGTTAATGTGCCATGCGGAGGTGCTTGCATAAAGCACATTACAGTAGTCCAGTAGTCCACAATGCGTTTGCATCTGCACTGGACATGTATAGATCTCAGGCTGTGGGTGCAGCAACTATGGGGCACTGATAAGTGCCAACATAGCACTTGGACCATGCTACGGTCAAATAGTGGGCTGCTATGCTACAAGTGGGCTATACAGGACCTAACAGGTTGGGAAGGGATGCTTAATCTTCCATGCTTTGCGTACATCAAGTAATTATTTTATCCACTGGAAGTAGACAAGATTTGGGAGAATCCAGCCTCGTTGCAACCCAACAGCAAGGCGACAATAAAGGCTGTGTACAGGGATTGGGCACAAGCTAAAAGAGTGACACGCCTTGGACACTGGCTGTTGGCAGGAATTTATCGAAAGAAAAGTCTTCCAATGAACACGAGAGCTATTTAATGACCAATAAGTCACCATTTGAACGTTCTTTATACATGAAAATAAACGTTCTCCTACTGTCAGCTAAAACAGACGGGTGGTTTAAAACAGGGCCCTAATGTTGCCCTTCCCGTGAAGGTGCCTATGAATCCCTCCAGCATGTCCTGTTTGTTTGCCTGGCTCTTCTAAGACCCGGAAGCTTAATTTGAAACATTGTATTGTGAATCATGGAGTAAGAGCACTGTGCAAGAGTACCTTGCAGCAGGACGTGGTATTTACCACATCTAATTACTTAGCCAGGGCCCGGAGAAGGAGGAATGTCACATTGTCGCAGCTATCGTTACAGCCTAAGAGGGTCTTATTGAATTCTAGGCAATCATGGATTGCAATTGCCGCATTTTTAAATGTTTAATATTGAATTATGAACTGAATTATTGTTATGCTAATGTTGCACTGATTCTATGTTTGCTTTTATGGCCTATATGCCAAAATAAAGTATTGTTTGATGATGATGCTATTTCTTCCTTAGCTAGCGGCATGTCTAGCGGTTATGAGCTGGGCCTACTGTATCTTGTAATTTACAGATCACGGACTGGGCGTTCTTTGGCAGTTACTTGGATCGGCAGCTCCAGGCCAGATCTTCCGTGCTGCTGCGTAGGTTTTTTTGCCGCATGTTTCAGTCACTTAATGCCTCCAGCACATTTGATAAAATATTCAAGAAAGATTGATTGACTGTGCTCTCTTCTCGTGAATGAACTTAAGTAAACTATAACCTTGCCATTTCCCATATTTGGAGTTGTGTAATTAAACATTTTTTTAAATGTGCTTTCTTTTTTAATTTCCTTTAAAAATGCTTCAATAAACACCTGCAAACTGTATACAGTAGTAAAGTTTGTTTTACAGAAATAACTGACATAGCGAACATTTTGTTTCAGACACTTTTCTGAATGTTGCCTCCTGCTAGTACCCACTGTAGTAACTCAGGGTGACTATCAGTAAATAAGGGTGTCTATGGAGTTAATTATTTTCATCCAAGCGTAGACTAAAATCTTGCCCAGACAAATGAAAAATCCATGCAAAATTTGGAAACTGCGGGTTCAACGGTGTAGATTTGTATAGCCAGACATACATACACACACACACACACACACATACAAAAATGTTTACGTGTAAGATTTTGGGGTCCAAACATAGACTGTGATCTTGCCCCAGACAAAAGTGGAATCCATGCACAATTTGGTAGATGTGGGTTCAACAGTGTGGATTTGTATAGTCGGACAAACATACACACATATATACATTCAGATTTATATATAAAGGCAAACAACTATTTGTTTCCAAAAAAAACACAAAAATACAAAACGCACTTCCCTCTCTGTGTGAGCCTCAGGGAGTGCAGACGGCAATGCCCCACACATCCCCCAGCGTCTTGGCTGAGGGACTATTTCACGCTGCCACCAGAGAAGCACGTCCGGGAGAGGAGCCTGAGGTATTCTGAAAAGAGGAGGGCAGGTTGGGAGCAGGTCAACAGGGACAGAAGGGATCATGCAAGGAGTTCTGCTCAGCAGATTACCCTTTCAGAGATGGAATTACCTGCATTGTTATCTTAAATTAATAAAAAATAAAAAAGGCAGGTCTTCTACACCCTCGCCAAATGGCAATCTGCCACACTCTCCCACATCTGCCGCTGACCCGACACAAAAGTGCTGAAGTCTATCTGATGTTGTTCTCTTCCTTATGGATAATACACACCCATGCCAGTCTGCCAAAACCATACAAGCAGCTTGGCACTAATGAACTGGGTACTTCTGACCAGTACAAAGTTACACAGCAAGGTTCTCACCCGCCTTCCCCACTGGCCAACTAATGGGCCAAACTCCAATTTTACTTATATAACCACATGCAGCCAGTCCAGCAATACCTGGTATCCTTTCCATGTGATCTGTGGCATTAGGAAGCCCCCGGTTTTCATTATTTCCAGGTGATCCGTGACATTGGGAAGTCCCCCGTTTTCATTATTTCCAGGTGATCCATGACATTAGGAAGCCCCCCCATTTTCATTATTTGCAGGTGGTCTGTGGCATTAGGAAGCCCCTGTTTTCATTATTTTCCAGTGATCCCAGTGCTTTGACTAAACAGATTGGGCCTCATTACGACCCAGGCGGATTTCGCGGTGCTAAATGCACCGCGAAGCATGGCGGAAAGCCGCCGATAGCGCCATGGGGGTTGGCGGATTTACCGCCCCATTCCGACCTCGGCGGAGCGGTAAATCCCCAATCCCCATTCTGCCCTTCCCCATTCCCATTTTTGCCCCATAGGGTATAATGGGAGTGGGGAAGGAGTTAATTACGCCACCGTAAAATACGGTGGCGTAATTAACAACGAGGTCCCGTAGCGCCATGGTTTTCTCCGGCTGGTAAAACCAGGCGGAGAAAACCTCCATGGCGCTACGGGAACTCGTAGTATGGCGGAGAGGTACGCCATGCACTACGCTGGCGTAATACCCTCTCCGCCAGGGTCCTAATGAGGCCCATTGTCATATAGCACCCCAAAGTACAACAATGACCCCTTTTTCCCTCCTACAACTGAGAAACTTTAATGTTTGTCCATCTTGACAAGTTCTCTCTCCCTCTATGACCTTTGCTGCCAGGTTTCATTATTAAAGCAAGTTATTATTTTTTTTATTTTTTTGTTGTGCAATAGCCAGAATTTGACTTTAAACACATGTCAAATAGTAAATAAAACAAAGGAATAAAATTAGATCAGTTAAAACAGTTACAGCAAAAACATTTTCGCTTATTCAAATAAAGTTAAAACATAATCACTGAAAAAAGAAAGAAAAAAGAAAAAAAAAAGAATCATTAATACAATTAAAAAAAGAAAGTCCTACAAAGGGAAAGAAAAAGCCCATAAAACAAACATATTCTTACAAAAACACAACACAAAACAAAAAAAAACACAGAAAGCTCTGCAAATACATATTAAAATTAGAATTACCGAAATCAGACTGAGCACAAACCATAACAAGGATCTAAACGCTTCCCTCTCTCTCCTATCGATCTCCACCACTGATCAATCCAAGTTCCCTCAAGGTTCTTATGACCTCTAGTGAGAGACCAGACTCATAGCCTGATGATAGTCTCCCCCAGAATTCATCAGTATTCAACCAAGATTCGTGATAGACAAACCTGCCAAATCTTCTAACTCTCAGACTCCAAGTACCCGGGCATTTAGACAGTAAATGTTTGGTCGTATGGACCTCATTGCCATCACATTTATCACCGGCGGGTATGATATTACCCTCCCCATCTCTGGTTGCCAGTATCTCCCGCGTGGGAAGCAGAGTTAATCACAATCTCAAGAAGGATATTCTAAAGGATGGATCTGGTGACTTTGATAGATAGGGAGGCACCACGGACAGACGCTTATCAATAGATGTTAAGGAGGCAGATCTCTTTGCCTTCCTCATACTGTCTATGGTGTCTATCCAGTCACACTGCTTCATCTTTTCCTTCACCCTTACTGTATTCTGGAGGAGAAGGTCAACATCACACTCGGATCTGGCCAAGATTTCGGAACATCTTTGCTTAAATTTAAATAAGAACCCATTTTTGTCGAGAAGCATCTCGTGTGCCACTACCTCAAAGAGCGAATTCTCGGGTGAAACTAGTACTAATCTATAAAGTGTCAACTACTTCCATTCCAACCATGATCTAAGCGATGACAGGCCTAGCTCATATCATAGGGCGGTTATTGGAACACAATCTGGTAGACCTAGGGTTCGTTTCCACAGCTTGGCTTCAATTCTATCCCACTCAATATCGATGGCTAAAGAATTGTAGTCCAAACCAAACAGAATTATCGGGACTACCTTGCTAATGTAGAATCTAACCAGTGGCAATATAGAGAATTTACAATATTGGGATTTGATTTTTTTCATTTGAGCTCCCAACTTTAGCAATTTTCGCTCAACTATTTGTAGCAGACTACCTTTCGTTGGAAAATAACTGAGTGTTGCACCCAGATAAGTCAGCTCCGAGACAGTCTCTACACGCAACTGGTCCAGATTCCAGGCATAGTTCTTAACTGCCTTTTTGGGATGTTTAAATATTAATATCTTGGACTTCGTCGGATTGATAATTAGATTATTTTTACGCGCATAATTTTCCAAGGCACACAGAAGGCGCTGTAGCCCTACTTGGACTACAACGTCGTCTGCGTAAGCCAACCAGTTGATTTATGTTCTTCACAACATGGGTGAAATTATACCTATTTGCTCCAACCATCCTGCTAGGTCCACCATAAAGAGAATAAACAGGAAGGGAGCTAATAAACAACCCCGACGGACTCCTCTTTCTATCCTGATCGCATTTGACAAGAGGCCTGATCTACTAAGCCTCACTCTCATCAAGTTGTTGTGATGTAAGTCCCTCAGGATAGATAGCAAGCTCGGGGAAATCCCCCATGCATCTAACTTTTTCCACAGGAGATTCCTATCCACGCCCCTGAAGCGAGGGTGAGCCCAGGCAACTCAATACTAGCCCATTGAGAGACGTCGATAGACCCTTCCTAAAGCCCGATTGGTTCCTAGGGATGATACCTTTAATTTTTACCCAGGCTTCTAATTCCCCCAAAATTAGACCTATGAAGATTTTACTGTCCGCGTCCAAGAGAGAAATCGGACGATAATTTGCTGCCAGAAGTCTATCCCCCTTTTTCTAAATCGGCATTACTATGGAATTTTTCCATGAATCTGGGACACTCTTTAAGGAAATTATGTTGTCAAATAATTTTTTCAAAACTCTAGCCTACAAGGGTGGGTCCATTTTGAGGATAGAGTTACTTAGACCATTAGGTCCTGCCGCTCTTGAAGTTGAGGACTTCCTTATCAGTTGTTCAAGATCACTAGCGGTATAATCAAGGGACCACTTGATCACAGTATTTGTCTCCCCATCTATTAGGTTTGGCAAACCATAGACCCTGGTAAAATGTTAATTCCAGGTTTGTTCTTGAATAACAGAATCCTGTTTCTGGTCCTGGTAAAGTTCCTTCATCCCGACCATTGCCCAGAAATTTCTTGAGTTTCTGGACAATAGCGCAGAGAGCATTCTCTCACTATCTTGCTGAACCATAAGATACCTATGAGCTCTTATCCAATTCCTGTAGTTATTATTAAGGAGTCTAATACCTTCCTTATATAATCCCACAGCTGGAGAGGAACTCTTTAGCTTCGCTCTTTACAATCTCAGTTCTTTTTTTCCCTATTATTTCAACATTGAAGGTGTGTTTATGAATCTTATGCTGTTTCAGATGGTTAGACTCAGAGAAGGCCACGTTAGATAGAAACAAAGAGAAACCACCAGGGTTACAGAATTTCGCTAGTTGATGGTCTGAGAGTTGGGAAACCCGTTCCCTCAGTTCATCATTTAAGATTCTACCCCCCTTCTCGAATCTCCTTGTGGCATTACCAGCGCAATTGGTTGACAAATCCTGACCATAAAACACTGCCCCGGGATCCCCCTCATATTCCAATGTTGCCTTTAACATTACATGGTCATCAACATTTCCCTCCCCCAAACAAAGATCAGTGCAACTTTCAAAGATAGATCTTGAAGCAAAGAGATAATTGATAGTAGAGAAAGCATTGCCTCTGTGCCAGGACGGAACATTAGGGATGTCCCCTTCAATATTGCCATTAAGCATCTGGAGACCCCACTCAGACATAAACTTCACCCATATTTTTCCATTACTGGTTTTCTGTCGGGTTTTACCCGAAATTAAATCCACTGTAGAGATGCATTGTGAGTTTAGATCACCAGCAATAATCAAATCATCGGCCGGAAACTGCGACGAGCATTCTACCAGGGCATCTGAGAGGTCATGCAGGAAATCAGATAAGGAAACAACATTAGGATTCCAATATAGGTTTCCAATAATCCAACTCTTTCCCACATTGACACCTCTTTTTGTCACTCTCACCAATAAGATGCCTTGTCTTAGATTTGATATTAATTTAGATGAGATAAAGAGCTTATTGCTACAGGCCACAAGGAGACCTCCCATCGGTCTCCCCCCTTCTGAACCCAAGGCCAATTGCTGAAAAATAGCGAAACCCTCTATCCCCACCCCACATGTTAACCAAGTCTCTTGGAATAATATCAGGTCCGCTGTATTAAAGATTTGTGATTTTCTTGGCTCTTGGGAGAAGGAGGTGTAGCCTCTAGTGTTCCATGAGAGTACCTTTAACTGCTTCTTCTGCTTCTTCACTAGAGCTTCTGCTGGGAAACGGCCATTCTAAGGAAAACCTGTGAGATTATCTCTGGAACCATTTCCCACATATTCGCTGTGTTTACAAAGTTGCCTTCTTTACTATTGGGTCTTGCTGATTTATCCAGCCTCTCTGAATAGCCTGGGTTAACAGTCGCAGGACATAGCATGGAAATATTCAAACCTCTTTGATCCCACACCATTGCCTCCCCCAAGATCAAGTCCATACCCAGCCTTGATTTCAGAGTTATTTCGGCAATGCTTGTATCCGACCCGAAAGGAAAGCTTACTACCTCAATATCAGATGATGTAAAGTACTTTAGGGCAGGAATTGCCTTCATTTCATGTAGAATTTTTGACCGATTCAAGAGCATTTTGTGTTGCGTTATTGATGGGTTTCTCGAGATAAAAACTCTACACAAGTTTGTTTGATTATATTGATTGAGATCACTATGAGGTCCCCTCGTCCTATTATTATTTTCGGAAGTGCCTCCTGGGGGAATACTTTCCCCTTTTCCTATTGCCAATTGCACAGGCATCTGTGGGTCTTCCTTTCTTTCGGAAATTGTATCAGGGGATCCTTCGGCCCCCAGATTATTTAATACTCCTGTATTCACTTGAGCCATTTCATTCTTAGAGGCCGGGACCTCCCCTTGGGGACCACTTCTCGATTTCTTCCCAAAAATTGGGGCTATTTTTAATAAGGGGTTAGTGGGTTTGCCTTTACGTTTGGCTAATAGAAAAATGGGACCAATTTTCTTTAGCGGGTCAATCATCTCTGTTTGACTTCCCACAGTTAGTTTTCCCATTATTTCTTCTTTCTCCAATGGGGTCTGATTTTTTTTCTTTTTTTGACTTTTTGAATTGGGGCGTCTTGTTCACTTGATCACTTTTGGGTACACCCTCTATCTGGAGTTTTTCATCCCTTTTCAGTCCCTTTTTTAATTTTTTCAGGAATTGATTTGCTTTTGATGACTGGTGCTTCTTGTTTTGCTTGCCTTTCCTATTTAGCTGGTTACCAACCTCCAGTGCTGTTCCGGCCCTTCTTTTTCTTTTCTTTTTTGTCTTTCCATTCAATTTCCTTCTACGGGGGACAATCACATCGGAGTTGGCTGATGATATATTTATTGTCTGCTCCTGTTCCACAGACAGGGGAGTATCCTGTATTAGAGATTCTGTAGAGGTTTTTTGAGAGGAGCCTTGCTTTCGGTCCTCATGCAATCGATTAGTGGGATCGTATTGCTCCGACATGGTCATCAACATCTTCATTAGATCTCCACATAGAACTGTGAGGTGATCCATTTTTGCCGATTGAGTTTTAACTTCTTTTTGGAGATCTCTCATGGATTTCCCCATCGACTCATTAATAGCTGATTTTAAGGCCACCAGGGCTATTTCATTTAATTCGAGATCTTTTGAGACCTCCAATAAGATGCCTGTGTGTTGTTGGACCTCCATCTTTAAATTTTCAATAACATTGACCAGAGATGTTAAAACAACATTTAAGGCCATTATAGTTGGGGCTGTCAGTTCTTGTGGTGTGTTTGCTGGTTGAACAAAGGTTTTTGGCAGCACCTTAGCTGACAAATTTATACTTTCTTTTGGAGAGAAACCTTTTCCACACGTCAGCTCTATTCCTTCACCACTAGTCAGTCCTTCAATTGGCAGATTACCTGAACCTTCCATTTCCACTGTCAACATATTCTCATCTCTCGGCTCACTGCGGTTAATAGTAGAGTGGGTTTCGAGGTTCACCGCCTGGACTGGCTTCTCCCCTTGAGTTGACATTTCATTAGTAGCATGTGTCATAGGTGGCTCTATTGGAGTGGTCAGATGATTAGAGATTACCTTTTTCATGGTGGTCGCCCTTAAGGTATAATCCAAATTTCCTTGAAAGAGCCACCTAATAGGATGATTTAGTGGGGTCGACTCCCCTCCTTGATATCCAGGAACTTCAGGGTTTTTACGCATGCCTGACCCAGTAGGAGACTGATCATCAGCTGGGTAGATACTCGGTGGAGGCAAAAAAATCCCTCCACCTGACTTATAGGGCTTGAAAAAACTTGAGCTTTGTCCCACCCTCTCCAGGCCTTTCGTCTTCCCAACTCCTCCAGTCATGTTAGACTGAGTATTCCGGCTGTTTTGGGTTCCCTGTACGGAGCTTCACAGGTCATACATTGGACTTGGGTCAAAGGCCACTGGCCCGCACTCCCCAAGTCTAAGTGTTGGTAAAAAGTGACCCTAATCGATCAGAAAACTTGAGAAACAGCTGCACAAATGGTGGCAGAGTTGGTGACCACACCAGAGTCAGATTGCAGGCCCTCGGCCTGTGGTCTTTGAATCTAACCTTGAATAACAGAAAAATACCAGCAAATTGGTCCTTCCAGGACAGACACACAAGCTGGCCAGTTATAAGGCAATTAGTATGCCTATGGAGTAACAGTAAGGTACCCAAAATCTGGCCCAAGAGGGACAAAAACGCAAAAACTGATCAAGCTGCACTAACGCCACTCTCTAGGACCATGCTCCACGTGCAGCCTCTTATAGCAGGCACCTCAGATATACGGCAGACCCTTTTTTTTTAAATTATTTTTAAAGCACTAGTAGTACAATAACAGCAATAGCAGCAGCACCCCCATATCTTGAGGGAACTTAAGGCTATAGCTAAAAGTGTGTTTAAATTACTGTGGTTTACTGTGGTTTACCTTAGGTAAATGCTGGTTCCCACATGTATCCCATGGGGTCAGAGCCATGTCAGATCGCGTGTGTTGTGTGTATTACACTTGTGCTTCTAAGCAGAATCCAGAGCTTGAATGCACCAATTAGCCAGGAACGTTGACCGGCTTGTCGCTCCATGTAGCTTGGCATGTTTGAGTTACGCAGGGCCATGGAATCATTGGTTGATCCGGGAAATCGGGCATAACAATGTGTGATTAACCTCTCAGCGTCAGATGCCATTTGCACTTTGATGGAGTGGAAATTTTTTGTGTTTTGGTAGACTACTTAATTTTGATGTAGGACCACCAATTCCACATGGGTAGAGTCACTGGTCCCGATGCAACTTGAGATGACAACCAGTGAATAGAAGCCAACTTTGGTGTTTGCGATCTCCTGGACAGTCCGTGGCAGGAATATGTGTTCAGGTGCATGCCTATGGAGGGCATCGAACCTGGTTCAGCGTGCGTGAGAATACTGGTTGTGAGATGCCATGCATCTGCCCCACTGTATGCTGGTAGGTGCCTGTGGCCAGGAAGTGGAGCATGGTCACCACCTTCAGTAGAGGGGGGATGGCAGTTCTGATGTCTATGAGGCTCACAATGTCGTCATGCATCATGTCCACGATGCTGGCGATGGTATCCCGGTACAGACGGTACAGGGTGTGTATCTTCTCTGGGGTTAGGTTAAATGGACTGGCTCTGATCTTGGGGATTGGTGGCTGCCTCTGTGGTATGACTAGGTGCCGTGGTGGTGCTTGCTGTGCCTGTCTTGCCCTCCTCCTCCTCCTCCTCCTGCGCCTCCTCTGTGCTGCCTGTTGTTGTTGCTGCTGCACTGCAATCATGTCCTCCAGCCCATGTAATGCTGCTAGTATTGGGAGCATCTTGGTGTCGGAAGGGGTGTGGTGTGCTCCTTTTGTGCTGCCACAGTCTCCATTGCCTCCACCTGTGCTGATTGTGTCCACCTGTGGCTGGTGGGAACACTGCTCAGTTATCTTAATGGGTGGTTTGCGATGCCGGTATTAGCGCCATAGCGGTAAGGGGTTTTGGGGGCTTTTCCATGCCGCTATTAGCACGTCCGCCTGGCTTGTGATGATGTGCTATTAGCGGCATGGCGTTATTTACGGAATCGAGGGTCGCGCGCCCACGGACTAGCCGCTATTAGTGGCACCGTACTTAGCGGTGCCGCAAATAGCGGTGAGCCAGATCGTAATTGGCATGGGGATTTAACGGTACCGGTATTCCCTTACCGGTAACGTTAAATCCCTACCGCACAACGTTTAATGAGGCCCTGTGTCTCCTAACATGCCTGACACCCCATTCCCTTATATCACCCCCTCCCACAGGCCCCTTTCCAGAGCCGGCTTGCACAGATCAACATGATGAAAATTCCTTACCAATTGTGGGGCGTGTACAGCATCCAAATGCTCCCAAGAGTCAACTTCGTGACCACAACCTACCCAGGAAATCAAATGCCAGAGTTTCTTGTAGCGCCACTTGGAGTCCAAAATTTGGCGCAGCTTAAATTCTTCCGAACCATCCTGCATCACCCCAGGAGACTTCTGTGTGACAACACCAGGAGCTGTGGGTTTAACAAGAGACATGAAAAACAGTATGCATCCTCATATGAGAGTGAAGTCATAAGAGAACCGCGGTCTGAGAATTACATTTTACAATCGCATAGGGACTAATAAGTCCAGGTAGAACTTTACGAGAACCAAACAGCTTGATATGCTTAGTGGACAGCCAAACCCATTCCCCCACTGCATATTTTGGGCTCTCCCATCTCCTCTGGTCTGCGTGCCGAAACTCAAAACTCACAAACACACTGTATAGCCATTTATATACGTTTGCTATACATTTGATATCAGTTTAATATCATTTTGATATCATTTTTATGTTAAATTGATATGAAAGATCATATCAAAGGGGTGCAGGAAGAAAGACATAAAGAGGACGTGCCAACCTATCAAAATGTACTTCATGTGGAAAGTGGGCCCCATACACTACTGATTTATTTCCCTTATTCAGTCATGTATCCTTCATTTGTGAAGCTGGTGACATTTCTTGAGTTTGGCATGTGTGCTTGCGATAAGAGTATTTGTATTGGACATTGAGGTGATTGGACCCAGTGATTAAAATCAAGTTATATAAATCAGTTTGTACATAGTTCTAATATATTTCATCAAACCATTTTTACAAACTGCAAGCTCATAGAATATCGGAATGTTTTTTCCCCCAACAATAATATGAATACTTCATGCTTAACCACCCAATGCACATTATGACATCCAGTGGAACTATAGAAGCACGTGATAGAAATGAATGTAGATTTAAAATGACGAGACGAGAGCTTAAGACACATGACAAGAAAGTGCCATTAAGCTGCACTCTAGGAAGTTCAGAGGTCGAGTTCTAATTCTCTAGAAATGTAAAATCAGTCAACTGGACCATGGGACTTGAGATTGAATTGCATTGTATTCATTGTGCTTCTATAGCGCCTTACGCCAAGGAGCTTTACAAAAAAAGAATGAAGTGATGCAATAATGGCAAAGACGATATTAAATGAGAGGATAGAAAAGAGGGTGAAAAGAACAAAGACACGCCAAATGGAGAGAAATGAACGATCCGAAAAGCCAGTTAAATAAAAATCAAGCCACTTGATGACTAGTTGCCAAACGAAAAGCAAAGCCATCCACTGAACCAAACATGTAACATTGTAGGGCAGCAACATGTTTAAATCATTCAAAATTCAGATCAAGACCCACGAGAGCACTGGTCTTCTTTATTTAAAGAGGACATCTGTACCTTAGTGCATGTGAAGAGCTTTAAAACAGCTGGAAGTGAGTCACCAGAGCAGAGTCCCAGAAGAGACACAGACCGGCCAGCTGCTTCCTGGCACAATTGATGCCTCTGCAATCATCGGAACACATTGTTAGCCAGCTATGCAAAAGGTCTGGGAGGTCCTGTACCGAGAATGAACTCAGCCAAATAACCTATTCTCTGGACAGGCTCCTACTCAGCAGAGTTCACAACCACGTTTAAGCTCACTGTACCTTTCACAGAGGAGTAACACACATTCGCATATCAGTCTGGTACCACCCACGTGGGTAGTCCAGCACCGAAATGCTATCCAAACAGCAACCCCAGACACGTGTTTCTGGACTGCCCTTCTCGGTGGCACCTGACTGATATGCAAATGGATTTTTCTCCTCTGTGAAGGCTGCAGTGAGCAAAAATGTGGTTGTAGACCCTCTTGAGTGGAAGAAATTCCATAGAACAGCTAATTTCACCAATGTTTGTTCGCTCTAGAGGGGCTCCCACAGCCTTGCTTACATTGTTAGCCAGCACCTGATTCTTATAGTAGTGCTCTGGTGTAGAACATGTTGGATAACATAGTTTGGAGGACATAGGACATTTCTTACAGATGGCAGAGAACAATTAATAAGGCAAATGCCAGAGGGCTTTCTTATCCGCCATTTGCCAACCAGATACAAACCATTCAGTCTTCCTCCATGTTTGATCAACCTGCACCACTGGGGTCACTTTGGTGCCAGAAAAGTGAGCTTTTAATATAAGCAGTTAAACTATGGCACATCAGAAGGGACACAAGTGACCTGCTGCTTCCAAATACAGTACAAGCTTTGATATCTGGAACCCCATTAAACGCAATGCCCTATTAACCAGTACCTCCAATTGCATGTAATAGTGTCATTCCATTTAACGAAATGCCACATAACCAAGTTTAGAGTTATTTTTGCTCAGTTTCCCACCAGTTGGTTATCTTTCATAGTTGATAACACGTCATCAATTGGTTTCCTTTTGTGCTATATAATCACTTTTTACTGCTCGGTTTTCTGCTAGGACATGTGGCTGCAGAGACATCAAGGTCATACTGGTTAATAAGCCACATGGGGAAAGTCTGAGCAATGAGACAGCTTCCTCAGCAACCTCAGCCACAGCTTAGTTACAGCCTCCCTCACATCCTATAGCACAGCTATTCCTACAGGTTTGGTACAGCATCCTCAGCAACCTCAGGCACAGCTTAGTTACAGCCTCCCTCACATCCTTTACTAGAGCTATCCCTACAGTTTTGGGACAGCTTCCTCAGCAACCCCAGGCACAGCTTAGTTACAGCCTCCCTCACATCATTTCCTAGAGCTATCCCTACAGCTTCGGGACAGCTTCCTCAGCAACCTCAGGCACAGCTTAGTTACAGCCTCCCTCACATCCTTTACTAGAGCTATCCCTACAGTTTTGGGACAGCTTCCTCAGCAACCCCAGGCACAGCTTAGTTACAGCCTCCCTCACATCATTTACTAGAGCTATCCCTACAGCTTTGGGACAGCTTCCTCAGCAACCTCAGGCACAGCTTAGTTACAGCCTCCCTCACATCCTTCACCACAGCTATTCCATCAGCTTTGGGACAGCTTCCTCAGCAAGCTCAGGCACAGCTTCATTACAGCCTCCCTCAAATCCTTTACCATAGTTATCCCTACAGCTTTGGGGCAGCTTCCTCAGCAACCTCAGCCACAGCTTAGTGGCAACCTCCCTCACACCCTTTACTACAGCTATTCCTACAGCATTGGGACAGCTTCCTCAGCAATACCAGCCACAGCTTAGATACAGCCTCCCTCACCTCCTTTACCAAAGCTATACCTACTACCTTGAGGCAGCTTCCTCAGCATCCTTAGCCACAGCTTAGTTACAGCCTTCCTCACACCCTTTACCACTGCTATCCCTACAACTTTGGGGCAGCTTCCTCAGCAACCTCAGCCACAGCTCATTTACAGCCTCCCTCACATCCTTTTCCAAAGCTATCACTACAGCTTTGGGGCAGCGTCCTCAGCCACTTCAGCCACAGCTTAGTTACAGCCTCCCTTACATCCTTTACCAAAGCTATCCCATCAGCTCTGGGACCGTTTCCTCAGCAAAATCAGCCACAGCTGAGTAACAGCCTCCCTCACATCCATTACCAAAGCTATTCCTACAGCATTGGGACAGCTTCCTCAGCAATCCCAGCCACACCTTAGTTAAAGCCCCCCTTACATCATTTACCAGAGCTATCCCTACAGCTTTGGGACGGGTACCTCAGCAAACTCAGGCTCAGCTTCATTACAGCCTCCCTCACATCCTTTACAGAAGCTATCCCATCAGCTTTGAGACAGCTTCCTCAGCAACCTCAGGCACAGCTTAGTTACAGCCTCCCTCACATCCTTTACCACAGCTATCCCTACAGCTTTGGGGAAGCTTCCTCAGAAACCTCAGGCACAGTTTAGGGACAGCCTCCCTCACACCCTTTACCACAGCTTTCCCGTCAGCTTTGGGACAGCATCCTCAGCAACCTCAGCCACAGCTTAGTTACAGTCTCCCTCACAGTTACAGCCTCCCTCACATCCTTCACCATAGCTATCCCGTCAGCTTTGGGACGGCTTCCTTAGCAACCTCAACAACCCTTGCGGATTACTATAACCACTTATATGCCAAACCACTGGAACAGGATCGGGGGGAAGTCAGACAATAACTGGATTAACGATACCTCCCTAAATTGACAAGGGCAGAAGGTGAGGCCCTAGAGGGCGAGATAACCCAGGAAGAGGTGCTGGGAGCTATTCAAAGATTGAAAGCGGGGAAAGCCCCTGGGGACGATGGATGCACTACTGTCTTTTATAAACAATACCAAGCTCCTCTGGCGACACCCTCGCTAAACTGTTCAACTCCATAGTGGAGGAAGGAACGATACCCCTGACGTTTCTTCAGGCACTAATATTGGTTATCCCGAAATCAGTGAAGGATGTAAGTAACTGTGCATCATACAGGCCGATTTCTCTCCTTAACGTTGACGCCAAGATTTTTGCCAGAATCCTTGCCTGACGCTTTGAGTCCTGTCTCCCCGATTGATCCACTCTGACCAGGCAGGTTTTGTCCTCCATAGGCAGGGAGTGGATAACATGTGAAAAACACTTCAGATCCTCAATGCCCCGGTGGTGAAGGAAGAGGGGGCACTGTTACTGGCCCTCAATGCCGAGAAGGCTTTTGATCAGGAAAGCTGGGTGTTTATGAGGGAGGTATAAGTGACTTCAATCTAGCAATCCCACTAAGTCAATGTCTAGTCTGGAATGCCCAATGAAAGCCCTTATTTATATATTTTTATGTCAAGTTCTTAAATCTGGATGATGAACCCTTATATAACGCCCCTCTCTTTGCATCCCCCTGACCTCACTGAGCCAAATTAAAAGGTTTATTGGAAAAATTAAACACTATATATATATATCACACTTTTATGAATAAATTAATATTTGATAGTACACTTATGAATATGACACTGATCAATATTGGGTAATGTTACAATAGTGACAACTCAATAATGAGAAAGCAGTAGGAAAAGGAAGGATAAAGTAGCAGAGAATACTTTTACGGTTCAAGGAAATGCAAGATGGAAAGAATGCAGGCACAGAAATAAAACTTGATATGGTTTCAACAAGAGATAATATGATCACTTTTTCCCTTGTGACAACTCACTCCCCCCCTATGCAAAATGAAGAGATGGAAATGAGGGCACACAGGTTTTCAGGAATACAATCAAAAGTAGTTCAGCAAGCTTAGAGAAACAGGGATGATTTTAAAACACAGGCCAAATACTTTTAAATGTGATTGCAATGAAGTGAAAAATATGCTAAAAATGATTTTAATTCCCTATAGGAGATTCAGGGTAGGTGACAGCTACTTTGGATGATTATCAGAGTGAAAACGAATTTCAGCAGTGAAAAGCAAGAAGCAGCTATTTTTACAAGTGGTGAAATTGAGCCAAATTGCAATTCGCGGCACTTTTTTGAGTGCATAAACCGCGATTACGGAAAAACTATAAGGAGTTGGAAGGATCTTAGCTTTAAAATGACAGTTAAATCTCGCTTCTAGGACATATGGTTCAAAAGATACGGACGTTTTTGTGGAGGTAGATTTTCAGAAATGAAGTCAAGACTTCAGAATGACAGATGACACTTTTGCAGCTATGAAATCACAGAATGGACACACAATTTCTATGCAGTTCTGGACAGGTTGAAATGGTTTGAATAAGATTACTTTAAACTAAGAGATGGGTTCTGGACAGTTCTAGAAACTCACTCCTAGTTTTGGAAGGGAATGGACCTCGTCACAGATCTGGTCAGGTTTGGGCTGCGGTTCTCTCGCCACGGGATGGTCTCTGGCACTGGTTCTGCTCACAACGGGGCCTCTGGTCTGCTATCGGCACTGCACAGCGGTCTGGTCTGGGTCTGCCAGGTTCTGGGTACAGCTCTGCTTTCTGGGTCTGGATATGGTTCTGGCACAGGGTTCTAGCTAGAAGCTTGACCGGCTGTTGAATAGTTTGGTTAGGTTGCTGGATTCTGGGGCCTCTGAAAAGAGTTCAGCCTGATGGATTAGGCCCTTTTCTCCAAGGTTCTAGAGTTTTGTTCTAGATTTTAGTTCTGGAGTCTATCTGGAATCTAAGTTCTGGATATGGTTGGGCAGTGTGCTGCGCAGGAATCGATGAGTAGTGGAAAAATGAGTGTCTCTATCTGGGTCCCAGCAGTCTCTTTTTATGTCTTTTGAAAGTGGGTGGGAAGGCTGACTTTCTATGCCCAACCCACCAAGGATTTGATAGGTTAAAGGATTTGCTGTGACCTGACTGGAGAATGGAGTTGTGAGTCAGAATGAGTCATCAGGTATCATCTTTATGGCTCAAGGAAAGGACACTCCCCTTTGTTTCCGTACAGCATATCTTCTTTTTCATAAAACACATATTTACAATATACACACTTGTTAATATTACCTAAATTGCATGACAGATTGCTTAAGGCACAGTTCGGTTCAAGTCACATGTTTCTACGAGCTTGGGTTCAGAAATGACAACATTTTGCGTTTTTAGTGGGTTTTGCCATATTGGTTTTTCACAAAATCTTACAGGGAGGTACACCCCCTCTCTGCACATATTACTGGAAGCTCTTAGGTTTCTAGCATAAATACTGCATCCACAATATTAATAATTATGGGGCTTGGCCTCAGAACATCCCACAACGTCCAGCTTAGTCTCAAATTGTGGGTGCATTTTTCATATTAAGAATCCCCAAATTGTACATTTCTGTCAGCTTGATACAATATTTTATAAGCAATTTAATAAAACATACATTTGCCTCAACTGTAGTACACCCATTGGTTTGTCCCTGCCCCCAGAAACTTGGAGAGTCAGAATGGTCACATGTCTTATTTCTCCCAGAGCAGTTGTTGCTCAGGCACATCCAAATCAGCATATTCTGTTCAATTGAAAGAGTCTATTGTCTTGACTGAGGTCAGCAGACCAGGGTGCCACTCTGCATCTGGTTAACATGACCATGTGATTTCCTGTGCTGTTTTTGGGAAGACTAGGTGTGAAGGCTTCCCGGGGACAGCCAGCCTTTCGAAGTCTCAGCTAACTCAGGGTACAGTTTAGCTTCAGAAATACAGGATTCCTGTCAGAATTTAGATCGCTAGTGCCGGTCAGTGTCAGTGTCAAGCACCGGCATTTCACCCATTTTTGACAGCTGCCTTACCAGTAAGCAATCCTCAAAATGTACTTTATTCAAATATAGATGCACTTCTGTGGACCTCATATTCATGTAGATTCTTGCGGGAGAATGATGTTGACCCCCCCCCAACAAGGAGGTGGGATCTTTTTAGTGGCTTTGCAAGCTGCGATTTTAGCAATTTTTGACATCAAGAAAATGAATTCCCAAACTGCTCCGGGTTGCTTTTGGCAATCAGTATTGCTATTTCCAAGTGGTTCCAGGCTACTGTGTGTGTAGCCCAATGGTAGTTTTAGGCAGTGACCTCCTGTATTAACACTGACATAGGCAACAATGGATGGCAGCCTATTTTTCATGTTTTCCCTGCGCACTTCCTGGTGATTTCTGGCCAGCAGCATGCTTTCCAGTGGCCATTCTGATGTTTCCGCTGTCAGTAATGCACAATGATGTTGTAGGGCTTGGATGCATGGGCTGAAACATCCCACAAGACCCCGTCTTGCGATGGCGTTGATTTTCCATCAATGGAACTCGCAAGACTGGGATGTTCGCCTCATCTTCTTCTGATTCCGCAGATGGCAAAGTTCAGTATCTTTTCCTCCATCAGGGGTGGATCAATCGGTTCTCCTCGCCAGTCCTGATGGGAGTATTGGGCGGTACTCCGGGCCCCTCCGATCTTTGCTCCCGGACCCCGGGTCGTCCTACTTGGTCAGTCTCCATGGTTTATCTCTCCTAGGATGACAATGCAAAAAGCGGCAGAAACATATTCGTAGACATTTCCCCACCACTATTAATGTCGTGGGGTGAACATATACATTTTTTTTTTCAGGAGACATTTGCATTCTTATCATTGTATTTTAGAGAAAATATGTGGGATATTTTAGGGTTGGAAATTTATTAATCTGGAGCGGCCCCCTCTGGGATTGCAGAGGACTCCTCCAGTTGCTGCAGAGTATGCCTGGGATGGCAACACTTTAGCTGATTAATATGGACCCACTTGTCTTCCCCCTCTGCCAAACTACCTTTGGGAATGCAGATCTTGTAGGCGACTGGTGAGATCTTGTCTACAATTTCAAAAGGTCCCTTCCAGGTAGGCAGAAATTTCCGCTGTTTGGCCTGGTTCCTTTGGAAATTATACAGATAAACCCGGTCTCCTACATTTTATTCCTTCCAAGCAGTCTTCAAGTCATAGTGGGTCTTCATGCTATTGGCTGATCTTTCTAGATTTCGCTGAGCATAGGCAAAAGCATGTTGAAGGTTTCCTTAAATTCCCAACATACTCATGCGTTGTGGAGGCATTGATCAATGTCTGCTCTTGGGTCCTGTAAAGCAGATGCTGGGGAAGCACCATCCTGCGTCCAGTCATCAGCTCAAATGGTGATATTTTAGTTTCAGATGAAGGGGTAGATCTGATGGCCATTAGGATGAGAGGTAATCGGATATCCCAACTTGGCCCAGAATCTGCCACAAACTTTTTTTAAGATGCTCACAATGGTTTTGTTGTAACGTTCTGCTGCACCAGAAGAGGCTGGCCGGTAAGCAATGTGAAGCTTCCTTTTAACCCCCAGTATCTCCCACATCTTTGTCGTGACTTCGCTGGTGAAATGGCTACCTCTGTCTGACTCAATCATTTGGGGTAGTCCAAAACACGAAAAGATGTGGTTGATCATCAGGGCAGCTGCTGTTTCTGCCTTGCAGTTTGGGGCCGGGAGACCCATTTAGTAAATAAGCATGTCACAGTCAACATGTACTTATTCCCCCTAGAGGAGCGAATCACGGGCCCTATGAAGTCGACTTGCAAATCTGACCATGGCAGTGTCATCCCCCTCTTTTGGAGAGGCGCACGGTGTGTGAGGGATGTTGGCTGAAATTGTGCACACACAAGACACCCCTTCAAGTATTGGTCGAGGTCCTGCCCCATGTGTGGTCAGTATGCAACCTTTCTTAAGATCTCAAGTGTTGTATGAAACCCCCTATGACCGCATCATGGGCGTGACTTAACATCAGGCTTCGGAATGAGGTAGGAACCACCCACTGATCATGACCACCTTGGGATTTCCTTACCAACAAACCGTCTTGGATTCTGAACATTTTTTGGACATTTCATCAACACTGAGAGGTCCTCTTTCCCAATGTAATCGGTATCCGTCAGGGGAAAGTTCTCAGGGTCCTCAATGTGTTGGTAAAACTTACCAATTATTGGATCCCCTTCTGAGCCGTAATCAAATCAGCATCTGGGTTCTCCTTACTCCATTGTGAGTTGAAAGATGCACAGCCATCAACTCTGCCACCTGACTACTTCGGGGACCAATCTTCTACCCAGCGGAGGGTTCCAGGGACTCATTCACCCATGCATTCCTTACGCCGGCCACAAGTTCTTTCTCCCCGTTTTTGTCAACATGGTAAGAGCATCCATCCACATAGACAGTGGGCATTTCCTCACACTTGTCTTCTTCAAAGACTTTGTGTGGGGAATTAAGGTATGCCTCCATGTTGTCCTTGATTTTTAGACTTTCGTCCTCGAGACAGTTTTCTCTGGCACAATCATGCAAGTCAGCCAGACCTTGCGCGAGGGGACTCTTCTTGTTTTGGCCATATCTGACACCCACAGGAAAGCCTTGCATTGACAGAATCCAGGAAGTAATTTGGGAATTACTCACATTTCCGGCCTGGATTTGGTCACTTTGAAGATATTGCAGAGGCTGGTGTGGAGCCTCCACTATGATGTGTTCCCCCTGGATAAACGGGCGGTAATTCTTCAATGCCCACACCGTTGCCAGGAGTGCCTTCTCACAGTCGTTGAATTTTTCCTCCACAGAGGATAAAGCTTTACTCGCATAGGAGATTACTTTATTGACCTTGTCATGCTTTTGATATAATACTGCCGTCAATCATGTATTAGAGAACCCTGTCTCCAAGAAAAACTCCTTGTTTCTGACAGGGTAAGCTAGCCAAGGCGCTTGTGAGAGGCTTCTTTTGAGCTGTCTTACTGCCTCGGATTGTTCTGGACTCCATTCCCACTTGAGCCCCCCCTTCAATTGATGAATCAGGGGTCTGGTGATCTCTGCATTGCCCTCAATGAACTTTCTGCTGTAATTAGTCAGTCCAAGGAGGCTCCTTAGTTCCCGCAGAGTTGTGGGGTCTTTCAGTTTCTGAAGTGCTTCCACTTTCTTTTCCTGGGGACAGAGACCCTGAGGAGAAATCTCATGCCCCAAGAAATTAACACGGGTTCTACACCACTGTGCTTTCTGAAAGGAAAGTTTTGCTCCGGCGGCCCTGAACTAGGTCAGAACATAACAGATCTCCTCTATGTGTTCCTCCACAGATAAACTTTTGATGAGGACATCATCTACATAAGCCAGGTTACCCCTCGCACCCAGGTCGGGCATGGCCTTGTGTAGGAAAATGTGGAATTCATTGCCGGAGTTAAGGTTTCCGAAGGGAGTCCGGGTCCATGTGTACTGCTGGCCCCCAAAGGTAAAAGCCAGTTTGTATTGGTCCTCCCTACTGACAGGCACAGTCCAGTATCCATTGGTCAGCTCTATTGCAGTGAATACCTGTGACCCTTGGATCTGGGCCAGCCCTTGGTCAATGTAGGGAAGAGGCTATCGGGAAGTATGGACCCGTTTGTTGAGCTCCCTAATGTCAGCGCAGAGTCTCCACTGGAAGTTTTGCTTCAATATTCCCAGCACCGGATTATTGAAGGTGCTGTGAACTGGACGGATTATCCCCAGGGACTCAAGGAACTTGAATATTTCAGTAAGGGACTCCATGGATGCGAGAGGCAAGCGATATTGCTTCACAAACTCTGGAGTCATGCCAGGGTCCGTGGGAATAATTGTTGTGTGGATGTTGGTGCAACCACAGTCATATGAGTCCACCGCAAAGAGATCTTGGAAATCCAAGAAAACTTGTTTCAACTTTGCTTCTGCTCCAGAGTCACACAGGCATCGGCTAGGTTGACTCTCTCTTCAAATATCTACCTGAAGCCTGGAAAGACTTCTGGTTTTGCTATCTCCGCGGCCTGCTCCAGCTGGGTTGAGATGTTCCTGGTCAGAGTGCTGATTTGGACTGGAGGCTTCAGGTGGGAAAGGCAGCCATCATGGACCTGGAAAATCACCTCATCCCTCCTGAAGTCACAAGTCACATCTTCCTTACCATAAGGGCAGGAAGTTTACACCAGGAAGTTCCCCCCATGCCGGGTAAAGATCCTGTCTGGTGTTGTATTGTCATCACTGTCACTGTCAAAACAGTCCTTGGGGATTGGTCCTAACAGTTCATTTCCTAAATCAATGGAGAAATGTCGGTCATCAACCGCCATTCCAATAATGGTGCCTGCGGCTAGAGTAATACTCTTAAGTCGCTGTTATCCACCTCTATTGGAATGGCGTCATATTCTAGGTTGACTAATGGTGTTGGGTTTACCCCCAACCCTTGCTGTTGGAGAGAAGCATTTAGATGAATATAAGCATCAGGGTTTTTGAATTTTTGTCCTCTTAACTTTCACTTCGAGGGAGAATTGTCGGGTCCTTTCTGGGATGATGACTTCCTCTTTAATCTGAATTTCAACTGCATAAGGTAGCAATTGAGCTGACCTAAATGCTTTTTCTGGATCATCAAAGCCCATGAGATTATCTGCTAATTGGGACCAAGCCTTGAAGTTTATTAGGTCCAAACTAATGGCAAAGCGATTGAGAATGTCACTGCCTAAGTAAAAGGCGGCAGTGACGTCTCGCACGAACAAACAATTATGGACTATGCTCTTGTTGCCTATGGAGATTTTGAGCATACACCTGCTTGGCAGGAGATGTTTGGAGTTGGGTGCTTCCAGGTCCATTTCCCATTTGTCTATCAGTTTGAATGTGGGAATGGCAGGATCTTTTGGGAGTTGGCGGAACATGGCTTCGCTGATGAAACTCTTACCGTTGTTCACACACACTCGGGCGAGGACAAAGTCCTTCCCTTCATTTAACTGAACAGGGATGAACAACTGCTCTCCAATTTTCTGAACATCAGCCAGGCTCAGAGCTGATTTCACATCTTTCTGGACTATAGGAGTGGGAGTTTCTGATTCTGGATTGGTAAAGAATTTCAGAGTGTTTCCTTCCAGTGTGGAATACCACCTTAAACTGGAAGGAAGGTTGATTTTCAGAAATAGAGAGGACCCCCCATCACCAGTCTGTTGTCCTACTGCTATTACTGTCACGTCTGGAATTTGGTTGTTCTGGAAGTGAAATTCTACTTGGTCAGATTTTTGTTCAACCATGTGGCATGTGCCGTTTAAACTAACATGGTTGACACTCTGTTTTAATTTTATTGTACGGCTAATCTGGGTCCAGAGGACCTTGTTTACGCAATCTATTAGGGGTGACAACCTTCTCAGGAGGTCATTCCCTAGTAAATAAGGGGTGCCCTCTGGAGTCACTACTATGACCGGGTGTTTCACCTTGTGTCGCCCAATTTTAATGTCCAAATCCGCAGTCCCCTCGACGGGAATTTCCTTCCCGTCAAAGTTCTGAAGTTGTCCAGGAAGAGAGGTGAGAGGAATACGGTAATTTTCTCCCCTACCTGCATTTAGTTCGTCAAAGGCCCTTCTGGACAGAAGGGTAGCTTGGGATCCAGTGTCCACCAGTGCCAAAATTGTACCCTGCCCCTGTACTTGTACCGGGGCATAGTATCTTCCCTCCTTCTCCTCAAGGGGGCACAGATAATGCACATTTTTGGACAACTGGGGGGTTAATTTTCTGGTTTTGGTCAAGGAAAGAGAAGAGATTTGGGCAGAATTCTGTGAAGAGTCTTGGCAATCTGAAAGAGAAAGTTGGCAACTAGAAATAGAAGACGTTTTGGGTTCCCCTGGTTCCGGTTCTGGGCCGCCCCCCCCTTTTTGGAGGCAATCACCAGAATGGGTTTGAACCAGGGGATTTTAAATCTGTTGGTTCTGGGATGAGATGATGGGCGGCACTAGCTCAGTCCCCACATCTACCCAGTCTGGATGTGAATCCCTTGGGACACATTTTTCTTTGGGAGGAGTTCCCCCATCTCTGAACGAGAAGATCCTTTTCCCAGGATCCTCTGCGGATCCCTCTCCCTCAAATTGGAAGATCTGTACCTCCACCACAAAATGGGTCTATTTGGGTCCTTTGTTTCTCCTACCTCCTCTCTGCTCCTTGTGCCTCCTCCCTGGGAACCGGTGGGTTATCGGGGTGTTGCCGCCGTCATTGTTCTGGAGCACCATGCCCAGAGTTTGGGGCATTCTGGCCGGCATGCTCATCTGAGGGTTCTGTTGAGGGTTCTGTTGAGCCCTCAGCATGTGACCCAGATCCCGTGCCATATTTTGGACCTGGCGCTCTAACTGTTAAACCCGCTCAGGCTGATACGGGGTTCTGTTTTCTCCCCTGGGCTGATCCCAGGAAGGGTAGCTATCCAGGTTGGGAAGTATTGGGTACCCCTCCACCCTTGGCCTCGCCTCTCCCGGCTTAGGTGGTCTGGGTTCAGGGAAGTGGGGAAAGAAGGATGGATGATTTTGGGGTTGGAAACTTTGTGGATACCTGGGAAAAAAGTTCTGCCCAGGGTTTGGTGAATTTCTGCCCTCCTGGGGAAGTTAGGAGGGAAGTTCCCCGGGTTAGGCGCTTGACTAGATCCCCCCTTGGGCTGGAGGAGTCCACACATAACCCAGGATGGGTCGGTTTCGCTTGTAGTGGGGATTTACATAGTCAGGGGAGTGAGGGACCCCATTTGTGGGACTATCTCCTTGACTCCCTGTCTGTGACTGGCCCGAGGGCCTTCTGGGATTAGAATTATTCTGCGCAGGCAAGTTTTTAGGCCCCCCCATCTCTTAATCTAAAACGGGGGCAACCTTTACCTCTGCCACCTTGGCAGCAGCAGGGGTGCTGGTCGGTTTGGGGCTTTTCTGCGCATTACTTTTATTTTCTATGGGCTTCTGCACCTCATAGATTCGGGTGGCCTGTTCAATGACCCAGTCTAGCGACCTTTTCTCATGAAAATCTCTCACTAGCTGGGTCATGATATATTTGGGTAAGGCATGGAAAAAAGTGTTAACAAATTCTTTGCTATCAGTGCGCACCCTTTTGGTAGTCTGCGCA